>NW_027526295.1:252851386-254316386 GCF_048455015.1 Haemaphysalis longicornis
TCTACCTCTCATTAGCGCATGACAACACAATTTGAATACATTTATCCTTTGATGGAGAACGAAATTGCACACCCAAAATTGTTGGCGTCAACACACAGGCATAGAAAAGGAGAAATAAATGTTTATTTTATTCAAAATATAGAGAAAGAACAACAACAACAACAAAAAAAAACGTTACAGATCATTACGCTGCTGTTGATAGCGATTAGCGGCTGGGCGCTCTTAGAAAGTGCGCGGAGCGACAATATCGCCGAACTGGAAACGTCGAGGCACACAACCAGAGCCAAAAAAAATTCACTCCCTAACACGGCGTCACCTTCAAATGCTAGAAAGAAAAACCGTGGCGTGATTTCTGCAGGTAGTTATAACCAATGACTCCGAGTCACAAAATTTGGTCAGTCATTAAGTCCTTTTGCGGGTCAGTAGCTCAAAGCCACCCTGTCAGAGCTCTTGCTTTTGCTCGTGGGGAGCCAGAAATAACTGTAGCCGATGAATTTTGTAAGATGCTAATTCAACCTGGTTTCGAGACGAATTGCCTAGAATATAGAGGCTCAGACCAGTTGGAAAGGCACAAAGTGCGCAAAAAGCTTCAGCTTCAGCATCCGCAACTTGAGTGTACTTTCACTATCAGTGAATTACAAAGTGCACTTGCATCCTGCCGTAACAAAACGGCTCCCTGCCCGGACGGCATCACGCATACCATGCTTAGGAATCTTGGTCCGATGGGTACTTCCACCCTTCTAGTTTTATTCAACACTTTGTGGCTTGAGGAAGCTGTTCCGGTTTCTTGGAAGACAGCGCGCCTCAATGCAATCTTTAAGCCCGGCAAGATCCCACTGTCACTTGAGTCTTTTAGTCCAGTAAGTCTGGCAAGTTGCGTGGGCAAGGATATGGAGAAAAGGATTGCGGAAAGGCTTCAATGGTGGTGTTATGTGGCGTAAGTGTTACCTGAATGCATGTCGGAATTTCGAAGGAAGCATTCTTCGATGGATGCTGCACTTGATATTGCGACATGGGTCGAGTAGGAGCGCACTCGGGACGACATCACAATTGCGGTTTTCTTGGACATAAAGCACGCCGCGTTCGACACTGCAAATTAAATTGATATCCTGCAGAGTATGTTGGAAATGGGCATACACGGACGAGTATTGCGATGGATACAAGAATTCCTTACCAACGGAATAGTTTTTGTGGCTCTCCAACACCACTGAGGTAAAACTTCAAAGACCGTTGGCTAGGAGTCTGCGTGTTTGCTCAGGTATTCCTAGACCATCGTCAAGTTCGCTTGTAATTGCTGAAGCCCGTAAACCTCCCTTCCCAGTTGTACGAAATGCAGAAACGTGCCGGCATTTTTTTTTTTCGAATATCAACCCAGCATGGTCGTCATCATCTTAAACAGGGTCTTTAGAAAGAAAGGTTGTAGGATGCAGAGTAATCTTGAAGGCAATGAAAGCATGTTACCGGTGTATGAAGTTTGGCCAGGTAACCCTGCGTATCCTCCGTGGTTTGTTTCGGGTCCTATTATAGAGTTGTCTGTGCAAAGTCTATTCCGAAAAGGAGATTGACTCGCAGTCGCCGCGCAGCAACTGGCCCTTTGTTAAATATGCATGCACTACACCGGCTTCGCTCATATACAGATGGGTCTTGTCTAGTAAACTCCTCTACGTCTGTGTTTGTTATACCGACATTACATTACGAACAGAAAATTAGGCTGGCCCCTTATACTTCGTCATATGCGGCGGAACTTTACGCTGTTCTGTTGGAACTGCGGTTCATCTGCGGTGTAGCAGTTCCTCAAAACTGGTTGGTTCTTTCCGACTCCCAAGCAGCGCTAGCATCCACGAAACACGCTAGCAGCGCTTTCAATGATTCATTGGTATATGAAACTTTAAAAGCATTCACTGCCTCTGAGCTTCACCATATCCTTTTTTAATGGATTCCTGGCCACTGTAATATTCTCGGCAACGCAGCGGAGATGTGGCAGCTCGCAAAGCACATCAATTTGCAACCACAGACAACTTGCACTCGTACATTCCAGACTCGCGACATCTTTTAACGATAGCTTGAGACTGCCTTCCTCACATTACGTGGTTTGCCGGACAGCCGCAAAGCAGCCTGATCTTTGAGGTTATTCTTTTATTGGGGTCCAAAATTCCAATACCCACATCCAGAGGCTTCGAGACACTTATACACTGCCTGCCTATTGGCACTGCTTACATAAAACATTTTCTGCATAACATTGGAACGCATGCTGTTTATGTCGTCATTTTGATGCACCTATATTGTTCATGTCATTTTAGATTATCCCCGTCATGACGCTGCGAGCCGGTGTTTTAAAAGTGTCCTCATGTATTTAGACAATAGGCCGTTTAACCTTGCCGAATCGGTCAGACCATGGTCAATACTGAGTCAGCAACGGCGTTCATTTCTTGCCCTTAAACTGTTCCTAGAGACTACTCACATCGTAAGATCTTATCAGTTTTGTAATGGGACACCATCTTTTGCCTCAATGCCCTCCTTAGCGTCTACAACCGCTACTAATTACCATTAGTTTTTATTGTGCTTGTCATTGTGCAGTCTCTGTTTCTACTCAATCTGTACTGTATGCCGTATCTTATCTCGTGTGTACTTTGTACTTTCAATCCATTTGTGATCGGTTGTTTTTATACAAACTCACTCTGACCCGCTTCTTCCTCTTGCCATTCGAATTTATATCCACTCACTTGCTTCAAGGAACAAATTGATGCATTCAGCGTCTTTTGTGCACTTTGCTGTAGCTTGTTCTCCTCTCTAAAGCTATTTATAACTCAATGAACTTCGCAAAGACTTTATAAGAAGCGTTCACCTGTACAACAGTCTTTACCTTACGTGAGAAGGAGTAGCCAGCGCATATAAATGGCGTCAGCCTCTCCTTTTTTTCATGTAAGAAAGAAAGAAAGAAAGAAAGAAAGAAGGAAAGAAAGGAAGAAAGAAAGAAAGAAGGAAAGAAGAAAGAAAGAAACAGAGAGGGTTGAGGAGCGGAGCCAGGAGGAAAAGGGGAGCAAGATTCGAAGGCGAAAACAGCAAGGTCCGGCTTGAGGGCGGAAAAGAGGAAACAAACAAACAAACAAACGGAAAGGCTGATAAGTGAGAGGACAGACGGAGAGCGGAGATAGCAGGGAGTATGCAGGGAAGTACATGGCTGAAGGGAATGAGAAAGAGAAGGAAAACGGAGAGAAAACATGGATATATTCTAGAGGTGGTTGGACTGAAAGCAGGTCACGAGGTGACACGAGAAGCAAAAGAACAATAGAAAATATAAAAAAAACTAAAGCAGGTTTGGCCTGATGGAATGCAGGAAGTAACGTAAATGGGACGTTTATTTTCGTAAAAGCATGACACATTTCCTCGAAGTGAGCGCAAAATGTGCGCAAGGGCGCATCATCCGTACAAAGTTGAGCCCGCACAATAGAGAGGTATTAGAGTAAAAACAAAAATAAAATGCAAAGCCGTTTCACTCAATGTGAAAGCTGTCGGAAGTGCAGAGAAGTGATTTGCCATAATGGGCTGTAGGGCCGTTATTCGCTCACTGCTACTACCCATGCAATGCTAATCAAATTTCCCGCCTTCGCAGTGCTCGCGCGCCCCCTGCCTGAAACTGCGCCCGAGGGAGTGTTCTTTTAAGTGCACTTTATAAGCGACCCCAAACCATCCACCGCCGGCGGCGGCGGCGGCGGCGGCGTCCGCAGTGCTCCTCTATATTTAAAAAAGAAACAGCATCCGGCGCCAGGTTTCGATCCAAGGACTTTGCGGCCGCAGCGCGACGCTCTACCGACTAAGCCACGGAGGCCACGCTGATATCAGTGTGAGTAACGCGCCTTATATCTTTAACGCATTCAAACTACGTCGTCAGCGGCGTGCGTTGGCGACTCAGCGGCGTTATAGCGGCTTGATAACTGCGTGGTGTACACGTGATACTACAAACCCGATGGAAGAGATGGAAGAGAAGGCGGCGAGGCGGTGGGCTGCGGGGGCCGAGCGCAAGCGCCGCAAGCGGGCCGACAACCGTGCATTCGCACTTTCACATTCTCCCCCTCGGGGAAATGCGGGGGAATTTTTTGTGCTTGCTTTTCCTCCCGCACGAGCCGGCGTTGCACTGCAACTTTTTTTCGCTTACTATCGTAAAAACCAACCCAACGAGCGTTCCTACCTAAATGAACGCGGGCGCTGCCGTTTAATTACGTATATTTTTCCTAAAATGTACCTACAGTTTTCTCTGCCCTAAACAACGGGGAGATGTATGGCAAGCGCCAGCGGTTCACGAGTTTGAAACGCTTATGACCATAAACCGCTTTGCTTTCGCAGCCTCTGGGTTACGCCGCGACGACAGCGGCTACGACGGAACGCCTGCTCTACTTGGGTCCAGCGAGCGAGCTATGACGAGAAGGCGCGGCGCTAACGTGCTCTGCACTTAATTAACGCAGGACAGGGCCCTCGGAACGCATTTGTGTAATTATTTCGCAGAGTTGATACGCACATATACATCCATCAAAAAAGGACGGGGTGGAACGCTACGCGACAGTCATATAGTGCAGTCCAGCAAACTCAAAGAACATTGTGCGCGAAGAACGTATTGGATTCTCGGCACACCTATACCTAGGGCTGTAGCTGTAAAGAGGTAAAAAAGGCAGGACCGGAAAACTATTTCACAAAATAAACATATGAATTGTTTCAAGGCGCCGATCACTCAGTTACCTGCGACATCATTTTTCTAGGCTACACGCGTGGCTGGGCAAGCAGGGCAGTAGGACTAAGCTTTCATCTATGCCACCAAAAGCAGGGATAAACTCGTGTACATTGCATGCAGAAACCTCACGGTCGCAATGTGTTCTCAAAGTGAACTAAAACGCCATGGCAGTGAATATGTGGAAAGGGTGAGCGGCAGCATTTTTTGTGCTTTAGGAGGGAGAAATTATACAATAAGGCCTCTATGTGTGCTCTGTGGTTGATGATTGTAATCCTGAACGCAGTGTTAGTTTGCTGCCAATGTACTTTGCGTATGGTACATTAAAGAAGACAGACGTTTTCGCTCTCATGGTTGACGTCGCCTCTTATCGGAAAGTAAACTCAAGGTGTGGTCGTGCATAGTTTGAACATATGCTTGTTTCTGGGGCCTCGTGAATTTAGAAATTTTAACCTTAGATAACGTGACAACATCTCCGATGCTCCAAACACACCGCAGATTGTCCCTAACCAACAAGAATGTTGGGGTGTTTTCTCAGGCTGCATTTTTTTGTAAGGTTGCGCAATACTTAGAATGAGGCTAGAAGTGGTGTTTGTGAATTTAGATTTTGTGTTGTGTATTTTGCGATAGCAGCCCTGTTTTTAAGATTCTTTAATAGCGTCGCTGATAAGCACAGCTGTTGGCTGCTGGAGATGAATTAAGCAGGGCATAAACCTGCTCGCCTGAAGTGAATATTGTCATTATGGTATCGTCGATCAGGTAACTTATCATGCCCTGGGTTCACGAGCTTTTTACCAGTTATTTTCACCGAAATGACCAGAAGGTAATGATAGATGCCGAGTATGAAAAGTAGGATTCAATATTCGGGCGAGTGCTGTCGAAGGCGGAAATGGGAATAATATCGTCGATGATCCTTCGGTAAAATAAAAGAGGAGAAATGGAGAGCTGCTTAGGAATTCAGATTGCAGTGTGCTGGTAAACATTACTCTAACAACAATGCACAACAATGGCTACTATAGATACTACCACTCACGCATTTGTATTTAGTTATCGGATATTTCTATCGCTGGGTGCGCATGTTCGCTGTGCCCTTCTTAGCGCAGCTCGTAGGCGCATACCCGCCTGCGAATCACGTCCGGCTTGGTTTATAAGGTTCCGAATTAATGTTCTAAGATTACATGCATGCATGCATGCACGCGAACTGCGGTTACACGGTAAATGTGGAAATGATAAAAAGACAGCAGAAACTCCGAAGTGGGAATTATCGGACACAAGCGTAAGCCGCACTGCTGCAACACCGAGCCCCATTAAAGTTGGCTTCACTACTTTGAACAAACACAAAACTGGCAAGAGATTTTTTTAAGGGGCAATATAAGAAGTCTGCTGTCAAAGGGCCGCAGTACGACCCCGCTTCGCTATTCTACGCCAGTGCGAAGCTAGGAAGACATCGTTTAAATGAAATTTACGTGGTCGTAAATAAAAATCTGAAAGCAGTAGGGTTTTTATCAATAGCACTTATTTGTGCGGTGCAAGTGTGACACACGAAACGTTACAGATGGGCCTACAGGTTGCCTGGCTGAGTCCACGTATTTAGGGCATTCGCGTAACCAGAAAAAAAAAAGGATATTAAAATTCATTCTGAGGTTCTGCCACAACAAACATCAGTTGTAAGAACCATCCCGAAATCGGCCTCGCAAAGCACTCCGCAATAAAAAGGGCTAGTTAATGTCCTTTTGACGTAAAAGAGGTGTGTTGTGAGGTCAAGTGGTCAACTTCGTGCCTCGGCATTTACTGCAGAATTGATGGCACAAGGTAATGCTGCTCAGAGTGGCCTGAACGACTGGAAGCACGAAGCACTCGTATATTTCAACGGCAGTTACGGAAGTACTTGCACTTGTTCGGGCGGTCTACCCGATGCAGGCTTTCTTCCAAGGCACCTGCTTTCGGCATTCATCCTAACGACCGACGCTTTTAGCGCTTTATTTCAGCCTGTGGAGGCCCATACGCATAACCGCGTTACCTAGTGCCAGAGTTTTGGTGACGTAAATCACCCTAACCTCAAGCGCAGCAAGCATATATAGCATAGTCACCCATAATATAGCCTTCTACTAAGTCCTCAAGCCGTACGAAACAGTTTCTAGGCAGCTGCTAAGCCGAAACTCGCTCTTACCGGCTGCCGGAACACAGGCCCTTAGCGAGCACGCGGCCATTCGAGCCGTTGAGGCGGAAGCTGCTTCGGCCGGGAGAGCGTATACCCGTAACATGAAGAGGATTACCGGCTACAAAGCGAAGTCCTATGCTCCCCGGAAAGGTAACTTATCTTGCGTTTGTGATTACATTTGCAGCGGCTTTGGAACGCGATTTTTTTCGCCATCTGACGGATTCCGACAGCATAGACTAAGTTGAGCAGCGTTCGGTTTTAAGAGAAACCAAACTAACGGTGTGCGCTATAATAGAGTGGAAAGAGATCAATGGTTGGTGTTGGTTTCTATGAATATATATTTTTCAGAACTCATGATTTTGTCCGGCTGTTCCCGAACAGTGTGTGGACGCCATTTTTAGTGTTTCCTGAGCCTCGTTTATTAATTTTCTCTATGCAGTTGTCTAGCAGTAAAATCACTCCAGTTGACGCAACTTGTGATAAATTTTTTTAATAGTATGCATGGATTAGGCTTCTTTCCCCTCTCAAGTTGTCGTTTCTATTCTGAAATATGAGCCTGTATTCTACAACTAACACAGAAATCACCAGTGATTAAATCACTTTCAAATAAAAACATTTTCTGCTTATTTTTAGCGACGTTTTTTGCATGGGTACGTACCGTTCGAAGACTCCATTGTTTTAAATCTGCTTCGCTGTTCGTTGGATTTTTACTAGGCTTGGCTTGAACACGCGGCATAAACCTGCCCACGCACGCCAAAATGCCGACCGCTCATATTGCACACCCAACGGAAGGTGAAACGCCCGCTTGCAGTCTGGTCTGGGAAGGTTGTTCTTATTTCTCCTTTTACTTTACCTTTTTCTCAAACGTGGCAGCGGCACGCTGACCAAACCCGCAGAATGACGCCATAAAATTCTGCATGAAGCAATGATGCTAAGTGGTATCTAAAACTCCCAGGTTCTGCTTTATAAACAACAGAGTGTTCAGGTTTCTCTGCAAACTGGACAGTGCGTTTGAACCTTGGCTTGCGTAGTGCTTTTGTTTTTGCTGTTTTTAAAAGTTTCGCCATTCAACCAATCTTACACTCATACTGTATCTTTTTTTAAGCGGTGGTGTGTTTATTTACGTTTGTATATGCTAGTGGTTTTGTTTGCGCATGTCGCCAGAAAGTAAAAAATTGGCCGCGTATCTGCTCCTTTCGTTGCAAATGTCGACAAAAGCCAATAGTCTTTGTCAAAATTTGACAAGTAAATGCCTCCCTTTGCTTACCCGCTCACCGGAGCGCTGTTCCTCTTTCGTCACGCTCCTTTCAAGGTAAACACACTAAAGGTTTGCTCCAGTAAATTTAAATTTACCGCGTTGCACTGCTCCAGACCGGGTGCCTCGATGCCAGCGCTGCCGTACGGCGGAGACGCGTGTGAATTGAGTCGCCTTAGTACAATGTTTATAGAACCCCGTTGCCCTTCATCACATGTGTCCTAAGCGGAACATCGAACCTATCTAGTGGAACGTTTCGTTGCTGTTGCCGTTTAGTTTCTTAAATACCGCCATGAGTTATAGGAGCGCTGGCAACAGCAGGCGACGATTTTCTGCACTGGATGTAGTATTTCATTTGCTATCACAAAAACCAACCATTAATGAATTCTTTTAATAAAGGAACACTGCCAATATCACTCATGCATTGATTTTCTACCTTATATTCGCGTAATGTCTTGTACTTGCTCAACAGTGTTGGCAAGTATGAACATTAACACCGGACTTAGACGTTTAGATTTGTCTGTGAGTATATAAGACTATAGCGCAGGTACTGTTTCATTTTTGCCGGGGGGCTGAATCGAGTCACAGACAGACAGACACACACACAGACAGACAGACAGACAGACAGACAGACAGACCAAAATTTCTGGGTTTGAGTAGCCCAAGAAAGACTATCGTATTTAATAAGTGAGAGTGTGGTAGGCTTCATAAAGCAGGCACTTCAAGAGGCAGTAGAAGTCTGCCTTAGCGGAAGACGTTTTTAATGCGAGCCATTTTTAGCCAGCTCCATTGCAACACGCTTTGTGCCCATTCGGTCCAATCTGACATTGTAAATAAAGGAGGAGCTTAACCCATGCCGCGGATGTGCATTTGGAGCTGCCGTACGCACTTCTTCACATTCGCATCCAATCGGTTGTGACGCAAGCAGCTGAACCCGCTCCGGCGCGTGCGCATTCGGAGCGGTAGTATGCGCTCTTTACTGTCAAACCAAGGTTATGCGTAAACTACTCAAAACCTGGTTCGAAGTGGTGCGCTGCAGTCCCGCGATAGCTAATCACTGCGTCGAAAACCATTTATAAAACCGGTAGTCCTGATACGAGCTATCAACCATGAAAACTGCAACACTGATGGCGTGCAGGATTACAGTGTTTACTCAGAGTTTGCTTCGTTCGTGAAATTTACGAGGAAAAAAACAATTTCACGGAGACTCGAGGCAACATTGAGAGTAAGGATAAATTAGGTGGCTCAGTAAAAAAAAAAAAAAAAAACATGTTGCATCGCGGGTGTCATACACGTAGGTCTGGTATATCGTGAGCAACGAGCGAAGTGGTTTCTGGAACATTTTTTTGCATCGTTTTCGTAACGACAAAGAGGAAGGACTTTTCTGTTTAGTTTTCAGTTATCTTGGACAGTTAATGATAAAAAAAGTGTCCGAAATGTTTTTTAAAGGCTACGCAGCACTGGAAGCCGTTTCAGGTCCATTTGTTGAGAAGAAACGTCTCCAGGGGCCAAATTCTCTAAAACGACGGGGCGTCGCTTTGAAGCGACGGGTTAGCGCCATTGAAATGCATGTGTTCTGGGGTTGGGGCAAGTGAAACGATAGGGGGCAGTGGGTGTCGCTTGGCGCCCTTGCCACACTGCTTTTCTCAAGGTCACTCCTCATGAGGAGCACCGCAAAGCGACGGCCCCAACCCCACAACACATGCATTTCAATGGCGCTAACCCGTCGCTTCAAAGCGACGCTCCGTCGTTTTAGAGAATTCGGTCTCAGCAGAGCGTTATTACTCTGCTTTCAAATTGTGTTTGGAACGACCACATTTCACTACGGTATCACAAACTTTAACAACACCTTGTAAAATACGTATTGGAAAGAATAGGAAATGTTCGCCTTCACGGGCGCTTACAAATAATTATTTCTGCGGACAAAACTTGAAGGGGTTCGACGAAACATAAAAAAAAGACCATTTCAATGCTTTTGAATGGGATGCGCCATATTGTGAGGATATATATATTGTGCGGCTCTTCAAGCTTGCGCATGCTCCCAGCGCTCTTCACAACGTTACCGGCACTTCCTCATAGTCCGCCCACTATCATCAGTCCTAGCTCCGATGACCTCGACATCACCATCATCTGTGCATAATCATCAGCATCACTTGGGGTGTTCCTCCGCCCGAGTGCCCGAATAAACCGGTCACGCCTATCTCAATATCTAGCCATAAACCAATGACAGAACTTCATATTTTACACCCCTATTTTCGCTCCGGCAAAATTTTTGTGAATCTCGCAATTTCGGAAACTTCTCGAACTTTAAGGGCACTGCAAAATTTTACGTTTCAGTAATAGAACTATGCTGCAATCATTAATTGCGCTTTCTTTCTCTATTGCTCACTTATAGAACTGAGTTTCACGATCTATGTGCGGAATGCAGCTTTCTTGGAGTACAAGCAGCACTGGTGTAAACCCAAAACACACTTTACACTCATTAGCCAGCTGTTAGCCGTCAGCCACAAAACCTACTGCAGGATTATTGTTAGACGACAGTAGCCTGCTTTGCCCCCCACTGCCCTCTGCTCAGTGAAAGGCTTACGATGGCTTTAATATTGGGAAATAATTGGTGTAGTGCAGAACATCTCTTACTAAACGATAATTCAATAGGGACCCGAACGCGAGCTAACCTTTTGGAAAGTCTTGATTCGCTCGTTCACCCCGGAGCTATGTTTTCCTAAAAGTCAGTCAAAGGTTTTGCCCTTTTTTTTTTTGCTTGTCATGAGTGGACAAAAAACACGAAACTTTTTGGCCGCAGCCATCTGCTCCTGCGTGACCTGACGGTACGCCATCCTGGCGGGCAGTCGGTGATAGAAGTAACAACAATACTGGCAAAAAATTACCCGCACAAGGAAAGCCTCAACACCTGGCCTGCGTGCATCCCTGGTCCCTTCTTCCTTTCTGTCAAACTACACTTCCGGCCCCCTAAGTGCCGCCTACCTTTGAAGTCGCGGCCCAAAGTGAAGGGCCCAGCAACGCGCTTTTTAATGCGTCCCCACTTAGCTTTCACTGCCCGAGCTTGAAAGGGTAGGCCCTAAATCATTCTGTCAAATCGCGGTTCCACTAGCAGTCGCGGGAAAGCTGTACGCTACTGGGAAGAGGCCAATTGCTTAGGGATTTTAGAGACCGCGAACACGCACCGTGCGACCCATTCGAAAAGAGTTACGGCCGCGAAATTGAAGGGTTTTGCAGCAACGGCAACGCCACAATGCCTTCCCCAATCACTGTGTGCAGGCGGTAGCGCTTTTGCAGCTTACAACGAAACCCCTTCACTTTACAACCCACAAAGGTTACGAGATACGATCAAGTTACGAGGAACGAGCCGTAACTTGATCTGCTTTATTCGTTGCCCATTCGCTCTCAGTTTATACTATTGCTTAGTTTGAATTTTCAGTTCTCTGCCGTTACTACTGCTTGTATCAAAGAGTGTGACACTTGCCGGACTCCAGCAAGTAATCTGTCTGTCCGTGCAAAGAGTCATCCTCGGCACCAAAACGGAAGTGCTCGCACCTGTGGCTAGCCATTAACAATTGAAAGCTCTGTTCAGCCGTCGTGGTTCTATGCACTATAGAAGTCTCGAATTCCATTCTCAGCTGCAGTGGCAACTTAAGTGACGAATCCAGCGATTGTACTACAAATAATCTTTCCCGAGGAAGATTCACACAACCTCTCAATCATGGGGGCACGCTGCTTGGTGCGTCGCATTATAGACTGCTGAGTCTTCATAAGAGCATCTCAAAAATACTTTAGCGAAGTCTACGCATTTTGAATACTTATCGAGGAGCTCTGAGCACTGAACCTCGCAAAAAAGCTAGAAAGGGCGACTTATACACGATGTTCTGAAGGAAGTTCTCTCTCTCTCCTCATCTGTTGCAAACTTGTGCGAGATACAGCTTGAAATAATTTCAGAGGTGTCAGAAGCTGGTAAGATCACTGAATTTCCATAAATACGTTTTTTAATGCACTAAAGCATCAAAACGGGTGATTTCTAGCACAGGCACTGCTGCCCCTCACAAGCGGAGTGTACCAGACGACCACAGCGCGAGTCCCAAAGCTGACGTCAGGAGCCAGGGGGCGCCAATCAAACATCTCACCACCAATAGACATCGACTGCACCGGCACAGTATGAAAATAGCATGGCGTGAACTTGTTCGCGCATGCCGCCCAGTCGATGATTGGAAGCATGGTGTTATAGCGTCTAAAAGGTCGTAAGGACTGAGTGTTTTTTCCCTCTCCGACCAACAAACGCCTCGTCAGTCAGGAGCTTCCTTTTGGTTGTCATCCGGAAGGATGCCGCTATAGCACGCACCTCCCGTCGCGTGCTTCTTAGTAAGCGCTTGCTGGTAACACAGGAAGGACGAGAGCGTTCTCTATACCATATACGACGCGGTAGCGTCCAGGATCAAATTCTTTTCAGCTGTCCTGTTATAGCTTTTCAAGGACCCAAAAAGGACGTGTGACCAATTTTGTTTTTAAGTGGTGAGCCTCAAGTATACACAGCTAAATCTCTTCGAGCGTTCACATATACTGAATTATTTGGTGAACCTTTGACCTTTAAGTCCCGAAAGCCTGTCATACTTTTTTAAACTTCACACACCAGTTTTCGCGAACTTGCTTCCTGGTGCAAACGAATCGTTAGTGTACCCACTGTGTACAATAAATCGTATCAATCAAAAGTTATTGGGATATTTATTTATTCGTAGCAAAGCTTTCTGGATGAACGTTGTAAATATGGAAAGGATGTGCGAAGATTTGTCTCTTTCGCACCGTTATCGCGTCATGGGAAAAGAAACGGCTGATAGAGTTGAGGGATGAGCACGAAACAGTTTTATCTGAGCCACTGGGAAAAGCCAACCCGGTGAACGGCATAGCTCAAGCAGCGTTATCCCACAAAGGGTAGCCTCATTTCCGCGCAGCGACGGAAAGCCCTGTGTGTTGTTAGCGGTGGCACGATGCCCTCCACGTACGCGAGCCGGTATGCGACGTAAATTGCGTTCCAAGCGTGTATTGTATCAATTACGTCCACCCGCCGCAGCACTCATCCAAGATTGGAGGCATGTACCGTTCGCCAATCTTGCGCGCGGGAGGCTTTGTGCGGGACAGCGCCCATCCTGGCATTATTCCGCTGCCCGAAGTTAACGCTCGCTGCCACGTGCACAGCGTGGGAGGGCGAGGGTCGGCCATTTATGCCTACACGTGTGCGCTGACGCCACTGGGATGGCTTGCGAAAAGCGCCCAACGAAGGGAATCCACAACGCAGCGACACGGTCAGTGGGCGCTGCACGTGTCTCCTTGTGGGTCGCCTTTCATTAGCGTTAAAGTTTTTAAGTGTAGTGCACAAACTAGAGAACAGATGCGTCTTGTAAAACCGGGATGACGCTTCTCGGCGAGCAAAAGGTCGTCAGACAACCACCTCGAAGGTTTGGCAGAGGCGCATTTCGCCTCTTCGCTTATGTTTTAAACAGATTGATCTATGCGAATGCCATACGGGCTAGTCATTGTTTTTATTGCGTGTCTGTAGCTTGGATGCTTTGGAGCATTAGCCGGCCACTTTTGTCGCTCTGCGCGTCGAAGTTTGCGTCTCCGTCGCAGTGAATTGGATGAGGCTTTTATGGCCGTATAAACGGAGATTAGGTGGAATAATTTCCGGCAAGTGTACCAGGATTCAAGTACGCTAGCAGTGTCGAATACCAACGTATATAACACATATATGCACCGACAGGATCATATGTATCTGTAGGTGAGTGAGTGAGTGAGTGAGTGAGTGAGTGAGTGAGTGAGTGAGTGAGTGAGTGAGTGAGTGAGTGAGTGAGTGAGTGAGTGAGTGAGTGAGTGAGTGAGTGAGTGAGTGAGTGAGTGAGTGAGTGAGTGAGTGAGTGAGTGAGTGAGTGAGGGCGTGAGCGTTATTTACTGGGGCGCAGCTGGCGTTGAATTATTATTACAGGTGCGTGCGCAAGAATGCACAACAATGACATACGTGGCAAGTGCCAAACCTGACGGACCAACTACTATACGCTGGGTTTCCAAATTATATTCGCAGAAGCATACTTAGTGACATTCGTGCCTACAACTTGGCCGGAAATGAGGAAAGGATAAAAAATGGGGAATTTTAGAACACACAATGATTCTTGCTGTCAGATGTATCCTTCAGAGGCAAAAGTGACACCGTGTACCGAACGGCATAGACATGGGTGGGGTAAGGAAAGTAGGAGAGATTCTCTCTGCCGATTTGTGTACTAGCAACACTACAGCCAGGAAACCGTACCAAAAGGACTAAGTAGGCGAGGTAGGTGCTGGCAGTAACTCAAGCCGAGGTGGAGAAGACGCTCAGAAAGAGGACAATGTAAAGCTGTTAGAGAGGCAGTCACTATTGACCTACTCAAGGACCGAGGAGGTACTGCGCTAAAGTAGCTTTCTAGAGCATTCTCTAAATGTCCCAGGCGTTCAATGACACTTCCAGCGAAGTAAAAATAACTTATTATAGTACATAATAATTGTAATGTCCCAATAACGCAGCCGTCAACCAAATCTCTGTTGATATCAAGTTATTTACCACGTTAGCAGTAAACCGCAAAGCAGCCCCCAATATTTTCCCCAACCGCGATAAAAGGCTTGCTTTAGGAAGGTTAATAAAGAGTGAATAATGTCATTCATTAATAGGAAAGGCGTCCGGCAATAACGCATCACCCCGCCAAAACTATTCACGGCCTAAGTATTCGGGTACGTAGGAGGCTTAAATACACGAAGTAGGCAACACGAAAAAATACGAATGAACGGAGAATAATTGAGCCACTCGATATTTCCCGATAACGTCGTTATGTTGAGTATGTCCGCGGAAAACTAACAAAGAATGAAGCTGTATTTAGAAAGCTTAGTCGTAGAGTAGAAGAATTATGGGAAGAAATTGAATCTAATGTTCAATAGGCTTTCCTCGATCGTCTTTGTCCTAGCTAACAAAACCCCAGAAAAGGGGGACGAGGTTGCCAGTGCGGCTCGAATACTCGAGAAGGAAATCAACGTATGGGCATATTAGGGTGAGGCCACTTTCAATTATTGATCTCCAGGCTGCTCCTAAAAATAATGGTCTACTACCACTCCGTACTTCCGGTGCAGACTATATGGGGCATAAAGTTGGGTCGTACTAAGCACCCTGCCATAAAACGAAGGTCAGCCCAACGATCCATGGATAGAAAACTAATAGGAGTGGTAGTTAGGGATAGTAACCGAGCGTCATAGATTACGGCCAAATTGGCGTAGAAAGCATTGCAGCTAGAATTAGAAAAAATAAGCCGTGCTTGGGCGGGCGTGTGATTGTAAGGAATGACAGCGGGTATATAGCGCAACTAACAAGAATGGCAGCCGAACGGAGGGGGGAAACGCAAGGGAACAGAATAATCTCGGTGGAGGATGCAGGATAGTATTCTAGGACGAAAGATGGATTCGGATTGAGTAGGATTGGTGTGGTGGGAAGTGTGTGGGATGCGCATTCGTCCTACAGTAGACAGTAATAGGCTGATGGAATAGAGGCTTCCACGGACGCCCATCTGGTCGGGAATGATCACTGAAGACAAACTTTAGTGAGAGCAATGCTCCCGTTCCAGGGTCCGAAACGTCATTGTTTCGTTTTCTCTTGAGGTCGGCGTATTCTTTATTATGTCTCCAATAACAAGCTCATTATTATGATAAAATATTATCAGTATAGTTTCACCATCTGCGCAATATAAACTTAAATACTAGTGTATCTGGGGGCGAAATTTGGTGGCACATATCTCTGAGCTCCCTGTTTTGTAGGTTTATGTACTGGCTGTCTCTCGGATTTTGAATAACCACGGTGATTGTTGAGGGGCTACAGATCGAAGCGCCACTGAGCACGGGGTGGATCGTCTTCCAGGCGGGAAGGGGGGGGGGTGGGGGCGGCGGGAGCAAGGAAGAGGAGGAGTTGAAACAACAGAGTCAGTCTATCGGATTACGGCGCATGTTGTTAAGAATAGCCATGGGATTAGAAATAATACACGGAGCTCCACTACGGCGCTCATAATAGCCTAAGTGTAGGCAGGCAGGGATGCCTTTAATGATAAAGCGAAGTTACTTTGGCAACGAGCAAAACCACAAATACAAAATGATTTATTTTCCATAATACAAAACTGTTGTGTTCTAAACACAATAATTAGATAATGATTCGATGCATTTTTCGTAACTTCACTTAAGTACCCGCTTGTTGATAATGCCCGCATGTTTGAATGAATCCGATCCCAACTGCAAATTTAAAATGCCACCAGGACTCTCCAAGCAGGTAGAAGCAATTCTACATCGCATGCGGTTGAATGTCGCATACACGCGCAACTACCTTTTTAAGATAAAACAGGCTACGTCGCCACTCTGCCCACACTGTCATGTGCGAGAAACCCTGCAGCACCTGCTCTGTGAATGTGCTCGATTCAGTGCTCAAAGAGTGTCCCTCGAAGTGGCTTTGGGACTGCCGCTTTCCGTGGACATGCAGCTAAAGGACGTTTTAGTACCATGGGTTTGTCCCAAACGTGCTTTACGGGCTACCAAAGCTCTAGTAGAGTACCTGCAACACACAGGTCTGGAGCAGTTGCTGTGAATACCTCGCCGTCTCTGAGCGCATCAACTTCTTGAACATCATCGCCATCATTTTCATCACGTCATCAACTGGCGTAGCAAGTTCGGCATTTTAGCCCAGCTAACATCGCCAGACTTCATTAAAGATCTCTCTCTCTCTCTCTCTCTCTCTCTCTCTCTCTCTCTCTCTCTCTCTCTCTCTCTCTCTCTCTCTCTCTCTCTCTCTCTCTCTCTCTCTCAAATCCAGCCTTCGTCATGTTCTCACTTCAGTTTCTTTATAAACAGAATGCCCCGTAAAGTTACGTACACTGCCACCCTCCCCCCCTCATACACACGCACACAAAGCACACCTTGCAAAAAACATTAATTTTTTACAATTAAGTATCGCGTAGGGCAAGATAGCCGTTGGTCATAAAGGGTAACAGAGGGGATCCCTAGAGAAGGCAAGCGTAGCACGGGGCGGCAGAAAGTTGGATGGAGCGATGATATAAAGAAGTTTGAGGGGATCAATTGGTAGCAGTTAGCACAGGACCGGGATAATTGGACATTAATGGGAGAGGCCTTTGCCTTGCAGTAGGCGTATAGATAGGCTGGTAATGATGATGATCGTGTTTAACGCGCCAAAGCTGCACCTAGGTTATGAGGTGCGCCGTAGTGGAGACTGTGGATTAACGTTGACGACCTGGGTATCTTTTAACGTGCCCCTGAATCTCGACACACAGGCGTTTTCGGTTCTACCCGCCATGGTGGCTCAGTGGCTAAGGCGTTGCACTGCGCTGAGCACGAGGACGCGGGTTCGATTACCGGCCGCGGCGGTAGCTTTTCTGATGTAGGCGAAAAGCAAGAACACCGGTGCGTACGAGATTTCGGCGCACGTTAAAGATGCCCGGGTGGTCGAAATTAATCCGGAGCCTTCCACTACGGCGTGCCTCATCGCCTGCGTTGATCAATCAATCAATCAATCAATCAATCAATCAATCAATCAATCAATCAATCAATCAATCAATCAATCAATCAATCAATCAATCAATCAATCAATCAATCAATCGGTTTCGCCTCTCGCCTCCATCAGAAAAGCCGCCACCACGGCCCGGGATCAAACCCGCATTTTTGGGCTCAGCAGCACAACGCCTTAGACAGCCTCTCTGCCCCCGTTCCGGGGCAGCGCCTGAGCCCGCTTTTCTAAGCTACACGCGTTACCTCGTATATGCTTACGTTCAGGCTCCCAGGGAATGCACCAAGTGTCAGCGTTTTGGCCATGTGGCAACCATGTGTAGACTTCCGAGTCGCTGTGCTCGGTGCGGTGGCAATCACGAAAGTTCTGCGTGCGGCGCTGGTAGCTTTCGGAGCCCCAACGGTGGGAACAGCCATGAGTCAACGTTTGCCCGCTGCCCGGTGCTTCGGAAAGAGAAGGCCATACACAAGCTTAAGGCTGACAAAAACACCGACTACCGAAGGCTACTCTCCATAAGCAGCTTGGGAAAGGTGCTGCTCGTAAAAAGTCTCTTTCTGAACTTCAGAAGGCCGTCAAAGTGCAAGCGCCAGCTTCCAACACTTGACATGGAAGCTTCGAAGAAGTCTTCCCGCCCCTACCTGTTTGCGGGCCCGTGAATGCGGGGGCGCCCACTGCAGCGACACCCACGCCGTCATCCGAGTCGGAATCCATGGCGACGCCGGAGTCGTTACCTGCACCTGCAGCTGCGTCGTGTGACAGCGCCAGCGGGGCCTCTGTGTCAGCAGACAAACCAGAACAGGACCGGGCGCCGTATTCACCAGAACTCCGTGAAAATTTGTACGCTCATCATTTCAGTAGCGGAGGCAATTCGAGTTGTCCCGGCCCCGCTCTCATCTCCGCTAGCCAAGGGTAATGGCACAATTATTGACCTTGCATTGCCTCTCCTCACGCAATAGCGGTAGGGGATTTGACACCAAAAACTCTGAAAGTACGGAACAAGGCCACTGTGTCTCAATGGAACGCATGGTCTTCGAAGCCGCCTTCCGGTCTTCCGATAGCTTATACAGCAACACCGCTGTTTTGCACACAGCCTTTTCGCCCGCATAACCCTCTGTCAACATACATAATGAACCAGTTAACCCTCAGCTGTGGTCTCTCTTGATCTAATTCTATACTGCCTACCAAGAATTAAGAAGTGATATAAGTATATATTTCCGACGGTCTAGCGTAGTTTGACAAAGACTCCAATTATTTTCTTAGCGCACCCATTTACGCATTCTTACCGAAAATAATAACGCGAATATAACGCAGAAAGTGAATTGCCTGTAAGGCAGCTCGGAGGGGTTTTGTATTGGTGCTGATTTTAAAGTTTTCGCTTATTTCTTCGTGTATGGCAACCCCGCGATTGATACGGCCGTCGCCAGCGCGAGACTGTGGTGTTTTTTTTTTTTTTTGGCTCACCAAAGCAACTACGTTTTCAATCTTTGCTTTGCTTCAGTTGCACTGTTTTTTAAGATGGTTAGAGCATGCATTTATTGCTGGAAATAAAAAGGAGCCGGCCTAAGGCAGCGATAAGGCCGCTTTGACGGCACCTAAGCCGACAAAAAAATGTCTCCCTAAGGCAAAAATCTTTTGAATTGGTTATATAAGCTATCTGATGCCCCGAGAGACGTGAAAGTTGGCTCAGAAATTTCGTGCTCACCTAACCCAAGAACTGAACCCGTTCGTGATTCTAGAACAGCGTTTCAGATTTTTGAGTAGGCGTTTCAGAGGTCCTTTATTGTGGGCTTAAACAGGCTCAGTAGCGTTGAAAATGAGCCCTGTTATGCCTTGCAGACGCGAAAGCTGCGCTATCGTTTTGATTTGGCCGAGTATCGCTCGCACATAGAGCAGGTTATTTTTGCTGGTTTTTATCGCGTTGGAACGCCTACTCGTTTTCATTGATGTGATCATCCCTGTGTTACGGAGACCTATAGTTTTACGGAAGAAAAAAAAAAAAGAAGACTCGTGGAAACCACTCCTACGTTCCATCAATCTTTGTCGTCGGCCAAAACGTTATTTGAGTAAGAGCGGAAATCTAAATCTTCTTCTCGGAAGTTCGCTTAAGGAGCATGAGCATCAAGTTTGGCAAACATATTACTATTCTGCTTTCAGGCAGAGACGCGCCCACGCTGTGGTCGCTCACGCGTTTGTAGTATCAGTTTTCGCTCTTTGGAACCCACGCGCGTTTCTGATAAATTCATAATTGTGCAATTGCGCGAACTGGCGGTACAAAGAGGAGAAGCCAACGGGACGAGCGCTGATTAACTGGAAGTTCTTTTTAAGAGTCACGAAAGGTCTAAACGAGCGCGGGATGTCCACAAGGCGCATCCCTACACAACACGCAAGATAATGTATACATGCTCAAGTGTCACCACGCATTGCTAAACCACCGGACTCAATAAAAGCGTTCCTCTCTCTCGCCCAGGTAGGCCATTTCACTATCAGATGAATACACAGACGGGGAACTAACGATGTTATAGGGATGTTTTTCCCCAGAAGAAAGGTTCAGCAATCTTCATAGCGGGCGTGTGACTGTTTGTAAACAGAACACTTGTGCAATTGCGCACCGGATAACAGCCGCTTGCGAACCGAGCGAGGGGCTGACAAGTAGGATGTGGCCATGTAATTTACGGAGTTAATTAGGGTGCTCACGCAACTGCACATTTACGCGACGAAATGTACATACATCTTATACCCGCCGCGGTGGCTAAGCCGTGCTCTGCTGAACACGAGGTCGCGGATTCTATACCCGGCCGCGGCGGCCGCTTTTCTGATGGAGGCGAAAAGCTAAAAACGCCCGTGTGTACGAGATTTCGGCGCACGTTAGAGATCCCCAGGTGGTCGAAATTAATCCGGAGCCCTCCACTACGGCGCGCCTCATCGCCTGCGTTGCGTCGGCGCGTTAAACCCTACAATCGATCGAACGCACATCTTATCACACAAGAGAATGGAATACGGCGCATTACACCTGCTTTTCTCTGGATAAAACCTTTTGCTCCTATCTAAGATTCCCGTCAATTTTCGGGGCTTGTGTTCTCCAACTTCTTGTTTGCTTAAAATATGACGTCAAGATAAGACTCGTCAGCAATCATTTATATCTTACGAGAAATGGCGTAGAGATACAGGATAACAGCGAAATGTTTTGTTTTTCTTCTGTTTCCATGACCTTCCTGAAAAGCTTAATTTCGGCAAAATCTTCTTTACCGGAAACGCAAGGACGTGATCCGGAAGTCCAGCTTGTTTTAGGGCGAAGCTCCTCTTGCGCGGGCCCTGTCCCGGCCATATACGGCACATTGTACACGGTACATTGATGATGATTGTGGCAGGATCCCCCTAGGGATCGGCCAACCAAAGATTGGCCGAAGAGGTCATAGCGTTCAACGCGTTCGTTGCTACCCAAAAAGCAGGAGAGGAAGAAGAGAAGATACCCTGGTAAGCTATGGTACCAGGTGTTACAAGACACGGCAAGTCAAAAAGATGTGGTTATGTTGCGGGGGTATTACGACAAAAGTCCCACTGTTGGTGACCGTCCCATCACAGGAATACGCTGCAGGAAAGCCATCTTTACAGAATAGATTTCACAAAACGATAATGATGATGATAAGCGAGGGCCCATCAAGTAACTAAAAAATGCTTCCCATGGTCGGAATCGGACCAGGGTCCCTCGCGTTAGAAACCGACGTCCATTCGATTGCGCTATTCCGACATGGCCGAATCAGCTCGGATTTAGAGTGAAGCTCTCGTGGTCTCTGGCGACCGTCCCGTCACTAAAACTCTGTGAACATCTCTACAACCTCAATTACAGTGAACGAATCCCTCACCAGAAAGCCGAGCGCGCCAACCATCATTGTCGTTAGACGGAGGGACGTAATTTTTTCAATTACTTCTGGATAAAATGTATGCTATCACGACAAAGTGCCGACAGGAGCAAGTGTCAAGGGCAATAAATATTTTCGCGAATTGTACTGCTTAAGCGTGAACTGTTTCGTTTTATTGTTCTATAGCTATTAGCTTTCTCATAATGTTAATTTTTAGTGCATTTATCTCTTCTTTCTTGATGTTTTGCCATTGTTGTTTTTCTCACTGATCCTCAGGGCACAGTCATTCAAGCTGTTTTGTTGGCCTTGAGAAGCTGAATTTTTTTTGTGTGTGTGCTCACCGAAAGGTGGCAGTAACGCATCATCCTCATATAATTATCATCATCATCATGTAATTATTATTATTATTATTATTATTATTATTATTATTATTATTATTATTATTATTATTATTATTATTATTATTATTATTGCCGTTGTTCTTGCCGTTGTTTTGCACGTATTACTGTCCAACTTTGTTGCTCTGCTTTTGTTTGCGCGGTCTTTACAACAAGCAGAACCACTAATCCGTCCTTTTTTTCTTTTTACCTGTACCCACCTTTCACGGCACCAGTGTTTTATTTGTGTCATTTTCACTACTTCAGTTTGTGTGTGTCTTGTCGCTTGTTTGTTTCTTGCAATATGTTTCTTGTATTTTGTTTTTATTTAACTATCCGTGCACCAGCACTCAGTCCTTTGGCTGTTCCTGGGCACGTAAATAAGCATAATTGATTGATTGGTTGAATGATTGATTGGTTGTATGATTGATTGATTGATTGATTGATTGATTGATTGATTGATTGATTGATTGATTGATTGATTGATTGATAATTCTGAGGGCGTTCTGAGCATCGTGTACATCTACAGTGACCGGCTCGACATTCATGGGCACCATCCTGTGCTTCATCTTCTTCCCCACATCATCATCCTCATCAATATCCATCCGAGCGTCTTCTTGTGGATATCATCGTCATCGGAGGCTGGTATAGAATCCGGGACGGTTGCAACGCTTCCGAATAAACGTCCTTCCGCATCTGTCTCTCAAGGCCTTCTCATCATCATTATTGCCACCACCACCACCACCATCACAACCACCACCACCACCACCACCATCATCATCATCATCATCATCATAATTGTTGATGTTGTTGCGGTACATGCAGTAGCGAGGTCAGCACGAGGATGTTTAACAGCAGAGATGTTTAAGCTTGACTTTGGTCCGTTGACGCTCGCAAAAAAAAAACAACAAGAAAAACAAAACTCTGGCGTACCTTCTATATATACGACGTCCCCTCTTCCCCCACCCACCCTGAAAAACCGGTTTCTTTTTTCTTTTTTCTTTTCTTTCTTTTTTGCGGGAAAAGGTGGCAGGCCTACTCTGGGGCGAGGCGCCCGGCACTACCTTCGCCCAGCCGCGTAAGCGGAGCCAAGCCTCGCCTAGCGATGACGTTATCGCGCGCGCCGGCACCACTCTACCTTAAAGAACATCCTGCCCAGCGTTCGTGCCGTGATCTCTTGCGTGCTGTACCACTCGCCAGTGCACGTGCGTTCGCTCCTGAAGTGGAGAACGCAGACGTCGAGTTGGCGAAATTGGTTGCCGCGGGTTATAGCTCGTGCTAACGCTGTCCGCTTTGGAAGAGGTGTGAAAAACTGCGGAAGCAACGATCTGGGCCCGCGAGTCGTGGAGAATTTTCAGCGGCAAGTCCGGAAATCTATGTGAGGTGCAACATGCGGGTTTCCGACAAAGGGGAGGGGGGGGGGGGGGGGGGGCGCCAGCTTACTTGTTTCTCCAATCTTGCGCCATGCAAGCTACGCCAATTTGTTTTTTTTTTAGTTCTGTGCATGCACTTGCGTCGAATGAGGGGAAGAGTTCGTTTGAAGTCGTGATTCACTTAAGTTTCTACAGTTACCACTGCAAATTCTGCATGACGTCCAACACGCTCTGCCACATGGTATGGGAGTGCAGGGGCGTCAAGAAACTCCCAGAAATCCTGGCGCCGTCGACGGAGCAGTGGGAGGGCCTGCTGTGCAACGAGGTCCTGGAAAACCAGCGCGGCCTGGTGATCCGTGCCAGACAAGTACCAGAAGGCCATGGCATCCCGGACTAGAGACGCCACCCACCCGGGATGATCAACGTTAGAGCATCGAAGATCATCCATCACTCCTTTTTTTTTGGTGCAATAAACGTTTATTTCTCTCTCTCTCTCTCTCTCACTCTCTAAGCGCATTATTTCAGCTGGGGTTGACACCGGAGTGTCGTGATGAAATGTAGCGTGGCACGGCAGGGTCGATCAGTGATGGAAAACGAAAAAAAACTAGACGACCGTCTATTGTAGGTTCTTTGGAGGTGTGTAAGCACGAATACATACCGAGGCCTACGCAATAATCTCCGTTCGAGGCCTACGCAATCATCTCCACATAGTTTGTGCAGATGGACACAAATGCCCGATCGCTGAGGGACGCACCTTATCTCTGCCACGCAGCCTCACTGCTCAAGTGCCGTGTAAGCTGAAATAACCTGCCCTCCTTCTTCTCCACCGTGGTATCGTTGATTCGTTTCCGTTCAGAGCTCGCGTTGTTCCACCGTTCCTTCTTCCCTATCGGCGCTTGCTTCGCCGAGGCTTCAGGCAACAGGAACACATTTTTACGATCTAGCCTCCTACGCTCAAGCTTTACAACCTATAGACGCCTGGGCTGGGGTGACCGTGGAGTGAAGTGTGAGGACAGCATGCGTTCCTGTGTGTGTACGAGATTTCGGCGCACGTTAAAGATCCCCGGGTGGTCAAAATTAATCCGGAGCTCTCCACTACGGCGCGCCTCATCGCCTGTGTTGCGTCGGCGTGTTAAATCAATCAATCAATCAATCAATCAATCAATCAATCAATCAATCAATCAATCAATCAATCAATCAATCAATCAATCAATCAATCAATCAATCAATCAATCAATCAATCAATCAATCAATCAATCAATCAATCAATCAAAAGCATGCGTTCCTATACTTGTAAAGCCTCGTCCAGTACACAGCCACTGTTATGCGCTACTCTGTGGGCGTGTCACCCTTTGCTAGTCTTCAGGGTACGCGTAAAGGGTTCAAAAATGAACGAAAGCCGCCTTTTCAAGTGACCAATAGTTAAAAAGTAAAGCTTTCTCCCGTGCAACCTGAGTCAAAGTCAAAATATGGACTCCAAACTGCTTGGCCCGTGTCGGAATGGCGCAATCCGATGGACGTCGGCTACAAAACGCGAAGGACCGAGGTTCGATTCCGACCACGGGAAGCGTTCTTTTTTCTTGTTAAACCAGTTTTGTAACGTTTGCTTTCTTGCAGTGAGTTTTGTGCGGCGAACGACGCCATCAACGGGGCATAGAAAGCTTCGCTTCAATACGCGCACCGATTTCCTGAGGTTGACCCTCCTAGTGTTTGGGGCCGTCCTATTTAATTATTTATTTTATTTCGTTTCGGTATTCGTTGAACTTGTTCATTGGCTGTAGATATTGAGTTGATTGGCCGTTACCTAAACCGTTCTCCACTGCACTTCTGAGGCGGTTCGGTACGGCTGGTGAGCTTGCTTCCAGTTGCGGAAGGCGCAGCGTCATCATCATCGCTTTCCTGTTTTGTCTTCGCCGTCTTCTCTTCGTTACTGTGGCAAAGAGCCTGGGAAAATGTCCCTTGCTAGGCCTTTGTTTAGGCTTAACGTTTGGGAGCCTGATCTGCCAAGCAACGTCAAACTCATCGTACGTCAAGCTCCTGGTACAGTGACTTCGTTGCTAAGGCTTCAATTTAGAACAACGAAATACATGAAGGTAGGGTAGGGGTACTTCCTCACTAGAACCTACGCTTTGATTAATCAACATCATGAAGCGTCTGCGTTGAACGAAACACAAATAGAGCTTTTCACGCACAGCCCACCGGACTAACGAAAAAAAGAAAATGGCGATTTTTTTTCTTATCTTTGGACAACAATGCGTGGGAAAATCAACCCTGGTGCGCTGAGATGGCAAGCGTGCTGGCGCTCCCGTCATTCCTGGGAGAAGCGTTCCGTACCGAGAAGCATCCGTATAACGTTCGCGATTCGTCTCTTCACAGTTAGTTCCCTTCAAGCTTGTTTCTTTAGTCACGAAGGCCAGACGTGTCTCGTCGAACAGCGTACTGCTTTGCTGTACGCGGTTCGCGTCATACGCCAAAGTACACCTTGTCGATCGGATGACAGCCCCGTTTATCCCGCCAGCTACAGTCGCGGCTTCGCTCAACGACTCAAAGCCGCGTGCGCATTCCGGATAACGGGCAGCATGGTTGTGCTTGCGCCCTTATTGGTTGCTTCTCACCGCGACGTATAAGGCCAGTCGTGCACCTGGAAACGTGAAAACCACCGCATATAAAGCCTGTCCGCAGTGCTCGCGAAAAAAATGGAGTAGAATAAAATTTTCTCGCGGTAACCAAAGCACAGTACACCCTCGTTACAGCCAAGTATGCGGGACAGAAAACTGGTTCTGTTATAAGCGATGCTTCGTTATAAGGAGGAATATCCTCTCTATGTGGACTACAGTGGGGAGCCGGTTATGCCAGTTCTTTCAATTTCAAACAGCGGAGTTTTATGTATGTATGTATGTATGTATGTATGTATGTATGTATGTATGTATGTATGTATGTATGTATGTATGTATGTATGTATGTATGTATGTATGTATGTATGTATGTATGTATGTATGTATGTGATATATAATGAAATGAAACAGCAGCCTAGTGTGTGGCTGCTGTCGTACTGCTTTTGATTATGAACAATTGATTATGGAGAAACGCTTGCTCACGTTAACCCACCCTTAAAGGGACCCTGGAAAACTTCTTTCAATTTTTTTGAAATCCTAAATGCTTGATGAACATAGTCCCCCAACACACCCAGTACTTAGATTAGGGGATCGCAAAGTACCTCGGCCGAACATTACTGCTCTATGCCCATCGGATAACTTGGAAACTCGCTCCAAAGATTTTTCTCTCTTTCCAGGTCTTGACATTCTTGGACGGCCCGAATTACGTCACTGAGGCCATGTAGCGGCTGTTGGATGGTTTTCCTTCAGTTGCAGCACTTAACGCTTTTCGATAGTAACTTTAAAAATAATGACACAAAAACAAAGCAGAAACAGAAGGCGTATCTGGTGCGACAGGCAAATCACGCAGTGCAGCTCTGTGCTGGTGATGACTAGCTTTCGCAGTGCTTCCAGACGCGAAGGAAAAAGGAAAGCGTTTATCAAAAGTGTTGCAGGGTCCCTTTAGACAAGTATCTGTAAAAATAATGTCATGACATTGTATTTTCAGGTAAACTGACGTCCGATTTTTCACCCTAAATCTTCTCGAAAAAGATTCCTTCGACAACACGAGAACGAGAATGAATCCAGGAAAACTACGACGCAGGATAATAAAGCAAGGAAACTAATACAAAGAAGTGAGGTTGCCCTTACCAATGGTGATAATACAAGAAAAAACTAGTCTAGGAGATCTTCTAATATTCAGGCCTTGAAAGAGAGTTAAGTTGGTCAACACGC
The DNA here is from genome assembly GCF_048455015.1 of Haemaphysalis longicornis. NCBI lineage: Eukaryota > Metazoa > Arthropoda > Arachnida > Ixodida > Ixodidae > Haemaphysalis > Haemaphysalis longicornis. The sequence goes on from NW_027526295.1 coordinate 252,878,549, forward strand.
CTGAGGAAATTAATAATATCCTTTTGTTTTACTCATATGCCGCTGGATTAGTACGAATTTAAGGTAATTTAAAACTCAACGCAAAATATGAACGGAAAAAGCAAATATTTTATTGGAGTGGGACGTTCGGGCTCCATTCAAGGCGAAGAGCGAATATCTCGCGTGTGTGGAGGAACCGACTTCAATATCTTTAGCCAGACAACCGGCTTTGACATGTGTAAACTGTAAACAAAAGGGCTGACTTCCCTGAGCTTAATTTAAACGCGGAACAGACGGACTTAATTCTGCAGAAGTAAAAGGCGGGACAGACGGACTTAATTCTGCAGAAGTAAAAGGCGGGACAGACGGACTTAATTCTGCAGAAGTCGGGGTCAGAATGACACCTCTGGAGAAAAGACATGTCCAACGGGCGAAAATGTACTAGAGATTTGTTTTCCAGAGTCGATTGTAATTTAATATTGCAGTCTAAGCTCAGCGAGCTCCTCATCCCAACCAGACGGGATGAGAAGTTTATCCCAAAGTCCCTTCATCTGCATGACTCGTCCAAGCCGGCCGTACGAGCCGTGTAAAATAAAAAGTCACAGGGAGCTTTTTGTAGTACCGTCTTAAGAATTGGTGTCAGGGCTATAGTTACATAGAGGCACACTTTTATTATTATTTGGTATTACGTATACGTGCAACGACACAACCTAACATTCAGAAATTTGCGCGCTTGTGACAACATTCATGTTTAAAAAATCATGACCATCCATTTTCCTTGGCGAAGGCGGGTTCCCAGAGAAGCTGATGTGACGCAGAAGTTTGAATGAACACACACGCACAACACACACACACACACACACACACACACACACACACACACACACACACACACACACACACACACACACACACACACACACACACACACACACACACACAACACACACACACACAACACACACACACAACACACCCACACACAACACACCCCCACACACAACACACCCACACACACACCACACACACACACACACACACACACACGCGCGCGCGCGCGCCCGAACGAAATTTTTACGATATGGAATGCCTCGTGCTTGAAATACGTACACCTGAGGCATGGAGTTTTTTCTTGCGCAGATGAAAAATACGCGGAACCCTAGCCAAAACAGCATAGCTATAAAGAAGAGCTATCCGCAAACATTACTGCACAAACGCCCAGTAAGGGTTTCCAATCATAATGGAAACTGTGGGGGAGGGGGGGGGGTGACATACAGAGTACAGAGCACGACAACCCCAATAGATCGTTTTGGAATTTTTCATAAAAGGAATTAGTTGCCGGGCTGAAATATTGAGTCATTTCCTTTGTATCCATCGGCGGCGAGAGTTTCTTTCCTGTTGAAAAGGGGTGCTGATGGAATTTTTTAGACACCTTTGTGTCTGTGTTACGTAGAGAAATCAACAAATTTATGCCAGCTTTCTACACCTCGTTTCGTCGTATTTTTTTTTTACAGCTGGAGTCATGGACTTCGTGGAAGGAGCCAGTGACATGCAGCACCCCGCTGGTCCCGAATCGTCGTTTCCGGGTGAGGACGGCGACAACCAGAGCGCGAGTGCCAACGCGACAGGTCCGTGGGACGCCGTGCACCGCGATGAATCGCTGGCGCAGATCGAGCTCGCCGTGCTCACCTTCATCTTCGCCTTCACCGTGGCGGGAAACTCGTGCGTCCTGGTGGCGCTCAACGCCCGGCGCTCCAAGATGACGCGCATGTACTACTTCCTCCTCCACCTGTGCGTGGCCGACCTGACCACGGCCTTCTTCACCGTGCTGCCGCAGCTGGGCTGGGACGCCACGTACCGCTTCCAGGGCGGCAACCTCTTCTGCAAGTGCGTCAAATACGGACAGATCCTGGGACCGTACCTTTCCTCCTACGTGCTCGTGGTGACGGCCGTAGACCGGTACCAGGCCATCTGCTTCCCGCTTTCCAACTGCTCCTGGACACCAGCCAAGTCCAAGCTTCTCGTCTCGCTCGCCTGGGCCGTGTCGCTGCTCTGCTGCGTGCCGCAGCTGTTCGTCTTCAGCTACCAGGAGGTGGCGCCCGGCGTGTCCGACTGCTGGGGCACCTACGTGGAGCCCTGGGGACTGCGAGCCTACGTCACGTGGTACGCCGTGAGCGTGTTCTTCGTGCCCCTGCTGGTCCTGAGCTTCACGTACATCTGCATCTGCCGCTCCATCTGGCAGAACTTGTACCTCAAGCGCAAGAGCTCGGACCTCGAAGGCCGCGCCAAGGCTTACCGCTTCAGGAGCAGCCACGGGGGAGCGCAGGTGACGGCGGACTCTCACGCGCGGGCGCTGGTGCCGCGCAGCCACTCGTCGGCCCGTGGTTTGTCTCGCGCCAAGATCAAGACGGTCAAGATCACCGTGGTGGTGATCAGCTTCTACGTCGTCTGCTCGTCGCCGTTCATCTGCGTCCAGATGTGGATGTACTGGGGCTCCAACGTAGACATGAGTGACGCCTGGACAAGTAAGTGTACCAGTTCTGCTGTGAACGGGCCTTAAGTGCGTGAACCCTAGGTTCGGAACTAGTGCTTAGTGCACCCGCAATAATACCGCTGGCGGATATTAAATTAAACGAACTGCAGTTTGCTTTGTTGCCTTCGTTTCGCAATATAAAGTTGTTCTAAAATAAATAATATATGGCGCACACGTTGCCTGCTCCGGCAATAGACGGAGAGCCAGTAAGGCCCAATGTTTTTCATAATTTACCGTTGAGACGAAAATTTCACCTCTTTAATCACTAGCTAGCACTTTTTCCCAGATACTCCAGTTCTGTTGAAGAGAAACAACATACTTTAATCATGTGTGTATGGATAATCAACTGGCGCGAAATGTAACAAAAATAACACCCCAAGAACTCCGCAGGATGCTGCTGCGATCGCTGTCTCATTCGGGTTGAAAGCTGCTAATTGCGCGAAACACACTCGCAGTGGTTCTTGCGTCCAGCTGGGTGCGCTTGTTGGGAAGCAAGAAGTCCTTGTCCTAATTTATTCTCGGTTGATTCAAGTTGGGGCTCTGGAAGGGACAACTCGGAATGAATTTTTAAACCAATTGTACGAGTAATCTTCAGGCGTCGAAAACCGCTTCGAGCACGTTATAAGCGTGGAGAGAAGGTAAGGGATTCATTAAAACAGGTTTAACTCTCTTTTATGCCCTCAGTGGTGACGTATAAAATTGGGTCGAAACTTCCTACTTTGGAATTTCGTGGTAGCCCGTAGTGTTTATAGCTGATTTCTTCTCGTCGCGCTTTGTTTTCAGACGATCGGGTGGAGTTGACCGGATCGGCGCGGTTTCAACCAGCCAATCAGAGTTGTACGCTCACTGCGCAGGTTGACAACGCCACACGTACAGCGTTTTTTTTATTGTTTTGTTTTTGTTGTGTTTGCGCTGCTCGCGTCAGCATGAGGTAGCGCCAGAGAGCGTGCTTTTCTTCCCGATATAATAAATAATAAATCTTTTTTTCGATCCAAACCAATTTTCACCTTTTTATTTTGTTGCATTCGGCGCAGCTCTAGACAACAGGGGGCAGAATTTTTTTTTACTTTTTGTTTCTATTCCGCTTTAGTCTTGCCTAAACGCCGTTTTCTCACCAGGGTTCTAACAGCGGAGCTGTTGTAGGTCCAGCTTTTTAGTAAGTTTGCTGTAGCTCGTGCGGCACGTAGTTGTATTAGCGGCCTCGGAAAGACCGGTTCACAGACCCCACCGATAGAGGGCGCAATGGTCTCGTACGGCGGGTTCCTTTTTCTCCCGGCAGAGAAGGGAGACGAGAGGGAGCCTCCCGCAGCTGACGTTTAGCTGCCGATTCCTTTGCGCGAACCGTAAAATTTGCGTGGCGACGGCGCTGCCGTTCTTGGGCGACCGCCCGTTGACGCTCGTGTCGACTCCAGAAAAGAACCATATCACCGATGTTTCATTAGATTTCACAGTGGGTGGAAGTCGGTTTTATTTTTTAATTTATTTTCTTAAGGCTATTTTAATGTGAGCGTTAAATGTACGCCGCCGGCTTTGTTTACGTACTTGTGTTTTGCCTTAAATCTGCTCTACGCTACGGGTGCACTACGCAATCCTGGCATGTATGGACCGTGCCGCAACTGATAGTAGTTTGGAAAGGTTTTGCCCATATCTTCCGGCTCTTTACTGTAGAAGGCACATTGACGGAACTAGTGATATTTGCCGCAGAAAAAATCATGCCTCGAAAAGCACGGTAAAAAATTCAAACCCTCCATTAACCCAGCTTTCTCGCAAAACAATTCTACGCGTTCAGACAAAAAAAAAAAAAAAAATAAGCTATTGCCACCTCTCAAGAGGACAAGCATTGTGAGGGTTGAAATGGCGGGTTGAAATCCTGAAACTAGTTACACTGTTTAAATTTCTGTATGAATAGTCTTCAGACAGAAAAACACGATAAATTTATGGGCCTCTGAAATATGAAGTGGTGTGCAAAAACACGTTACAATTACAATTTTACAACGCAAAAAAAAAAACGCCGTTCGATTACGTCGTGTGCTGTGTAAGATATGAGTAAATGTGTTTACCCATTAAACTTTGTTAATTTCAAGGTTTTATAACATACTCAATGGGGTTTGTAGCCCCTTCCAAGAGCAACTTATTGGCATAAAGATTAATTACGTCAGGTGACGAACCTAGAAATGTTGAACGATTTATGGAAACACGCTCTGTATCTTCAACCACAGTAGCGTCAAAATTTCTAAAGCTACTTAAATTATTCTGTAGATATTCGTAAGGGAAGTTTTGAGATAAAAGGATGTCGACCCAAGAGCTTCAATAAACGGTCCTATTTTGAGCCGTTATGCGCCAACAAACTTTTCCATGAGCTCCGCTTTTTGGAAGTCTCGTGGCAAGTGCAGAGCTCTTATGATTACAATTTACGTCAACTGCATACGGCGTGTGCAATAGAAACGCTTAGCCGTTACGTGCCCCTTCTGGTTATTGTGTCCTTAAGCTTAAACTTTACATGCGTCGCAGTTTAGTCATGGCAAAGATGTAAATTTTCTCGTTTTTGTATGTTTTGTAAGACAATATGTAGGACGGTATTTTGACTGTTCTGCACAATTGCCCATTCACAAAGATGGGTTGATGCTATAACCATCTGCCAAGATACACTTTTTTCTCTCGCTCCCGTATGGCGCTAGCGACACGAAATTAACTAAAATAAAAAGTAAAATGATCCATCTGATCAAGGAAGACCGATTATACACAGAGCGTGAAGTATACCTGCGAGATGTAACTTGCAGCGAAAAATTCACAAATGAAACGGTACACTTGGTGTCGGAGCACAAAACGAAGACTACCGAAAATTCTCCCGACCTCTTTCATTTGGTCAAACTACGAACCTACTCAGACAAGACAAAGCTTCTTCGTCTTTCTTCAACGCCTGAAGTTGACCCAGTGACAAATTGCGTGCGTACCCGAAGTTGCCAGGCCTGAATGTCTCGTTTGAATCGGCATTCCCAGGATGTCTTTGTCCGTTCCAGCTCGAGCACAATCTTCTAGATCTCTCGGTAAGCCGTCGGATGGCCAGGAACCGCTAATCTTCACATCTCCGCTTTTCTTTAGTCGACGCTAAGCCGGCACGCAAGGCATTCCTCTTTGTTTGCTCTCATCGCAAGAAGTGTACTGCACCGTGGCTTATCTTTTGTTTGCTGCTGCTGTTCCTTTCACTGGCGGTAAACATGAGTTTGCTCCACAAATTTTGATGCTCTTATCAGCGGCGTCTCATTCAGCTGGTTCGAGCGTTGACGATGGACTTCTCCCCGCCTTCTCCCGTCTCGTTCCTTCGGTAGACACTTTTACCGGAGCGTAGGCCGTGGTAGCATAGTTGCACTGGTGGTACGGTCAACTAGGTTAAGCAGCACTAATCCAGTGAGTACTTGGGACGAACACCTCCTGGGAAATATCGGCTGGGGCCCATTGGAACATACCAAGGCCAAGGATCATGGTGGTCCTTGGCTATGGTAATAAATAACATCCCGGGATACCAGTGAACCCAAAAGGAACTAAAAAAAAACTTCACTGAGCACAAATGAACACTAATCATACACACGCAGAAAGAAACCGACGCCCATTGCAGTATCTGGCCGACACCCGAATCTTCCGATCAATATGCAAGTTGAAGCTGAAGCTAACCAAGGAAGGAAGGAATAGTACAGGAAAGGCAGGGAGGTTAACCAGAAAACTGTCCGGTTGGCTACCCTACTCAGGGGGGAGGGGATACGGGAAATGAAAGGGAAAGACAGGACAGCGGTACATATTAAAGGAGAGAATGAGAGAAAGAAAAGTAGAAAAAACACAAGGGGTGACCATGCAGGCAACTAGAAAGGCGGTACAAACAACGCACACAACCAGAAAATGCACAAAACTAATACGGTCCACTGATAAAATTGGCGAACTAAGGGCACTGCACTATAGTAATGTCCCTACAATCGTTCAGACAGGCCCGTGTCCTTCAAAAAGAGTAGTAAGGCTTTTATAGCCTTTTCGGCCTGTGACGGAAAATGCCTATGACACAAAATTGTCTGCGCTGTAAAGGGGTGGTCGTCGAGTCGGCGAAGTGTGGTGGAGAGCTGTTGCCTCGGCGTTATGAAGCGGTCACAATGGCACAGAAGGTGTTCAATCGTCTCGTCGGTGGTGCACGCATCACAAGCAGGGCTGTTGGCCATTCCAGTGGTGTAGGAGTAAGCACCGGTGAAGGCAACACCTAGCCACAGGCGACAAAGTAAGGTGACGTCCGAGCGTGGCACGTTATTAAGTAGATGGCGCTGCAAATGTGGGTCGAGCGAGTAAAGACGAGCGTTTGAGAACTCAGGGGTATTCCACTTAGCGAGAGTGACTTCCCGGGCAATGGACCGCAGCGACCTTGCTGCATCAGTGCGTGATAGAGGGATGCGGGTCAATCTTGCACTTGTGTGGGCGCCATGAGCCGCTCTATCCGCCTGTTCGTTCCCAGTAATGCCGCAGTGGCTTGGGAGCCACTGGAAAACAATATCATGTCTATGCCTGACTAATGTGTCATATAAGCATCGGATTTCAGCCACAGGTTGTTCGTATGGGCCGCCGCGGAGGGCAGACTGGATGCACTGAAGACCGGACCTCGAGTCGCATAGACCCATTTTTCTGGCGATTCCCGCTGGATGAATGGAGGGGCCTCCCGAATAGCTGCCAATTCAGAAGCGGTTGACGTCGTCGAGTTTGAAAGCTTAAAATGAATTTCGGTCGACTTTTGTGGTATCATAACCGCGCCGGCAGAACTGGACGTGGTGACCGACCCATCCGTGTAGACATGGACCCGGCCTCTGTATGCCTCATGTAGAAAGAGTAGGGATAGCTGTTGAAGACCGCTAGGTGGAAGGTCCGCTTTCTTTGTTATTCCCAAGATGTTTAAGTGCAGTTGTGGCTGTGACAGGCACCAAAGTGCCGACGAGAGCCGAGATGGAGGTGCATAGCTCGATGGCAAGCTCCCACTGTGAGCGGCAACCACCTTACAAAAAGATGCCTGCGGTCGTGTTGAAGGCAGGGATGCAAGGTGGTGATGGAGCAACCGGGTGAGTTGCCTAATGTGTGCCCTCAGTGTCTCCACTGTCATGTGAGTTGTGATCGGATGATCCCTTGCAACGCAAATTGTGGCCACAGTTGAGGCGCAACGCGGGAGACCGAGATATGTACGAAGACCCTGGGCCTGTATGGCCTGAATTGCCTGTAGGTTCGTTTTACATGTGTTGGTTAATGCAGGCGGGCTGTAACGCAAAATACCGAGAAACAGGGCATCGTATAGGCGTAACATTGAGTGCACGGAGACACCCCACGTCTTTCCGGCCAAAAACTTGAATAGCTGGACCACTGCAGTTAGCCTTTTTTCAGGTATGAAACTTGAGGAGTCCATGATAGATCCCGGTCCATGATAACTCCCAGAAAACGGTGACTTTTGACGTAAGGAATATGTTGACCATTTAAAGAAATCTTATACTGCGACATTTTTTTGCGGGTGAAAGTAACCAGTGCACATTTCTCCGGAGATATTTCCAGGTCTTTTCGACGCAGGAACAAACATGTTAGTGTTGCGGCTTTCTAAAGACGGGCCCGAATCTGAGGGCGTGAAACTCCTGATGCCCAAATGCAGATGTCATCAGCATAGATGGAGGGGTGGACGTTGGTTGGTGGTGCGGTAGTAAGTCCTATCAACGTGAGGTTAAACAATGTAGGGCTAAGCACACTTCCTTGCGGGACTCCACGAGAAACAAAGTGCTGTGATGTTGGGCCATCTGAAGTCTCAACGAAAAAATATCTTCCTGGTAGAAAGCTTTGGATCCATCTAAATGTCCGTCCACCGACTCCTGCATCTTGTAGGACGCCCAGAATGGCGTCATGTATTACGTTATCCTACGCTCCTTTTACGTTTAGAAACAAAGCGGCTGACGAACGTTTGAGTGATTTGTTGGGCTGCACCGATGTGACAAGGTCAATTACGTTGTCGATGGATGAACTTCCGCGTCGGAATCCAGCTCTAGCATGAAGGTAAATTTTACGGTGCTCAAGGTACCATTCCAAACGACCTAAAACCATCCATTCCATTAATTTTCTAATGCAGCTTGCAAGGGCTATAGGACGATATGATGCCGGGTCAAAAGGAGACTTGCCTGCTTTAAGAACTGGGACCAGGTGGTTACCCTTCCAATCCTCAGGGACCAAACCATCTTGCGATGACTGGTTCAGCCGATACAAAAAGAGTGTGATGGGCTTACTTCAGCACAGATGTAACGCCGCACCGAGCTCTTTCATTGAAAATGGGACGTCCATGCAGGAGTCGCGTGATACGGGGACGACGCGTATGTCCGCTTGGCTGGTCGAAGCTGGACCATTGGCGATTCTTAAGCAAATGTCCTCCGCTACGTCGACCTCTCTGTGTTTCTGATGAGTGCCAAAGCACTGAAAGGTCGACGTTGCTGTGTTGTTGTTAGAAGGCCCCTGAAAGTGTTCCAGATGTGAGATAGAGGTTTCCCAGGATCAAGTTTCTCGCAGAACGATTTCCAGCGCTGTGCTTGTACTTGTACGATGCGACGTTGAATTTTTTTCTGTGTACGTCGGGCCTCCCGAAGGTCATGAATAGACTTAGTACGCCTGTATCTTCGTTCTGCACGACGACGAATAGCTCTGAGATGTTCTAGCACTTCGTCAAATCGTGTAAGCTTGGGATGCACCCGGAAAAAACGCATGGAATCTTGCGCAGTGCTGGTTACGGCACTTTCAAAAGTCGATGAGAGCCCTTCGCAGCAGGGATCTTCCATGCGAGATTTAAACCTCTTCCAGTCTATTCGTCAAATGATTTTCCCAGGAAGACAACCATCAAAGCCCTCGATCCTCAGGTATGTTGGAAGGTGGTCACTTCCACGGGTTTCCATGTCTGGGAATCATTGAATGGTGTCAATGAGACTTCTCGAGACAAAAGCCAAATCCAGACAGCTACTATACGTCGTACCGCGAAGAAATGTTGGGCTGCCATTGTTGACACAGCAAAGCTCATGACGGGACGCCAGTGAAACCAGTTTTCGACCTCTTGGATCATTTCTGTGGCTTCCCCAGAGCATTTGATGGGCATTAAAGTCCCCCATAAGGACCCAAGGACCAGGGGTGTCTCTGATGATTTTGTCTAATCTGTTGGAATCAAAGCGTCCTGAAGGAGATAAATAAACTCTTATGAGTGTGAACGAGACACTTTTCCTCTTCACTGTGAGGCAAATGTATTGGTTGCTGTCATGAGGTTCCACATAATGGAGGTCATATGTTAGTTCCCGTCGGACGAAAACCAGGACTTGACTAGAAGCATCACTAGCTGGTGACACAAATGCTTCATATCCAGAGAGCCTGAACGCGTCCGTGGCGTTCGGTTCGCAAATGACGATGATGGGGAAATTGTTTATAAACACAAACTGTTTAAAGTCCGAAAAACGGCGCTTGAGGCCTCTTGCATTTCATTCAAGTATGGTGGCGCGTTTGACTTCATACCGAAAAGATCTTGAATTAGAGGCCATGATGCTCCGAAGGGACAATAAACTGTGGTAGGAGCGTCGCAGTAAACCCCAAAATGACAAGTTCCAGGTTCAGCATGGTCACCAGAATGGTTTTGAAGAAGCTTGGAGTCATGGAAGCAAGGTGGGACCGGAGGGCTGTAAAAAGGGCTCGTACAACTTTTGAATAGTCGTCTACCTTGACTTCCCTTGAAAGGGCACGACGCTCTTTCAAGACGTTGACGTACTGATCGCGTCCGCTTTGAACTGCAGGAGTAGTGTAGGAATCTTGTGGCTCTGGTTGTGAAACGCTGGCGCTAGGTTCCGTGCTTTTTGTCGCCTTTAATGACTCCTATGGACGCAGGACCGGAAAACCGTCACTGTCTGGTGGCAGTGGAGGTGATTTGGGTCCCTCAATGAAATCCTTCCTCCTGTGTGCGCTAACGCGAAATGGGCACCCGCTGAAACTTTCAGGGTGATCGCCGCCGCAGTTGGCGCAGGCAAAGTTTTCCTTGCATTACTGAAAGTCATGCGGGCCACCACACCGTTTACAGCGTTGCTCTCCTTTGCAGAATTTCGCGACGTGCCCAAAGCGTTGACACTTGAAGCAACGTGGAGGGGTATCCGTGTAATCGGCCGTTGCGTGCCTTGTAAACCCGAGGTTAATCATGTTCGGCCATTCAGTGTTTGGGGCGAACGACAACACTACGGCATCAGATGGGGTCGTTTTCCAGTTATCTCCCGAAGAGCCAGTCCGACGCATAATCCTTCTCACATGCAGTACCCCTTGAGGCTTGAGATAGCTCAGAAGGTCCTCCTCCGTGTACTACTTGGGCACACCTTTGATGATACACGTGTTCTTCACGTACGAGTGAGGTAGGCTGGGAGACACTGTAATTCCACTGATTCGGTCAGATCGCAGCAAAGCATTCACATCGTTCTCCATGGCTACGTCAACAAGGAGGGCACCTTGAGCAGTGAATCTACTCCGAATCGGAGCCTTTCCCAGGAGAGATTGAAACTCTGAGAACAGGGTGATGGGGTTCACCTTCCTGAGGTCTTGGTCGCTTTTAGTCGGGCACACGATCACAGGTATCCCGACGGTACGCTTTTTAAGGTGGCTCACCAGCTTAAAGCCTTCCTCGTCCGCGTCAGTCATCTCAACGACGTCTTCTCCTTCACCCACGATCGTGGCATCGTCTCCTTGGGAAGAGGGGGCATCACCAGTGTTGTCGTCGTCGCAGGGTACCGGTGGCACAGATGGTGAGTCCTCCGCAGGGGCAGCTAAGCGCTTCTCAGCAGGGGGGGGGACATGATGGGATCTGCGATCTGCGGTGGCAACATCACTCGGTCTGTGGTGTTCATGGTGGCGGACTCCAAGGAGGACCCCGGCGATGCATACGGAGAAGTCCTCCGTGAAGAGGCAGGCGTTCTTGTGGAAATGATATTGCACAAATAGCAAAATACCACAGAAAAAGAGAGACAAAATACAAGGCAGCTTATACGCAGGCTTCTTCGAAGCTAACCAAATGTTGGAGATCGTCAGTATAGGCGAAATCAACAAACCAGAACTTCGCCCTGTAGCGGACATCATCATACTGGCGATGATGATGATGACTTTAGCCTTTATTATTGCAGAAATGGTGGGTGATGCCATTACGTCATTACGTAATTATGTCATAACGTCATTACGTAACGGGAATAGGGGTATGCCATAGCGTTGTGATAAGACCATGTCGTAGGGCCCATACACTCTGCTGAACCACTTGTACCACAACTATCAGCATCCTCATCTGTGCTCAGCTTCTCTATTGGGAGCAAATAAGATGCAGGGAGCGGCAAAACGAAATTAAAAATTCACATAATATGCACCCCATTTACCACGATTTCTTCGCGCATCTAAAAAGAAAGAAAAAAAGTGTAAATTTATGTCGATTACTCCTACGTCTGTCATATCCCTTCGGGGAGTGTCGTTGTTCGGTTATTTGAACGCGAAAGTGTTTTATGCCTGGATACACAAAAATTTGACCTACGCCATATTCGTCACGGAAATGAAGCCAGTACAACGAAGAAAGCGGCCTGTAAAGGGTGCACCCCTGCACGCAGGGCCTTCTTGCTTGGAAGCAACCTTTAGTACTAAAGAGTACGTTTTACTTAGGGTTGTTCGTTTTGGGGTTTTATATTTTAACACGAAAGTGGTTTATGCCGGGATACAGGAAGATTTTACTGATGTAATATCCGTCACGGAAATGACGTCAGTACACCTTTGCCGAAGTCACACGCCAGCAGGATGTCGCTCGCCAAGCACCCCCACAAGACAGCCGCCGAACCGCAAATAATGCTTATTTCGCTGCAGATTTAACTGAAAATTTCGCTGTTGTGTTTTACTGATTCTTATGACAGAGCAATCCCCCACAGTTCTTTTCTCTCACACTTTTATACCGCTGCCCGAAGTGTACCAACTTCTATCCCCGGTTGTACCATTTACTTCGCTCTCCCGTGCACTTAGAATTCACGTTGCCTGTTATTCTCGCGTTTGCTTCTGGAAATTAAGGAGTGAATTAATCGTATCCTTCATACTCTCGGGTGTCCACACCACCTTTTCCATGTTTATCCCCCGTTATGTATGCTTGCCTGCGCAAGCACATTGAGACATGCCCATAAAAACGCAAGAGCAAGCAGAAACGAGAATGACTCCCGTGTGGAAGAACTTCTCCCAGATTGATTATCTGTCGCTTTCTTATCTTTTTTATCTTTTCACCTCGCTCACAGCATGATGCCTCTGTCGCGCCGTGCTTGTGACCTCGCCTTCTTGAGAACGGCGTTCGGCCACACAAATATGCCAGCTGCCGACAGCACAAAGCCTGAACTGTGGCGGCAAGCACATTCTCCCATTGTTCCAATATCGGGGAAGGACATCGTCACCAGCGCTAGCCTAAAATGACGGAAGAGTTAATTACACGTCATTTCCGGGTGCCCCGAAGGCCCTACCGGGAAAAGTACCGTGCTCTACTGCAAACGCTTGTAAAGCAGTAATTCCCAAGCTGGAATTGGCTGCAAATATATATATATATATATATATATATATATATATATATATATATATATATATATATATATATATGGAACACCGTCAGAAAGATAGGGACTGATGCAATAGCTGTTTTTTTTCTTTTGAGTGGGCCATCGGCGGCGTCAGCTGGCGATGTCAGGTGGCTGCGCCCACTATCATAGCTCGTTGGGTTCGACTGGACAAGTGTAGACGCGCTGTCTGCATGACCGCGATGGACATCGGCACCCTGCCGCTCGTGTCCTCTTGAGCGCAGGATGCAGTGCTCCACCGGACGCTTGTTAGGCCCCGGAGAAAGGGAAAGCCGTTTAGCACGGTGCAGCCGTTGGCATTTTCCCACTTGTCGATACGCGGACGAAAATGGAGCTTGACGGAGAAGTGCAGGACCGCTCCGCGAGGCATTTGCAGGCATCGTGGCTGTTGCTGGTAAAAGAGAGAAGTGTGGAGAGTTCGGTTACCGTACTCCGCACACAAAAAAAAGGAAGCTTCACATTAACGCGTAAGACTTGAAGGTAGCGAAGCTGCACGCAACCTTCACGATCATCACGGCTATTTAAGTGTATGATTGCAGCCGATTTGCTTCTTCTTCGCCGCCGCAACGACTTTTGCTCCATCTTTGTTGCTATAGGTGTTAGCTTCTTTCATTTGCACGGGCGTATTGTGTGACGTGCCTTCATTGTTCCGAGCAAGTGTGGCCACGATTACGGCGAACGCAGGAGTTTTTTTTTTTTTTTTGCGAATCTTGGCCAACCTTCTTAAGTGGGTACGCTTGATTTGACAATCGTGCTCCGGGGACGCTGGACGGTGGCCGCGAGGCACACACACACACCAGCGCCCGGAGCGCTCGGTATTTTCTTGTTTTTTTTTTTTTAACTGCCGGGCGGTTGCCGCAATCTTGGCCAATCTCCCTAAGTAGGTGTACCTGGTTTGACAAAAGCGCGCCGGGGACGCTGGGCGGTCGTCGCGAGGCACGCACGCACAAGCGCTCGGCATTCTCGTGCTGTTTTAACTGCGGACAGGAAAGATGACGATTTGCTAAACATCTTCGCAGTTAAAACAGAAACTGCTTTCACTCTTAGGCTCTTCCACAGTAGGGTTAAATGCGATCGGCTACTTTGCCGTAGGGGATCGTCCGCCATCTTAAGCCGCTAAGCACTGTTCCAATATGAACGAAGCCGACAAAGAAGACTGCTCCACGAAGATACCATGGAAGTCAACAATAATGCAGGCAATTTTTGTCTTAACCTAAAAAAACGACGCCAACGCCGCTTTTATACTTATTAACGTTGCAACGAAAAAAACCTAATCCTTTGTTCCAAATATTTCGTCTAATCTGTATTTTAGTCCCTGCTTTTGCTCATGTTTTAATTGCCTAATATTTATTATAATAGTGCATTCGGGTTCCAGAAGCCTACGGCTTACATTTGTTTCTGTAGCGGCGGTGGCCGCTGCGAAGTTCCAATTTCTCTTGCTTTCGAAGTGTGATTCGACCGCTTCCTGAGCTGTATGTCATGCTAAGCGAAAATTAAATCGCACCCTTAGGTCAGTTAGCGTGAATGTTGATCTTCGAAGTAAAGACAGCACGACAAGGGACTGCGATCTTAACGTCAGGTAGCGGAAGCCTGTAAATACGAACATCCCCACCTTTCTCGCTCAAGGCGCTCTTTGCCCTCGTCGGCCTTGCGCCATTAAACACCAACCATCTTTCTCGCTCAAAATTCCGAATTGTCAGGAACCTAGTGGAATCACTACAGGAAAGTGATATTTCGCATATAGCAGCGGATCGATTTGGACATGAACACTGTGAAAAGATTATCAAGAACTCTAAATAGGTTTTGCCTTACTTGCTGTCAAAAGTTACCGCCCATACATTTCAATTGGATAGTTTCCTTGGCTCTGGAACGTAGTAGAATTAAGCGCAGAACTTGAAAATACGCACAATGCAAGCTGTTGCCCTCCGTATTAGCAGTTCCAAAATTCTTTAAGTTATTCTAAATAACTGCATAGTAATTACTTCTGAAAGAATTGCGATGAGCCGGAAAGCTGCACATGTAACATTGATAGCGCTGGCCCTTACAAATACTCGCTTTACGAGTGCTATTTGATGTTTCACTTTATTCTCACGTCAAAAGAGCAGGAAATTCAAAATTCAATCTACGAACTGCACCATTAACACTCAACTCTAATTCGAAACTCCAACATTAGCAGCTGTGCCCTGTTACGATAGAGCAAAGGCCTTTGAAATGGTTTTCAGCCCATTCGAGGAACCTAATTAGGGCGTCAACGGGGGATGTAGCGTGCGGTTGATGGACGGGCGAAACTACAGTTGCTTGTTTTTGTGGCAATAATGCAACCTGTATGCATGCAAACGTGCATGGAAAAAATAAAAAGAAAACATTTTTAGGTGTGCAACTCATCTGCATCCGTCTGCAATTCCTCCCATTGGTGTAGCGAAACTTTGCAACGCCTGGTGTAGCCAAAATCTTTTCTTCGAGTCGCTTTGGAGGGTGCATGAAATGTCACCTCTTCAAAAGTGCTGCAGATGAATCCTCTGCAGAGGACATGGCAACTGAGGTGCGTCCTATAGGCGCTAGTACGTCCATTGCCGAATTAAACTTGGTAACGTCTATGGTGCGTGACAGGTCCAAATCAACTTAGCAGAGAAAGAGAGAGAGAAAAGCTCTTTATTGAAGAAGAAAAATGCAGAGAAGTGTGCCAACATCCGTTCGTCGACATGCTATTCTGCACGAAGGAGAATGCGAAAAAGATAGCGCATTAAGAGTAGTAGAGGAAAGGAGTAAAAAAAACTGGTCGCCATCCCGCCCTGCGAAGGTGGATGTCCAGCAAATCTGTTGTAAACCTCTACAAATGGTGATGGAGGAGGGTATGAAGTGTTTTTCGACGTCTCGGCAGGATTGTCGCTCGCGCTCGGCTAGTGTCGCTAAGTAAGGGTACAGAGTATCATCGGCACTTTGTTCTCCCATTGTTCCGTGCCGCCACCATGATCATTGGTCAGTTAGCATTACGTGACATTTGTTTACACTGCGACGGTTCATTGGCGCCGCCATTTTGTTACTTATGTGTTTTAGTCAGTAAACTCTGCTAGGCTTACCTTTTCCTCCCTGCTCTGCGGCTGCGCGTGACTGACGTCGTTGCGAATGCAAATCAAAGATAACGCGTGACACTGCGCTCGGCTTCTCTGGCGGCAAATGCTGGGTCCTGCCTAGCCTAACGTATGCGCTCGGCGTCTTGGTTAAGAACTGCCGTATTTAGTGGCACTATCCTGCCTAGCCTTCAAAAGTAATCAGCAGACATAATCTATACCAGGTACACATGGTGAAGAGGGGTGTGCCATTGTTCACAAGTGCGCGCCTTATCATCCATAATACGGTTTCGATGCCTGTTTTGTGGGTTCCGTAAACGAATTCCTAGCTCTAGGCTGTATGCCTGAGCCTGACGCATGCGCTTGGTGTCTTAGGCCTTGGCGTTTTTGCCCACGGAGATCGTGTTTGCCCAAGGTGATAAAACCATTTGGGGTAGAAGTATAAATCTTTGCTGTAAAAAGACATAGCGCCATGTATTGGGCACTGGATATAGCGCGGACAGTCGGCACGGGCTATAATGTGTCAGCCACGCCAATATCTTCAAGGTAGTCAAGTAATGCGACCATGACTTTCCGTTGAGAGGAGGGAGAGTGTCATGGTCGAAGTATCAGGCTTGCCCTAATTGGTTTAGGGTCGAGATATTCTATCTTGTTGTGTAAACGGATCCATGTGTCGGTGTAAGCGGATCACTCTAGTAGGACATGGTCGACGGTTTCGGAGGAGCCACAAATGTCTCAGTATTGGCTTGGACTCTGTCCTATACCATGTAAGCAGGCATTTGTGAATGCCGCGTTGAGCCACAGTCTATGAAAAAACGTTCCCAGTCGGCGATGTAGTAGTTCTGGCAGCCTCAATCTCATGTGTGGGTCGCTGGAGAATAGAAAATTATGATGATGCTCCGGAAGAGACCATAAGTGGTTTTTCTGCCAGCGCTATAGTGCCTTGGTCATAGTTGAGGCGTCATTTTTTGCGAAGGAAATCTTCCTCCTCATTTTTAATTTCCAGGCCTCTGTGTGCAGCCTAATTTGCTCTCTGATTTTCCAGAGCCCCACAGTGTCCGGGGAGCCACGTGTACTGTTACGCGATGGTCAGAAGTGTAGGCGAGATGGTGCAAGTACCTTACTTCGCGCTGGATGTGGTCGTGGATGCTGAAGCAGCTAACACGTCGCCGGCTCTGTAGGGTGGCTTTAGAAACTGAGAAAATGGTCCACTGTGTTGGTGGCTGGCGAAGGGTGTACCGAATGGCTTCTTTGATCTCATGAAGCTCAGTTGGCATGGATAAAGTCGCTCGCTCAAGCCGGTGTGAAAGTGCTTTGTTAGCTGACAAAATAAAAACGCCCGAAGAACTGCGCTCAGATGTTTCCGACTTGTCTATAAAAATGGGGGTCATTGCTGAGTAAAATCTGTTAATATGCGCCAGTGTATTCTGAAGTGGCGAATTTTGGGGCATGCGCTTTTTAAAAAGAATTCCAGATATAAAATATTATGAGTGAACAGGTGACAGAGGGAAGCGCGGAAAGTTCAGTGGAGTGGTCTGCGGTGCTTGATTTAGAACACATGCATTAATTGCCCTTATTGTTTGGCCAAAGTTGGAAGTGCCTTGCTTTGCAATGCGAGCAAGGATATGGGTTGAGGCATGCAGCGTTGGCCTCAAATGAATGTGTAGCCTCTCTTGAAGCCGTAACACATCTATGTACATGCACCCAGCTTTCTCGACGCGATCTCGAGGCACTCCAAACACAGATATCATCCTTGTGGAGTGTGACCTTTACGCCACGGGGAAGAACGCCATTTAGGTGAATAAGCGTCAGTTGAACAGCAACGGGCTGAAGGCCACTCCCTGAGGTACTCCTCTTTTTACATCATTACATGGTGTTGGCCTTTCTGCTGTCCGCATGAAAAGTTCCGTCCTTCAACGTAGTTTCAAATCCATGCATATAACCTGAAACCTAAGCCAAGTGCAATGAGGGATGCTAAGGTAGTATCGTGGTAAACGGAGTCAAATGCTGACTTGATGTCTAAAAACACTGCAGTTGGGATGTGCCAGGAATTTAGTTCTAAAGATGACACGAGGACAATTACGTTGCCCAATGATTCTATCGAAAACCCTTCATTTCAGCTGGGCAAAGATTTTTGGTTTCGACGCACTAATTCATCCTTACGCCGGCGAGAGCGGTGGCACAGTTGGGAAATGGCCTCGTGAGTGATTTAATCTTAACCACGAGAAGAGAGTTTCTTCACATCGGAAATGGCTGCATTGAGTTCTTGTATCGAGAACGGGAGGTATAACGCAGGTGCGGCCGTGGGGGGTGGAATAAATAGGTTGACATAGTGGAGATGCTTCGCAGCAGGTCTTGTGGAGCCATGCCAGGAGGACGACGGATTTATAGTAACAGTGAAGCCTGGGATCGCCCTAGACTCTTTACAACAACAGAAGGAAGGTGTAAAAAAGGCTGCAGGAGATTGGAGAGATATGCAGTTGGTGCCTTCATTCATTGTGGATCTACTGAGGCATGCATTGCGGAAGCGCCACTGATAATCACGCGTGCAAGACACTATATAAGCTACCTAGCCACTCTCTTGGGCCATGCATGCCTAAACGATAGCCATTAGGTACCCCGCCTGGCTATAATTGTCGTTCACTGACACCCCCATTGAAGGAAAGGGAATATTGTGACGCTGAGGAAAGTTGCAACCTGACCATGCACGCTGATTTGCCACCTATCCACCTGAGATATGAGGCGCACCATAGATATATATATATATATATATATATATATATATATATATATATAAATAAAGAAAGAAATGCCGGCAGTCTACAACGCCAAAGAATGCATAGGGGAATGGTTAGACTATTTTTTACCGTTATACGGTTAGTGACGTTACATTATTTTTTTTATTAATTACTTGAGAAAGAAAGAAAGAAAAACACGCGCCAGAAAGCCAGAAAAAAAAAACATACCCCAGAAAGCGAAGGAGAACACAGTCGCCCAGATAGCCGAATTGGTAAGGCATTCGAGATCTAATCGAAAGGCGTGGGTTCGGTCCCCACTCTGGGCGCGTGTTTTTCTTTCTTTCTTTCTCACGTAATTAATTATAAAATAAAAAATAATGTAACGTCACTAACGGTTATAAATCGTCTAACTGTTCCCCTATGCCTTCTTTGGCGTTGTAGACTGCCGGCATTTCTTTCTGTATATATATATATATATATATATATATATATATATATATATATATATATATATATATATATATATATATATATATATATATATATATATATGGTGCAGAAGTGCAGAGGTACATATTCATTTAGACCATCCGGGTCTCTTCAACGGGCACCAAAATATGATGCCGGGACGTTTTTGTTCTTTGACTTCATCATAAAAACGGACGCCGCAGCCGGAATCGAACCCGCGTACTTGCACTCAGCCGAATAACGCCATAGTGACTGGGTAAGTGCGGCGGGTATGGTCCTCGTGGACTTACGCTGACATTGCAAGTGCGTCCAACATGCATTCCGGCTTTCTGCCGGAAGGCCTAAATTAAAAAAAAAAAGTTCAAGTTTTGCGATCACTACCCGAGGGTCAGAACAGCTGAGAACGCGAAGGCCTATAGATCGTTTGTTTGCAGATCGAAGAAAGGCTATTCACAAGTAAGATAACTATATCGGAAACAAAAAAAAGCAATAATATGTTTGATATCTTTACAGACGGCGCTATTTTGCTTCAAGGAAATGTTTCTTCCGTGTTGCAACTGAAGATGTGCGCTCTGTGATATATCACCCCCCCCCCCCCAAGAAAAGGTCAGAAGCCATGCGCATGCGTCGAATATATATTTTCGAAAAAGCATGAAAGGAGTCGCTGGCGGTTCTTTGTTCAATTCGCTCCCTTTTTAGCTAGATACCCGGGGTATCTGGCTAAAGCGCTGTTCTCTTATTCCCATCTATGACGTCAAAGGAGACTTTGAATAGCTCAATAGCAGGAGATGCACCGGTGGTCTGGAACTTTCACCGAGTAAAAACAGAAGAATGGTATGAAACGGGACAAAGGGCGGATGCTGCATCCGGTGCTTTCCTGGTTTTACTGCAGCCCTCTATGTTTATGTGGCGCAAGGAGCGGATCGCTGTGCAATCAAAACTAGCTAAAATCTTTTCAAACGAATCTCACAGGATTAGAATGAAATGAGAATACAACATGACAAACACAAAGAAAAGACCCAACACACTGCGCTGTACAATGAACTGTACTTTTTTTTTTGCTTTAAAAAGCAAAAAAGTATGCGGCTAAAGTTGCGTGTTTTTCGTGTGCGCGTGGAGAAAATGCTTGGGACAAAGCCAACCTTATAGATACTGCTCAGAAGACACGGTTGTAACTCTTATTTTATCAAAAACTCCCCCCCCCCCCCACACCCCCCAAAAAAAAGCAAATTATATACTACCACTTAGTCGCCAAGACGAATATATCGTTAAGCCGGGTATCATTCACTTGCCTTCATTTTTTAGTTCACAGTGAGCATTACACAATTCCTGTCTGCTGTCAATATATGGAAATTTGAGGCGTTTTTTCTCTTTAAACGAGCCAAATCCGAAAACCGATACTAAGTCAGATTAAACTGCAGTGACAAGAAAAACTCGGAAACTTTCCCCTAAAAAAGAGGTGGTAAGAAAATAGGCGAGATGACGCCCTGCAAACGTGTACGCAGATCGTGGTTCGTATCGAAAATGAGCCTGCTGTTCCACAGATCAAAATGAGCCACATTCATTTGCCCAATGTGAGTTTGCTTTCGGCATGACTTTTAGGACTGTTTCGTGGTGTTTTCAGAAGGTTACTTTTTGTTTTCGAGGCTGGTTTATCATGAATTCAACCTGGTGAAACATCTGTCCCCCAGACGTCGACAACCACTGGACGGAAGATATGAACGAAATGAAGCAGAGATGGGAAACATCATTTCATCTCGTCTCCGATGTCCTTACGGAGTAAATCTGGGTTTTATTATTTTTTACTCCCATATTTACCATTTTAGTACTTAGCTAATCAGCTGCCGCTTATAAGCTCTGCCAAATCCCCCTCTTTGTGGGCACGAGCCACGTCATTAAGGTGAGAAAAAGACGTAAGCAGCCTCCTTGTGAAGAGTTTTGAAAGTTTATGGCAAGGCAAGGAAGAGCTTGCTTACCTCATGAGTGTCTTTAGGCGTGCCGCAAAAAAATTATCCTACGGTAGAATTCGAAAAGAGCTGCTAATGGAGCCAAGCGGACTCACCTGCTCTTCATGTATAGTACTACTCTCCTTGAAGACCTATTGCATATATTTAACGCTTCTTCCGCCAAAATTTCATCGTACCATTCTTTAAAGTCCATTGCAAAAAGTTTCCATAAGAATGCCGCATAAACTTTAATTTTTGAATTCAGTACGAGCCAAATCCTAACTTATCATCTTAATATTGCTCAAATTCACCGCACATTTTTTAATTACTTGTGGCCAATACATTTACATAACTGGCATGTCAAACATATAATATAATGTCTTTGAAAGCGCTGCATGTAGGTCCGGCGACAAAGTTTTTTTTTTCTCAAAATCACTTTTGGTGGATTTAGCTCATTTCGGAAATGAAAGAACGCCTCATTTATGGGAGGGGTATGGTCACGGAAAACGGTTGTAACATTTGTTTTATCGCAACTTCCGGGACAAGAATTATATGACAATTGGACGTTAAGACGGCTCTATCATCACGGCGAGATTCAGCTACTTGTCTTAATTATTTTACTCACAAAAAATGATTTCGTGATTTTGTTCAACATTCCAGGACGCCTAAACCGGCCGTATTATGCTTTGATTGCGAAAGTACTGTAGCGTTGAATTGCGTAAGGGATATGCCATTATTGTGTTCGACGCCGCGTTCCATAGCTTCCGTTGTTGTACTGCACTGTTCCGAGTACATCGCCATATAGACCGCACCGATGAAAGTGTAGAACAAGCGTTGAGCGGAAGGCAGCGCGTTCCCTCTATGCAGGGTAATAAACGTGGCGCGTTTACGGCTTTACGTGCATGTGTGCAGTGGAACGCATGTGTACTGTCATCACCATCATCCCTCTTTTAAAGGCGATAGTCTTTCTTGGGCCAGTTAAGCTAAAAAAATGGACCTGTCTGTCTGATTGATTGATTGATTGATTGATTGATTGATTGATTGATTGATTGATTGATTGATTGCTTGATTGATTGATTGATTGATTGATTGATTGATTGATTGATTGATTGATTGATTGATTGATTGATTGATTGATTGATTGATTGATTGATTGGGGGGGTTTAACGCGCCGACGCTACACAGGCGATGAGGCGCGCCGTAGTGGAGGGCTCCGAATTAATTTAGACCGCCTGGGGATCTTTAACGTGCTCCGAAATCTCGAACACACGGGCGTTTTTGCATTGCGCTTCCATCAGAAAAACGGCCGCCGCAGCCGGTAAACGACCCCGCGTCCTTGTGCTCAGCAGCACAACGCCATAGTCACTGAGCCACCGCGGCAGGTGGTATGTATGTATGTATGTATGTATGTATGTATGTATGTATGTATGTATGTATGTATGTATGTATGTATGTATGTATGTATGTATGTATGTATGTATGTATGTATGTATGTATGTATGTATGTATGTCCCCCAATTAAGTCGCCCTGCCAAAGGTAAAAGAAAGAATATATTGGCAAAACTTTTCCGAACCACGAAATCTGGAAACACACGACACCCTTGTGAGCATTGTTGAGCAAAAAGAATACATCAAGAATATTCGAGGCAAAGCATCAATGCACAACAGGTATTTGCAGTGTTTTTTTAATTAAATATACATGGCTGTTAAATTTTTGAGATAGGAAATAAAAAGAAATACGCGCTGAAAACAATGTTCTGAAACAAAAGTCAAAGAGCGCTTGCGCCTGTGGTTCGGGCCTCGTGCCGGCATTCCAAGAAGGCACCGACGGCGATGGTCGAGTGGTAAAACACTCGTGTCGTAAGCGGGAGGTACCCAGTTCAAATACTGGGCCGCCGGATAACCACCGGTTTCTTTAAAGGGTACAAGCGTCCCCGGAGCGTCTGGACCCCTTGGACGTGGGAATAAACGCTTGGAACATCTTGAAGGTAGCGCACTTAAACACGGACACTAGCGAAAGAAACTACAAACCACAGCGTTGTGGTTTGTCGTTTCTTTCGCTAGTGTCCGTGTTTAAGTGCGCTACCTTCAAGATGTCCCATATGCATTACCAACTACCCCAGTTGTCACTTCTTCTAAACTCTTGGAGCTTGACCACTAGCAGCCGTGGAAGGCTATGTGGGAGGTCCCTCGAACCCCTTCGGGCGGGGTCAGGAGCCGCTGGGCACCCACCAGTCAAAAGGGTACAAGCGCCCCCTGTACTGCCTCGGTAGGGGGTAAAGGGTTTGGACCCGCTCTACTACTGTGGCATACGTGGGAGGCTGCTGCTCCCCGACTTCAGCCGCTGGCCACCCACCAGTTTGAAAATGGGAACAGGCGCCTACCATGCGGAGTTCCTGGAAACCGTAATACTACGCCGGACCGTATCATTGGTTACAAGAAAGTGGTAGGTACTTCGGTACCGCTGGGCACCAAAGAGTATAAAAAATTGGTACAAGCATCCCCTGAACAGGGGATCCAGTGCTTGATAAGTTACGCGACTTCGTCGGGAAATTCTCCAGTGGAAGGGGTCGTAACTTTTAACCGCAGCGGTAGCTCAATGGTACAGCACTTGCCTCGTATGCGGGAGATACTGCGTTCGAATCCTGGTACCACCGGGCACCCACCGGTTTTTTTAACGGGTATAGGCGTCCCTGGTCGAGTGAGGACCCTTGAAAGAGGAATCCGTGCCTGGAAAGCTGCCTTTACCCTTGCGAGGGGCCCCTGACCCTTGTCCATTCGGCGGGCACCCCGGCCATCATGCCGCGTTGCGCCATTGCCGGGGGTGAAAGAGTCTGGCGGAGGCTGCCACAGGCAGTTGTGAGTTGAGCGGCCACCGTGGCTGTGGAAGGCACCATGTGCATTCGTGTGCCTTGGTGGCGCCGGGCATCTACCGGTAAAATAAGCACAAGCGACTTCCCGGCTTGGCGCTCGGCCCATGTGTGGGACTACAACGCTTGGGAAGTTCACCCGGCTTTAACGGGAAATCGCCCCTATGGAAAGGGGTGGCGGCAAAAACGCAGGAAATCACTTCGATAACATTGAGGTACGTGCACAATGGTAGGTGCGGCGACAACAGAGTGATAAACAAAATCCACATATTTACAATTCATTGCAGCACACTTGAGAGCTGCAAGCAATGCACAATTCTGGGGGGAGTGGGGGTTGAAGTCCCAAAAGGTTCCAGGACATCGCGCGAGCAGCGGAACGCGGGAAAATTGAATTGACTTCAGCAAACCTACTTTACGCTTTTCGTGGGAGGAGCGAAAGGGAGGGGAACAGCAAGAGAGTTGGGCACGTCAGAGGAGAGGCATTTATGTGGCAGAAGGGGCATCAGGCGGCCGTCTACTGACGACATTTGCAGCTAAGTGAAGAGAGACCGGGCCAGTTCTTTTTTTTTTTTTTCACTTCGCTACGTCTCATTCCCCTTTCGGCCGCTATATGAATGTGAGGCTTGTCCAATTGCCCTCCTTAGCCCTACATATACTTTATAAGCGGAAATCTGCTTTCCTAGTGACCCTAACATCTACTTTTGAAATTAGCACGCGCAATTTCCCGTTAGTACTCTGCATATGTCACTAATACACATTTTAAATAAAAGGCGTTAGTAAGCACTGCAGCTGTGCGGGAAGCATTGCAAGAACAAAGAATAGAACTACATAAGACACCTACACGACGTATATAAATGATGTATGGGCAGAATAATTCTTCAAAAACAAAGGGACAAATTCCCGATCCGAAAGGGCGTACGACAGGGTGACACCATCTCATCAAAACTGTTCCCAACGTGTCTGGAGGGGGCATTCAGAAAGCTGAACTGGGAAAACACAGGATCATGGATAAACGGAGAATACTTGAGTGATTTGAGGTTTGCGGACGGCTTAGTCTTGAAAAATGAGCGTGTATAACACCCGCAATAAATGTTTGAGGAACGCAATCAGAAAGCGTGGCCGTGGGGCTAAAAACAAATGTGAATAAATCTAAACTAATGATGAATAAACATGCCGAAAGTACCCTGTTCAGCCTATGTAACGAAATGCTAGAACGAGTAGAAGATAATAACTATCTGGGACAGTTTGTCTGTGATAATCCCAAACACGAGAAAAAAATCTGGCACTCGTTAGGTATGGGCTGGGGTGCTCTCGGCAAGCAGCCCCAAATAATAAGTAAGCTACCTCTACCAATCAAAAGATGAATATGCAGCCAATGCGCCCTGCCCGGGATGTCACATAGAGCGGAAACTTGGCGCCCTACTAAACAACTTGAGAGGAAACTTAGGTAGGCTCAACAGGCCACGGAAAGAAGGAGTAACACTAAGGGAAAGGAAACGAGTTTTTTGGATCAAGGAACAAACCCGAGTTGAGTATATCATAGTTAAAATACAGAAAAAGAAATGGATTTGGGCTGGCCACGTAGTTAGGCAGAATGACAGCCGGTGGGCCCCCAGGGTAACAGAGTGGATACCAAGAGACGGGTCTAAAAGAAGGGGAAGGCCAATAACTCGAGAGAGAGACGAAATGAGGCAATTCATAGGCAAAGAATGAACTCAAGTGGCGCAGGACAGGAGTACTTGGAGGTCGTCGGGAGAGGCTTTCGTCCTGCAGTGGACCTTGTAGGGTATTGTTGATGATGAATATGCTGATATTCTATTGACTTCTTTTCTTTTTAAACAATTGTCCGTTCGTTATACTAACATCAATAAAGGCTGCTCGATTTAGGTTTACATTTATCTTATCGCTACTGCATTGGCATTTGAAGGTTTGCACGTATATCTTTTCTCCTACCTCTTGGATTCACCAGGCTACATCGCGGGTCTCTCCGGTTACCGGCCTGGGCCCCACTTTGTTCAACCTCACTTTGATATGCCTGGTAAACATCACATCCAGGGGCTGTTCACCTGTCGATACACCGGACGATATGTGTTCGGACCACGGGCAGCAGACTAGGAATAGGCTGCATACAGGGGTTGGAAGTGTCGACGAGCAAATAGGTAGGCCTTTGCATTTTCACGGAAGCTAATGTAGGCGAAGGCTTTGTCAGTTAATGGCTAAACGTTTTCTTCTTATGCGAAACAACACAAGTTTCTTGTCGTAGTTGTCGGCAGAGACCTTTCTAGGAGCCCCCACGTATCTCCTGCCCAGGCGGGTTGTGACATGTCTTACAGTGGCTTCCCATGTCACTGCGGCATTGTCGGCAACGAAAGTGAGAGCGTAGCTTCTCGTTGGGCGAATAAAAGGAGGGAGACCATATATCCATTTCGTTACACAGAGTGGACACAGATAGGCCTCTCCGCAAACTTGCCCGGAGGCAACGCTGTCCAAATGAAAAACCCAAGAATTCACGAGCGCACCAACCTGTGTCCTTAAACCACACCTTAGGCGTCGCCTTTAGTTAGTCCTCTCGCTGTCTGAGGCAACCTTTCTTTGTCGTCTCTTGCAGAAAGTGACATTAATGAATTCTTACTACTATTTGATCGAAATGGCAGCCAGTGAGGCGTGCGAGCTGCACGGCACGCCGGAGACAATACAGCACTTCTGCGTGTGCCTACGTTTTTCATCAGAAAGAAGGCAGCTCTCCTGAGCTATGTGGAAAATAGACTCTCGGCAGCCGTTCGTCTCAGGAAGAAATGGAAGAAAAAGAAAAAGAATTGACGCAGCCGGCGACAAAAGCGCTAGTATACGCTTCTTGACGACGACGGACTCAATTTAATTTTTGTCATATAATATTTACTACTGGTTGTAATACATGAGGAGGTCCCAGGGCTGATGCCGTACGCAAGACTCGCACAAAAGACTGGCGTAGATGACTCTAGGGGCACTCACTGAACTCTCTAACATCTAGTGCCTTAACGCGCGACACACCTCTGAAAGCTTGGTCCTTACTGATAAGCTCCTTTTTCTGCTTTCTTCTTTTCCCCCATTTTTTTCGTCTCTCCGTGTGCAGGATAGCGAACTGGGCCACAGTCTGGTTGACATTTTTGCCCTTTCCGTCCTTCCTGCCTCTGGGGAAGAAGTAAGCGGTCGCCACTTCGCCAAAAGAAAGCAGTGAATAAAAACTAGGCTTGTAGATGTCAGGTAGAATTCGTAGAATACGCAATCGCGTCTTCCTTCATGGCGATTCACCATGTTGGTCTCCCTTGCTTGCCCCCTCTCCTCCAGCTTGCTGCTCACGCCGAAGTAGCAGTGCGCCGAGCTGTCAGAAAATCATCTACGTTTTCATTTACTGATACATAAATTTTCTCCTTCTTAATTTCTACTTTCTTGCCCAGTTTCTTTTCTGCCTTTGTCTTAAGAGCTCGCTTTGACACGATGCCGCGACGTCGGCTAATGTGCTGCTTGCAGACTTGCTTAATAAATCGTGAGGCCTCTTTTGGCCGACGCACCGTCTCTCAAAGTTACCTTCAATGTCGTGGCACGAATGTAATCTACAGGATGTCTTTATTTTTGCGCCACTATAAGCATTACTCTTTTCGGCAAGACAACGTCTGGAGAAGCACGTAGCAGCCGGCAGGAGCTACGCCACCGCTCCTAGTGCGACCGCGACGAACGGAGCAAATGAACACGCTCTTGCGTCCCTTCGATTATGTGTCTGCTGCCTCTGCCACTTTTACGACGGCGCTGCGAAAGCTCGTGCTTGTGCAACGCGCCTACACCGCACACCGCACACCACACAGGCGTGCATATATATATATATATATATATATATATATATATATATATATATATATATATATATATATATATATATATATATATATATATATATATATATATATATATATATATATATATATATAAATACACACACACACACAGCGCCAGCCTGCTGCAAGTCCGGTAACTTCACTCGAACGAAATTCAGCTGGCGCCGGCGGTTTTATGGTCGCCGCCGAGAAGGCGCATTGAGCGCAGACTTTTTCTTTGCCCCCTTGTGAGCACCCGCGGATTTCTTCATGGCTTGATCCGGCGAAATGTTGCAGATCACTGTATATCGTTCTATAGCATTCACGCGTACCTCCATCTTCCTCTAACAAAACCATAACCAGCGAATGCTGTCGGGAACCGGCTAGCACGGGGCGCGTCCTTTTTGTGTTGTGTGTGCGTATGCTTGCGTGCCATAGATATTTGTGCTATGTTCTAAAAGATTCAACGGTTCCCTACGCAGTCGCGAAGAGGAACACAATGACAGCGCCGGGACCCGTTGTAGTCTCAATGTGCCGGCATTGTGTCTCTTCGCGTTGTTTATGATTCTCTCGCGGGCACAAGGTTTACGGCCTCAAGAAACAAACGACTGTTGTAGTCCCCATCGGGCTCTGGACTCCACAGAATCAGGAGTCGGGACATCAGTAAAGGCTTGTTTACGGCCCAACGTTTTCGGCACGTAGGCAATGTTTTCACTTCGTCACACTAAACCAGTCTCGGTGCTCTCGCCGACAAGTCGGCCGCACTAAACTTCGGTGCGCATCGCCTTACCATGACCTGTCTCCCCGGAGCATCAGCAGTACGTTTAGAGTCGAGCTTAACGTTGTGCGCTTGGGCGCGATGGGCGCAACTGCGTCGCCACAACTGGAAGCAGTCTTACAAAGAGAATGCGACGAACGGGTCAGCTAACTGTCGCCGCATATATCCATACTCTCTTTACCATTGGCATGTGCGCTGGGTCTCAAGGTCCATCCTCGTAAGAGGGAAATGGAGGTGGGGCGAAGGTCTGGGGTTTGTTGGCATTCCCTTGCCTGATGGAGGCTAAGGGACAGAAATTACAGGTGGCGGGGCATTGAGTAGGGTAGATGGCGTGAATAAGGGAGCTATTTAGGCCGGCGATGTTTGCAATATTTGAAGGGTGATAGCGTCTTGTCTGGACAACTGGGGATGTGGAGCAGGGAATATTTCTTTGCTTTGACGGTAGTGGGTCAGGATGTCTTTATGCGTGACCAGCGGTTTCATCTTAGGGGCAGCAGGCCTTGTTTGTCACGCTTAGGTAATGGCCCAGTTTATATACGCGCTGGCAGCGGCATGGGCCGCCTCATTATCAGGGAGGGATATGTGTGTGTCCGTGTAGTGTACCCACATTATTCTGTATCTCGGGTAGCTGGGCGATAGCTAGGGTGTGGAGAATTGCTTTGAAGATACGTTCCCGTAGGTAACTGTGGCATGCTGCTCATCAGTCGGTAAGCACTGCACTGGCTGTCGTCCACACTGGTCGACGGGGGGCAATGGCTATTTCTTCAGCGATTTCTGTATGTGTTTTATGGATGGTGAAAGCGGTCATTTCTTGGCCTGTTCTATTGGGGGCGCATACCGCGTGGACTTGCTTGTTGGAGATAAGGAGACGCGTCATTGTACTTTGTCGTCGAGTTTTGGTCATACTTCATGTTCACGACTCTTGGTCGTGCGACATGGTGAGCTTCGCTTTGAACTGGGTGCACGTGTCCTGGAAGCGGCATTTCCCTGATATTCTAAGTTGTCGTCATCGTCATCATCATCACCACCATCACCATCTTCGTCGTCGTCGTCATCGTCCTCATCATCACCACCCCCACCACTACCCCAACCGGCATCATAAGAATCATCATCAGCCTACATAGGTCCACTGCAGGATGAAGGTCTCTCCGAAACAAGCAAAAGTGCAGGGAGCTAAACCCGCACCTATGTGCTTCGATGAGTAGCATTACGCACTCTGGATTCACGTTCGTATCCTCTTGAGGAGGGCAGAGAACACGCGAGCACTCTGTGCTGGCTTCAGATTGCCTCCGGCGCAAGGGCCTACCCTGCTTCGCTCGTATTCGGAGGAGCAGCAGTATACGCACTCGTTGCCATTCACGTCCAGGTGAAGCAATCCCTCAAGCCCGATTTCCAAGTGCCTCTCGGTACTCAAGCTGACGTCAACGATTGCGTCGTAAACCGTTTTATAACCCGACCTTGAGGGTCTCGTCGAGGCAGACTAGGTGGCGTCTCGCAAGCGATGCCCACCCAGAGAAGACAATCTCCTTACGAAGAAACAGCGTCGCGCAGCTACTGAGCGTCATCGAGGCGCAACGAAGGAAGACAATGAGAAGCAACGACGCCTACGCAATGTGGCCTCTTCTTGTAGACGACGCAGTGAGCCCTCATTCAAAATGCCTCACATACCGCAGGAAAAGAACGCTCCAGTTTCTGCACCATTTTCCCCTCGTTTTAAATATACGGTGTTCTGAATACGCGCTAAGGCAACGGAAGGTGAGGGAAAGTTGAGAGAGCAACGGAAGAATGAACGGGTGATATTGGCTCAACGGACACCTGATATCATTTTTCTGTAATTGTGTATCACGTGCGCTTGTATGGCTCGGCTCTGAGGCCCCCAAGCAGCGACGGGTAACGAATTAACGTCAGAAAGGAGAACGTCGATACCATGGCACAAAGCCGGAGTTCACGAAAAAATGCAGGCTGACGTGGAGGCTGGCTTTAATATCACATATCAGGGCTTCTCTAAGCCTCCTCCGCGAGCTCGTCTAATTGATTTCTGCGGCGTCCCGCACACGACGTTGTGCTTCTGAGAGCAGAAGCTGTCAACGAAGTGGCCGGAGCAACATTTGGCGAAGGGGGCCACGCGTCTGTCTGGACGTAATTAATTGGACTTGGGTCGTCTAAGTCGAGTTTTGGGACAGGAAGGAACTTCCTTGTGATGCTGCGCAAGCAACGTTGCTTCCGTGTGGATTCGTAAAAAGACAGCTGCCGTCTCTTTCATTGGACGTCTCAACACAGGAGATTCCAGGAACTATCTCGACAGATGCGTGCCTTCCTGCCGTTTCCCGAAAGCGTTTGCACACTTACCTCTTAACTAGTCCTAATAGCCTTTGGAAATTTTAAGGAGTAGAGGCAGGGATCCCAGGGCTTTTTAAGTGCAATGCACTTCTTAAGCGACCCTGAACCTGCGTCCACCGGCGATGTCCGCATCACATACCCACGTAGGGGATTGGCCAGGAATCTCCTCGTCTTCCTTGGCAACGGGGGGAGATGGGCGCGCGCTGCCTGACCGCTGACATGGCACATACCCACGTGGGACATTGGCCAGGAATCGGGCGTGAGAAGGGCTAATGCACCCGCTTAAAGGAGTACTGACACGAAATTTCAAAGCTGAGATCCGCTCTAGCAATCAAGTACAACGACAACACAAATAGGTGTCTGTGAATAAATGCATCTTTCTTTCTTTGTAGTTGTGTGTGTGTGTGTGATCTCTCTTTCGCGAACATTACCGAACCGCGCAAATTCAACTCGTGCATTCGCACTTTCACATTCTTCCCCTCGGGGAAATGCGGGGAATTTTTTCCCTTCATGAAGGGTTTTTGAGTGTGAGTTCATCCTCCAAGAGTCCACATGGGATTTCTCCTTCGACATCATCATCATCATCATCATCATCATCATCATCATCATCATCATCATCATCATCACCACCAGCCTATCTACGCCCACTGCAGGGCAAAGGCCTCACCCATTATTCTCCAATTACCCCGGTCCTGCGCTAACTGCCACCAATTTATCCCCGCAAACATATTGATCTCATCTGTCCATCTGACTTTCTGCCACCCCCTGCCAGGCTTGCCTTCTCTTGGGATCCACTCTGTTACCCTTAATGACCAACAGTTATCTTGCCTTCGCATTACATGCCTTGCCCACGAATTCCATTTCTTCTTCTTAATTTCTACCAACATGTCCTTAACACGCGTTTGTTCCCTGACCCACTCCGCTTTCTTCTTGTCCCTTAATTCTGATAGCCTTCTTATAGCCTTGAATAAAATGAATGAAAAAAGTGGGAATGAAACGCAATTTATTCTGCCATGGATGGTCAGACAATTGAAGACGTAAATCGCGACGACTTCCCACAGACCAAAGTTACGATCAAAAGGCCTGGAAAAATTCCACGCAAAATACAACATCGTTGAAATCCGATCTTGATGTTATTCTTACGTTAAGCAAGACTCAAGTCTAGTCAGGTCGCCTAACCCGTCGCTCAAACATCTTTAATCTCATCTTTCGATCGTTTCCTTGGATCTCTGGGCTCGGACTTCTTTAAACAAGCTAATTATCTTTCTTTGGGGGATCAAACTTTTGAGGCGTAATAAGACAAGAAAACGCGAATTTGTCTTTTAAGAAAGCTGCAGCAATACTGCGGTGAAAGGCTCTGCCAAAAATATTCTACTGATCAGTCTTGTTTAAAACAGATTCCAAGAAACCGAAGAAGCACGCCAGAGCCGTGACCGTTTGCGAGCAGATTGCATGCAGTGATCACCTAAAATATGGACCTGACACGATAGTCCCACACAATATGGAATCTTTTTGTGCAACGGTAAATTTGGTCCACACGAGCACTCAGGAAATAAGGGAACTTCGCAAAGCGAACATTGCTTCCTTACGCCCTTCCTGCATCAACTAGATCCCTCTCGCCACTCGGAGTAGAGCCCAGCAGCAGAGCTCAAATCATAATGTCGGCAGCATGCATAAATATCATCCTGTCTACACCCGCAATTATAATTTACCATCAATACCATACCCCTTTCCGTGAGCTGAAGTTAAGCTGATGATAGAAACCATCGGTGGAGCTTTCTGGTGGAAGACCATTACAGTGGATGGCTGTCTGAACTGAAAATGAATAAATATAAGCTGTGGTGCATGCGTGAGGTGGTTATACTTCCTTTGACTGGCTAGTAAGTACATGGGTGATGAGGGCAGGGTTTCTAAGAATAAGCTGTCACATGATAATGCGTTGTGAAATTCATGAGAAGCGATTGCTACATATCGTTTGAAAACAGCGCGGAAAACGGGACGGAGCAAGTAATAGACGACACAAGCTACATGCTACATTCATGTAGCGATTGCTACATGCAATCGCTACATGCTACATGCATAGCGAGGGGCTCTGTTCTGGCAGTTATTGGTAGCTTAAGAGGTTTCAACGCTGGTAGACCACTCTCGACATGTCGTAGACACTCGAGTCACGGCCCGGGGGTTAAAAAGAAGGTCCCCTTCACCCCTAGTAGTCCGAGTGGCGCGAGGTACCACCCCCAAGCGCAGGAAACAAAAATAACATAAACACCCCAGAATGTGGAGGGGAAACAACCCCGCCGGTAGCGTAGTGGTCATCGCTCTAGACGCATATTCCGGAGGTCGTGGGTCCGGATCCCACACGGTGGGCGTTTTTTCTCCCCTTTCTGTCTGCCTTTCAAAATTCTTTATCTGTTTCAATGACCTACCGCGCTCTCCCCCTCTCCCCTTTGCTTTCCGAGGCATTCTTGACTGCCAAGCATTAGTTGTGCCTTTATATATATATATATATATATATATATATATATATATATATATATATATATATATATATATATATATATATATATATATATATATATATATACATGGTAACTCTCCAATGAGACCCGCCGGCACTTGGCTGTCCTCTCGAAATGGTTACAGTACAAATTAAAAATTTGTGTGTACATTAGATGCAAGGTCAACATCACAAAGTGACACAGGGACAGGGGATAACTTTGCGAACTTCCTTTCCCGCCAAACTGAAGAATTGAGAATAGAATGACGGGTATGGGTGGTGAGGACCTTATAACTTTAAAAACGCGTTGCGCTTCGCGTTCTTGTTTTTTTTAATTGCGATAGTATGCCCTTTGGCATAAGGTCCTACAGGTACAAGTTTACCCCCGTTTCCCGGAGGAAGTCCAGAAGACAGCGGTCGTGGGGCCATCACAGCCATCGTTGTGCTTAAGCGTTTCTTTACTCCCAGTTGCTTGAAACGAACTGGAGAGAAATTGTGAAAAAAAAGCAACAATGGCTTTCTTTTTTAAAAGCCCGGCTGTTTGCGCTTTATTGCGCTGAAAGATTTCGCTTGACCATCACATAATGAACATTTTTTTTTAGCTGCTTAAGCGGGATTTCTTCGAGCTTTGAGGCCGATGACTTTCGGAAAACTACATTAGCATTCGGGACAGCGCCTTTTCGCGTCGTCACTTTGCGTAAGCAGCTTTGAATGGAACCACTATCTAAATAAAAGATATTGTTCTGAAATCTTAGGCCAGCAATTTTTTTTTCTGCCGTTCCCGTTGGTTGCAGCCTCACATTCTAAGACATTTTTAAGTAAAAGCTTTTCTGGGAGATTTGTTCTGGCGGCCAGCTTTAATATAGCATTGCAGGAGCGTCAACCAGGGGTTGCGTCAGCACTTAAACGAACAAACGCAGAGAAGGACCGTCCTCGTGGCGTCAGTGTCTCAAGCCTCACAGCCACGTCAGCAGGCGCATGACCGTGCTAATTGGAAAATGAACGTCCCGGTGCTTGCAGTTTACCCGCGGTCACCGTTGAAGCAGTCACGATTCTGACTGTCTAGTTTAGCAAACAGGTGGCGGGCTGGACATCACTGATGGGTGGTGGGAGATCGCACATCTATCAGGCCGTGACCTCATTCCAGTACTGGTTAGGCGAAGGTCACATGCAACGTTCGGGTTAAGCCGAGGTCGTGCTTCGGAGAATCCGCCTGGGTATCGCACTGACGCCTGCTGTGCGAGCAACGTGGACTTTTAGTTTGCGGATCCCTCCCCGACCTGCCCCTACTTCCCTGTCCCTGTTGTTGAGGCGACATTGGGACACTTCCTAAGGATGTGTCCAGGGCTCCAACCAGCCCTAGCTCGGCACATGGGGGCCTCAGGACATTGCCCGGGCCGCCCTCCCGATATTCATCGGCGGACGCACCGCCCACCTTACAAGAAACTCTTGGAATTAATTTCGGAAACTGGACTTTATAGCTTCCTGTAGTGCCCCGCCTCATTGTGTTTTTTTTTTTACTCTTTGTCGTGCCTCTGTCCCGTTTTGTCCATTGTTTCCTTGTTACTTATGCGGCAAAATAACGCAAAAAAACATGCAATATTCGCACTGTCGACGCCTGGCCGGCTACGACAGCTTGTTCCTTGCAGGGGAGGCTAGGAGACGGTTTTCATGAGTTCCGTCGGGATTATTCAATTCCCGCAAAGAGGGCCTTCAGTAGCTTTGCCCTGGCGCGATCTTCTTCAACATCTATCTCTATGTGCTCAAAGACGTTTTTCCGCTACGTAGTAATCCTCGAGCAATGGCTGGGTACACTTTTCGTTATATGAACACTGGTATTCTCGTTCATGCGCTTAGTTTTTGTCTCAATTATACCTACGGCTTCTTTAGAGCTGAACAATGTTGGCATTCAAGAACGGTGCCGCCCGTGCCAGTAGTTTTGATAGGTTTTGTCCATGTAGAGTTAATCCTGGATGTAAAGAACCTCTATGTAACAATTTCCTGTATTTAACGAAGCTCTGAAATTCCCGATTCGCGCTTCCATTGAAGCCCATGTCTTTGCGACCCCTACATAACAAAACAATTGCGCTGGTTAACCCAAGTGTCATGAAGTCGGTAAGCTGATCATTCACTGCTTTCTAAATTTTACTGAAAAAAAAAACGGCCCGAAAAATGAAACAATTTGGAAAATACGAGCACTGCTGTAGGGCACCAGCAGCAACGAAAACGTTCAGAACCTCCTAAAAAGGAAATTCAGCATGATGACGACGATGGGCAGAGCAGCTACCGCCATCCCGTGGCTAACATAGCATCCACTTCTTGGTTTGCTTGTCCAGCGGGACTCCACAGCAGGTAGCAGGAGTAACTACACTTCATTTTTTTATCGCCCACACCGCAAACTACCGTGCATTTGCACGTGTGAGTGCGATGTCGGTTCGATACAAGTTTTGAGGCGCTAAACCGCCTTGTCGGCGAGTAGTCGCGCGTCTCCACTGCTATCTCTGGTGTCGGTTCGCCGGTGAGGAGTTACGTTGCCAGAAAAAGAAGTTATGCCTTTTCAAGACATGCTCAAAATTTCATATGGCGTCTCCACTGGCGAGAAACAAGAACGTCGCCACACCCAGTACAGTATCGTAGCTAGCACCCCCTCACCAATTTTGAGTGCGGAAAGGGCATCTAGTTCATCAAATTCACGAAAAGTTGCCCTTAATTGAAACGCGGTAAGGCTTCGAAAAGTGTCAAAAGGCACATTTGTTAATACGGAGTTAAGTGACCTTGCTTCTTCAGGGTGCCCTGTATAGTGCCTAAGCTCTTGCAAAAAGAAGCAGGAGCAACACGCGCAGTTTTTCACTGTGAAATACATCCATGAAGGCTGAGTTCACGTTCACTGATGTCTCTCATTTTGTCTTCGTTTCTGCTTTATTCCCGCGAGCATTAACTCGAAACCTGCATGTAACGAAAAATTTCGATCTTTTGTCAACTTCGTTGCATACAGGTTTGACTGCATATATCTCCATCATACTATTTGTTACGGCAGAAATGCTTTTTCAACGGCACACGCGACGCTAAAAAAGCTTTCGAATCTCCAGTTGAGGCTGGCTGTAGAGAGCGCAGAACTTATATAACAGTCAGCTTTATTTCAAATGGCTACTCAAGAAAACTGTAAATGCAAACTATTTAAACAAATGTTTGGGGACCGGAGTAGTAGGCTTAGACTTCGAAGGGGTGCGTTAGTCCTCTGACAATTACTTTACGCCAATGCAGAAGGCTGTAAATAAAAAAAGCTGCGCTATAAACAAGTGTGTAGAGTGCCTACTAATTGAAAATAATCGCCAAACACGCAAAGGGCTAGACAATGACATTAATTTCTTTCATCGCTTCCGAGTGAAAATTTGCATAAAGCGTTTCTGCATCCTATTCACGGGTTTCCTTCACAATTACCTCAGCTATTTGTACTTCGGTGAGCATTCCCCTATCGTCAAAATTGAAGTCGATCAGCATAATTTGTGTGGTGAAATTCATACCCCCGAGTTTCTCCGACTGAAGGATTCGCTGAAAATATTCAACATTAGTGTCGGGAAACTGAACAAACGAACAAAAACTGCGCCAGCGACGTCAGTCCTAAAAGTGCGTCGGCGTTCAAATAAATACAGACTGCGTGAAACCAACGGTACGTGCGTTATATATAGCACTGCTTAAGGTTTCTGAGACGAACGTCTGCATTTGCTGTTCAAAAGCGAACAGTGGGCTTTCACGCCCAGAATTTATAGCGCGTGGGCTGGGTGAAAAACGTGCGTTTGAAGGACTTTCTCACCTCCTTTCGATCAAGTTTTCTGCCAAAAGAAACTGCCGACGTCAGTAAGGGTTTTAGGCGCGAGGCCTCCTGTAAAGGATGTGACCACCGCCAGGAGAAAATTCTAAAGTTAGTCAAGGTTTTATCAACCAAACTGGATAACGTATACGAAAGGAAGATTACACTCTCCTGGGCTAGTACTTTAATTTACTCGTTGGTAAATAAAAAAGCACGAAAACAAAGAAAAAAAAGGATGAAAAAGTAAGGAATTCTATAATCTATGCAGTTCTAAGCAGGTTTAGCTGCCTATACGAATTCAGAGTTTATACTGAGGCCGATGCATCGACCACTCAACGGCGTATATTGGTTTTTGCAATCGGTTATCGGATAGAAGCCCCGTTTTACGATCGAACAGCGCGGTTCGAACTTGATTTTGTGTACCCGTGTGCGTCTTTACACATGGCGCAGGCAATTCGCAAAAAGAAAGTTTCAGGTTTAAGTTGCCACTTCGTTGAGTGCGTCATTCCTCTGTGCTTGATTTATCGACACCTTCTGTAAGCCAACATCAGGAATTGCTTCCCTAGAAACTTCAAATGTTGTTTAGCACACCAGTCGTAGCCGAGTTTGAGTGACCACTGAGGCTGAAGCGAGTGCGCGGTAGCCGCTGATCGGCCACTATGTAACCGTTCGGAGTTCCTCCGCGTGGACGTCTTCGCTCCTGCGTGTGCGCTTGGCATTTCTCTTTGAAGCGTTCTTTTCAACAAGAGTGCATTAAATGGTCGATTGAATAGAAAACCCGGTGGATGTGTTTGTTGCAGCGAAACGATCCAAAGTTTTGGTCCTCTGGCAACGCCACTTTTGCTATGGGACCAGCTGCACTGCTGGTGGCGCAGCGGAACGGGGAAACATGCGGGGGGCCCGGCCCACGCAGTGTAAGGGCGTAATTTTAGACCAGGGCACCATGTGCAAACAGAAGATTGGAGGGAGTTAAACCCACTGGCTTCACCCAACAGCGCAGCAGTGTTCTGGGTCAGGCACGGAGGTGTCCACAGCCACATCTGCGGTCCCTTCTGCTCTATGGCACGGCGCCAAACATATCTGCATATCCTTTCGGCGTTCGTCATCCCCTTAGTTTCAATTGCACTATAATAATTTCACGTTACAACCTCAGAGGAAGTGCTTGGGCGCCTTAAATTTTTTTGATTGTTCATCATCCGCTTGCATTTGTTTACAGCAAAGCTGTTAGCCTCTCGTCGGTGGGAAAATTTCGTTTCGTAAACAAAAACACCAGGCAGGACCATGCAGTTCTCGTCCAAGGCGCCGAGCGCGTGCGTCAGGCTAATCAGGCGTGCAGCATAGAGCTCAGAATTCGAGTAAAGAAAAAGATACCAGCAAAAAAGAATCGGAGCCACATGATGGATGATAAGGCACCAGTGAACAATGACGGACCCCCTACCCTAACATGTGGTCTGGTAAGGATTAGGTTTTAACCTCCTCTCGGAAGGGGAGGGGGTTAACGTCATTGGAGGGCTAGCGCATGCATCAGGCTAGGCAGGACCCAGTGGTTCTCGCCAAAGACGCCGAGCGCATGCGTCAGGACCCGACATTTGCCGCCAGAGAAGCCGAGTGCAAGCGACAAGCCTGCCGAGACAACGAGGAACATTTCGTTCTTCCACCACCAGCATCTGTAGTAGTTTACAACAGCTGCGCTGGTCATCCACTTTCGCAGGGCGAGATGATGTTAATTTGTTTTAGATGCGGAGCAGCTTATGGTCGCGCCTGTTCCCTCCGCCGTTGTGCGTCCGCCGTTGTGCGGCGTCCACACCCCCACTGAGCATGCGCATCCTCCTCCCCTCCTCTCCTTGTCTCATCTGCTCTCCTCTCCGGCATTCCTCCTCTCCTCTCCGACACTCCTGTCCTCTCCGGCATTCCTCCTCTCCGAAGCGCCTCTCCTCTCCGGGATTGCGCAACGAATGGCAACACCTGTGGCTCCGCGCGCGATAATGCGAAGCAGCTTAGGGTTAGAGGCGCGACGGTAGCCGCTGCATACTCCGCTGGGGGCGCCACTGTAGCTCCGCGGTATAAATGACGTGTGCGTGCGCTCCGCTCCTCTCATTCTCCTCCCGCAACGCCGCGATCGAACTAAAAATGGGAACTTGACTCGACCCCATGGCTGCTTCGCATACTACTCAGGGTTCCCCTACGGGAACATGGTGAATTTTTTTTTGTTCTGTGCTCATTAGTTTACTCTTGGCCTTTCCTTCAAGCTTCCTTGGCCCTATATATTGCCATATTGTTTTTTTGTTATCAAATGCCAAGTACTCCTTCCCCATTAACTGCTTTTTCTTTAATTTCCAGAAACTCGGAAATTACCGGGTGGCGGTTTTCTTGTAGCCACCCTGAATTTTTCCGCTCTCGTTTGGCAGCGCGGTGGGCGCTTCTTTCAAATCACTTGGAGCACGCGCCACTGTGTGGCACCCCGTACTGAAGTGACCCCCTTCTTTGACGACATTATCTCACGCGGGCCACCCTGAATCTCGTCCGGGTGTCGCCCATAATTGAAAGTAATGCGCTAATTTTGTTTAGTTTGCTATTTACAATGACGACGTTTGATCTTCAACTTGTGGTTTTACGAAGCGAAGATGCACCTGGGATATAAACACGTGACGTTCCGGAGGGAGGCGTGTTTCAAGTTTCGAATTTCAAGTTTATTCACGTATTTCCAATCTGTGGAAAGGGAAGCAAAAGCTAAAGGCTACGGCCTGACGGAGGCTCTTTCTCCACTGGGCAATCCAGCAGTACAGCAAATCAACACAATGCACACAAAAACACGCTGGAAGCGTGAGTAGGGGAGCTGGGTGGGGGTGAATACATATAATCACAGGCTCTCTCATACAGCTGTAGAATACCTAAATACAAGAAAAAATTGTTTGTAGCTTACAAACACACAACTTGTTGTTAAAGGTACATCTTGTAAACATACAGTAAACATATAATAAATATATTAACACATTTACAGACAGAAAACAGCAGTAACAGGCGATTACGAGTATTCCATACAAAGTTCTAGCAGCATTTTCTTAATGAATTTGTTAGACAACAATTTGCTAAAATCACAGTGTTCTTTAATTTTATTTAAGAGCTGTGGTATTTGGAAATCACCATGTTGTTTGCCGAAATTAGTACGGATCTGAGGTATTTTTCTAAATCCTCCACGCAGGCAGTACCGGCTCGCTGGCTGAGGTGTATAGTGGTTATAACGGTTATTTTTTCTGACGCACTGTTGCGATATGTGATAATATACGTGACTAGCTTTAAGTAAACCATGTTTTGAGATGAAATTCGGACAACCGAACAATTTTTTTTACGGGCTCGAGACTCACGACCCACGGGGGATTTCGTTTTTCACCACCATCAGAAAACGGCCGCCACGGTAGGGATCGAACCCATGACCGTGTGCTCAGCAGAAATAAGGAATTGAAAACTGAACCATATAACAGCACACTTGAGTAACGGCAAAGGTAATTTCTGAGGAAAGGAGGCAAGTGACTATTTTTTTGTTGGTTAGTAGACCGAGGAACGAAAAAAACTGGCCGCGTATCTCCCCGCGCCGCTGCAAACATCGTCGAACGACGTCTTAGGCCGCCCGTACCACATAACTGCTTGCTCTGTGTTATTTGCCTACTTCTCATGCTGTTCCCATCCCGTCTCGCACCACTGTCTGTCTCTCTCTCTCTCACTGTCTCTCTCTCTCTGTCCTGTCTCTCAATGCCTGCTAAATTCAAATTTTTCCGCGTTCACACTGCTAGCGCTATCTGTTGGGACCCTTCGGACTTTGCACTCGATCCAGCAGCACCAGGGCCGGGCGCAAGCTTTTTTTTGGAATGTTGGTTTAAAACATTGTTTTCAACACGTTTTTTTTAATTTGATCTCGAAAAAATGGAGCACACAGGTACCTTTATTTAAAAGAACATTGCAAGTACCAGTTATGTATTGATGCTTTTTTTTCCTAAACGTGACTAATATTATTTTTTTTCCTGAACGATGTTGCCGCGGTGGCTCAGCCGCTAAGGCTTTCTGCTGTTGAGCTCAAGGACGTGAATTGGATCGCGGCCGCGGTGGCTGCTTTTCTGATGGAGGCGAAAAGCGAGAATGCCCGTGTGTCGAGATCTGACCCATGTTAAAGATCGCCAGGGGTTTCAAATCAATTCGGAGCCCTCCACTATGGCGCACCTCATGGCCCAGGTGTCGCTTCGGCGCGTTAAACGCAACAATCAAAATTAATCAAATATGGAACTTGTTTATAGATTTAGTGGTTCGCAAATGCATTGCCTATGTAAACTTTTAAACTGCGTGTGCAACGTAATTAGGGAACCTTGTTACAATGCCAAGGTTTACGCCTCTGAATACCACCATTTCAACTCCCCTCTGATGTCATCTGCTGAGTTTTTTTGCCCTCTCTGCAACTACGTTCTTAATTATAAGAACAGATAACTAGCCTGTTTCAGCTTAAGTTACCTTGAACTGGGTCGTCCTTAAATTCCTGTGTGCTGTGGACCCCTGCCCCGAGCGTAGAAGCATTTTTTTTGTGCGGTCCCAGTGTCTCCAAGGGTATACATGAAAGATCGCTGTACAGATGTGTCATGCTTCAAAATTCATGACGACCCATGAGTTGTCCTTGCAACTCAACACCGCCGGTCCATCAGATGCTTCAATGGAGCGGTTGTTCACTCTTGCTACAAATATCCTTTCACAAACGCGTGAGAACATAACTAACGAGAACCTTCAAATGTAGCTACTGCATCAGTGCAATAAAGTACGCTTCATCACTGTAAGGGCGATGCTTGAGTGTAAAACACTAAAACCTTCAAGAGCGTCATTCCGCTATTGAGTTGTCAAATCAGTAAGAAAGTTACTCTGTGCTTTGGAGTTTAGGCTTTTCTTTCCATCCCCATAGAGTCAGTAACGTGCTTATCTTCCGTTTCTTATATTAAGGCACTGTTTTCAGTTACGGGCACATGTCTGGTAACTGGTTCTCCGCTACAACTCAATAATTTTTCCGAGTAGAGCTCTCGTCCCGCGCCATGTAGCGCGTCGATATAGCCACCAGTGTCATCTGCAGAGTGTTGTCGGAACTGCCGTAGCATGTGGCGTCATCTGAGGTCTCGCCCAGCCCAATTACGAGAAGCGCTGTTTAGTTCTTCTACAGTTTTTAATATGCCTGTTCCTCGAGTAGTCCGAACGTGGTATAGCGCTAGCCGCTCCCCATGACGGCAACGCGAAGCGGCCGAAACGGAAGCCACGTAGAGTTTCCAGTGCATTACGTGTGGAGGGTGTGTCACTGGGTCTCGTTAATTGCGCGTAATATGCAGGGCAGCATCCCCCCAACGCTCAACCTCGGCGTACTTGGCAGCGAAATGCGTATTTGTGCGTGGTTAGTGACATTCGAGAAACCAATGATAAAAGTCACGTCGCGAGCTATGTTCGTGTAACTTTGCTGGGGATGACGCGAGAGCGATTAATTACCATAATTGCCCGCCAGCGCGTTTCCCAGTCAACGGGCTGGACCGGAAATGTACATTTCCGCCCTATTAGAATGACATGTCGACTGCAGCTGGACAGCGGTAAGTTTAATAACGGGGGTCCGAACGGCGTTTCGGCCATAAAGCAATGGTTTCGCCAAGTCTGCTATTTGCAGGCCCTTACTTATCGAAAATGATTTTTCGCGGCGTGGCATGCAGTTTGTGGTATTCCGTTCGCACGACCTTTGCGGTTCAGAACGAAGGTTTTTACACTAAAAGGCGAATTTTTTAAAGCCCGTCTGTCTGTCTGTCTGTCTGTCTGTCTGTCTGTCTGTCTGTCTGTCTGTCTGTCTGTCTGTCTGTCTGTCTGTCTGTCTGTCTGTCTGTCTGTCACTCGATTCAACTGTACTTGCCGCCCGGCCGATAAAAAATGAAGGAAGCTCACACTAACGTGCAAGACTTTAAGGTAGCGAAGCTGCGAGCAACCACCACGACCGTCACGGCGTTTCAAGTACGCGATTGCAGCCGATTTGCTTCTTCGTGGCTGCCGCAACAAGTTTCATTCCATTTATGTTG
This sequence comes from Haemaphysalis longicornis, assembly GCF_048455015.1. NCBI lineage: Eukaryota > Metazoa > Arthropoda > Arachnida > Ixodida > Ixodidae > Haemaphysalis > Haemaphysalis longicornis. The sequence goes on from NW_027526295.1 coordinate 252,922,160, forward strand.
CTATAACGGCGAAGAAGAAGCAAATCGAAGAAGTCGAACGAACGAGCGGAACTCGGACACATAAACTAGGCGCCCGGACGTGTTCTGTGTCAAGCAGGTGGCGTGATTACTCTCCCCACATTCACAGCCGAGTGAGTAAGCCGTTTGACTCCGGCGTACTAACCCACTATCGTAGCCGAGTGGGTAAGGCGACTGACTGACTCCGTTGATCTACCAGGTACAGGTTCGAATCCTGCCGGTGCCAGAGTCAACGAATTGCTAAACAGCCCCGCTGCTAAAACTTGGTCTCGTATATGCTTGCTCCAGTGCCAGGGACTGCTGGTATAGCTCGTGAATGTCACTGTGTTCAGCGCAGTACATGTTAGCTTAGTCACATTCGATGCAAAATGTAAGTGAATGTCCTTAAATAAGGATACAAGTTCCATTAGTGTTTACCACAGCGAATTGGGGCTGACCTCTTCAGCTTTCATTAAAGGCTCACGACAGCGAATAGCAAACAACGCGTCAAAAATCGTGTCGGAAAGAGGTGAGATAAAAGCAGGCTGTCGGAACAAATGGCTAGCGATCAGTGGGAACGCGGGAAAATTAAATTTGGATTCACCATGGGAGGAGCGAGATAGGAGCAGAAAATGGGATCGGTAGGAGCGGGAGAGAGGAGAGAGAATTACATGCCAAGAGCGGCAGAAGATTGTCATCTTTGGGCGATATCAGCAGCGAAACAACCAGATACACGGCAAATTTTTTAACCTTTTCTTTTATTGCCGTTGGTAACTGTGCGTATAAACGAAAGATATTTTGTCGCAGTAAGCTCTCATTTTCCTCGAGTAGCATATTGTCCCCCGGCCTCTACCTTCCCGCCACACACCCTAGCTTTGAGGGAAAAGAAATCCCTTCGCAGACAGGCAGCAATAAGAAGACACTGGAATGACCTTTGCACAGCTCGCAAATGCACAGACGCTGCTTCCCACTCCACACACTGCACATCTGCTGGCGCACAGCTTTGTTTAAAGCATTGGCACACAAAGGGCTCTCGTGCTGCGCTCGATACATTCTCGAAAAGCGGGGCCGCCGCGAATACGAGGGCAATAAAAAAAAGCCTCCTTTTACACATGATGTTCGCCGTCTCTCTGTTTACACATCGTTTTTGAAGTCACCAAGAAACGGGCACAATTTGCTTCTAGTGCAGGCGAAATTTTTTCTAGGTTGAACTTTCTTTGGGGCCCTTATCCAAGCGAAGCCATTCCAGCCGCAGCCAGCCGCTTCAAAAGGGAAGGCTATCTCGGCAGCGGAGTAAGTATCTCAAAAAGATTTCTATTTTGTAGCGGCTCTTGCAGATAGGTGGGGGAGATCGCGTGCTTTCCGCTTCGAAGGAGATGCAAACTTCAAAAGTCCTGATTCCTAAGCATTTCCGCGCGAGGATTTTGTAACGGGCCTGTTTGGAATGACAATAACGCTGATCTCACTGAAGTATTCTCAGGGTTTCCAGCAACTCCAAAAATAAAAGCTCGAAGTGTAAAGAAGAAAAAAAAAGTGCGCGAACGCCGGGCCCTTTCACAAACATAAATGGGCCCCACAAAAGCACCACATCTGGGTAGTAACCATCGGTGGTTTCGGCCAGAGTCAACATTGGTTTCGCACACAAGAACAACACAGTTGTTTGATAGTCTCGCCCCTTCCCTCTCCCTCTCCCGCTCCCACTCCCTCCCCCTCTATATTTTTACCTGTCTCTCTCTTTTTCTCTCAACTTACACACACATATATATTATTTATTTATTCGTTTATTTATTTATTTCTTCATGAGAGAGAGAAGAAAAAAATTATAACAGCCAGTAATCCTAGACGTGGGCAAAGAGCCCTTGGGATCTAGCAGCGCCTTCGGCCAGCCGAATGGCCCAGACTTGATCCGCTGGGTCGGAGCTGAGAAATACGGTCTACCATCGCTCTACACTAGCGATGCTATGACCTAACGTCGTCGCCTGTGGACAAGCCCACAGCATGTGTGCTAGGTCTGCCCTGTCCTTACACTGGTGGCACTTCTCAGAATATTGCCCGGGGCAACAGGGACTGTACGCAACGGGGTGGGAGTATGAGTTCGTTTGCAGAAGTCGCCAAGCCACGGATTGCCTTTTACTGAGGGTAGGATGAGCTGGAGGAAAGCGGGCCAGCTTTAGTCTATAGTGATTAGTGATGTCCCTGTAGGACACGAGCCTTTCTCTGCCCAAAAAGCGAAGCGAAGGAGCGCCTTTTGTCGTCACCAGCTCGGTCAGAAAATCCTCGAGCGGCGTCGGGGGCACATTCTTTCCCAGCCAAAACGGAGTGCGCAGCGCCCATATTAGACATATCTTGCCCGACCACTGATTATTGTTAAGTCCACTCTTTAGAACTGCAGATGCATCTGGGGAGATGCGCACCCTTGCGCAAATTATAATAGCAGACTTTGACTCGCTCAACACGTATTCAATTTTTGTGGAGGCCGTCAGTGCCAAGGCAATAGCCGCCTCTTCCCCCACCTACGGTTCACTCGTGCGGACCGACCCGTAGCTGATGGAATTGCCCTGTCAATTGACTATTGCAACAGCCATGACATCGCGACCCGGGTAATCGGTCGCGTCCACGTATACCACGTCTTCCGAATTTCCGAATCGTTGGTGCAGGGCTTTCGCCCTTGCCTGCCCGCGTTCCGGATAGTGAACCGGGTGCATATTTTTGGGAACGGTGGGACGTGAATTTGTTCGCGAACGTCGAGAGCCGAGGGTACCTTGTGAGTGCCGGGACGCGGGTGGTTCATGCCCAGGGAGCCGAGAAATGCCGACCCGCCTGGCTGTAGCTAAGCCACTCTTTGAGCCAGCCGTTGAGCCTCTATAAGTTTATTGGGGGTGTTGTGAAGCCCCAGTGCCTTGAAACGTTCAGTCAGAGCAGTGATAGGGATGCCGAGGGCCTGCTTGTAGGCTCGTGGAATAAGGGCGTTAATTTCGCGTTTTTCTTCCGTTTTTAAGGTGTAGGAAAGGGGTGATCCTACTGAGTACGAAGGCTCCAACTAACTAAACAAGACTGTGCTCCTTCATACCGTGATGCCGGTTAGCTATTCGCGATACGAGTCGACTAGTATGATGCACACTTTTTTGGAGCGCGAGGATGGCTTCCGAGCTGTGTCCATTGGCCTGTATTCGGAGACCGAGAACCGTGTACTGGACACTGTGGGAATGGGTTGCTTTCCATTCTCGAAAATCTTCACAGCCGGGGGGTTCGGGTCTGTACGTCTATCGCTACTACTGGATCTGTAGAACAACAGTTCTGACTTTTGCGAGGACCAGCTGAGATCCCGGGGACCTACATACCGCTCCCCTGCCTGTATCCCCTGTCCTGAATTCACCCGTCGCTGCCTCTGCTGACCTAAAACGTGACATCGTCTGTACAGAGACTGCGTTGGGGACCACCTATCTGTTCCAGTATTCCGGGAAGCGCCATCATGGCTACGGTCAAAAAGGAATGGCGAAAGGACTGAACCTTGTGGAGTCCCCCTGCTCCCAAGTTCGATCACATCTGAGTGGAGCCCCCCTAGATCTAGAGTAGCTGTGCGTTCGCACAGAAAGTTACTTAAGTAGTTGTATACTGATTTCCCAAGACCGAGTCAGCCGAGGTTGTTAAGAATTGGCGAGTGTTTGACGTTGTTAAAAGCGCCTTGGTTAAATCCAATGTCTAATAGGGCTCTGGTATCTAGAGGTGAACAGCGTTCCCCATCGATGACGTAATGTTTTAGACGGAGCATGATATCCTGGGTTGAGAGTTTTGGACGGAACCTGATAGTGCGGAAAAAGTCCATTGTCTTTCATATAGTTGGTGATTCGATTTAGAACAACTGCCTATGCATGAAGTGAGGGAAAATAGTTCTAAGGTTTTCAGTCTGGATTTTTTTTTCCGGTTTTGGTATCATAACGACCTTGGCCGTTTTCCACTGAGCTAGTAGTCACCCAGTCTCACAGCCTACATCCAGGTATTGCATGGGGCTTTAACAGACTCGTCATCTAGGTTTCTGAGCATTTTATTTGTAATGCCGTCAGGACCAGGAGCAGAGTGAGTGCGCAGTGCCAAGATAGCACCCATAATTTTCCTTATAGTCATGGGCCGATCAAGAAGAGCAATATCGTTGCCCACATAGGGAGGAAGCCGCTCGTGCGTGCAGTCGCCAATGTATCTGTCCTGAATGACTTTGAGCAATTCCGTGTCTTTTCCCTGAAATTTATGGAGAAGTATGCTGAGGTTGTTTCTTTGGGTAGTTTTACTGTTTTCGGGGTCAATGAGACAGCTCAGGATGCTCCAGATTTTTCGAAGGCTTATTTCGTAGTCCATGCGATCGCATGTGTTATGCCAATTTTGCTAAGATAGTTGCTGTGCGTACGTTTCTATATGACAGTTGAGGTACGCTAATCGTCGCTGCAGGGTTCGGTTCAGGTTTTGCTTCTGTAGTCGTTTGTGTGAGCTGTGTTTAGCTTTCCACATATGCAGCAACTTTGTGTCGGCCTGTTGGAGCTCTGCCTCTTCCGGTATAACCTTAGTGGCACGTTTTGTGTCTGCTTGAAGTTGCTCTGCCAAGCTTTGAATGTCTGTTATGTCGTTTTCCGAGGCACCATCTCCCACGCCTAATGGGCCTCGTTCATCGGCTCTAAGCGCGCGGAATGCATACCAGTCGATAAGCTGTAGTTTTTTACCAGACTTTCCTTTGGCTACCCTAGATTTGACTCCGATAGTGACGAGGCAGTGGTCGCTGATGTGGTTTTCCTGGGTATTTAGCCCGGTTTCTTCCGTACGCACGTTTTTGGCAAAGGTCGGCAGGTGTAGTGCCCCCACTAACATTGTTTCCGATACGGCTGGGATACTGGGGATCTATGAGCAAGCTGAGAATCTCTCTCTGCGCAGAAGGCCAAGGATTGCGCCTGTTTATTGTGTCCCGCTTGTAGCCCCATTCCGCACGGTGTGGGTTACGGTCTACGACAATCATCAGTGTGTTCCGTCTGGCTATTTAGACATGTTTGCGGAAGCGTTTACTACATTTATGACTGTTCCCATCAAAGAAAAGGTCTTACAAGGTAGCGGCCTTAATTTCTCGTCGGTGGTGCCTCAGTCCGGTGCCACCATATCGGCAAGAAGACTTGTCTTTTTACCTACCATAAACCCGCAGACCCACACGTACATACATGCCCCCATTACCGTAGAGACGTGCGCACACAAACCAATCACCTCGCAGAAGAAAAAAAAATTCCCCCGCATTTCCCCGGGGGGGGGGGGAGAATGTGAAAGTGCGAATGCACGGTTGTCGGCCCGCTTGCGGCGCTTGCGCTCGGCCCCCGCAGCCCACCGCCTCGCCGCCTTCTCTTCCATCTCTTCCATCGGGTTTGTAGTATCACGTGTACACCACGCAGTTATCAAGCCGCTATAACGCCGCTGAGTTGCCAACGCACGCCGCTGACGACGTAGTTTGAATGCGTTAAAGATATAAGGCGCGTCACTGACACTGATATCAGCGTCGCGTCCGTGGCTTGGTCGGTAGAGCGTCGCGCTGCGGCCGCAAAGTCCTCGGATCGAAACCTGGCGCCGGATGCTGTTTCTTTTAAGTGCGAATTATAAGCGATCCCAAACCATCCACCGCCGGCGTCGGCGGCGGCGTCGGCGTCCGCAGTGCTCCTCTATAAAGAAACAGCATCCGGCGCCAGGTTTCGATCCGCGGACTTTGCGGCCGCAGCGCGACGCTCTACCGACCAAGCCACGGACGCGACGTGATATCAGCGTTAGTGACGCGCCTTATATCTTTAACGCATTCAAACTACGTCGTCAGCGGCGTGCGTTGGCGACTCAGCGGCGTTATAGCGGCTTGATAACTGCGTGGTGTACACGTGATACTACAAACCCGATGGAAGAGATGGAAGAGAAGGCGGCGAGGCGGTGGGCTGCGGGGGCCGAGCGCAAGCGCCGCAAGCGGGCCGACAACCGTGCATTCGCACTTTCACATTCTCCCCCTCGGGGAAATGCGGGGGAATTTTTTTAAATATAGAGGAGCACTGCGGACGCCGCCGCCGCCGCCGGCGGTGGATGGTTTGGGGTCGCTTATAAAGTGCATTCGCACTTAAAAATGGAAAATGTGAGAGACCGAGAACGTCAAGCGAGATATGCCTGTCCGCCTTTTCTTGCGGCGTCTTTTAGCTCAGCGGGATGTACGGGCTGGCCATATTTTGCGTAATTGGCAAGTGCAATGCACAGTGGTAGCTTCTCTGAAGATGGTACTTACCTCCCACGTGTCATGGCGGTGACCTGGCGGTCAGTCGTGGTTCTTGTATTCATGCGGCTACTCTCAGCATTCCAATTATAGTGGCATGCCCTGTTACCCATGACGCCAAGTTCCTATCGTTATCTGAGAAGTGTAAGCTGAGGACTCTTGTAATCGTTGTTTCCTGGGATCTTATCACAACCATCCTTAATGGGTTGTGCAGGTCCACACGCCATGTTCTGTAGGTCCACCAATAGAAAAGTGCTTTCTGTACAAAACTTTTCATTACGTTGCTATGGGCCTAAATGCCCAACAGAGCGCTTACTGGCCTCGCTCGGGCGTTCTGGGGCTAGACCCGTTGCTTCTTCCTCGATCATGTTTTGGCGGGAACCGTCGCAATGATAAATTGGCTGCGTCTTTCAAAGCGTCCACCCACCCTCTATTCAAAATCGGCTCTGCTGCTTCATTCCACGCAGTCCTTTTCGTACAGCCTAAAGATTACCTCTAGGTTAGCGCACTGTATTTTCGCATGCAGATGAATAATACAGCAGCTCGCGTGGGAATCGGGCATATTTCAATTTCCTTTAAAAAACTGGTGAAGAGCGCATGCGCGTGCTGCAAAGTACACTGCATAGCAACGCCTACGGTGGGCTCAGGAGTGCCTGCCATCTCCCTCTTCTTCCTCCGCCGGCTCCATCCGTAAAGTGCAATTTCTGCCTCGTTGTACTTCCACATCACAGCATCCGCTTGCACTCAACAACGTCGAAAGTACAGGGATGGGTGGGAGCTTGTTCTTACGGCCCCTCGTGCTTCAGCGCCTGCACGAGCGGCAGCTCGTTACTTGAGTGCTGAAAAACATTACTTTTAAGCTAAAGCGTTGATGGGATAGTGATTGTGAAACCAATCGCGCCCTCTTGTAAATGAGGAGAGAGAGAATAAGCTTTATTGTTGCTCGAAAACCGGGGCTTCTAGGCAGTTTCACTCCGGATCGCTATACCGCACTGCCGAGTCGCGGTGCAGTTCGCAGGAGATTCTTCTGTGTTATCGCGATGGGAGTTGTATCTCTTGTTGCGGACCTCCTACCGTGCTGGCTCTTCTTCCGGGAGTGGGCTGGGTTTTGTAAAACTCGGCGAGCCCCTTAATGACGGGTCCCGGGGTCCCGGGGCAGTCGTTAGATGGTTCGAGCGGGCTAGAACCTTCCTCCTAAAGTTTGCGAGTAAAAAGCTATAGCGATACTTTTGAACGAGAACGTCTGCTGTTGTGTTGCCCTTAACTTTTCACTGCTTCTGCTGGTGCCCTTGTGCAGAACCTCTTTGGGGCTTGGATAAGGACGCGTAAAACGCTTCAATAGCTGGGAGTTTTTTTAGCACAACCGTGGATATCGAAAATGTAAAAAGAGTTAAGTAGTGGACAAGGCTACCGTGTGGCCGCTAATGCAATAGCTAGTCGTACAAATGAAAGGTGTCGGATCACGCAAAGGCTCAAACCCACATCGAACGTGTTAAAATCGTACTAAAAATAAAAAATAAAATCTGTGGAATAGAACTACCTTCTCAACTGAGAGAAAAGTTAAAGTTTAGGCAAAACAGCGCAAAAAAAGACAAGGACAGAGAATGATACACGACAGGGATACTGTGCTGTCCCTGTCGTGTATCATTCTCTGTACTAGTGTTTTTTTTTTGCGCTGTGTTGCCTAGATTATGTACCAACACGTGCAGTTTTCCACGTGAAAGATACAGTTGATTATTTTGATAAAGGAAGGGTTTCGCCTTATATAAACACCGGAATACTGAACCTATTAACCGACTTCATACACTCGCTAATGATCGCTGAGCGAATTAAACCATTTTGTTTCAGCGTTCGACGCGTGCGCGAAGATGCCTCCTCCGGTTGATAGACTTTTTCAAATCCTATACCGTTTTTTTTTTCACCATGTGTAAGTTGCATTTAAGTGTGCACAATCATACCAGTTGATTTTACGAAAGTTACTCGGGTCATCGTTCGCGAACAACCTTAAAAGGAAACTTCAGTTAGCGATGCAATTAATGTAAATAACAAAACGCATCTGTATAAGCATTGTGCCTTGGGGAACGATGGATTGAACAACGTAGAAAGATAATTGTGTAGTGTCTCCAATATTAAGATTTTTTTGCGTAGGCATTACCCAACCCTTATGATAGCCTTGTGTCCTAATTTTGTAATTTTATTTTGTATATGAGGTCTTAATGCTGCAAAACATCGAACTCTTTGGCGAAATACTTGAATGCCACACATTCATATTGAGTGCAACAGTTCTCTTAATGCAGCGCTGGTCATATCATAGGTTAACTGTGCGAAATACCCGGCTATTTTGAGCTAAAAATAATATCATAATAAGGCAGCAGGAAGGCTGACCTTTAGCCTTTTACCCAAAGAGTCACGGTGCAGTCGCCAAGCCGTCACGCCTACCTGGCCTACCTGGCCCGCCCCTTCAAAAACCGGCCGCAGGTTTAAAGTAGTAATCGTCTCTTTTGCTCCCCTGTGGTTTCTAATAAATAAAAAGAAAAAATTACTTCCAACGCCATGAATCGCGTGAAGAGCGCCTAGCGTCACTGGTTAGCACGACATGATTATTTTCGGAGAGAATAGACCATTAGTGCTAATGCCAACGAAGCACGCACCCATGGCAAAATGAACAAAAAGAAAATATCACAAGAGAAAAACATTATCGGATTGTTGCGGCGGCAAGACAGGGATTGATGGTGTCACCTGGTGAATAATTCGTTGAAATTTCGCCGTGATGTGATTTAAACATTTGATGATAATGTGCCTTAATTCTGCTTACAGAATAGTTGACATGGCGTCGATATTACGTTTTTACAGAAATAGCGGGTCAACTGGTCTTGACGCTAGTTCCTTCGCCCTTTCGCTCAGCGTTCATCATGTAGCTACATAAACCAGCTGAGATGCTTAATTAACTGCAGTTGTGGCTGAGCGGTCGACTGTAAAAGTGTGCCTCTAATATAAGTAACTGGCTAAGGCGTTGCGCTGCTGAGCACGAGGTCGGGGGTTCAAATCCCGGCCGCGGCGGTCGCTTTTCTGATGGAGGCGAAGACCAAAAATGCCCGTGTGTACGAGATTTCGGCGCACGTTAACGATCCCCTTGTGGTCAAAATTAATCCGGAGCCCTCCAATACGGCGCGCCTCATCGCCTGCGTTGCGTTGGCGCGTTAAACCCTGAAATCAATCAATCAATCAATCAATCAATCAATCAATCAATCAATCAATCAATCAATCAATCAATCAATCAATCAATCAATCAATCAATCAATCAATCGATCAATCAATCAATCAATCAATCAATCAAATATGCACATATAAGTGACTGCTGTATGTTGCGTTAGCACTGATTCTGTCAATTTAGATCACGTTGCTGTGATTTCCACCGGATATATTTAGTATTGCCACTCGTGGCCGTGACCGCCCGCCGCTTTGTCGCGCCTTTCAAAAATGCACACACACACAGACACACACACAGAAACACATACACACACAGGCACACACACGCACGCACACGCACGCACACACATAGACACGCACATACGCACACACACACACACACACACACACACACACACACACACACACACACACATATGCACGCAGGCGCACACAGACGCAAGCACTCACGCACCCACGCCCGCACGCCCCCGCGTATGGACGCACGCAAACACACGTACACAGACACATACACACGCACGTGCGCATACACGGACGCACACACAAACACACACACGCACACACATTCGACACACGCACGCACGCGCGAGCGTACGCACGAAGTTCATAAAACAATTTTTTTTTGGGGGGGGAGGGGGGGGGGGTAACGGGTATGGATACGCATCAGTTATTTGATTGCTTAATATGTCCGAAACGTGCGATCGGGAATGCTGGCGTTTTTTTCTCGCGCTGTTTTTTTGTCGTCGTTTGTAAAGCCGCTTTCGCCTAACGGGGGACGGTATACCCCTGCAAAAAAAAAAAAAAAGAAAACCTTTCTTTTTTGACAGAGACAATAGAACAGGAAGTATATGGTCAAGACATTTCGAAACTACTAAAACTGGTAACGTGGCTTACACATGTCAACGTTGTTCGGTGCAAAGGAAACTTTGGGCGTATTTGAGACCCAACGTAGGTACATGTTAGAGGAACCAGCGATCTTCTCATTAAGAATAGACGTTGAATATTTTGCTAGAAGAAATGAAATAAAGCGGGTAAAACGGGCGTCGAACACAGGCCAGATAACAGCAAAATGAAAATACAAGATGTCAGCTGGAGCGGCGCTACGCCCCATAGAAACAAAATACTAAAACAAACACTGACTCGGATTCGCGGATTGAGCAGCCCCAATACCTACCGCGTTCGGGAGAGATTCGGATACAGTATACTTTTAATTAAGAAACGGAGCAGCTTCAGTGTACTGCCGCTGCACTAATGAGCTGCGCTGGTGCCGTGACCTAGGTAGCATTACCCGTCCACTGCTACAAGGGGCTATTTCAGCCCTCTAGGCGCTTGGATAACAGCGGGCGCTGTCACCTTTTTTCTTATTCGACTTGTCCCTGTACCTTCATTCATCTGTACCAAGTATTCTACGACATGAGCTGAAGCAGGGAAAATAAACTTATGCTACACATATTACACAGACTTCTTTTAGCAAATAAGGCTAACGATCCGTTACTGCAGGCGTCCTAACGCGATCGATTAGTGATATGCCTCAGCGCCCCTGAGACACTCTCAGAGGATTTCTTGTAACTTTTTAGCTATTTAATCTTTCCTTCCAGTAATAGAGTAGTGAAGTTGTTTCTAACACAAGCGAATGCGTTCATCCAACATGGCAATGAAACATATGGCCGGTAGTAGTATACCACTTTAAAATTTAGCAAAATGTTCGGGAAAAAATAGCACGGAAAGTTTTAGAGCACCACGTCTGTGGACATCCCTTTAAATCCGCTTTTTCAGTTACAGAGGTCTCGCTTTGCGGATGCGCCAATCTTATGAAAATGTTTCCATCATGAAACAGTGTTATTCACATCTAGGTGCTCTGGATTTCTCGTGCCCTCACAGAGTTACAAAAGAAGGGTAGAGAAAGCGGTATATTTCATTTTCCAGTGATACCAGGGTTTTATCCGAACGTATGACCGCATACCGTGGCGCACGTCGGATACACGTCGTATTGGATCTATATGAAATGAAAAAAAAAGAAAGGTGGCAGCTTGTACTTATGGAAACAGCAGATCCAGGAGTTGACCTAGTATACTAATCCAAGCTGACAGCGGATCCCAGGAGAGAGGGAGCAGCCGGACCCCAGTAGTGCAAGGCCGTTTTGGATGGCATTGTAAAGCAAATGCCATTTAAAGTATGTACAGTGTTTTATTCAGTAGCCATCATCGTCATCCCTTTCGTCGTTGTCTTCTGACGGCACAGCCGCTAGGGCAAATCCTCGTGCAGAGGTCCGGTGGCCTTCTCCACGTGTCGATTGTGAGGGGATGGCTTGACAGGTTCATCGTCATCGTCTTCGGCGCAGCGGAGCCGTGGCGTGTTGGTTGATACACGACGACGACGACGAAGGCGGGAGCTCCTAATGTAGCGTAAGCCCACGCGCAAGCCTGAACGACGTCGGGTGGTAGCCATGAGGCACGCGCTCACGTGGTCTCGGTATTTCTTTTTGCTGAAGCCGCAGCGCGAAAGTCGTGCCCGGTGCCTCGCGCCGGGGACGCCGTTCAGTCACCGCGACGCACGTGCTGACGTGCGCTCCGGGATTTCTGTATACGCCGGACGGATTTGTGTCGGCCTAAACAGCTCTGGGGCGGTATTCTCGAATTTTGTCCCTTTTGCGTCGCTTTCAAAAGTGTCCCTTTTGGCGAGCCCTGATTGGCTAAAAGCAAACAACCGGAAGTGACGTAACGCAAGCGCAAAAAACCTACTGTTAACGCCCACTGCTTAACCGGAAGTACGTCACGATGAAAGGGACTGAAAAGGGACGTTTTAAAAAGGGACAGTTACGAGAATGCCGCCCCTGGTGTTAAAAATAAGCGACGCCTCTGTCGAAACGCCAAGGATGGGGGAACCCGAAGCTTTCCGAAATCAAGTCCAGCACCAAAGAAGCCAACCCAGAAGCGCGCGAACCCTATTTATTTATGCTGATGGTTCGTATGGTGGTCGTTGTCGTTAAAACGAGGGGTGCATAATTTTTGTATACTTTTGCATGTCCATGCACCCCTTTCCAAGTCCAGGCTGCTTTGACCGCATCAGAATGGCGCAACCGGATAGACGTCGGCTTCATCACTCGAGGGACCCAGGTTTGATTCCGGCCACTGGGTGCGTTTTAATTTTTCGTCACTTCACCGACGAACATCATCATCGTCAGAGGAAGCTGGCTTTAGTGCAGAGCGTTTTGGGTGGACTACAGACGACATGTTGTGTGTGGTTTGAGGGAAAATGAAAGGAAGTGTACTGGGGATATTTTTGAGCTCGGAAGGTAGCTCACCTGCATACAAACCAGTGCGGGGGAGGGGAAATGGAGGGAAGTGAATACATCAGCAAAAGGCTGCAAGCTTCGCTTTAAAAAAGTAGCGCGTTGATTAAAACGGTTTCGAAGGGAGAGAGAGGGAGCGAGAGAGAGACGTTTATTTGAGCTTTCTGAAGTCGGAGTGGTTCCCTATAGTCCGGGAATCCACGAGGTGAGCAGAGAGCCTTCGCTCTGGATGCCAGGAGCTGCTGAACGTCCAGACGGCCGCTGGCCACCAGGTTCTCCCGCAGTTCAGGGATTGGAAGAGGGGATCGGAGAGGCGAGGCGAAAAGCAAACACAAAAACAAAAGAGCTAAAGTTGGAGCTGCGGCAAGCACAAAACAAACGGTAGGTTCCAACGGTTGACACGCGAACACTGCGAACGAGGAAAAATTGAATCAAATCGAGAAAACCTTCAATGCAATAATAATGGGGAGAGAGGGAAGTGAGGGAAGAATTTAAGGGGCGGAAGAAGGACACAGGAAAGGAGAGGGTCATGGTGGGATTGGGGGGGGGGGGGGGAGGGGGGGGAAAGAGGCGGTAGACGATCGTCTTTCGATGACATTCACAGCGAAGTCTAGAGTCTGTCGAAGACAAAATAAACTGAAGTAGAACTAGTCCACTGAACCGCACATCCGGTCGCAACGGCAGTCTTTTCTTTTTCGTGGCACGTTTGGGTAGTCATAAAAAGGATATGCACAGCGGCCATGTAAATGAGCCAGTGTAATTTGCTTTACACTTATCTCAGCTTCCCACACGCGGTGCGAAACGGCTGCAATTAGTTAATCAACTTGCAACCTAGGGCTCTATTTATTCGGTTCATAGCGAAAATTTTATGTCAGGGATAACTCACCGCTTTTTCCCCCTGCACTCTTTTTCTGTTCTTTCTCTTGATACATTTCGTTATGGCAATTTTAAGGTTTTTGTAAAAAGATGTATATACGTTTACTGGATGACGTTCCCGTGCTTATATTTGCATACAAACTATGGTCCTATCGCTCCATGGGGGAGGAGGTATATTGTGCATCGCATGTTTTTCACTCAGCGCACGTGGCATCTTTCAAAGGTTGTCAGTTACTATAAGATTTATGTTACCTTGTGGTTTATTAAGGTGGTCATTACATCTAGCCAGCTGCTTTTTTGGTTGGAGCTAACCTCTCCAATAAATCAATATTTCTCTCTTCTTTCTCTTTGGGATTCTCAGATTATCAGTGAACGGAGGTGGCCCTCGGCGAAGAAGGACTGCATCAGCTAATTTGCGAAGGCAGGCGCAGTGAAGCGGAGATAGTATTATCGTCAAAAATAAAAGGCTAGGGCAGTCTGCGTCAGCAACCGGCGAAGATTAAAAGGAGGAAAATAAACACGCTAGCATGATTGCCAGTGTTTTCATGTGAGTTATAAAGAGGACGGAGGCTGGCTAATTAGCTAATTGGCTATGAGAGCCTCAGGTTGACAAGTAGAGATATCCCCGGTTCGCTTCATCGCTGTTTCCGCATCGCTCATCATAAAAGGTTGATATGTTTAATGCAAGTATTGGGTGGGCGATAATGGAGATCGCGTTTTTTGTTTTCAAGCTGTACTACCGAGAATAAAAAATTAACAGAATAGAAAATATTATCCGATGTAGCTAACATTCTGCACAGCTGAACGGTCACATTTTTGAAGTCATTACGTAAATATTTTATTTATATTGCAGTGGACGTCTTTCTAATTAGTATCGACTACAGATTTTGTGTCCTGAATATGATTTCGAACATAAGAAGCACCACCGAATGGGTAGAAAACAAGTTCGTGGACGCTATAGCCTTTCGCGGTATGGGCAAGGTGGTAAAATTAACATTAATTCCATCTTTTTTACATCTGTGACGCCTTCTTTGAAGCAAATTACCGCTTAATTTTTTTCAATGTGTTAATAAGTTGCAGTTTTTATAGGGCCTGTGTCAGAGTACAAAAAAAACTGAATACGGACCTTTCATGGTAAATAAAGTTGTTTCCTCCTCCTCCTCCTTCCCGACTTCTCCCATAGGCCTCCTGCGCTGCCCAGGGGGCGCTGCGCAAGCGGCTTCCGGGCAGTACTTCCGGGTAGTACAAAACTGCGCGGGTCCCATAGATAGGATCCCGTGTTGGCAGAAGCAAAATGAGCTCAACGCTCCCGATTATTTTGCGACGTGGTCACCAGCTCATCCCCGACGCGACCGATATATTTCAGCGATCAACTTGGCATTATGGGAAAGAAACGCAAATGCTTGCGGAGTTGTTAACTAACTAACTAACTAACTAACTAACTAACTAACTGACTGACTGACTGACTGACCGACTGACTGCAACGGCTTACTTGCACCAATGCTTTGCTCTGTGGACAGCCAATGCACTCGCCATTTGTACAAGTGCGGCACGCACGCACACAGCTGGCTGGTGCCGCATCTTTTCAAAGTGCTACGAGTTGTGCCGCGCCTCCGCCAGATGGCGCCACGGGTCCCGCGACCGAGAGAAGACGCAGTGAAGCATCCCCCTCACGAGGGGCACGAACAAATGCAGAGCATTTCCGGGGGCGCACGACGTTAAGTAGTTTGCGTTACGTTAATGTTGTTGCACTTGTGGCAACTGCTGACGAGAGAGCGCTCGTCAGCAGTAATTTGAATGAGTCAACGATATAAGGCGCGTTCGTAGCGTCCCATTCTGTGTCGGCTTTGTGGCGCAGTGGGTAGAGCACCATGTACATTGCGTTCCGCCCGCAGGGTCGAGGGATCGAAACCGGGCGCCGGATAGTATTTTTTATATATATTAGGGAGGGGTGCGGACAACGACGGTGCGGACTACGGACGTCAACGCGGGTGACATCGTGAGTTACTGAAATGCTCTGCATTTAAAACAGGAATCCGAGGGCAGAATATTTTAACAGACCTCCTGCGGCAGAAATTTTAACGAACTATATAGCGAGCTTTCAGTTTCAGTTTCAGTTTCAGTTTATTTGCATTTCTTACATAGCACAAAGAATATGCAGGGAGAGGGGACAGAAAGCTGATGCTATATCAGCTTGACGGGGTCCCATCTCCCCTTACAAGGCAGTGAGCTAGGCAGAGTGCAGCTCTTAATGGAATGAAAAACACTTTGTTTGGTAGAGTAACAGACTGTGTAACGTTAATGAAAACAGCAATGATAGAAAACATCAACTACAGGAATGCAGAAAAAAACACGATAACTTGCATTTTTCTAAGACAAAAAAAAACAATTACTGCAGTGACACAATTTAGGAGAGAAAGAAAGAAATCAAGTATGCAAAAAAAAAAAAAGAAAAATCAAGTAGCCCAAAATATTGAAACATAAGACAACACTATAATGTACGAAATACGAACCGTGTCATGTTCAACGAGAAATAATGTGACAGCAGCCTACAACTCAAGTAAAGCTATGAATTGGAAAGGAAAAACCGAGCAAAAAACACAACAAAATTAGAGCACATACACTTCTTCACGTGTCACTACGCTCTTAACCACAACGTTTATGTACAATTCAAGAATGGCAATTTATAAAATATTGCTTTAATGCGGATATGGAAATACTGTCTATGTTAACACTTTCAACAATCATGTCATTTAATAGTCGCGAAATACGGTTATCAATGTTATCTAGCCCATGATTGGTTCTAGAGAAAGGAACCGCCCAAGTGGCTTTGTTTCGAAATGTATACCCTGTATCAGGAACCTTTCTCAGGTTGCATAGTGACAGAAATGCGGTATTATTACTGTTTAAGTTCCTTTTATAACTAGCCAGCAACATGAAATTGTACAATTGGGGGACAGGTACGATACTAAAGGAATTATAATAATCGTGTAGTGACACATCGTAAGAAACGTTTGCAACATTTCTAAGCGCTTTCTTTTGAATAGAGAATATGCTGTTTATATTATTTTTCGATGTTGTGCCCCAAACCAAACCACCGTCCAGCGGTATGATTTGATAACAAGATAATTATATAAACGACCTGAAGCTCCCCTGTGCCTATAAAGGTACACCCGGAGATTATTGCGTATTAATACTGACCGCAACTTCAAGAATGTCCTGCTTTTGCTATCTTGTGTCGCCGGTGTGAGACGCGCATTCTGGGAAAAGGGCATACTTTCGATTCAAGTAACTAGGTGCGTTTTTTTAGAAAATAAGTTTCACTTCGGCGATCCGAAATACGATCTCGATTATATGCATCTTGCAGCCACGATTCGTGCAGTGCTCCCGCTTTGCTCACTGGCCTTAGTAGGGTTTCAGCTGACAAGGTAAAACACCTGCTTCCAGAAGCTCTTTCTTGTGTTAAGAGCGGCCGTTAACTTGGGGCATCATACATGTCTGCGCTATCGTAGGATTAACCTTCTTAACTTTTATCAGAAAGCGACGTTTACCAGAGCGGACGAACAGCGCGGAGAAAGTCGTAGTGCCCGTCCCTTCTGCAAACGTCGCCTCCCGTAGGAATTGTACGCGTTAAACCAACGCCGTTGCAATTAAACCAACGCCGCTCAACAGAGCGAGAGACGTTACCTGAGTGGTCGGAAAGGGTGAAATCAATCAGTTGCAGCGTTTAAATATAAGAGCAGTTACTATAGGCAGTGACCGATGGGAAGATGCCCTACATCGGGCCCTTGCAGGAGTAACGTATGGTGGAGTAACCGGTATGCAGGAGTAACGTATGCAGGAGTAACGTATGCAGGAGTAACCGGTCTTGTTATCGGGACGGTACTGGTTAAGCCTAAGATGCGGTAACAAAGTAGCCCAAACTATACAGGCTTAGATATTTACAAGTTGAGAGAACAACAACTGCAACAAGAGCAACAAAGCAATAGAACTGCGGGTGATAGCCCAACAGAAATACCGCGTTGTTTGCATGCTCCCACCCACACCCGATATAAACAACCAGGTCAACCAGGCCAACCACGGCTGAAAGCCTATTGGAACCCAGCTGCCCTATTCCCATCCACTGCCATGAATAGGCACTTGTTCAAACGGAAGGATCTGCGAGCAGCAAATCTCTCTGAGCAAAGCTTAAGAGATAAGAGCGGCGGGGGTGAAAGTTGGAAGCCTCAATGGCAGCTAAAGCCGCACGAATACCACAAAGGCCCGCCCTTTAAGTTTGGGCACGTGAGCTCCTTCGTGGTGTTCGCAAAGGCTTACGCAAACGCTTACACCCACACTTTGCGCGTGGGCCACGCTCAGCTTCTTGGAAGTAATTTCGAATGAACGTTTAGCTGGCGGAAGAGCCGACTTCAAAAGACCCAAAGCTTGGCCTTATAGCTCCTCGCTGAAAGGGGAATGTCGCCCGAGTGAATGGCGTCTAGCTTTTCCGGAAATGGGAGCCGGCGGAGCGCGCTTATCGAGTGAAAAAAAAAGTGAGCAACGCGCGTGGCAGGGCAAAACGGGGCCCGGCTCTTCGGGGAAGAAACTGTCGAAGGTAGGTCGCTGCCAGCTTGCTTCCGAGACCCGGCTTCGGCAAGTTTTCGGGGCGGGCGGATGTTCCCGTAGCCGCAACGGACGAGTGTCCACACAGCTGCCCTTCCCGCTTCCTCCGCGGTTGTTCGGAGTCTGTGCTACGCTGATCGATAGTCTCGCCTGCCTCCGCCGCACTCGCGGGAAGATGCGCCGCTGACGCACGTTTGCCATCGCTGGGCTCCCATGGGATGAAATAGGAGGATAACAAGCGCGTAAGTGCGATGCGAAGTAGCGCCGGATAAAGAGAGAGAGATAAAAGCAGAACTGCGAAGAAGAGAGTCGCCAGTTCCAGGCCCTGGCGAAAACGCAGCCTTGCGCGTGACAAGACGTAACGCCGAGTTGATACCCGTTCAGTGTGCCGTGTGAGAGCCGGAAACTAGTTCTGCACCGGCGTCCTCTGGCTTCCTGATTGCGTACGCGTTTCACTACGGCGCTCTCGGAACGCGTGTAGCCGGAGCAGATGCAGCTTCGGGGCGTATGCAAGGGAATAAAAACGCGGGGCGTACGAGAAGCCCCAATTCCGTTGCGCCGCTGTTCCGGACACCGGAAGCGCTTTGTCGCGTCCACTCCTTCTGGCATCCACTCTCGAGCTAGTGTTGATCTGTTGTTGAAGCGGCGAAACTATCAGCTGCTGCCCATTGTTGCCCTTTCTGCTTTCGTTAGAAGAACCCAGAGAGATAGGGAGTACAGGAGGGACGTTGCTGGTACTGATATAGAAATAGACTGGGCGAATGGGTTAGCTCTTCCCGTATTTGAGCTACAGCCTTCACCGATCCGCCATGGGTTGTGTTTTTTTTTACTTGCGCAAAAATGCTAAAGGCCATCAGTCTGCAACCTAAGCTGCGACCAAACATTTTGATTCGAAACTGGAGTGTTTCGCCTTAGCTCACCGTTGGAGAGATCTGTGCCTCTTTTACGATGGCGGGATTGAGATAAAGGAGTATGGGGAATTTATCAAGAGTTCGAAAATTCTTCTTACCTATTTTTTAAGCTTAAAGCTCAATCTGCTCATCTGTAAATAAACTGAGCTTTCCTTAACACGTTTTGCTTAAAGAGGGACCGTACTTCTGTACACCGGTATTTGTGACCCCTCCGCAACAACTTCTTCCTTGTTTTTCGTGCAAGCGGTGAAACTTCAAATAAGTATAGTGCAAGTATTTATATGACAAATGACGCTACAATTCGTAAAAACAACGCCACGGTAATTGCCTTCAGGTTATTGAACATACCTCTACAAGACCACAATCCCCGGACTGTCTTCCTATTGCTTCCCTGCTTCCACCTTCCGGTCTCTCGTTGTCTAACTAATTATTCAAATTGGAAAATGCATCCATAGTAGAATAACCCACTTGAAGTAAGTTAAGTATTCCGCCAATGATGCCCTCCACCAGAGCTCGAACACGCTGCTATTTGTGTCTTTTTCATGATGTCCTTGTTCCCGGGCAATATTTATTCGGAATCTGGCGCCGTCACTCGAGCAACCGTTACCGGACCCTGACCCTTCAATCAACTGAGCGGTGAATAGCAACCCTCGCTAAGCTGACGTGACGCATCAGAAAAAAAGAAATGACAAGGAGGCCATCAGGCTCAGTTGGGCCTTGTAAAAATCTCATGGGGATAATTCGTATAGTAACAAGGGCGCTCGCACGTTGATGCGTGCGGAACTTTTTCACTAGTACGACCCTGCCAGTACTAACAGGGGTCGAGGATATTTTTCCTAACGGTGATGAGGACAGATAGTGTTCTTAAGTGTAAGACGAAGACCAAGGAGACCTGAACATTATTTATCAGTGCTGACGTTGTTGTAGTTGTTGCTGTTGTTGTTGATGATGATGGCGATAACTTACGCAAAAACTGAGAATGAAGCCAAGTATACGACATGCTTCTTGATAAAAAGATCTCCAGATATTCGGAGTATTGTCTAGTAATGCGTAGCATATTTATGCCGCTTGTCTAGGGTGTGAGTTCTTTACACCGAGATTCGGCTACGAGCGAAGACGTTGGGTTATTTTATTGTTTTCAAGTGTTCTGTTGTTTCTTTTCGGCGGTGATGTAAATTGATACCATCTTAGCGATGAAGTGCCTGTACTCCGCTAATTATGCTTTTTTTTCCGAAGATGCTGGGCGTACTGCAGAGTTGGTCCGTTCAGTCTATTTGAACACGGAAGTGTTTTATTTCGGGATTCACGAAGATTTCACTTACGTCATATCCGTCACGGAAGTGACGCCAGTACAATGAAGCAAGAGGCCTGTAAAGGGTGCACCCTTGCACACAGGGTCTTCTTGCGGGAAAGTAACCTTCAGTACTAAGCAGTACGTTATACTTCGGGTTGTTCGTTTTCGGGTTTATTTTAATACGAAAGTGTTTTATGCCGGGATACACCAAGATTTCACTGATGTCATATCCGTCATGGAAATGACGCCAGTACACCGTTTCCGAAGCGACCCGCCAACAGGACGTCGCTCGCCAAGCACACCCACAAGACAGCCGCCGACCCACAAACCATGCTCAGCTGCAGATTTCGCGGCACAATTCACTTTCGTGTTTTACCGATTCCTATGACAGAAGAATCAACCACAGTTTGTTATTCGTATCTCGAACGTTTTCGTGGCCAATTTCTTTTTTGTTTAGACTACCGCTATTGGAGGAGATGTATAAGGTGCATATTTTTGAGTTTGTCAAATCACTTCTGTCAAAATGATATTTTTTATTTTTGGTTTCCAAAATTCCCCTCGGCCAATTAGCTCCATTACACAATTATAACGATAAATGGGTGACTTCCGCCAGTTATGCATTTTCGTGAGAATGCAGTGGATAGCACGATTGAATCATTATCGCTATTTTTTATTCTTAGTTCAAACGTTCTTTGGTCGGCTTTTTTGTTTAGTATTAGTTTATTGGATATGTTTAATCTGCATTATTTGTATTTAGTCAGATCATTCTTTTGAAACCTTTATTTTTATATATTTCTCATTCTCATGTTTTACAAATTCGGTTCAAGCAATTATATTCATTTAAGCTATTATAACGATTAAAAGGGTGACTTCCGGCAGTTAGGCATTTTTGTGGAAATGCCGGGTGTTACACGGTTTGCCCCTTTCCGCTAGTTTTTAGTCGTATTTTGGACGTTCTTTTGCGGGCTTTCTTTGGTTCGCCTTCGGTTCTTTTTTTTTTTTTTTTTTTTTTTTTGGGGGGGGGGTGGAGGGGATGATTTGTATAATATGCATATTTCTGATTCAGTAAGGTAATTTTTTTTGCAAATTTATTTTTTTCTATTCATACTATTACTGTTTGTTTGTCAAAATTATATTCGACGAATTATCTCTATTCACGCTATTATAACGATTAAATGTGTGACTTCCGCAAGTTAGGCATTTTTGGTGAAATGCAGGGCCTTACGAGGTTTTCTCATTTCCGCTATTTTTTATTCGTATTTTCAAGGCTCTTTTACGGGCTTATTTCGTTCGGTCTTCGTTTTTGGAGCTCTACACTCTAAGAAAAAAGGGTGTGGTAGTTTCTCCCTTGAGGGTGAAACAGGAATGTATCATATATTGCTCCCTAAGAGGTAAAGATTCTCCCTTTAAGAGGGAGGAGCGCGTTTCTACCCCTAGGAGTGGAGGAAGATTTCCCCCTTTCGTGAGCTAATGGAGGAGTGTTCCTCCCCTGGCCGCGTCACCCAAGCAAGGCTTGTCATGCGAGAAAGGCCTAGCGAGCTGATCGGTTTGAGGATCGAGGAAGTACAAATACGTAGGTTACTGTGGTTGTGTGTGCTTGAAATGCGCTAAAATAACCAAGAAATTACTTACCGCGCACCAGAACTGCGGTTAGCAAGCGATGTCGCCAATCGTATATGCGCGACTTCTTGCATTCGTCTCGCTGCGCGCCCCTCCTACGCGTTCAGAGCGAACGCGCCGCCGTAAACATAGTAGAAGTCATGCCGATTGCTTTCAAAATGCCGCCTTTATTTCCGAAAGGCTCGTAACCCCGCCGTTCACCGCACACGAGATCACAAGCATCCAATGCGGCCGTTTGAGAACAAGCAATTGTTGTTAGTCGCCTTACCTTGCTACAACCGATGCATCAAAACGCGGATCGTCTGCAATCGTAAATCTCAGCGCAAAGGCAATGCAGGCAACACGAAAAACGTATCCGTCGCTGTCGCATCCTCGACAATGCTCGCCCTCTAGCGTGCTCAAAATAAAGCAATCGTAAACGTTTTAAAATGGCCGATAGATGTCGCAAAAAAAAAAAGTAGGGGTTGTGAGGGGCAGCTACTAAGCATCACCATCAGTGGGCAGTTACATCAAGGCGTTTCCTTGGTTTCCTTTATGGATAAACGTATATTATTATGGCCAACCACGGCCGGGCTGGAGGAGCGGCGGGCGCGCACTTTCATGTGCGCGCTCGCCGCTCCGCCAGTCCGGCCGTGGACCAACATAACGGAGGCCGCATGTGGGCGGGCACATATTGGGAAGAAACATAGCACAACACAGCGACATACACTTCATTAAAGGCACTGCCAACGCACAATACACGCAACCCACTACATACACACCTGTACACACGTATACACCACAACATATAGTACACTTTTCACATGTCCGCATGATCACAAGCCATAACTATCATTGAAACGGCGACAAAGTATTTATAACCCTGATCGCCGAGAATGCAGGTAGGAACAGTGAGATCGTTGCTTGTTTCGATAACCCACGGCAGTGCGTAAGCCTTAGGTGGGTTTTGTTATTTCATCAAATGTAACCCGTGCAATTGCAAACTTTTATTAATTTGAGGTTTTGTAAGAAGCTGTAAAAAAGCTCAAAGAAGAAAAAACGTTTCACGAAACAGTACGGCAGGTGTTTGGGTAATGACACTCATTGCCTCGCCTTCGCTCTTTTAGCGTAGAGCGCACCGCTTGTCTGGCAACCATTCAGCCAAGACGATGGAAACGTTGCCGAATGGGGGCCTTTTGTTGTTGGTAACTGATGCGTCAGTATGTTGCGGTCCGTGCTCGTTGACGAAAAAAGGGGAAGTTTGCTATCATCGCTGACCTCTTTTACCCTTGGGCGTCAGTATAAAACGTCCACAAATGCAGTGGTAACGTTGGACAGGGCGCAGGCGAGTCGCCTACAGCAAGCATGCAGCGGTGACCACAGAATGTGCTTCAAAAACACGGCTGGCGAGCCGTGCGTTAGCGTGGCGGGCACATGGTAATAATAAAAAGAAAGACAGCGAGAAAACAAGCAAGCAGCACATCACAGGGGAGGTGTTGGTCATAGTCGTCGTATGCGCCCGATCGGCGAAAGCCACAGTGCAACGATGAACGGTTTCGTTTTCGGCGTCGGCGCCGACAGCAGATTGCAGACGACAGGGGAGAATATTTCCTCCCCCGTTTCGGTGTTTCGTAGAGGTCATACAGAGGGCGCTACGTGTAATTAGCTAAAGGGAGAAGCTCGCTGGTCCGGGGGAGAAAACCCTCTATTTCCTCCCTTTTTCTACCTTTTTTTTCTTAGAGTGTATAAGGTGTATATTTTTTTATTTCTTTCAATTACTTTTGGGAAATGTTATTTTTTCTTATTATTTTATTTCTTTTTCAACAGCGAAGCTGTTTAGCAAATCGTAAATTTTCGTGTCCGCAGCTAAAAATACCGGGAAATTGCTGAGCTCGCGCACGTGAGCGCGGGACACCTGGTGGCCGCCCGACAGTTAACAAAACCAAGAAAATGACTAGCGCTCGTGTGTGCGTGCCTCACGACGAATTCCCCGCGTCTTATGCGTACGTTTGTCATGCATAGCATACCCACTTAGATGGATGAGCCAAGAATTGCGGAGGCCACCCAGCAGTTAAAATAACAAGAAAACACCGAGCACTCGAATGCGCATGCCTCGCGGCGACCGCCAAGCATCACCGTCGCACGTTTTTCAAACCAAGCATACCCACTTAGGGAGATTGTCCAAGACCAGAGAAAAAAAGAAAGCTCCAGCGTTCGTCGTAATTGTGGGCAACACTTGCTCGGAACGAGAAAGAAACGTCATAGCGTACGCCCCTGAAAGGTGATGTCCAATAATTATCACTTTAAAAAAAATGATAGAAGCTCACACTTATAGCAACAATGATGGAGTGAACGTCGTTGGGGCAGCGAAGAAGAAGCAAATCGGCGGCAATCGTGGACTTAAATGTTCGTGATGGTCGTTACCTTCAAGTCTTACGTGTTAGTGTGAGCTTCCTTCATTGTGTATCGATTGCCGAAATTCTGTCCTACCAATTATCTACATTTACGGTATTTTAAGCATGAAATGTGCTACTTCTGCCAGTTCTGCATTTTTGTGCGAACGGAGGGTGTTACACGGTCTTGACTGTGGGTGTGCACGGTAACGAATGGTACGCATTAAAAAATATAATTCCGGACGCTATGATGGTGGAACGTGTGCTTCCCCGTCTCCACTGCCTAACCTAACCTAACCCCGTTGCTTCTTCTCGCTTTTTCCGCGCAGACGCCACGGTGACCATCCTGATGCTGCTGAACAGCCTGAACAGCTGCGTGAACCCGTGGATCTACCTGTTCTTCAACCGGAACCTGGTGCAGGCGCTGAAGCAGCAGGTGTGCCGTTGCCAGACGGACAAGGCGGCCGAAGGCGCCCACCTGCGCGGCGGCACCGGAGCCGTGCTGCCCGAGATGACCACGCAGGGAACGGACCTCAACACCAGCCGCCAGAGCTCGCCCGTCTATCCCGTGCACCCGCGCAAGTTCGACATGGTCGACGTCCGGGTGCACTCCTAACGTCTAGCGGCCGCGGGGAACGCTTCCCCCGGAAGAACCCGCTGGTGCCACGGCCAGCGTTCGAATCACCCGCGTGAACTGTGCGCCGGGATTGGCAGTTCTGACCTCTGACGTCTGTGAGAGTGGCTTGTGACAGTCAACTGATGCACTGTCCACGGATGGTTGTGATGAAAAAAAGCTGAACTCCGTGATCCCTGGAGTCACGGCATTGAATGTGACAAGCACCAGATCATATACAACCCGTACAGCGCCTTCAAATGAAGCGGTCGCCTCATGATGGTGAACTAACGCTGAATCACTGGATCACCGGCAGCGTTCATATTGCGGAATACCGATCGTGGATATTTGTGCTCTAGCAGTCTACTGTACATAAAATGAACGGAAATTTTCTCAGAAACCGACTGTACAGAAACGACTGTCGGAATGTCCAGAGATATCTGATTTATACCCTTTGTTTCGAATTTCGGAAGCAGGCACAAGGGGCCCCGACCATTTTATTCAAGCGTATTTTGTGAACCCGTTTTTGTGAAGGGGATTTTTTGAAGCCGGTTTCAACGTGTTCTAGTGCATACATTTGCACGCAAGCATATGACCATCTCCATCGCTTAGGACATCTCAGCAATGTGGCTGAGTTTAACGTCTCACTACTTCTTAGCTCTCTTTGAAGTTGCAGAAACGCTTGGCAGCGCTCAATCCGTTCCTTATTTCAAGATACATCGACTTCAACTGAAGGTGTATGGTTGCGTAAAACGGTTGTGAGTAGCGTTTTAATTAGACATTAAATTGATTTTTTTAGAAATAGAAATTGATCTTTAGCACTCAGAAATTTATCTTCCAACATTTGTTACTCCCACAAATATTAACTGGTGCGAATTTTGAAACGAGCGACCTGACACCGCTTTCTCAGCTGATGCACGGGGTTCGAAGACAAAACATATAAACCAAGTTGTAATGTAAATATCTTGAAACTAATGACGAATCCCCTGCCCGCTATGGTAAATATATGACTTTACCAAGCTCGTAATAAACTCGTTCTTATGATAACATGTAATTTGAAAAGGACCGCAATTTGGCGTCTCCCATACGTTTGATCCCCAGCCAGACTACAATGACCGTCCGATCATGTCCGCGGTGGTTGGAGCCACTTTTCGTCGTGTCTTCGTTCCTGGCATCCTCTACCGTCGCTACCCTTCACTCACTGTAACACGCTGTATTGAGCGACCTGATACGATCATTGTATAACAACCACCCATATACGCTGGGCATCTTTTTGGTGTTCCTCACAGGATCCTTCTTGATTTTTTTCAATGTCAGCGCAGTGTAGAGGGGGGGGGGGGGGCATTTTAAGATTGGGAAGAATGTGGCGTGCTCGTCGCATTGATTCAACCATAACTGGCAGGCTGGCCGTAGTGGCGCCGTGAATGGTGCGGCGCCGTTTATTTTTCCGTCCACTGGGGATTTGGTCGGCTGCAGCGGAAAAGATTCGCTTCGTCAAAAATTCCTCATAACAACAAGGCAAAGCATCACATTGAAAAGAAAAAGCACCATTTTGGGAAGAGGCAGTTGTGGGTTTATCCTAAATTATGTTTAAATGCTGCAGAACATTTTTATGCGGACACCCTCCCACCACCCCGTGTCCCTGTAATTTTGTTCCTGCTCTTGTTTTATCTCGCCTATTTTTAGCGCTGTTGATTAATAATTTGCATTTGTTTTAGTGCGAAAACATGTGTTAACTGTTTAGGTAGAAAATCTGCCACTCGGACGAATAAATTTCTGGGACGTCAAAGAAACTGTGCCAGAAAGTGGCTGGGTAGTCGCCCCTGCTTCATATGTTTTTTTTTTTAAATAACGGTTTTTTAAAGTTCGCTATAAAATTTACATCATTTTTGTCGAGGCAAAGCAGTCTTCTTAATGAAACAAACTTGTATTTTGTTTTCATGGTCCCTTAATGGCGCTTGGCCACTGTATTTTTGCGGATAATTTTATTCCAACCTAGACGTTCTACTGCTTGATTAGTCGAGCGCGGAGTACACAAGCCATCCAAAGTCAAGCGAAGAATTGGCTGGAGAAGGAAGGCGGGCACGGGGAACGCCCATAAAGTGCACTTTAGGTATGATGGCCCTCTCTCCAGTGGATGGCGCCAAACTGCGCGACTTATCTTTGCAGTTAGACGAAGGGTTGTTGCATCATCGGGCTTAGTTCCCACTCACCCCGCGTGTCAGCACTCCGGGCACTTAGGGGAGCAGAGTGATCCGAAGCCTCTCCTGCGCTCACTGCGTGCGAATTTGCTCGACCAATTTTCTCCAGGCCGAAAAGAACGGAAAGAAACGGTAGAGAAAGAGGCGAGCCATTCCACGTCCAAGAGCTGACAGCTACGACGCCATCGTAGCGCTCGCGTAATCCACTTTCTCACTGCGCGCACGTGAAGTCCGGTTTTCCCCGAGAGCGTTAACCGCAAGAGGCTACCGCACGCCGTAGTCTACTTGTTGGGTTACGAAACACGAGCGCTTTACGAGGAACGACCAGGCCGGGAAATTTTCTTTGATGTTGTGTAACGGAGTTTACGAATGTCTTAGATCACCGCGCCAGGGCTGCGTACGCAGTGTCCGAGGAGGCCTCTTCATCGCGCAGGTCTCGTAGTGCGTTCCAGCATGCACTTGCCTGTATGCGTAGGTGGGCCTGCCTCTTCGCGGATGCGAAAAAGAGAGCGGGGTATTAAAGCGGAGTCTTCTACGCCTCTGTGAGGACGTTCTATGTCGCGCCAAAACCCATGGCAAGAGAGCCAACTTTACACAATGAAATTCACAAAATGATGATGATGACGATAACCGAAGTCACATCAAGCGCTTCCCGTGATCGGATTAGAACCTGTGTCCGTCAGGTTATGACATCGACGTCCATCCGGTTGCGCCATACCGACACGGTAGAAGCAGTGTGAGAACGAAGCTTGGCGTTTCAACCGTCTCTCTCTTAAGAAAGGAGCGGGATAAATTATTCTTCATTGCGATGGCAAGCTCAGTGGAGCGCTGGCAATAGGCTCGTTACCAACAACGTTTTTTCCTAGCCAGGATATGGAGGTTAGGAGGCCAGGTTTGTTTGAATGCGAAATCATAAGAAACCGCTTATTGGGTGGAAGTACCGGTATCAGCGTCGTCGGTGTCTGTAGCAGCGAAACGGCACCTGAACTAACTACTACCGGCCCGACGTTGTGCTGACGACCCGCGCCACTGCGGTCGCCGTTTCAAGGGGGCTAACCATACTACTGGCGGCGCCACGGGAGAAGGGCGGGCGGTACTCGCCGGCCCCACCCTCCGGCGCAGCATTCACCTCTAAACCAGGGTTCTCTGCGCAGCGACCCGCCGCATCCCGGCTTGCTCTGCGGCCGCTTCTGCTCCGTGGTGGCGCCCACAATACTGGCGTATCCATTCAGCTTCACTTCATCCGCAGAGCGTTCATATGGGCATTATTGCGTTCACATTAACAACTCATAAGAAGCGTTTAGGTGTCCTCAGAGCTTTTCTGTTTTGCGATGGCGGAAGAAATTAGAGAGAGGGGTTGTTGAAAGGTTTTACAATGTCTTTGGTTTGGTTTCTTCGGCAGGGTTTCTGATTATACTCAGTGTTGTGATCATGAGTTTGCTTATCCTGGCGTGCTTTATTCGTGAAAATAAGCGTTATTTTCTGTTATCCTTCGCTCTTTGCTCGCGCCTTTTATCCACCCCAGATTTCTAATACGGCTGAAACCACAGAAGCATAGTGGTTTCGCCTTTTTTCGGAGCGCAAAAAAACCGCTTGCATCGTTGTTTGCGTAGTTACGGTTGTGTCACTGCCATTGGAGATGGTAAGCGTAATTTTACTCAAATGGGTTAAAAGAAAATTCGATTCCGGAATAAAAAAGAAAATTTTTCGCACGATCCCGTGATCTCGGGAATCCACAGTTGATCTGTGATGGAGCTTTTATATTTATAGTGTATTTCGTTTGTCCAAACTTCAAGAGCGCCGATTTCGCCGAAATCATACTCAGATCTCCACTTGTGACGTGAATGTTACGTTCATTTGAAAAGCTTACGGACTCGGCGCTGCCGTATGAAGATGGTGCTGTGTGGTGCTTGATGTGGGGGCTAACAACTCCCGCAGTGGTGTGCCAAAAACTGTTGAAGAACGTTGCCATGTTGACGAACGACCTTTACATTTTCATTTAACTTGTCATCGCATGTTCCGCCGTACTACGGAAAAAAATAAAGTGTCTCTCCTTGACCTTCTGAACTTGCACTTTATTTGCCCGTTGATGTAAAGATTTGGCGCACAGTCAAGAGCATTGTGTCCTGAGAGTGCACGACAATGGTTAAAGCCTGGTTACAATATTTAGAAACGCGTATTCTCAGAAGACGAAATTCAGTACCCGTTCAATGCGTGAAGAAAAATGACCAGCGGAGCGGTTTGTGCGCAGACCAATGAGGGTACGAAACAAAACACGTTTGTTTGTAATTTACGGCTGAGCACACTTCCTATCTAATTATCTGAATGAAACTTGGAAGAACTAGGTTTTTAAGTCTAAAGGAGAAACATTCGACTGTCCGGTTCCCTCCCGCGTCGTAGGCATTTTACGGTACGCGTAACACACCAACCCGAACAGCTCGGCCACGTAGTAGACCAGTCAGGTCGCGCAGAAGCGCGGGACGTCTACGTTGGAATATTCCAAAAGCACAATCGGTGAGCGCATGAAGCCTGGATGCACGTGCACGCCCACACGTGCGTGCATAAAACAGCCACCGCTGATGTGCTCGTGCTTAGAGTGGAAAGACACCGACAAAAACGTCTCTCCGAAAGCCCTTCAGGAAGGCAACACAAAACACTAGCTGTGGAGACAAAAAGAAAAATCCCCCACCTCCCCGAAGGGGATCGTGCGGAAATGCGAATGCATTGGGTATCGTTGCCGCGAGGGATTCGACTTCACCGACTTCCATCGCTATCAAGGCGCCAGTCAGTCACGGAAAGAGGCGCGCGCTCCACTGCATTTATATATATTTCCGAGCGCAGCGAGCGGAGAGGGGTACGCGGAAACACGCCAGCCCGTGCGCGAGCTCTCTCTCTCTCCGCCCGAGCTCCGCGATGCGAGCGCCCTCACACGCCGAGCGCGCTCCTCCTCTCCCCTTGCCCTCCGCTACTCCCGCCCGAGCTACCACCTGCTCCGGTTGCTAGGCGCGCCACAGCTGTTGCTAGGGCGCGGAGAGATAACACCTGCGGGGCGCACGCCGGCCAACCCACGACAACCCCCGACTAAGAAATGCATTCGCATTTAAAAGAATCGGACCCCTTCCACCTTGTGATGACGGAAGGCCAGCAAAGCTGGTGTTCTGATTGGATTTGTTATGTTGGGGTTTAGGTATATCGGTGTTTGCTATATTGAATTGTAAGGAGAGTGTCTCAATCTCTACGTTCCAGACTAAGGACACACATGCGCGGGAAAAAGCGGCGGCGGTGGTAAGGAGTATAAACTGGGGCTGTCACTCAGTAGATGGCTATGCTTCACTGCATAACACGTAATGTTTGAAAGCCAGCTTACAAAAACCACAATTAAACCGATTTTTTAAAAGACGGCCTGACCTCTAAACACAAATGCATTGCTGGAAAGGCAATAGCTTAGGGGCAGCATGAGACATCAATATATAAAGGCCCGGCGACACTTTTTTTTTATTTTGTATACATTTTTTCATACGCTGAACAGCCACTGCTGAGTAATACGTCCACACCACCGCGAGAACCTGGGGATTAGACATAAACAGCTTCGCTGTGAAAAATTGCCACCTTGAAATGAACGTTTACAAAAGAGCCAGAAAAATCACTATTTTCAGAAAGGCGACGGTAGTAATTTATTTTCGATTGCCAGATGGTCTGCTTAGAAAAAAGGCAGAGATTACTAAAGGTATCCAACTGAACCATTACTTACGATAGCCGGTTTTGTAGCCATACTTTCCTTGGCCTTGCAAAGCGTTAGAGCAACCATCCCTACGTTCTGAACAGCTCATAGTGCTATGTTTTTGTTTGTTATGATTTCGGGGCTACCTCACTAACACCAATCCATGATTTTCATTGCTTCTTGACTTCCTTCGCATTTTTTGATTTCCTTCGCATTGCATTTTGACTTCCTTCGCTGTGCAGGCGACAGAAAAAGTCAAGCGAATCTGCAATAATATTTCAGAATAATTTACAATAATCTGGCTAATTGGGAAGATGGGTGACAATGGCAACTGGGAGCGATCAGTTCTCTGTCCTTGCCTCAAAACTGGCGTCTCTCAAAACTGTCTCAAAACTCTGTCTCAAAACCGGCGTGTCGGCCTTCATATAGGAAGGGACAGGGGCGGCGTGCTGGCGGCGTGCTGGGGGCTATAATACTGCTCCGCGCAGCCCGCAGGCTGTGGGTTTCCCACCCCTGGTTCTCAGGGAACACCACAAAAACACCGTAATTATGCGCACAAAGAAAGGGGCCGTTCTAACAGCAGGCCCACGAGGCATTGGCTATCCCAAACCTGCACTATACCAAGAGACGTGTTCGAAGTTCAAAGCAACTCCACGTGCATATAGAAAGGAAGACATTAGCGCGTAATAGGATACCGCGCCTTGCTATCGCAGCTATAGTAATCCCGTTATCACAGCGCCTCCAGTTTGAATGAAACTCCACGTGCCTTCGGAAACTAGAGCTCTGCTGTTCGCACAAATTCAGTGACGCTGCCGAACTTAGTTTGCCCCACGTGCGCCGGCGTAGAGGCACGTCGTGCAAAATACCCACTTGCCGCTTAGCATTCACCCTCTCCTGCGTTCACTCCATTTTGAAAGTTTTATTTGTTTCCCTTTCTTTTACTTCTTTCCATTTCCCTCCCTACCATCCTTACAGGCCTCTGAGCCAGCCCTTTTCCTAATAAAGTTTCATCTATCGATCTATTTGTTTGCACGCAGTTTGCGTACGTCCCCTAATTCGACCGAAGCGTTTTGCTGCCCCTCCTTGCCCCTGGTTTGCCAGGAAGGGGCTTTTAGTATGCATCTGTTAACCCGAAAGGGATCTGGAAACAGCGTTTATTTCTTATCGTTGGAACATCGGCAGGTGCTCACCCAGCGCCCTATTTTCTTTTTTTTTTTTTTTAAGTGCAGCCCTTTGGCGCCCATTCGTGGGCTGAGGGGCGTTGCCGTTGTTGTCCTCTAGTGAACGATGGCAAGACAGAACAGTGAAAGAAAGCAGGGGAGGAGACTGTCGTGAAATTGGGAGGGTAGGGCGGTTCGCCCTGGCGGCGCGAAACGCTTCTACGAAAGTGTGCGGGGGGAGGGGACAGTATGGTGTGCCCGCACGACACGCCCGACTGCGCGACGCTTGGCGAAAACACGAGGGGGGCGCGCGCGTGACGATGATGTGCGTTCGCTTAAGACGCAGTTCGCGATTCCTTCCTGAGACGCACTTCGCGCCTCCGACGCAGAGGCTCACCATAGTTGCCGTCGAGAGCACCCGCGAGTGAGTGCTGCCCCAGCGAACTGCAGCCATCAGGAG
Organism: Haemaphysalis longicornis; assembly: GCF_048455015.1. Taxonomy (NCBI): domain Eukaryota; kingdom Metazoa; phylum Arthropoda; class Arachnida; order Ixodida; family Ixodidae; genus Haemaphysalis; species Haemaphysalis longicornis. Next base: position 252,954,763 of record NW_027526295.1, read on the forward strand.
TGAGTGCTGAACTGCGAGTGAGGCAACCGGTCATGCGCTTCCTATTCTTCGGCCGCTGCAGCCAAACGAGCCACCAGAGAGGCTCAGAACCGCCGACGCCATAACGCCGAGTGAGTGCTGAACAATGAGCGAGGCAACCGGTGCATGTGCTTCGTCAGCCACTGAAAATACAAGTTTTCTGTAACCATACATATATGTTCGTCTGAAATGTTTTTGCCTCAGAATATTTTGCAGTCAAACAGCTAAACAGCTCCGCCCAAATATCGCATCAGGGAGTATCGTAATCGCCAGCCAATTTTTTCTAGGTTGCATTGGCTGGCCTCGATCTGTAGCATCTGTCAATGAGGAGGAGGTTGTTAAAAAATAATGGAACCAGTAGCGCACTCGGGGTTTTTATTTGGTCGGCGGAGAGTTGAGATACCAACGAGAAGTAATGGCAAAATGGGGGCGCTGCGTCCAAAGTACTACAAATGGGGCCCGTGACCCAGACCACAGCACAGGTACACTGTACCTATGCGTTATGAGATAGACCTGGCTTGCTGCATGCCTCCCTAAACGCAACCCAGATTCAGTAATCTAAGAAGGAAGAACTATGTCGCAGTGAAGCTTTTAAAGGATCGATTAGCTGCTAAAGGAATAATTTTAATTACCATAGCCCACGGTCCACAGAAAGGGTTATTTGCATTATCGCCGTCATATTCGTCTCCTTCAAATCAAGCGGGGGAAGGGGGGGGGGGGGTAAGCAGCAATTCAGCATGGTCACTGGCACGAAAATAAAAAAAAACAATAACTTGAAAACGTGTGCTTGAGGTGCGCAAAAAACAAAACGGTTTGTGAGAACCCAGCGATGTCTGGTGCAAAAGACAGTAGAGAGTTATAGCAGATCGGAAAAACGGTTCCGGTACGGTACACGGTAGCCGCTACGGGACCGTACCGGGAAGGCTCGTTTTTAGAGTTATAGCAGACCGTAACTACCGGCCATGCTACCGTGACTGGGAGGGACTTGGGTTGTACGTCGTTTGGCAATTTTTCGCGAGTCGGTGGCGCTTCTTGTGCTCAAATATTAGTTTTCGGTTCTCAAAAGCGCTAAAGACAGCATTAGAAAAAAAAAAAAAAACATCCAACGCACCTACGGAGATTCGAACTGCGACTGCGTGAACATGGAGCGGCATTTTAACTCTACGCCAGTTCAATAGATGGCGCCAGTAGGTCAAGCTCAGTACATACGGCTGGCTGTTTCTAGTTTTTCGTTGTATTTGAGTGTACCTCGCACTGATACCGCCTGTTCCTCACTCGCCGATTTGTAGACGGGCCCCATGTTGCTGTTAATACTAGTTAAGTAGCCGTATCGCCTTTATTTAACCTAAAAGAAGCTATCGGACATGCGTCGTTCGACGACACAAGCCACGGCAGTTGGGCCGGGACCGTGTTTCGCTTGCTGCTTGCGCTGTCAGAATCGCGTGTATTTCACTTGTTCAACCTCATTTTTCTTAAACGATCTCATATTTACAATCCGTTCGACTAGGCGTGAGCCAATCGTACGTATCCTAAACTCTTCCAAAGCGGCCGCCCGCTTCCGAACGACGGACACGGTATGTCTCGGTACCGCGCGGCCAAGTCGCTCCGGTATACGGTAGGGTTCTGCGCATGCGCGGTGGCGTCCAGACGGTAGACGTTACCGTACCGGAACCGTTTTTCCGATCTGCTATAACTCTCTAGTGTAAGCTACACATTCCTCCGTGCATGCGAGTACTCTATGGATAATTTGTTAACGTGACTTCGTTGAGCGTGGGAGATGAACTTCAAAGCGAAGGCCCTGTACGCAGTCCCGTATTGGAGATGCATACGTATACAGCGTCAGATTTGGAAACACTCCGTACTGACGTGTCGGACTGGCATCGGGTCCCCATCGTGTCGCTCATCATGCCACCCCGAATAAACAATGTCCGGCATAACTGACCTAGCCCGTGCTTCACCGATTGGGGTGGCGAACGAGCGGAGCGAGATGCCATACGTCAGCACGATGATTGTCTGGACACCTGGGTACCGCTATCGAGCGTTCGACCTTGCGCGGCACTCCCGAAGCGTCATATAAGTTCTCAAGGATCCCCGCAACGTGGACGCCAAGTAGCCATTGCCGTAGTCATGACGTCAACACAACGCACCATTGCGTAGGCCACACGTCGCTACTTCGCACGATGCGAGTTCTCCGCGAAGGCCGTTCGAGGGCTACTGCAGCAGCTGAGCAACGATAGCACTGGCACCTGGCTCACTGCCGCCACCAGAAGCCATGTGGGCATTCATGCCACCCCAGCTCGGGGTTGTCTGGCCGACGCGCTGCAACCATTACCACATCCTTCATGTAGCTATTGCTGATATTACCACCGCACCTTTACGCAGGGTAAGTTGTCGCAAGTGTCACAAAGCGTCAGCAATGAGGCTGCCGTCGTACTGCGGCTATCAATGCAGCCACCTCCGGGAGGTGTAATCGTGGTCGACGATGGGAACTTTCGTACAGCGATGTGGTTCTCGGATTTCTTCATTATTGCACCGAACTAAAAGATTGATTGATTGATTGATTGATTGATTGATTGATTGATTGATTGATTGATTGATTGATTGATTGATTGATTGATTGATTGATTGATTGATTGATTGATTGATTGATTGATTGATTGATCGATCGATCGATCGATCGATTGTGAGGTTTTACGCGCCGAAGCTAAGCCCAGCTAGCCTTGGTCAAACTGGCCGAAGGCGCCGCCGGACTGCAGGGGTTAAACAAGAACCTTGCAAAGACGGCGCGGCACCGCTAACCCACTTTCGCTTCAGGCGCCGCCGGGTATCGTCGGATACCTGGCCGTCGTTTAAATAACGCGGGATACCACAACCCCCAGCTAAACCGGGCAAATAGAGTCTGCTCCCTCACTCACTCGCGCATGGGCTCTGAGGCGCGCCATAGTGGAGGGCTCTGTATTAGTTATGACAGCCTGGGGATCTCTAACGTGCGCTGAAATCTCGAACACACGGACGCTTGCACTTTTCCCCTCCACCATGAAAGCAGCCACCACGGCAGGGATCGAACCTGCGTCCCTGCATGGGCTCAGCAGCGCAACCAGATAAAAATTTTATTGGACACGTTGCGAGTTTTCGGCGTAAATGATGCTCCACTATCTTCAAGACTTCGCCTCGGCCTATGCGGATATCCTTAGATTGTTTCGCTGCAGCGTTTTTCCAAGCACCAAAGCTTTGCTGCGCGCACCCCTTTTCGAGAAGCGGTGCGTTGAGTGGGCGCGTATTTCGGCAGCCCGGCGGGGTGACAAGGTCTCGCCTGTGCCGCCGCGGCCGCCTAGTTCTGCGACGTTGACATGGTGCATGGAGGACGGCGGTGCTACAGCTTAAAGGGACACTGAAGTGATTTGTAAACATTGCGGGATCACTAGCGCAAATTGTAGTCCGGAGTCCATGTTTCGACCACCCTGAGCGCGTTTACGCGAATTTATTGAGTAGAAAAATCAATTCGAAAATGCTGCCCTCCTCTCTGCACCCTCGCCCATTTTCTGTGGCGTTTTCGTGTGACGTCAGGAGGAGATGAGCTGGCAATTGGCTGCGATACTGCACGGCTCGCGACAGAGTCCGACGGCCTAGCGTTTAGTCCGCCGGCCGCCGACGGGTCGTCGCAATTCGCTCGCTCAGTTGAAACTAAGCCACAACACGCTTGTGAATGGAAGAATGTGCCTTTCATTACTTTGTTAGCGTCGCAAGTGCACTTGGGCAGCGCTTGTGTGGAGTGACCCGGACTCGGAGCTTAATACAGTGACAAAAATGTATTAAGCTCCGAGTCCGGGTCACTCCACACAAGCGCTGCCCAAGTGCACTTGCGACGCTTCGCTGACTGGTACGCTAGTAGGAAAATCTAAGGCCACTTGAAGGCAAGAGAAGAGTCAGCGAAGTCAATATAGGTACTAAGGAAATAAAATCAACTGAAACTTTTACCGTACAGCGCAAAACTAGGGAGCAGGAAGCACTTTTTTGCGCTGGGTGAACAAGCACAGCGCTCAGCAGGACGACCACACATCTGCGAACGCTTTTCCGTCTAAGAAATGCAATTGTAGACGTGAGATATCGTGGAAGTTTGGGGGACGCTTACTGCACGATCTATATACAACAAATAGACGCCTAAGGTACTTGAAATGCTAAAACTAAATAAAAGTGTAAACTGGTTGTACATTATATACCTTATATATCCAATCTCGGCCGCGCTGGCTTGTGCCCGAGTGGTCCGAAGCGATAGGATTATTGTTTTTAAGTCGCAAGTTCGCATCCCCGAGGGTGCATGCTTTTTTGTAAGTTGATTTTTTTCGCTTGCGGCCGATGTTTTCTAAACCGAGTTCACCAGTTTTGGGCTGTAACATTCACTGCTCCACGAGCGAGTACGCAACGCGCGCAGACCGACACTGACGCGCTAGCGAGTTCTCGTTGGCGTGCTGTTGCCACAAGCACCGACTACTTCCGGGCAGTGGGCACAGGCCAGAATAAGCAGACCCTTGCCCTGGTGCGAACGCGCTTTTTACGATACAGGCATGAGTGAGGTAAGCTCCGAATATGCGGGAAAAGTGCATGGCATTTGAGCGTCTGCGGTGATGCGGTGGGCGTTCATCCAGTGCGTAGGCCTCGGCTAGTGGTTGCTACGATCCCAAGGCGTCCTGGGAGGCTTATCTTAGGCATTTTACGACCGACAACATGGTAGAAGCGCGGTACGACGATTACTGCGTTATCGAGAATGCCCTTCCAACGATGCCTTCGGATGTCAAGCATGTTGTTTTACAGAAACGAAACCGAAACTTGTTAGAATGCTAACCTTGGACATCGTCCAATCAAGGTGCATCTCCTCCTGTCGTCACAGCCTTTAGTTGATGCGGCCGCCACATACCCCGCATGGTAGTTTTTCTTCTTTCCCGCTTTATAAAATAATTACCGACTTATCAAACTGATAAGCGATGGAAAGTGTGTTAATTTGAGCCAGTCTACGCAGTGCAAGCAAAACCGGGAGCTTGACAAATTCACTTCAGTGTCCCTTTAATGGGCGCGGCGCGCCAATAGGCAGCTCTCCCCACAGCTACTGTTTAAGGTGTGAAGCCCCTTGGGGGCTCGGGCTGTCGGCGTCTCCTGTCGCTGTCTCGTGTCGTCATGGTACATCAAGTTGTCAGGCGATGGCAAAAAAAAAACAAGTGTATAATGAATAAAACCAGTTCAAAATAAATTAACACGATTTAAACTAATGTAAAATGCAGGAATAAACAGGATTTAATTGAATTTATAATAGAAATTTGTTAAATTCTGTCTCGAAATTGGTTTCAAACGCCAGGTTTTCTCCTGGAAAGCATACTTAGCATGTTCCGGCGTGGGACAAGAAGGCAACTTACGGCCAGTCTGTCTCTCATTTAATTACTTCAATCCAGTTCAACGCAAGAGAGGGCGCCACCGCCTCAGCAAGCGCACGATTGCTCCACCCACCGGCGCTTCCCCGGCGCCCATTCAGCGTGCGCCGTGGGGCAAGAGAGAGACTTACAATCTTTCATTACACTTATACACTGCATGCTTCGTCCCTCCCCAGAATTCACGTTTGTGGAGATGGCCCCGTTTTTTTCTTTTTTAATGAAAACTGCATTTCCCTACATCGCCGAGCGCCACATCATTGCTCTCAATCTTAAAAGGACACCAAGTGGCCTACGCAAGAAGATCGACGATAGCTCACTTGGTCAGAGGGTGCTACGGGCCTGATAAAAACGTTTAACAGCACACATGCCATCATGACAGGAAAAGATGACGTCACCATAAATACCGTAAGTGTGACTTTAATTTATGAGGTTCTAGAAGAACACCTAAGCCAGGTTGAAAAATCAGCTAAATGTAATCATCGATTTCCGTCTCAGCTGAAGCGAGTCGTTTTTTCCAGAAAAAAAGAAAGCCGCTAATTAGTCGACCCCGAATGAGCTGTCAAAGCGGACGGGGGCGTAGCGCGCATTCTCGATGTTTCAGCTAGCTTGAATGGAGGTCCTAAAAGTGGCAACCGGTGCGGTGTGGGGCGTCATTTCCTGTCCCGTCAAGCAACGTCGATCGGCCGTAGCCGACGCGTGAATTGCCGGAGCTTGGCATTCTATTACCCACTTTTCCCAGCGGCGTGGTTCACGCGTCGCCCACGCTTGGGAAGGGTGAACACGACGTGCAACAACTCTTGTCATTCAGGAAACTACTTGCACGCGCTCAACAGTGCCTGAATAGATGAAGGCTCTTCGAAGTTGTACGTCAGCGCGCAGAACGCTCGTTACGCCCTATAAATAGATGCACTCCGCGTGAGATCGGTGCTGCCTTTCACGTACGTGATTGACCAGGCCCCGTGCTTACGCTGCCATATAGCTTGTGAAAAAAAATTTGTAATTGCGCGCCTTTTTTATAATTAGACAGGAAGTAACAAAGAAAAACAAAGGAACACAAACAGTATTAGCACAATCACACGAAACGATTAGTCGCCCACTTTGGCTGTTGATAGCTACAACCATCGTCCGTCACAGGAACTTTATATGCACATGTATCAGTGTTTCGAACCGAAAAATTACCTGTTCGGTTACGTTTCTGGTTCGTGTGAAAGAATTTCGTTTATATTCGGTTTCGGTTCTCTCGAATGCAGTACCATCTTCGCGTAAGTATGACTTAGCTTCTTCGTCTGGTATGTCAGGTATCGCTGTAACTGTCAGCCCCGACCTTACGTCGAAGCAAACGGAACAGCTGCTCACGACACTGGCGAAACGCGTTGCGTCCTTTGACGTGAGTTCGACAACTCTCAAACGGACGACTGTGCTGCCCACCGACTTAAAGCGGAAGGCTCAGCGACTGTGCGCCGACGACCGTACCGCGTGTCATCACATAAAAGGAAAATTTTAAAAGAGCAGGTCGCTGAAATGCTCAAGCGCGACGTTATCCGCCTACCGTCGAGCTAGTGGTTATCGCCGGTTGGGTTAGTCGAGAAGAAGGATGAGTCCGTTCGCTTTTGTGTCGACTACCATGCGCTGAATAAGATCACTCGGAAAGATGTTTATCCGATGCCTCGCATCGACGACGCTCTGGGTAGTCTCCAAGGAGCGGAATGCTTCTCGAGTCTCGACTTACGCTTCGGTTATTGGAAGATCCCGATGCACGAAGATGACAAACAGAAGACGGCCTTTGCCACCCAGGACGGGCTTTTCGAGTTCAACGTGATGCCATTTGGGCTGTGTAATGCGCCTGCCACGTTTGAACGTACGATTGACACCGTACTTCGTGGTCTTAAGTGGAAAACATGTCTGTGCTACCTGGACGACATCGTTGTTTTCTCAACTATATTTGATCACCACTTACAACGTCTGGAAGAAGTACTCAGCTGTCTTTCAAATTCGGGACTGCAGATAAACACAAAGAAATTCACTTTCGCCAGCAAATCTATTAAAGCATTAGGACACGTCGTCAGCGAAAAAGGAATACAACCTGACCCAAACAAGATTTCGGTCGTTTAAAATTTTCCCCGTCCACAACAGCAGAAAGACCTCCGCAGGTTTTTCGGACTCGGATCATACTTCCGCAGATTTATACACAATTTCGCTACAATCGCTTCGACTTTACCTAATTTTCTACGTCTTGTCATTGCTTTCGTTAGGACAGAGTATTGCGGACGGACCTTTCAGGCGCTCAAAGACGCCCTCACATCGAGCCCCATGCTTTGCCGTTTTAATGACAGCGCTCCAACGATCCTGCACACAGACGCCAGTGGGAAAGGTGTCAGTGCCGCCGTGCTGAAACAGAGAGAGAGAGACAATTCTTTAATAACCGAAGAGGTCAGCCCTGCCTTACGCTCAACAGAAGGAGCGGGTGGTCGCCTATGCCAGTCGTTCACTTACGGCGGCAGAACAAAACAACAGCACAACGGAGCAGGCCTCCCTTATAAAAATTTTTACCAACATTGAGTTCAATGTTTGTTGACAAAAGTCGACAAAAGCTACCAACATTGAGTAGACTGTCTACTTACTGTCTATAGACTTCCTAGCAACAGCCTACCAACTTTTTGTCAACCATTGGCCACCGTGTTTGAACTGAAACGTTTCTGTAGACTTTCTACAGAAAGTTTTTTGTAGAATTTATACTCAATCGCTGTTGCTAACCGAAGCGTTTCTGACAGGATATTCGAAACGTGATGCAGTGAGAAAAGCCGGCCATTCCTAGACCGTGGTGTCAATACAGCTTAATAGAACGTCGTCATTATTGCCCTTTAAAAGATCGTTTAGTGGGAGCAAAAATGAAAAAAAAAAGAAAGCAGAAACAGATTAGGCCTCGGGAACCTCGTCTGCGAGGGTTCACATTTTGCGGAGCCACACATCCACACGCGCACTTTCTGAAACACAACAGAACAAACAACACAACCCCAGCTCACAAACGTACTACATGCGAAAAACCACAAGCGCTTGCAAGCAGGACACCGACACCACACAAATGCTAGCAGTGCACTTCATGTATATATACCCGCCAGCCGCGGGATGCCGATGCCGCGGTGAGGCGCGCCTCTCATTGCATGTTTACAAAACTACGCGTTATTATTTCCAAAATATAATACCGCGAAACACTGGAACGTAAGCAATTGCACATATCTTCATGTTTACTTTATTGTTGCAAGCTGTAACTAAACAAAACGGAAATCTGGAATGGGTTGCGCGCCGCGTTTCGGCTGCCTCCGGTGATTGACGCGTTTCTCCCGGAGGTACGCAAAGAGGGAGGGGCGCCGCTGGCGGTTGGCCGAGAGCGACCAAAACATCTGCGCCGGCCGTGTTAGGTGGGCATAGCAGGCGATTTTAGATTATCGCCGTTGTTGGAGACACGTCCAGTAGTCTGTCGCGAAATATTTACTGGCATAATTCGTTCCTTTCAACCATGCATGGCACTTAGCTTGCGCAAATCAAAACACAGTGACGAGCGGTTGCGCGTGGTTGATGCCGCTGGCTGGCGCTTGTTCGGAACCGCTGAATAGTCATGTTGATCACCGTGAAGAGTAAAAGCGAGCGGGTCGTGAAGTACCAACCCGTGCGGCTGAGGGACGAACTGGTTGTTCCGAGGGAGAAACTGCGCGGCTCGAGGTACGAACAGTGAAAGTTGCTCCCTTTTGCTACTTTTTTTTTCTCGGGCTGCACAAGTGTGAAGATACATGCAGAGAGAGAGGGAGAGAGAAAGATACATGTGTGTGTGTGTGTGTGTGAGAGAGAGAGAGTATGTGTGTCTGTGTGCGTACGTGCGTGCGTGCGTGCGTGCAGGCGCTCGGGCGCGCGTGTTTGTGTGTGTGTGTGTGTGTGTGTGTGTGTGTGTGTGTGTGTGTGTGTGTGTGTGTGTGTGTGTGTGTTTAAAACCTGATTCAAACAAAGTAACGTAATTTGGTTAAAGTCAAGTAAATAGTTTGTCCCCAAATATTGTGAACCTGTCCTGGTATTTAGCAAAAACCAATATGAATTAATTGAAATCGGACTCCAGGACGAAGGAAAAAGATGTTTGCGTTAAATTCAACTTGAGACAAAGCGTGTCAAAACACTTTTAGTGGTCATCCTACAGAAGCTCGTCAACAGACAAATGTCAACAAAAATGAGGTAGACTTTCTATATACAACCGTCAACAGACAAATGTCAACGTGAATTAAGTAGACTTTCTACATACAACAGTCAACAGACGGGTGTCAACATACATTCAGTAGACTTTTTACAGACGACTGTCAATAGAATGTAAGAGTATGTAGGATAGCAATAAAGTTGGTAGGATGTCAACAGAACGTCTACAGAATGTAAAAAAGCATTTTTGTAAGGGGGAGTGCCGCGCCGTTGTTTGGGCCATCCAAAAGCTGGCATTTCAGTGTCGTTACCGACCACCACGCGTTGTGCTGGCTGTCGCCCCTTAAGAACCTTTTCGGACGCCTTGGCCGTGGGGTTCTTCGTCTACAGCAGTAGAGTGAACTAGAACACAGAGTGGCCTATACGCTTATACTTTCAATGCATCAAAAGTGAAGCCGAAAACCGGTCAAATTCATTGGGGGCGCTGCAATTACAAATCTTCAAAATCTAGCGCAGTGGTAGAATACTCGCTTCGCGCGCAAAAAAAAACTAGGTTTGATTCTCCGTAGTTAATTTGAGCGCCGTAATGTTAATTTGTTTAGTTGTTCTTTTTTAATGTCTGCGAAACCTGGGGAAACTACTCTTAAGGGTGACTATATCGACCTTTAACATATATTTTCTGTTTGGCACTACGTGTAATTGTCATACTCTCACAGTCAAATCAATATTCGTGCTTCCTTGTAACAGTCAATCCCGCGCAAAGTTGTAGTTTGCGATGGTAAGAAAAAAACATAACACCGTAATTTTCCTAGCACCGAATACATCATATACATATGTACAGTGGACCAAATCTTAAACTAGCGCGACCGAGTGCGTGAGCGCCGTATGACGGGGCCAAGTTGCAAAGGTGTTGGGGCTAAGCGCATGCTCATAAAGCGCGCTCTAATGGGCCCATCGTCTGCTAAGCTGTTCCTTCTTAAGAACGTCACCACATACAGGCGCGCTGCAAAAGAACAGGCAGCGCGAGTAACCGAATTATTTTTATCGCATTTTATGCTCCGAAGGTCAACGATGCAGCAACAAAACGAGAAAAGGATATCTAAAAATACCCCGAACACGCCCAATCATGAAGTAAGGCGAAGAACATAAATTATTCATTGGCTACTTCCAGGCGTGAACGCTCTTTTCATCTGTACGAAGGTGAGTTATCAATCGTGTGTGCTGCGCCGTTCATCTTCGAAACATAAAAGACTAGCCAAATCATTCGCTTACTCCCGCTTTCTGTTCATTTGCAGCGCGCTTGTATGGGGAGCCGTTCTTAAGAAGGAACATCCTAGCAGACGATGGGACCAGCTGAGCGCGCTTTCTGAGCATGCGCTTACCCTCAACCTCTTTGCAACTTTGCCCGTCATATGGCTCTCGCGCACAGAAAAGTCGTCGCTCGCGCAGGCTAGTTAAAGATTTGGGCCACTGTACGCCTACCTATACATGCTTTTGGTCTATCCGACAACGTCACATCTGCTGTATCTGCGCCTCACAAGTGTGTGATTATGCAGCGAAAGATCGGCAGCGATTTTCACTAAACGTGAAAAATCGCAGGTAGACCAAGAAAAGAAACGTATATTTGGCGTACTGCGGCCACATCTTAGCCCACAGGACTATTCACTTTACGCCCAGTTTTTGACGTTTATGCGCTGTCTTCAAGCCATCGGGGTGCGTTATCTTCCATGCATGGGCTCTGAGTCGCAGAAGTCCATGTAGCAGACAACGTGACAGTTCTTGCCGGCCACCGCACAGCGGCGCTCCCATCGCAAGAGTTCAAGGAATTCCTTTTCAGATTCGCAGTAATAAAAATCAAGTGCACTTATTTATTTAAAATATTTTTTGCTTGTTTATGTTTTTATATACTTGTATATATTGGTATGTTTATTTGTTTTTATATGATCCACGTGGGAGCCCCAGTTTTCACATCGCACCGCGTGGCGGCGAGACGATCGCAAGATTTAAGGAATTCCCCTTGTGTTACCACGTTTTCGCTTCATTTTTGGCAGCTCTGTTGGACCACTCTGTGTTCAAGTTCACTCTAACAGCAGTACAGTTTTACCATAACTTACAAATCCGGCAAGAAGCATTTCGGTGCGGACGCCCTTTCACGTTGTCCCTTGTACAAATCGCCAGCCCCTGCCTCCGCATCCAACGAGCCTGTTCCTTACGCCTTGGTTTCAGACGCAGTCAGCCTATCAGCCTTGCAACGGGACGATAGTTACTGTCGTCGATTAATAGAAGGGATTGAAGGCTCCGCACGGCCTCCAAACAGCCGCCTACGCCGATAGCGGAAGAACTTTAAATTTGTGAGTGGAGTCCTCTGCCGTTACAGCCATCATGTCTAGGCAGTAGGTGGCTTGCTGTTTGTTCCCGGAAGCTCAAGAGAGTCATTCTAGAGGCGTTCCATGATGACGCGTCGTCCGGACACTTTGGTTCAGAGAAACGTATGAACGAATCTGTAGTCGTTTCTTTTGGCCTGGGATGTCAACAAGCATGGCAAAATACATTTCATCCTGTTCAAAATGACAGCCCAAGAAACGCATTGTCTTCCCCAGCTGGTCCGCTATAGCTAGCTCCTTGTCACCTTCGCCGTTTGATACAGTGGGCATTGATCTCTATGGGCCACTTCCGCGAACACCTGCCGGCTACCGCTAGATTGTGGCGGCGGTCGACCATTTGACCCGGTACGCAGAAACATCACCTCTGCGATGTGGATGCGCTCAGAAAATTGCGGATTTTGGGCTGCAAAATATCATCTTACACCACGGTGCACCTCGCACCCCTCTAAGCCACCACGGCAGGTTCTTCCTATCCCAAACTGCCGCTGAAGTGCTTCGAGCAGCAAATACTGTGCATAAAACTACAACTGGTTACCATCCTCAAACCAACGGCATCACCGAATGATTTCATCTAACTCTCTCCGACATGCTATCCATTGTTGTGCCAGAGCGCCTGGCCCAAAGGCGTTGCACGAGGCGACGCGCCGACAGCGAGGCTGAGTCACGCCTCTCCCTTTTGTCGCTGCGGCGCGGCCGAATCCTGCATCTCGAAACGCTGCGGCGCGGCTGAATCTCTCAGCGGAGAACGACCCAAACAAGGGCATGTCGCTACGCCCGGAGGCGAGGTCACGGAGACGGCGGCGGCATCGCTCTCCCTTTCCCCATTGGCGGCGCATCTGACTCACCGCTTCGCTACCATTCGTCGGAATTCAAACTTCAGGCAGCGAGAGCCCTGATTGGAGCATTTCGAACTTCTTGGGGCCACAACGAACTCCCGGGCTATAAAAGAAGCCCGGAGGCTCTCATCGTCGGCTTTCCTCGGCGGCTTCTCTCCGGCACCAGTCTCTTCGGAAGCACCGAGTGAAAAGGGTGCTGTCGCCTTTGTGCGAATGATGTAACGTTTGCTTACCCTGTAAATACTGTATATAAATGTTACTTCAACTCTTCGTCGGCACGAGGACTTCGTCGCTCTGCTCTGTGCCGCGTCGATAGCGGACGGAGCAAGGCAACATCGCTACACCGGTGACTGCGCTCGGGTGGCCAGTCGCAACAGTGGTGGCAGCGGTGGGATAGTCATTCCCAACAGTGGATGGCAGCTGCGGGATCGACCGGCAACGGCTACTACCTGGTGTGGTAAGCGCTCGACGTTTTCTCTCAGTTCACCAGACTTCTCTAGCACAGGTTATGGTAGTTTAGAGAAGGGCTGGGTGAAGCACTGTGTATAGCTTTGAGTGTTTCAAGCCTAGAGAAAGTGTTTTGAAACCAAAGCTAGTGCCGAGAGGTAAACAAAAGAGCGTAGAGAATTACTTGCGCGTGTCTTACTAGTAGCTCGATAGTACAGGAACGGCAAGGGAATTCTAAAGCGGGTAAGCAGCAAGAGGCCAGTGCAAACGATGGAGGACCTTAAAGTGAAGGAACTCATCGAAATTTGCGAGGAGCTGGGCCTTGACTTAGGCCGTGCGAAACGGAAGCATGCGATCCTTGAGATCATGCGGAAGGAGAACGTAACGGCTGAGGAAGTCAATGAGGCCAGGGCTGATATCAAAGAGCGCCGGGAGCGCGAGGAGGCCGAAGAGAAAGAGCGCCGCGAGCGCGAGGAGGCCGAAGAAGAAGAGCGCCGCGAGCGCGAGGAAGCGGAAAGGCAGGAACGGAGGGAGGAAGCTGAAAGGCAGAAACGGGAAGCCGAAAGGCAGCTCGAGTTGATGAGGCTAGAGTCGGAGTTCCGGCAGGGTTCGCCGGCGCCTAGCGTGACTTGTCCAACGGTGCAGGCGAGCGGTCCGAGAAGTCAGGACCAACGGCCGCCGTTCGTTGTTGAGAGGTCAGAGCCGAAAGACGGAGCGTCGCATGGCAAACGCGAAGCGACCGCACTCGTATTCTTGGACAGAGAAGCGAGCCAGGAAAGCGAGAACGGCGCGGAGGCAGAGAAGCCGCTTCGAAATAAAGATTTCGAAACGCGCGCACAGTCCGCGAGCAGTGGCCAGTGCATGGCACTTACGAGTTCGCAAGCGGGGAAGCTCTCGGAGAATGTTGACTCTTCCCCAGCGAGCGAGACGCGAAAGGACGCCGAGCAACGTAGCTCGAACTGCGAGCCGACCGAATACTCTCGCGGTAGGTTAGTCGAACCGCCAGCGGCTGAGGCGGGTTGCGTGAAACCCTTCGGTGGAGAAACGGAGCCGGGCGACACGGAGAGTACGTTGTCACCGTTTTCCGATCAGCCGTTACGCGAAGACGAGCTCAAGGTCGAAGCGCTGCCGACAGGGCCGACAGAGAAATCCGGTGAGCTCGTCGCGAGTGACGTTGACAGAGACCGTACCGCCGTCACGGAGAGCAAAGGGGTGCCTAAGCGAGATAAAGCACTTGCTGAGACGTCCGACAGAGGGCCGTACGGGTCCGCTGATCGCGTTAATGTGTCGGTCTCGGGTTCAACGATCTCGGCAAAACGCTCAAAATCAGAAGAGGCCTCAGAGACGGCTTCCAACAGGATCGCGCACAGTGCGCGAGCTAGCGAGGTTTCTCGAGAAAGTTTGGACGGCGAGGCTAGCCAGACGAAGCCGCTAGAGCCCCCGGAAACAGGTGTTCCTTCGGGTGTGAGCTCTAACGCGGGCGATGTTGTGGCTAAGCCTGCGAGCAGGACACGAGAGACGAGCGAGCAACGAAGGCCGAGTGGCGAGCGGACCGAAAGCTCCGGCAGTAGCTTAGTCGAGCCGCCGTCGGCCGAAGCGGGTTGCGCCATCCCCATCGGCGGGGAAACCCAGGTGGCCGCGCGTTGCGAGGCGAACTCTCCGTTGTCCCCAGTTCTCGATGACTTGCTTGAAAGCAAGGTGGGGCACTTTCACTCGCATTTCAAGCCAGTGGAGCGAAGACGCTCAGTGCGAAAGCGAAAGTTCAGAGCTTTCTGCTATGAGCGGAAACGTGATTGGGAGGCATGCGTGCCGGCCGCTATGTTGGCCTTGAAGTCAGCTCCGCGCGCGATAACGGGCGTCAGCTTTGCGAGGCTTGTACATGACCGGGGAAAGAGAACGCGTTTCGAATGACGAAACTAGCCTGTGGGGAAGAGCTAGTTGTAAGGCTGCGTTCTTCGTTTCCCCGTTCGGACAGTCCGTCCCGTCGTGTTCAGCTTCGGCCTCAAACGCGCGCCGTGTGGCCTTTTGAGTCGAAACTAAAGGATCGGGTGTTTTGTGGCCTGTCGTAGTGCGCGCTCCATTACCTCGACGATGGCGCCAGCTTTTCTAGCACATGGTAAGGAGCATGTAGATCACTTACGAGTCGTGCTGAGCAGGCTCAAAGCAGGCCTATCAGTCAAACAGTCAAAAGTGTCACATAGGATACGCCGAAGTGACGTATCTAGCGCATGTGGCGGTGGTAGCGCGGCCGACGAAGACCGTCAGTCGTTAAGTGGCCGCAGTCGTAAGCTATCGCTGACCAACGACTAAGTCAGAGGTAAGGACTTCTAGAGTTTGACTCGATAGGGCTAGACTTAAGTTAAAGATTACTTCACACTGGCTAGTCCGTTAGTGATGCTCTTACAACGAGTCAGCCAGTTAAAGTGGAAAGGACACAAAGTAGGAGGACGCGTTTTAAGCGCTGTAACGAGCCTGAGCGAGGAGCCAGTTCTAACGGTCCCCGACTTTTCGAAAGGTTCGTTATTCAGTTCGATACGAGAGATCGTGGCATGGAAGTTGTACTATGCCCAGAGGATGCTAACGGCCGGGAACGACCAGTTTGTACTTCAGCCGCAAGCTAACTTGCAAGGAAGAGGCTTACAGTACTTCCGGAAAGGAATGTGGCTGCGTCGTGTGAGCAGTGCAGAAGTTTGCGTGCTCTGTAGCCGGTAACGCAGACGCACTAAGTCGGGCGTTCTAAGCAAGGCTACGTTCGTCCTCCCCGTGTGTTTCATTTCGCCTCTTCGTGAGCAGATTTTAGCGTAGCAGGTAGATGGGAGCAAAATTATTGCCCTCATTTGCTGCCTCAGTTGATTATTTCCGCACCGCGTGATTTCAAGTAATCAACTTTAGTTAAGATCATTTAATATCGTGTGTTACGTTTGACACTTAGTGTGAGTTCTTCTTTTAAGAGTTTTACGTCCCGCATGGGCCTCTTGGTGTAGAGGGTCCAAATTTGGGATAGATACTTAGCTAGGAGAGTTTGTCACGCTTTAGAGTCTGGTGTTCTGACAGAGGACAGAGGGTGCTTGCTTGCGCTGGGTGTTGCCTGTTGTCGGTCGGTTCTTTGCAAGCTCCAGAACGATGAGCAACCGGTGCTGAGGACAGACAGGAAGAGCCGGACGAAGCTGGTCGAGACACCTGGGCAGCACGGCGAGGTACCTGTGATCCGGACCTGGCAGGCGGTACCTGTTCAAGGAGAGGGACCTGGTGGAGCCGCCCTTTTCCTGGGGCACTGGAGGTGTACCTGGATGAGCCTGGCGAACGAGCGCGCCCAGCATCCGAGCCACGTGGAGGCAGCTCGTCTTCACGGCGCATTGTCTGGCGGCGGGGGTGCTGTTGTGCCAGAGCGCCTGGCCCAAAGGCGTTGCACGAGGCGACGCGCCGACAGCGAGGCTGAGTCACGCCTCTCCCTTTTGTCGCTGCGGCGCGGCCGAATCCTGCATCTCGAAACGCTGCGGCGCGGCTGAATCTCTCAGCGGAGAACGACCCAAACAAGGGCATGTCGCTACGCCCGGAGGCGAGGTCACGGAGACGGCGGCGGCATCGCTCTCCCTTTCCCCATTGGCGGCGCATCTGACTCACCGCTTCGCTACCATTCGTCGGAATTCAAACTTCAGGCAGCGAGAGCCCTGATTGGAGCATTTCGAACTTCTTGGGGCCACAACGAACTCCCGGGCTATAAAAGAAGCCCGGAGGCTCTCATCGTCGGCTTTCCTCGGCGGCTTCTCTCCGGCACCAGTCTCTTCGGAAGCACCGAGTGAAAAGGGTGCTGTCGCCTTTGTGCGAATGATGTAACGTTTGCTTACCCTGTAAATACTGTATATAAATGTTACTTCAACTCTTCGTCGGCTCGAGGACTTCGTCGCTCTGCTCTGTGCCGCGTCGATAGCGGACGGAGCAAGGCAACATCGCTACACCGGTGACTGCGCTCGGGTGGCCAGTCGCAACAGTGGTGGCAGCGGTGGGATAGTCATTCCCAACACCATGTATATATATTAAGCCGGACAACACCAACCAGGATCAAATTCTTCCTTTTGTAACATTCGCCTACAATACAGATATCCAGCGCACCACAAGCTACTCACCTTTCTTCCATGGTTTTTGCACGCTTTCCTTTCTTCATCAGTGACGCCACTTTCTTTGCCGCACCGGACTCTCTTGCTGCCCCGTTTTCTAACGTGTTCGTCTCTCGGCTCAACCACTGTTGCCATCTGGCTCGTCTTTACACTGAAGCCGCGCAGCAATAAGGGAAAAAACTATGCAGAAATTTAAAGAATTATCTACTAATCCGTTGCATTCTTATGGCAGCTGTCTTGAGCGTGAGTTTTTTTAGGCAAGTTTTTTTTTCTAAATCCTGTCCTACCAGTTACTTCCAATTATGCTATTATAAGAATGATAGCATAATTGAGGTATATATATATATATATATATATATATATATATATATATATATATATATATATATATATATATATTATATATATCAGTGTGTCGAACCGAAAAAATATTGGTTCGGTTACGGTTCTGGTTCAGGCGAAATCATTTCGTTCCGGTTCAGTTCCGGTTCGACAAAATCACGTACCGAACCGGTTGGCGAACCGTTTCGGGAGATTGAACCGGTTCGCGAACCGGTTCGATGAGTTGAATCATCAATGAAAAAAAAAAAACGACGGTCAAATCAAAATACAAACCAAAATTCAAAATGCTGCCGTTCCCCAAGGGCAGGGCGCAATTGCAAAGCAAACTTTAAGCAATTCCGAGATATTCGAAAAACAGATGAAGTGGCGACGATTTACCACGTACTTTCTCGCCCAGACTTTGTTGTCCTAGCAACTATTCATAAAGCCACCGCCAAGAGATATGACGGTGGGATATATTTTCTGCCCTTTCCTTCTTTGTTGAAATCGCAATCGTCGTTATGGAATCGCCCATCAAGCTAACCTTGAAGCCTTAAATTTATGCCTGCGTACTGTCGCGTTCAAATACCAGCGCTTAATACCAATGGCGCACATTTTTTATATTTGTAACAAAACAGAAAAATCGTACAACAGGCACATAAATGCTACAAATGAATTAGATTATTTGGTCACCTTCAATAATTTGTTGTCACCTTAGAATGTGTTAGCCACACTTTTGTTAAAAGTAAGCTTTAGTTAACGCTCAGTCACTGCATTATTGCTCTGACCACTGCAATTCCTTTTGCGATAGCTATACCTGATGTGTGCATTATTACAATCAGTATGCCATCGTACCGCCTGACCCCTGGCCATGGTTCCGTGTGCTACATTGCGGAATCTTATAACAGATTATGCTGTTAAAAAATGAAAGGGAAATTTGACGCGCGGAGTATGAGATGGGACTTTTTTGGTTAGGTGCTCTTGAATTCGCACACAGCAGTACTCCCCTCCAGAACGAGTAGCAGTAGAAGGAATATAGCGAGTTGGGCAGACAGTACAAGTGCACCTTCAAAAAAAAAAAGCAGACCTCAAAGAGACAAAACTGCAGAACAAGCAGAAAAGATGATCGCTGGGCGAATGGGACAGTGTGAGGTACCGGCCTGCCTTTCTGCACGTGTCATCTGCTTTGTTACTGTTTCTGCTACGAAGACAAGGTCGAGGGCTGCAGTTTCTTGCCAACAGATTAAGAGCGCACTGTAGTGGCGGCGTGTGCCGCCGATGAATGAACGACTAGACAACTTGAGTGCCCATCGGAACAAAAGACCCTTTATTCCAAGTTGCGCATGCTTATATGCCTAAACAACACTGGCGCCACCTGCGGCAGTGATCGCGGAACCGAAACCAAAGAGACAAATATACAACACATTCTCTTCCTTAAAAACAGCTATATGGATTAGTAATGTAGTAGGTTAGTAGGTTAGTACATATGCAAAAATACTATACAAAAATACAAACTACAATGAACATAGCTAAATACCAATACAAGATCACATTTACTAAAGAAATCCACCACAACGAATATGTCAGTTCCTTTCGCTTTCGCACAACTTCGCGCACTAGTTGTAGCCGTAACGCTGTGGTGGTAGTCTTTCTTGGTGGTTGCACCCTTCGTTGCTGGCCGACTGCTCCGGGAGACTCGGCCGACTGCGTAACAGCAGGCGACCTGGACGCCTGCGCAGCCGAAGGAGACATGGGCGCCAGCGCAGCCGAAGGAGACATGGGCGCCAGCGCAGCCGAAGGAGACATGGGCACCTGCGCAGCCGAAGGAGACATGGGCACCTGCGCAGCCGAAGGAGACATGGGCACCTGCGCAGCCGAAGGAGACATGGGCACCTGCGCAGCCGAAGGAGTAGCCGAAGAAGTCCTCGTCGTTAATTCTGGGGTAGGGCCCTCACATGTAGGCGGAGACCCTCTTTCACTAGCTGTACTGTTTCTTCTCCACGTATTAAGAGCAGGAGAGGCTCGCGGAACCTTTGAGAACTTCGACGCATTCCAGGTTTTACCGTCATCCAGGCGGAAAGAGGCTGGTCCCTTTCTGCTGATCACCTCTCTTGGGCGGCTGAATTCCAGGTCGCCTTTAAATCTAATTGTGGGTTTCTTCACTCTGACGAAGTCACCAACGTCAACTCTGGTTTCTCTTGCAGCCCTCCGAACATCCGTGTATCGTTTGCTGTCCTGTTGTTTTTGCTTCACCCGCTCCCGTAAACGCCGGAGTTCCAACCCAGGATCGTCAAAGAAGGTGCCCGACGGATGCCCGACGACATCCAACCGAGTTCTTGGCAGCCGTCCGTGTAGAAGAAGCGCTGGAGCTTTTGCCGTTGTAGCATGCGGTGTGCATCGGTAGACACCCAGGTACTCTGTTACCGCCTGGCGCAAGGGTCGCTGCTCAAGAACCGCCACTTGAATGAAGCTTTTTAGTACTCTATTAAATCTCTCCACTTGGCCGTTTGCTTGTGGGTGGTACACGGACGAATGCTTCAAGCGAATGCGGCGATCTTGCAGAAACGCCTGGAATTCCCGGGATACAAACTGTGGGCCGTTATCGCAAATAATCTCATCTGGGTAGCCTTCGCGCGCGAACACCGACACCAAAAACCGCGTTACTGCGCTGGTTGTTGTGTCATCACAGAAGTGTACTTCGGGCCACTTGGAATGATAGTCGACCAGCGTGATTGCATATCTGCAATCGTAAGGCGCCCGCTCAAATGGACCGACAATGTCCATGCCCAGCTTCTGCCACGGCTGATCTGGAAATGGGACCGGTTGCAATGGTGCAGCTCTGACTTTTGTACTTTTGTCTGCTTCCTGGCATATGCTGCACCTCTGAATAGCTAGCTCGACTTGGCGGTCCATGCCCGGCCACCAATACTTTTCTCGCAGCCGCGCTTTTGTTCGCACCACTCCTGGATGCGACTCATGTGCTGCAGCGATTACCTGCTGCGTAAGTGACGTGGGAACCACAAGCCGTTCGCCACGCAAGATCAGATTGTCTACCACAGAAAGTTCATCACGCACTTGGAAGAAAGGCTGAAGCTCGGCCGATAAGGATTTGTGTGCCGGCCACGACGATTCCACATAGATTTTGCTTTGTTGCAGTGCGCAATCTTGCAACTGGGACTGCTCAAACTTTTCTCTGGTAATGCAGGAAGGAATTTCGAGAACTGATACAACCTCGTCAAACAGCGTTTCTTCTTGCTGGAAAGACGACGCGGGCAAGCGTGAGAGTGCGTCCGCCACTTGGTTTTGCGACCCCTTGCGGTACTGGACGGTATAGTTGTGCCGTAGTAGGCGTTCTGTCCATCGCGCTACCCGCAAGGGGCGCCTTCCTGTTCCTTGTGTTGAAAGCAATGCCACCAAGGCTTGATGATCAGTGAGCAACGTGAAGGGGCGTCCCCACAAGTAAACGTGCCACCGCTCGCACGCCCAAACACAGGCCAACGCTTCCCGTTCTCCTACCGAATATTCCCTCTCAGCTGGCGAAAGAACTCGAGACGCGAAAGCGACAGTGTGCAGTTTATGTCCGTCCACCTGCTGTAGGACCGCTCCAAGTCCGCACTCTGATGCGTCCGTCGACACTAAGACTGGAAGAGATGCATCGAACATTCTCAGTATAGTGCTAGATGCCAGCGAGTCTTTGGTCTTTCTGAAACTAGCGTCTATCTCGTCAGACCGAACGAATCGCTGCCCCTTTCTTAGCAGGACACGCATTGGTTCAACCATGTCAGCGAAGTTGGGAATAAACCTAGAATAATATTCGACCAATCCCAGAAATGATCGAAGGCTGGCCGGATCAGTGGGCGCTGGAGTGTCTCGGATGGAAGCAACCTTTTCCTTCAACGGCACAATACCGTTTGCAGTGATCCTGTGGCCCAAGAACGCCAGCTCCGGCGTATCGATGACGCATTTTGTGTTGTCCTGCCTCTCTTATGCGCCTCAGAACTGCGGTAAGATTCGCCATGTGCTCCTCTCTCCCCTTCCCAAACACAATGATGTCATCGATATAGAACAGGACGCCACTGCAACCCTGCAGAATTTTCGACATCATACTTTGAAATGCAGATGGTGCTGAAGCGAGCCCAAAACACACGCGCTTAAAACGGAAGAGGCCGTCGTGCGTTATAAAAGCCGTTAAATCGCGGCTCTCGGGGTGAAGCATGACCTGATGGTAAGCTGATGCAAGGTCAAGCTTGGAAAAGTGGGTTGCCCCCACTAGACTATGCAATAGCTCTTCTGTATGAGGGAGGGGAAAGCTATCTGCTACGACGGCTTTGTTTACCTGTCGAAGATCTACACAAATGCGGATACCTCCATCTTTCTTTTCCACCACGACAATGGGGGACACCCACTCGGATGCCTCTATTCGCTCTATCACGTCCATTTTTTCCAAGCGGCGGAGTTCTTCAGAGACTCGTGGCCGGAGTGAGAGCGGAAGGCGCCTCAGTTTTGAAGCAACTGGCCGAACTGTGGACGTTGTCTTGACGCGGTGAACAAAACCCTTCGCGATGCCAAGTCCTGGATCGAAAATAGCACCAAACTCTTCAACTAATTCTGATGGAAGGTGAATGGACTCCTCCGCCCCTGCCTTGACTGCGGTGTGCTCCGTTCGAGCGCTAGTACGCACCGCTGTCGTTTCAAGGCACTGTAGTGACGAGCCATCAATCTGCAGACCGAGCGCCCTGATTGCATCAATACCCAAAAGCGAGGTGCCTTGTTCAACGACATAAAAAAGAACTGTTGTGCAGTTATTGTACGTGACATCAGCAAAGAAGCAACCACGCACTGGAATTGGTTTCTTCGAATAATTCAGTAGTCTAGTTCGAGCCGCTGAAAGCGTCTGTCCTTCAAAATGCTGCCTAAATAGGTCATGCGACAAAATCGAAACTGACGACCCTGAATCCACGAGGAAAGTTAACTTCGTTTCACCAACTGCTACTGATTTGTAGATTGCGGGACGAGTGGATGTCGTCACAGCCAGAATGCTTAATACTTCTTCAGTTATCGAATTTTCGCCGTCTAGTTCACGAACCGGAGCGGCGTTTCTGTTGCAGACCGAGCGAAAATGACCCATAATACCGCAACCATGACACCGCTTGTTTTTGGCGGGGCAGCGGAATGAAGCTGCGTTGTGCCGAGGGGAACCGCAGCGGTAACAATGTGCCTGCTGGTTGCGAAAACGCGTCGAGGGATCGGTGGTAGTAGGTGCGGAAGGCGGAGTGTTTGCACGAGCATTTATGCGCTGCACATCTGCAGTGGAAAATTCTTGGAGGTCATTGGTTGCCTGTTCGAACTGCGTCGCTATAAGTACAGCTCGAGCGAACGAGAGGGAAGACCCTTCAAGAAGCAACCGCTCGCGCAAATTGCGAGATGATACACCCGCAACGAACTGGTCACGCAAGGAATCTTCTTGAGAAGGAAAAGAGCACGTAGCTGAAAGCTCACGTAACGCGGTAACGTACTCATTGATTGCTTCACCGACTTGCTGCACGCGCCTACCGAAACGGTGCCGTTCGACCACAACATTGATTGTTGTCGTGAAGTGCGCATGCAGCGCTGCGACAGCGATATCGTACGACGATGCTTCATGCTTTGTCTGAGTAGTGTCCTTGATAACTCCCGATTCTGTATCAGTAGTTGATTGCTCACCGGGCTTAGCGTTGGCCGAGGATGGAGGCGGCAGGGTGTGAAATATGCGCTGGCCTTCGACACCGAGGCTGTGCAGTAGAAGAGCCTTGCGACGGTCCGGCGCGCACTCCGAAGCACCCGATGCGAGCAGAAAATTCTCGAAGATGCGGATCCATTGCGGCCAGGGTACAGCAGGACGGCCAGGCGTGGGCAGGAACGGGGGCGGTGGTGCCAGTCCGGAAACACTCATGGCGGAGAAAACAGTTGGCGAAAATCACGAAAATCACGCCCCCTCCTAACCGAGCATCCTCGTCGCCAATGTAGTGGCGGCGTGTGCCGCCGATGAATGAACGACTAGACAACTTGAGTGCCCATCGGAACAAAAGACCCTTTATTCCAAGTTGCGCATGCTTATATGCCTAAACAACACTGGCGCCACCTGCGGCAGTGATCGCGGAACCGAAACCAAAGAGACAAATATACAACACGCACCTTAACAGTTTTCCCTGACTTATCTGTTGTTATTTGTATCTGTAAAAAACGAAACTTGTCCACTGTACTGTCCTCAAAAACTGACCACGGAACTCACTTCCTTCGCATTGATGACAGGTTTGGTTGTGAAAGGCAGGGCAAAGAAAAGTATATAGCAATATCCACGTTTTGGGGCTTTTTTTACTTATTCGGTTTTACTTACTTTTTGCATAATATTTTAAAACAACGTGATTCGCCTTTTCTTTTTTGTTGTTTTCCGTGTAAACAATCAAAAAGAACGGGCGCATTTCATGCCCCATGCTACATCTCCGCTCCGAGGCGCAGCTGAGGTTGCAGGCCGGCAAAGTTATTTTATCCAGATGGTGATATTAAACGTGGATCAAAATCTCGCTACACGGACGTTCTCGATTTCCATCTAATTCAGAAAAACGGTCGTTGGGAAAGGAGATCGAGGCCACTTGTGGTCAGCAGCAAACGGCTTAGCCACTGAGCAGCTCCTGCAGACACAGTTGTCAAGTATTAACAATTTGTTGTGTCGGACCTTTTAAACAAATTATGAAATGCAAAAAGTTTGCACACATTGGGTGTGGGCTTTCGGTGTTGCGCAGTGGAGCAGTCCTGCAGCCTGACGGCTCCAATAAAGTTGGAGCTAGGGAAGGGCAAAGTCGTTTTATATCTCCAGCAAGCTGCCGAGAATGACATTTCGTTTGTTTAGCTCGCACTATACGCTTGCGCTTCCAGAAGCAACAGAAAATTGCTACATTGCTGCTCATTCATTTCCGCTGTTGTTACATAGAGCGTGATAGTGTTCAATTGTCGGGAGGGGAAGCTTCACCCCGAGTAGTCCGAGTGGCGCTGGCTGCCACCCCCAAGCACAGGAAACAAAAATACCGAAACATAAATACCCCAGAAAGTGGAGGGGAAAATCGCCCCGCCGGTAGCGAAGTGGTTATCGCACCAGACCGGTATTCTGGAGGTCGTGGGTTCGGATCCCACCTGGCGGCATTTTTTCTCCACTTTCTTTCTTTCTTTCCAAATTCTTTATCTCTATTTCAATGACCTACCACATCCCCCCCTTTGTTTTCCGAGGTGTTCTTGACTCTTATTTCTGTGTTATTTTCAACGAGCCCCTCATTTACTATTCTGATTCGCTATATCTATATCTATATCTATATCTATATATATATATATATATATATATATATATATATATATATATATATATATCGGGGCGCCGTAGTTAGGAGGCGACAGGACCATTGCTTCAAAAGCTCCTTCGTTCGGAGGCTGGTCCTCAGGAACGCGAAGTGGCGACCCAGGCCGAACACTGACGGTGATCCACCGATTAAGCGGGATCGTCGCTGATGCTGAGTATGTATAAAGAATGAAAATGAAGAAGTGATGGATGTAAGCCGTTGGTGGTGATGGTTAGGAATGATGGTTAGTGGAAGATAAGGTTTAGCAGCAAACAAGGCCCACAATATAATTCGGGATGTCGAACCTGAACCGAACCCAAACGGAACGCCAAAACCGAGCCGCTATTTTTTCGGAGTGGAACCCAAACCCGAACCGTTATTTTTCGGGCCTACAGAACCAGAAAAAAAAAACTGAATCGAAAAACTCAATAACGGTTACCGGTTTACCAAGAAACGGCTCGACCACCCGTCTTTGCGCTGTAAATATTATTCGGGGCGTCTCTCTCAAGCCACATCACCAATGAGGCTCTTTTGAACAGCCAGTATATTTAATTTTGTTCTCCATTCTCCATGCGGAGTTAACCAGATTTGGGTGGTTGAAATCACTCGAACGTATGTACTATCGTTGCACAAGCCGATTACGCGACTCAGCGTCGATTTCTTTGCATTTTATTTTGTCAGACTTTGTACGGCTCGAGCCGACATCTTTGTTTTGTTCTGCTTTCATCTCGCCTACCTTCGAGGCAGTACTTAAACAGCTATTTTCATTTGGTTTGGTAAAAGACAATCCAATGCTTAGTTTTAAATAAAAGAACGCTGGTACTCAGGGTTAGGGTCTTACGCAATGCCTCAACTGTATCTGAAGGTTCCTTTGCTCTGAACGGTGCTTGCGCGTATTTGCCATATGGGTAGTTTTTGTGGCTTGGAAGACTACAAGAAGCATATACATGTTTTGGGTTCATTGGATTATGGCTGGAACACATTTGCAACAGTTGCTAAAAATGGGTACGATGCAAAGGGGTAGAGCAAAATACGCGCCGGGGATCACCAAAGTATGCGTCTCATACAAAATATATCACACGAAATTCTGCACTACACGGAATACCACTAAAACCCCGAGCATTAAGGCAACGATGCAACTAGAAAAATAAAACAAAGAAGGCCCAGACAATCACTTTCTACCTGACGAACAAAAGTTGCAATTATTTACATTTACGAAGAGTATTTTTGATCTTCCTTTGAGGTTTGATTTTATCCACAATGTTGCTGATTTCCCACGATGGGGCCACACAGCGTCGAAGAAAAAAATGAAAAAAAGAAAATATTACATTTTCAAAGACAATAACGATTTTGGTCTATTTGGTCTAACAGCGAAAATTTAATAAGCAGGGTGGGCATGTGCGTACGCATATACGAAAAAGATCCAAAAAGGAGAAAAAGCATTAAACGCACTTTGCAGGGGCAAATTAAACTGAAGAAGGACAAGTTTAGCTGAATATTTGATAAATACTCCCAGGCAATCAAGAATCCCGCAAATAGGCAATCTTCTTTGGGTGGAGATGCACACTTGCCTGGCTAACACACCTGTCTTCCCCGCCTGCAGTGTGGAATATTCCACCAATTCACGTGCGATACGGCGTCCTTGCTTAACCAAAACTTCAAAGGCGTGAAAAGTCGGCCGGCCGCCTAGCTTTAGACAGCGTGATGACATATGGGAAAAAGCGGGCCCTTCCAATGATAAATGACGCTCCCGCAAACGCACATTCATGGATCGTCCAGGTTCATATGCGTGTTTTGTGTTTGTATGGTGGTTTAATCAAGTTCCCTCTTCACGTTTTCCTTTTTCAATTTACTTTGCTCCTACGCCTGCAGTGCCTGTTATTCCTTTTTACCGTTTTTGTGTATCATGCTTTTGTTAAGGCATATGTATACATTCCCTCACTACTTAGTTAACGTTGATAGTCATACTAGCGACCGTTCCTGTGTTTCCTTCTATGCGTCTTTGTTTTATTCCTCTGGAACGGCTCAAGAACGTTTTTCCACCAGCCCAGCTTGCTAACATTTCTACAATGACGCATTTTTGTTCCGGCTTTTACGGGCATGCAGTTTATCCTTTCTGTATGCGTCCAGCTCGGTTCCGGTTTCAAATCAAGGTCTTTGTGAAGTGTACATTAATTAACTGGAGCAACAAATACAATAGAATGGAATCGTTTATTTTGCATCACAGGGGACATGATGCTGGAGACCAGTAGAAAAAGATGAGGAAAATCAGCTTGGTGGAGCCGCAGGCTTCCACGTTGGCAATGGTACAGCGTACTCAAAACATGTGCAAGCAGCTCTTACACTATGATATGCACTCATCTGCACAATGGCACGCAACAAACTGCGCGAGCAAGATCTCGAAAAATAACACAAAAATAGGACGCAGGGTTTACAAAAGGGATTGCAAGCAGCAGGTTTTGTATTGTAAAAGCTATTACAAGCATACGAAAAATCCAGGTAACATTTAATTTGCATGGCATGTAGAGACAAGTCATTGCCAAATTGTTTTATTGGCAGAATTCTTGTCCTATGATTTTTTTAAAACAAGAAGAAAATATTACAGAAATGAAAACGAAAGGAGAAAAACCTAGTGCATGATAACCGGTACTTTTGGACTAAACAAAAGCGAATGTTCTTTCTGAGGACTAGATCGCTGATTTTACTGGCAAATTTTCTAATGGAGCCATTAAAGTCAATCAGATGAGATAGTTTGTTTACGGCTATAATGCTTTGATATGATAACACTTGTTTTTCATAATTGGTTCTGGTTCTGGGAGCATGCAGATTGGAATGCCTTAAGGGTTCATTGTCTAAGAGCTGTCTTATTTTTATGGAGAATTTGCAGCCACCTAAAGTAATAAATCTTGTCCGCTCGAAGCATGCAGTATTGACCGTATAGTGGAGCCGTTCGCAGGTCACTGATGTAGCCTTTGTAATTAACGGAAATTCCTAGCATTCTTTTCTGCAAGCTAATTAAATTTTTGTAATTTTGACCAGTTGTATAGTTCGCCATGCAAGTGCACCATTACATAACTTGGAGTCAAAAGGGTGTTACACGACTGTATGTTTAACCACACTGGAATGACACGCGTTATTCGGTACAACATCCCAACATTGCGGGCAAGTTTATTGCTTAATTGTGTAATGTGAGTGTTCCAGTGAACTTTTCGTTGAACCACACTCCCAGAAAATTTTGCTCCCTTGTCCTTTAGATTGGGGTCGCTTCAAACGTTACTGTTGGCTCTGTGATCAATGGCTTGTGTGTCGGTTGAAATATTACATATTTTGTCTTTGCAGAATATAGTTGCCGATAATTTTGCCCAAGCCACAAGGAAAGCGATGAAAGTTACGGGTTAACGTTTTTGGATAGGTGAATTATATTTTTTGATGTGAAAAATGCATTGGTGTCATCTGCATACATTATTAGCTCGGGGCAATGCGGAACGAAAGCAATGTCATTCATATAAGCCAAAACGAATACGGGTCCAAATTTTAACCCTTGAGATACAAAGCGGTCAATTGTGGGACTTTTCTGAAAATATTATTATACTCGCCGCGGTGGCTCAGTGGTTAAGGCGTTCTGCTGCTGAGCCCAAAGACGCGGGTGCGACTCTTGGCCGTGGCGGCTGCTTTTCTGATGGAGGCGAGAGGCAAAAACGTTCGTGCGTTTGATATTTAGGCGCACGTTAAGGATCCCCAGGAGCCCTCAACTACGGCCCGGCTTATCGCCCTCTGTAGCGTCGGCGCGTTAAACCCCATAATCAGTCAACCAATATTGTCATTATGCGCGAAGAAATTGAATAACCTATGAAGGATAACATACACAAATATTTCAGAGAGCACAGAAAGAGCCGATATTGGCCTGTAATTTGTAAGCTTGTTTTCGTCCCCTTTCCCACCTCTACAAACCGGCGTCACTCGTGCGACTTTCGATGCTTCAGAAATAACGCCTGCACTTACCGTTAGGTTTATTATGTGTGCTATAACTTCCCTAATGAGCGTGGCCGCAAGTTTAATCTCATAAATCCCTGCAGTAGTGCTATTACATAGTTTTTTGTATTAGACAACATACTCCTGTAGCGCTTGTTGGGCGCATAAAAAATTGTTGATTAGTGTTGGAACAATATCATTTAAAACACCAGGAGTTTACGTTTGCTGCCTACTTTGCCGCGTTTATAAAGTGTTCATTCATGGCGTCCGCCAGGTCTGAGCCGCTAAGTGTTGTATCGCCTTTGATTAGCTATTTCGGTAGGCACGTTGGTTTCCTTCAGTTTGTTAATTTGTATACAACGCCCCAAATTTTTCTCGGTTGATGTGTAATATTTGAGAACATGTGTTCATAACAGCTCGTTTTTGCCGCCTTTATATTTTTTTAAAGGGAGCTTCGATATTTTTTGGAATTATGTTAATATATATGGGTTGCGCGTGCGCACCAAAGTATGGTACAGTTTATTCTTTTCCGCTATTTTATTTCGCAAGGCTCGGTAGAGCCACGGTATTCGGGACTTTTTACACTTTATATTTTCTATAGAGTGTTGTGGAAATGCATTGTCATAGCATACCTGCAATTTTTGTGTGGAAATTACGTACGCAGTATTCGGGTCACTTTCTTGGTAAACTTCATTCCAGTCCAGTTCTTCAGTCATGGTGTGGAAATATTTCATTGTCCCTAAGTTTATGTTTCGGTCTATCTTTAAGTGGTTGCCATTTCGGGGCCTATCGTGTGACGTACAAGCATAACAGCGAATTGTCGCTAATGCCACATGAAAATGTTCCAACATCAATATCAGATTCGTCCAGGTTATAAATACATGCATCAATGTGTGTGGCCCTATTAACGGGTATTGTAGTCGGCGTACCAATGTAATATCGGCAGGCATACGTGGATAAAAGGTTTTCCCAAAACTATTTGCCTTCATAGTTATGTTGATGTAAGCCATCATTATAACTGGCTGATTTATATCGCAGCTAAACTGAAAAAAAGTTGCGATAAAATCGGTAACCTTTCTTTTGTCACCTGATGGAGGCCTATAAATTGCGAAAATCAGTTTTTTCCAAACATAAAGTTAAACCTTCAACATTACCAGTGATAACACAAAATTTTTCGATGATAGTGTGCTTCACATCTTCTTTTATATATGTTGCAATACCACTGCTTCGCTTTTTTTGTCCTGCATAAAATTCTTACGCGTGTCCATCAAAAACTGGGGCTTCGTCGTCGTGCGTCAACCATATTTCCGTAAGCAACACCAGGTCAAAACTATATTCAGCAGACCCACAAAACATGTCGTTTTCTTCTTCCTTATTTTTTACACTCCTACCATTACAGTAATCAACCATAACGTATTCCGGGCTGATATTCTATTATCTAACGGTGTCCTATCGTGATAAGTGGAAGTGCTACATCCTTCACTCGTGAATTTATTCCTCAAGGCTGTACAGGGCTATCAAACCTATTTGATGCCGTTCTATCGAAGTTTAAAACTCGGTCTTCATTCAGAAACCCTCCAAACGGGCGAAACAAGCAGCCGTTTGGCAAGACAGAAGCGTCATTCAAAGCAGCGAAAGAATCAGTGCTCATGCTAATGAGAAAAGAAGCGTAGGTTGGGTACTTGCTTTTCAGTTGTGTACACACGGCGCTATTGTCGCAAACAACGGAGTTCCCAAGCTTTCTAACATTGGGCGCAGAAGTGTCAGGGCGGAGGCGCGCCACGAACAAGGCCTTTGTGGCGGGTCGTCGGGGAACAGTGAAGATGTCCCAGTTGTTGTTTGCTCAGAAGGCTGCAATCCGGGCGCCTCGACGCGTGCCACCTGGGGGCTCATTGCTCACAAACGCCCAGTTCGCTGTGGACGGAAGCAGTGGGAATACATGATGTTTGCCTGAGCGAAGGAATCCGGATTAGAGTAGACACCGAGGACCGCTGTAACATAATCTAGCATTTCCTATTCTGTTCTTGTTTATCTGGAAAAATGCCGATTTTAAACAAACTTTTTAACGCGTTATTATCAGAATAAATGCAGTATAACCGCCTAATCGGCCGCTTTGAATGATAGTAGCTGTCAACCAGGCACACTGGGAAATTGTTGCGGCTGACACTGTGAACTAGTCAAAATTCAAATTTTGCGATTTAACGCTCCGAAGCTATACCTGGGTTTTAGGCTTGCCGTAGTGAATGGCTCAGGAATAGTTTTGACTACATGGGGATCCTTAAGGCGCCCGGAAATCTCGACACACGGGCGTTCCGCTTTCCGGCATTGTAGACTATTTTAGTGTAAAGGGTATTTTTTAGCCTCATGGAAGTGTGTATCAGCGCGTAGCGTTAAAGGGACACTGAAGTGATATGTAAACATTGCGGGATTACTAGTGCAAATTGTAGTCCGGAGTCCCCAGGCCATGTTTCGACCACTCTGGGCGCGTTTACGCGATTTTATTTAGTAGAAAATTAATTCGAAAATGCTGTCCTCCTCTCTTTACGCTCGCCCATTTTCTGTGGTGTTTTCGTGTGACGTCGGGAGGAGCCGAGCTCGCAATTGGCGGCGCTACTGCACGGCTCCCCGGCCAGGCAGAGTCAGTCGGCCCAGCGTTTCGTCCGCCGGCCGCCGACGGGTCGTCGCAATTCGTTCGCTTGCCGGAGGTACCGTTTATAAAGCCAGGACACGTTTGTGAATGGAAGAATGTGCCTTTCTTTACTTGGGTAGTTGTACACTGTATCTAGCTCCAAGTCAATGTCGCTTCACACAAGCGCTGCACAAGCGCACATGCGACGCTTCGCTGACTGGTACGCCAGTAGGAAAATATAAGGCCTCTTGAAGGCGGGAGGAGATTCAGCGAAGTCAATATAGGGACTAAGGAAATAAAATCAACTGATATTTTTACCGTACAGCGTAAAACTAGGGTGCGGGAAGCACTTTTTTGCGCTCGGCGAACAAGCACAGCGGTCAGCAGCACGACTACGCATCTGCGAACGCTTTTCCGTCTAAGAAATGCAATTGCTAAACGTGATATATTGTGGAAACTTGGGGGATGCTTACTGCACGAGCGCAAAACAACAAGTAGTCACCTAAGCTGCTTGAAATGCCAAAACTAAAGTGTAAACTGGCTATATAATATATAGCTTATAATAACAAGGTTGGCAGAGTCCGCTTCGTGGCCCAGTGGTTTAGAGCGCTGGGTATGTCAACGCAAGTGTTTTGCAAGTCGCGAGTTCGAATCACCCGCGGGTGCGTGCTTTTTTTTTTATAAGTTAACTTTTTTGTTTTGTTTTTGTTTTGTTTTCTATACTGAGTTCACCTTTTTTTGGGCCGCAACGTTCATTGCTCCACGAACTAGTTCACAGAACGCGCGCAGGCTGGCACTGGCGCGCTAGCGAGTTCTCGTTGGCGTGCTGTTGCCACAAGCACCGACTGCTTGCGGGCAGTGGGCACAGGCCAGAATCGACAGACCCTTGGCCTGGTGCGAACACGCTTTTTACGATACAGGCATGAGGGAGGCAAGCTCCAAATATGGGGGAAAAGCGCATGGCATTTGAGCGTCTGCGGGGACGCGGAGGGCGTTCATGCACTGCGTAGGCCTCGGCTAGTGAATGCTACGATTCCAAGCCATCCTGGGAGGCTTATCTTACGCATTTTACAGCCGACAACATGGCAGAAGCGCGGTACGATGGTTATTGAGATATTGAGAATGCCCATCCAACAACGCCATCGGTTGTGTTTTACAGAACCGAAACCGAAACCGAAACTTGTTTGATTGCTAACCTTGGGCATCGTCCAATCACGGTGCTCCCTCCTCCCAACGTCACAGCTTTAGTTGGTGCGGCCGCCGCAAACCGCGCATACTAGTTTTTCTTCTTTCGCGCTGTGTAAAATAATTACCGATTTGTCAACCGAATAAACGATGAAAAGTGGGCTAATTTGAGCCAGTCTACGCAGTGCAAGCAAAAACGGGAGCTTGACAAATTCACTTCAGTGTCCCTTTAACGCACCCTTGTTGCAGTAAAGCCGGTGTTGTAGTGGTGGGGTTGCCGTGAGCGAAACATTTGTGGGAGCGAAAAATTCATTATTGCGACCTTGCGCCGCCCACTGAAACGCCCGCGATCGTCAGGCGCTGCCCCAGCAGATCTCGTGAGAGCAATGAAGTTTGCACCGCTCGGGTAGCTTACATGCGATGCGAACGGGGACCGATAACGCTCTCGTATTTTACACGGAATGGTGAAGCTTAAATGTCCTCCTTTTTTTTTCTCCTTGGCACTGATACGAAGCACAGAAAGAAAACGTCATGATTGTTGGCAACTTTCCCCCAGAATTTCTGTTTATTATTTTAGTTCTTAGTGCCAAGAATGGCGTTTTAAACAAGGTCAGCACACTCAAACGAAAGCATGACAACGACATGACCGAGCAGGACAACGACACTTTGACAGCAAGAACGTGGACTAAGCGAATTGAACGTGTCATGAGAGAATGATTCCAGCGAAGGTAAGAAAATGGCGGATTTGTTTTGTTTAATGAAAAAGGAGAATTCCCTTTTGCTGATAGAACGTGAAGTACACAATAAGCGTCAAGTTCGGGAATTCTGGCTTAGAAAGAGAGAAAACATTTTTTTTTTATTGAGAACTAGATGTGGGGTCGTCACCTATTTCAGGAACCCGTGCGCCGTCTTATGTAGTTAGCGTTCCTGTTGTCCACGCAGTAATGCAATATAAATTCAATATGGGCAGCAAATACTCATGTTCAAGTTAAACTTCAGATGGCAGCAATATCGTTTCTAAGCCGTTCGTAGCGGGCATCTCAGCGAGAGACCGGAAAAGAAGGCGAAAAAAGAGGATATGCAGCCGGCACTTCAAGACACGTGCTGGGCACAGTTATCGATCGCTCACGACACGAAGGGTTTTCCTAGCGTTGCAGCCTCATCGCGGCTGAAGTGTCGTACAAGTCGAGGGGTCGGGCGCGACGGGTGAAACTGGACGGAGGGAGGAGAGAGACTTTTTTTCGAAAAGTGCATTCGTAATATCG
Organism: Haemaphysalis longicornis; assembly: GCF_048455015.1. Taxonomy (NCBI): domain Eukaryota; kingdom Metazoa; phylum Arthropoda; class Arachnida; order Ixodida; family Ixodidae; genus Haemaphysalis; species Haemaphysalis longicornis. The sequence goes on from NW_027526295.1 coordinate 252,988,910, forward strand.
CGGCAGCAACAAGTCCAAGCCGGGCCCAAGTCTTGCTCTAGTTCCGGGCTGGGCGGTCCCCTTATCCGTGTACTCTCTTCTTTTGTTCATTCTCGAGAAATGGGCAGCGCGTTGCCCTCGCACGGAAACTAGGCTGCTGCTGAAAGAAAAAGTACGAACCGGTAATTTGCACGCAATTATTTTCTTCGCCCGCTCTACACCCCCACCCTTCGTTATTTCAGGATGAACCAAATCGAAACAAAGGGATTTCTCTTGAAAGCACGGCTAACAATCTGAGCGAAATAATGGCTGCACTTTGACTCTGTCTCGATCTCGTGGTTGCCATTAGCAGCCGTAAACAGTTTTTTACTAGTTTTTATTATTTCTTTTAACAATATAGAAAGCTGGACGTGTGTTTTTTTTTTATTTCCCTCGAAAAGCCGGCAGCATCTAGTCGGCTCGGGTACGTAAGTTTTTGCACGAACGCTGTCCATGTTTTCACTGTTCAATTGAAAAACTCTGCGGCAATGGAAGAAAGCCATTTTCAAGTCATAGCTAGGATAAGGTCGGCTAGAAGAAAAGTGTGTTTGTTCGCGCACAAATCGAAGGTCTTTAACGAATGTAGCTCTGGCCGTATTTAAATCACCTTTGAAGTCATTACAGTCACTTCTAAAGCAGAAACAAGTAGCTTGTGTCGTGCGGAGCATTTTCGTGCGTTCACGACCTCTGCGGCACGTGGTCGTGCTCGCTGTCGTGCGCTATGCAAATGAGGCCCAAAAGAAAATTACCTCCACTAGCATTTTTCAAGCCTGGACGAAATTAACTGCGAAGGGTATTTTTTAGCGTTGCTGCTTTAATACTAAAAAGATAACCACGAAAAATACAAAGCCTCTTAAGATTCTCTCGGTAAATAACTCTTTTAATTGCTATGGTTAGATTACTGACTTTATAACTTTCTCAATTGGTATGGTTAGATTACTGACATTCTTTGTTTCTGTAACAGACGAAGCTTTGCTACGTTTTAAAACTACGCCGAATAAAAATATTAAGAATTCGAGCTCTTGCAAATAGGCATAGTTCCAGCAAAAATATTGAAATGGGAGAAAATGTTGTTCGAAAAGCTCAGAAAACTGACATCAGCTGAACTTATTTACGTTTCAAAAATAATACACTGAAATTTCTTCGCGCTTGACTGGACCGACACTGCCTAAATACTCCAAAAGGCATCTGGTGTATTTGGTGCCCAATTTACTCATTGCGGTTAACATTGAGTGCAGGCAAAAATAAATTACTATACTTACGAATAAAATCTAACATCACAGAGTTCATGTATACAGTAATCCTAGCCGCACGCTTTAAAGGGACCCTGCAGCACTGTTTTTTTTTTTAAATTTGAAAGCTTAAATGCTTGCAGAACATAGTCAGCCAACACATCCAGTACTTAGATTAGGGGGCCGCAAAGTGCTTAAGCCAAAACTTACTTCTATTCGTCCGATAACTTAGTAAATTTCCGTCTTTTTTCCGGCCCTGGCGTTCTTCGACCGGTGTAATTACGTCAGTACAGCGGCGTAGCGGCTATTGACCAGCTTTCGTACAGTCGCAGCAATCAACACATTCGATAAACACTTTGAGAAGAAAGCCACGAAAGTAAAGCAGAAACAGAAGCGTATCTGCTGCGACGACAAATCACCCAGTGCTTCTCCGTGCAGGCGATAACTACAGCTTTCGCAATGCTTCCATACGCGATGGAAAGCGCGAAAGGGTTTATTGGAAGTGTTCCAGATTCCCTTTAAAGCAACTGCAAGCCCACTGACAATGACTGTATTTGTTTCTTCTGACTTTCTAGAGCACCAGATGTTAGAGCTGTTGCCTAAAGGCGCGTGTTGCACAACTTTCCATAGACAAGCTGCGATGCCCTAGATAATGCCACAGACATTATGGTAGGGAGAGAAAGAAACGCCCCATTGTGGACGCATTGCTCGGGGAATGCGGCAGTTAGTTCAAATCACACCACATCTTTTAAAACGATGCTTCAAATAATGAGGCTTCCTCTTGCCGTTTCCGCCCACTCGGTGCCTTGTTGTTCCGGCTTATCGTAGCTTCCTGTCATTGCGCTGTAGGTTCGTCGTAATGCTCGCGCTTAACTGGTAAGGCCCGCGCCAACTGTTGATGTCTGCATCGGTGCGCCTGGGGCCGAAACAAAAAAAATTCCACATTAGTTACGTGCAGCGGTAATTAGAGTCCGGGGCTGTTCGCTTATTCGTAAACTACGACCCGCAAATCAGTGTTCAATGCAGCAACACAAAACATAATGACTTGACCGAAATTTACCAGAAACAGTTGCTACTCTTGAGAAGATTAAGTTTTCTGTGTTGCCTATACCAGTGCTGCACAAGCGTTAGCTTTCGACGTAACCTCAGTCCTACTTCAAACTAAAGTAGTTTAATTGAAATAAAACAATGGAAATACTGAGAATGGTTGTTGTAGAACATTTAGACAGTTGCCTAATTTTTAACAATCCGCGTTTTTGGTCGTCAGCTGATTGAAGGTTGCCCTAGCGAATGCATCGTGGCCTTCGACTTATAGACATCCGTTGGAGATAAGTACCGAGGCCTGCCGAGGTCATTTCAGCCTGCTAATTTCAGAAGCCGTAAAGCATGCTTACGCTCATAGCATATTTAATGCGAACAAGGGGGACTCGTCAGGTCTCTCAGTTATACTGTGAACGAGTGAAAAAAACCTTTATTGCCACCCCAGAAAAGCTAGGAAGCTGCCTGGGAGTGACAGCACCCCAGCCATGTCAGGCGACGATCAGGAACCCGCAACGTTAGAGAAGAAAAAAAAAGTACACCATCTTGGACGACGATGATAATGGGAGGACGCAATAGCGCTATTGGGCACATGGCTATAAGCAGTACGTGGCGGCACTGTAGGCCCACGTCTTGATTGCACATGAAACGATCGCGCTACTACCCACACTACCGCTGGCCTCCGAATCTTATGGCCACGTTCTCTGACCGGTTACCTTAAAAGAAGGCGTAAAACGTGGTCGCCAACCTCAATTGGGCCCCCAAGAGCAGCAGGAGCGGTAAAACGTGACGAAGAGATCCGATACGCCACATTCGTTCGCCAATTCAACCTCAATGTTTTCGCATTCCCTGCACAATATTGAGTGCATAAGTGTCCTGGAATTTTTGTTAATGCGAGAGCGGTAGTTCAGTCGTTATATCGAAAATCCGGCGTTGTTGTGGTCAAGAGATGGAACAGAAAATGACCCATGGGCAAAGAACGGAAAACAGGTCAAGGAATTCTCCAATTGACGCCATTTTTTTTAAAAATAGCTCTTGCGAACAGAGAAGAGTTTTTGAGCCGAACAAAAAATTGTTTTAACCTCAGTACGGGTGGGAATCGAAGCTGGGCCTCCGGATTGCGACAGTAACAAGAACCATCAACACCTCGACGGCTCCCTAGCTCAAGCTAACGGTGGACCAAGTCAAGGCGTTGTTGGAAACCTGTGTTAGCGTGCAGCCTGCAAAATGATCCTGAATTCTCGCCCATGTGCACAGATTGTGTCGAAAAGGCTCTCCGAACGTACGAGGTTCGGGTGCCGTGGTGGCACCCCCGCTTCGGAAAATAAAGCGAGCATACAACAGCCCGAGAGCTGCGTACAGCGTGATGAGCTGCCACTCTAAAAGTTTGCCTGTTGCTGAGTGCATTTTTATTGAATCCGGGTCTTTCATCGCTTCCCGGGCATCTGAGCGAGCTTGCAGCATAGTGGTCTTATTTATTCGCCACGCTGCGGCTATTTTTAGCGTCTTTCGACCTAGCACTCTCAGGAGACTATCAAGTAAAGCATAGCGCGGAGGCTCTCTATACCGTGGTGTCTATGAACACAAGAAACTGGTGAAACGTGGGAAAATAAACTACATGAGAGGACACCTAGCAATAGAATAAAACTTAGTGGAATTAATAACCAAGACCTTTAGCGTCAAGTGCTCTTGCCACGACCATATCTAAATATTTGTTTTGCATGCCAGACCAGTTCGGGGAAGTGTGGCAATCCCCGTTTCAATCAATTTAGTTGAAAGTCAGAAAACTTCGCCAAGTGGCAAGTTTGCCGAATTAAAACCAGGCAATACATTTGTTAGAAAAAGTTTTGAAACAAGTTTGCAACACGTGGTCAATAGAATTGTGCAGTCGGGGTGTTCAGCGCTCTTCCCTAACAGCAAGAAGCCCCTAATTCCACTGCGAAATTTGCTCGCCCTTTCGCTGCATGCGCAAGAAATAGATGACCGAAGTCGGCCAATATTTACGCTGTCGATGCCCAAACCGAGAGCGATGAAAAAAAAAAAAAAATGAACGAAGCTCCTACCAAAGCTGTACACAACGTTCACGAGCATCACGAAGCTTTTTTTTTTTTTGATCCACGATTGCAGCCGATTTGCTTCTTCGCTACCGCAACAATTTTTACTCCATCATTGTTTTTACAAGTGTGACCTTCCTTCATTTTTTTTAAGGGATAATCATTGAACAGCAACTTAAAGGGGCGCACGCTATGGCGTACCTTTGTCATTCCGAGCAAGTGTTTCCCCGGTTACGGCGAACGCTGGAGTCTTTCTCGTTCGGAGCAAGTGCTGCCACGATTATGGCGAATGTGGAGTTTTTTTTTTCAATCTTGGCCAATCTCTCTAAGTGGGTATGGTATGTTTGGCGTGACGAACGTGCGCAGGGGACGCTGAGCTGTCATCGCGACGCGCGCACACACAAGCGCTGGACATTTTTTGGTTTTGTAACTGCCGGACGGTCGCCGCAAGGCCCGCGCTCACGTGCGCGCGCGCTCGGCCATTTCTTGCTATTTTTAACTGCGGATACGAAAAATTACGATTTGCTAAACAGCTTCGCTGTTAAAACAGCGACAGGCAGGGCTCTTGGGGAGAGAGCTAACGGCAAGTCGAGCTGGCAGCGCTGGCGCTGGCTCCACGCATCCGCCGACGTTGCTTGGTTAACGGCGGCTTGTCGGCGCCTGACGCACCCGTCGCACAACGCACCAGCGTAGAACGGAATGTGCCGCGAGTGCAGGGCCGAGTACGCGACAGAGGAGGACTGAATGAGAAAGACGCTGAAATGCTGATTGTGGTGGACTGGGCAGCCGATGCCACTCCTGCATAAAGCGAGCAAACGTGTCCGATGAGGTGGTGAGAACGCAAAGCATGGCTGGCACAGCCTGTGAGGGGCGGGCCCCAAACGCAGTGTTTCTGGCTGTGCATCAAGGCAGAGCCCCAAATTTTCGAGGGAGCGGGATGAGATGCTCACACACTGTTAACACCCGCCAATAGATCTTACATTATTAAAGACGATAGTCTTTCTTGGGCTACTTAAACCCAGAAATTTTGGTCTGTCTGTATGTCTGTCTGTCCGTCTGTCTGTCTGTGACTCGATTCAGCCACCCGGCCAAAGCAAAAGAATGCCTGCGCAATAGTCTTATATAGTCACAGCTAAATCTACCCGTCTTGGTCCGGTGTAATGTTCATACTTGTCAACATTGTTGGAGAAGAACAAGACATAACGCAATTATGAGACAACAAATCAATACAGAAGTGATATTTGCAGTGTTCCTTTATAAAAATTCAAACATGCTTGACTTTTGCGAAATTAAATACTTCATCAACTACAGAAAAAGAAATCACTCCGCCGTCGCCTGCTGTCGCCCGCGCCACTATAGCTTCTGGCGCCATTTTAAGAAATCAACCGCTAACAGTTACGCAAGGTTCCACTAGATAGTTTCCACGTTCTGCTTGCAACGCACGTGGAGTAGGGAAACGCGGTTCTATAAACGTTGAAGTAGGGTGCCTCGATTAACGCGCGTCTTCGCCGTACGGCAGCGTTCGCATCGAGACACCCGGTTTGGAGCAGTGGAACGCGCAAAATTTAAAATGATTTAAGCAAACATTTGGCGTCTTCACCTTGGTAGGAGCGCGACGCAAGAGGAACAACATGAGATGTGAGCGGTAAAGCGAAGGGAGGCATTTACTTCGCAAAAGCCGATAAAGACTATCGTCTTTTGACGTCATTTGCAACGAAAGGAGCAGATACGCGGCCAATTTTTTTCTTTGCATCCGGTAGTCCCTTATGCCACGTTGGCCCAGCACAAAGCATAGCTTCCCTATTATTGGTCAGGTTTCTCTGATACACCAATTAACCTCTAGCGTAGTCTGCTCATCGTCGACGCCGACACCGTTCATTAGTGTTACCTGAAGCATGCTTACGTTTCACCGCGTTCATTCGCGTTTACAGTTTTTAAAATCTATCTTATGATGCATCTCCTCAGATCATGCATGCAGCTTGTGGAGCCTGAATTGTGCAAGCTCTAATAATGCATCTCCTCTTAGACCATGCACGCAGCTTGTGGAGTTCAATTGTGCAAGCTCTCATAATGCATCTCCTCTTAGACCATGCACGCTGCTTGTGGAATTCTATTGTGCAAGCTCTTATGGTACATCTTGTCCTAGACCACGCACGCAGCTTGTGGAGTTCAGTTGTGCAAGCTCTAATAATGCCAGCCCTTATGATGCATGTTATCTTAGACCATGCGCACAGCTTGTGGAAAATAATTGTGTAAGCTGCGGGGGTCCGCAGCTAGCGCTTTTGGGGGTTGCCGCGGCGCATGTCTAAGCATTCCGTCGAGTAGATTGCGTGCCGGAGCGTTTGTCCCCTCCTTTGTAATTGGTATTCTTTATTAAGGCAACATGACTGAATTACACGGGCTTACGAAAACCGAAAGAGTGAGTGGCGCTGTCTTCGCTTCCCCTCTGCGTGCCCCCAACATTTTTTTAACACGAAAGTGTGTTATTCCGGGATACACAGATTTCACTGACGTCATATCCGTCACGAAAATGACGCCAGTACAACGTACGTATGAAGCGAGCGGCCTGTAAAGGGTGCACGCCTGCAGACAGGGCCTTTTTGCGGGGAAGCAACTTTTAGTACTAAGGGTTGTTCGTTTTGGGGTTTCATATTTTAACACGAAAGTGTTTTACGCCGGGAAACAACAAGATTTCACTGACGTCATATCCGTCACAGAAATGATGCCGGTAAACCTTTGCCGAAGCGACCCACAAGCATGACGTCGCTCGCCAAGCACACCCACAAGACAGCCGCCGACCCGCAAATCATGCTCAGCTGGAGATTTCGCTGCACATTTCACTTTCGTGTTTTACCGATACTTATGACAGACGAATCAACCACAGTTTTTTTAAAAAAAGAACGCTCTCCTTATGTGTGCACCGATTGCTGTAGCCTTATCAGATGGCACCGCAGAAGCTCAGGATAAGAGCGGTTGGAGGACTTAGGTGATGATGATGATGTCGACGACGAAGACGCAAAGGAGAGCCGAAATTTAGCTCAAATGCTAAGGGTATCCAAGGCTGTTTTCTACTAAAGTTAACGGGGCGAGCGGGTTGCGAGCAGTGGACCAGAGTAATAGGGGAGGAGTTTCGTTGCTGTCAGTGTGTCATGTTGGGGTGTATTCGCCGGACTACCAGTCCTGAGAAGCGATCCTCAGGACCATAAGTTAAGTTTTTCTTGAGTGACCTGCTTTTGCTAGCAGCAACCAAGAGAATGAGCCAAAGCCTAAAATTGCGCGACGAACGGCCATTAAAACACGGTTATGCAAAGCCTGACTGGTTCTTGCGTAATAGTGCACTTCGATTTGTAGACGAGGGATCAGAGGCAAACTTTTCAGTCTTTAATCCGCGATGGGTTGAAGGGCATAACAGAATTACAACCAACAGCGATGCGTAATCTATAGCAGAAGTTTCCCACGTGAAAATTCACTCAGACAGCATAACACCACCCCGTATTCTTGCAGGCGACACATTATCATTCGTTCACGGCCAAGAAAGCTCAAATAAGTCACCACTGAGCTCAAGCAAAACCAACGTATCCTTACAGTAACCCACCGAGAGCTGGCGGAGCATGCCCAGAAGGTCCTCAGCCGGCCCGCTGTTCGGCAGCTACGTACGCGCCCTCCAACATGTCTACGTCGACGAAGGTTGGGACAGACCCCGGTCATTGTAGGACCACCCCACTTCTGAGGCGATGGGCTTTCTCCGCGGCACGATGGGCAGACGCTCAGCACGCAATCGGATACACGTAACTGAACCATGTGGATGAGCAGCTTGGCAACAGCGGGCGAAGCGATTAATTCCTTGTAACACCGATGACACCTTTGGCGTGTTTGACTCATTGAAAATGAAATGTGCAAAATAAAATTCGCTTTTGGAAGCCAGCAATGGTTACAATAAATGTCCTAGTAACGCATTTTCCCTTGATGCGGAGGTTCCAGCGACGAGCTTCGAAAGCAAGGCACCAGCCGGCGAGCATCGACCGCAGACTTGGTAGTAAGTTGATTATCGGTGTGCTGGCGCATTCATAAAGAGCGAGTCATCCGTAACATACTTACACGCGAGACAAGATCGCGCGGTATACATATATACATATAGGCGGTGTCTTAATAAACCCTGAAGGGACGAGGGCGCTCGTGGAGTAGAGAGGGCTCTTAAGCCAGTTGCCAATTTTGCGCGTTCACGCGGGTGGCTAATCGGGGTGATTAGAGTCTAAGAAGAGCATGAGTTTGGGCGCACAAAGTTTCCGGTCGCACCTAATATTTTTTTTCTTTGAACTAGGCCGTAACGCGTTGAAGCTATGCACGGGTAAGTTATGTGTAACCCAGCGGAGGGGTAAGGCTTATTCTCGTTACCTTGGGCTAACAAATTCCGAAATCTTGTACGGGCCCCTTTTCGCTGCTTGGGACCATACCAAATATACAGCTTTTGTGGCAAGCAGTCGACCTTGCGATGTCATTCTCAGAGGTAGAACGACTCAACCACTAAGCCACCGAGGCAGACGTACAAAAAAAAAAAAAAAGAAAGTTTTTCTTTGAAGGTTTTCCTTCCTTCCTTAATTTCTTTGTTTGTTTGTTTGTTTTTTCAAATCTGTCTAGTGGACGCTAGCTGAAGCTCACTTTTGAGCGCACTTGGAAATCACCTGAAGCACAAGATTAGGCCCAGTAAACAAGGTTGCTGTGCTCCGAATTTGTTCGCTCGAACGCGGATGTAAAGTGAAGCACCATGGTAAGGCAGAACCCGAGCCCACAAGCTGTTAAGACTGATAAAGAAAGAACAATAAATTACAATGGTCTTTCACTCCGTAAAAGCGGGCTATGCGCAAGCCCCTCCTAAATGCCATTTGCAAGAAAGTTTATTCATCTTTCTCTCTCCCTCTCTGCCGGTGTTGTCCAGCTCGTGCCCTGCGCGTGCGTGAACACACACGGTCCAGGTGGCAAGACACATCCCCACTGCGGCTTCACCTTTGGGCTTGTTTCATTTCTCCAAACCACCGGCAACCGACGAAGATTCGTGCGGCGAGGACGCGCCTCTTGCGCGCGCAAGCGCACAACCTTCCGTTTGTGCCCAACGCATCCCCACGGGAGCCCGGCCCACTAGGCGTGAAAACGGTGCCAGCCGAAATGAAAAACCAGCAGACCGCACCACTGCAGGCCGAGATGGTGCTCGGCCGGGCCTGGGGGTTCCCGGAAACGGGCCGCCAGAGAGCACACAGCCAGCGGCAACGGCGTGCACGCTCCGGACTGCGTTGCACAACGCCAAGAGGCGAAGCGCGTGAAACATTCGACGCCGTGCCTTCGCACTCAGACAACCGGGAAAAAATTAGAGTCATTCCACGACATGGTACCGTATTTCGTGTGCAGGTACGTCCCCCCCATTTCTGCCGTCATTGTTTATCCAATTATTCCATTATCGTTCGTCTAATTATTTCTGCAGCCCTCGAGGACCGCCCCGTGGCTATGCACGGTGGCGGGACTCACTCGCTCCGCGTGCTCCAGGCTCCAGCGCCACGCACCGATTATCCTCGACGTCGCCTAGCAACGCGTTCGCCCGGAATTCTCTCCTCCTGTGACCTTGACTGAGAGGTTTCTCCCAGCTAGGCGGCGTCACATTTCGTCTCGCCTATTTCACAGACTGCGACCTACTTACGCTGCCGCGTTAAATGTCGACCAGCCGTCTTCGATGCCATCCTGCGGTGCAACTCTGCCGTCGATGTCGCAAACATTGCAGCGGCGCTGTGTATTTTGTAGAAAGTGGCAAGTGTTTGTCACGAGGCAACGAACGTTGAGGAGACGGCTAACGCGTTTCGGGCAAACAATGTCCGCAAGCAAAGGACGACGCCCATTACAAGTCTTCAACTTGCCACGAACTTTGTAAAGTGACTAGGCATCCTGTTAGCTCTGGGGGCGCTCTGTTGGCCCAAGTGAAGAAAAATCGCGTAAACACCTCTGTAAAGGACAGGAAAGCACACAGAGACAGTTGAAACTGTTCACGCTGGATAAACAGCCCTTTCGAAGAGTTCCCCCCGACGTCAGTTTCTGAGCCTTCCTCCTCAGCGATCCGCGCTCATACGCACCGCTCTTGTAACAGAGCGTCTTTCAATCTACACCCGCCGCGGTGGCTCAGTGGCTAAGGCGTTGCGCTGCTGAGCACGAGGTCGCGGGTTCGATTCCCGGCCGCGGCGGCCGCTTTTCTGATGGAGGCGAAAAGCAAAAAACACCCGTGTGTTCGAGATTTCGACGCACGTTAAAGATCCCCAGGTGGTCAAACTTAATCCGGAGCCCTCCACTACGGCGCGCCTCATCGCCTGCGCTGCGTCGGCGCGTTAAACGCTACAATCAATCAATCAATCTTTCAATTTAGTTCCAAGCCCAGTGGTGTGAAACAAACGCGCTGATAGACGTGTGATAGACCAGCAATATAAAATCGGAATTGCAGAGCTAGCGGAGCGATGCTTACGTAAGGGCTGTGGTCTGCCACATCGTCGCATGCGAATGAAATAAAAAACTATGTGTTCCCACATACCCAACTGCGCTCCAATGCACCGTTTTGGGCAGATAAACGACAGACACATTGATACATAGCAGTGCACGGTAATAAAAAAGAAAAAGAAGTGATTAAATGCTGACGTGCTGTTCTTTCTTCGCCGTATCCTTTTTAACGCGTTTTTTTTTTGCGATTATATTGCCGGAATATCGCCAAAGAAGAGCTTCTTTAGATACCCAGAAAACGCTTATGCAATAGGGCATGTACAGCTTGAAAAAAATAATTTAGCGCGGTTTTTACCCAGCGTCGACAATGTTACTACGCTCATTCGTCGTGTGTGTGCAGGGTGAATAGATTGGAGCAGCAAATTTATCGGAAAGAACTTTCACGCCGAATTGAATTAGTGGACGTTCATGGCTGTACTTCCTGGTGTGCCGCTACGATCGGAGAAATATAGACGCAATTTTCTGCACAGCAGTTTTAATCGTAAACCTTTCCCGGCTCTCAAAAATTGCTCCGCACCTTCGAACCGTTTGTTGGAAACGGTTCCGGGAAAATCTTCTTCAATCTCGCCTTTTTTTAGCACAAGGACGAACGATCGCCCGCAATACATTGGCGGTGTTCCATTGGTCATGGTAATATTCCAGAGCTATACGGGTAGTATAATCTGCAGGTATCGCGAGGATTAATGGGGCAACCGGGCCCCACTCGGCCAGCGAGATATGAAAGGAAAATAAACGTCCACAAAAACACACCAGTCGTAAAATTGGGAACGAAATTAGGAAAAAATTATTCATCGAAAGGCAAGCTGTTGTGACGAGCATAAACGACGAATACCGTTCACACCGAAGTATACATAGACAGTGGTTTGCTCCCGATAAAGGCTCCTTCACTGCTGCCACCATGCGAATATCGCTTCCTGTTCGTTCGCATATACGAGAGAAGTGGGATAACGTATGACCAGCCAGACCACACGCAAATTAAGAGAAACGATGCGCACCGAACATTGCAGCTAGAGCCGTTGCTATTCCGCCCATTACCCTCTCTTACTTTCTGCATGGGAGAGTGCTGCATGAAATATCCACAAATAGCTGTAATTTATAATGGTCCCTGCCAGCATCCCACGCTTAATTACATTTACATTCACGCTACCTCTCTTTTCTACCCCTGGGGTTTTGGAAAGACTACGTTAAACACACGCTTTTTGTTACGTCTTAGAAGCGTTCATCTGATTCGCAGCGAAGTGCAGAAAGTTTTGACCTGGAACTGAAGCAAACACACCCTGCACACCTTGATTTTACATAAGCTTCGGGACTACTGATGAGAACTATGACCTCAAGACTTCTCCTTAAACCCATTGCAGTGAAGCACCGAAACCAAATCATTGGTCGCTTTAGAATACACAACTAAACCTTCCACTTACTTGCGGTGTACCTCGGGGAAGTAGACTTTACCTTGTCGTGTTCCTCGCTTGCAGCACTGATAATTTAACTCCAAAAGTTCTCGTGTGATCTTTTCCTAGCATTAGCTGAGTAAGCAATGAGGTAACCGTAACAATGTTGTTTCAATTACGCGCAATTTGAATGCTGCGTCAGTAAGACGAGCCTTGGCGTATTGGCTCCACTATGATGGAAGTTATGAATGATTGGTTGTATATACAGTTGGAAGGTTGAATTCCCGTTTTTAACATAAACCAGTAGATATTTTGTTGGCAATCTCCAGATCGGGCTTTAATTACGAGTGCGGCTATGGTAACAAGGCGAATCGTTCATATCTACACCTTTATTCTCCCGTGAAATTCTGCAATAAGTATACATTTTCATGTACTATATGTAAGCCACAACATTAGGCTTTGGTTACGAAAAAATACACGTTATCAAACAACCCTTCTTGTCATATTGACAGATAAAGAGGGGAAAAAAGGGAGGGAGAAATAAATCTTGTAGGCCGCCTAAATTTTTTCCATGTAGAAAACACGTTGCCGTGCAGAAAAAAAAAAGTAAAAGACGGGTTCGGAATGGGGTTCCGGCTGTTATCGTTTCGTTGTGGTTGAGTCCCCAAACTGGTTCAGTGAGTTACATATAACAAAACGGAAAAAAAACACAATTTAAACTGTCTGGTTTAACGGCCCTGCGCAACAGTGTGCCGAGACGGCTATAGGAACAGAGCTGGCCATGGACTGGCCCCTCTGGCATCTTTATTTTTCGGTTAGAATCGGCATCCTCTCCATAGAATCACGCATCACGCACGACATAAGAGCGCTGGAGTTGCGCCTGTTTACCAGTACGTTACCTAGCTTAAGAAGCGATATCTTTGAATACCGGCGGTAGACTTTTTAAAACACAGCGAAATGTGTGTAGAAGGAGCATAATGCTAGATATCGATTTTATTGTATGGGCACCTCAGAAAATTTTTCCGCAGACATCGACAGAAATGTCTGCTAACATAACTGCAATAATTAGGATTATACTACGCCATTGTTCACAAAAATTAGCGCACAGGAGTTGAGTATTTTTTGTCCGCTCCCTAGTCCCCACATTCAAACGCATGCACGGGCCCTCACTCACCAGCAAGATCTCAGAAAGCAGCTTAAAGGGACACTGAAGTCATTTGTAAACATTGCAGGATTACTAGCTCAAATTGTATACTCCGGGGACAATAGGCCATGTTTCGACCACTCTGGGCGCGTTTACGCGAATTTATTTAGTAGAAAAATCAATTCGAAAAGGCTGTCCTCCTCTCTGCACCCTCGCCCATTTTCTGTGGTGTTTTCGTGTGACGTCAGGAGGAGATGAGCTGGCAATTGGCTGCGCTACTGCGCGGCTCGCCGACCTACCGACAGAGTCAGTCGGCCCAGCGTTTAGTCCGCCGGCCGCCGACGGGTCGTCGCTATTCGCTCGCTCAGTTGAAACTAAGCCACAACACGTTTGTCAATAGAAGAATGTGCCTTTCTTTACTTTGTTAGTTTGTACACGGTATCAAGCTCCGAGTCCGGGTCGCTCCACAAAAGCGCTGCACAAGTGCACATGCGACGCTTCAATGACTGGTACGAGAGTAGGAAAATCTAAGGCCACTTGAAGGCGGGAGAAGAGTCAGCGAAGTCAATATAGGTACTAAGGAAATAAAAGCAACTGAAACTTTTACCGTACAGCGCAATACTAGGGAGCAGGAAGCACTTTTTTGCGTTGGGTGATCAAGCACAGCGGCCAGCAGAACGACCACACATCTACGAACGCTTTTCCTTCGAAGAAATTGTGGACGTTTGGTGGACGCGTACTGCACGAGCGCTATACAAAAAATAATCACCTAAGGTACTTGAAATGCTAAAACTAAATAAAAGTGTAACCTCGCTGTACATTATATACCTTACATATCCAACCACGGTAGCGCTGGCTCGTGGCCATGTGGTTTGAAGCGATAGGATTATTGTTTTGCAAGTCGCAAGTTCGAATCCCCGAGGGTACATGTTTTTTTTTGTAAGTTGATTTTTTCGTTTGCGGCCGATGTTTTCTAAACTGAGTTCACCATTTCTTGGGTTGGGCCGCAACGTTCACTGCTCCAAGAGCGAGTTCGCAGAACGCGCGCAGACTGACACTGTGCTGCGCTAGCGAGTTCTCGTTGGCGTGCTGTTGCCACCAGCACCGACTGCTTGCGGGCAGTGGGCACAGGCGAGAATCAGCAGATCCGTGGCCTGGTTCGAACACGCTTTTTACGATGCAGGCATGAGTGAGGCAAGCTCCAAATATGCGGGAAAAGCGCATGGCATTTGAGCGTCTGCGGTGACGCGGAGGGCGTTCATCCACTGTGTTGGCCTCGGCTAGTGATTGCTACGATTCCAAGCCGTCCTGGGAGGCTTATCTTAGGCATTTTACGACAGACAACGTGGCAGAAGCGCGGTACGACGATTACTGAGATATCGAGAATGCCCTTCCAACGATGCCTTCGGATGTCAAGCATGTTGTTTTACAGAACCGAAACCGAAACTTGTTTGAATGCTAACCTTGGACATCGTCCAATCAAGGTACATCTCCTCCTGTCGTCACAGCCTTTAGTTGATGCGGCCGCCATAGACCCTGCATGGTAGCTTTTCTTCTTTCCCGCTTTATAAAATAATTACCGACTTATCAAACGGATAAACGATGAAAAGTGTGTTAATTTGAGCCAATCTACGCATTTCAAGCAAAAACGTGAGCTTGACAAATTCATTTCAGTGTCCCTTTAAACTTCCAATGCATGCACCTCAAAGCGAGAAATAGCACGTTTCCCCGCTAAGACCGGCCACATTATGTGTTAGCTTCATTAATTAACATTTTTTAAATTAGCAATCGCACTTTTAAAGCGAGTAATCCAACCCAACCGCTTGTGCTGTCGTTTCTGGATTAACACATTGGCCCTTATTTTGCAGAAAAATTATGTTCATAGGCGCCAAGTTATTAGGGATAAATAAATAAATAAAACGCGCGGCCGAAATAGGTCTTGTTACATATCATTCTCCCTGTCGAATTTGGGTGACCCTAAAAACAAAAAAACTGTGGTTGATTTCTCTGTCATAGGACTCGGTAAAACACAAAAGTGAAATGTGCAGCGAAATCTGCCGCTGAGCATGATTTGCGGGTCGGCGGCTGTCTTGTGGGTGTGCTTGGCGAGAGACGTCCTGCTATCGGGTCGTTTCGGCAAAGGTGTACTGGCGTCATTTCCTTGACGGATATGATGTCAGTGAAATCTGGGGGTATCACGGCCTAAAATACTTTAGTGTTCAAATATAAAACCCGAAAACGAACAACCCTAACTGTATAACGTACTCTTTAGTACTAAAGGTTGCTTCTCCGCAAGAAGAACCTGTGTGCAGGGGTGCACCCTTTACATGCCGCTTGCTTCGTTGTACCATGGCTTCACTTCCGTGACGGATATGACGTAAGTAAAATCTTCGCGAATCCCGGAATAAAACACATTCGTGTTAAAAAACGCTTATGTCAAAGGGCAGCTTCAAGAAGAACGCGCTTTAAAAGGGAAGGGAAGAGAACCATCAGAGAGAATTTACATATACCAGCAGTTGCAGGTTAGCGGCTTACGCACACAATAAACTAAGCCAGCGCCTCATTTGTCACATAGCGTGCCTGGTACGAAGAAAATTTTATTAGGCACAGGGACAAGAGTTGGAAAGGTGGCTTGAAAGGCCTAGGCTTCTAAAAGAAACAATGCCATTGTTCGCAAACTTCCGGCAGCATAAGCGCCCGCGTATTTTCTCATTCTCTTCAACCTCTGTTAACGTCTTTAGCCTGTAGTTTGCTGTGACGTGCCGATGAGTTCATGCAGGAACGCTTGACAAAGAGTCCTTTCTTTCAATTTTTTTAATTTTACAAAAGGCCACTACCAAGAGCACCATGTCCTGTATTATCTTAGTACAAAGGGAAAGCGTATCCAAGACTAGCGTTGCGTGTCTCACCAGTGCTTTTATAAGATTTTTTTTTTGTAGGTTGACTACAGGTTGATAAAGCGTGGTTGCGTTTGTGCTGTTATGTTCGAAGTGCCGTATTGAACTTAATTTAGCGCTGCTGACCTGCGGGGATTTTTTCTACATTTATCTGAGATCAGCGTATAAAAACGGACCCCGATTCATCTCAGAAATTGCAGCATATTGTTCGAATTCGCTTCAGTTGCTTCAAAATATGTTACATGCACTAACACCTGAAATCTTGGCAAGCTACCATAGATTTTTTGTCTCTTGCCGGTGTTCCCAGACATATTGGTTTTATCCTGTGGTCTGAGGCAACCTCTGCCTTCTTTTTTTTTTTTTTTTGCTCTCATGGATGAACTTTCGAGACAAACCTCATAAATTATAAGCGAGGTTACGATCAAATTCATTCATATTTTTCATGTAACGCGTGAAATTGAAAGAAATCAGAGCCCTTTCACCATGGGAAGAGGGAAGTACACCGAAGCTGGAGATCTGGTTGCATTTGCTATGTAGGGGTTTGGGGGATTTGCTACATTGAATAATAAGGACAGTGGTCCGATCTCTACGTCACAGGCTAAGGCACACATGATTGTTGGGCAGTGGCAATGACGTTTTGTTATAGCGCCGCTACACTAATCACAACGCAGGCTGTAGCGCGCCGCACAGGTGGCCGCCGAGGAGCGCGCCGCATTACACAATGGCAGCAGGAAGATAGACGCCTCGCGTGGTGAGCAGTATACGCGACTCGGCAAATAGTCGGGGGTGGTGGATGGAGAGTAAAAGGTGGGGCTGCAACCACAATCCCTGCGTGGATGGCCACAATTCACTGAGCAACCGTCAATGTGTGAAATGCGGCTTACAAAGACCAAGCTTTGCAAGATATATGGATCGGTGTACGACCAAGCTTACACCGATCTTTTTGAAGTTGGCTTCACCTTTAAACACAAATGCTTTGTTGGGAAGATATGTTGCAGGGACAATACGAGACGTAAAAATCTGAAGGCATCAGGGGATTTTTATATTTTACGTGTTTTTCCATACGCTGAACATCCGCCTCTAGAACTCTCACACTTCCTTGGACCCTGGCGAAATCGTGAGGAGGCAGTGCTGGGTACAAAAATTCTGCTTACTTTTCTTGCGGAAACAGGGCTTGAAGAGGTTCTGTGAACCCTCTGAGCATATACATTTTATATATGTGTACATTTTCTCTTCTCCTCCCCTTTCTTTCTTTCGTTTTTTTTTTTTTTTTTTTGCTCTGTTTTTCGCGGTCACCTCACTGTATTCATCCCATCTGGAGTAGCAAGCCCCACCGTTAGTGGGGCTGACCTCTTCAGCTTTCATTGAAGGCGTTTTCTCTCTAGGTTAACTGAGGCGCGCACGAGACGGACCACCTAACGACGAGCAACGTATGTCGCCAGCAAGGGTAAGTCGCAGTGCTTACCAAATGGTGAACAAAAGCCAAGTCCCCGAGTTTTCGTTCCAAGCGGGCGCGATGAGTGTGGAGGGCGGGGGGAGGGCGTAGAAAGCGAGGTTCCAAAGCGACCACGCCAAATAAGAGAACTCGTACAGCTTGAAACCCACCAAAAACTCCTCACCAGGCCTCGTCTCAGCATCATGCTTAGTCTTCGTCTCCCCCTCCACACAAACACCGTGATACCTACCAAAGTTAAACTCCAGCGAAAATTCAAACGCCTTCATACGCAAGTTTAGGGGTTATTTTTATGTTACCGAAGATCACAGCCGAACACTGCCAGAAATTCGGAGAGGTAGCAAATCTCTTTCACGCATCCTTGGGGTGCCCCATTATGTGGCCACGAGAAAACATTCAGGAACCAAACATACTAGAGTCATAAGAGGCAGCCCTGGCCAACTGCGCCCTCGAGCAAAAGTTGATCCGAAGAACGCAGATCAGGGCAGCTGAAAGTGGGGCCCTGGAAAGACTCGCCCCACACACTTCTCTAGATCCACCTTCTCACCCTCTCGTTACATCAATATAGTTTACTGACACTCTGACTGACGCAAATATCGTTGTGAATATCGCTTTGCTGTAAATATCGTTGTCCATGGATGACGCACCAAGAAACAGCGGGGTCGGACGAGGGTGGGAGCAGGGCTCAGAAAGGGCAGAGTAGCGGAGGAGGGTAGGCCAGTGCCGCACCTACAAAACGAGTCACCTTGACAGGTAAAAGTACCCACGATGCCGAACGGGATACTCCTTGCGTCAGCGAGCGAACGGAACAAGCTTCAGCGGGTGCTGTCGAGGGGCTGGTCAAGTAGTGACGGGCGTGGCCGCGGAGTCCACCCGAATATTCAAGAGCAGATCAGCAGGTGGCCCAATTGGGCTTTTGCCTTCACAGTCGTGGGTAGTTCTAAGCATCCTCGTTTTTTCTTGTTGAAGTTGGTTTACTTTATTCTCTCCAGCTTCTTGGCCAATCCCCTGCTCAAGGGTATGTTTTTAGAGGCAACCAACCAACCAGCTGCCAAGAGCTATTGCTATCGCCATTTGACCCTCCTGGAACGCCGCGTCGAACCACCGAGGTAGAAACGTCGGTTGGGATTCAGCTCCGAAGTCCTCTGAGAAGACATGGAGGAGGAGCGCAACGTGTTCGCCAAGGATTTCGTGGTGGAGAAGGTTCTCGAGTACATGGACACCGAGGCGCTGTTCACGTGCGCCGAGGTGAACCGGCAGTGGCAGTCGCTCGCCCTGTCCGTCCTTCGCAGGAAGCTCGTCTCGGTCTCGGTCTGCTGCGCCCCGGTAAGAGCTCGCCGCCTCGATAGCAAGATCCTCCCCATTCTTAGCATTTGTAAATCGTCTGTTGACAATTTCCGAAACCCGGAGTGAATTTCCGAAACCCGCAGCGCTATCACTAAGCGCTGCATGTGATCAGCTTTGCCGCTTGAAGTGGGGGAAAAGGCAGGCTAGGAAGCGTGATTGGACGCGTACGCGCACATGGATGTCTGGACATCAGAGGTGCAACGTCAGATGGCGCGTCGAGGCATTTTGCCACGCGCTCGCGCGTCCCGGCTTATTTTGCCGCCGTGCGTACTTCGAACGCCCATCCGCCCGGCGTCGGCGAGAGAAAGTGGTTGAGTCACTTTCAAATCACTTTCAATGCGTTAAGTCACTTTCAATTCCTGCCAAGGCACGTCCATGAGTTCAACGGCCGTCCCTGCACATCGTTTTTTTTTTTTTTTCGTTAGATGATGTAATTTATGTGCGACAGGCGCCCTTTCCCGCGGACGCCCCTGCGGACTCTGGCTGGTTGCGTGCTTCCGCCGACCTTGCAAAGTAATGTCTTAGTGTCAATGGGTTGAGTAAACGACACTCTGCGTCTGCTCGGGCCAACATGCAAGCGTATAGTTAACATTTCGTAGTGCAGTGAAGTACTCAGTGTAGTAAGCTTTGATCATATTACCAAAATATTTTCGACCGTGTCTAACACTACTGTAGAGTTTTTTTTGCTACTTTTTATTACAACTTTACTCACCGTTCCTATAGGTACAAATTATTAAAGCGGTGTTACAGCGTAAGTAATTCAGGCGCGCTCGTACATTTGCGGTATTTCATCCCGGAATATGTCGGTGGGTCCCAGGATAGCTTACATCGAGCTAGTTAATGTACGTTTTTCTTAGCTTTGTAATGTTACCGAGCGGATGACAGGCCACGCGAGCGTCAAGTGGTAATTCTCGCAGCGGAAATGATCCGGAGGGCGGGCAAAATACGCGCCCAAATTTAAAACGAAAAACACCGGAAATATAAACATAACTCAACGGATACCAATCGCCTATCAGCTTCTGTGCAGTTCGTTCGGAGCTATTGGTAGATGCGCGGGCATTACATGCAGATAATTTCGGTTGCCGTGGACTAGAGAAAATGGCTACATGCGTATTACACTCACGTTTCTGCGCACGGAGTAAGCGAGGCAACAAAAAAAAAAAAAAAAAAAAAAAGGCGCGACGTAAGATTGAAGACTTCCAAATCGGCACGTGTTCGCAAACACAATTACCGCTTAATTTTGCGCGGAGAAGCCCATGGTACGCGTTCTGCTTGCTATAAAAGGGCTCGCGTTTACTGTTCGCTGGTTATGCTTGTGAACGTGGCGTCATCCCTCTGGCTCTCGAGTAGTAGTGGGGTAACGCTGTCTCGGAGCGCTGCCTGCAACTGGGAAATCATCGGCCATGAACGAATGCGCCCTGAATAACGCTAGATAGTTCTTCCAACGAATTGGGGACGACCACTTATTCCGCCTCTTTTATCGCCTCCTGTTCCTCGCCCTGTTCGCTTCATGGCCTTGCGAACGTATCTTCAACAACGATACGTACTTTGTTGCCATTTCCCTTGTTCCCCCTGCGAAGGATACCTACGCTTCCCTTTTATAGCGGCCCTCTAGCGAAAGAACACGTGGATTGGATAGGAAAGACCCTGACGGGACTCTTCTAGGCGCATCAAATGCTATTGATCTATTAAAGAACTTCGGCACGCAGTTTCATCTCAGGGCCTGCGCGTGTCATCATTTATGCACATCCTTGCAAATGTCCCGCTAAGTTAATGGGCCGTTGTGGAAGAAAAATTCTTGACGTCCCGAGAGAAGCGGGGCCGTTGGAGACGCGCTACTGGCTTGTCAGGATCCGCGCATGCGGCTTCGAATTTCCACGTTGAATATAGGGCGCACTTGGAAAACTGCAAAGCGATCGTTGTCTCGGTCCAAACGGAAAGAAAGCAGTTGACAGTGAGTATGCACTTAGCCATTGTTCGTGGTTCGCGAATGTGTTGCTGCATTATTATGGCTTGGATGATGAGAAAAAGTTGGCCGCGTGCGCCAGCTGTTAGGAATGCAGCTCCAGCATTTCTATTGCGTACCCTTACAGATAGAGTAAGCTGTGCCGTTATAAAATGCGAAACCACATGAAAATTTTCTGTTATGATGGCGGAGGTATTTTTCAAACCTTTCACCAACTAAATGGGCCATTTCCGCTGAAGGAACACGTAGATAGAAGATTTGCGATCATGCCTACTAAATGCTGTTTGTATTCATGGACCACTTCAGAAATCTTTGTGAAGCCTCGGTACCTAAGGGGACGTAGTAGACAACGCACGGCCACAGCGAGATCACCGCAAGGTCACCGGATCAAGGGAATTCACGGATATCTAAGATAAAGGTACCTGTGAAGCAACAACCAGGCACTTATGGCGGCACCAGCGACGCCATAAACGAATGTCACGTGACTCCCGTCTACGACGTCATTGTTACGGTTGACTTGCTTGCAACTGAGGGGTGTTGGATGGAGGGGGCGTCCAGGAAGTGATGCGGTTCACCAGGTGGAAGAATAACATGACTATAAAACCCCCAATTCCGATGCGGAGCATCGACATTATCCTCGACTAATGAGAAAAAATGTTTTAAGGTTGCAGAAACCAGCGGCAGCCCCAGAGCGAGCTTCTGAAAGGGGAAGAAGGGGGAGTGAGCGGGCACTAGTTATAGCCCAAAGGCAAAAGTGGGGATGCATATACACTAAAGCTTAGCAGGGCCAGTTGGGAAGGCGTTAAGCGAGGGTAAAATGTCAGGTCAGGACAGTATTTCTTGGATCCGCCGCTGCCTGCAACGGCGGTGTCTCTCTGTGGCAAGAATAAAAAGATTGACTTGGGAACCCAGAGATTGACCTGGGGATCCAGCTCTTCTACCTGCGGCAACCAATGTAAGCAAATACGACGTGATGGAGAAAGGAGGGAGTGTCTCTAGAATCTTTTATTCACTTCTTTAAGGGTGACAATGGGTGTTTTTACGCATTCCTATGTGCAATCGCGAAACTCTTCCCTACACTCTCAAAAGACTGTCTCATAGCTAGCGCGTATGGCTAAAACGAAGTTCTTGGTTTCGGGCTTGTCCAAACAGGAGAGCGGGAAGGAGGAAAATGAGCTGCAGTCGTGCCTGGGCGGCGTCCAGGTGTGCATGGAGATCTTCTGCTCCCGCTTCGCGCGCTTCCGCAACATCGCCCGCATGGCCGGCATGCGGCCATCTCTCGTCATCCTCTGCCACCACGGCGACCTGAGCGAGGACAAGAGAGGTGCGTGACGTACATGCGTCATCCACACCATATATCTTGTATGTTCACTGCAGGGCGAAGGCCTCTCCCATGGACTTCCACCTACTCCTAACCCTCGCTGTCCGAATTCGTTCTTTGCCACCGATTCTCCTTACGGCATCCCTCCATCGAGAGAGAGAGAGAGAGAGAGAGAGAGAGAGAGAGAGAGAGAGAGAGAGAGAGAGAGAGAGAGAGTTAACGCGTTTATTGCGAAAATCAATGAGGAGGAGTCCTCATTACGAGACCCCTTGAGCTTTCCCAGCCTCAACGGCCCTCAACACCAGCAGGCGCTGATCATGAAAGTCGGAGCTGGTCAGAGCTTTCTCCCAAAGCTCGTAAGAAGAAAGCGAGCGATCGTACAAATGCAGTGGGGCGTGGGCGCAGCCCCCAACCACATAAAAGAGCTTCCCGGGGGCTTTTCAGAAGCGGCATAGCTATAGGAATAATACGGTGGGGTACAACATATGGCATTCAGTGAGATTGAGAAAGGTATTCGTCTGGAGTGCATGGAGCTGCCGTTCCTCCTCTTTCGTTAGGTGTTTATGCGGCGAGTCACCGGTCGTCCCCTACTTCTAGCCCCGTCTCCCAGTGTCCACACCTTTACCCTTGTTGTCTACCGGTTGTTAGTTCTCCCCATTACATGTCCAGCCAAATTCCGTTGCCACCTCTTAATTTGAGTCAGTTTATCTCCCAACGGAGTCTGCTCCGAAACCCAAGGCACTCGTTTCCTCTCTCCAAGCGTTACTCCTACCATTCGTCTTACCATGCCTCGTGAGCAGCGCTAAATTTTCCTTCGAGGTGTTTTGCGAGTTCTCAGGTTTATTACCAACAATTAGTCACGCCGAGTGCGAATCGGATGTATACCTTTTCTTGTAGTGACAGAAGTAGCATATTGTATTGTTCAGAAGAGCTTGCCGAAGGCTACACCTTGTTAGCTCCTAGTGGTTTTAATCGGCGCTGTTAACTTGTCCCTGATAATTATAGTATCACCACCTCGTTTACTATTTTATTGCGGATGCTGCAGCGGAGCCTTTTTCCTGTATATTTAACAGTAATTTCTGCTTATTCATATTCATCTTAACCTGCCACTAAGCTTTCTCGGTAGAGTTCCTGATTAACTCTTTGCCGGAATTTTCCCGATTTGCTGGACAAGATGATGTCATCCGCAAATCTAAGGTGGGTAAAATATTGTACCTTGACTCATATCCCCGACTTCGCCCAGTCAAGCTTTTAAAATACGTTTACTAGATATACTGTTTAAAGAATATAGGTGAGACGGGGTGCCCTTGGCGGACGCTTTTCCTAAGAGAACTTCGCCCTCTTGTTATGAAGGTTTATTGTGGCCGTAGATTCCTTGTATATGTCCTCTAAGAGCCCTGTGTACGTGCTTGCTCCTTGTTCCTCAAATGCCTCCATCACTGTGGCGGTAAGCATCTACTGAATCTAAGGCTTTTCCGTAATATTTCCTCGGGGCTCACTTATTCTGTTGACTGCTATCTTGGTAAACGACTTTTATACAACAGATAATAGGCTGATGTGTCTGTAAACCTTAATCTGAGCTCTTTGACATCAACCTTCTAGTGAATTACTACCCATGAATTACTACAAATTACTTACTACACATTATTCCTAGACTACACATTACTTCCTACGCATGGGGTATTCCGTCATCCCCTCCGGCTACCCTTACCTTTTCCATTTTGTATTCAGTTACTGCTGGAATATCGCGAACAAGGGTGTCTGTTCAGTGCGGTTTTCTCGCTTAATGAATCTGCACAGAAGCTTTCCTGTACTTACATAATCTCATCCGTGTTGTTCGTAATATTACCAGCTTCGACCCTCTGTGCATACATTGTATATATACAAATACCAACCTTCTTGTTTATTACCCTAATGTTAGAGGCTTCTCCAATCCTTGACATGTTTTCGACAGAAATTCCCATATTCCTGCTCCCGTTAATCAAATTTGGCACTTCCGCGAATTTGATCGGCTTTGTCGTATTGTTAGAAAACTTGGGTATGTGTGCGCGCGTATATATATATATATATATATATATATATATATATATATATATATATATATATATATATATATATATATATATATATATATATATATATATGTGTGTGTGTGTGTGTGTGTGTGTGTGGCTGCATGTGCGCGTGCGTGCGCGTGTATGTTAGTGTGTGCGTGTACGAGCGTGTTCGCCTTGGCAGGCCTGTAACACCCTTCCTGGTGATGTTTTTCTTTCCCTCCTGATTTTTAAGTACATACCTCCTAGATTGTTGAAAGATCAGCGGAACTGTGTGTTGTTAAATGTGCAGGTGCTGCATCTTCACTCTCACCGTGCCACCAGTGCCGCATTCCTATAATCAGGCCCCGCTTTGCGTGCGTGGTTACTTTGGGTAATGTGAAGCCTGCTAAAAATAAAAGAAGGTAGCACGCGGAGCTTTTATACGGGACATATCCGATGTTGCTCGCCTCTGACAAACCTAAACAGTGCCACCGCTGCTTTGTGGATGAAGACAGATGGCCTGACACCAATGCACATACCGCCACAAAGAGCTGTAACATCACAACTATATTCTGCATGAAGCGTACTAGTTAAATACGGGAGCCCTATCGTAATTATGGCCAGCACGGCGGCTGACTGACTCAGATGAGAGGAAGAAGTATTAGCCTGCCAACTAAGTGTGGCGAGAACCATCGGTCACGCAGCGGTCCAAGACAAGCGCGAAAAAAAGGAAGACGAACATAACTCGTGAAAGGAACAGGACAGCATGCATTGAAGAAAACGGGCGTCTCCAGTTGCTCTCAGAAACTCTCCCGCGGAAGGAAGCACCGGAATACCATCTGCAAGGAGGAGACACGTGGAAGATATTCGTGTACAAGACAGATACAAGGCATCGGTGCGTCTTGTGTTCATTGTATATCCCTTTTGTGCCTTTTTGCCTTTTTCTATAGCTGCTTCCCCACCACTAATAGCACCGACGGAGGTACTCGCATTTCCAAAACAGTAACCGCGTTCTCGCGTGCACTCTATGCATTTCCGTCCGAAGTGGCGAAAGTGTACTATCTATCACAGCTGGCACACTTTCATGTCACAGCTCACGGACGAAGCGCCAGTAAATGGGAGGCTAGCTAAATGTCAGGGACGGCCTGGTATCATTGCTCTTGGGTACTTCTGTTCTTCCCAAGTCCTAGGCTTTAGCGCGTGTCTGTTAAGCTGCGATGTAATACGCTTTTTCGACTACTCCCTAATTGTGCATGCACACTGCGACTCCAGACCCTTGATTTCACACACTTTGCAGGTAAGGGGAAACTTGAGTGTCCCGCACTGCCCGTTGCTTTCTTGTTGCTTGCATATTGTGCTGTAGCCTGTTTGTTTGCGAAATAACTCTGATCGTTTCCTAAATGTCAGTTAACACACCGCAAGCTTGTTTCGGGTAAGCCGTATAGCTCTGAATCCCAATACGTCGATGGCTGCAGGCATGCAGTTACGCGCCGCGTGTCTCTTGAAAGCCTGTACGCGCGCCATAGAGGGAGGCGTATCACAGGAATCGATTGACTTCTAATTTGTCATTTTAACAGCAGAGCTGTTTAACCTTGCGCTTGGTCTAGCGGCGTTCGCAAAAAGTGCTCTCAGAAAAAAAAATAAAATTCACGCATCTCCGCGAAGTGAATCATGACGAGTGGGCGAAGCACTGGGGATCGTTCTTACCCTAAATCACCCGTGAGAGAGCTTACTGCTGCTAAAACGATTTCCTATCCAATCCAATCCAATACAATTCAATTTAATCCAATCGAATCAAATCCAAATACAATTCAATTCAATCCATTCCAATCCAAAGCTCATCGCGGATGCGCAGCACGGCTCTCCAGGAGCTCTCTCTCTCTCTCTCTCTCTCTCTCTCTCTCTCTCTCTCTCTCTCTCTCTCTCTCTCTATCTATCTATCTATCTATCTATCTATCTATCTATCTAATCTCTCTCTCTCTAACCTTTTGTGAACCTTTTATTTTGTTCTTGTTAACCCTTTGTGAACCTTTTGTTCACGGATGTTTCGATTTACATGGTGCTGTGCGTCTCTCTCTCTCTCTCTCTCTCTCTCTCTCTCTCTCTCTATCTATCTATCTATCTATCTATCTATCTAATCTCTCTCTCTCTAACCTTTTGTGAACCTTTTATTTTGTTCTTGTTAACCCTTTGTGAACCTTTTGTTCACGGATGTTTCGATTTACATGGTGCTGTGCGTCTCTCTCTCTCTCTCTCTCTCTCTCTCTCTCTCTCTCTCTCTCTCTCTCTCTCTCTCTCTCTCTCTCTAACCTTTTGTGAACCTTTCATTTTGTTCTTGTTAACCTTTTGCGAACCTTTTATTCACAGATGTTTCGATTTACACGGTGCTGTGCCGTCAGCACGGATGACGGCGGCCGGACAAGCCTCGGCTTGTCGTCCAGGCTTGCGCGTGGGCTTTTGCCACGTGAGGAGGTCACAAAGAAATACCATAAAAACAGTTCACGTGCGTCCACGCCTGAAGTGGGGAGCACAGGAGAGCTCACGCTACAGTTCGCGAAGTCGGTTGCCGCTGGTTCTAGCGTGTGCAAACGCGGTCCACTTTGGGAGAAATATGAAAGCCTGCGGACGAAATGATCCGGACCTGCCAGTCATGGAGAACTTTCAACGGCAAGTTGGGAGATCCATGTGAGGTGCAACAGTCGGGTCTCCGACGAAGAGAGAGGGGCCGCCAGATCTGCTGTTTCTCCAGCCTTGCGCCACTAGTGCAGGCTGCTCCAATTTTTTTAAACTGCTCAGAACTGCCCTAGAGCAGCTTCGCATTTTTGTGCCCATGGAATTTCTGTTGGAACAGCAGTTTTTGACTGCCCCCGAACTGCTCTGAACTGCTCTGGACAGGCAAATAAAAGAGACCGTCAATGTTCGCAGTGGTGGAGTATGTGCTGGACCTTCTTCCCGTCGACTCGGTCATCGTGTACTTCAAGCTGGAGCTGATCCTTCCCGACGACGACTCCGAGGTGTCGACGCATGAGGGCATCTTCGGCGAGTTCCTCTTCCGCCCGGACACGGGGCCCTTCGTTCCTGCTCCCGTCGCGCTTCAAGGAAGGCCAGAGGACCAGCAGCCGACGGCCACATCTCTGTCTGGGTGCGTGCCAAAATCACCAGATTTATTCTACTTTTCCAAGGGCAGAAGCATAACGCGTGATGTTCGAACAGTGTGGTAGAGCAGTGTGCCTGAGATGAGATGGCCACCTTATTAGTTACTAACTGAATGCCTAATTGCTAATTACGCGTTTCAGCCGCATTTACTGGCGTTATGCAAAGCGCTTGGAAAGTTTGCCCACTGTTAAGAAACGGCGATTTTCGATGGAGAGTTCAAATACACACGGAATGCAGTCATGCGCGGATAGAAGGTTACAAGTTCGAAGTGAACTATGGGATCTGAAAAAAAAAGAAAACTCTCGCGCAAGCGCTTCAAAGCCTTATTCGAGTGTCGTCCGCTTGTGTCCGTAGGGAATGGACCGCTGTACCAAGATTAAATATGGAGGTAATGCAGGAAATTGAAGGGTTTTTAGTTTAAGTTCAAGGCCTGTGACGTATTTCTGTTTTTCGTTTTGAAAAAATATTACTAAGTGCGTCCTTCAACCCTATTGTAGGGACTTGATTGATTGTAGGGATTAACGTGTGGACGCAACGCAGGCGATGAGGCGCGCCGTAGTGGAGGGCTCCGGATTAATTTTGACCACCTGGGGATCTTTAACGTGCTCCGAAATCTCGTACACACGGGCGTTTTTGCTTTTCGCCTCCATCAGAAAAGCGGCCGCCGCGGCCGGGAATCGAACCCGCGACCTCGTGCTCAGCAGCGCAACGCCTTAGCCACTGAGCCACCGCGGAGGGTACTATAATAGTCTTACCATGTGCGAACAATGTTCACCCGTTGTGCTAAGAACTAAATGTGGCACACAAGATAAATTCACAGAAAATTCGGGAAATAAAAATTCTGATGTTCGAGCATGTTACCATGTGAGCTTCATTGCGGCAATTCGCATAAAATTACTGATAGTGTCACGAAAGAGACAGATGGTTGCCAAACAGAAGACTAGTTTTAATCAATATAGAGCCCACACACGGTAGCGAGCAAGGAGGCAGAACGTCTTCTTCCTCTAACCAGGTCCCTGGCTCCGCCTAGTGGTCATGGCGGTTTCCGAGTAGTCGGCGCATACCCTTGTGGGGATAATTATCGTTCATAGTGTGGCACTATCCCTCTCCTTCAAACAGCATCGACTCGATGTTAAAGAAAAGTGTAAACAGTAAAAAGGAAGGCTCTAAAGAGAACACAGTTGCTACTATAGTTCCGACAGTCCTTCACTGTATTGTAGGCATCTTTGGCACTCCTCCAGGAGTGAGATTGCAACTTCAGCAGCCGTAAGTCCATCAAGCCCATTGAACGGCCGTCGGCACTCAACGTGAGTGGTCAGCTTCATCCTGGCCACATGAACAACATCTGGAAAGGCCCTCCGCCGCGATCGAACAGTTCCTTCGGGAACACCTGGTACGTAACCTCACTGAGTTGACGCACCACTTTGTAGGGGCCGAAGTAGCGGCGCAACAGTTTTTCGGATCTCCTTCGAAGGCGCACGGGGCTCGACACCAAAACCTGGTCTCCGGACTGGTAAATCACCTTTCTGTGCCGGTTGTTATATCGGCGTGCGTCGATTTTTTGTTGGTTCCGTATTCTACATCGCGCGAGGTTGCGAACTGCTTCGGCGCGCCTAGTGAATTCTTCAGCGCCTGAAGTGGGTGCTTCAGTTCCACTGGGCAGAAGCATCGCATCAAGCATTGTGGTGACCTCCCGACCATGAACGAGACAAAAATGAGTGAAGCAGGTTGTTTCCTGCGGAGCCGTGTTGTATGCGAATACAACGTACCTCATCCCAGTTCTTGTGGTCATCGTTAACATACATGGAAATCATATCAGCGATGGTCTTGTTGAGCCGCTCGGTCAGACCATTCGTTTGCGGATGGTATGCAGTTGGGCGGTGGTGGTCGGTGTGCGTAATTTTTATTGGTTCTTCAGTAAGCGCTGATGTAAACGCAGTTCCTCGGTCAGTGATGACGACTGCTGGGGCACCATGGCGGAGCACAATACTGTGGAGGAAAAATCTCGCAATTTCCGCTAGTGTTCCTCGTGGTAGTCCCTTTGATTCGCAGTATCGTGTAAGGCAGTCAGTAGCGACCACAATCCACTTGTTTCCAGCTGACGACAAAGGAAATGGGCCGAGTAAATCCATGCCGATCTGTTGAAATGGCAGGTTCGGGGATGAATTGACTGTAAGAAGCCGGCTGGCCGAGTAGATGGAGATTTGCGGCGCTGGCAATCCCGGCACGTTGTAACGTAGTGTTTGATTGTCGCGGCTAACTTTGGTCAGTAGTACTTCTGGCGGACGCGCGCCATTGTGCGAGCGAAGCCAAAGTGCCCCGACGAGGGCTCGTCGTGGCAAGCGTGTAGAACGTCTCCGTGCAGGCATGTCGGTACAACCAGAAGGTATTCGGATCCTGTAGGGTGAAATCCTTTTTTAAAGAGCACGCCGTCCCGGAGAACGAAAGA
Organism: Haemaphysalis longicornis; assembly: GCF_048455015.1. Classification (NCBI taxonomy): domain Eukaryota; kingdom Metazoa; phylum Arthropoda; class Arachnida; order Ixodida; family Ixodidae; genus Haemaphysalis; species Haemaphysalis longicornis. The sequence goes on from NW_027526295.1 coordinate 253,018,940, forward strand.
TGAAAGTGAGCGCCTAAAAAGTCGTGGGATAAGCGCGTTACATCCCTCGAGGTACTCAATAAGTGGCTGGAGCTACGAGTCGTCTCTCTGTTGCTGAGCAAGATATGTAGCTTCCAAGGCTCTGAGGAACGCATTGTCCTCTTCCGAGACATCAGGATTACGCTCAAGGGGAGCTCGCGGCAAGCAGTCGTCGTCGGTGTGCCGCTTCCCGTATTTATACACGATGGTGACATCCAACTCCTGAAGCTTGAGGCTCCACCGCGCAAGGCGTCCCGACGGGTCCTTGAGACTTGCCAGCCAGCACAAGCAGTGATGGTCACTAACGACGCGAAATGGACGGCCGTACAGGGTCTAACTCTTTGTAGTCGCCTATAGTACCGCCAAGCACTCCTTTTCTGTCATTGAGTAGTTTCTCTCCGCCCGTGATAGAGTGCGACTTGCGTAGGCAATCACTCGCTCAACTCCCTCTTGCCACTGTACTAAAACGGCGCCGAGTCCAACGTTGCTTGCATCTGTGTGCAGCTCCGTCTTGGCATCTTCGTCAAAACGACGAAGTATAGAGGTCATTTGCAAGCGACTCTTGAGCTCCTCGAAAGCTATGAACTGCTCTTCTCCCCAAGCGAAAGGTACGCCGTCTTTTGTCAAGAAAGTTAGGGGCTCCGCCGCTTTTGAAAAGTTGGCCACAAATCGTCGATAAACACAAAGACCCACTAATCGGCGTACGGCCCGTTTGTCAGTTGGCGTTGGGAACGAGCTTACCGCAGTCGTCTTCTCGGGTTCTGGGCTCACGCCCTCGGAGCTCACCACATGTCCAAGAAACTTAAGTGTTTCGAAGGCGAAGTGGCACTTTTCTGGCTTGAGGGAGAGACCGACTGCACGGATCGCATCGAATACTGTTTGGAGGCGTTCGAAATGTTCATCAAACGTGGCCGAAAAGATGTATACGTCATCCAAGTAAACGAGACAAGAGTGCCATTTCAGATCCGAGAGAACGCTGTCCATCATTCGGTGGAATGTGGCAGGTGCAGAGCCAAGGCCGAACGGCAGCACTTTAAACTCAAACAATCCGTCAGGGGTAATGAAGGCAGTCTTTTCACGGTCTCGTTCATCAACTTAAGTCTGTTAGTATCCGCTACGCAGGTCGATGGAAGAAAAATATCTGGCAAGGCGGAGTAGATCGAGGGAGTCATTGAGACGTGGCAAGGGATATACATCGTTTTTGGTAATTTTGATAAGTCTTCGGTAGTCGACGTAGAAGCCGAGGGTACCGTGTTTCTTAGCAACGAGAACGACAGGTGATACCCATGGGCTTTTAGACGGCTGTATCACGTCATCCCGCAGCATCTCCTTGACTTGGCGTTGAATGACCTCTCGTTCTTTTGACGAAACCCTGTACGGTTGTTGCCGAAAAGATCTCTCTCCGTCTCCGATTTTAATGCGGTGTTTAACTAGTTCAGTGCGCTTAACCTTGGTCGAGGAAGCAAATCAGTCACTGAACGAGCTGATGAGAGCCTGGAGTAGGTTAAATTGGGGTTAAATTGGGGCTAATTTCAACAAGACTGGTAGGCTTAGCAGTCACTGTGACTGTAGAAATGGTAATCGATTCCCGCTATTTCTGCGAGATAAACCACAGCTGTGTCTTGGTTAAGATGCTGGGGTGCGGCACTGAAATTCGTTAGGAGAATGTCCGTGCGATAGTTCCGGATTTCAACCACTCCCCGAGCCATGCCGATCAGTCGTTCGAACAGAAGGGGCACGTTAGCTTCGGCAATTCCGGACGTAATTTCACTGTCTTACTTTACGGAAACACACACTTGCTCGGGGAGGGGGGGGCAGCGTCACGTGATTATCGCAAAGGCGTAATGCCATACAACGTGGCTCGGCGTCGGTTTTGACAGCTCGGTTGGTAGAGAACGTAACCAGTAGATCTCGCAGGTCGATGGTGGCCCCATACTCATAAAGGAAGTCTAGTCCGAGGATGAGTGGCTTTGAACACTCCCGCAGGACAAGGAAGCAGGACGGAAAAAACGCGTCTCGTATCTTAATTCATGCCGTACAAACTTCAATCGGTGTAAGGAGGGGGCCGCCAGCCGAGCGAATCGGCGGGCCGCTCCAAGGTGTTACCACCTTTCTTAACTGGACAGCAAGCTGGCTGCTCATTACAGAAAAGTCCGATCCTGCGTCCACTAGAGCCGTCAAAGGGTAGTTGTCGGCTGAAATCGGAATTAGGCGGATACTACGCCAGCGTTCCCGTGGTGCGTTTCTGGGCTAGGAGCACCTTAACCAAATGTTAAGTGGTGGCAGAAGTGATGAGGCGAGCCATGGTAGGATGATGAACGATCTATTTACACGCGATATATGTAGAAGGTGGCCATGGGTGAGACCAAGCCAGGCAACGTGTCCCACCCAGCTTCGTCTTCGTCGCAGATGCTGGTGCGCATCGCTACGCGCCAGTGTCTTCTTTCTCGTTTTTCATGGCGTAGCATAACCCCCTCATCGAAGGCGACCGTCCCGGTCGAGGCCGCGTTAGCATGATGAGCTCGGTAAAGATGAACGATGTGATGAGAATGTACCGTGAAGCTTTTGCAGCCACGGATGTAAGTGATGGGTTTGGTGAGCACTGACCCGCAGCATCAACGTCCGCAAAGCAACGACGAACCGGTGAGGGCTTGTAACCACGTCGGACCACAGCGCTGGGGACGTGGCGTCGTCGTCTGGTCACATGTCGCGCCTTGATCGGCTGCTTACGGGCTGGGGACATGGGGCGGGGGACATGGTCGAATGCTGGTTGGTCGCTGTGGGTTGGGGCTGGCCGACGCGGTTCACGCCCCCTCGATGATTGCGCCGATTCTGATGAGGTGCGAAGCTGGGGCTAGGACGGGGATGTACCCATTACCTTCACCAAACTGTCACAAGAGGGACAAACGGTTGCCAAACAGAAGACTAGTTTTAATCAGTATAGAGCCCACACAGCAGCGAGCAAGCAGGCAGAACGTCGTCCTCCTCTAACCAGGTCCCTGGCTCCGCCTAGTGGTCATGGCGGTTTCCGAGTAGTCGGCGCATACCCTTTCGGGGATATACCTTTCATACTGTGGCAATAGCATCATTCGAAAGCTTAATCATGTACCTTGCGGAGAACGCAGATTGGCTGCCCGGTGTCGTGGAAGGATACCTATGAGGCATCAACTTTAAGTTTACAGGAGAAGGTGACCACGTTATGAATGATTTAAGAACAAATGTTAGTGTTTGGGTTACTAAAAATTTGATGAAGATGAGTAGTTGAAGCACTTGTAGACGTTATACTACAGTATATCAACAAGACGCGGAGAGATGGTTCGGAGTGCAAACACAGATTCATGAACTGTTGTGGCATGAACTGTTCGTGTGCCTGGGTCGTCTCCCAGACAAGGCATCGAGTTTCTGCGGGGTCTGAACCCTGCGACGGAAGTTTCGGATCGGCGCAGATCACTCTGGTTGCAGGGTTCAAGAGTAATGTCTGTGCGGATTTGTGTTTGCAGGACACTTGGTTGTGCTTTGCAGAAGTGTGACCGTTCTCTAGTGATCGGAAGAGACCAGTGGCAGTAACAGCTTTGCTGGAACATTGGTTGTGCTCCGTGGTTGTGACACTTCAAGTTAGCACAACTCTAATATGGGTGGCCTTGATGCGAAACGCTCTTGACTTAATATTCGAGGCGGCAGCGGGGGTGTCTGAAGCCTCGCCCACTGATGGGCTAATGGGTGGCTTAAAAACGCTCTCTCCTTGACACCCAACCGAAAACTGACCGTGCCGGTGTGCCCCGTTTGCGCGCTCACACCGCCAAAGCTCACAGCAATCTGGATCCCCAACATTAGGCCTCCTCGATTCACTGGTCCTGGACATACAACAGGCAGTCCGCGGCCTACCTTGAAATCGAGGGTCCCATATAGGTATACGCCGGAAAATTGGGTGCCGGATCGCGTCCCGGGCCGGGCATTCCGCGGATGATTCTGGTCTGGTAATCGAGGAAGGGCGATGGGTTCGCTTGGAGGCCATAGTGATGATGAGGCTTTATTTCAGGCAAACGTAATTTAGGCAGCATAGCAGAGTTCCGTTCCACAATAAGCGGCTGCAGCGCACCGTACGCTGATAGTCTAGTTTACCAAATGTATACCGGAGTGTTACGTGACTCACAGGTAATAGAAGATATCGTCTACCCCGTCACTGGTTACGCTAATGTCGCGTGACGCGTGTTGAGTACAATGGGGATAAATGCTGCAAGCATGGACACCTAGCCGAGTTAGAGAGACGGGCGAGTCGGGAGATATGGGCAGAGTAATCATAGGTATTAATCATAGTTGAGAGAGAGAAGAGCCTTGGCGGAATTGTCGCAGCCCACCGCAGCAGCAGCCGCAGCCTCGGGACGAGCTGTCGGCGTTCCCCGCGCCCATCTCGGCGGCCGGCTCGCCCGTGGCTGGGGCACGGCACATGGCGCCGCCGGTGGCGACCCCTCCCGTGCAGAGCCGGCCCCGCGCCGGCTCGTCGGCCGGAAGCGAGGCGGGTATGGTGTTCCGCAACGTGCTGCCCGGCGTGCTGGTGTTCCAGGCGCTGCACGTGACCGAAGCCATCCTGGAGGGAAACGCGGTCACGTCCTTCTTCACCGAGGCCGACACCCAGAGAACCATACAGGTGGGGGCGGGCATCGGGCAGGAGGATGACAGGAGTAACGCTTATGGATAGAAAACGAGCCTCTCACATCGGGGAACAATTCCTGAGGGAAGGCATCGTAGCTCAAATTAAGAGGAGGAAGTAGACTTGGGAAGTGTACGTAGTGCGTAGAACTTGCAGCCAGTGAACTATCAGAATAACGACGTGGCCACCGAGAGACGAGAGTATAGAAATAGCGGTAGACCATAGCGGAGAAATAGCGGAGACTCGACCGAGGATCGAAATCAGAAAACGCGGACGAAAAGAATGGACTTGGGTGTCGCAAGACAGGAATGACTGGAGGAATATGCAAGAGGTCGTCGTCCTGCAGTGGACACAAATGGGATGACGGCGGTGGCGGCTGTGGCTGTGTAGAAGAAGAAGAGAAGGGAAGCCGATTGTGTAGACACCGGCGTTGGACGTGTTCAATGGCGGGGCTAAGAAGTGTGAAAGATGCCTTGGTGGACGCCATAAACATCGGAACCAAATGTAATTATCACCGAGTATGGCTAGAGGGGACAGAAAGCCAGCATAGTCACCCTCTTTGTTGAAAATGAGCGTGCAGGCCAAACCAGTCTTCACACGCTCACGGTGGCATACCGAGATTTCAAGGTGAACGTCTCACGGCCCGATGTGACCTGACTACTGCCCTCCGAGGTCGAGCTGTTGGCTTGGTGCGCTAGTAAGATTCCCACGACGAGGGAGGGAAACGGACGGCCCCATGTTTGTTCCCTAGAATAAAACTGTAGTCGTTCAAAGTTTCATTCAGATAATTAGCTAGTAAGTAGGCTCAATTGCAAATTGCAAACAAGCGTGTTTCGTTTCGTGCACTCCTTGGCCTGCGTCCAGTTTCACTGGCCATCCTTCTTCAGAGAGTGGAAGAACAGTGCATGTTTTTCTTCCGAAAGACTGCGATTCTCTCTTTTTTAAAACGTAGCCTTTCCTTTACAGCTCTTGACCAAATCTTCCTGCGTTGAAGCCACGTCCTCTAAACTCGCGAGCTTAGGACGACGCAGTGACTGACTGGAACGTTTGGAGAGAGGGACAGAGAGACAGATGAAACGTCTATTGTAAATAAAAGGTATCCATTCTAGGGTAAATCCCCTTCTCCAGGGCCCCTATTTCCTCTTCCCCCGTCGTAGCCCTGAAGATCAGATACTTGTGAACTCCAGGGTCGGAGTTGGCCAGAGCTGTCTCCCATAGCTCATATAAGTCGGTATTGTTGTTTAATGAGGGCCATACAATACGGCAACCCCAGGATATGTAGAATAAGGTAGATATTTCACCGCATTTATTACATGCGTTTGAGAATTTCTCGGGGTACATGTTAGATAGTCTGAGGATGGGTTTTCGCCTGTATTTCGCCTGAGGATGGGTTTTCGCCTGATGGGTTTTCGCCTGTCTGAGGATGGGATAGGTTTGCGCCTGTATTTGTCTGAGAGACTGATTCACTGCAGCTGATAAGCTTTTATCGGTCGCAGGAAAGACAACTGTGGCTTTTTTTTTAGTGTTGAGGCGCTCACCGAAGGCATTGGGGAGACTGGTGAGTAAGCTAGTGCTACTGGCTAAGCGGTTAATAAGTCATCGCGCAGCTTTGTTTGCTCTCTCATTACCCTCAAGCTCATCACGTCCCGGTGCCCAAATGATGTTTCGGAAAGTGTGGATATTGAGTGGAAAAACTTTTGTGAGCCTCTTGTGAACGTTTAGACATCGATGCAGAATCGAAATCAAGAGGTTTAAGTCGGTGAGCGTAAATGCAGGCCTGTCTCAGGGCCGCCTAACGCAGCGACCCGTTTCCTTCGTCATTTCCTCATCCTTTCCTTTCCCTGCAGTGCGTAAGACATGGTTAAGTGTTGGTCTTTTTGCTCGTAACGGTGTGTTGTGTCCCTCTGGTCGGGTGTTGTGTTCGACTCGAAAGTTCCGTCCTTTTCGGCCGTTCCGCAACATGATAAATGAGGCGATTGCTTTGCCGACCAGTTTCGTATAGAGGGACAAATCCAGCCGTTCCACAACATGATAAATGAGGCGATTGCTTTGCCGACCAGTTTCGTCTGGAGGGACAAATCCAGAATGTGCACATTGTTGTTGGCATGATCAGAGAGGTGGCATCATTGCTGCTCAGTTCCATGAAGACCATCCGCCGAAAGTGCGCAATGAGTGAGGTTATAGTCCTGCTGATACTAGTTGCACATAGGCGTCCCTGCTGGCGTGATGAACGGGTGGCATGACTAGCACGTCAACTCTATAATATACCACGAGATAATCATTACACTATATGTCACGTGTTGAATGAACCGAGGTACTACTACGGCTGCATGAAAAGAAAGTACTCTTAACAATAACAATTACACCAGAAATAGGTTTAGGCCGTAAATAACCAAATGTACAGACAATTTAATAATCAATCAATCAATCAATCAATCAATCAATCAATCAATCAATCAATCAATCAATCAATCAATCAATCGTTTATTAAAGTGCCCAGGAACCGCCGGAGGGCCTTTGTGCTGGCGCACGAAGAAAAAAAAAACAGGCAATGTAAGATGCCCACACCTCACCAGTAATGCAATTAAAGGACAGCGTTACTGACACACACGCACACAAAAATTACAAACTGTCGTACACCAGAATATACATGCACCCACAGAAAACACAAACACACACATACACATAAAAACAAGTACAGTACCTTGCAGTAAGGCAAAAGACACCATGCGAGTGGTCGTCATACACAGATAATTTCAAAAATAAACATAAATGTTAACAAAGTTTAGTTGCACGGAAACGGAGTGAATCAAGATAGCTTATATGTAAGAAAAGGAGCATGGAAGGAATGTTCATGTAGAGAAAACCAGACATTGAATAAGGGTAGTATATAAAAAAGAAAGCCTTGTGCTGTCATCACGTCATGCTCAAGTGACCGGGTGTAAACAGTGGATTTCACCACAAGACACTGTGCCATGAATGATTTTGAACAGGAAAAGAGGATTAGCCTTAATACGGCTGAAGTTTAAGCACTCTAGCATCGGTACAGAGAATGACCCAAAATTGTTATGGCTACTAAAGCGATGATTGAAGATAGATATAAACTTTTTCTGGACACTTTCAATATGCATGCAGAGTGTTTTGCATGTGCTATTCCATATCACAGAAGCATACTCGAGCTGCGGACGACAAATAGTCGTGCACAGCCTGAGAAAAGAGCCCAGCTTCTTGAACTCCTTCGATAGGCGACATATAACGCCAAGAGATCGGAGGGCCCGCCGAGTGACCTCCCGGATGTGCGGGAAGAAGCTCAATTTACTGTCGAAATTACCACAAAGATCCTTGACCTGCACAACACGTGGTAGTGCTTCACCATTAATGTTATAGGAGAACAATGTGCTGTCAGTTCTTCTAGTGTAGGTCATTACCTTAGTTTTTGGTGTATTATAAGGAGTTTGTTGCGTGAGCACCAATCTGAAAAAGACGTGATCGCTCGCTGGAGAGCGGAACAGCTTGCGGTGTTTGAAACAGCCTTAAATATTTTCACATCATCAGCATATAAGAGAAAGTAGCAATCATGAATTACTGAGGAAACATAATTTATAAAAATTGAAAACAGAAGTGGCCTCAGGACATCCCTGAGCGACACCACTTGTGGCCTCGTAGGAGAGGGAAGACTGTCCGTTTGCATGCACAAAGCATGGCCTATCCGATAAATAATTACATAAAAGGGGTGTGATGGATGGTTTTAAATCGACTTGACACAGCTTTCTAAATAATATATCATGGCAGGCGACATCAAAAGCCTTGCTCAAATCAAAGTAAACGGCATCGAGTTGTCCTCTTCCCCCCACAGCTTCCGAAGCATGCAGCATAAAATTGACAAGATTAGTGGTGGTCGATCTTCAAGCGAGAAAGCCATGTTGCTGGGGTAATAACACAGTTTTTACACTGAAAGTGAGTAGTGATGTATTTAGTACAGTCTCAAAGAGTTTTGAAGCAGCGCATGCAGAGAATAGAAATCGGGAGGTAGTTTGTGGGGTCCAACTTTGACACTGACCTAAATATAGGAACAACCCGCGCAGTCTTCCAACGAGTGGGGAACTTACCGGTATTGAGTGACGTTCGAAATATACGCGACAAGACCGGAACAAGAAGATCCTGAAACGCCTTCAGTACTGCCGAAGGAATGCCATCAGGGCCGTACGAAAATGACGGCTTAACTCGCTTTAGAGCTCTTGATACAAGACTTTCAGAAATAAAACATTCTTTAATAATCAATCAATCAATCAATCAATCAATCATTTATTTGCGTGCCCAGGAACAGCCGGGGGGGCCTTAGTGCTGGCGCACGGAAACAGAAACACACGAAACAAAATGTACACATCTCTCAAATACAAAATAAAATACAAAATACAAAGGGAAAAAAAAAACGGAAGTATAGCTTATGTTGAAGTTACGGAATGAAAGTCATTTAAGTGCATGAACTCAAGGATAAAAGACAAATGCAGAATAAGAAAAGTTGGCAGTTACGCCAATACAAACTCACAGACATGTTTGCGAAACAGAGTAGGGCAATCATTAAACCGATTGTACGTGCATTGCAGTCGGCACACAGGGCACAAGACACGCAGACAATTGGGGTTGCAAAAGGTATCATGTTTCCTGGTCCACTTTTGCGGCACATAGAGACGAACATGTTGTAGCAGCTCACCACAAGACACATATTATTATTATTATAATAATAATAATAATAATAATAATCAATCAATCAATCAATCAATCAATCATGTTTATTTACGTGCCCAGGAACAGCCAGAGGCCTGAGTGCTGGCGCACGGATAGTAACATAAAAACAAAATACAAGAAACATATAGCAAGAAACAAACAAGCGACAAGACACACACAAATTTAAGTAGTGAAAATGACAGAAATACAGCACAGGCGGAGCCTGGGTACAGGTAAAAAAATAAAAAAAGAAGATGCCTATGTTGCTCTGCCTGTCGTAAAGGCCACACGCCAGGCAGAGCAACAAAGTTTGACAGTAATACAACAAAAAAAAAACGGCAAGAGTGTATAGACAAATGATAAGACGAACAAATGACAGTAAACAGTTTCAAAAATAGGCAACTATCAGTTGGATAAACACAACCAGTTGGATAGACAGTAAACAAATGACAGTAAACAGTTTCAAAAATAGGCAATTATCAGTTGGATAGACACAACCAGTTGGATAGACACAACATAATGATCAATCAATCAATCAATCAATCATCTTTATTTACGTGCCCAGGAACAGCCAGAGGCCTGAGTGCTGGCGCACGGATAGTTATATGAAAACAAAATACAAGAAACATATTGCAAGAAACAAACAAGCGACAAGACACACACATATTGAAGTAGCGAAAATTACAAAAATAAAGCACAGGCGGAGCCTGGGTACAGGTAAAAAAGAAAAAAGAAGATGCCTTTGTGGCTCAGCTTATTGTAATGAATGCACAACAAGCAGAGAACAAAGTTTGACAGTAAGACGACAAAAACAATGACAAGAGTATAGAGACAAATGATAAGACAAGCATGATAAGTAAACAGTTTCAAAAACAGGCAACTATATTGGTTAAACAGAACCGCAGAGAAACCAAATTTCAGCAATAAAAAAAAAAAGAAAAACGAACGACAGAGATATCATAGATGTTTAACATACTGTGTTCAACAGCGCAGTACGGTAAATTGTAAAGGAGCTTTGAAAGATGTCAAGGCGTTCAGAGAAGCGGTTGTAGCAATTCTGTATTCTGCGCACTGGAGAATGATTGGAGTTGCGCGCAGCGGTCAAGAACGGGCGATGCGACCTGGTGGGCCTTTGTGGTACACTAAACTCTAAACAGTTAAGCAGGTCCGCGCAAGAAAGGTCACCATGAACAACTTTGTGAAGAAATGTAAGGTCTGCACGCATACGTCTGCAGGTCAACGAAGGAATGGAAGGAACTATGGGTAAGTCAGAATCGGGACCCGGACTGTGATTGTGATGACGGTGCTTAAATATGGATAAAAACTTCTTCTGAACACGTTCTATTAATTCACTACTAGATTTGGAGATGCCGTTCCAGGCAACAGAAGCATATTCTAACTGGGGGATACATATTGCATTGTATAGCATTAGAAATGGATCTGGAGAAGAGAATTCCTTTGTAATCCGACACACATTTCCAAGACTTCGGAGCGCTCGCCGGGTGATGAGCCTAATATGAGAAGAAAAAGAGAGGGTACTGTCGAAAAGAACTCCGAGGTCCCTAATCTCCTCAACCCTTTGCAAAGGAGCTCCCTCTATACTGTAGGAAAACAGTAGGCGATGGGTTTTCCGGCTGTACGTGACAACCTTTGTTTTAGCTGGATTTAAAATTAGACAGTTTTTGCTGCACCAGACCGATAATTCCGACACATCCCTCTGCAAGGCACAGTAGTCCTGAAAACTGCTAATGTGCCTAAATAGTTTTACATCATCAGCATAGAGAAGAAATGAAGATTTTGTTAACACTGTTGACACATCATTGATAAAGATAGAAAACAATAGTGGACCCAGCACAGAACCCTGAGGTACACCACTCGTTGCAGTGTAAACACTAGACCTTTTGAAGTTTACATCTACGTAAAAGGACCGGTCAAGGAGATAGTTGGACAACAAGGCAACAAGGCTTGCATCAACACCGGACATAGTAAGCTTGTTAATTAATAATTTATGGTTCACTACATCAAACGCCTTACTGAGGTCAAAATAGATAACATCCAACTGGCCGTTTTCACAAACTGCCGCCGAAGCCTGAGTCATGAAGCTTGCAAGATTTGTAACCGTCGATCGACCCGAGAAAAAGCCGTGCTGATTTGGTATCAGAACGTTCTTGACGCAGGCAGCAAGAACGTTGTGCAGAGCTGACTCAAAGAGTTTTGAGGCGACACAAAGGAGTGAGATTGGGCGATAGTTGGTAACGGCTGACTTATCACCTGACTTAAATATTGGAAAAATTCGAGCAATCTTCCATGCACGAGGAAATTTGCCGAAAAGTAAACAGTTATTATAAATGGAAGTTAAGACAGGCACAAAAATGTTGCCGTAAACCTTCATGAGGGCTGCTGGAATTCCGTCTGCACCACAGGAAAATGACGGTTTCATCCGTTTAAGGCTATCATTGACAAGTTTTTCATCGAACATAAGTGTACTAAAATTAGACATATTATTAAACGATAGGCGTTCGTCGTGACCATCTGGCAGTTGAAAGACAGAATGAAAGTACTGAGCAAAGCTAGTGGCGACATCCTCAACCTGTTCCCCATCGGAATTAAGCAGGCTAATGTGTTCTTTAGACTCCTTAGAACGGCCGCGTACATACCTCCAGAAGTCAGCCGGTTTCTGAGACGCAGAAGCCTCTAACGACTCTATATAGAGCTGGTGGTCACGCCGGTAGAGGCTTTTACAAAGTGAGCGATACCGACTAAACTCCGCTTTCCACTTGTCGAGCCCAGAACGCTTGGCCTTTTTGTGGGCGCTGTCCTTAAGTTTAAGCGAACTTCGAAGTTCTTTAGAGAACCAATGGGGAAATTTGGAATGAACAGGCATATAACAAGGGATGTACTTTTCCATGCCACTCCTGACAATTTCGGTAAACCGTCGAACCTGTTCGTCAACATCATTGACATCAAAAACACTAGACCATTCAGCAGATGAATAAAAGTGATAGAGCCCAACATAATCTCCACGCTTGAAAGCATATCGCGGGACTGCACAATCGTCAACACCAACATAATAATAATAATAATAATAATAATAATAATAATAATAATAATAATAATAACATAAAGTTTATTCGGCATCAAAGATACATGATGCAGGAGATTTCAAGAAAAAGCTGGCGTTATGCGCCAGCTTGACAAGGCCGCAGTCCCCATTTCTGTGTACGCTGAAGCGAAGCCGCTATTTTGAAACGGTTTCCAATGAGGTTTCCAATGCGTTAGTTGTGACACCGAGACACTCCCTGGTGACGCCGTGGCAACATAAACCGAGGAAGTGGGGGAAGTTGGTTGGAAGCCGGCACACAGCGCAGTGTGCTGAACGTGGTGTGCTCACGAACGTGTTCCGCATTATGACAAGCGGCCTATCGCGCAAATCCCCGTCGCTGCGAAATCTTCAAATCCCGTGGGTATTGCCAACGAAATCGTTACGACGCAGGCCCAGTACTTCATATGCTTGAGCGCTATAATGTGCGCTCTGAATATTTACCCACGAATAATGCACTGGTGCCGGTGGCTGGCGGATTACGCCGACATTGACTTCTACTGCGAAAAACATGGAATCCATACTTTCGGCACGCACTAAATATGTTTCATTCTTGTGGGAGGGAAGCTCTACGCGTATACGACAGTTTCACTAGAAAACACAGTAAACCGTTGTTGTACCGAAACTATCTTATATGAGTTCTCCCTTTGCACGGTTTTTCGCGGTCCCTGCTGCAGTGCGAGGCGAGAAAATTATGCCCCCTTTTAACAAGAACTTCTTATTGCCAAGTCAGTTCCCTGAACCGAAAAGTTGGGTATAACGAGTGTTTACTGGAATTGTTTTTGTGGAGGCATGAGCATGATGCGACGATAGCGACGATGATGATGATGATTATGTCTGCAGGTGACGTCGGCGGCCGTGTTCTCTCGGATGCACGGTGACCGGCTGCAGCTCTTCATGCGCAGGCTGAGCGCGAGCCTCGGCTCCACGGAGAACACGGTGGCGATCGCCTTCCCGCGAAACCAGGACGAGACGCTGCCCGAGCTCGCCGCCTTCGAGCGCAACTTTCCGCGCGTGCCCGTGCTCGCCAACAGGGCGACGCAGTTCGACGTGGACGGCCAGTACGCGCCGCTCAGCCGCATCAGGCTCGTGCTGCTGCTCATCAAGCTGCTCGAGTAGCGCACGTCGTGCGTGCACGACGAGGCCTAGACGGGAACTTAAATCTCGGGCCTCCAAAAAAGCGTTTTGAAAGCACCTTTCTCGACTCAAAAAAAGGAGGAGAGATATTATAAAGCGACCATCTCCGCAGGGAGCGTCAATCTTAACCGGCAACTATACGCCATCGCATTGTACGGATGAAGGAAGGAATAAAACACACGTGGCGCTGAAATCGGCTGCATTACGGGTGGAAGTTACACACGCGGCCACCTGATTAATGGTAAACAAGTAGAAGAACTAGTTACCTAAGGGTAACCTTTTTGCAGTGTTTTATGCGAAAACACGGGTTAGGCACGGATAATTGTGTGGAAACCTGCCAAGGGGTTCGGAATAGCGTGACTAGTGATAGTAAAGCCAGTAGCCGTGACCTCAGGGAGTCCGAGTGCAATTTCCGGCACCGCCGTACCAAAAAGGCAAGTGGAACGTGTGTTAGCAGCCAACCACCCAAAAATAACTCGAGACTGCGCTAAAAAGCTTTGATGACGTGCAATGTTCCTGCGTGCTGTGTAAATGTATACATTCGGCATACGCTTTGAGGTACCGGAATTAGAGTGGCTGATACATACAGGGTGTTTCAGCGAACACTTTCAAAAATTCCTAAAATTACACTCTTCAAGAAAAAAAGAAACCCTCATCAGAAGGAGATTGCTAGCTGCGGCGGACGCCAGATAGTATCAAGGGTGTGCACATTAGTTAGCTGGGTAATTAAACTCTACTAATCAACTTCTTAATTAGCGGAGTTTGGTGGTTATTTTCAATGGTGATTTTGTAGCCCCGGAGAAGTCGATTTGATATCATTTTTTAAAACAACAAAAAAGTCGGTGTTTAAAGCCCTGTAGCGCGAGGAAACCTGCCGTTGTTTTTCGCTCAAAAACGAAACTCGGCGCTCGAGGAGCGCTGGAAGTCTTGAGCGAACTCAACGTCGGCTGGTGACGTGTTTCAATGAATGTGGCGGCCAATTCGAAATGTAAGAGCAATTTTCCCTAGCTAGGAAGCCTCAGCATGCAGCCACAACCACGAAAGCCCTCCTCACTCAGCAAACAAACCTTTCCTTTGTCTGATGCGCTTTCTAACACGCAGCGATTATAAACGAAGAGCAGATAAACCTAACGAAAAAAAAAATGAACGGATGGTGACGTTTCACATCTTGCATGTCTGGTAGCCACGTCAGATGTGGTCGAGACAATAAAAATAAAGAAAAGTAAAACTGTCGCCAACGCCCACTAGGGCTCCCTAAACCGGCGACCGTGTTGTGGGCAATGGCTAGCCTCTTTCTTGCGCATACCAATGAAAGAAAAGATAGCGCTAGCCGTGGTATAAGGTGAGCGTTGATTATTGAAAAATACAGGAGGCGATGGCGTTGATATCAGCTGATTCCCTAGCGTGGGGAATCACCAGAGCCTTCTTGAATTGGGCGACACAGTCACTGCAACACGTCATCAGCGGATGTTGCGCTTGCACTAGACTTCTGGCGCACCATGTGAGCTGCGTTTCGGTTTCATGGGGAAAAAATACTTGATTTTTGCGGGCTGCAGGGCTCTACAGACTGTATTTTTCTTTGCTTTAAAAACTGATCGGTTATTGTCGTCTCCATGGCTACAAACTCGCCATTGGCAACAATCGCCAAACTTCGCTATTTAAAAAGTTCATTAGACAGTTTTAGTTAATTAACTATGTAATTCACATGTTTCTCATAACTGCTGACGTCCGCAGAACCTGATAGCTTGTTCCTTAAGAGAATTCACATTTTTCTTGAAAATCCTACCTTCAGGAATTTTTGAAAGTGTTCACTGAAACACCCTGTATATAGGTTAATCCGGTCACACAATTGTTTGCACGGATTCCTTGTACTCAAATGCTTGAGTCAACATGGTCCGTACGCTTTGCATGGTTGTGGAGCAGACAGAGCTGTGCTGGGAAGGAGAGTTGGCGACTACATACTTGAGAGTATTAAAATAGTACTATTGCAATGCCCAGAAACCGCGAGAAGGACGAATAATATGTTGAAAAGGACAAGAGCGCTGCAAGAACATGTGGGCGTACACTGAACAATAAGCTATGTACACTATATTCACCTACATGCGTAATAGCAGGTACAAAACATGTATACATGTCCTTACAATTTCCTACATTCAGTACACGACGTCAGACGTAGTGCACACCTATGCACCTATAAGCAGCTCCGTGAAGCAACAATATGTCGATAATGTGTATTGTCTGCATGAGAAACCACGCCTTCGTTACGTGGGATACGCAGGTAGAATACACAGGTGGGATACACAGGTGGAATACACAGGTGGGATACGCAGGTAAATCTGTGAAATTGCTTCTCTAAAATTCTCTTTTTTATTCCAATTTAAATTATTGCCAACTTGTTTGGGGTACCGCAAAGTATTCCTGTTTACATAAAGTTTATTTACTACAAAAAAAAACTTCTTCGTCACTTTTATAACAAAGGTTACAGGGAGCCAACCAGGGACCTCTTTCTTAAAAGTGGTGTTATCAAAATCTTCAACTTGTACAATTATCGTTTGAGTAGCCGATTCAAAATAGAAACAAAAAGAAACATAAACAATATGCGTAATTTGGCCCGGTTACGACAGAAAGAATGCAGTTACCCTTTCAGGAATGTTTAAACACTGGGAAAGAGCGCATACAGTATACCCTGCCTTCTCTTTTAAATGTATTTGAGTGCACCGATTTTGATATCTATAAATGTTCGAAGCATCAATTACGTATCATGAGTACTAAAATGTGTTAACCTTTCTATGTCTCTCATTTGCCTTTTTGTTTAACTGTTGTTTTTGTACCTGTTGAAAACAACGGGTATTACGTGCAACAAAACGAAGTTAACTTGTTAACCTTTATTCTTACTTTTTCGGTTGCCTTTATAATTGTGCGTTTTCTTTTGTCGCGATGCTGCTGTTGAGCAAAAGGGGGCTGCGGCCTCGTCAAGCTGTCTATGACAGCTTTTTTCCGCGGTTCCTTTTTCTGTATCTGTGTTTATGTATCTGTATCTCTGATTATGGAACAGAAATAAAGTTTCATTATTATTATAATACGACGTTCTACTGGTTCAAGATGCTAACCCGAGTATACTTGTCGAGCCAGTCGTCACTGTCCTCACCTCGTAGGCCACCGAAAAATATGCTATCGCGCTGGCGGCTAGTGATGGCAAATGCTGGAGGTGTGGCCGCCGAGGCGCCGCAGGGGTGGGTTATCCCCACTCTCATGCTGCGTCGTCAGACGCAGGCGCCGACCGGAACAGAGCTCCAGGGGCGCGACCGAGGGCGTTCGGGGACGAGACCAATATGAAACTCCCCCACTTAGTCGACACCGCCGTCTTTACTGGCCCCGTGTCGGTCACAAGCCCGCTGTCCGAACAGCTGACACGAGTGGTAAATGCATCGCGCACCGTGAAGGCGATTCGTGGTGAAGGCGACGTCAAGACGAAGGTGATGTAATTACGCGTTGACAAAGCGACCAATATTAGATGTGTGTGCGTGTGTGTGTGCGTGTGCGTGCGCGCTTGGTGCGCGTTCCACCCTGGGTTCGTCGTAACTGAACTCCATTGATTGTGGGGTTTAACACGCCGACGCTACACAGGCGATGAGGCCCGCCGTAGTGGAGGGCTCCGGGTTAATTTTGACCACCTGGGGATCTTTAGCGTTCGCCGAAATCTCGAACGCACGGGCATTTTTGCTTTTCGCCTCCATATGAAAAGCGGCCGCCGCGGCTGGGAATCGAACCCGCGTCCTTCTGCGCAGCAGCACAAGGCCGTATCTGAACTCGCATTTTCGCACTAACATATGGGGAAATAACTTCTATTTCTGTGCACTATTACCTCGCGTTTCGCGCAGCGGAAGCTGTTATTCGGAAGTTGTCGGTACTTGCCTTTTTTGTTAGGTTCTTGGAAACACCAAGAACCTGTAAATGGGCTCCCATGATTATTCTCTTTTTTAACAAGGAGTTGTTTTTGTTTGTTTGTTTGTTTGTTTGTTTCCTTTAACCGACGCTCCCATTGAATGGAGAAGGTAGGCGGTATAACCTATAAAACAAGTGGCGTATACTGACGAAGAGGCCGAACTGGCTTTCATCTTCCCGCTGTCACCTTCGTCGACGTGAGATTTGGCCAAGGACCTAAATGGGTCTTCATCAATGTTGCCATCTTTTCGTGTAAGGAATAATCGGTTAATCGGTTCTCTTTCAAACTACAAGCGACCATCCCGATTGACGCAATGGCGCCGGCGCGAGCCATGCAATGTCGCTTGTGCAAGATGTTTATGAAATCTAAGGATTGATGAAATCTCTTCTGGTTGGGTAAAAGGTTCATAGTCACCGACCAAAGGTATATTAAAGCGTAAAAAATACGTTTCGGCTTCTGTACGGAAGCCTTGTTCGCCGAACAAATAAGCCAAAAGCATGCAGCTTTTAAGTGCGCCGAAGTAATCGCCCCAGTCATCTTGCAAGATGCCTGGGGCGATGCCTAGGCATCTTGCCGGAGCAAGATGTCCAGGCAAGATGCCTTGGGTGCGTTCTTCGGCGCTCTTAAAAGCTTCATGCTTCGGGCTTATTCGCTCAGTGAACAAGGCTTCCGTACGGAAGCCGAAAAGTCTTTTTTACGCTTTTAATAAACCGTTGGTCGGTGACCACAAGTTTTTAACTATCGAGATGTTTATGTTGCACTGAAATCGCTTCACCTTCTGTCCCACACCTTCCCTCCTTTCGCTTCTTCCTCGCATCTCTGTGCTCTTGTCTACTTGCGCGGAAGTTTCAAACCGCTCATACCAACTGCCGTATTTTATTTTTCTTTGCGAAGGGACACTGCTTTTTCTAGGGCAGTAAAAATTGCCGATACCCTGAGATTCGACTGTCAGATCCTTTATAATTTATGCACGGCGCGTTTTCTTTTTCTCACACCACACCATGCAACAGCGGTACAGAAACTGTGGAGCTCCATTTGTCGACGAACCACCACAATCTTAGAAAGAACAATGAAGCGCATTTGCCACGGAAGATTATTTTTCACTGCTATTCCGTCGTTTCATCTTGAGTTTCTGCGTCTGACGTTACTTTGTTTTTGCTTTTGCCATTGCTCGCTCTGCCAGCGTTTCTGTGCGTCCCGCAAACACGAGGATCATTTGTAACCATGCAACCGGATGCACTATCCCGCACGGCAGTTTCGCCTCCCGCTTCGGCAACGACTCCGGCAATTCGATCGGGGCTACTGATGATTGATGAGTTACCGCAAACTCGCACTTTGGCGTACGTAATACGGCCATGAAAGCGGTTTCGCGTGGCAGAAACGTAGGGGCAACGACGGCCTAACCAGTGCCGACTATTCGTATGAGACGCATGGCAGGCTTGATGGTTGTTTAATGTGATTAAGAAAATTCGCCTAAAAATCTGGTGTGTAAGTTTGGTGACATTTCAACTGAGCCTGAATTTTCACGCGCTTCTGGCACCCCAGTTGAGCCCAATAAGCCGATCGACGCCTTGCAATGTTTTTACGCACGCCGGTTCCAGCACTGTGTCGAAACAAGTGATTTGAGCGGTTAGTGGTGTACCCTTGTTTTAAGTTTGCCGCGCGTGTTGTGTTGCGAATGTCGATGGGCATCGGAGCTGTAAAGCCATTGACCCTTGGTAACAACGGACACGATGGTTTTGTGGTCCCTGTGATATACATTGATCACCACAGCCGAGATTGCAGACATTTTTGATAATGTCAAATCGATGCACGTACGCTGCTGGGTGGTCGGTTGGGCCAGATCGGAGGGGTATCGCAAGCCAAATGCCCTCAGTCGAAAGGCCCAAACCACTCCCTGTACAGTTTCGACACATTCACATTTAAATGACCGCTCCTAACCCACCTAAGACCTAAGAACTTCTTAAGGGTTCTAATGCGCCAGCATCAGTGTCCAGTTGAACGCTTCGATTCCGCCCCGCGTTGTCGAAAAAATTCGTCCTCTTGCCATTTGACGTGATATGCTTCACAAACCGCTTCCGCCTTACGCTTTCGGATTGCTCCGATCTGTTTCTTATGGGTTGTGCCGCTGCTCGTTCCCTTTCGCTTGGGAACACTTGGAAATCTTTGACGTCCTCGGCACCGGGAATCTGCACTATACATGACCTTCCCTTTGGTGCGAATCAAAAGAAGTGAAGTTCAAAATGAACAACTTCATGTTTCTGGTTTTCTGTGGCGTGCTCGGCCGGCAGAGGCGAAGTTCTTGTCCCGGTGGACGACCCCATCGGCAGCAGCCGCCTATAAAGCAAGTAAGCTGGCAAGCAAACAAAAAACAAGTAATCAATCAAACAAAAAACGAACGAACGAACGAACGAACGAACGAACGAATGCCTCGCTCTATGGAACACCTCGCGCTTCGAAAACACGGCGACCGTCATCGCCAGCTGACTGCAGTGATCGCCAATTAATGTGTACCTTCTTCAAAGACAAGTGGGTAAAGTTGGCTTTGCTGCAAGGCGTATCGGTGCGGGGAAGGGCCTAAAAAAAAAATCTCCAGAAGTTCAGATAGTTGTCTACTAATGTGTAGCATTCTTATTCCGCTTGATAAGAGTGTAAATTCTTAACAGCCAAATATGGCTTTGAGTAGCGAAAGACTTCCGATTATTTTATTATTTCTGTTTTTTGTATATTATCGCCAATGGTGCAAATATTTACCATTACACCGATGAAGTGCCTTTACTTAGCTAAGTATGTCCTTTTTTCAAAGTCAGGGTTACTGCCGAGTTGGTCCATTTCCGGTATTTTTTATTCGTGGTTTGAAAGTTTTCTTGCGGCCTTGTTTGTTTATCCTTCGGTTTTGGGGGAAGATGTATAAGATGCATATTTTTTATTTTGTCAGATCAGTTTTGTGAATTTTTTTTTTCCTATTTTTCCAATTTTTTGGTTAGGAATTCCGTCCGACCAATTATCTCCATTGACGCCATTACAACGATTGAAGGTGTTACTTCCGCCAAATCTGCTATTTGCAGAAATCGAAGGCGTTACATGGTAGTCGCTGTGGGAGTACTCGTCAGAGAATGCTACGCATTAAAATGTATGGAAATCTAATCTAGTACACCTCCGCTCTAGAATGCTTCACGGAGAGCAAAGAGGCCGGCGCTTGCTGCAGCTGAAACCACCACCAGCCGGCACCACCGAAACCGTTTCGACGCATGGATCAGACTCAAGTCATACATTCCTTTTATGCTGAAAACTGTCGCAAAAAAAGGTGAGGTAATCATGATACACTCACCGAGAGACATAAATAAAGTACCCCTTCGTCTAAAGACCACACGGTTGAATTTGAAGATGTCTCGTGAGGAGTTCTCTGGTTGTCATCTGGGTTTGGCCGTTGACTCGAAGGCAGATACGTTGCGACAGCTGTCTGTCTGTCTGTCTGTCTGTCTGTCTGTCTGTCTGTCTGTCTGTCTGTCTGTGTCCGTCCGTCCGTCCGTCTGTGGTCACCTACCCACAAGCGAACCACCGATGACCCACCAGTGACATCCTCGACGCTAGAGAGCTGATAGGGAGAAGGGTGGGAGGGTAAAGCGAGAGGGGGTGGTAGAAGGAAGGGAGGATGGGATGGATAGGCTAGCTAGGGGGAGTGTGGATAAGAGGTCAGAGGGAGACCACGAGAGTATACGAAGAGGACATGGAGGAGGGGGAAAAGGAATGAAGAAGAGTAAAGATGGGATAGGGAGGAGTAGAGCGGATATATCAGGGCGGAGTGCGTGAAGGAGGACGGTGGAGGAGACGAGATAATAGCGCTGCAAAATGATTGAGGAAAAGACACCGTTTCACGCTGCCGGGATAGCGGTGATTTAAAGGGACACTGAAGTGATTTGTAAACATTGCGGGATTACTAGCGCAAATTGTAGTCCGGAGTCCACAGGCCATGTTTCGACCACTCTAAGTGTGTTTACGCGAATTTATATATTAGAAAAATCAACTCGAAAATGCTGTCCTCCTTTCTGCATCCTCGCCCATTTTTTGTGTCGTTTTCGTGTGCCGTCATGGGGAAATGTCTTGGCTTGACTCTGCACGGCTCGCCGACTTTCCGACAGATTCAGTCGGCCCAGCGTTTATCTGCGTTTATGGTACAGCGTTTAGTCCGCCGGCCGCCGATGGGTCGTCGCAATTCGTTCGCGCAGTTGAAACTAAGCCACGACAGGTTTGTGAATGCAATAATGTGTGTTTCTTTAGTTTATTAGTTCGTACACTCTATCAAGCTCTAAGTCCAGGTCGCTCCACACAAGCGCTGCACAAGTGCACATGCGACGCTTCGCTGACTGGTATGCTAGTAGGAAAATCTAAGACCACTTGAAGGCTGGAGAAGCCAGCTAAGCCAATATAGATACTAAGGAAATTAGGTAAACTGAAACTTTTAGCGTACAGCGTAAAACTAGGGAGCAGGAAGCACTTTTTTGCGCTGGGTGAACAAGAACAGCGGTGAGCAGCACGACTACGCATCTGCAAACGCTTTTCCGTCTAAGAAATGCAATTGCTAGACATGAGATATTGTGGAAATTTGGGGGACGCTTACTGCACGAGCACTTTACAACAAATAGTCACCTAAGCTGCTTCTTTCTAGCTTTATAAAATAATTACCGACTTGTCAACTGAATAAACGATAAAAAGTTTGTTAATTTGAGCCAGTCAACGCAGTGCAAGCAAAAACGGGAGCTTGACAAATTCACTTCAGTGTCCCTTTAAAAAATGTGAATCACTCGCTGAAAGTGTTTTACCCTTCGCATACCCTTATAGCCTTCGCATAAAAATTAATTTTTCGCCTTTGTTATTCTTCTTTGTTGTTGCTGCTTTAGCCGACTGTCCCTTGCGTAATGCCTTCGGGATTTGAAGGTGCAAATAAATTAGGTGAAAAATAAGTGAAGTTCCTCCATACTAGCCGCCTTGCAAGTGTACACCGCCCTAGGAGGTGGTGCAGGCCAGAAAACATGCATGTGTTCGTTAAGATGTTTCGCAATACAAAAACAATAAAGTATGGTTTTGCAATAAAAAATGGAGCTAAATGTCTCATTAAGCTAGCTGATTGAATAGTATGCTGAACCACAATTCCAAAGTAACCGAGATTTCGTATCTCGCATGCCTTTGGTCCCCGGCACGAAAACAATGACGCCACTGCGATCAATGCGGCAGTACTTAGTACTGAGCATATGCCGTCTCTTGTGTCAAGTAGGAGCGCCCTATAACAAGGGATGCTCTTCATCGAATGTATACAAACAAATGCATTTCTTTCCTTCAATCTGGAGGGGAGTAACTAAACATGTTATATTTTCAACACCACAGTGCTCAATCGTACACTATATTGATATTTGACGCGGGTCATCGTCAATACTGACTCAAATCTTTACAAAATGCTGTCAATAATTGCTATTACAAGCTGCTGTTCAAATAATTTAATCAACACGACTCATAGCTTCATAAGGGTCGATGTCTTGTCATCGGTCTTCGCTACTTTTCAGAATTCGAACGCTAGATCGTCTATCAGCTGCATTCACCAATGACACAGCGCCCTTTGTAACAAAGTGCGCTATGTGTGCAGCCATAAACCTCGCCTACTGCTACGGTGTTTACGCTGCCAATGTAACGAAAACGCGAGGTAAGGCCGCGTTTTCCCTGTCCGATACGTTTCCTTGTGTCCTCAACATTATGTGCCCTTACGCGGGAAATGAGAGATAATGTATCTCGTCTTGCTTCTTTGGGTTCCCTTCAACAGCAGGCGGACGTAATTCAAGATCATGCTGCGAAGGAGCTCTCCAACGCGAAAAAGATGCCACCATTCTACAGGGCACCCCGTCTGCGGAAGAGCAGGCCTCATTACCGTCAGAAACTCAATAAGCGCACGTGGGGGCAGGCACAGACACGTACGTTCGAACTCAGGCACGCCAGTTGGGACCGAGGCAATTGGCTGCGTATCCGTTTGCTTCGCTGTAAAGGTCGTCGAAAGGTGATAACGTTCCAGCACGGAAGTTGGGCTAGGTAATGGTCACAGAACTTACACACCATAACAAGCACCAAAGAACGCGAGCAGGAAGGGGAGACACCAAGACGGGACATCCTGTCTCTGTGTTCGGTCTGTGGATGTTGTTTTGCGCTTACAGTGATGTCGAGGACCCCGCTACGGCCAGCTCTTCCTCGTGCCGCACGCTCCGTATCCCCGTCCTACCCTTCAATCTCTTCCCTACTCTGTCCCACATTCTCCCACTATCTCTCTCCGTGTCATTACTACTTTCTCCACCCCCTATATTCCCATCTGATAATCCCCCCGACCCTACCTTCCAATTTTCAGCTCGCAGCGATTAGAGGCTGTTGTCATTATGGCACTTCGCTTGCTAGGCCGCCCATAGTTAGTCTAACGTAGCTTGCCACCCTCCCCACTCCTCAGCAGGTCAAGGCCATCCCCATCTCAACGAAGTTCTCCTTATTTCTGTTTGTTTTGCTCGTCCTCTTCCTCTTCCTCCTCCTCCTCCTCCTACTCCTCCTACTATTTCTTCTTCTTCTTCTTCTTCTTTACTTCTATTCAACTCTTCCTCCCCCGCATCCGTTGCATCCCTTTTCCCCTCTTTCTTTTATGCTCTAATCCCATCCCCATTGTCGCTTTTATTTGACCTCCCTCTACATCATTACAACCCCCTCCAAACACCCTCTTCCCGGTCCATTCACCATTCCCTTTCCAGTTCTCCCGACCCGTTACCGTTTCTTTTTTTCGGACTCCCGTCTCCTTCCTCTATTCTCTTAAACAGAAATAGAATGCCACACTATACTCTATCCGTCGATTGTCTAATAAATATGGTAGAGCATCGCAGAAAGCCATCTTGAATATGGCCAGGGCTGTCACTCTGAGCACCCTCACGTACGGTGCAACGGCTTACGACCTCAACAAGACCAACATCAAAACCATTGAGGTGCTGCATCGGGCGACCCTCTGGACATTCACTGGCTTACCAAAGCATACAACCATTGGTAAACTGGAGCAAGCTGTAGCTCTTCCTCCTATTGAAGCCATCACTCAGGAGGCCAAAGCCCAGGCGGACTTCAAAAGACCCGTTACACACCAGGGACACACCTTAGCAACGTGGGACGCCAGAACACCACCCGTACTTCCCGATTACCCAGTCCCCATAGCACCCTGGCGGTGACCAGCACTTGATACTTCTACGCACAGCAAACCTATAGAGCGTAGTAATACGCTATTGCGACAGCGGAGAATCCGACGCCTCCAAAGGGATCGCCTTCAGAACGAACTGGACATTTTCACGGACACAAGCGTAAACCATCGCGGCGCGGGCCTTGCTTGGACATGCCCTGATGCCCCGGTTCTCTTAGGGTACACCACCATACTTGGCAGAGAACTTTTCAGTCTCGATACGGAGCTGTACGGTATTAACCACGCAGTGTCAGCCATCACCTTTGACTGTGACCCACCCTTACCGCCCTCCATACGCATCCTCACAGTTTCTTACGAGGCATTCATAGCTTTGCGATCGTATGATTCGACCCACCCTGTCGTCCACGAAATTCTGTTTCAAATTCAACTCCTCCAACGGGACTACACCAACATCCGCATCGACTGGGTACCTGGCCCCCTCGCCCTCCCCAGCGATGCGCATTCACCAGCACAAGAAGGACCGACGCATCCGTCTAAAAGCCCTAACTCCAGCTGGCTACCTCAGCCGCCTACTTCCTATTCCCCGCTCAGGCGAAATGTTTATTAACAAATATATTGCAAATTCAGCCTACACGCCCGAAACAGTTCACAAGTGGTATACCCCTCACCTGCCCCTCGATGCCTTTACTGCTGTACCACCACTCCATCAGACCTCACAGACCTAGTTTTGTGGTGCCCAGTTTTCGCCAGGCACCATACATTCAACTCGCCCCAACCCCATCCCGATCCACAACAAACTGATGCACAACTATTTTATGAAATAGCAGTTTATTCAGTTAAAATCGGTCTAGCTCGGGTTGTTTGAGCGGGTCCTCCGCCGAACGAACTTGCGAACGTGCACAAACCCTATTGCGATCACCACGAACTGGCCCATGAACTGCACGTTCCAAGAACTGGCCCAGTTATTGAGTATACTGAGAACAACCAGCATTTGTTGATTTTCTCTTACCCTGTCTCCCCATTCCTTTCGCCCATCGTGATCAGTGGTCATCCTTTTCTATTAAAGGTTCTCTCTCTCTCTCTCTCTCTCTCTCTCTCTCTCTCTCTCTCTCTCTCTCTCTCTCTCTCTCTCTCTCTCTACACCCCACTCTTCCTCGTGACTTCCCCTCATTACAACACTCCCCTTGTTACCGCCAATGACTCGCCCACCGATTTCTCAGTGGGTCAATAACCCACCCGTAAGTGCGCTCACCGTAAAATTTATGGATTATACGACGACGAACGGACGGACGGACGGACGGACAGACAGACAGACAGACAGACAGACAGACAGACGCTAGCCCAAGGAAGACTGCCATCTTTAAGAGGCTCTTGATCCTCTTCAGTGCTCCAGCTTGGGAAATCGCATTGACTATTCGCCCACTTTTCGCCTCCGGAGCTAATATTGCTGGTGCGTATCTGGGCTAAAATAACGCGAGCTTGACCTCCTTGCATGCCAGTAAATGTGAAACACACACGCACTCGGCCTAGAAAGTTTTCATTGTGCCCCGAGCTGCCAATAGAAATAACGACTCTTGTGGTAACGCCCCAGCCGCCTGTTGCGCACAGTGAAAATGCTCACAACACACACAACGAAGAGCGCAGTTAGTGGTATCGTTTTTGGTTTGTTAGACTTGCTTGTAGATTGCGCGCGCTGATTTGTTTCTGTGTGGGTCGCAAGGTGCCCTTATGTCTTTCATTTTCTTTTTTTTTTATTTTTGGCGCTGGCGTTAACCCACAACTGCTTTCTACCTTACTCACTTGCAAGTCCAGACTTGGCTGGCACGACACCCCACATTACATGACAAACGTCCGGTAATCGCCGCTTGTGCCCACCCAAGAGACACTCGCATGTCTCCTCGGATTGCTCAACTCCAGTAATGAGAAAGTGCACAAAAAACTAAAAACTGCGTATGAAATGTGTCCCTCTCACAGCGTTTAAAAATTGCCTATTTATACTGTATTGTGCTGCTTTTGCGAGCGCCAAAGGATTCCCGACGAAGCTTCTCGACAGATAAGAGTATCGCACCTTGCCGCCTTTCTAATGAAAAAGTAATCCTAGTTAATGAAAAATTCATAACACGGCCATCACGAGGATGGAGAGATTTTTTAAAAGGCCTAAAGCGAAAGGGAAGTCATACTAAACGCACAAACATTAGCCCGCTGGCTTTGGCCGGCGGTTCTGAGGCTACGAATTTGGCCCATATAGCCTGGCGGCGGGCCGCAAAATTCCTGCATTCAAAGAACCCACCTAAAGCCAGCCCCAGCAGAAGGCCAAGCGCTATCTTCATCATCTCTCAAATCTCCAACGTGAAATTAATCTACGCGCACCAGGGTTATGAAATTCGCGACGAGGACAAGCGCAGAAAATGACTTCACATGTAGCTGAGGCAACTGTTGCAAGAATTTAAGAGTAGTGAAATCCCCATAAGCCTTCGAACTCGCCTTGGAGTTCGAGCTGGTGATAGCTCCAGATAAAGGCCGCATCTTCGTAGCATGCAAGAGAGAGAGAGCGAGCGAGAGAGAGAGAGAGAGAGAGAGAGAGAGAGAGAGAGAGCGTTAATAGAAGACGAAGCGAGCGTATTCGTGGTCGGGGTCTTTATCCAAAACTCCGCCGGTGAGGTCAGTATACGTTATGTGAATATGAAGTTGACTCTACAAATATTGGTTTTCATTAGCATCGACTTTGCACAATTACTGGAACTACAAAACCTCTTTTCTAAATTTTTAAGCCCATCAGAAAGTATTACAGGCCACGTACCCCGAAGAAGGCTCATTCGCGCACGAAAAGGGTGAAAATAACGTTTCGAGCTTCATTTAAGACCCCGCTAAAATATTCATCCACACCCTTTGTGCGGTTGCAACTACTCAAATTATATTTCGCCAAATTTTATGGCTGCCTGTGGGACATAACGTTCTCTATTTCAATACGGACGCAAAATTATGGAAAACGCGAGAGCCGACTGGCCCTCAGAGATAACAGCTCACCAATAAAATCGATTCGGACTTCGGCGTCAGTGGATTATTATTTGGCTCGGATGCTTAGTTCTCGGAAAAAAGAGGTCGCATGGAGTCGTGAACAGGAAACGACTCAAGGTGGTGCCCGAAAGAATCGATAACTAAAAAAACGCCAATCTTCCCGCCGACGGATGGAGTGTCGCAGAAGAATTTTTCCCCTCAGATCTTGTGAGAAAATAAGATACAGTTTTGTCGACATGTTGACTCGAAGCGATGAGGCACCGGGCTGCACCAAAGTGACAAACAGGCTGCCTTGGAGCGAAAGATAAAAAAAAAAAAAAACTCTCATAAAAATGCGGTATATATTTTACGACCGGGGACACAAAATATTCAAGTCTAAACACGAGTAACATGAGTAAGATAGCGTCTCCTGAACCAACCGGGAAAAAAGCGCTGTACCAAATACACGGAAAACATAAACATCAAAGAGAAAATATTTCCCTTTGTAAGCAATACAGTTGAAAGTCACCGTAAAATCCCGACAAGCATGTTCCGCTACTCGATATAAAGCGAAGACACATTCTGGACGTAGGTGCATACCACAATAAAAACATGTGAAAATCCCACTGAACGTAAGCTGAAATTATAGACGTGAACTACATGCTTTGTTGAAATATGTTGAATATGGTGGCTGCAGTATCTGGATGTTCTTTAGGAGCTTGGTTTTAGGAGAGTTGCTTTCATCAGATAGCGTTCCCGCAATTTAGCGAGTGAAGTTTAGATTCTTGACTGATTCCCTGATACAACGCCATGTCAACTCCACCGTCTACTCGCACTTTTTCAATTTCCCGCTTCTGACGGCCATGCAACGCTGCTTACGTAAGATAGACAGCCAACTTGTCCACCACAGCATCTTTTATGTACTCGGATGGTGCTTTAACACACACAGACAAAATTCTTTGAACTGGAACGCTAGTTTACCAGCTTGTTTCGCGGTGCGTCTCGTTTTTAAATGCTTGAATCAATTTTTGTGTCTTGCAGGATTTGGGCAAAACTTCTCGGCCTTTCTTTCGCGCTGAATTTGGATGAGCTGAAAACAAGAAAGCTGAAAGTCTCAGCACTCTAACAGCGAGAAGCGAAGAAAGAAATAAGCTATCGTTCTGTCGGTGAATACCGAGCTGCTTCTCTGGGAAACATTGCCTCCTAAGCATTTGTGCAACTATAGTCCAACAGAACGCAGCTTGTAATGAGTTTTTTCCCCTTATAGGCTGTCAGCAAGCATAGAGCTGGTGCAGACGTATTAGAACAATTAAGTGGCAAGCTCCTGCTTTGTTCGACCTCTTACGAGCAGTTAGAGCTAAATATCTATCTAATTGACCTGCACAAGGCTTTTGATCACCTCTTCCAATTTTGATAGGTTGTATTCCTTAACAAAAAGCCCAAAGTCTAAGAGAGTTTTGTCCGAGTTTTCATACAAGCTTCTTCGTGCTGCGAAAAGAGTCTCTGTATATATAGTTCCTCTATGTAAGGTTCCTCTACATAGAGTTCCTCTATAGAGTTCCTATATAGTATAGCTGCCTAAAAGAGAAGTTAACGGCATTTGCGCACATTTTCGGCATTCTTTCCAGCAGCACTGCTGGATATAGCATCAGCCCTCTTTTAAAGGGACACTGAAGTGAATTTGTCAAGCTCCCGGTTTTTCTTGGACTGCGTAGACTGGCTCAAATTAACACATTTTTCATCGTTTATCCGGTTAATAATTCGGTAAGCATTTTATAAAGCGGGCACGAAGAAAAACGACCATGCGCGGTCTGTGGTAGCCGCATCAACTAAAGGCTGTGACGACAGGAGGAGATGCACTGGGATTGGACGATACCCACGATTAGCATTCAAACAAGTTTCGGTTTCGGTTCTGTAAAACAACATGCTTGACACCTGACGTCATCGTTGGATGGGCATTCTCGATATCTCAGTAATGGTCGTACCGCGCTTCATGCCATGTCGTCGGGTCTAAAATGCCTAAGATAAGCCTCCCAGGACAGCTTGGAACCGTAGCAATCACTAGCCGAGGCCTATGCAGTAGATGAACGCCCTCCGCGTCACCGCAGACGCTCAAGTGACATGCGCTTTTACCGCATATTCGGAGCTTGCCTCACTTATGCCTGTATCGTAAAAAGCGTGTTCGCACCAGGCCAAGGGTCTGCTGATTCTGGCCTGTGCCCACTGCCCGCAAGTAGTCGGTACTTGTGGCAACAGCCCGCCAACGAGAACTCGCTAGCGTGTCAGTGTCGGTCTGCGGGCTTTCTGCGAACTCGCTCGTGGAGAAATGAACGTTACGGCCCAAAAATGATGAACTCAGTTTAGAAAACGTCGGCCGCAAACTAAAAAATCAACTTACAAAAAAAAAGCATGTTCCCTCGTGGATTCAAACTTTCGACTTGCAAAAGAGTAAACCTAGCGCTTCAGACCCCTCGGCCATGCCCAGCGCTGCAGAGGTTGGATATATAAGGTATATAATGTACAACCAGTTTACACTTGTATTTAGTTTTAGCATTTCAACTATCTTAGGTGACTATTTGTTGTATAGCGCTCGTGCAGTAAGTGTCCCGCAAACTTCGACAGTATCTCATGTCTGGCAATTGCATTTCTTAGACGGAAAAGCGTTCGCAGATGTGTGGTCGTGCTGCTGGCCGCTGTGCTTGTTCACCAGGCGCAAAAAAGTGCTTCCTGCTCTCTAGTATTGGGCTGTACGGTAAACGTTTCAGTTGATTTTATTTCCTTAGTACCTATATTGACATCGCTGACTCTTCTCCCGCCTTCAAGTGGCCTTAGATTTTCCTACTAGCGTACCAGTCACGAAGCGTCGCATGTGCACTTGTGCAGCGGTCGTGTGGAGCGACCCGGACTCGGAGCTTAATGCAGTGTACAAACTAGCAAAGTAAAGAAAGGCACATTCTTCCATTAACAAACGTGCTGTAGCTTAGTTTTAACTGAGCGAGCGAATTGCGACGATCCGTCGGCGGCCGGCGGACTAAACGGTAGGCCGACTGACTCTGTCGGAAGGTCGGCGAGCCTTGCAGTAGCACAGCCAATTGCCAGCTCATCTCCTCCTGACGTCACACGAAAACGCCACAGAAAATGGGCGAGGGTGTAGAAAGGAGGACAGCATTTTTGAATTGATTTTTCTTCTAATAAATTCGCGTAAACACGCTCAGAGTGGTCGAAACCTGGCCTATGGACTCCGGACTACACTTTTCCCTAGTAATCCCGCAATGTTTACAAATCACTTCAGTGTCCCTTTAAGGCTATACCATGCCCTCCGCGAAGGCTTACTTCGCCATAGCCTCCCAGCCCTGGCTTCCCACTCCAAGGGAACTTTTACAACACGAGAAGGGATGCAGCAGCCCCGAATGGCGTTTCGAAGACTCCCTCCACAGTGAGAACCAAAACAGGGAGCAGTCGGCATCCACCCACTGCTTTGTAGGCAATGGAACAACTTCGCACGTGCCTGCGGGTTGTGGCAAGGCGGCCTGGGCATCCTCTATCTGAAGTACAGCGTGATCTGCCTTCCCAGTATCAGCCTCCAGCCCCTTCTCTTCATTTTCAGGGGTTGTTTCCTCCGATCAAAATTGTCTCCACGGTACCTGGATTTAAGCGGAAGTCGGATATACCGGACCCGGCTTCATAGTTATTTGCCTTGGAACACATTAGCAACAACTGCTGAAGTCACACTCACGTTTACACTGATGTCTCAGTGACAGCTACATCGTCGGCGATAAGGATTTCTATTCCTTCATCGTTCACTATCATCTGCGCCGCACATAGCAACGAGTCCTCTACGACAGTTCCTGAGCTGGCTGGACTGCGCGCTGCTTTTCAGTGTATACGCTAAAGCAGCCAGCTAATCGATGGGATGTTTTTACAGACTCCAGGTCCGCACCCGAGGGCTTAAAATCGCTTCCAAAAAACAGCTGGCCTGGGAAATCAATCTTTTGTATCCACAAGCAATATAAAGGGGCACAGCGGGTAACTGCAGTGGCCTCCTGCCCACTGCAGAGTTGCCGGCAACGACTCAGCTGACAAAGCCGCCTCATCTGCCCACAGTCTCTGAACTCAAGCTCTACGATCCCATTCACGAGAAAGGGTGCGGCAATGCTCGCACCATCAAGCGCTTAGAAAACTCCGGTGTCTATCTGGAATGATGCGAGGCAGCAGAATGCGCACCTCTTCACCGGATTGATCCCAAGTGCACCTTCAGGATGCGACCAAGGCTTGTCAAGCGCAAAGAAGCCATTCTCCATAGACTATGCTTGAATGTGGCCTACAGAGGAAATTACCTCTACAAAATCCAGCACGCATCTCCACCTTTTTGTTCCACATGTGACACATGAAAAGCAATCCGTGAAGTGATATGCGTGTGTCTAAAATACATTGTGCAGAGACCGAACATATATTGCCTTTGTGCAGGCCGCTTCAAGCCGGACTTGAATTGAGGGCTGTTTCGGGTCCTTGGTCGGGTCTCACTCAGTCTGAACGTGCAACCAGAGCTCTCGGTGTTTCTTAGGAGAGCAGAACTGGGGAGATTTTCGTGAACAACTTTTTGTGGGTGACTGAGAAATCTACGCGCGTCCTCGTACATTTTTCATTTCTATTTATATTTTTTCTCTTCTTGTTTTCTTTTTCTTCAATCATCTGGCGTAGCAAGCCAGTGAGACGGCTCGACTAACATCGCCGTTTTTAAGTAAAGTTATTCTCTCTCTCTGTCTTTCTACGGGAACTATATAAAGGAACTCTAGCGGCGAATAACCGCTAGCGCCATTCATGTTCCTTTGATAATAGCGCAAGACGAAGTATATGTAGGCAGAATCTTCCTAAAATACTACCACTGGCGTCAAGGTTCATGCATGTGAACATCGCTAAGCGCCCAGCTAGCCTAGGGCCCATTTGCGGCAAAATACAATAGTTAACTGAGCCGCACAACTGTCTTGTAATTGCAAACGCGCATTAAATTTTGATACAGAAAGAGGCTGGAAAGATTCGTCCAGGTGGTCATGGCTTCCCACGATACGTTCCACGGTCGTTAGTTATCCTGTCACACGTGGAGCTGGCGAAAAAAATAATAACATACGCGTGAATATTTGTTGACAAGATCATGAAGCTCTAATACCACGCCCTCGCGGGAGTAGCTCAAAAAAAAAAAAAAATACTAGGAGTGGGATTGCGATGGTCGGCTATGTCTGTGAAGTGACCCCAGGCCGCTGAAGGGGCCCATTTAACACTTTAGGGTATCGCCATTAAGCTTGTTCCTTGGTTATCACTTCTACAAAGCAGCATCCTCCATGGTTGTAACGCTTTAGGCAATCAACTAAAGTCTCGTCGTACGCTACGAACCTCGGCGATGTTTTCTTCTTTTTTTTTTCTTTTTTTGTGCCGACCAGCGTGGGTCGTGTTGACAAGGTTTCGTCGCTGACAGAAATTTGTGCTTGTTTCTTACGCAAAGATCAATTTCACAAAGAGCTCTTGCCTTTGGTTTGGCTCGTGGGCGCTGACACCCTCCCAGCGCCTCGGAATGCATGCAATGATAGCATAGACCGCCAAGGTATTTTGTTGTCCCAAGAGAGTGCTGTAAAATCTTCGCGCGCTATCTTGGGGTTGCATGCTGCAACAGTTCAGCGTTCTTCTCAGCCTACTTTCCCGCACAACAATTCGCTATTTTAGTAAAGCTTCAGAGTGACACGTGGCTTTGGCTGCGAAGATTCTGCATACGTTGAAAATAGTATACGCTACCCTCGATTTTCAATCGTGTAGGTTAAGAGTGTTTTCGGAAGTTGTGTGGTTTGTCTCACGGGTGTTTCTGAGGTAGTTCACTCCATCAAGACCCGTCCAGGATCAACTACTTGACATATACACGTTTTTGCGGGATCACTTCTTCACTGCCGGTTTGTTTACTGCGGTGCGAACGGCGCTATATAACAAATAATACACGTGCGGTTTTCATCCCCTCCTTGTTGACCTGTTTATTTTGGTTTACCGGACATCACGCTGTCGTCCAATATTACAAAATCTTTCTTTCGCCATCTCCAAGTTTTCTTATCCAAACTACGTACGAAACATTTTCGATTAAGACACAGGGACATCACAGAAGTATGCTTCTGTCCGTTGGGAGTGAGAGGCCACATTTGCGTCCAACGTGCTGCATGGTTTTAACGTTGTCCACAAGGTTTGTGTTTCTTTGTGAAAATATGGTGCACGTCATCGTGTTTTCGTTTCCTTGCGTCCTAAGTTACGCTCAATTTCCCATTGCCATCTATTCGATATCTAGGCTTTACCTTCCTGTCTGCACGCCCAAGAAATTAGAGGTCGCATTTTATTTATTTTTATTTTTATTTATTTATTTTAGAACCCTAAGGGCCCGTGATGGGCATTACATAGGGGGGGGAAGGGGTTAAAAACAAACACAACACTATTTCACCGTTGAACGAGACGTGATATACAGAGTACATCCATCATTGATCGTTCTTCCTCTTGTCCTTTTTTTGTTTAGCAGGGCATGTATGAACGCAAATAAGTTAGTACTGCAACAGGGTTATGTATGAGGTATTAGCAAGAGCAACCCGTAAGATCAAAATCGACCGTAGTCAAATAGAAAAGCATACATACAATAAAATCAAACATTTCTAAACTTTGTGCACGTTACAGGATTACACTATATAGACAACTTCAACTGCAAACAAACGCACATTTTAAAACACTTTTTCAACAAAACAGTGAGTAAGGCTTACTGGTCACTATATTGGGTGATAAATGAATGCAACGCGGTTTGAAAGGAAGATGATTCTGTCAGATGAACAAGACTTGCCGGGAGCAAATTCCATTCCTGTATTGATAAAGCAAGGGGAGAGTTCTGGTATTTTTTGGTTCTAGCGAAAATCGGCTGTACTTTGTGCGCATGATCAGTTCGGGGGGAAATGTGATGAGCCAGCAAAATATTAGATGACCTGAAAGATGACTCAGAGTAGTAAAGGGAGTGAAAAAACGACAAGCGCGAAAATTTCCTTCGGGTATCCAGATTAGGCAGATCAAGAGAACGTTTCAAAGCAGATACGCTTGTATCAGAAGAGTAGGAACGCAGGATAAATCTTGCAGCTTTGTTCTGCACAGCTTCAAGGGAGTTAATAAAGGACGCTTGGTGTGGATGCCAGATAACAGAAGCATATTCTAATGTGGATCTTATTAATGAAATGTACGCAGGCAGTTTGGTATTGCTGTTCGCTTGAAAAAGGTGGCGTTTAAGAAATCCAAGTTTTTTAAGGGCCTTGTTAGGGATGTATTCAATGTGAGTGCTCCAGCTCAGATCGGAAGTAAAAAAATATACCCAGATATTTAAATGAGGAGACTGTTTCGATTCGACCATTGCCAACAAAATACTGATTGGAAGGAGTATCTAAAAGGGTAGAAAAAGTCATGTGTTTGGTTTTTGATACGTTGATTTCCATTTGCCATCTATTGCGCCATTCGATTAATTTGGACAAATCATCCTGTAGGCTAATGGCGTCATCAATGTTAGTTATCTGCTTATAAAGAACGCAGTCATCCGCAAAGAGACGCAAAGAGGAGTTAATACCGGATGCTATATCGTTAATATAGATTAGAAACAGAAGGGGACCCAAGACTGACCCCTGTGGGACGCCCGACTTAACACAGCAGCTGCTGGATATGCACTGATTAATATTTACTGATTGAGACCGGTTTGTCAAAAATTCTTTTATCCAGAGAGTAGTTTTGTTATTGAGTTGTAACTGCTGAACTTTAAACATTAATCGGTTGTGAGGCACGCGATCAAAGGCTTTAGAAAAGTTTATGAATATTGCGTCTGTCTCTTTGTAGTGTCTCTTTGTAGTTGTCTACTGCTGGACAACAAAGTTATTCTTCCTATGGCTTTAATTGGGGATTATAGGGTAAAGAGGCGGCCAACCACTTTTAACACTAAAGTGTTTTATTCATTGTATACACCAGGATTTCATTGGAGTCAAATCCGTCACGAAAATTATGCCAGTACAACGAAGCAAGCCGCCTGTAACCGGTGCACCCCTGCACACAGTGTGTTCTTGCGGGGAAGCAACCTTTAGTACTAAAGAGTGCGTTAAACGTGGGGTTGTTCGTTTTCGGCTTTTATATTTTAACACGAAAGTGTTTTATGCCGGGATACACCAAGATTTTATTGACGTCGTATCCGTCACGGAAATGACGACAATACACCTTTGCCGAAGCGACCCGCCAGCAGGACGTCGCTCACCAAGCACGCCCACAAGACAGCCGCCGACCCTCAAATCATGCTCAGCTGCCGATTTCGCTGCACAGTTCACTTTCGTGTTTTACCGATTTCTATGACAGAGGAATCAACTACAGTTTTTTTTTTTTTTATGGAATGCACGTCCGGCCGCTAATATGAAAACCTGAGTTTTATATAGCGAGGAAACAACAATGAATTTCTAAATGATTTGGCAGAAATAATTGCAATTTGGCACTAAGCTTTCTTAAATCTTAAACGTGGCGTCATGTAGTGTCTCGAAGTGACACCACCGTATACAAAGAGCTCCATGGGTTTTAATGCGTGATTAAAAAATCGCATAAATGAATAGGAAAGACCGCATTTTATTATTTTTATAGTTGGGGACAAGTTTTAGGTGCGGAGTACCTTATGACCGCACAATGTCCGTCCGCGTCCGTGCGCATAGCATTTACAATCGCAAAAAATCCCACAGGCACCGGCGGGATTCGAGCCAATGTCTTGCAGACCAGACAGAGTTGGTGTCAGTCGTCTTACCCATTTGGCTACGACCGTGAGTTAGTACCCGAGAGTCAAACGGCTTACTCCCTCATCTGCAAGGGTGCGGAGTACCTTAGGACGTCCCAATGTCCGTCCGCGTCCATCCGCCCGCACACCACCATCAAGCGAAAATCAAGTGAAATTCGATTTGAGCCGTGAGTTGCAGTTTCATTTAGGGAATAATCAAAGTAAAACTCACGGCTCAAATCGAAGGACGGTCGGGGCGCTAATCGGATGTCACTCGGATGTCACCCAATTGGCAATTCTCCTGTATCTCGCTTTTTACGTCTTGTTAAAAGGTTAAATTTTGCAGATCCCATTTCTTCCCTTCGTTTGTTTGAAATCGTTGCTTCCTTTTTAATGCGTTTATTTTTCTCCGGGAAATGAATGGAGGGTGGACGGTCAGACAACGTTGATGGTGATGATGACGGGAGATGGCGGATAAGCATGCAGAGGTTTGTTTCTTGGATGAACTGTAAACGTGTTCGATGACGGAGCTCATGTGCCCGGCAGAGTGGGAGGACGCGTTGTGTAAACAGACTGCTCGTCACCCCAAGATGCCGTGTCTTCGCCTGGCACCATGCGAAACAGGACCGCAATAAGTGCTGCCTTCTTCGGTTTCTCTTCTTGCTCGGTTCTTCAATTCTTCCTCTTTTTCAGTTGTTTCCGTTTTGTTGTTGTTGTTGTCGAAAAACCTGCCGGTGCTATTCCACGAGGAGCAGCGCGCTTATAGGAGCGCGCATTTGATATGCTTTCGAAATCGAACGAAGGAAGAAGGGATTTCTGAAGAACTCCCCCCTTATTTTGTCCCTATTTCGCCCGCTCAGCACGCGCGTGGTAACGCTACGTTGGCGGCTACGTACGTGTGCAGCCACGCAAAGCTGCTGAGATTCCTCCCACGCGGAAACCTGAAATCCGGCTGTCGAGCGCCTGGTACGACAAAAATGCCATCCTAGCCCTCAGATGCGAAGTTCACATTCAATGCTTACCATCGCACACTTACCAGAGCTTAAAAAGAAAACGCCCTTACTCCTAGCAAAAAAAAAAAAAAAAAACAAGGTTGCTTCTAGTGCTTGTGAAATAACTTTCAACACATACAAAAATGAGAACAAGACAGGGACTTAGGCGCGAAATCCGAATTGTAGCGTTTACCTCTGTCCCGCCGCTGTCGCCCTTACCTCGTTTCCGCGAACCGAACAGCTGTGAACGCGCGCGCAAGCTGTCCCCATTCTCTTCCGCGGTATACATGCATACCTTGGGCCTACGCCATCACGGGTGCACATTCCACGATACAACTAGTCTACAAGACTGCAATGACAAATTTCAATATTCAATCAGGGCAAAAGCTTAGAAACACTTGTGAGGTAGAAACATCGAACAAAACCAACTACCGTGGACTTACTTTACGTAGGAGCGGTCACCATCGCTACGAGGCATAAGAGTTTCTGTGCTGCGAAACAGTTTTTTCCGGCGACCGCCTTTCGCCGACACGAGACTCTGCAGAGCGCCCAAACACAGCTCAGAAAGAAACGGCGTCTCTCAAACGTACAGCCCTGCATGGGTACCGGATTCGATTTATTGTTGCAAGCAGAGAACCGTATGCAGGCGACGCCTAGCGTCCTCGGCATCCGCAGTTACCAGCCGCCGAGGCACGAATAACGTCGGCAAGCTCCGCGGCATCTGCTTCTATGCCGACTAGTATTCACTTGCCCAAGGGACACAAATGCGCTGGCGTGAACGGGACCCAAAAGGACCATACACGCACAAAAAAAGATGTTTTGCTTGCGCTAGGACGTCATAAAAAATTGTCAACGACATTATGAGTTCCATTATGGTGGCCCATGCCGGAACTTCCACCTCCTCCTTTTATTGTGATTTATGCCATAAACATGCCTGTTATGGTCAAGGAATGGAATACGCCGCTTTGGAGAGTTGGCGGTAAGGAAAAGGTGAAACATTGACTGTGTGAAGGTACATAGGCTGTGAAGAAAAGAGAGATAAAAACTGTAACACGTGGCAAATCCCGTTTAGTTCACCTGTATAATGTCGGTACTATGGTTTAAATTTAGGTTGAGGATAAATGTTCTGCAAGCGAGAGAGTAAACTACATAGCATCCGACGAAGGGGCACAGACCCTCGTCAAGCCCTATCCTTTGAAGCTTTTTTGTCTGTGCTCTGGACATCTGTAACAAGTCTGATGTAACAAGTCTAGCTTTAACTTGTTTTCAACTGAACAAAAGCGGCGAATCTTTTCAGACTGCAGCGTCGACGTCTGTCAGATGGGGCCTCCCGGCGGAAGAAAGGAGAGCCAACAAGCACGGCAAAAAATCATGAGCCATTCCACGCTGTGAAGCTGTATGACCAGCGAAGCTTTTTAGCGCGTGACTTAGAGGTGACCCAGAAATTAGGAGAAAAGTAAGAGTGAATATTACTTCTCTTGAGCGCTGACGGTGATAATCTCTAAGACCCATGCATTCACGCACACACTTTCATTGAGTGAGTGAGTGAGTGAGTGAGTGAGTGAGTGAGTGAGTGAGTGAGTGAGTGAGTGAGTGAGTGAGTGAGTGAGTGAGTGAGTGAGTGAGTGAGTGAAGTAAATATGTAAGTAAAGTAAGTAAGAAAGTAAATAAAGTAAGCGAGAAAGTAAACAAGCAAGCCTGTCTGTCCGTCTGTCTGTGCGCGTGCGTGCGCGCGCGCTGACGGGGCGTACATTGGAGCCGACTCCAACAACCCACGTCTTTTAACCAGAGTGGAATCCGCCTCAATGTGTCATTATATTTCAGTTGCAAGGTGGGTATGGTTCTTCATCGCCGACTTAAATCCCGTCGTTTAACCCTTTCGGCCCTGGCATCATATATTAGGACCTGAACCAAAAGACTTCTAACACATTGAAAACAAAACCAAAACGGCTCGTTTTCTGGATAATATTTTTTCGAGGATGCCTCTTTCGATACATATCACCATTGTTCGTTTTCTTCAAAAGCTGAACGCTAGAAAAAGAAAGTCATTGCAGTGAAGGCCACACTAACGTCAAAGTGGTCCCAAGGACCGAAGTCCTAGTTTGATGAAATGGCTGTAAATTTGAAAATACTTGCACTACCAGCCCTATTTTGGTATGTGGGTTCACTGATATCCAGAATTAAGGAAAACATGCAAAAAATGTTTTTCTGTTGTAAATTTAAATATTGCTTGAAGATCTAATTATTCATGCTTGTAAGTCGCTTATTACTTGCATCGCACGCTTAATTTCTCCTTTGTAGGTTTATAGAGTGCAAGAAATAAAGAAGAGACAGACATTTTCTTTGGATAGACAGAAAAAAAACTCCCCCCATCTCCCCCAAGGGGATCGTGCGGAAATGCGAATGCATTGGGTGCACCGATGAGTGCGCTGCGGCAAGCAGTAACGGAGAGAGGCGTGCGCTCCACTGCATTTATATACATTTTCCGAGCGCAGCGAGCGGAGAGAGGGTACGCGGAGAGGAGAGAGAGACCCGCGCAACACGCCCGCCCCGCGCGCGAGCTCTCTCTCCCGCCGAGCTCCTCCTCTCCACTCACTCTCCGCTACTCCGCCCGAGCTCCGCGATGCGAGCGCCCTCACACGCCCGAGCGCGCTCCTCCTCTCCCCTTGCCCTCCGCCACTCCCGCCCGAACTACCACCTGCTGCGGTTGCTAGGCGTGCCACAGCTGTTGCTA
The DNA here is from genome assembly GCF_048455015.1 of Haemaphysalis longicornis. Taxonomy (NCBI): domain Eukaryota; kingdom Metazoa; phylum Arthropoda; class Arachnida; order Ixodida; family Ixodidae; genus Haemaphysalis; species Haemaphysalis longicornis. The sequence continues at coordinate 253,059,247 of NW_027526295.1, forward strand.
GGGGCGAGGAGGAGCGCGGAGAGATAACACCTGCGGGCGCACGCCGACGGAGCACGACAACCCCCGACTAAGAAATGCATTCGCATTTACGACGACGACGACGACGAAGGCAGAACTACGAGGCGCGCGCTCACGTGCGCTCGCGCTGGAGGAATGCAGGCGCAGGCCGACGGATCACGACAACCCCCACTAAGAAATGCATTCGCATTTAAAAATTCAGGGCTTAAAGGGCTAAATACGAGCTCGCCGCCGATCATATTACGCGATAACACCAGTCGAGCGGTGTAACGCGCAAGTTTTCTCCTTACCTATACCAGATTTTGCCTGCGCACTCTGCACACCACGTGAACGCACCTTCAATTCATGGGAATGGCATGCGAACTGCGCTCCGTTAGCCAGAAGCCCGAGGCCAACAATGGCCATTGACCGTGCGGGCATTCGGAAGAATTCTCCCCGACAATGCTTTCCTGTTTTCGGAATTTAGAGCTTCGGTTGTGCTTCAATGTTAAGCCTGTATAGTCACGACGACTCGTTTGCCCCTGCCTTAATTTTAAGCGATCCGACTGGTGAAGCCCGAAAGATAGCTATATATACCGTGAAGCATTAGTATTATAGCGTGCTAGCCTGCTTAGAGCTCTTCGCCAAGGGCGCTGGCCGCAATACGCATTAAGGATGCGTTATTCTTGCTTGAGGCATTCACAATTATTCCTCTGACGCTTTACTTTCCTAATGCGTGTTTACTTACAAAGCAATTCTTTCTCTGGGGGCTAGTTTTTACGCTAACGTATCTAATTTTGCCGGGGGACCTCGCAGGATACCGTCGCTTGCTCTTGCCACCTGTATCCCTAAGCAAAACCCCGCGGCGCAGGATCATGCCCTAAATTTTTAAAGAAAAAACCTGTTCACTCCACCAGTTCATAATGAGCTCCCTGCACAGTGTCCGCTGTAACTGAAAAAAAAAAAAAAAAAAAAACGAAGGAGCCTGTTGGAGCTTGGCTTCGAGTGGAGAACACCGAGCGCATATTAACAACTACGCCTCACTGTGTTGCGCCGGCTGCAGCGGCCCGCGTTAACCGGGATGCCGCGTCCTTCGAGTTCCCTCTCCGTTATTCATTGGCCAAGGGAACCGTGCATTGTTGTTGCTTATTGACTGCACGTAACACAACAGAACGGACAGAGCGCCAGTTCACCTCTGTTGCGCAACCCATGAGGCAGCTATTCGTATTTTTTTTTTACTGGGTAGAGAAGGGGGAGTATTTCGTCTTCCTGTTTCTGTTTTTGCGAGGATGGAGGGGATCGTTGCTCGCAGGAACTCAAAAAGCAAAATTTTAATTAGGCAGTTGTTGTAAACAGTTTTCAGATTGGAAACAGTAACTTCTTGTTGTCGTTCTCGTTCTGTCATCATAATCATAGTTGATTACCCCGCCGCTAATGACTTTCTGCTTATGCTGTCATTAATTTCATGCCGTTTATTTTTTTACTGCGTACGCGTATTTTTGCACGCCAATTTATGTGCCTTTAGCTTGTTTTCAAATAGCGAACTGCTAAGGGCCCGTGGGCACTGTTCTTGTACATTTCGGTACGATAGATATACAGTAAACAAATTTCAAAGCGCATACGCATGAAAAGGCGCCTAAATCATTTTTTTTTCACCACTTAACTTTCAAGAACATTGGGTGCTTAACGACCGGCTGAGCACCCATAACACCATCTTGTGCTCAAAGAAAAGATTGAGAGAACGGCGGCTTTGAATACTAATAAGCTAACCAGTGTACAAGAGACGCTACTCCTCTGGGGGCAAGAAGAAGAGTCTTGGATTAAAATAAATGTACAAAGTGCGCCTGAAGTTTATTTCTAACTGTGCAAAAAAAAATCACTCCCCTTTGTGAGTATGGGGCTCGAAGGACGTATTGGCTATCTTTGTTCTCTTTACATCACAATGGCTGGGTTAATATATAATTATACTGCCAGCTTTCCTGTTAAAGGGACCCTGCAACATTTTTGTAACTTTTTAAAGAAATCCTAAATGCTTGCAGAACGAAGTCAACGAACCCATCTGGTACTTAGATTAAGGGGTCGCAAAGTATTCAGCCAAAAACTACTGCTCTACGCCCATAAGATAAATTAGAAACTTGCTAAACAAATTTGCCTTTCCTTCGCTGTCTTGCCGTTCATCGACCGCTGGAATTACGTCATTAAGGCGATGTAGGGGCTATTGGCCGGCTTTCCTTCAGTTGCGGCAAAGAACGTATTCGATATCCTCTTTAAAAAACAGCCACAAAAGCAAAGCAGAAACGGAATTCGTATCTGCTCGACGTTCAAATCACTTAGTGCAGCTCCGTGCTGGCGATAGCTACAGCTTTCCATGACCCGCCTCGGTGGCTCAGTGGCTAAGGCGTCTGCTGCTGAGCACGAGCACGCGGGTTCGATTCCCGGCCGGGGCGGCCGCTTTTCTTATGGAGGCGAAAAGCAAAAACGCCCGTGTGTTCGAAATTTCGGCGCACGTTAAAGATCCCCAGGGTGTTCAAAATTAATCCAGAGCCCCCTACTACGGCGCGGCTCTTCGCCTGCGTTGCGTCGGCGCGTTAAACCCTACAATCATCATCATCACAGCTTTCGCAGTACTTTGAGACGCGAAGCAAAGAGTGAAAGCGTTTGCCGGAAGTGTTGCAGAGTACCTTCAATCCTATCTCGCGAAATAAAGCAGAGCGATGAGCTGAGGTTTCGTCATAAAATTACTTACCAGCTGTCGCATGAATTCGCCAGTGGTGCACCCATATCCCAATGGGCATGCGCACGGCGCTTCTGTGTCAGCAACCCCACGAGCTGCGATAGGGTTCGACCCCCTGACCTGCCTGACCGCATTCGCCGCCACTGGATGCTACAGGATAATCCGGTTGCAAACGCTGTCAGCGTAGAGAAGAACACGTCTCTGTCACCTCGGTGGTCTCACTAGCCCTTCAAGGCACACCAGCGACGCGTCTTATAAAGATCAGCGTGGCGGTAGGCAGCTTGTTTCGATAGTAGGGCTCCGATATTGCGTAAGCTAATCCTTCATTTCTGCGGGTGTAGCCAGTTCTCTTCCCAAACGGTTTTATGATTGTTACTTGCGCACAGTCCGAAAAGAATGACCGATGTCGATCCATTTCCGGATATTTTGTTCTGAGCATGTTGATTCCAGATGACGGTTACCGCAGACGTGCACAAGAACATCGCGATAACGCGATCGGTTCGTAAATATATGTATGCAAGACGTAGCGCAGCGAGAGTTGGGCAACTCGAAATGAGACTAACGTAATCTGAAGGAAGTGAGACTAACACAATCCATGTGAACACCTCGGTGTGCACGAACGGGTAAAGACGCAGTTGCAGTCATAATCGGCTCCAACCTCAAACTTATCAGCAACATCACAATCAACAGCACAAATGCCGCGGCAGCAGAGGCAACCGACGCAGCCCTGTATAGCCTACGAAGTGGAGAGAAAGGGAGCTCCAGATTACTGCGCACTCGAAACTTGCATGCCGAAGATACCCCAATAGAGGAATACCGAGGACAGAGGCTAATCTCGCAAGCAACTCTGACCGAAAGCATAAATAACCGGAATTCCGGGACACGAAGGGCAGGGGAAAGCGAGCCAGCGGATCAGGTCTCTGGCGAACTTATGAACCAAGTGAAAATCAATTTTCTGCTTCATTTTCCTTCCCTATGAATACAGTGAAAGACTTTAGGGACTTAGAGCCGCCAGCTATCCGCCACGCCGGCAAAAACTTAGCACAGAATACACATGGCAGGTAATTTAAACTAACACTTATCCAAATCAACACATATTCAGCTTTATGAATCTACAACAAGATCGAAACACTTGCACTAATTTTGGCGGCAAACCTAGGTTAGACCACGTTACATGCCATGCAAATATAAGAATGAGAGAGAAAGAACGAGAAAGAGAGTGTGTGTGTGTGTCTGTGAGAGAGAGAGAGAGAAATAGAGATAAAGAGTTTACTGAAAGGAGAAGACGTCGGCCTGAGACCCGAATCTTTGGCCTGCTACTTCCAAATGGGGAGAGGGTACGCGGGACCAAGAGAGAAGAACAAATGGATGTAGAACGTATGGAATCAGCCGTGAGACCGACCGATCAATTGTATACACTCGCGGCACGTCTAACATACAACGGGGCGTAGACACTGTCCATCACAGTTCATTTTACGCCCCGCTAATGTCCAAGCAGTACAGCAACACAGGAGAAACAAGAGCAGTGGGAGGCACCACTTGCCAGCTCAGACCTGGCGCTTCAAAGGAATCTACGAGAAACTTCAAGTTCACGCGCAGCCAGGCTTCATGGTCCCACCGAAAACATGCCCGCCGGGCTGGTGGGAGATGTCAACGTGGACGTCTCACGGCCCTATGGGACCTGACTGCTGTCCCCCGTGGTCCAGCGGTTTGGTTCGGTTGTTTGGTTACACACACCGCAGATGCTTATACGACAATGGAGGGAAACGGACCGGTGTTGGTTATCTAGAATGAAACTCTAGTCCTTCCAAGTTCAATTCAGTTAATTAGCTAGAAAGTATAGAACATCACAAATTGCAAACAAACGTGTTTTAAGTGCACAGCACTTCAGGACCGCGCCTTGTCGCCGTAGCTCACTCGCTGGACCCAAGTAGAGCCGGCGTTCCGTCGTAGCCGCCGTCGCTGCGGCGTAATCCAGAGGCTTCGAAAGCCAAACGGTTTATATAGTCATAAGCGTTCAAAACTCGTGAACCGCTGGCGCTTGTCATACATCTCCCCGTTGTTTAGCGCAAAGAAAACTCCAGCTACACTTGAGGCAAAATATACGTAATTAACCGGCAGCGCCCGCGTTCATTTAGGTAGGAACGCTCGTTGGGTTGGTTTTTACGATACTAAGCGAAAAAAAGTTGCAGTGCAACGCCGGCACGTGCGGGAAGAAAAGCAAGCACAAAAAGAACAGAACTCCCGCTGGCGCAGTTCCAGGCACGGGCGCGCGAGCATTGCGAAGGCGGGAAATTTGATTTGCTTTGGATGGTGGCAGTGAGCGAATAACGGCCCTACAGTCCATTATGACGAATCACTGCTGTGCACTTCCAACAGCTTTCACATTGAGTGGGACAGCTTTCATTTTTTGTGGTTGTTGTTTCGTGCGCTCCTTGCAATGTACTCAGCTTGGCTGGTCCTCCTTCTTCACAGAGTGGAAAGGCACTGAATTTTTTTAGAGTGATCGATATAGTTGCACATAACGGTGAGCACTTCTAAAAGCTTTCGGTTTAACATTATTGTCGAGATTAGAGAACGAAGAAGTGTTACAAAACCAGACAACTCAAGAGGCGCAAAGCCCTTCCTACTCGAGCTGCCGCAATTTTCAGCACTTCTCAGGCGCCGCCACCATGCCCAATCAAATTCTGTTGTTTTTACAGCCACTACGAACGATTGTGTCGACAGCAGGATGAAAGACGGCATTTGCTTCTATTTCTTCTGCCTCCGCGGTTTTACCCCACGGCGGGCACTTATACCTGTCTTCGTGTTTCTGCCCACGGAAGCCTGTCTGTGACAGATCGCGGCAAACAACTCTATATTTGAGTTCGTGGGAGGACGGCGAAAACTTCGAGTTCGGGCTCACACGTCACACTTCTTGCTTCGGGTGACAGGTTTGTTGGCTGGAAATGCCCGATCAATTACGTCCAACCAAGGCCACTTCGAGCAGTGTAAAGGTACGCTGAAGTCGGAAAACTAAGGTAAAGCAGGTAAAGGCCTTTTATAAAACAAAATACTGACCAAACCAGGAAATCTAGGCGAACGTCTGCAAAAGAGAGTGGAATTCGTATAGGCGAAAGTGTGCACAGGCATTTTACTTCCAAGAGAGACGAAACGTGTATTTGGGAGCGCTTAAGATTTGGCTACGGGCGTGTCCCTCCTTCCAGGGCCCCGGCCTCTACCACTCCCCTTCAGGCTAGAAGAACCAAGGCACCATGAACCTTGGAGTCAGAGCTGTCCAGAGCTGCCTCCCATAGATTGAAAGTGTTTCTTGTGTTGAGTGGTGAGGGACATATGATGGGCCTGCCCGAAGGTTGCGTTGAATAAAATCGATTGGTCTGTGCGCACTTATTGCATTTCTGGTCATTTTTTTGTGGGCTCCGCGTGGGCTTTGGCTCCGCGTGGGCTTTGGCATCTCGGAGGCACGTGATCTTCCAGCCAGACCAGACAGCTCCACATCGGCTCCGTTTTTATTGATTGAACAAGTGGTTTAATTCCACGCGATCCTATTAATTAGGTATCAACGAACTCTTGAAGTTCTGTGCTTCCATCTGACCATCAGGCGCCCACGGAACTGCGACAATAAAACCACGAGAAAAAAAATTGGCCGCGTATCTGCTCCTTTCGTTGCAAATGCCGTCAAAAGACGATAGTCTTTATCGGCTTTTGCGAAGTAAATGCCTCCCTTCGCTTTCCCGCTCACCTCTCATGTTGTTCCTCTTGCATCGCACTCCTCCCAAGGTAAAGACGCCAAAGGTTTGCTTAAATCATTTTAAATTTCCCGCGTTCCACTGCTCCAAACCGGGTGTCTCGATGCGAACGCTGCCGTACGGCGAAGACGCGCGTTAATCGAGGCGCCCTACTTCAACGTTTAGAGAACCGCGTTTCCCTACTCCACGTGCGTTGCAAGCAGAACTTGGAACCTATCTAGTGGAACCTTGCGTAACTGTTGCCGGTTGATTTCTTAAAATGGCGCCAGAAGCTATAGTGGCGCGGGCGACAGCAGGCGACGGCGGAGTGAATTGTTTTTCTGCAGTTGATGAAGTATTTAACTTCGCAAAAGTCAAGCATGTTTGATTTTTTTATAAAGGAACACTGCAAATATCACTTTTGTATTGATTTGCTGTCTCATATTTGCGTAATGTCTTGTTCTTCTTCAACAATGTTGACAAGTATGAACATTACACCGGACATAGACGGGTAGATTTAGCTGTGACTATATAAGACTATTGCGCAGGCATTGTTTTGCTTTGGCCGGGTGGCTGAATCGAGTCACAGATAGACAGACGGACAGACAGACAGACATACAGACATACAGACAGACCAAAATTTCTGGGTTTAAGTAGCCCAAGAAAAACTATCGTCTTTAAAAGTAAACTCTTCAAGACGCTAAGCTACACCGCGGCAACGACGACGGAATCGTCCCGTGGACCGCTGCTTCGGCCACCGCTGCAGCTTCGACCGCCGCTGCTACGGTCGCCGCTGCAGGCAACGCCGCCGCTCGTGCCGCTGTAGGGATGTGCCGCTACGTCATCGCCTTGTGCTGAACCACCGCCGCTGGCAATGCCTACCGTGACAGCCACACCCGCTCCATCAGGTTGAGCCACTACGCCGCAAACCGCGCCTAACCTGCACACAGATCGCCGATGGATGAAGACACCGAGATAGTACCAGTGCCCTGACCCCAACGGAACCAAACCCAAGCGGGCTCTGAACAGACCCATTTAATCACGTCGCAGCAAGTCATGCCACCTGACCAGCAACGGAACTGCCAACACATTAATGCTCAAGACCAAGTGATTCGAATGGACTGGTTAAGTAGGCCTCGCTTCCAACTTGTGCACTAATACTGCTCGCTAAATGCAGCATTGGCGACATCCCCAGACATCCCCAGACCTAATTGGAGCAACCACCCCACAATATTACCTGGCTGAGCTCGCTTCACACAGATCTGACACCATATACGAAGTGCATCTACATAACCGTCTACGATGATACCCACGTGTCTCGCCTCCATCTCTTTTGACCACCTAGAAAGCCACCAGTGTGTCCCTGGTGAGGTAAAACTCTCCCCCTTCAAACTAAACACCACCAGATGTGTCATCACTATCGATACAGACGAGGCCAGTGAAGAAACTCTCCAATGGCTGCGGTGTGAACAGGCCAAAGTATCTAGCCTGCCCTCGACTCGGTCGCGCTAACCAGGCTATGATAACATTCGACTCGCCGGCATTACCAAAGGGGGTCAAATGTTACATTGCAATTGTGAAGGTGTCCCCCTATAAACCCAAAAGGCTCGTGTGTTACGACTGCCATAACATTGGGCACATGGCCCGCTCTTGCCCTGAACGGGCAGTGCGCAACTCATGTGGCATGCCCCACCCAGAGAATGAAGGCTGTGGGCCCGAGATCTACTCCGTCGCCTGTAAAGAACCCGAGCACACTGCGCTAAACCCCACATGCCCCAGCAGAATACGTAAGCCACCGGCCCACAATCCCCAAAAGGATGCCACCCGCGGTGTCACGTAGGCAGATCGCACTAGGGAACACGGATCTGATTTCCTTAACTCAAATGACCCATCCCTGACCCCGAACAAGAGCAAACCTAAAGAACCGACCATGGTCGCTACAGTGAATCAATTGAATGCACAGCGGGTGGATATCGAACAGCCACGAACCAAAAATCAATAATTGCACATCGAAAATCAGGAACTCAAGCATCTCCTGAACAACAAGACACCAGCTCAGTCTAATTTAAAGCGTCTTTTCCCTTCCCCGGCTCGACCCAGCCATAGCAAGAGCACAAAATATCCCAACCGATGACTGAATCTTCTTTCGAGTTAGCTCTTCGGACAGTCCGCACGGACATTCACTACGAACGTCAAGCACGTCAGCGAACCGCAGGAAAGATAAGGAATACTTGGACGATCAACTCTCCCAAATAAGGTCCCTTATTCAGTGCGCTATAAATAGGGTTCTGCGTTTTCGGATAAATCCGGTAAAATCCGATCAAAACTCGCCGGTAAAAATTTTGCGAATTCGGATTTATCCGAAAAACTCCGAATTCAGGGACCGCCGCCTGTGAAAACCAGACTACCCTTTATCTTTCCCTGGCATCCTCGAACAACTTTTCCTACTCTATTTTCATGTTTCCACTTTTGTTCGTTCCACTTACGTTCCCAAGCTTCACAAAGGGAGTCGCTTTCGACGCTTATCATAAAAAACAAGATCTCTCCCCACAACAATTGTCGAGCCAAGGTATCAGGCCTACGTTGTGAAGACAACTGTGGAGCCGCTACAGTTTTGGCGGATGCATGCACGAGATTGGCCCACCCTTTCACGTTGCGCACTGGATTTGCTGGGTCTTCCCATATCTAGTGCGAATGTCGAAACAGCATTCTCAATGTTTCTCGTGGTCAGTCGGAAGGAGCGTGCTGCGGGAACAGACACTAACATTGGAAAATATGCCTTCATATACTACAACAAGTTGTAAATGGATGTCACCACGAATGTTGCAAATATTGTCTCTGCAATAAAAATGTCTCTGCTGTTTGATTTCTTTTATTATTGTACATGGCATTTCTTAAAGATCAGCGAAAGCAGTATTTGCTCGCATCTGTAATATACTACATTCATACATATGAACGCGGAAACAGTATTTGCATCCAACGACAGCCCTATGTTCACATACATGAACACCGCTTGTGTAAAAATGCTGAAATACGTTTCAACACACTGGCGCTTAGTTCAAGTGAACAGAGCTTGGTCCCTCGAGCCGAACAAGAGGGCTCCTGTGACGTTACAATTAGCGAGCGCAAAGTTTGCCCGCGTAATTCTCCCCGTTAGTGGAAAACAGGGAGGGATGAGGCACCCCTTCAGTCCCGTCGCCCGCGTGGCGCGACAACAAAAACCGCTACGCTGCGGAAAGGAGTTTTTCAAGCAGCGAGGAGTCAAAGCAACAGTCTTTCCTGAGGCGGAGGAGATTCCTTTCTCTCGCGCGAGGCGATCAACAAAAGAGAGGGAGCGCGCCGTGCCCCCCTCGCATTGTCCCCAAGGTTGTGCCTTCCTCCGGGAGGACCGGCTGCGAAAGTCTTCGGGTCACTCACTTCGGCAAACGACACGCATCCAAAAACACAACAAAATAAAACAGACGAAACGAAAAGAAACCCTGAACGTGCCCGTACGTGCAGCCGTGAGGAGGCATCTGCTTTGTTTAGGGTCCTACAGGTTCGCTGCAACACAAGCGGCTCATGAGCGAACGGCGCCTACCGCAATCAGCGGTATCGGAGCGCCTGTACCAGGCTGCAATACCAGCTAGCCTTTTGCGGCACACGTGGCCCGGCCACACGGCTCCCAGAGCCTCGACTCCCGGAGTTGACAAAACAAAAGAAAACTCGGACCCAAATTGCAGCTTCCGTACACACTCACTTCGGGCTGACACAACGGCGCGGGCTCCCTGGCCTCAGGTGGATGCAAACTCGGAAACCCTCGTTTCCTTCCATAAACAACAACGTCCCGACGAAAATTCGGATACCACGTTTTAGCTGGCAGCGATGTCCTGCCATACACTCTAAATTTTTTAACGCGTAGTAAGCGTGAGTGTCGGCGATTTTTTGCACGCTTGTTACAAGCGTGATGGGCTTTCACGCTGAAAAATCACGCTTCCTAAGCATGATTCGCGGGATGTTTTCTGATGGTCAGAGAGGGGCCTTATACACAGCTGGAGAATGCTGCATCAGGTAAGTACAAATCCTCGTTTTCACCTTCACTAAATGTTAGTAAGGTCGGGAGTCCGGGATCGACAAAACTCGCATTGCGATTGCGGCGTTAATTCTTTGTTATACACGGCCCCAAACTCAGTAGTGTAAGCAGAATAAAAGGGTTTAAGATTGCCTCTGAATTCCGGTTCTTATACTAAGCGCCGTTGAATGCAGTTGAAGACAAACGTTCATAAAGCATTTTGAACAAGTGTACCAAGCTAATCCCATACAGTAAGCTTCTGGTGCGTGAGTTCTTTCAGCGTCATAAGCTATACGTAGATGAAGAAAATTAAGTGAGAACGTCTGTGAGAATTGCTGCGAAGGTCGAGGTTTTGCATCAAAGCTGAGGGACAACACAGAACAAGAAATTTAAACAAATTTGAAATTTGGTTAAAACCCCTCATTCACAATAACTTACAAAAATGCTTCCATACAGATAAATCCGAGAAATAAAGACAGAAACTATAAAATGGGCTCCAGGTGAAATCTTCATGCCGCTTTAAAGCAGCACGTGAACACTGCTATGACCTTAACTCAGACGAAGTGTAGTTACATCAACAATTCGCGTATGGAATTTCTGATTGATTGTAGGGTTTAACGCGCCGACGAAACACAGGCGATGAGGCGCGCCGTAGTGGAGGGCTCCGGATTAATTTTGACCACCTGGGGATCTTTAACGTGCGTCGAAATCTCGTACACACGGGCGTTTTTGCTTTTCGCCTCCATCAGAAAAGCGGCCGCCGCGGCCGGGAATCGAACCCGCGACCTCGTGCTCAGCAGCGCAACGCCTTAGCCACTGAGCCACCGCGGCGGGTGCCTATGGAATTTCATCGATTCTACCACGTATAATTACTACCTGAAGAAATCCTAGCAGCTGCGAAAAGCAGACGGAAACGTAACTTCCTCTGTGTAACACACACAATCACATTACCAAGGCTTTTTCCAGTGACGTGTCCAGTTGCAACTTCCCCATTTCTCTGGGTTCTTTAGCATACCAGCTGCTTGTGGTCGCCTCATACAGTGCACCGGCAAAAGATGTCCACGGGGGAAACCTGGCATAGATAAGAAGTGGCTTCAGTATAATAGTTATACATGGTGTCCCTGCTGTCATGCACCAAGGTTTTTAAAAAGAGCAATGGCGTAACTCCAAGAAACCCTAGTGCATAATGTTTCCAGTACAGTGGAGTTGCGGCCAGTAATTTTTTCGTAAATATTATTTAATTAGCTAATTGAAATTAATTGTTGAACTCGAGAAGTGCTGTCCCAATCCCGAAAGTGTCAATGAGGCACTTGCAGGTGCCCACGAGGAACATCTAACTGCAGTATTCTCCGCGGTTTACTAATTGTGTACTACTTTATTTTGACTGATGAACAAACCCTGCGAAACATGAAAAATACCATGTGGCTGCGGTCCATTCCTTATTAACGCAATTGCTTCGTCTGTCACTCGCCCAAAGAGACAGCGCATTACCTTTATAATGGCATGAAAAGAAGGAACGGCAACAGCAAGTTTCAAAGTTTCACGAGGCGCATGTGGCAGATAAGGCACAAACAAGGTCGCGATTTCATCTTTCTTTCTCTCCTTTATTGCATTACAACTCTGAGGGAGCCTGTTCGAGGGCACTGCTTTATGAGACAGGCTGAAGCGCAGTCACGTGGTATTTTTTTATATTTCGCGGGCTTTCTTTATCCGTCAGAATAAATAAGTACACAATAAGCACGTCGCTTAAAATGCCACAGTCAGCTGTCTCTCGTGAGCACCTACAAGTGCCTCATTGACACTTTAATGATTGGGACAGTACTTCTCAAGTTCTAAAATTAATTACAATGTTATAACTAAATTTCATTAACAAATAAATTACTGGCCGCTACTCCACTGTCCAGGAAACTATATGCACTAGGTTTTCTTCGCGTTAAGCCATTCCTCTTTTTAAAAATCTTGGTGCATGACGGCTGGGACATCCTGTAGAATGATGCACTCTAACTGTCATACAACACACAAACTGCTGCCGCGATGTGCAGCATAAACGCGCCCGTTTCTGTAGAATGGGACGCGATTTTCAATGCTTCGTAATGTGCACGTCGACTGTGGGAATTTCGGTATACAATATTTTTTTCCGTCGTTTTCTGGGTGCTCTGCGGAGGACGGAGAGAGTAGGCGGCTCTTTCATCGGTGGTGTGGCGCCTTTTCACCCGAGAACGGCCAGCGACGAGAACCGCGAGCGGGGCCGCGAAATTTACCGCCAGCGAGCAAAAGATGCCCAACGCGAGACACCGAGACCGGCGGAAAGCGGACGGAGAACGAGAGAAACGACTTTCAGCCACGACAACGAGAAACGCACTCCTTCCTTCTTTCTGGTCAACTTTCACGCTCGAGCGCATGGCCCGTGTCAAACAGGAGCTTCAAAGAGAACTAGGCCTAACACTAATGCGACGTCCCGAGATCAACAGGAAGACCTACACATTACACTAAAAACGTGGTTATTCCGAAAATAGTTCTAAGGCACACCATGAGCCAAGACATCAGTAAATAATTAGCTTACATGGATGTTCCAAGTGACCGTTCATGACAGCTGACTGCCCACTGTAAGAACGCCACCCGGCAAGAAAAGTGGAGTTCGCCGTTTCGCGCGAGAAATCCCGACAGTCGACACTCGGTGTTCTCACACCTACCGCGCGGCACACCCCTCGGACAAGTCGATGTCAGGTTACTCATCAGGTGGTTCCTTCTTCGCCAATTTTTACCGCAAAAAAGCGAGCAGTCCGCACAGTACACACTTTAATAGGAGGCAGACACGACGCACAAAGCTCATGCTTCCTCCGATGCCTCATACGGCTCTAACTCCGTTTTCCCGCCAAAATCCCTGAAGCGAGCGCCGCCTTTCATGCCTTCACGTTAAAAAAAGAAACAAAAGAAGCGTGAGTCACAGCCGCATGCAGCAACACGTCACGCGGCACCATTGGGCATGTGTATCCCGGTATGTATTTGCGTGATGAAAGGAGGCGCGATCGCCGGCGCGGGATTTTCTTAGGCGTGGTTTTTCCGGTTCAAACGCATACAATCCTGCATCACGCGTAAAATAAAGTGAATGTGGGTGTTCTCGACCCGCTTCACGCTTGGAAGGAAGAAAACAGCACGTATTTTGAGTCACGTGGTGCTCAAAAAGAAGCTTGCGACGCCAAGCAGCGTGTTTTACGCTTACTACGCGTGGCCAATTTTAGAGTATACAGGATTGCAGCAAACTCGGCGCTTAACAAACTAAAACGCCGCAGCACTAAATAATTAGCCTGGCTCTCAGGAAAGTTCACCTCTGCTAATAACTCACTCCAATTAGTCAGGCTTGAAGTTTGTTCTCTATGCTCGGAACTTCCGAGGACAGAACAAACGGTGCTGCCGTGCTTCCTGCTCTTCTCCGCAAACAAGGCCCCACGTTGGGCGCCAGATGGGGGATTCTACATTTCACACACTAGTTATTTCCTACGCCGCGGCCATCGCGCTCAGCAAACATGCCTTGCGAGGGCCGGCTGCGGACTGGTCCGTTGTTTGCGGAGACAGACAAAGGCGGAGGGCGACAATGGCTGCCATCGGCGTCGCAGCGAGGCAAACGCGAGCGTTCTGAGGCGCCCCGGAGATGACTGTTGTCGCGGTGACTCGAACCTCTCGATTCCCTTAAAGTGTCCAAACGAGGAACTAGATCTTCGCCGTCAACCAGCTAGCCTGCATGCTCTTTGTATGTTTATTATTCAGTAATAAATGTCAATGAGCGAAAACACTTGTCACTTCCTTTGTTCCGTTGAACCACGGCCTGCCGCGGCTGGCGCGGTACAGCGCGCAGTCGCCGGGTGGGAGATTGCTTGCTAGCTGGGCGAAACGAGAAGACAAATACTGATTAGTGTTTCTCGTCGCCGGTTTTGCTATAGCGTGGGAAAGCAACCTACCTACTTTACCCCTCTATAATCCCCGCAACCTACACTCCATATATAGTTTTACTGTTCTTGAAGCACTACTGGATATGTTTAATGCCTTTCCCGCCAAAAATCCGTCCCACCATTCTTGAAAGTCAATTTAAATAAAGCTTTAATAAGAATGCTGTATCAACTTGAGCGTTTCAATCCAGTACGAGCCAAATACCAACTTGTTATCCCGGTATTGCTCGAATTCACCGCATAATTTTTAATTACTTGAGGCCATAAACTTCCCCTAGCTGTCATGTGAAATACGTCATATAACAGCTTTGACGGCGTTTAATTTAGGACCGGTAACAAATCCCTTTAGGTGGATTTGGCTCATTTAAAAAAATTCTTCAATTCTCTCAATAAGAACACATTACATACTACGCCTTCTCCATTTTAGAAACGAGTTAAATTGCCCTAAAGCCAGTTGGGCCATTCATCAACTTGATGTTGTAATAATGGACTAGCATTAGGAAAGAAGGGTAATTACCTGAAGACATTGATTGTTGTTACGCAATAGCTAACAATGGCACTGTCCAAATAGAACAGCTACAACAACAAAAACAGCTCCAATAAAAGAGACACGGCTTTATCGGTTCTATGCTTTTGCTACACGTGGTTATTTCTTATTGCTTTGCAGGATTTGAAATTCGTTTTCCGCTAGAGTTCCCTTCGCTCGCCTTTTTCACCACGCTGTGCGTTGGGAACGGTGATTGATAGTATCACTGGGAAAGAAAGAGCATCTGTTCCCGACAGTGCCTGTCTCCGCGTTTCGGAATTCTGCGGCCGAATTATACACTTGTGCTCTCCTAATAACGCTCCACGAATAAAAGAGCCGTAAGAATGGCGTTAAGGAAGAATAGAATGAATGTCTGCAAAAGTTTCAAGTTGCGCAATGCACCAATAATAGAAACTAAGCTGGAGAGGAGCCCCCGGCAATATCACGACAGCTAGTAAATGAAGCGAGTGGTGCACGCTAATGCGCTTTCGTTTGTTGGACACGCTTTCCCTGGCATTACGCGTTACGACGAGAAAAATGACGTATGTGCTCGCCCACGCAGCGTGCAGCTCGTCGATAACAGAGCAAATTGAAGAATATATGATTAAGTGAGAAGACGGTCGTTCACTGAGCCCCGACTCAACCACAGAATTACTTCAAAGAGAGTCTTTGACTCTGCCCGCATTAGGCTCAGGGCAAGTTGCGTAACTCGCCCTTTTCTTTTTCCGCTAAACTACGCTTACGAACCGCCTACTGCAAACGACCCGAGGAATAAAATGATAAAGGTTAGATGATGGTGCGGGCACCGCTAGGCCGGGACAAAAGGAGGAATTTTTTTGTCTGCCGGCATCTATTAGCCCTAAAACTCTTCATGAAGAGTGTCAATTAGGACAAAACGTTTGACTCAGCATAGGGGGAAAGTATAGTCAGAGATATCTTTGGTATGTTTCCGAAGTGTTTGAAGTGCGGTAACTATGCAGGGAAATTATGTCTACTTTTAGGCGCAGACCGCGCGCATGCTGACGAAAGATACCGAAGCTCAAATTACAGCGTGCAAGATTCTGAGAGATTATCCCGCTTCCTGGGTTTTGTGAACGTATGTATCAGTTGGTTTTCACGGGAACTTCGTTCACCCGTTCCTTGCACGACCGTATTAGTTACGGCCGTGCAACGGCTGGTACATACAGCAGATTCTCGTTAAGACGAACCCAGTCATGACGAAATTCACGGTTAAGGAGAACACCACTTTTGCTGTCCTGGGACATCTCCAACGCAAAAAAAAAAAAAAAACACCCGTTTAAGACGAATCTCTGATAGCACGGACAAATTTTAACGGCCTCTTTGATTTCTTAAGCGGAGTTTATTGCATATAGACTTCAGAATTCCAATTTTCACACGCAACACGCGTGAACTGCTGGCTTTTTTTTCTGTTTTGGGAAGGGGGCGCCGCCAACCCTTGTCACCCCCCACCCTCCATTAACGCATCAACATTTGCGCAAGCTAGCAATAAACTGGGTGATATGGCAGGCGTCATAAATGAGGCGTAATGAAAAAGAACTATATAGTGAATGAGGCTTCTATACTCCAGCTCACAAAATCGGTCGAGGTACCTAATAGCACTACATTGGCACTAAAAAAATTCAACAAGCAGACTGTCTACCCTTCACACCACGGCTTCCCTACAACAGAGTTCTCCGTGGCTGGCGTGCACCTGGTTTACTCGCGTGACGTCACGGTCGCCTGTCAAGCGGCACGCACTAGGCAAACTTTTGTTCGGCCCCTGGCAATGGGCTGTGGTAGCGCGGGGGTAAAACACTCAGATCCTATTCTGGGCACTTGGGTTAAATTGTAATGCGAACTACAATGTGTTTTTATTTACCGTTTAGATCGGTGGCCATTTTCTGCGTCGGAAAACAACGACAGCGACCATAACGCCCGTTTGTTTTTCGCACGATGGGGCACTTATGCCTTGTGCCCTAAAAGCGATACTGCCGCTGCCCGCATGAGCCGCGCTGTTGATGAGGCCGAGGCAATGTGGCCCGTTCCGCAGCTGCTGGTGGTGGTCACGTCACGTCATTGGGCGGTTTGCGTGGCTACAGTCGTTCCTCGCTTGTCTGTTCTCTACTTCGCCACGCGCCCTCCTTCGCTTGGCCCAGGTTGAAGCTATGGAGAAAAAATCTGTGAATTCTCAAGCGGGAATTGTCGGAGAGTTCATAAGCATTCTTTCCAGCTGGTCGTTTCCACGCGCACACACGCACCGGCATGCACGCACGCACGTACACACGCACGCGCGCACACGCGCACGCACGCGCGCACACACACGCACACATACACACACGCGCACACACACACAAATGCACCCACACGCACGCACGCACACACGCACGCACGCACGCACGCACACACACACACACACACACACACACACACACACACACACACACACACACACACACACCCCGACCTAACCAACGTATCCGAGAACCACCCAAAAAATAAGTCCGTATAAGAAGTCATTTTGGGTCGTAATCACAACTCCGTACTCATCACATAAGCATAAATGTCTGAATCACCCCAGCCGTAACATCGCTCTGTCATAATAGAACATGTACATAGATCATGGTCAGGGAGAGTTGACAAAAGTCACAGCCCAGACAAAGTGTGTGCTCGCACAGCTCGGACTCTGCCTGACTAGACGACGTGACCGTTTGCAGGTGTCAATAAACGTAATATCAATATATATATATATATATATATATATATATATATATATATATATATATATATATATATATATATATATATATATATATATATATATATATATATATATATATATATCACCTTCAAGGGTCAGATACAGTTCTAGTAAATATAAATATGTATCCCTAAAAGTGTAGGAGAACACAGTCGCCCCGATAGCCGAATTGGTAAGGCCTTCGAGATCAAATCGAAAGACGTGGGTTCGGTCTCCACTCTGGGCGCGCGTTTTTATTTCTTTTTTTCTTACGTATATTAAAAAAAATGTCAACTTCACTAACCGTAGTCAAAAAAAGAGCCTAAAAACACCCCTATGCCTCCTTTCGCGCTGTAGATTGCGTCCGTATTTCCTCAACAAGCCCCTGATTTCCTAACTATATTATTCTGCGAGAGCCTAGCGAGGGTTACGGTTCTGGTAGCCTTGACGCCAAGGTAGCATAAGAGGGTTTCCCGCCAGTTACCCGCTCATGACAGGCTGTAGACGTTCGAGTCACGCCCCGGGGGTTGAAAAGAAGGTCCCTTTGTCCCCGTGTAGTCAGCGTCAGATAGCTCTAGTAAATATAAATACCCCAGAAAGTGAAGGAGAACACAGTCGCCCAGATAAATTGGTAAAGCATTCGAGGTCAAATCGAAAGGCGTGGGTTCGGGGCCCACTCTGGGCGGCGCGTGATCTTCTTTCTTTCTTACGTATATTTAAAAAATGTTAACTTCACTAACCATAGTAAAAAAAAGAGCCTAACAACACCCCGATGCCTAATTTGGCGTTGTAGACTGCCGACCTAACTTTCTGTATATATATATATATATATATATATATATATATATATATATATATATATATATATATATATATATATATATATATATATATATATATATATATATATATATATATATACACACACATTACGGGCTATTCTTGTGTATGCATGCCTACCGACGAGATGGACATATAGCGACGCATATCGGGCCACGCACGCACGCCTCCGAGAAAGACGCACTCTACATGACTATTGACAGCTGTCGCAACGCAAGCAGTTTCCCCTTAAATTCTCACGGGTCTATTTGTAGTGAGCGATCAGAACCGCGAGTGAAGACAAATATGTCACCGCTTGGCTTTTAGTAAAACTTCGAAGTAAAACTTCGAAAGTTGAAACAAATTGAAGCCGATCGACGGTACGCGCATGTATTTAAAACCTGCAAAACAAAAGCGTCTAAGTTGGTCGAATTTTATTTTCCCCCGCACGCATCTGCATGCTGCTACCCTTTCGCAACAGCGAAGTGATAACCGCACCACAGCCTCTGTTCCTTGTCAAGATTAATGTCCATCTCAGTCACTTCTCCGCCAGTGCTTTCCGCTTCCTCGCGCCACGGTCGCTCGCGCGACCGGTTCGCCTTTCAGCGCATCCATTTCTCCGAAAACACCCGCCACCAAAGTACGTAACATGACATTCACAGAACGCGCTTCATCCCCGCAAAATAGTAGAAGTCCTGGCGGCAGATGTAACATTATACGGGGCAGCCATACTATGCCGTACGAAAATTGCACGAACACGGTTGGGCCGTGGAGCAAAACACAGGAAGCTCATCGACGACCATCAGTAACGCTAGACACTTCCGCGACGGAGTGAAAGATGCAACATGATCGATACTGTGGCCCAATAACTAAACGCGCGTCAGCTGTCATTCCGGAGAACGCCTTACTAACCATTGCAGCCAGCCCGTTCGTTAACGACAATATTCAACTCCGTTCTTCCTGCTTAATTCATACGCGAAAGCGAAGACCTTTTTCGGCAATTTCATGAGTTTGGGGCGACCGAATTCGTTGCGTTTAATGGAGGCCAAACTATAGTGCGAGAACTAGAGCATCCGCAATCCCTCCAGTGGAATAGAAAAACTGCGGCTATAACTTATCTATATCGCGAGGACGTGGGCATTGCTGCACCTATTAGGTAATTTTGGAGGTCACGAATGCCATATCTACACATTAGATGACTTGCCGGGACCTCAACTAATGGAACTTATACCGCTATTTTAATAGTGCCCCTTTTTAGCCAATCGTAATTTTTCCTGTGCGCAGTTAAAACTACCAAGAAAATATCGAGCCCGTGCCTCGCGGCGACCAACCGGCAGTTAGAAAAACCAAGAAAATGCCGAGCGCTCGTGTGTAGGTGCCTCGCTGCGACCGCCTAGCGGCGCACGTTTGCCAAGCCATGCATACCCATTTGGGGAGATTGGCCAAGATTGCAGCGACCGCCCGGCAGTTAAAAAACAAGAAAATGCCGAGCGCTCGTGTGTGAGCGCCTCAAGATACGTCATGCCCCTCCTAGGTGATGTCCAATGAATATCACTTCCAAAGAATATGAACGAAGCTCACGCTTATACTAACAATGGTGCAGTAAAGGTCGTTGCGGCAGCGAAGAAGAGGTAAACCGGCTGCAATCGTGGACTTAAACCGTCGTGATGGTCGTGAAGGTTGCGTACAGCTTCGCTACCTTCAAGTCTTACCCGTTAGTGTGAGCGTCCTTCAGTTTTTTGGCGGAGGAGGCAGCCATTGGTTGTGGCATAGCGCATAGTACGCTTCGAGAAACGTCCATAACAATATTAACGGACTCAAAGCTAGCCTGCATAAACTGCCCCAGCCGTAGTATAGGGAATCCAGCCGCTAAAGGCTTCTATAATATCCCGAAAACGACGTTAACAAGCAAGCACGTAATAGTGTGGATACCGGGACACGGTTGGATATAGAAGGAGTCTGCAGGGTGGACGGGGTGGCGTGAGAAGGCGCACAGAACCGCGCGACCTCAAATTGAGTCCCTGAGTCCAACTTCATCCCAGTACCATTCACGTATACCCCTGTCAAGCGTGCACTTACGCCGAGTGCACTCAGGCTTATTTATCCTGATTTTCAGAACCTGCTGACGAGATTACTCCCTTGTAGAGCCAGCCCCGGTAAAGTGTGTTTTGGGAACACATCCGCAGAAAGTGTCACTCGCGTTTGCCGTTTATCTGCGCCAAAATGACGTTTTAGCCGAGTGCACTCTCTTGTAGTCCACTTAAATAGGCACTTTTGACAAGGGTATTACGCTGACACACTGGAACGCTACAGAGGAACTAGGAAACAATTTTCCAGTACTGCACAAACAACTCGACAAAGAAGAGGCGATAGCATGACGATAAATCCAAGTGGGTGCCTATTCCTGTTTGCATCTTTCGAATAAATATAAACGTACATGTCCATAAGTGGGTTCATAAAGCAGATATAAACACACACGCCCATGGTGCGGTGACGCGACCACACTGCACCACATCACGTGATAATGCAGACAATCTCCACTAACAGCATACATACAACATCCGGGTGCAGCACAGTGGGAGCAGGTGTGAACCTGCGATGACGAGCAGGAAGAACGTTCTCTGGTACAGCGTGTCGAGCAGGCGGCGCAACCCAGCATAGCGGTGGACCAAGGGCCACTCCACCAGCAACAGGCACATGGTCCTGCCGTAAGAGAACGACGAACAAATGCAGGGAAGCTTGCTCTCATGGCCTTGAATGGCGAAGCTGTTGTAGGGGACCGTTGCCGGACAAATAGTTAAGTTTCAGTATCATATTTTACTTGCGTAGTTGCGGTGCTAGTAATCGTGGTCATATGCATCAAAGAGGTCGTGGTCTTCTTCGTGGGGAGTGGGGGATGCGAAGTCATCCTCAGCATTGTAGACGTCCCCCGGCTCTTCGTCATCGACTCGTGGCCGCGGTGGCGGGATCTGCAAGTCGTCTCTGAAAGGATTGGCACACTCGTAGCAGTGCCTCCAATTATTCATAATGGCTTCTGGAGAATGCGACGGCCGCGGTGACCTCTCCCAAGCATGGTGTCTTTTCACCTTTAGCATTCGTGCTGGAGTTTTTTTTTTAATTGCTAAAGCCACTGCACGATCCGGGGACTAGGCGGTCACCGCGAGGCACGTGCTGACGAGCGCCCAACATTTGCTTTGTATTCTTTTCCTGCAACGACGAACTTAAGGCTTGTACAACAGCTCCGCTGTTGAAAAATTGCGTTTATTCAATTCAATTTTGCATAATCCTTTTCTGTCGTAACCAAGTTAACCGGCATCAAGGTGGACTTGTAGGTGTCCTATTTGTGGCTTACATAATTCTTAGATTCTGAGTTATTTTGTAATGCTCGGAAGTACAAATAAGAGATGCATTCGTCCTTAGCAGGCACTTTAAGCAGTATTCATATGAAAGAAAAAACTAATCCCCGCCCTCGATCCACAACGTATAACGTTACTGACACGTCACGCCTTTGTGGGTACGTCTCGTCGGGGGAAAGCAGGGGCGTCATGTTGGGAAGGAGGATAGTTTGTACAAGCAGCAGAAAAGTATCAACCGTGCATGTAACGCCTTTTTTCTGCACAAAAAGTGCACAAAAATCTGCCCAAAATGAATATCGGCAGAAAAATTCGTAACAGGGGATGCCCGGACATTTAAACGTTGTAGCAGTGCAAATGTAAATTCCCGTTAAAAAGCAAAACAAAACCAGCACAACAAGACATATTCTAAACAAAGCAAAAGTCGTCCTTTTTTCTTCAGAGAACGCTCAGGATGAAAAAAAAAAATCACAAAGGTCTATCTAATCGAGCACATTCACGCTGTTATATAAAAAAAACACGGAAAAGAAAAACTAACACACAGAATGCCACCCACAAAAGCGTAAGGGTCGCGAAAAACAGAAGCGGCGTAAGAGTGTTTCCGCATTAGTAGACAATTTCAGGAACCAAAAAGCATTTTTGTTACTTCTAACATTTTCGCGGCAGCACAAAGTGTTTATAACCAGCAGCACCGGAATGCGTCGACACACCCTATAGCCTCAAAATTATGATTCCGTCAATACGTAGACACAAAATTCCCTCTCGAAGAGCGACGTCATGTTCTATTGATGTAAAAAGATAACGGTAATATCTTTATTTTGCTCTGTAATAAAGTGTTTCTCTCTTTCTTTCTCTCTCTCTCTCTCTCTCTCTCTCTCTCTCTCTCTCTCTCTCTCTCTCTCTCTCTCTCTCTCTTTCTCTCTCTCTCTCTCTCTCTCTCTCTTCTCGCTTTTTGTTCTGACGCGGCTCCTTTCAAGCGTCACGGATATGAACCAGTTTTACATTTTGTCGCTTCGGCTGATCCCATAAGCTAACGTGAATCTGTGAATGCCAGCAAATTTACGGGTTTTTTCAGTTGCAGGCAAGACGCAAGGTTGTCATTACGGGAACATGAAATGTGTATTCTAACAGCCAAATTAACACTCAAAATGGTAGGAGCGCTGTTCACAAAGCGGCCTTATCTCGATGAGCCAAAAAGCCGGACAAAACGGTTTCGCATAGAACAAAAAAGTGTACGCGAACAGAAAGTGACAAGCATTTCAGCGTGGTAACCACATTATACTTGGTCTGTGGGAAGATACGGTTTAAAGATCTCGATGCGCACTGTGCGAGGTGATGCGTGCGAGATTAATGAGGCGTCGCTGCGTTTTCTGTTACGGATCAGCAGCTATGAGCGACCAGGGCGCGTACAAAATGATCCCTCGCGTTCTTTCCCCCTTCGGGCGTGCATACGAGTTGCTGCCTCTCCCTGCGCGCGGTCAGGTTATACAAATATAACGGCTGTGACCATCGTGCGCAGTGCACCGAACACCAGCGTAATCAAAATCTCCGAAAGGCGAAAGAAAAAAAATCGATCATGTTAGTGGCCTCTCTTAATTATCACGTCAGCCTTCAATCAGTTTACTTCATTAACCCTGCTCCCCTCCTTCCTTTCAGAAAAATATGAGAAAAGATACGAGTACATTACACCGAACGTAAGCGATGTTTCCCTGGGCATCGATGGAAGTGCCGTCTTTGACGAAGTGGGGAGCAGCACGTAACTATACAGTCGTGATCTGTCCCGCCTGACTACTCAACCTAACCTTTCGCTCTGTTGGCGAGTGCAGCATGAACGTTCTTGGGAAAATAAGCAACACCTCAATCAAAGTATGGTAGCCATTCAGCGGTTTCTTCATTGAGGGTATCTAGAGGAAACGAGGTACACTGGTATACGACCTCGTATGCGACCTACGGTCGGGTAGACTCAAGTCGGAGAACAAGCCCACCCACGCAGATTCGGTCTCGTGTTCTTCGTGGAAAAAAAGCTGAAATTTCAGCCACAACAATTTCTTCGCGCAAGTCGATACCTTTTGTGAAAAACAAGTTCTCAAACTTCAAACGAACGTATATGTGAATATTCAGTAACATCAAAGGACTTACTTTTCTTTCAAAAGGGCTACATGAGAACTTATCGAACTTGGCTCGGACGACACGCAGTAAGAGACGAGGTTCTTGCTCTTCCCCTGCAGCCTGTGCACATGCTGTGCAGAGGCTGCGTATTAGGCCGAGGGACGTCGTGGTCACTTGAGTAACAGTTGTTTAGAAGTACCGAGAGGTAATTTGTCCACACGCGCTGTCTCGCAGTCTCAACATTATCTTCGATAGTGTCAAGCGCGTCGCGTCGACTTCGACTGATCCTCGCATGTTTCTAAGCTTGCAATACTGATGCATATTACAGAGAAGCTGCTAGTGGTAAAATTTGGCGGTAATTTTTCGTGGCTTCGTCCGAGAGGCAATAGAGTTTGCGGCAGAGCCAGCTTTCGTGCGAAAGCTCTGTAGCTCTCATGTTCGTTAAGATCTTCTGGGGGGAAAACATAGTGCAATCAATTATTAAGGCGAGTATATCATTGTGATGGGCGCCATTTACTGGTTTTAGATAGTTCACAATGGATTTTAAACATTTCCGAATTCCATTCTGATGTAAATGCACGGGCTTATGTCAGAACTATTACAAAACGAATTTCATGAAGTTTGAGCGCTTAGGTGACTACATGACCGCAAGTTTTGTCTCAGCTGATGTCATAAAGGATCCTCAATCGCCGTTTTCTAACTTCACACCGCTGTTCTTAAGCCATCCCAACAGCATCACCAAGTTAGCAAACCAAGCGTGAAACGACAGCCCAAGGTTCGCCTGCTGGAATAAACCTATTTTCCTCCATGTCTCTTTAAGCTATTTAAGTCAAAATTGGGAGGAACAGCATATCAGAAAGTCCCGTGTTTTGTCTTCTGCACAAGTTTGTAGTGCGCCTCCGCCACTAAGCTTGAAAATTAAGTACTGCCAAATTTGAATTCAATGTGCATTTGTCATGCATTTGTCCATCCTAGCCTTACGTTTCCACATAAACGCACACCAACCTCGGCAGAAGATTACGATTGTATGGCAAATTAATGGTGCGACATTGGCTCCAAACCGTCCCATCTCTTTGAATCCCGCTTAGTCTGGCAATGGAATTGTAGTGGGCTCCGAAGATAAACGTTCTCCTACAGCACGTAGCCCTTACTGGTACGGACGCAGATATCTTGGTTATTCAAAAACCTGGAGGATCATTCCCACTCCACGGCTATGAGGTGTTTTCACAACCAAGTATCACCCATCGTCGCCGAGGCATCGCAAATACCAGCGTCACGCCTACCATGACACTCACCTGCGTGCGCAAAGACTTCCCTACCACCCAAAATGACACGACTCATTTTAATAAACCCGCGCACGAACCAGTCACCACTTTGGTAGGCGACGATCGACTCACGATCATCAACATGTTCTGGAGCTCCAACCAACCTTCAGCCCCTTTGCCTCTGTTACACACCCAGCATTCTCTTGTTTTTGTTGTCCTTCTTTTTTTTTCTTTTTTTAACGCTTCATGTTTGTCTTCTTCCTGCTGTAACCCTGATGTCTGATATGCACCACTCATCAACGTAGTCACCCCCCATCTGGTGTAGCAAGCCTTGTCCCTTGCAGGGCTGACCTCACCAGTTCACATTAAAGAGCATTCTCTCTCTCTCTCTCTCATCCTTGCTGCGAGCGCTCGCGATACTCTCCTCCTACTCGGTGATTTCAACTGTCCTCATACTATGTGGGGTACGATTGTGTGGTGCTACTAGGCAGTAAATTGGCACCCTTTGGGGACAGTCAACAATTCCCACTCCTAACCGGACCATCTGCACGACTGGGGACAGCTCGAAAATTGGGGACAGCTGGGGACACGACTGGGGACAGCTCCAAAATCCGTAAACACCATGAGCGGGGTGGTGTATTACGCATGCGACCGAAGCGCATTTCCCCGACCAACAATGTGGACTACGACGATCGCCGAGTGAAGTTTCTAGATTTCCCTTGTTTGCAAGAAATGTATAAAGCAGAAAACCGTGAAGCGTTAACTGCTCGCACCGTTTTTTAAAATCACACAAGTCGTTGAAAAGAAGTTCCAGATTGGTCAAAGTGGATGTTAGTGTGATTAAAAATTCTGATAGGTAGTGTCATCAGCTGTGGTTTTCAAAGCGATGCTCAAATATCTGCCGCGATTTACGCCGACCGGCCGCGGAGGTCGGTCCCGGCAGCGCCGGCCCGTTCACGTACGGTGCGGCGAGCGGCCAAGAATCGGCCGCGGCCGTGCAAGTATCTTGATCTTCGATCGCTTTAACGGAAATCACCGCGCTTACAGAGTTCCCAGCGCAGTGAAACGTTCTGTTAGGGACTGTCACTCGCAAGTCTCACGGCGATGAAATATCTGTTGCGTCGTCAAGCTTAAAGTTCCCGACATCCGATTACGTGCATCTGAAGCCGGCTGCGAGCTGTTGGCGAAGGCCCTCCCGTCGCGCACGCGCGTGTTGCGTTTGGGTTCCTCTAACTTCTTGGAGGCCCCCAACGCTCGGTTCTCCTATTCTAAGTATCCCCATTACCCGAAATAATTAACGACGTGTTTCACCTCGTACGCAGCCTCGCCTTCTGTGAGCAGTCGTGAGTTTCGAAATTGATGCTTGAGAAATGCCGGCTTACTGTAAACATACAAAACACGCTGCAATTATAAATGACCACGCCGAGCACCTAATGAAAACTAAATATAGCCTTGTCCGAACCCGCTCGAAGGCGTTAAAAACGCGCGTTTATACCGTTCATACATTGCGGACAAGTCGCTAAAAATAAACATGAGCCGTGCAGAGTACAGACTACCGCAGTGATCGTTAATCAAATCCGGGCATGACTATAAAAACATCGTAGGGGAAATAGGCACTGATTAAGCCAAACTGCAGACCATAACAATACTTTTAAGCATGTCCGGCGAAGCAATCTGATCCCCGTTCTCGCGTCATTCATTTACCAGGCAATACGAGCAGTTCACGCGGTGAGATCATAAGTGAGCGGCGCGTTTCCGTCGCTGTTACAAGGTGTTTGCTTGCACACACGTCCCGTAACAAGTATTTCATAATGAGTTTACAGCGTACTTTTCTCGGCATCAGTTCCATCGTCCTTGGCGTTAGCTGGCTGCGTATGTAGGAGCTGTGGGCCGCGATGGTAGGAACTACCAAAACGCGGCGGTGTCGCCGGGAACAAGCGAGTCGCTGATTGCTTGCCCGAATTATTAGGTTTACAGACTTTTTTGGTAATTTGCATCAAATCCACAAGGAGCGGGCGAAACGGTGGCCACAACAAAAAAACACAACAAAAAAAATGTGTTGTAGCAGACGACAACACGATTCAGCGTCCTACAAGTGACGTCACTCGTAGGTGGCGCCACGGTATGTCCTCGAGGCCAATACAGGGCACGGTGCCATAACCGCTTAATTCACAAAGTAATCGTGGTTTTCCTCTTCTGGTATTGGTAGGTGTAAACCAAATCATAGAGAGTTAGGAATGACACAACCATTTTTAATTACTGCTTTTCTGCCCTCATAAAAGTGAGTACGGAGTGTAAACAGTCAGTACTAAGAGGAGCTAGTGTTTGTCGGTTTCCATCATTTCTGTAGGTGCCCGCCAAAAAATGTTGCCGCCATAGCACACACATACGCACATACGCACACACGCACACACGCACACACACACACACACACACACACGCACTCACGCGCACACGGGCATACAAACACACACGCGGGCACGCACGCTCGCGCACACACACACTCGCGGATGGCAGTCACGTGTACTGTAAAAATGCAGTAACACGTGGGCCGTATTCGGAGTCCCTCCTCCACACCATTTGCTACTTCCACTCGGCTGAGGGGAGGACTGCGCAGTGCTTATGCAAAGGAAAATCGATTTCAAGGATTTCTTTTACTGGAGGCCCGAGTGGAGGAAGGACTCAGAATACCAGACTATGTTTGTTCAGACCTGGAGGGATGGATATTCACGATACACTTCCAAAAGCCATATCTTCCCAATATTCAGATATGCGTTATAGTGCAACTGCACTCAAGATGAGGAAGAGGAGGAGAGGGAGAACGGTCCTCAGTTAAGAACAAGAAAGCTAGAGTAATTTTCTTCAGTTCACGGATCGCCATCCCGAGTAGGCCAGGATTTGTTCCTTACGCCTGAAAGGGTTGGAAAACAATAAAGACCTGCCTGGTCATATTCTTCGGTTCCGATTCTCGTTCTACCGGAAACCGGCAAACATACTATTTATTGCGTTCGTTAGCGAGCATATCAAGCCTTGAACACCATAATCATGTCATAACCTGTCGGGTTGAGAGTCAGTTCATTATGATAGCGATGGTTACGATAGAAATTCGGGGCACAAAATACACTGGGCAACATTGTGCCGTTTCGCGGTGGCGTTGCACGAACCTTCTCGTTGAATTGGCATGTGAATAAAGAACGCACGCTCCGGATATGCACCTTCTTGCACACAGCCAAAACGAAATCCAATTTCTGAAGAAGGAAATGTATGCCATTCAGCATTAAGAAAATATCTACATGAACTTTGTGAGCCTCCCAAACATTCAGAAACCTGCTGATAAGACGTTTGTGACGGTGCAGAAAAATGAATTCGTGGGGCACAGAAAAAACATTCACCTGAAAGAAGTCAACAGCAATGAAAGAAATAGAATACAGCCGTTTTATTTCCTGATGAGCGAGGCGTGTGTAGGGGATTGCTGCTTAGTGCGTAGCATTCGACTGTTGAGTCTTCATAAGTGCATCTCAAAAATACTTTAGAAATTAAGCTACAAAGTACGAATAAGCCAGAAAGTGCGAGTTATAACACACGAGCTTTTGACCGATGCTCTAAAGAAAGTTGTTCTCTCTCTCCATGGGTATTGCAAACTTGTGCGGGTACCAGCTTGAAATTATTCGGAGATGTCAGAAGCTGGCAAAAGAACTAAAGTACTAAAAATGCTCTTTTTAATGCACAAAAGAATCAGGACGGGCGGTTTCTAGCACAGGCATGCACTGCTGCTTCTCACAAGCGGAGTGTTGCAGACGACGGCAGCACGAGTCTCTAAGCTGGTGTCAGGAGCCAGGGGGCGCCACTCAAACATCTCACCGCCAATATCGATAACCTCCTGTGTTGGCAAAGTAATGGCGAAAATGGTTTCCACTCACCTCCAATGACATGTAGAGGTCGGAAACCACTTCCCTCATCCTCTGGCTGGGTTTTGAAAACATGGCAGCACCCAAGACATAGCGCTCCGCATTAAGGAAGACGTGTTTGAAATCCCAAGCACCGCAAAACTCTTCACTATCGTCGAAGTGGCCTTTGGATAACGTTGCTCATGTCTGGATCTGGATACCCCCAAACCTACAATAAACTCGGGCCCGGCACACGCCTACTCAATTATATAAGAGACGTTCTATCCAATCGCACTGCCCGCATCATTGGACCCGACAACCAACCGCCAGCCCCCTTCTCTATACGCCGTGTTATGCCCCAAGGCTGCATCCTATCGCCCATTCTGTTCAATCTCACTATGAAAACCCTTGCACTCTAAATTATTTGCGCTTCCAGATCTCCGCTGTGTCAATTATGCCGACGATATCACAATTTGGAGCTTCCGAGGCAGTCCGGATACTTAGGAACGTACGCTCCGGGATGCCTCGGATATTATTCAAGCTCATGAAATATCCGTGGACTTGTAATGCTCCCCTGAAAAATCAGAATACATCGTTCGTCTTAATAAGAGCAGGAAACAAACAGATGTTTATCGTACCCCCATCAGCCTCACTGTCAAGGCCCACCTAATCCCCCGACATCCACACATCCGCATCCTCGGCATTATATGGCAACAAGATGGTAAGAGCCCAGTTTGGACCAAACTATCATCAAACAGATCAATTTAATCAATAACATGCTTCGTCCAGTCACCTGCCACAACACAGGCCTCTAAGAGCACGAGCTTCGCATGATAGTAGAAGCAACAATCTTTTCCAGAGATTTGTACGCCCTTCCCTACCTTCAACTCACTAAAACTCAATACAATAAATTGGAGATCACCCTCGGGAAATGCCTTCGCACGGAGCTCAGCATGCTCATGTACGTCCCAAACTATCTCCTTGCCGACACTGCCCTCCACAATAGCCTTGAGGAGATAGTAGCCGCCCACATCGCTTACCAACAGCACAGGCTCCCGACGTGAACCCAAGGCCGCACCATCCTGGCTGATATAGGATTTGGGACATCTCACCTTTCTCCCCGACAAAAAGCACCTCCCCCATGGGACACAATTCCTCGAATAACGGTCAAACCCATCCCACGTCACATGAACCCGTCCTCAGACTCCGGCAGGCGCCGAAGCAGAGACCTCCGTATTTCCAGCCTCTCACGTGGCACATATTTATCAGACGCCACGTTTACGGACAACATATCCACAGCTGTCGCAGTAGGTCCGCGCGAAGAGACCATCCGCCAACTTTCTAATGTACCTTATTTTTTCTACAGCTGCTGAAATGCAAGCCATTTCCTATTCTGTCATGCTGCAATCCCACTCAACTGACCAAATTAGAATCCGCACGGACAGTCAAGGAGCCGTCCGGGAATTCGCAACTAACGCCTTCCCTGCGCACACTCGTCACGAGCTGACATGTTACATGGCAGCCCACAGTCACCTGCACGTCTTTCTGAAATGGGTCCCCGTACGCCGGGGAATTGTAGTAAACGAAAGGGCTCATGCCCTCGCTCGTGCGAATCGAAACCCGAGAGACCATAAACCCTGGCTCCAGGGCTACAGCCCTAAGGAAGAGCGCGCCGCTCACCGCAAGGCACGCATGGAACAGCCGAAGGACCTACGCAATTCTGATCTTCTGATCTTACACGCCGCGAAGGTCTGCCGTGAGGGCGCAGACTCTCTCCCTCCCTTGTGACCTCATTGTTCACTATATTATGGCCCGAAATGTCCCTGCCCCCTGTCAGGTGTGTGGTGACTATCCTGACGTTAAACATACTTACTGGACTTGTCCTTGCGCCAAACAATCATCTACCAGCACACATTCCATACTGATTCGAAAGCTGGGCGACTCCTCCATCGGATCTTCGCCCGATCCCCTGGACTCGCCTCGCCTTGCACATTTCCGACGTGCGGGGCCCTGACTCCTGCCGAATCCCCGCTGAGAGCTTTCCAGGCCCACCAGAACCCCCTTTCCGGCAGCCCGTACATGGGCCGCTCCAAATCAAGTTTCATCTCCCGCTCTCTCTCACTCTGCCCATCTGCGTCGAGATCTGTACAGATCAATTTTGTTTTTCCTCTCTTCAGAAAATATCGGCAGGGAACGCCTCGGGAAGTAAGAACATACTGCACATGTTTTTCTTGCGTTTGGGAGTGAATTGTAGAGCACTTATAACGCAGCGAACAAGTCTGCATCTGAATCGCTTAATGGCACGGCTACAAACCAAAGTAACGGTGCCATATCCTTGACCGCCTACGACCACCGTTTGTATCGTTTAATTACTAAACATCCAACTTGAACACCAGTTACGCATTTGCTGCTTGAATAATTTAATCGACAGCGGCAGAGCGCCTGGTATTCTGTACCCACGCTTCCAGGATCGCTTTTGAGCAAGTTCACCAAGGGTACATGGTACAGAGGTTCTGACTCAAGTAATTTTCCAAAGATGAGGACTTCCCTACTCTCAAGAGTTAAATTTGCGAAGAAATCCAGAGTTATTCTTATCTTTGCGTTTCGGCCTCGAAGGTAACGTCCCGGTGTTTTATTTCTAACTCAGCTTCAGTGGGCAAGCAGGCGACTCAGTCCTGAATCAACGCTCAAGTGCAGAAAGTAAAGAGGAAGGTAATACTCAGTATCTTTCACGTCTATTTTTCTAAGCCTCTTTCTGTAGTTATAATAAAGTCCCTAAACTTCGTTTCCTAGTTCCGCACTTCGAAGCACTTCTTACGACATTCCGTCCCTTATCAGCCATTTGGTGCTCTCGCACACAAAAAAAGCAACTATAAATTAACCTGTAAAGGTTTTTGTTAATGTATGTTAGTGGTTGTACGCGTACGACCGCTCTCAGCAACGATGACAAATTTTAACCTGCTTTCTCATTCTTGAAAGCAATCGGGGATTTTATTAATTTAGGATATACGTGCAACTGTATGGTCCTTTGCGTCGTACGGGGATTTTATATGTGTCAGAAGACTGTACGAAAAATAATGGCAGACTATTATTCGAACTGATAGAGTGCTGTACTTATATCTGAACTTGCCCGCAACTGGCAGGCATCCGTGACGAACACAAACCTTCACGAGCCCGAAACTTGAATGTGCATCATCTTTCGTTCCTTTCCACACCCTTTCCCCCTTACGCCATTGCGCCATCCTTATGAAATAAATGTTCATTCATTTATCAGCAGCGAACGTCTGCTTCCCCTTTTTAGCAAATCAGAGTGTTGTCTTCGACGTCTCCGTGATTCATTCGGAGGTCAATCAGCACCGCTCTTTATATTCTCCGACTACTGCCGGCAACTGTCAGTCGGACCACAATGACGTCTGCGCGTGCCACCACTGGCACGATGGCGCAACATACTCAACTTCTATAGCGAGTGCACAAGATGATCCGTTCCTTAAGAAGCCGTGGACCCGAAGCATTCGCAGCCTCCTGGGCGAAGCTATGCCAAGCCAGTTAGTACGTAACCCTCCACTACGTCGCCCCTCATAGTTCTGGTGCAGCTTCAACGCTTGAAACTCCAATTCGAACAATGAGTTTCGCGTCCTGCCTTCACGTGTAAACCTCGTGATATATGTGAAATTGTTTGCCAAGTCTAAAGTAAGAAGCACGCACGTGTGTCCTGACTCACTGCAAACAGCCGTTGAAGAATAATTGATGAAGACGAAGCAATGCCAAATGGATGCGCTGAATCGCTCGCTCGCTACAGTTAGCGAAGTCGTTACGGAAACGATGTTTCGGCACGTGGTCGTTAGCGTCCTTGGAAACAGAGAGTGGCGTTGAAAAGAAGGCAGTACCCTTTCTAAAGAAATAATTAAGAAAAAGACCATCAGAAACTTTGCGTCATTGAAACGACATCAGGCGCTGGCACGGTATTATTTCTTTAATTTCGGCCCACTTCTGCTTCTGTCCCGACAATAAGGGAACGAAACCGAATTATGATGCAACAGTTCAAGAAGCACCGATTTCTCGCTTTATAAAGAACTGTAGAGTTTCGCACCAAGCACAGTAAATTTGCCTCTAACAATTACCTTTTGATTGACTTCGTACTATAAACTGTTAAGCTAGCCTGCTCGAATGCCGTAGTCTTCGTGTATATGGCATTATTCACCAAACAGATCGCAGACTATTTTTTACGCCCTAACCCTTCAGAAAGGGTGTGAAACGGACGGGGTTAGTGTTTTGCAATGTGATTTCCCTCATCCTATTAAAAATTGAGAACCTTGTTTGCAGTTTAGGTTGCGAAACGGGTGGTGAGAAAATGAGCATTTTCGGTTTTCGTACACACGTGCTGGAAGGGTGTGTGGCATGAGTGCTGACTAGTAGATTGATTCAGTACTCAAGAAGAAATTTCGTACAACAGGCATCCTTGTATTAAACCCTTGTTAAGTGGATGCCTGTTAACCTCTAAACGTGTGCTCGTCAGTTGTTAAATTTAGTGCTCCGCAGTGAGCAGACTGTTCACGATCATTGTGGCTATCGTCTTTAAGCGCGGATGGTGTCACAAACATCGCAGTCGTGTGGTGTGCGTTGGACATTAGAATTTACAAGAAAACTTCAAAAAAGGTGAATGCCTGTGTTTTTGGACTGAATTTTAAAGAAAGCAGAATATGCTGATTACTGTTACTCCTCAGTTAACCGTTAATATTCCAATCCCCTTTTTATGAACATATCCGCGGGAACTTCGGCGGCCGGCGTGTCTGGAGTTAATTCCGATGCCGCAGGTTGACCCCACCCTCAGGCGTATTAAGGAGAAAGTTGCCGACAGAACGACAACCCTCACCCCTTGTGACGAGAAGACTTACTTTCACGGGACTTGGTCTACAGCGTGCAGGCAACAGACATTGCTGCGAGTTCGATGGAGGCATCAACCCCCCCCCCCCCCCCCGACACACACACATTGGTGAAGTGCTCGAGTACAATATCCTCTCCGAGATCCGCCTTCTTGTCACGTATCCTTGCATTAGTGACGTCATCACCCTGCGAGACCGAGTGCGACAGGAGAGAAAATAATTTATTATACAATAAAATTAGTTTGCCATGTGGCTAGCGGGAAAGTTCATGGGCGACGTTGGCGCTCGCTGCTTGATCGACCGAGGTGGTCTGATGGAGGATGCGTCGGCTGGATAACAGGCTTCTTCCACAACTCACAGGAAGGGTTAGGGACAGGAAAAGGTGGGGGGAAGGTCTCATTTTTAGAATATGCGGCAGGGTGTGCCTAAATTACCACAAAATGGACACTCTGGGGAATACTGTGAAGGGAACGAAGATATGTTCGCGTGGTTTTAGTAATGTGTTAGTTTGAAGCCGCTGTGACGTGTTTTGCTGTTGTTCGGATCAATCGAGTTAGGTGAGGAGGGGAATGAATATTATTTCTAGCTGGTCTATTAAGCGTTATTTTCTGGTAGGTTTCAAATCGCGTTCGTCAGCTCTCGTCCACTGTGGCCCGGTTAGTGAAAGCTCGTGACAAGGCATGTACAGCGTCGTTAACCGGGAGCATGTAATGGGTAGGGGTCCACACCGTTTCGACCGTACGAGAGGGAGGAATTTCGCACAAGAACTTTACTGCTGTTAGGAATGCATTACTTCCACAGCACTCGACCGATCAGAAGATGGGCTTAGTAGAAGACGTTGCGAATTTCGAAGTTACCATCAGCATGAACCCTAATGATGAGGACAGACAGTGCCGAAAAAGAGCTAGCACGTTTTCATGCCCAGGAATCTAGACGCACAGGCTCGCTCAAGATCAGAACATTCGCTTTCAGAAAATAACCGGCGTGCGTGGTTGGCATTTCTGCGCAACCGTAAAAGTACTGATAATCCAAGTACAATTGTTTCAGTCGTAGAGAAGCCGGATGAAATTTACCGGAGCCGGAGGAGATTACCTCGAACAGATCTCTCTGGAATTACAAAAAAGGTTTACTACAACCCTTCCATTCATTGTACTTGAAATTTACGCAGGTTCCGACTTTTCCACGGTAATGATGGAAAAGATGGTTGATGTCATCATGCGTCTCCCGGCATCTTCTCCAGGGCCCGATGGCATCTCTACAACCTGCATAAGACTTCTGTTTCAGGAGTCACCTGATGATATGTTAAATATGGTCAACACTTCCTTAGGTAAATCATGGATTCCCGCAGATTGGAAATTGCGAAAATTGTTACCCTGCTAAAAAGCCGTAGTCTTGGAACTATCCCAGACAACATTCGTCCAATCGCTCTGATTAGCAACTTGGTCGAATTGGTGGAGAGAATTTTACATGGCCGGTTACTCCGATTCCTCTCTAAAGAAAATATTCTTAGTCCCCATCAAGTCGGTTTTCGCCCAGGCTGCTCTATTTGGTCAGTTCACGTTGACTTGGAGAGTAGAATTTAATTTTCCCGCAGAAGTAAACAAGTTTGCGTGCTGGTCACACTGGATATTGCCAAAGCATATGACAGCGGGTAGCATAGCATCCGGTTTGCCAAACTCAATGATTGTACACTTACCAAGTACATCATTTCCTCCATACAACAATTTTTAATCGGTCGTCAATTCTTTTGTTCACCAAATGGTTTTCGTTCGTCGACTCGACAGCTCACAAGGGGTGTTCTGCAAGGATCAGTTCTCTCTCCCATCCTTTTTAATATATTGCTGAGTTCTATACCAATCAATCAGAAAGTTCGCTCTGATGTATTTGCTGATGACATAGCCTTCTTTTATGCTGCGCGGAATATTCATGATCTGTATGAAGAATTACAAGCATTTTTTGAACTCTCCATGGCCTCGATACAATCACCCCTAATGTGTTTATGCCCAAAGCTTGCTTTCACCGCTCAGCATCAGTCTTCCGGCATTCTTCCGATGTTATCTGAAGTCGTAACTGCGCCTATGTCCCTGGATAACGTATTCCCCAATAACGCCACCTTGCTGTCCACACGGATACTAACGGGTTTACTGGACGAGAATCTGGGGAACTTGCGCTCTCATGTGGTAGTGGCAACGGATTCATCGCAACGTGCGGAGAGGGCGGGCGTGGGAATTTTCAGCCCAGAACTGAATTGGTAATTTTATTATCGTTTATCCGATTTTACTCCCATATTCGAAGCTAAGTTTTTTTTTAAATTGTTATGGCCTTAAAAAGATTACCTCCACAATGTTCAAATGTTGCTATTGTGGCAGCACGAGGCAATGAAAACGCCGAGCCATAGAAACACACATATATTTAGAACACAAGTCAGCAGCTGACGGGCCAGTGGCAGCTATGCCTGGCCGAACGCTCGGAGTTCCTGGGAGCACCTGGCTGAACGCGCCACTGGACTCGTGCAGCGAGCCTCAGAGTGGTTCTTCGTCGTCTTCGGCAGTGCTGCTACACTATTATTTCTAATTCCCTGACGGTTTGTACCGCGCTAACATCTCCTAAATATTCATTACTCCTTCGTACCTTCCATTGTCTGGTGCCTCCCCGTTTACGCGACATCCGGCTCTATTGGGTCCCAGGTCACAGGGGCCTATTGCTCAATGAAACGGCTGACTCTTTGGCCGGTTCATATTTATATGTCCCTACGGTGGACTTCAGCCCTACTCCATTTCTCCTGGCGCGAGCAAGGTTCCGCACATACCAACGGCTGGGGATAACACAGAAAGGTACTATCGCATGCTTGGATGACTATGCCCATCTAGCTCATACTTGGAATGCGCAATTTTGCGAGTCCTCCCAGTGTGAGGTAACCTTAACCAGCATCAGATGTAGAATACCGCAGCTTAATTTTTATTTGCATCACGCTAGCATGGTTTCACCTCCTTCGGCCTTTGTGCTGCTTGCGGTTAAAAAGAAACAATTGAACACTTTTTCTTGTACTGCCACGGTTTTTTTTTTTTCATTCGGAAACTATATCTAGCCGTTCCATTTCAATGCATTGGCCTTCCTCTGTCGATGTCTGGGCTTCTTTCGTTCGGGGCCAAATCCCTGGGGTTTTGTCACAGAGGGATTATTGCGGCCATTCATGCGGCCATTCAAGCATAGGCCAGACGCCTGTCCTGCTAACCCATTCAAAAATTGGTTTTTAGCCTATTCTACCAAAAATGGCATCGATCACTGATTTTTCTCTTGTTCTGATTGATTGTAGGGTTTAACGCGCCGACGCAACGCAGGCGATGAGGTGCGCCGTAGTGGAGGGCTCCGGATTAATTTTGACCACCTGGGGATCTTTAACGTGCACCGAAATCTCGTACACACGGGCGTTTTTGCTTTTCGCCTCCATCAGAAAAGCGGCCGCCGCGGCCGGGAATCGAACCCGCGACCTCGTGCTCAGCAGCGCAACGCCTTAGCCACTGAGCCACCGCGGCGGGTTTTTCTCTAGTTCTACTGGGTAACTCGGTAACCGTTTTCCGGATTCAATTCTACAGGATGATTGTATAGGGCTATGAGGTGGGCATTTTAGCCCCCAAAATCCACCCCGTTTCTCGGCCAATACCCTATGTGGGTATGTGCAATCAGGAAAGGTACAACAACAACAACAACCACAACAACAACATTCGTGCTCAACCTGTACTGTGCTAGAGACAATTCTAAAATGGTATTATTCAGAGAACGCCCTCCTATCTCCCTGCTGTCACCATCCCATTACAACCAACCTAAGCCACCTCCTTTGGCACTGTCACAAATTTTCTCGCTCTCGCACATTCACTTCTCCGTACCACGACACCACAACCTACATTGACCCCCAAATAACTGTCACACGACACTTTCTTAAACATTATCATTCAGGCCACGAAAGCGGCCACGTACGAACAATTTAGCCGCGGTCTACATGATTTATGTCATCTCTCCTCAAGAGGACCTCAAGGCAATTCATTTCAAGATTATTTATTTGACATACACAACTGCAGCTCTGGGCAGTCTCCTGGACTAAAAGCTGCGCTACGCAGCTGAGAGGGGCCCAGGAGACGTTGTACATGGCGGTAGAAAAAGAAATTCCGACAAACAACAGTATGAAAACGCCTACAAAAGGAAGAAAAAATTGCTCTACGCTTACAACTTCTCTCCAACCCCCTTCCTTCTTCCACCACTGGCCACAGGACTTCCTATCCATTATAGCTCTCAACAACAACAACGTGCATCACCATTTGGACCCGCTATTCATGGACGCAAATGAAACGCTAAAGGTTCAACACATTCCACAGGATGGAGGAGCGACGTTAATTCTCTGTGTATATGGCAATACAGAAACTCGTCGCGCTACTGTGGGTACCCCATCGATGGGTAGTTTCTAAATTCACAGAGCACACGGACGAGGACTACAGGAAGAGCGGAACACACAGGCGCTGCATAACTGATCGACGTTGATGGTTGAACAAGTCGAGGTTCCATATGCTGGAACTCACATCGCAAACAGTAAACAAGGGTGACATCCTTGTTTATTGTTTGTGTGACCTCTTAATGCGAGCTAAAATCGACACGAGGGTGCGAACACTCCGTGCTATTTAATCACATGCCCTTCTTTTTGCAAACAAAAAGAAACGCTACTCTAAGAAAGGGTATATAAACACTTATTTCATGGCATATATAGTTCGCTACTTTCGAAATCGATCATTCACTCTTCAATATAGCCACCAATGGGCCATGACGCTTCCGTGATATCGAAAGGAGCACAGCTAAGAACACTACAACCGAGAAAAATGAACGAACGAGTGGAGGTTCTAACCTTGTACTTCTCCCCTTGTACTTCTTTCAACCTCGCACAGCTTCCACAAAAACGGTAGATAGGAGTGGTCCGAATGCCCCTGAAAGGAACAGTCTTCCTCGAAGCGTGTTGTAGTTAGGCATGCTGGACGCTTTTGACTAACAAACACTTCGTCGCGGTGTTGGCAGCACTTGTTTAATTATAAGCCGTAGTCGGACACAACTGCCAAAACCGAGGCGATGAACAGTTCCGATGCCAGTGACCCCGTGTGCATCCAGATTCGTAGCAGTGCTCGAAGAACACGCAAATCCATGTCATGGCAAGCACGCAAACCTCGCTTTTTGGTAATACAGTGAGATGACAGCGGAAAATAGAGAGAAAAAGAAAAGTAAAAAAATAAAGGAGAGGGGGAGGGGAGATGCACACATATATAAAATGTACATGTTCAGAGGGTTCACAGAACCTCTTCTAGCCCTGTTTCCGCAAGAAAAGTAAGCAGAGTTTTACGTTCCCCAGCACTGCCTCATCACGATTTCACCAGGGTCCAAGGAAGTGTGAGAGTTCCAGAGGACCTCCACGCCGGAGTCGCACAAGTGCCTTCGATGCTGTTGCCCGCTGACTAGCATATTGCGGGCAGTGGCTTAAAATGTGCCTGATGTTGTCACTAGTAGAGCACACTGTACACAAAGGCGACTCCACCCAGCCCAGCTTAAACAAGAAGCTTCGGGTGTATGCAACGTTAAGTAGCAGCCGGTGTAGCACGCCTTCAGTGCGCTTTGGCAGACCCCGAGGATGCTGGAAATCGCGCTTAGGGTGTACAGCATGAAAAGGCGCATAACCTCTCAGAGGATCCTACCAAGCCGGCAGCTGGAGTTGCCATCCTAGGTCGATTGCAGCTGCTTTGCTATCTTCGTTGGAAAACGGGATTCCAACGGTGATTTTGAGGTCGTGGGCTTCTCTGGCGGCCGCATCGGAGACGTTGTTGCCCGTTACACCAGAATGACCTGCAAACCACTGAAGGAAAATTTCATGTCCTTTGCGCACCGCACTTGGAAATATTTCATTCATATCAGAGACAAGTTGGTTGCGAACATCAGGCGGCTTATTTAGTAGTAGCAAGGCTGGCCGGGAATCGGAAAGAATTACCCACCGCCTAGCAGGACTTCCGCTTATTTGAAGAAGTGCTGCTCTGACAGCTGCTAGCTCGGTGGCGGTGGAGGATCTTCTGTTGCTGAGCTTTTCTTTAATGTACCAGCTCTAACGTTAGTGGGGCTGACCTCTTCAGCTTGCATTAAAGGTTTTTTCTCTCTCTCGCTCGCTCGCTCTTTGGTTGTACACTAACAGGATGGCTCGTTGTGCGAATCTTTCCCAGAACACGCGGTGCTTTCGCGGTGCCCATTCGGCCGGTCATTCAAACAGGATAGGAGCTTGACGGATACGTAAGAGCCGTACGCGTTTGTATGCAAGTGCCGTTGTTACGAACTCGGAACAGCGGCCCTTGCACCACGGCGCCTCGATCGGGGCACAGCAGGCATAATGGCCGCCGCAGTGCAGGGCGGCTCGGAGGAACCGCAGCCTCGCGCAGTCATTGGGGCTGCTGGCGCTATCTTTTCCCGTTCGTCCTGCACCTCTGTCCTCGACCCAGTGCCCGAGGCTACCGTCGGTATCATGAACCACGTGGCCAGCGCCACCCCTAGGGTTTTTCTTACCATCTTCATGCCAGCTCTCCCGGTCTTCATGATAGAGTGCATGTTGTCCAAAGTCAAACGGCATGCGGTTCAGCAGCGAAGTCCAGCAGAGTCAACTTTCATAAAAATAAACTTTCAACATTTGTTGCCGCTCAGCGCGCTACCCAAGACAGTGTCGACAAATTCGGGGTTGAGTGCTGCGTCATGACACAGCACGCATGGTGTCACGAGCTCTCATATGCCACTTCCGACTTCACTGGCCGAAAATGTGCTGCAGGATGTCATGATGATGATGGCCCTACAGACCTGACCACTCAGCGTGAAATGTGCGAGGTCGTGGACTACCGACTTCGCGGATCTCCTGCTAGCCAGAAAGCAGGCTCTACACAACGCTTGTGGAGCCCACCGGAACCGTTTTGCTTTCACTTTCTCTCTCTCTCTCTCTCTCTCTCTCTCTCTCTCTCTCTCTCTCTCTCTCTCTCTCTCTCTCTCTCTCTCTCTCTCTCAGCCTCTGTCCATCTTCATGGACGAGGGCGGTTAGCTGAAGAAGATTAAACGTACCCGATCATGATTTTCACAGTCGTGTTCGTCACTGTGGGGACTGTTTTTTCACAAGAAGGTAATCAGGGATGTTCATGCACACTTGTGAGAAAAGAGTCGCAACAGTGACGACGACGACTGTGAAAATGATGATCGGGTACGAAAGGTATCCCGGGCGAACTACCCCGAAACATCACGGTGGACCCCTTGGTAAGAAACATGCGCCCGCAGTTCTACGGCGGGCAGAGAGACGCGCGAGTTAGAGCCCTGGGGAAAACATATGGCTCCCGTGCTAAGGTGTACTGCGCGGATGCCGCAGATTCTGCCAGACGCGGAGCCATGCTGGCGACCATAACGAAGAAAGACCGCCACGTCACAAGCCTCACTCTCAGCGGAGTCACGACGCTACAGGCCGAAGAGGCAGCTATTGCACCGGCAAAGACGCAGACACCTGCGGAAGTAATAATCACGTATTCTCAGTCAGCGTCTAGGAGCTACCTCCAAGGCCACATCTCACATGCCGCAATGAAGATCTTGCACCCGAACCCTCCAAAGAAAAGGGTATTGATTGTCCGGACAACGGTTCACACTTCTCTTTCTGGCAATGTCTTTCCCCACGAGACTTCTGGGGGGGGGGGGGGGGTGGTGGTGGTGGTGATTTATTAAGAAAGAAGGGAAGAGAAAAGAGCTGGGGATATTATTGAACTCAGTCGGGGAGTTCACCGTCATACAACCCAGTCCAGGGAAGGGAAGGGGGTTTTCAAAGGATAGGAAGAGAGAAAGAGGAAGGAACGAAGAGAGTGGGGCACAGTCTATGTAGCGTTCCTTTCGTCCAAAGGCGCGACGGCTAGAAAAGTTGCAGTAGCAGCTCCAGCCGGAGGTGATGGGGCGACTCCGGATCCTCCCGCTGCCCCGCAACGTCCACCCCGACCGCAACCGTGGTCGCAGAGAGGCGAGGGCCCGCGCTCTCGCCGCAACGCACGCCAACGACACGGGCGCCCTGTACGTGGACGCCGCCCGGTACACTGACCGACCCGACGCCTACGTAGCGGTGGCGGTCCGCGCTACCACGGGAGAAATATACAGCGCCTGCAGCGTCCGCGTGCCGTCCGCCAGCCAGGCGGAGGAGACGGCGATCGCGCTGGCGCTGACGGATCCCCAGTGCACCACAGTGCTTAGTGACTCCCGGTCGGCCATCGCGAACTACGCTAAGAACAACGTATGTGTAAGTGCCGTGCGTGCGGTGAAGTGCAGTGCGGTGATCAGTGGAGCGGTGCCGGCCACCCACCTTCGGTGGTTCCCGGCGCACACCAACATCAGAGGCAACGTGGGCGACGGTCTCCCCAACCGCAACGAGACGGCGGACGCAGCCGCGCGAGGACTGACCAACCGCGCGGCGGCGGTCTCTTCCCCACTGCCGAGCTCCGCGACAGAGGGAGGCCAACGCGAAGACGACGACGAAGACGACAACGACGACGTGGAGTGGGACCCGGAGCCCCTCCTCACGTACGGGGAGGTGCTGGAGTGGTACCGGCTCGGCCGGCGCACCGCTCCGGCGCCCCACCCGGAACTAACACGACAGCAGGCAGTGCTACTACGCCAACTACAAACACAGTCAGTGATCACGCCGGCGCTCGCGCGTCACGTGTGCCCGGACGTGTACGCCAGTGACGTGTGTAGTGTGTGCGGGCAACATCGCGCAACTCTGGCCCACATTCT
Organism: Haemaphysalis longicornis; assembly: GCF_048455015.1. Taxonomy (NCBI): domain Eukaryota; kingdom Metazoa; phylum Arthropoda; class Arachnida; order Ixodida; family Ixodidae; genus Haemaphysalis; species Haemaphysalis longicornis. The sequence continues at coordinate 253,102,103 of NW_027526295.1, forward strand.
GTGGGACTGTGCAGTGCACCCCGTGGAAGCTGCCGACCTCTACGGCCGGCTGCCGGACACCATAACGAGTGCCGTATATTCGACGGACCTGGCCGCACAAACTATAGCCGTCCAGCAGCTCGAGGCTGCTCTCGCCAGGCAGAAACGGAGCGAGTCGCAGACGGGGGGGAAAGGGACGAACTCCCGAGTACCTTTCGCGCACCGCTCACGCCGACGCCGGCGGGGCCTAGTCCCGAAGACGTAGTGAACGTGGGTGGGATGTGGAGGCTCTGCGCATCCCGACCTCCCACTCCCTGCTGGCCATAAATAAAGTCTTCTCTCTCTCTCTCTCTCCTGCCACAACTAGGAAGTTGAGGAGGTGCTGGAAGATCTCCCGTCGTAAAGCGTCCGATCCGGAGGGGAACAGGAAGTCTTCCAGTTTGTGGCTTGGTACACCGAGTCGCTGGAATGCGGTCCGGAGTTCCTCTCTCACGGTGTCGTGCTGGCTGCAAGAGCAGAGTAAGTGTTCGAGCGTCCCGGGCTCTGGGCATTCGGCGCAGGTGGGGGACGCCCGGTGGGGCTGGTGGTGGAGGCGGGCTCCCACGTTGCAGCAATTAAGCCGCAGGCGAAGCAGATGCGACCGGGCGTCTCTACTGATGCGGCCGGGCAGGAGCCGTGGGGCCTGACCACTGAGCACTCGAGCATCTGGATGTTGACCCTCCACCACTCGGGCCAGGATAGCCCTTGCAGCAGAGTGCTGGAGGTCTAACCAGCCGAGAACCGAGAGAGTTGGCTGGAGACCGCGATGCCCCTAACATAATTCCAGGAGGAACATGAATACTATCGGCTAGGCCGGCTTACGCTCCCCCCGGAACACCCGTCTCTTAGCAGGAAAAGGGAGCGCTACTGGCGCCTCCTGCAAACGAACACGTTTCCCCATCCGACCAAGCTGCACTTCATCTGGCCTATGCAATACGACTTACAGTGTCGACTCTGCAAAGCGCCCTGCACTATATTACATGGCATGGGAGTGCCAGCTCAACCCTCACTTTCCGCCATATCCAATCTCTCGGTTGAGCAGTGGAAGGGAGAACTGGCCAGCTCGTGCGTCGAAGATCAGCTTCAGCTGATCTACCGGGCTGAGACGGCTGGACGCTCCAATGAAGTCCTGAACTGAGCAAACCGACCACTTGTCTCCTTTCATTTTAAAAAAAAACATTTATTATCGACTGCTCTCTTTCTCACAGATCATGCGCAGTCAGTAACGAAAAACTTCCTTCCAGTGCACGCATAAAAGCAAAGGAAGTTCAGAATTACAGCAACCTGTTGCTGTAGTTAAAGATCGCAACGGCTGTTGCGCCCCCTTTGGAAAACAATTTAGTTCTTGGAGTGTTTTGGGCGGAACCGTTGCATTGTTCATAACTTTCCCTTTGTGGGTGGTCTGCTAAAGGACCGTATAAGTTGTCCTAGGTTATCCCGAAAGCCATGGGGATTTCCATCTAGTCACCACCGCGTTGCCCTACTTGTCCTTTCCTGTCAGTGTTTACCATTGGACATCCTAGAGAACCGTTCCAAGGCTGTGGCACGCTGGACACCGAAGGGCAGGCCCGCTGTTTAACAGACACGCTGTGAAGCTGACAGCCTTGTAAGCAATCACCCGCAGTGTTTACGGCTGCCACCAGGAATTTTACGGCACTTGGAGCTAATAGCGTGAACAGATTCAATAGCGAACTGGATGTGATTTTGTGTGATGGGGAAAAACTGAAATTCCAAGGTGTACGAAACTTACGCGCAGGTTAAAGATCCTCAAGTACTGTCAAAGTCCTCTCCGACGATGCGCATGGGCCAAGTGTAGCTTCGCAGCCTAAAACTCCATTTCAGTTAGATTTGCTACACACTGTGGATTTGAAAAAAAACTAATCGTGATTTAACTTAAATGCGACAGCATGACTTGAGTGGTTCTAACAGCGGAAGCAGTACAGGCAGATGCCTGAAATGTGAGAGGGATTAGGCGGGTGAGGAGGAGCTCGACGGGAGGTTCAACAAGAATTTTCACGGAAACTATGGCGAGGGTTTGAGGAAGACACTTGCGAAAAGCGGTTCAAAGATTAAGATGGAGATTACTACAGGTCGGCCGAGGGAGAGAAGTAATGAGAAATTCAACGGGAATTGTAAGGGAGATTTCAACAAGTGGTCAGTAAATTCCAGATTCTAGCTTATCGGAACAGCGGAATTTTAGACCCGAGGCCTGAAGGCCCCGTAGTCCTCGGACATTGTGTCCCGCCAGTGAAAGGGGAGGAGGCGAGTGGTGTGGTCTTTGCTGGTTTTCGGTGGAAAACGACAGGCTTGCGAAACGCGGCAACAATCATGTTTAGGCAGTACTTATTTCAAGAAAGTTCGTTTCCTTTTCCGCTTCACCGATCTGGCGCATTGCTTTGATTTTACTGTTAAGACCGAGTTCCGCTTGTTTCGCTTCTGGACGGCCACGTGCTAAGGTGGTGCTGCCATACGTCTTTATCCAAGCTTTATGGAGGAGGAGGAGGAGGAGGAGGAGGAGAAATAAGGTCTCTTAAAATCGGCAACGAGCATGACAACCCCAGTTTCAACGTTGTTTATTGTTTATTGTTTATTGCTCAAACGCAATACAGGAGGAGGTCCGGAAGTTTCAAAGAACTGTCCGGGGGACCTCCCATGAAAAGATATTAAACATTGTTACATTTGAAAGCAGCGACAATTATAGATTACTGAATAAAGTAACCTGAGTAGTACGAAAAAAAAACACTTCATAGACAAATTAGTTTGGACATAGTACAAGAATGATATATGCCATGAAATTTTGAACAATACAGTCATCAGCATACCCAGAGCATAATTCAGAAGTTCACTGTCAACTCAAAGCTGAAAAAAAAAAACTGCGCAATGACGAATCACTCAGAAACTTAGAAAACACGCTACATAAAGGCAATGCTTCGTTCCATATTCTATTTGATCCGCCTGTGCGAAGGCTCCATGGGTCAACATAACAAAAGTATGTTGTAAAAGTGTAAGTAGGCTTGCATGGTCCAATAAAGGCAGTGAATAGGTTTACGATAAGGAAGTGAGATTATGCAAACACTGACAGCTTAAAGCCCAATGATGTCTAGGACGGGGAAGTTGCTAGTACAGGTATGCATTTTCCGCGCTATGATGTATCCTCGTTAGTGCATGGGCCACTAACGAATGAGCCCATAATGGGGGGTAAAATTATCGCGTTGAATTCAACCTTCGACCAGTTGTGCTCAGGGTTACAACACGATTCGAATATTTAAACATTTATTTTAACGCTATTGTTTGTACCCAATGGGCTACGAGCATATCCTGCGTAGCCACTGTACAAAGTGACACACCCTGAAGTCAGAAAATCGACGCCAAGGCCTTGGCACCCACGTCGCCCCTTCGACCGCCGCTAGCGGCGTGGGCCTACGGCAGGGCTATCTGGAACCACAACCGCGTCTGCTTTGCGTGGCGGCTCTGCAAGTACGAAGCATGGTATGAAGGGCAGGCGGCCCCCTCGGGATCCCGTTTAGCCGGTCCTCCAGACACGATCGGTGGTCGTAGTTGCCACCATGAGACACTTGTCCCTCCGCCCTGGAGTCTTCACCGGTGCAGATCTTGCAATACGGCCTCCCTCCTCCCTGGGCTGCAGGAGGAGCAGGTTTCGGGGCGCCGCCTTGTCGTGAAACCGGTGGGGCTGCTGGCACGCTCTTGCACAGTTCCCGCTGTGCCGCAACCTCCGTCCCGGCGTGTGCGGCTTCCCTCGACGTCGCTGTCTCGGTGACCGGAGGCGCCGGTACTGGGCCGATTTCCGTGACCAACGGGCCCATCTGCCGTCCAGCTATGGTGCGCAGTGGCACGCGGTCGGCGTTTTTAGCTCAGCGGTAAATCATTGGGGCACTCAGCGTCGGGCTCGAAAAGAAAGCGGTCGAATTCGGGAGTAACTGCTGGATCGCGTTATTGACGGCAGGGTGTCGCCAGCACTCGGACGCGTGCCACACTGCCACTTCGTTGTCCTCAAATTAGGTGAAAGAGATCATGATGACGATTAGGAGCGCCGCTTGCTGGATGCCTCACAAGGTTACTCGTGAAAGCAACCACGAACCATTGAAGGCTTCTACATAGACCTCATGCTAGCGAATGATAAGATGGGTTCATTAACCTTCTCGGATCCCGGGCAAGTAGTCTGTGGTTCATCTTGAAGCAGTATCTTCTGCCTTACCCAGCGTGTCATTACAGCGTTAACTGTAAGCTTCGGTTTTACCAGAGTCCTTCAAGGACTCTGGTATTACTGAATTTATGTTGCATGGATTTCGCATACATCAAGTTAGTGTATTACAGCAAAGCTGTATAGCTTTACCCCCCAACGGTTTTATGTCAGTGCGAAAAAACGCCAAGGCCTAGGACGCTGAGCGCATGCGTCAGGCTAATCAGGTATGCAGCATAGAGCTCATAATTCGTTTAAGGAAACAACAAAGCAAGCATCAAAACCGGATTATAGATAAGGTGACTGTGATCGATGTGACCCCTCCATCATGTGTTCCTGGTAAAGATTATGTTTGCAGATTATCTTTGAAGGCTAGGCAGGGTTAGTGTCACTAAATATAGCAGTTCTTACCCCAGACGCCGAGCGTATGCGTAAGGCCAGGCAGGACGCAGAATTTTCCGCCAGAGAAGCCGAGCGTAGTGTCAGTACATAAGGTATTAGAGTACCGCCACTGATGCACGCAACTCAGCAACGGCGCCCATTTCGTCGTTCATCCGTGTTGCTGGATTGCCGCATCTACGGCCTGACCCTTGACTTCGACCGGCTTGTTTGTTAACAACGCTACCGAAGAAGCAGTAAAACGGCATCTTTGGACACACCTCTTCAGCTGAAATGCGGTTACACGCGTTATCTTTGATTCGTGCTTGGAACGACGTCTGTCGCCATAGAGGACAAACTATGCCCACCATAGTTGACCGACTAAAACACATGAACAACAAAATGGCGGCGCTTATGAACCATCGCAGTGTAGAGAAATGTCATGTAATGCGAACTGCCCAATGATCATGGCGGCGGCACGGAACAATAGGATAAAATAGTGCCGATACTCTGTACCCCTATCTAGTGACAAGCCGAACGCAAGCGACGAGCCCGCCGAGACGACGATATTCTCTCCTCCGTCACCATTTGTAGTGGTTTACAACAGCCTTGCTGGACATCCCCGTTCGCTAGGAGGGGGTGAGGGGGGGGGGACCAATTTTTTCCCAGCGAAGCTGTTCAGCAAATCGTAAGTTTTCGTGTCCGCAGTTAAAAATACGAAGAAATTGCCGAGCACGCGCACGTGATCACGGGCGTCAGGGCGACCGCCAGGCAGTTAACAAAACCAAGAAAATGCCGAGCGCTCGCGTGTGCGTGCCTCGCGGCGACCACCCAACGTCAAGCCAAGCATACCCGTTTTGGGAGATTGGCCAAGATTGGCAAAAGAACTCCAGCGTTCGCCGTAATCGTGGCAACACTTGCTCTGATGGAAAACTGCAGCGTTCGCCGTAATTGCGGCAATCCTTTCTCCGAACGAGAAAGACACGTCATAGCGTAGGCCCCTTCAAGGTGGCTTCCAATGATTCCAAAAGATGAAAGACACTCACACTTAAAGCAACAATGATAGAGTAAATGCCGCTGCGACAGCGAAAAAGAAGCCAATCGGCTGCGATCGTGGACTTAAACCTTCGTGATGGTCGTGAAGGTTGCGCCCAGCTTCGCTACCTTCACGTCTTACACGTTAGTGTGAGCTTTTTTTCTCTTATTTTGTACTCATAGTGGAATTAAGTGCCCCTTTGCGCGAAAATACAGCGCCGACGTGACCGAGCGGTGATAATCCGTTCCAAGGTATATACAAGCCAGGCACTTCCGCTGCGATGCAGAACACCAATTAAACACGTAGATATGACGCCTCCCGCCACTAAACTACCTAGAAGGTGGTAGAAAGCAACCCTTATATACGAAAAGAATGCGTGAAAATTTTTTAAGATAACATTTTACAGTACAAAAAATTACCTGTGGTGGAAAAACTTCTTGGCATAACCTAGGCTCAAACCCAGGCCGTTCGCGTCAAAGCCCCTGATTCTACTCCTGAGCTACTGAGCACGAGCAGCGGATATGTTTTAGCAGCGGACTAAAAGAATAAAAGGGGTGTTCCACCCACCGCGGTGGCCCAGTGGCTAAGTCATTGTGCTGCAGAGCCCAAGGACGCGGGTTCGATTCCCGGCCGCGGCGGCCGGTTTCCTGACGGAGGAGAAAAGCAAAAACGTCCGTGTGTTGGCGATTTCGGAGCATGATAAAGATCCCCAGATGGTCAAAAGTAATCCGGAGCCCTCCACTACGGCGCGCCTCATCACCTGTGTAGCGTCGGCGCGTTTAACCCCACAATCAATCAATTAGTCAATCAATTGGTCGTGTTCCAAGCAAGCACATGGGTGGTGCTGGATGCGCGCAGGAAGTACCTGGTTTAAACCCGCAAGGGAACAGAATATCGCGACACAGCGATGGTTCCAAAAATCGCCGATGGAACAGTGGTAACATATATAGTTTAAAAAACTGTGGTTGATTTCTCTGTCAAAGGAATCGTATTACACGAAAGTGAAATGTGGAGCTAAATCTGCAGCTGGACATGATTTGCGGGTTGGCGGCTGCCTTGTGGGTGTGCTTGGCGAGCGATGTCCTGCTGCCTGGTCGCTTCGGCAAAGGTGTACTGGCCTCATTTCTGTGACGGATTTGACGTCAGCGAAATCTTGGTGTATACCGGCATAAAACAATTTCGTGTTAAAATATAAAACCCGTAAACGAACAACTCCAAGTATCTTTAGTACTAAAGGTTACTTCCCCGCAAGAAGACCCTGTGTGCAAGGGTGCACCCTCTACAGGCCACTTGCTTCGTGGTACTGGAGTCCTTTCCGTGACGAATTTGACGTCAGTGAAATTTTTGTGCATCCGGGAATAAAACACTTTCGCATTAAAAACCAAAAGGGAATGATATCGGGTCGGGGATTCGACACCGCGGCCAAGAGAAAGTGATTCAAGCAGGCGCGCCCGACATCACGATTGATTCTTGGCCGTAGCTAACCAAAAGTGTATCTAGTTAGGCGTTGTGTCTTTCGACTCAGAAACGTGCGTCAAAGACATGTACTGGGGCCAACAAGAGTAATTTGAGCATGCTGGATACAGAAGTAGCCAAGCACGTTTACGATATCACTGTAAATGTAAGGACTACAAGGGCGAGAAGAAGAGAAGACAGAAGAAGAAAACTACGCAGACGAGAAAGAGATCATGGCGATGCTCATGAGAGAACACCATGCGTTACACTTATTAATTCCAGAATCAGGCCGTCTGCAGTGTTAGATATCATTTGTCTCTGCTAGATTCTCTGTCAAGCATATGTGGGCCTAGCTCCCTGCATCGTCTGTACCACAGTCTATATTCGTTATTCATATTTCCTAATTTTAATTCAATGGTGTTTTTACTTTTTTTTTACTTCTGTCTATAATCTCCTATTATTTTTCTGGTCATCCACCCGTAATCCATTCTAATATTTAGATATTTTCTTTCCCAACAAAAACTACATAATTTCTTTCGATAACGCACCCATTTCCTGGCCAATCCCCCTAAGTGTGTATGAGCCATCTCACTGGCTCATCCCCCCAATTGCACCACTGGAGGCCCACCAGAGTTATTACCTTGCCACGCAAATTTACCCTAATATCGTATATGTAGGTCTACCAAGGGTGGCTGGCAAAGTATCTGAGTCATCGCAGCAGAAAGAAGAAAGCGACACTGTGGTGAAAGGATTAGGACGATGGTAACGAGAGAACGCAATCGCACCCCTGTCACGTTTCTATACGCCCGTGGTAGCGGCTTGTGAAATCTGTACCGAAGTTGTTTCTGGAGCGTCTACCTCAGCGGAAGCTGTGAAAGGAAGAATGCCCCACAGGGAGCAAACAGGCAGGCGCTCGCTGCAGCTAATACCCCCACCAGCCGACGCCACCTGTACCGTAATAAGGCAAAGATGACACGCCAAACACATCTCTCCTCTTTCGTGAGGAAGACGTTATCGCAACAGAAGGTCACAATGTGGTCACAATCATGACGGATCTAGCTACCACTAGACATAAGGATCGCACTGCTTGAAATAAAATGCACTGCTTTCGTGTTCCCGCATGTAAGCGATCTTATTGGAGTACTGACACGAAATTTTTGTGTTACGTTTTTTTTCGTGGGTATAGGTGAGTACGAGCGCACTAATCATCATTACATGGCACATTAGATCATCGAACGCAGCATAAATAATCTATTACAGCTGAGTTTATTCGTTTCAGTTTCGGTTTCGGTAAAGCGACACCGAGGCAGCCGCCATGACGGGAAGGAGCATTTGACGTCACTCTTCTCGTCGCACCACGGCCAATGCCGGTCCGGGCGCGCCCGTGCCAGAACGGCCCGACCGGCCAAAGTCGCACGTGACGTCAGTCCCAAAAACAGTGATGTGATGCAAAAGGCGGAAAAGCGCGCGCCAACGTCATCGTGGCCACCTCAATATGTCGCGGGAGCCCTGACGTCGTCCGTTTGGGTCGAAGCGCAGATGACGTCATGAGTTCGCTCGATGGCGCGGATGAGCTTTCCCGCGCGCACAAGGATTAAAATAATTTAAAATATGTTCTACTGAATGGTTACGGTTTAAGCTTCCCAGAAGGTATCTCCATATCCAAAGAAAGCTTTCTGCATGTTTATCTGAGGTTTGAAATTTCGTGTTAGTACTCCTTTAAGTGTCTCTATATGATTTCTTTTCTTCTCATTGTATGGTATCACAAGGTACAATATGCATGCAAAGCAGTGTGCGCGGGAGGAACGTGTGATTTGAAGCTACGAGGAAATGCAAAGAAAAACAGAAACAAATATGGAAGAAAAATAAAGGTTCCTGTTCCCCAACGTCTAGAGCGCGGAGGAAAGGAAACTGAATGTTCCATTATGCACGGTTCCTTTTTCGGTTTGACCTTGCAGTTGGAGCCATTAGTTTAGGGTTCGATTTTCCATCTAGGGTATACCTGGCGACGCTCGTGGCCAGCCGAAATTTCACTCTTCCTTATTGCGCTTTTAGATTTTCCGGTCGATGCCCAAAAGGACTGGGAATGTGCACAATGCGGATATTTGTTTCCTTTAGGGAAGGAGACGAAAGAGTTCCACTGACCTGACTGCCAGTTTAGGCGATCACATTTTAATGTAAATGACATTTAAACATGACGATGATCACTGCTCTGACCGCTTCTTCTTCTTTTTTCTCTAACGCAGCCCGGCCCATGTTGTAATCTTTGCGGCAGAGCACAATGGGTTTTAATCCTAAAGCTTTGCTTTTTCGTTCGTTTTGGAAATGGCTGTGTATTGGTATTCAGGACCTTTGGTCGCCAAGGTTGTCAGATCTGCTTCTTTCAATTACGCATGCGCCGGCGTTCCCATTTCAGTACAGCTGAGAGTCACCAAGCAGGGGTGCGTAAAATTCAAACCGTGTGGCCCGCTTTTTGAGAAGTTTTTATTCGTTTGGAAATGAAAAGATTCTTACAAGGGTGGTGTCGGAAAACTGTTGATACCTTCCTTTTTGCTGGGACAACGTTTTCCGTGTGGTGTTTTTTTTTTTTTTTTTTTTTTGTAGCTTCGTATTCTGACGATTTCATTTTCGTAATGGGTGTCAACTCAATATGCGGTTTTGCTGTTTCTCGACCGAGTTTTCTCTTTTCCTCCTATGGGGCCTTCTAACTTTTTAGATTCGCGCGTCGGTGCACCTTCCCGCACCGCATCTCCGAATGGAGCTTCCAGGGTTTCAAGAAGTTCAGGTAAGGATTCGCCCGTCATGACGTCTGCAACGAAGATGTACTCAAACTGATAAGGGGACGGTTCTATGCGTATTCCTTTTGGAATTCGCGCTGCTTTCAACTCGACGGGGATGTTTTGCGTTCCCCCCGGTTCCGCTGTCGCTGGTAACGGCTCGCTGTACTCTTCAACATTACTAGGGTTATGCTGCGTATGTTTGCAGCTCTTGCCTTTTCCGTAGTCTATAAAGCCTTTCCTTTTCGATTCCAGTAGCGTCGATGTGAGTAACAGGGATATCATGATTCCTGCAAGCATCGATGGACACTTTTCTTCCATTTATGGTTGATTTATTGGCATGCTGGTCATAAATCCTAGCTATATTCTTCGTTGTGACCGCATAGATCATATTTATGTAATTTTCGATCCTTCTAAAGTTGCATTCAAATGATTGTATGCCCGTAACTCTGGTCGCCTTTGCCAATAGCGATGATTTCTTCTCTAGGAGGAAACGTGAAGTATTTTAATTTACAGATCGACGGTGAAGCGTATTTATCGCGGAATTGACGTGGTTGATGATGCAAGTGCTATAGGGACTGGGCCATTCCACCGCAGCCACCACTGTTTCGACTGGCCATCCGAGCGCAGTCACCTGTGCTTTGACGTTGCCTTGCTCCGTCCGCTATCGACGCGCCGCAGAGCAGAGCGATGAAGTTCTCAAGCCGACGAAGAGTTGAAGCAACATTTATTTACAGTATGTACAAGGGTAACAAAAGCATAACATGGCTCGCACAAAGGCGACAGCACGTCTCCACTTCTTGCCCCGGAAAAGTGCAGCCCTCACTGTGCTTCCGGGCAGGTTTTATACCCCCGGGAGTCCGTTGCAGCCACAAGCGGTTTGAATCGCTCCGATCAGGGCTCTCGCTGGCCGAATGTTTGAATCCATCCGACGAGTGGAGGCGAAGCGGTTGCGTCGGCCGAACCACCACGACGGCGAAAGAGAAGGAGACTCCACGGCGCCTTCTCCAGGCAAAGCCACCTTGCTTCAGGCATGTATCTGCGTGTCTGCCGCGGGCCGTTCGTGCGAGGCATGATTCGGCCCAGCCGTTGAGAAGGGAAGAGGAGAGGCGACTCTGCGGCGCCTTCAAGTTGGGGCGCGCCTACCGCGGGCGGTTTGGCAGAGGCACGGATCGGCCCCGCCGTCAGGCGTCGCCAGATGAAGCGAATTTGGGCTGGGCGCTCTGACACAACAGTGCTGCCATTTTCCATTGCATTCCATTCGGCTTCGAGGTCCTCTATATCCTAGCCCTTGGTGGGGCTGTCGTGGGAGGGGCTCTTGAGGACAAGGAAGTCCGGTGGGGCGCGTGTGAGTCGACGTTCGTCATCACGTCTAGGGCTCCGATTGTCCTTCGGTGCTCGGGTGGCTGCCACGGCCAACATCACCAGGGAGGCCATGCTTCCGAGATCGTGAAATCAGTCGGAACTGCATCCCGGGATCTTGAACCACTTCCTGGTCGGAGTTGCAAGTCTTGCATCATACGTCAACCCCGTTTCACAAGGCTCGCAATTGAGAAGCCAAAGACCTGGTTCCACGGCTGCTTGCTTTTATATGTTTATATAAACAGGTATTTACAAATGGGAATCATCACTGCTCTGGCCTCTCTTTGCTCCTTTTCCTATGTATTGAACATTTATACTATTGAGCCGTCTGAGATAAGATCAGCTGCCTTATTGTCAACTGGCCAGTCTGTAAACGTTCAAGCGACCATATATTGTTCCCTGCTGTATTGCTCCTTGGAAGCCCCCATTTCTTGTCGGCGTGATATTTTGGGCCACTTTTAGTAACGGTTCGTATCTCGTTTATTCTCTTCCTTTTCGTGTTCTAACGCTTAATTTATATAACTTTCTCCATTTCTGCGTCTTTTTATGGGGAATGTTTCTTCTATGTATACTGTAATGTGTTGCGGGATCACGTTGTACGAAAAATGTGGCCTATAGAAGCGAATAAACATAAACTACGAATCATTCTCTCACAAGCCATAAAATGGGTGTGAAAATAGCCCACACCAACCTGCACATCCCCTTCAATGGCAGTTGCGAAGCTCGAAGAATTAAATGCATCATTCTAGCGCAAAGCCTCCCTCGTTGGATTCAGCAAGATTTTGTCAGAAAAAAACCATGTGGAGTTGAAATACGTGCCTCACGATTCCTTTTCGTCAAAACTGATAAAGCGCTATCCCTCCCTCCCTGTTATCCTTTCCGAGTCTTCCATGTTTCCGGCGCAAATCGATTTCCCAGTGTGGTATTCGTGTGAGCGCAACTTGCATTCCGGTGATCAAAAGCAGGGGCCTCCAAAGCAAGAATCTTCGAGCCGCGGGGACTAGAGCGGTTTGTCGGCGGTCTAAGACTAGTGCCGTATTGCTTTTCAAGGGTCCAGGCAGGCGTCCCGGATCACCCTTATGATGCGGCCTCGGGTTTGCTTTTCATGTGTCCTGAATAATACATTGGACGCTACATAGAACTGAAAACGGAACTCGAAAGATATTGACGAAAAGCCAAGATGCTTAGAAGGTCATAGGTATGCGTGTGGAGACACAGTAGCAGAGCGACGGCAGAAAGAGAGAGAGGGGGAATGCGGAACAATCCTAGTTCCCTGTCTTCACCCTTTTTTCGTATGCCGATTTGTATACCATATCTGTTTCTTTGGCCGAAAGACACTTTGTGTCGCTCTCTCCGCCAAATAAACTGTCTGTCATTATTTCGCTTTTTCCGCGGTATTTCGGAGGAGGAATAACGTCCAACAAGACTTCCGGGATTTTGGGGAAGGGGGGGAGGGGGGGGGATTTCATGTGCCAGGCTGCAAAAAGACTTGACAGTTACTGTGTTTGCAGCGCTTATCGGTTATTGCGCTGAAATAATCGAAGGTCACGAAACTGAGTGCAGACCCTAAACAAACGAAGTGTTAATTAAACTACCCAGAAAGCAGCAGACCCATAGTGAAGACCGCAGAGTACCATGAATCGAAAAATCGGTCTTAATTCATCCCATGGATCGTCATTACAAGTGATGGGTCAAGGGTCTGCTGTTAACTTCCTTGTACTGAATACGGGCTGTATCTTCTGGCTGCTCCTACTTGTATCCGCCTTTCCGACTTGTATCGTACTTGCATCTGACTTGCATAAACTATGTATCCGCACAGTTTTCATATGGACCCCTTTTTTCTCCCACTCCCACCACATTTCCGTACCATTGCTTTTTCCCCACCCTCCAATTTCCCAACCACTTTTGAATACGGGGCAGGTGCGAGCCACATCATAGACACGTCATTGACCAAATTGGTCGCACAGGCCCAGATGCGTGACAGCCGGAAAAACCGACCTAAAAAAAAAGGGACTCAGGAATAAGCACAATAAATTATGTAGCGTCCTTCAAGGGCTATTTTCTCATGTTTATTTAATTATTACGTCTCTTCACCTTCCATGGGAACTGAACCCCCTCCACAATACATGGATTGGCAGTTGGATTGTTACATCTTACATTTTGATTTCCAATTTCTTTGTTTATACCTGGGGCTACAAAATCAAGAGCGGCCATGACGCGGCCGCCTCCACGACATGTACTCGGCTGTCCGATCAATCCAAGTTTGTCCGAAAAGCCTTGAGGCTGTGTTGGATCACGTCACATTTTTATCAATTTGGGCCGCGGAAAGATGGCGAGAGCGGTCTGCGTTACTTGGGTCAGGGCGGGCAGCAGAGAAACCGTCAGCAGGACATATTGAGCGCCGACGTTTGCTCCGAGCTAGCAAAGGGCAGCGCCAGTCTAACTTAAGGACTGTATTGACCTTCCTAGACATTTGGAATGTTCTTCCCTGCCTTTTCTTACCCCCGCGTCGTGATTATGAACATCTAAATCCGGGTGGACGCGTGCGTGATTTCTGATTTGGTCTGATCGCCTGGTCAGCTTAACGGCAAGTCGCAGCTAGGCTTCCGTCGGAGCACCCCACCCCCCCCCCCCCTTTTTTTTTTTTGTTTTTGTTTTTGGCGTTACTGTTAAAGCTTCATGAGGTCCCAGAATCGACCACTGACAATCCACTTTCAGATGAAGTACTTTGCCATGCTCCCACGTATATTGGAAAACCAACTACTAGTGGGATTGGCGATTTGAGGGAGCCAAAATTCACACCAATCAGCCTAACGATATTTCAGTTGAAAGGAAAGTTTTTATGAGTATTTCGTCTGACGTTATAAATAACTTCAAGGTCAGGTTCAAGACAAAGGTACGGAAATGTTTCCTGATAGGCGGAGCTTGGTCATCACTACCTGCAGCCGACTCGCTCGAGCTGGGGGCATGACTGAGGAACCCCGGGCTCAGGTGGCACGCACTATGCAAAGCAACACCCAACTACCCTACTACCAACCTCCTCCACCTCGAAATGTGCCGCAGTTCAAAATATTCCCAGCTCACCATATGTAAAATTCCTGCCATTGTGCGAGCTAACATAAACAGCCGTGGTGGTTTTGACATACCCCAAAAAGGTTTGAAGCGTCACGCTTAGTTCAAAGATCACTGTGGCAACTGCGTTCATGTTACTGCTATTTTTCAGTCTATGCAGAGCTCTCTAAACAGCCTAGATCGTCTCCTTGTCTGTTGTAACTGCTGCGCCTTGAAAGAAAAGAATAGCTTTTAATGCTGCGCCATGGAACTGGTGCTGCTGCTATGGCAAGCGGCCGCCGGTTGCACGTTTTAGCACTTGTACAGACAGCCCTTACTGAGCTGAAGCAAATTCTACAGCAGCCTGCGCGCTCGCAGATCACTGCAGACAACTATCAGCCGTAGCTCTGTTGTTGAGCTATGGTGCTTGTATCCCGAAACGGAGAAGCTGAAGGAATACAACAACTGCTTCACTTTTTGAAAGAATAGAAAATGAATCGCTGATAGGAACGTCAAAGTAATTCGATATGGCTGTTTCAATCTTATTAGTTGTGTCAATGAAAATATTTCATTAAACAAACAATTAAACAGCTCGCCTGTGTCGAGCGAAGACATACGCATAAAATTGATCGCAGTTATATGCCTCTTTGAGATCAAGATCAAGAAGTTTGCGGGGATAAATTGGTCACAGTTGGCACAGGACCGAGGTAATTGGAGAATAATGGGAGAGGCCTTTGCCCTGCAGTGGGCATAGATAGGCTGGTGACGACGACGACGACGACGACGACGATGATGATGATGATGATGATGATGATGATGATGATGATGATGATGATGATATGCCTCTTTGACGAGCTGCGCAACCTTCTAGTATCCTCCTCTAAGTTTGCGCTGTAACGTACGATCAAATGCATAGGGCATGCAAAGCATATAGTTGAGCCCGGTTGAACCCACGTACAAAATGCCACTGTAACATTTGCGCCGTTAAAAAATAACGGGGCCCTAATTTAGACAACCATCAGAAATTGACATCTTTCTGAAATATTTAAATGAGCCGGAAAATAAATTTTTTTTCGGGCTCCGAGGCTTTAAACTTCCGGCACGAGCGTGAAGGAATATTCTGCCAACCAAGGGAACATTTCGTGTCCACGCCCATCACTTATACCCGTTGCTGGCCAATATTTTTGGGCTCGATATCGATTGAATGCGACACGAACGCGTACAATGAATTCACCCACACCTGCGCCATTCGAGAACCAGTATAAACTGAAGAAGAAGCAAGAAAGCTCCGGATTTTCGTGCCTGTTTCGTCGAGCTCGGAAAGCGGCTTTTCATGGAGAGAACTAAAATTGGCCCTCCATTACGACTCACAAGGGAGGGGCTGCGTAACGGGTATCGAGTTATCACGTTCCCGCGGCAGTTGGCCACGCCAACTCATTCTCAAATGTCACGGCCGGAAGCTACGAGTAGAAAAAATAAGGTAATTGATAAAAAATACACTGCAGCCAATGCAACGAAGGGAACTGCATTTCGAAAACGCCTAAAAGCGTTTTGTCTCCGTCAAAATAACTAAATCAGGTACATCACCAGGCGAATAAAAAACTTAAAAAAAAATGAGTATTTCAAAAATTTCTGAACACTGTTCCTACACTTTTAGCAATATGTGCAGCTGAGCAGTGCTTTAAGTACGAAAAATCTATTTTAATCCCGTTACAAACATTCCAATACTCTTTCTTAATTTTTACTTTTCATAACGAGGGGACGAGCATGACAGTCAAAATACAGAGAAATGGAGGTGTCCCACAATCGGAACTGCACCGACACCGCTGATGTCCCGGTGCAGTCGCAGCTTCCAATAGCTTTTTTGGCCCCTGAAGCGATATTGGGACTCGCATAAATTTAAGAATTGTTCCGATGGTTGTCCGCGCTGAGCTCTGATATTAGGAGATAGAAATTGTTGCGAATCCTTGAAAACCCCAAGTGAAAGCGGCTATTCGGTACTTCATTCGTCTAACACCCCACTATTTCTTACGTCTCTCCCGTTATGTTTATGTACACTGAGTCTGATAAAGAAATATGTGCTTTTTGCTGCGCGTACCAATTCTTATGGCACTTATTTGCCTTAATTTAAATACCCGCCTGTCAATTCACTCTCGAAAGCTAGGGGCATAGTACCCACGACAGAACTGTCCTAACGTTCCTCCGGGCAAATTAGAAGCAAGCCAAGTAGTCACTCAGTGTTAGCAAAAGCCGTTGGAGAACATAGCAGACCTGAACTAGAGACAACAATAAGGATAGTCCACAGATTGGAGTACCGGCCATCATCGAAAGGAACTGGGTAAACAGTCATGTGAAAACCCATTTGACGTGGGAAAATGTTGCTAGGCTGCCTTTGCTGCGATATACTTCTACAGTTCGCTTCGCCTTATAACTACTGTAGACTGATTCTACCTTTCCGGTGTGGTTTTTTAGCAGCGCTTCAGTCACGCGAAAAAGGCAAACAGTCAAATGCGCTGAAAACCTGCATAAAAGCTTCAGCATATCAGGAAATTGAGAGCAGTGCTTTTAGTGTAATGAAAAAAAGATGAAAGTAAATCAACCCGGCAAAGCAATGTTCATGTTAATAAAACGCAGGGTTTAAAATAGCGTTTTTGTATAAAATAATTGAACGGTTGCGCCTCTCGTAGCTTTCTCAGTTTTGCTCGACCATAAACAATGGTAAAGAGGCCACGCAACACTTCCTTCAACTTTTTTCTAAATCTTAAATGTTTGCAGCACGTAGTCAACCAACGCATCCAACACTTAGGGGGGGGGGGGGGGTCGCAAGGTACCTGAGCGAAAAACTACTGCTCTAGCCCATCAAACAACTTAGAAACTTGCTCGAAGGATGATTCTCTTATGGCCTCAGTGTTCTTTGACCGCTTGATTTACGTCATTGCAGCGGTGTACCGGCTTTTGGCCGGTTTTCCTTCAGTAGCAGCAATGAACGTATTTGATAGCTACTTTAAAAATAAAGCCACAAAAGCAAAGCAGAATATGAAAGCGTATGTGCTGCGACCAGCAAATCACGCAGTGCCGCTCTGTTTTGGCGATAACTATAGCTTTCACAATGCTTCCAGGCGCAAAAGAAAGAGTGAAAGCGTTTATTGGAAGCGTTACAGAAGCCCCTTAAAGGAGCCATGAAGACAAAATACAAGTTGGGTTTATTAGAAAGACCCCAGGCAGCACAGGACTGTTCGGCCTAAAACAGGCCGGTGTACTTTGGCCGGTGATTTTCTGTCCGGCCGTTTTCCGGCAGCCATGTTCGGCCCATGTCCAAATGTGGGCCTTTTGGCCGTCTACGGCCGTACTCCCATGGCTGTCCAACGGCCAATGTCCGTCGACCAGTCGACCGGCTTACGGTCATACGGCCAGATTCCAGCCGTAGGGCTCCGGCCATTCCAAAGCCACCCGTGTACGGCCGAAGTACGGCCGCCGGAGGACAGCCGAGATGCGGTCGTCGGACTCCAGCCGGACTAAAGCTACCGAAAGTACAGCCGTGCTACGGGCATTGGAATTCAGCCACAGTACGTTAACTGTACTGAGGCCGGTCACTGCATGTCGCGCAAGCAGATTACTCATTCGCGCAGTGCAGAAGTAGCACAAACCCAGCATTTTGGGTCCAATGCAGCCACATCAAAGTGAGCTCGCGCGCAACCACCAGCCGTCAAGCTTTCAGCGC
Source organism: Haemaphysalis longicornis (assembly GCF_048455015.1). Lineage (NCBI taxonomy): Eukaryota > Metazoa > Arthropoda > Arachnida > Ixodida > Ixodidae > Haemaphysalis > Haemaphysalis longicornis. The sequence goes on from NW_027526295.1 coordinate 253,120,102, forward strand.
AGCCTTGCTTAATTACCAGCGTCAGTTGACAGCAAAATTCATTTATTAAACAGTGCTCAAAAAATGTCGTTAATTTAATTGCTGTGCCTCTTTTACTGCCGAACACAGAAAACATTCAGTTCTTTGTAGAGCTTGAATAGATGTATTGTCCAGGTCCTGATATCCTCTGTGGGGCGGCTTACCTGTAATGAACGGGGAAAGGGGAGGTGGGGGGTGGGGGCGGCGGAGGGCGCATACTTTAGTGGGTTGAATTTCAGACAGATAAATTGCGCCGCTTTCAGCCAATTTCTTTTAGGGCAATATACCGGGACACTTTCATGTTATGACTACATAAACTATTTTTATAACAGTTGCTTGACCAATTTTGATGTATACAAAACCGGCGTGAATGGCTTTACGAAGCGTTCTGGTTCTCAACAAAACACTCAGGAGCATTTAATATAACTCCTTCACAAAAAAGTATGTCCAGTTTTTGCCCATTTTTCTTTCAAAGGCATTTTCTACTCGATCAACTTTTCTGATGATCTTCTTGCGCAGGGCTGATCCTAAGAAGGAGCGAACAGGTACTTCCATTTTCAATCTATTTTAATGTTGTTTTCATGAGTATACGTCCACACCACTTAACAGTCCAAAAGAACTTCATTTTCTTCTAATGTCATACTACGTTCAAAAAATTCTAGACGCGTTGCGAATGACGCCCTGCTTCAGGTGGCTGCAGTTGTATCCCTGTGTGTTCACGCAAGGAAAGGCGTAAAATTAGAGTTACATAATTTGTTTCAAACCAATAACATAGCAATGGTAGCATGCATAAGGAAACCTTGCATACTGCAACGAATAGGGCAATAAATATTTTATTGGTCAAGGTTGAATATGTAGGGTTCCCAACCCGTTTATTTATTTTTATTCAATTATTTGTTCATTGTTTTATTTATTTATTTATTTATTTATTTATTTATTTATTTATTTATTTATTTATTTATTTATTTATTTATTTATTTATTTATTTGATGCCTGCTTGCCTTTGCATGCAGTACAGAAGGGAGATGCATAACCCTAAGCATTAAATATGAGACAAAATAACAAAATAATTCTACAAAGCGCGCTGAAAATCGTCAATATAAACAGTTAATGCAATCATACGTGGAAGATAATTACACTGCAGTATTGATGTAAAATAAAAGGAATCGCGCAAGGTGTCACCTTTAAAGGAAAGTTAATAATTTGCTTTAAGCTAGCGGTCCCACTTTGCGATATGTAGAATGGCGCTTGGACATGCTTCTCCCCTTCTACTCTAGTTTTCGAATGATAGATATTACGAAAAAAGTTCAACCTGTGGTTTCGTCGGTGATCTTTCACGTCCTGCCATTTCAGTTTACTTTTACTTTCTCTCATGCTAAGTTGAGCGTGCCATTTACCTAATACGAATCGCAGACATATTCTGTATGTTTTCGAGCGTATCAACCAGCTCTTTGGTGTAGGGATCCACGAAAACACATGCGTACTCCAAGATTGAGCGCACATGAGTGAAATACGGTTGTTCTTTTCAGTTAGATGGAGGTTCACTGAAATTTCGCCTCAGAAAGCCAAAAACATATGCAGCCGTAACTTTTATGGTGTGAACATGCCTATTTAACCTCTAACCACTCCCTAAATAAACTACTAGGTATTTATATTCCTCGGCCGTTGTCACAGCAGCATAATTTACGGTATACGTATTCACAAGGAATGAAGGTTTTCTTGTAAAGGTGCCGTTAACACACTGTTTAACATCCAAAAATTTTTCTGAATCAGCACACCAGGATGTTATTAAATTCGAATAAAGCTGCAGGTATACGGAATCACGTTCATTCGCTATAGTCCGGTAAACTACACAGTACTTTTGAACAAAGCTATAGGGCCAATAGTAATAACAATGCGAAAACCGATTCATTGAGTTCATAGGATGAAATGTACTACGCAGAAGGTGATATAGAACACCATCATTTGCTTTTTTGCAGTCCAAGAATATACAGTCAACCACTTTAAGCTTATCTATTGCAAGAGCCAAATCGTGCGTGAACTCAACAATCTGCGTTGAGCAAGAAAATCCTGACAAAATCCGTGTTTGCTAGGATGCTGGCGATTATGTTTAACCAAATGAGTCATATCCCAAGAGTAGCTAAGCTCACCTTCAAACATCGGAATTAAATTAACCGCTAGGCTTCGTCAGTGACAAGGCTCTGTTGTTATCGCAAATTTATTATAATTATTTTTTTTAAACAGGCAGTCGTAAAATCCCATGAAGTAACATAGTGCAGGGCATGAAGTTGATCCTACCAATGCACTAGCGAGTCTCTTCTACGTTTATCACCAACAACATAGTGCAACATTGCTTGTCGCAGTTTAATTGTAAGCAGAATAACTTGCGCTTTTGCTCGCACTTGCCTTTCTTTGGTGGGGAGTCCTTGACATTGTGGCGGTTTAGCTCCTGCGTGGTGGCCGCTTGCTCGACGCCCTTGAAGGCCAGTTATTTTGGTGAACCATCTCCATCTCGGATCGGACATCTCTGCCTGGTCGATGTCTCCAATGCTCTCCATTTCTTGAGGGGGCGAAAAGCCTGGAGCTGATGCGTCGATGAAGCCGGCGGCAGAGGCGTGGTAGCGGCGATGACTGGCGAGGCTTAGCTCACCCGTCGGTGTGGCACAGTCTTCTTGTGGCAATAAATGACATTTCCATGGCCTAAAAGGTTCCCTGCTAATGTCCAGTGAGTCCTTGCACCTTGCCCGTTCACCGAGTACACTCATTACTGTTTGACAAACGATGTTCGTTCATTTAAAACGTAGAAACACAGAGCGGATGAAAAACGCGTCCCCGTCGTTCGGCTCCCTAACGGCTTTTTCTCCTCCCAGGAAAAAACCGGTCGGTCTCCTTCCAAACACGTCTGTGCATGAATTCTCGGCGCACAGGCGCGTGCCGTTGTTCGGCTGTAGGCCGTTTGCCGAAAAAATGACGTATAACCAGATACCTTACGTAGGCCGGTCTCCTCTTGAACACCGGCTGCCAAATATTCTGTGGCCATTCGCTTGCCGTAATTCGGCCGAGCACAGCTAACCGAATAAAAACGTATATTCTGGGGCCGTACGTCGGCCGGTATCCATCATAACACTGGTTGCCCGAAGAAAACGAATATTCTACCGCCGGACGCGCGGTTCACCGTTGAAACAACGAATGCACGGCAGCCGCGCTCCGGCCGGTCTCCTTTCGAACACCAACTGCCGCAAGAATACGCATATTCTGTGGCCGGTCGCTTGCCGTGCTTCGGCCGATTACCGCTTCCCGAAGAAAAAACGGATGCCCTAAGGCCGTACTTCGGCCGTTCTCTTTCTCAACATCGGACCGTAAGAGAACTGAATATCTGGCAGCCGGTTAGCTGCTGTTGTGCGTCCGGACACGGGCGGACGGAAAAATACCGAAGCGCTGGTTGCCGAATGTTGGCCGTTCAACGCATAATCAGTGGCTGCCAGAACCTGGATGCTGGCCGGACATGCCAGAAAGCGGCCATAGACGGGCCGGTCTTGGGGCACACTTTCTGTGCCGCCTGGCTTAGTCCCGATAACCAATGATACCAATATCATCGCAATCTTCGAACAAATAACGGAGATATTAAAGAAAACGTGTGAAGCAGTCGCAACCCCCCAGCCAATTTCCCGCAACTTTTCTATGACGTCACGGAACCTTGTTTGTGCGATTGGCGGCCGCCTAACTGACCTGTCGCGACGACACATGGCTGGACGTCTGTGATGGGGCCTCTAGTTCCATTTGGCCGCATCACTTGAATGGTAAAGTGCAGGTAACGTACTGAAAATTATGTTTTATTGTTGGCCCGTATGACGTCATTCTTGCTCATAACACGTCAGTATGGCGCAAAATTTGAAAGTTTTTAAATACTTCTTGCTTTTTTTTTCGTTAAAAAACATCTTTTGGGGCTGTAATGGAGCTGAGTGAGATACTGAATCCTACTTGTTTGAAATTAAACGAACTTGTATTTACTCTTCATGGCTCCTTTAAGGAGCCGATAACGCAGTTTCAAGAGTGCCATCCTGCGGCGCTGCAACGCTGCAGCAATGCCTAGGGTGCCTTCCGGCGGTATTCGTATTTTGAAGACTAAACTGGTGCGGAGTGCAACGCATGGTGAAATGTCTGGCATAATGGTGTAGCGGTTCCGTCTTAGCTTCGTAATCCAACTGGTCGAGCTTGGAGTCAAGCGGTTGTGTAGGATTCTTTGTCCTTTTGTTTCCATAAATATTTTTGTTTATGTTGGTATTTAGTTTTTAGTGCTTTAAATTGACGGTTTTGTTGGTTAGATAATGTTTCATTGGGTAAGGCGTTAGGCCAGGTTAAGTTAGGCTGGTCAGGTCAGGCTACCTTAGGCTAGGTTACGTTAAGCAAAGCTTAGTAGTTTTAGATTAGCCAACCTAAAAACGTTTGGAAGGCGTAGTAGTGCCAGATGGGGTATTACGCAACATAACGGGCCGGGCGTTACATCAGTTGAGTGCTTAAAGAGACGTTTGTCAGGACTGTAGTCCTAGTGAATTAATAATAAATGCTGGTATTGTAATGCGACTGCGCCTTGACGTAAATGAGCGAATGCCAAATTGCGTCCTTCCTGGATTATGCCGAGAGAACATCATATCAAGACCGCCGAACTGTTAGACACCATCTGACGCCTAACAATCTTATAACCGTTCCTGTTGGTGCTGACACGTGGGAAAAAGTGTCAAAAATATATCGACTGGCCAGCGGAACAGCTAGAAAGTTTGGTAGCATATTCAATAGCGCTAGTATTATTTGAATTTTGCCGCTGGTGTCTGTATATTCCAGCCCCAAGGAGATCTGATCTGATTGTAGGGTTTAACGCGCCGACGCAACGCAGGCGATGAGGCGCACCATAGTGGGGGGCTCCGGATTAATTTTGACCGCCTGGGGTTCTTTAACGTGCGCCGAAATCTCGTATACACGCGCGTTTTTGCTTTTCGCCTCCATCAGAAAAGCGGCCGCCGTGGCCGGGAATCGAACCCGCGACCTCGTGCTCAGCAGCGCAACGCCTTAGCCACTTAGAAGCCCTAAGGAGAAACTTAAGGTGGGACATTTATTCCCGTTAATGCCGCCATTGTACAGTAATACGCTTTCAAGGCACTCGTTTAAAATGACATTCGAATCAAATGCCACTCGAAATTCGGAGTACCATTTAGGGTAAACAACGTTCTGCCGATCTACACGAGAATTTTAAACGGCAGTAGAAAACTTCAGTATTTTTAGCCGCGTTTCGATGTCGCCACTGGGGCCATTTCTTTCACGTAAGATAGAAAAAAATTTACACCATTTTCCCGCGAGGGGAGCCATGAGGTAGATGGGTTGCCGTTGCGTTTCCGTTATGTTAGCGATGTCAGCGTGTGGATTGCTGCTGTTGTGTATCCTATTTACGCAGCATGTTCACCCCCGATGTGTCGCATCTACCCCATGGTTCCCCTCGCGGGAAGATGGTGTAAATTTTTAACCGAGCGCAAGCTGCGCGCTAACGCACAGCTGGCACTGCGACGGGAGCGAGCGCAGCCGAGCGCAAGCTGCGCGCTGACCGCGCTGACGCACAGATGGCGCTGCGGTGAGAGCAGTGGAGCACGCAGCTGCCGCGGCGAGGAGAATGGGGGAGGGATGAGGACTACGCCGCGACAACGACGCGGGACAAGGCGAGTTAAAGAGATGCGTTGCATCTAAAAATTGTTTGAAAGTTAATCTGGGTCAATAAAATCATCTTTGATTGATTGATTGATAGATTGACTGATTGATTAATTGATTGATTGATTGATTGATTGATTGATTGATTGATTGATTGATTGATTGATTGATTGATTGATTGATTGATTGATTGATTGATTGATTGATTGATTGATTGATTGTAGTGCTTAACGCGCCGACGCAACGCAGGCGATGAGGCACGCCGTAGTGAAGGGCTCGATGGACCCGGATTGCTCTTAGTGAACAGAGTCCCCGCCGAAGCTTGAGTGTCCCCGTCGAACTGCGGATAGGCAGGTCTGGGCTCATCCGCGTAACGAGAGATGGTTTCACAAGAAGCTGGCCCAAGTGCGTGAGGATGATATTAAACGCACATTCTGAATGCCGCGGTGAGGTTTCTTTTCATCTCCGACATGTGCCTGGACTGACCAGAAAGGAAGAGCAAGAGTTTGAGAACGAAAATGCACTGACGATTACTACACTCCCTAATGCGAAATTTGTGCGCAGCGCGAGCTTCACTTTTCTGGGTCACGGCGCGTATCTTGTGCGTCTCAGGAAGTTATCACGTAATCTGCGAACGCACAGCGGCGCGCGCTACTCTGCTGTTGTCTCGCAGCACCTCGCAACCGCCGGCCAGCGTTTTGTTGCAAATTGGGTTTGAACCTCAAAGGAAAATGTCACGTGGTTTAGATTAGCCACGCACGGGGGAGCAGCGAGCACGTTGTTGCAAATCATGTTTGAACCTCCCGCGCAAACGTCACGTGGTTTTGTGGCTGGGGAAAGCTTCAGGGGGAGGGCGCTCCGTGGCGGCGACGCATGAAACAAGCGTAAGGGGAGGCAGTGACAGAGATGACGCCATAGCAACGCGTGCAACCCTCCTCCTCGCCCTTCGCCATAAAACACGCACACATGCGCGCATGCATCCCCCCCTCTCACTCACACACACACACACACACACACACACACACACACACACACACACACACACACACACACACACACACACACACACACACACACACACACACACACACACACACACACGCACGCACACTCTCTCACGGGTTTTTGTATACACTCTTACACACAGGTGTTTGCGTAAGCATGCGCGCGTAGGTAACGAAACCGTAATGTTGGGAGCCGGGATACCAGTGCTCACCAACTTTTAGGGAGAGCAGTTATCCTGCGATCGTTTATTTGCAATCAGTTCGGTATATCGTAGCGTTCAGCGGGCGATGGAGTGTTCGACAACGGCCCTGATGAGCGGGTAGTGCGGTCCCCCGCAGCTGCCGGTGAAGTCATCGTACTCGGGGTTCCAGAAGCCGAGGCATTTCGAACCGGCCTCCTCGTGCACGGCGGCCACGAAGGAGCGCGCCTTCTCCGGCGAGAGGAAGGACACCAGGGCCCCCGAGCCCCACAACCTACCCACCGATGACCAGCCGCCCCTGCGGATACAAGTGCGCACAACGTCGAGTACCCACTCACTCAGATACCACACGTTGTACAACGCATTAGGTTGCGGGTGATTCTAGCGAACAGCATTGAAAGTTCTGCAATTCTACAGGAGATATATCTTCCCCGGCAGGGCTTGTTCCAGGGATTCAATTTTAATTCAATCTACATAAAGATTTATTGTGAAGTGTTGTGCATATGCTATGCCACGGACCTTACTCTACCTAGAATGTACTGAAACTGAACTGAAACTGTACATTTGCCAGAAAGGTGATTAACTGCCAGACAGACAGCAGCTGCCTTTTTCGAAGTTTTTTTTTTTTTTCAAGAATTTTATTTCTGTACGGCAAGTGCATCAGTCCTTCTGCGATGCTCTTAATAAGGCGCGGCTGTGTTTGTTTGTGGCCCTGCCATTGGCTGTTAGTCAATTCCCCTGACAACATGCAATAAAAGGAGAAAAATACAATCTTTCGCCATAACAAGTGAACTTTTGTTGACGTGGATTGGTCACAATGTTGCGGACCCAGACACGTTAACTCGCTAGTCTGTGGGCCTATTAGTGCAATAATGACACAGAACATTTTTATTTTGCTCACACATTTGTAGATACAATAGGCAGTACCCTGATTTTTTTTAGACACAATTACTGGCCTCTAAACACATTTATGATTATAAAATCGAACTGATACGTACGTTCATCATAAAAAAAAGCATGATGGGCATACTTACAGGAATCGACTCTTGGAACAGGTTATCCTGTTAAAACCGTTTCTCGTAGAGTACTTAAATGAAAACCTTTTTCGGGCAACTTACTAAATAAGGGTGGTATGCAGTACGACGGCAGCTTTTGCTATGCTCAGTATATACCTTAGGAATAATAAATACGTCGGGATCTTAGAATCACGAAAAAGGTTCAGGCTATTCTACCCTAAAAATGTTTTCATACAAAATGCCTTGTATACATAACAAAAGCGCGTGACCATTTTTATGATAAAATGCGTGAGGAGTCATTATTTCTTTCGTCGAATTTGTATTACATATTGCATATTTAGTGTTTTGGCACAGTTGTAAATAACTGCTTTTGAGCCCGTCCGAATAAAAATCGGACAGTTTTATTTCGTACCGTGACATCGATTTCGCAAGTACACTGAGAATGGCCTTTCTGAGGTTAGCCATTGCGTTATTGTTTAAGTAATAAAACTACGTGGTCGCACTCCTTTATTTTGACAAACAAAATATGCAGTGTTGACAGTGTTAAAACCGAGCGAAGTCAACCAAAAATATTGAGATTATTGCTTGCTTTTGTTTAAAACAAAAATGCAGCGGAAAGGACTTGAGAAAAGGCGCTACACATTTTGACTAAAACAACAGGTTTACCGCTATTTACACCCATCTAGGTTTCCACTGAACCCGTGAGCATGAACCTGACAGGCATGGACGCGCTTACATGCATATAACATTTCCCCGTCGTATTTTCTCATACTGCCGCTTGTTGGAAAGCGCTGTGTGGTCACAATTGTGAGAAAGCTCGGTGATTCGTTCCACCTCAAATATCTCACGTGCAACTTGGCTCTTGAGGCTTCGCAGTTAGCAAACATAGGCGTGCCGCCGATTGAGTTTCACGGATAAGCCCGGAAGCCTAAGAGCATTCTACAGAATAGCACGCTTAATCTCTGGCGCCACGCATGCGTCGGGTTGATTAAGTCGCATAGTCTGAGCGGGTGTTCATCTTCGCATAAATGATTGTTGGGGTCTAACGCGCCGACGCAACTCAGGCGATCAGGCCCGCCCTAGTGGAGGACTCCGGATTAATTTTTGCCACCTGGAGACCTTTAACGTGCGCAGAAATCTCGAACACACGGGCCTTTTCGCTCCGCATGAATGACTAACGCGTGTGTCCTGTGCGCTGTTCGATGCGAAACATCCCTTGCTAACTAACCCCAGTTGTAATGGCATGGCTGGCTGCGTTCCTAGCCTTGAGTCATTCGATTGCTTGTAAAGCGTGCACCACGGCACAAACGGTATTATTGTGGGGAGGCAAATTTTGGCATTAACCAGAAGCAAGCTTTCACTATACTCGCTTTAATAGCACAGCAGATTTTTCTGTAAATATCTAAGAATCCTTACCTGGTGGTGCCTACAAAACCATTATTATTTTCTTCATCATCAATCATCATCATCATCATCACCACCGCCGCCGCCATCCTTCTGCAGTCACTGTTGGACAAAGGCCTCTCCATACCCTTTCCCCATACGCTCCTTTCCTGCGCTGTCTGTATACCTCATTTCCCACGAAATTTTCTTCCCACTCGTAGAGGTTTTAGTCATCGGCCATTTTTAATTTGTTCTCTTGTTGACCAGTTAGTTACGCTGGCAATCTACGGGCCATTGTCCGCAATACGCGTCCAGGCCAACACCACATCTTTTCCTTGATGTTACCTAAAATGTCTACCATCCGCGTTTGCTCCCTAATACAAGACGTTTCCTGCACATAAGCGTTACTTGTGTCATTTTTACCATGGCTCGTTCGGTCGACATTGGTTTCCTTCCGAAAGGCTTAGTAAAGCTCCAAATATTTTCCTCATAACTCATCACCGGGAGCGCGCATTAGTTGTATAAATTGCTTCTTAATGAGGGAAGTAACCTAATGTTCATTACAACGTTTACCCAATGCTCCCCACTGCAATGTCTTTGTACGACTGGCTTGATTTTCGCGGTTTGGATCGCCGCTAACGGCTTGCTCAAGAACTTTCTGACCAGTTACCTCTTCAAGAATTTTATAGCCCAAGCTCAATGGGAGGTTTTTGATATGCCGTTAACATTACTTCGGACTTATTCATTTTTATCTTTGAGCCTCCAAATTAGCCGTGTGAGTCCAGATCGCGAAGCATCTCTTGCCGGTGCTGTCCCACATCACTGAACAACACGTCGTCAAGTGGCTCAATATTGTGACCTATGAACCAATAATCAATCAATCAATCAATCAATCAACCTTTATTTTCGGTGCCCAGGAACAACCCTAGGGTCTTGGTACTGGTACACCATACAAAAAAAAACACTACAATTAAGACAAGACAACACACAAAAACTATATGTATGACATAAACAATAAAGTAAAAATAGTTACAGAAATCTTAGAAAGCAAAAAAGGAAAAAAAAAAAGAACAGAAAGTCAAAAAAGAAAAGGCAGGCTTAGTGTTGCAAGCCATGCCACTCGGCCAGCGAAACGTTCAGTAGATGTGAAAAATAGGAACTATACAAGCAAATATTGAATCAACATGACATAGAGTATACGTATATAACCAAGGTTTTCTAACAACATATTAGGAAGTTCCAAAAAAAAAGGGGGAAAAATAATAATAATAATAATAATAATAATAATAATAATAATAATAATAATAATAATAATAATAATAATAATGTTTAATAAAGTTTTGTGTACATGATATATTTACTGTCAAACCTAAGCACGCAGTGCTTGTGAGTGGGCAAGCAGATCAGAGGCGCAGCGACCGTGCGACATCGTAAAAAAAAAGGAAAATTTAATAAAAGAACACAACAAGGAAAAAATAAAGAATGCAGAATGAATCCATGTATGCACTTAGACAGCATCCCATCCTTTAGAAAACACTGCTAGTGAAACAAAAACAATAAAAAACAGTAATTCCTGAACATATTACACAATGCCAATATCGCGAGAACAATATACAGCGGTGTAGGACACAAATAACGCATATCAATGTATGCGGCAGTAAGAGCAGAAAACATCACCCCATAGCTGCAAGCAAACAAAGACAATTCTTTTGTATAAAGAAAGAACTACGAAGGAAAAGAGAGAAACGGTAGCCAACAATTCGCGAAAATATGCGAGAGAGGGAGAGGAAAAAACTACAAAAGCAATATACAAGCTTGTATACAGGTAATTGCCATGATGCGCAATAATGCCACACTGATGAAGATGTAGATCACAATTTGTGCAACCCAACCGCGACAACCACGAGGCATTGAAATGGGCAGCAAAGTTTTTTTTCAATATAGTTCTACTTAAAAATCGAGACACTGCAGTTTTTCCATTGCTTTTTACTTGCTTAAGTCTCTTAAATTAATAAGTTCTGCTGGGAGCGAGTTAAATATGGATATTGCCTATTCCTTTTCCCATAATTCGCAAAAATGCCAGGTATGTGGAACCGTTCTGCCTGCCTTAACGTTCTGGCTTTAGCTACAGGCATTTTGAATTGCATGAGATATTAGCGCGCACTAAGGACGGTATAACAAAACAACTGACCAAAATTTCATATTCCCATTTCATTCATTATGTCTGTTGTTTTCTTTTAATGCAGGCTTGTAGCATATGCAATATTGACGATTCGACGAACAAGCTTGTTTATCTCTTCCGGTTTAGTTATTGGGCAGCTTCCGTACATAGCTATGCCGTAGCGAAGAGCGCTTTCCGCAAGCGAGTGGTAAACACGATAGCGTGTTTCTATATTCGTGCCATCTCGTAATTTATACATGTAGGCAGATATTGTCCAAAGTTTTATTATAAACTTGATTTATGTGTTCATCGCAGTTAAAAAATTCGTCTATGCCCAAACCTAGATATTTTACACTTAGACTGTAGTCTAAATTCGAGCAATACCAATCATCACAGATTTCTAAGTGTAGAAATATCTTTCTGTTCAATTGAATTTGCTGATAGGAGCTTCTAATACACAGAAGTTTTGCTTTGTTTTTGTTAACGTGTATGTAGTTCTAAAGCATCCAATGAAGCACTTTGCTTATATCCTTTTGAAGAGCTTGAACGGAATGTTCGTACAACGAATGTTCAAAAACTAACGATGTGTCGTGAGCATACTGATACGGTCTGGACGAAAGAGATAAATTGTTAGTATCGTTCGTATAAATATTAAAAAGTAAAGGGCAAATTGTAGTGCCCTGTGGAACCGCGTTTTTATTTAGTAATTTCTGCTCATGGCATTTTCTATTGAACAGATTGGTACCTTCCCGTAAAGTAGTTCTTGAATAATTAACTATATTTTCCTCTGAATCCCGTGTGTGCTCATTTCTGTAACAATATTCATGATCAACAGTATCAAAAGCCTTAAACATATTCAGAAACAGAGCTAACACTATTTTATTGCTATCTAACGCTTCAGTGATAGAATCAATAAAGTCTTCTAAAAGTAATGTTGGGTTCTTGCCCTGTCGAAAACCATTTTGCGTTTCAGATAAAAGGGAATGTTTGCAACAGAAATTCACCATAACTGTCGAAATATACTTTTCAAGAACTTGGGACATAACAGACAAGTTGGCTACTGGCCTTTAGTTCGCAGGATCGTCTTTAGCACCGTTCTGATGTATAGGGCATACTGCGGAAATCTTCATTTTTTTCTGGAATACTACCGGTCGTTAATATTCCATTAAGTATCCACAAAATCGCCACGTCTAATCTGTCTATGTGAACTTTTATATCTCGCGGTCGGATGTTGTCGTATCCCGCTGGTTACGTAATTGAAATAGCACCCACATTACTATAGAGGTCCCCAGGGTCGTGTATTGGAGAAATGCTGACTCAACAATGCTAGGCACATTGGTAATTCTGGATTCAGGTACCCTTATGTGTTCATTAAGAAGTGCAGCGCTACCAATAAACAACGAATTAAATGTGTCACGCAATGAGGTAGTCTGGCAGGAATCTCCGAAGCCGTCGCGAATTGCTGAGTACGTTCGCCGATTAGCGTTCCTGCCCATAAGCCCGCTTAGCCGCAGCGATGTTTTCTCCGTGTTTCCCTTGGCCTTCTTTAATTCGGCGGAATAATACCATCTCTTTGATAGTGAGAGATTCTCTGTAACTTTATTTCTGAGTACGCGAAATTCCTCTTTTAGCGCCCTGTCCCCTGGCTTCTGTTCGATTGCTCATGCCCTCAATGCTCGCCGTGCCATGTTATAGGTCGGATGCACGTTGCGTGGGATTGGAGCCCCTCTGATGGATTCTCGAACGGGCCCGGGAATGCGTCTCTTCTCGTCTTGCTGTTGTGGGATCGAATACCCTAGCCGGCAAGGGGTCGCTCTTCCATGGTGGTGAGTTGGAGGCGTGTGAATTGGGTTCGATGCGCTCCTTGGATTTGTTCCCGCGTATTGTGGACGCCCAGCTGTAGTACCTTCTTTTTGCCGTTTTGGGGGGCAATCCTAGAGCGGTTTTGTTGTGCGGTTTTGTAGGATTATGCTCAGAGTACCTGATTCTTGGAGGCCAAATATTCCGCGAGAAACCCGATGGATACGGTGCATATTTGTGAAGGAGTACGTTGTAGTGGTAGGATTGTTTGGGCACCCGCCCCGTCTTTCGGAATGGTGAGCCCCAGATTTCCTAGGTGGAGGACGTTAAAATCGGGTTGATTATTGATGCTGAGTTCTAGATCCGGTTTAGAAGAAAAAATTCTGCAGAAATACAGAGAATTATCTACTAATGCGTAGCATTCTTATGCCGCCGTTCTTGAGGGAGTTTTTTTTTTAGCCAAATTTCTGTTTTTTTTTCTTCTAAATCCTGTCCGACCAATTATCTCCAATTACGTTGTTATAACGAAACGGGTGAAACGTTCGCGAAATGTGCAATATTGTAACGTGGCGGCAGCACAGACGACACGAACCACGGCGAAGAATGATGGACGATCTATTTACAGCTTATGTACATGGCGGCCAAGCCTGAGCCCGCGCAGGCATGGCGCCCCCACAGATCTTCTTCGTCGTCGTAGGCTGGGATGACAGAGCCACGCTGCGTGGTCCTCTTCATCGTCTTCTCGTGACAATATTGTGGAAATGCCATGCGTTATACTTCTTGCCATTTACCGTAATTTTTAATATTCTTTTCTTATTTTTTAGTTTGTCCACCTTTCGTCTGACCAATTATCTCCATTTACGTTATTACAACGATTACACATAGAACATTTCCGAAAATTGCATTATTGTGGAAATGCAGGGTGTTACCCGGTTCGCCATTTTCTGTAATTATTTTAATTTTTCTGATTTTTTTAGTTTTTCGAAATTTCGTTCAACCAATTATCTTTATTTAGGCTATTATAACGATTACAGGTGAAACTTTCGCGAAATCTACATTATTGGGGAAATGCCATACGGTATACGTTTTGACAGTTCCCGTATTTTTTTATATTATTGCTATTAACAGAAAAGTGTTTTATTCCGGCCTTCACGAAATTTTACTTACGTCATATCCGTCACGGAAATGACGCCAGTACAACGAAGCAAGCGGCCTGTAACGGGTGCACCTCTGCACGGAGGGTTTTGTTGCGGGGAAGCAACCTTTAGTACTAAAGAGTACGTTATACTTAGGGTTGTTCGTTTTCGGGTTTTATATTTGAACACGAAAGTCTTTTATGCCGGGATACACCAAGATTTTACTGACTCGATATCCGTCACGGAAATGACGCCAGTACACCTTTGCCGAAGTGACCTGCCAGCAGGACGTCGCTCGCAAAGCACACCAACAAGACAGCCGCCGACCCGCAAATCATGCTCAGCTGCAGATTTCGCTGCACATTTCACTTTCGTGTTTTACCGATTCCTATCACAGAGGAATCAACCACAGTTTTTTTTTTCAAAATTTCATTCGACCAATTATCTCCATTTACGTTATTCTAACGATTACATTTGGAACTTTCGCGAAATCTGCATTATCGTGGAAGTGGCAGGGCGTTACACGGTTCGCCGTTTCCCGTGATTATTTTATATTTTTCTTTTTTTTTTAGTTTTTCAAAATTTCGTTCGACCAATTATCTCCATTACACTATTATAACGATTACAGGTGGAACTTTCGCGAAATCTGCAATATTGTGGAAATGCCATGCGGTATACGTTTTGGCATTTTCCGTATTTTTTTTATATTTGTGTTATTTTTATTTTTCAGAATTTAGTTCGACCAATTATCTCCATTTACGTTTTTCTAGCGATTACATTTAGAACTTTCGCGAAATCTTATGTTTTGACATTTTCCGTAATTTTTACATTTTTGTTATTTCAAAGTTTTTCAAAATTTGGTTCGACCAATTATCTTCGTTTACGCTATATAACGATTACAGGTGGAACTTTCGCAAAATCTACATTATTGTGGAAATGCTATGCGGTATACGTTTTGGTATTTCCGCATTTTTTATATTTGTGTTATTTTTCATTTTCTAGAATTTAGTTCGACCAATTATTTCCATTTGAGTTGTTCTAACGATTACATTTAGAACTTTCGCGAAATCTGCATTATTTTTGAAATGCAGGGCGTTACACGGGTTACCATTTTCTGTAATTATATTAAATTTTCTGGTTTTCTTAGTTTTTCAATTTTTTTTTCCACCGATCAAATCTATTTACGCAATTATAACGATTACAGGTATCTACATTATTGTGGAAATGCCGTGCAGTTCACGTTTTGACATTTTCCGTATTTTTTATATATTTTTTATTGTTTTTCAAAATTTTTTTCCACCAATTATCTCCATTTACGTCATTCTACCGATCACGTTTTGAACTTTCGCGAAATCTGCATTTTTGTGGAAATGGAGAGTGTTACGCGCTCTTGGCTGTGGGGGTACTCGGCAAAGAATGCTACGCATAAAAAACTGCGCCGCCTGTAAAGGGTGCAACACCGCAGGTAGGGCATTAAAGCAGCGCAGCTTGCTTTCACGCCTGGTCGAGTGTGAGCACATGGGGCGCACGCGTATGCGCACCTCTTACTATATCATTCTAAAGGTGATAGTCTTTTGGGGGCTACTAAATCGCAATAAAATTGGTGGAGCTTGCACATGTGATGCAAGGTATATATATAAGAAACAACGGAGATGGGAGTCTACCTAGCTTGTTTCCCCCTAGGATCCGCTTTCAGAGGAGAGGCCTTGTAAAATCCGTCTAAAATTAGCCACAACCCTAGCCTTGAAAAAACATCGCAAAACCTAACAAAATGTAGTAAAGCGTAGCAAAACTTACCAAAACATATCAAAACCGGAAGCGAGGTCTACCCCCGCCTCCGCTGTTTCTTTTGCAACTGGACACCTATTTCACACCCCCTGAATACCGTACAAAAACAGAGAGTGTTGCAGTTGATCAACACCCTTTTTTGGATTCGGGCTGTCGTCGTCTCATGTCGTCGTCATCTCTTGTCGTCGACGTCTAATGTCGTAGCATCATGTAGTCACGGTACTAAAACACCGGGTCACTCATTTTCCAACTCCTCGCGCTAGGACGTAACGCCTATTTAAAGAACGCACCGGGACACTAGTTTGCAAACGCTTCGCGCTAGAACGCGTCGTGCTTCAAAGACACGAGACTTGCAGCAAAGCTGTATACCTCTACCCCCCCAACGGTTTTATCTCCGTGGGCAAAAACGCCAAGGCGCGAAGAATACACTTATACACTGCATGCTTCGCCCCTCATGATGGCCTTTTCTTTCTTTTCTTTTTTTTTGCCACACTAAAAAAGGTGCAAGCTCCAAACTAGGCTGCCGGGCCCTAAGAAAAAGGGAGGAATGACCTCCCAGCACCCTTCTTACAGTAATACTACCCCTTTTAGGGGTGAAGCTCCTTAAGAGGTCGCGCTGTCGACGTCTCATGTCCTCATCGTCGTTCGTCGTCGTATTCTCATGTGGTGGCGGTACTAAAGCACCGGGACACTCGTTTTCCGACGCCTCGCGCTAGAACGTAATGCCTGCTAAAAGAAAACGCCGGGACACCTGTTTTTCGTTACCGCTTGCTTGCTTGTTCCTCTTTTGCTCCGTACTCGCTTTCACTTAGAAATTTCCAGTTCTCCGTTTCGTATTTTCACTTCTCCTCCGTCTCCGTAATTGTGGTGTCGCGTAAATCAGCACGCGCCGCGTGGAAAGAGAGAGACCTAAAATCTTTGAAAAAACATACACAATGCATGCTTCGCCCCTCCCCAGTGTTCACGTAATAGAGATGACTCGGTATTTTAGGCAATAAGGGTGTAAAAAGCTTAGTGGGTATGTTTGAAAATAATATATATCCGTTATTAGACTCATTCTCTTTTTTATAATTGTTTTAATGAGGGAAGTTGCGGTGAGGGGGAGGTGTAGGAGAACCGAGTGATCATTAATGCTACGCAACGTGAATGCATGAATGAATCAATTTTTTTTTAATAATTTTAAGGAAAGCCTCCCAGTATATCGTAAGTTGTCACACGTAGGGATGGACACCGGAAAGCCTGCTGGTTTGGGGGCGTTGGGTAGGGGGCGACTGACTGACAGAAAGGTGAGACAAAAAAAGAAAGAAGTGAGGGAGGCCGCTTTAAAAATTTTTAGTCATTTCAATCAGGTTGCACCCGACCAAAGCTCCCGCTACTAATGAGCTTTATAATCTTAACTACATGACAGCGCCCACTGGTTAAGTTTTTGAAGAGGTAATGTGCTCGGGTACCTTTTTACACACGTCATTTCTATCCGAGCAGAGTCGAGCGGCCAATTAAGAGCGGAGGAGTCTCAAGCTTTTAGTGTTTTACCCGCCAAAGCTACAGCGGCAGTGGAGGGCTACGGATTAATTTGGACCGCCTGGTGAATGGGTCTCACCTGATGATGGGCGGTCTGAGGAATTTCGCCGTGCAGAGCTGTTCGTAAGACACCGGTGTGGAGGTGGCCGCCCGGACGCCGGCCAGACTAACGGTGTGGCAGATGCGGGCGCTGCCGTTTCCGCTCAGCTCGGACAGCCGGCTGTGCCACTCCAGCGCCTTGTAGCCGTGGTACGGCTCGTTGACTTGGGACCAAGTGAATGGTGCAGGGGCGGCCAGCAGCGAGTCCTGGCCAAGGATGGCCACCAGCCTGAGAAACGCCGGCACAGCTTATGGTGGGTCACTTAGTCCAGAATGGCCTGGACTATCACTTCCACTTCAACCAGCCATCGCCCAGCTTGGCAACCATAGCCACGCAACATCACACTAGCATTCACACTTGTTACCAGCACTGACCAGCATGCCCACCACAGCTTCCCATAATGACCATCACGCCCGTTAAGCTTTCAACCACGCCCTCGTAATTATCCACCATAAATCATGCTGGCATTTGCAGTCGGGACAATGAGAAGAGCGCGTAGCCCCCTTCGCCACCGATGCACGTGACATTTCAAACGTGATATTTTATTAACGAGGCATGTTTGGCTAGTTTTGCGATACGCACCCGTGGACGTCCGTACGATAACGGAGCAAAACGGAACTGCTCTCCCTTCCTCTTTCGCGGTGGGTGAGCACACCACAGGTTTGTCACTGTTGCCGTAATTGGTCGTGCACTGTCACAATGTCAATGGTGTAGGTCATATATTACCGTGAGCAGCTATTGGCAGTTCACTGAAAGGGGTCTACAACTGCTGTTGCTTCCATGCCAGAGAGAGAGAAAGAGAAAGAGCGAGAAACATTTTATTAACGAAGACCTCTAGCCAAGGGAAGTGGCCGGCAACTGGAGCTGTGCGGCGACCTTCGTATCCCGGGCTGTGATGGTCTTTCTTCTCGGGGACCCGCAGGTTAACGCGGCCTCCCACAGCTTCGAGGAATTAATTTGAGGGATGGGTTCACATGGGCAGGCCCACATGTGATGTTGCACCGTGGCCTTGTCTCCGCATAGTGGGCAAAAGGGAGATGGATAAACAGAGGGATGTATGTGACGGAGGACGGCCTTATTGGGAAGGGATTCTGTCTGTGCGAACCTCCATAGTCGTTCTTCCGGGTAAGGCAGTGAGGGGTATCTCAATACGCTATCTCGGGCTGATCTGGCTCCGTGACGTTAGAGGCTACAGAGGTGGGGTACGCCCGGGAGGTGAGTGCTGGGGCTGTCGTATGTGTCACGTCGTTACCCCGAAGCCCAGTGTGGGCAGGAGTTCAAATCAGTTCAACTTGGGCAGTAGGTGGGTTTCGAATGAGAGGTTCTAGGCCCTGTGGGGACATGGCACCCGTAGCATAATTTCTAACGGCCATTTTCGAATTAGAACATAGGATTGAGGGTGGTGGCCGACTTGCAAGGGCTACTGCAATTGCCAACTCTTCCGCCGTGACCGCTTCTTCCAGCGAATCGTGAGAGAAGTGAGTGGGGGTTGTTTGTGGCGTTGATGACTGCTACTGCGAACGCATTGCGGTGTCGGTATTCAGCAGTATCGACATACACTGTGTCTGGATGTATCGGGTACTTTTCAGCAAGCGCCCTCTGCACCCTGCGGCCCCTGTGTGCATGAGGGTACACGGTTTTGAGGGAAGGGAGTATTTTGATGCTAGCGGGAATTTCCAGCGGCATAGGGGACTTGAAGGCTGTGATGATGGTCGCTTCGAGTTGGAGGCAGTTAAATTTCACCACTCCATCTTCTCCACCGATCTTGACTCGCTCCGATGACCGACGACCGATGCTTGAAGCGGGTGAGGGATGAGGACTGCCTTCCTTGCTGGATATTAGGTTTATTTACACTATTTACATTGCTCCAAGTTTACATCAGGTCAGAATGGCGGTTACATTGTCACTCTGCCAGCAGCAGCCTGTTCGGCCGAGATCTATACTGCTAGATCCCTCTCGACCGACCTTGGACCAAACCCAACTCTCTGGTTTTGATACCAAAAACCCCGCCTCCATAAAGGGGGCGTTCAAGAAAGAGCGAAAACCCTTTCAAAACAATTAATACAAGCCATTGACTGGCCACAGGAACCAGCCAATCCTACACATGTCCCCACCTGCGGTCACGTTACCCAACACTCTCTCTCTCATGCACTCATAGTACGTTGCCCACGCACTTTGTTGCAACCGACCAGCAAGTGCAACCTAAAGTCACTGACTGCGCGGAGTGGACACACCATTTCGTTGAACGGGACGGTATCTGCTCAAAAGCCAAGCCGAAGGCTTAGAGCGGTCTTCGCGCGGCTAACCTCTTCCCGCGTCCTCGCCTTGGCGCGTCGTCTGCGTGCGCGCCGGGACAAAGAGGGAGTCGTTGCTAATCCCCTCCCAGACTAAAGGGCGCCGCTGCCCGCCGTCTGTCCCACGGGAAGAGGCGCTCCAAGCCCCGGCGACCATCTTCGAGGCGAACGACCCATCAACGAACAGTGCCGACGCCGGCTTCGCAAATCCTCAAAAACCGAACGACCGCATACCAACAGAGATACTCGGGCTAAGCACCCCCGTCTTTTGCCACACAAAAGGAAGGGCTCAAAACATTCACTCGGCGGCCCCCAACTTTCGCGTCCCCGTGGTTGCATGAAAGGAACGCCGTGTGACAGCCACCAGCGGAGGCGACGCCGATAAATGAGCCACCGGCGGCTTTCATTAACTAAATGAGGAGCCCGAACTTAACAGAGGCGTTGAACTAGATGCTGTCCAGGGCATGCGATCGTTGTCACCGAGTTCAAGGCGCATGCGCGCCCAGCTGTCCAGGCTGAACCGCAAGGCGTCAAGGTCAATGAAAAACGGCTGGTACTGCGCGCTATAGTAGGAAGGAGGGGATTCGTACCGGTTGCAATCTCTGAAGTGGTGTTCACCCCAGAGAGCCTGCCGAGGATACTTTCCTGTAACGTCACTGACGGAAACCGGCCTCCACTGAGGAGGTCAAGGGTTCAGTACCCTTAGGTCGGTGAGGAAGTGAATTAAACCTTCGTTTTGTTTACGAACGACTTATATTCACGTTTATCGTTGGTCTCTTTTTTTTAATTTGTAATGAGAGAGAGAGAGAGAAAACGTTTATTGTGAGAGCATTTACGGTGTTCTTGTAGGAGTGGTTCCCTCTTCACAGGAATCCATGAGCTGTCTTAGCAGCGGCTGCCCTCTCGGTGAGCAGGAGCTGGTCCGAGAGGCAGGGACTGGACAGCAGTGTCTCCCACTGCTCTGGGGGATTTGAAATGCGGGGAAGGGGTGGTGGGTGCATGTTTCTTCGACACTCTAGGATGATATGTCGTAGTGTACCAGGTTCTTGGCAGTATTTGCATTCTGCTGGATACTGGGTGGGGCATATCCGGTGAAGCCTAATTGGATGCGGGAAGGTGTTGGTTTGTAGGAGTCTAAGTGTTGTTTCTTGAGATTTCGTGAGGTTTGGGTGAGGTAGCGGGAAAGTCCGTCGATTAAGCTTGTAATGTTGTGTTATTTCGTGGTACGTTAGAAGAGGTACCGGTTTCTCCACATCCTCCGAGGCTTGTCGGCAAGTTCTCGGGCCTTTTGGTGGGCAAATTCGTTGCCCTCCATTGAAGCATGTGCAGGCGTCCATACAATCCTTACTTTTCTGTCAGGCAATTTGGTTGAGAGCATGCGGTGCGTTGCTGATGCCACCCAACCCGACCTGAAGCTCCTGCACGCTTCCTGGGAGTCTGTTACGACCACCGTGGCTTCCGTCTGCGTGAGGGCCAGTGCCACCGCTAGCTCCTCCGCTTCTTTGGTTGATGCGGTTATTACGGTGGCACTGACAAGAAGCTCTGTCTTTGTGGTGGCTACCACTGTCTTTGCTCTTCTACCACGGATTGTGGCTGCATCCGTGTAGACCGTTTCCGGGAGGGTGCCGTATTTTTTGTTTAAGGCTTTCGCTCTAGCTTCTCGTCGACCGCTGTGGTGACGTAATGTGGCTCACCTTCGTGGCCCCAAAAAGATTTCTGCGGACGCTCACGGTCGAAACTCAAGTTCTAGGGAAAGCGCTTTCAAGGAAAACGCAGACAACCGTTCTAAGGAAAGTGACGTAAAAATATTTCCCTTTTTTCAAGCACATTTCAAGAGCTGTAATTTGTCCTTAGGGATGCATGACCACGTTCTTCAACCGCAGAATGGTATGAATTTCTGGCTATAGCAAAGGGACTCATCGCACTTCCGCACACAGGATATTCCTTCACAACAACCGCATCCCGCTTTTTATAGTGTCGAACTGGCACAGCCCGAAAAGCACTGACACGGTTAAGGTGTTATGCCGCTCCTCAAGAAGCTCGATTCCCGTTAAACAAGATGTATTTTGTAACAGCAGAGCCCTTTAGGCCGACACAAATCTTTCCGGCGAACACAGAAAAAAAAACCGAGCGCACGCGAACGCGTGCCTCGCGGTGACCGCCCAGCTTCGTCCAGGCTCATGGAGGTCTATCGAGGCGAGGACGCGCTACAATAGGATTTGCCCTACACGGCTGTGCCGTCGGAAGACGACGACGAAAGGGATGACGGCGATTGCTGCTGAACAAAACACTGCACATACTTAATGGTCTTTGCCGTCCAAAACGGCTTAGCACTGCTGGGGTACGGCTGCTCCCTCTGTCGTGGGATCCGCTGTGAGTGTGCGGAGAAGCTAGGCCGCCCCCCTGCTCTGCTTCTCCAGCCTGTTTCTCCAGCCTTGCACCGTTAGCGCAAGCTGCGCCAATTTTTTCCCTGTGATTTGATGATTGATTGTAGGGTTTAACGCGCCGACGCAACGCAGGCGATGAGGTGCGTCGGCTCCGGAATAATTTTGACCACCTGGAGATCTTTAACGTGCGCCGAAATCTCGTACACACGGGCGTTTTTGCTGCCCACCTCCATAAGGAATTTTTTTTTTTCACCTGTGCATCTCGTTTGGTCCATTAGGTCATCAGGATGGAGGATTTTATGCTAAAAACAATGTACGCTTAGCTCCAAGAAAAATTGCATCCCACCTTACCTCCGCCGGCATCATCACCACAGTAATCATCATAATAATCATCATCCTTAACCACAAAATGATGTTCTCCTTATTCACGTTGCTGCGCACAAAAATGAGAGGCTCCAAGATAGTGGTCACAAAAGGCAGTGGTGGTTACTCGTGATGCTCTCCATCATGCCGAGTCAACTGAAAACTCTTCACTTGGACCATCCCCTGCCGACTGTTTACCCATTTCCTCGAAAGAAGAATAGACCGTGTTTTTGCTTCTGTGACGAGTGAAAACACTGATGGTCACATGCAACCTCTGTCATGTCGCACGGTGTTGTTACGTACGAATTCGGCGTACCCGATATTGCAGTTTACAGGTATACGGCAGACGCGAAGAAAGTGTACGATATCAGCATCGGACCACGAAGACTAAGACCTTGGAACTTGTGCGAACAGTATACCTTCGCACATCGAGGGCGTCCGCAGAAGCCTCGTCGACGACGAAGCCCAGGCGCACGGTGTGTCCGCGCAAGCTGGCTGTCAGGTCGGCGGCGAGGCGCGTGACCCGGTCCCGGTACAGAGCCGAGGGCCGCCGCCAGTGCAGGTAGACGCGGCGGAAGGCCCTGCGCCGCCGAATGTCCAGCAGGCGCGCCGTGAATAGGCCCGCGCGCCACGTGTCGAACAGCGCCGTCAGGTCCGTGTCCGTCTGGCCATAGCCCGCTGCGCGTGAGTGAGTGAAACTTTATTAAACACTCATGTTAAATCACATGAGGAGGCAACCTGTTAAGGCGCCAATACTGTTAAGGCTCCAATACCCGCTGCGCGTTCGCAAGTAGTTCACACAGTGCTTTGTGTACCCCCTTCTAATCATCATCATCATCCCCAACAACAACCACCATCATCATCACTCGATTCGTCTACCTTGCAGCAGAGTTACTGGATTTTATTTTCCAGTTGCGAAACTCCCCACAGGCCCCATGTATCAAAAGCCGGTCTTCGGTTGCCGGCCCCCTCCCCCACCCCTGCGCCGAGGCAAGCACAGGGCAAGTTGACTAGCCTGTCGTCTGTCGGCAGAAAGTTGAAGTAGTGCTCAAGTACTTGCAGCTGCTGGCGTAAGTCATAAAACGAAATGACGCAAGAACGCATGTAAGTTTCACCTAATTAATGTTTTCTAATTTAAAAAACAAGCTTTATTTTGCAAAAAAATTGAATAATAATAGTTTAGCGAAGTTCAGTTTTTGTCCCCTAGGGGCGTGCCAGTACGCTAGCCCCTCAGCTTCAACTGAGCAGGGGGGCCTGCGCCGCACGGATTCTGAAGCGGAGTTTCGCAACTGGTATGTATTGAAGAACTTTGCCTTGCCGGACTAAGGATCCTCCTATTTCCCTCCAACTATTCTGGTATTGCGACGCCCGAGTCAATTATTTTTCTCCGAATTTTCTGATTTGAGCCCTCCATAGAGTTAATGATCGTCCTCTAGTGTAAATGTAACTTATTCTAACTGAGCTTTCTGTAAAAATACAACTATAGGGTTGAATAAGCTTAAATTGAATTAAATAATGAAAGATGTCCGATGTCCACAGGCTCATGCCCCGACCGCAGCCGTGGACATGGCAAGTATGAAATCTTTGTCAAAATTTTCTAGGGCATACCGAAAGTGCATGGGGCGCAAAAAAATCAAACAAGTCACCTCTCGAGCGAGGCTGCAACGCCTTATACCGGAAAGATAGAGAAAACGCCTTTCTTTCTTGCTGTCGTACAATGTTTTGTTGACAGTTAAACATTTGTGGAAGAAACCTTTGGCGTGGTTCAGAAAATTTTGACAAAGGCTGTACGTTGTGCCAGCCGTCGTAAGAAGGCCGGCGCTGATGTCTCTTATAACTGTATTTACGCGCTACATACTTTCTACACGATATATACTATCGTGATAAATTGAAATGCGAACAACGGAGCGCGTGGCTTTCAGTAAATGCCGCGCATCGGGTCGCGTATGCGCAGTGCGAACACGTTACAAGAGTGTGTGTCCAACGTTTATATGGAAATACCGTCGTTCGGCGCGTGAGCGTTTTCGTTTGTCTTCCCACCGCGTTCGGCGCTCGCTCACGTAGGCGTCATCAAACTTTGTTGCTGCGATGAGTGAAAACTCCGCACGAAGCTATGTCCCTCCATTTTTTATTTCGTGCTGAGCGCCCAACGGACGATGGAAATACGACGGTCTTTCCATATCAAGGTTGGTCACGAACTCTCGTAACGTGTTCGCAATGCTCATGCGCGGCCCGTCGTCAGGATGCGTGGCATGTACTGAAAGCCACGCGTTCTGTTGTTCTTATTTCCATTTATCACGATAGTACAACTTGTCTATCTTTTAAGCATGGAGTCACCTTCGCCGAAACCTTCACCATCATGGTTTATTCGGTCGAGACTAGGACGTAAACTACAGGGAAAAAGAAGCCGTTGACCCATCACGGGAAACTCAAGCTGTCCGTCCACATCCCTCCGAGTGCAGCGTGCGTCCTGCATGCCTTTCTATGAAAGCAAAATGTTCGACACGGATCAACAGCATTAGCGGATCAACGGCGGTTCAACGGCGAGCGCGGCGTAGAGCGCCCGTACGTACGTACCTGTGACGATGATAGCGAGCTGTCGGTGTGCGCCCGCCATTCGAGCGAGGCTGGCGAGCGCCCGCGTGTCGTCGGGAGACGTGTCCACGGCCAGGCAGCAGTACGCCACCACGTGGCAGTAGGCGTACGGAAACGTGTGCGGGCTGTACCCAGGCCGCCTGCCTTCTTCGTGGTACACGCAAACGAACCTGCGCACGGCGAGAGGTGCTTTTTCCGTCCTGTGAACCCTTCCAAAATTGGTGGCGTGCATCGGGCATTGACTACCATAAGCAGTTTGTCATGCGCTGCCGGCAAGTCACGTGGCGACTGGAATGATCAAGGACGACGTGCAGGCGAGGTGGACTTGCCCAGTCTGCCCGGTTCGGTTTTTAGGTGTAGCGTATGTAAGTGCCTGCTCTTGAAGATTCCCGTAGCGGTGTATGAAGCCTGCCAGTCAAGATCGCGTGCCACTGAAGGCTGAATAGGCCGGTGTTTCAATCCAAGCACAGTATTACATATATAGGGTGTGTTCCAGTTTGCCCTTTAGACGGCTTCGTTGCCGTCTTAGCGGGCAGTATAAGCCCCGCTCCAATTCTAACGAAGCCGTCAACGAAGACTGCTTCGCGGACACTGCATCGAAGTCAGCAACGATGCACGCTACCTTCCTGTCTAAACTGATGATGATGATGATGATGATGATGATGATGATGATTACAGGCCCTCCCTTTGTATCAGGACGTCGGTTGTCAGCAACCGATTTGCCTATGTTATTCTACTTGTTTACCCTACCCTTCACTCCCCTAATGGGTTATCCCCTCCCCCGTTGACGCCAGCGCCACCTTTTTGCGTAATAATGTTATTACAAACTCGCTTGTTCATTTATTGAAATGTTTCATATACCTTACTGGTGGTGAAGAGGTTGTTGTTTATTTTTTCAATCACGTACTGTTTATATTAGTAACAGTAATATTTTTTTACGAAACCTGCGGCCTGTGTTTGTCAACATGTCTGCTACGAGGTTTTCGTCTGCATTGGTGACCACCAGAGTTATTTAATATACCCTAGTTGCGAAACTCCGCTTGAGAAACCGGGTGGCGTTGGCCATAGAGTTTCATACTATATATTAGTGTGAAACTCTATGGCGCTGGCCACCAGGCTCCGCTGAAGCTAATGGGCAAGTCTAAGCACGCGGCACCTAGGAGACAAAAAACTATACTTTGCTGAAAATTAAAAAAAAACAAAGCTTAATAAAATGAAGCATGCTTTCAAAATTATAAATCATAACTCGGGTAATATTTATTTATGTTTCTTTTTTTTTTCTTTTTAAGACGTACGGGCAGCAGCCGCAACCACTTGAGTACTACTTTAACTTTCTGCCGACAGATGACAGGCTCGTTAACTTTCCCCCTGCTTGCCCCTTTTTTCCCCAGAGCAGGGGCCCAACCGCAGACCGGTTTTTGACACATGGGGCCTAAGGGGAGTTTTGCAATTGGTATATATAGAGTAACTCTGGGTGATCCCTGAACCATTCCTATTTTTATTCTTTTAGACGTTTAATTAGACTGCGTTGCAAGCTGTCTACGAAGCTTCCCGCTAATTGGAACGCAGCAATAGCAGCACTGCAAAGTAGCATCAACACTTGGTAGCATGAACAACAAAGGAATGAAAGCACACCAGATTATTTGGAGGAGTGTGGGTATACGGTGACGTCGGTGTCAATGCGATCATTATATAGTCGGGGTGAACACGCCGACGAAAATTAACGTAAAGCCACTTTGCCTAAACAACTCCTTTCGATCAATGTTTTTACTGAATCGTGACGTTCCGCTTCTACACCAGCAAAGTAAATTTAAATTTATGTTACCCGTACAACTTGGCGTTAGTGTCCTTAAAAAATTCCCCCGCATTTCCCCGAGGGGGAGAATGTGAAAGTGCGAATGCACGGTTGTCGGCCCGCTTGCGGCGCTTGCACTCGGCCCCCGCAGCCCACCGCCTCGCCGCCTTCTCTTCCATCTCTTCCATCGGGTTTGTAGTATCACGTGTACACCACGCAGTTATCAAGCCGCTATAACGCCGCTGAGTCGCCAACGCACGCCGCTGACGACGTAGTTTGAATGCGTTAAAGATATAAGGCGCGTCACTAACACTGATATCAGCGTCGCGTCCGTGGCTTGGTCGGTATAGCGTCGCGCTGCGGCCGCGAAGTCCTCGGGTCGAAACCTGGCGCCGGATGCTGTTTCTTTTTTAAATATAGAGGAGCACTGCGGACGCCGCCGCCGCCGCCGCCGGCGGTGGATGGTTTGGGGTCGCTTATAAAGTGCATTCGCACTTAAAATTTAAATGAAGCAAAGGCAACCGGCCCTGACAATAAACCCCCTCATGACGCAAAGCGATGTACGGAGCCGATTTAAGTTTAGCTTTATTTCTTTTACTGAAAACTTGTCGATGGGTTTTTGCTCTACGACTGGAAGATCACCCACGCCGTTCCGTTTCATAAGGGTGGCTTTATAAAAAACGTGGCAAATTACACACCTATTTCATTGACGTCAGTTTCGTGCATACCTTCGGACAAATTTATCCAAGCAGATGCTAATATAATGTATTCAAAACAATATTCCAATCAAGGAGCTATGTGACCGCGAGGCTGTTCTTGCACAACACAACTTGCTGAGTTTCCTTTCGGTATTTTGCATCTCATGGCGATGAAGGAGGACAGCGAGATCTTATTTTGTTTAGATTTTCGAAAGCCTTCAATAACGTTTCGCACTCACTTCCCCTGATTAAGCTTTCGCCGTTAAACCTGAGTCAGCGTGTTCTCAAGTGTACTACCAATTACCTGTTTCAACGACGACAGTGCGTTGGCCTTACCAGAAATTGCTTAGGGTTAAGCCGCGGTTACGTCCGGCGTGCCACAAGGCTCCGTTCTTGCGCCACTCGTGTTTCGCATATACATGATTAAAACTGTTGCATCAATGTCTTCTCGCTTGCTATTGTTTGCCGACGCTCGTGTTTTGTGTTGAAAGACTCACAGCGTTGATGATGCCTCCTAGTCATAATATTTATAGCGTTCTGCTGCTTGGTGCGAAAGGCAAAAAATGTCGTTGAACCCAAAAGTGCATCATTTAGGTGAAATTTCTAAAAAATGAAAACTCGTCACAAAATAAGTAGCTGCCACATAAATAGAGATTTTGTTTATAAATACTATGGCGTGGTTGTATGGATTGCCCATGTTGACTTTGTAGTTGCAAAACCTGTGAGGGCACTCAAATGTAAACATGGCGATTTAGGACGTTCACCCCAAAATTCAAAGGCTGAAAATTACGTGTGCATGTTAGGTGGATTTTTTTTTAATATGCTTTTTCTGTTTGGGACCCGATGCAGATGACCTCGGTGAATAATTCGGAAAACGTGGGCTAGGTTTGCCATAGGACGGTGGTTTTGCTGCGGTCAGATAGCTGTACAACGAAGAGAAATGAATCATGTTAGGATTTGCTCCTCTTCACAGCAGAAAGCAGAAACTGAAGTGTAACAAGCATATAACGCCAGCCCCGGGCCGTAATCTTCGTTGGCCGCTAAGCTTGGTAGCCCCGCCAGGCTCGGTGAGCAACATGGTTCATCACAGCAAATAAACACCGACGAGCATAGCTGCTCGAGGTCAGTCCACCGTCACCACTAGCAGGCTGCGGGTCGTCTCTCGGCTGCAGGGTGCCTCGACCCTCCCACGTTCACGAGTGTGGGGCAAATCGTGACAGTAAGTTGTTGTTTTCGGTATGTTATGAGGATACCATAATTAGCCAAGAAAATTCCTGATTAACCAAATACCCTGTACCATGGGAGAGATCATAGGCTCAAAAATAAAGTGCATTATTTTATTACCGCCTTGGTCTGTAATTCCTCCCTTGAGATGCTCATTACAGACTCGAACCTATTGCGTGAAACGCAACTGGGGTGTCTAAATTGAGACCCGTTTCTCCTTTTAGTTTGTAATCACCCATTGCAACTCCCACGGGATCAGTGGGATAATGTTTGAATAAATAGAAAATGAAGCAGTATAAACAAATGCGCCCCTCATCGAAGAGGGTTGAGCGCTTTAGTTTACTCGTGAATAATGATGTAATGTTTGTATCAGCTTGCGGGTATTTTGTTCATCAATTGCGAGGTGTTGTTGCTCCTCTTCACCTTCTTACCTAAATCTCTTACTATCCTCGTTTTCTTAATATCCGACCATTTATCAGCAGCCATGATTTATTGCCCCTTTATCCATAAAAGCTAGCCTTTGAGCTTCGCACACGTGCAAGGATACCCGCCTGGAGTCTTGTGGTATGATTGCGGCCGCCGCAACAGCCGCAGCGGCGTCGCCACGCAGCCGCCGGGACGTGCTTGCGCGCCACGGGCGCCGTGGAGCCATTGCCGTGGGGACCTCCGCGACCTCGCTCTCCTGCGGAGAAGAGTTGCGGCTCCGCATGGACAGCCCCACGGCGACCGCGGCAAGCAGGCAGAACATGATGATAGACACTCCGTTGAGCAGGATGAGCTTCCGCGTCCTGGATGAGGTAAGGCCACCGCACCCCCAGAGGCCGCCCCAAGACCACCGGGCGGGGCTCCCTGAGGGGCTGCTGCTGCTGCTGCTACTGCTGTTCGTCGCAGGGGTCGCCTGGTTGCTTCGCGCAGCCGGCTGGATCGTCCCCTTTGGATGAGCGCGGCTGACTCTGCGAGGTGAGGTCGCCTTGTCTTTTGTACGCCCCATGGACTCCGTGCCCAGATCGGACCAGGACCGCATGATTTTCTTCCTTTTGTGTCTTCCCGAATGCGCAGGCGCCTAAGCACGCTGTTCGTTAATGATGGTGGTGACGACTGGGATGATGATGATCATGATTAATGAAAATAGTATGACTGCTATTCTTATAATTCGTAGTGGACTGAATGTGTTACTATTATTACTATTACCAGCAGTAGTATTAGTAGCAGGAGCAGGGGCAGCAGCAGCCGTTTCTGCACCAGTGCCAAGGCTGCGTGGTTGTCCGCATAGAGTTTCATACTAGTATGAAACTCTATGGTTATCCGTGGGCTCCAGCATGGCCTCCTTTATACTATCTGTGCCTGCCAAGTGCCCCTTCCGCGGCCGTCGCCGCTCCTCAGCGCTTACGCTACTTTCTATCGCGAGGTGGCGACAGCGACGTAGGGTTCGGGAGCTGCCCGTGCGGCCTTTGCGACATTCGCACTACGCTTCGAAGCATTATCATGTCACAGCGTGACATGCTCAGTTTGTTCATATAGGCGAGCCTTAGATAGTCCTCCGAAGAGAGAAGAGAAATCAAAGCAGTCTGCAAAAATATAATCCCCCCTACCATTCTGTGAAGCAAGACGAACAGCGAAGATAGAGCGACGACTTGCGTTGGTCGGGGCGTCGCTCCAAGTACTGTGCGATACAGAACATGTTTGTTTGTAGTTTGCGATTGAGAATAGTCCCTAGTTAATTAGCTGATTGAAACTTGGAAGGCCTAGAGATTTATTCGAGTGGACAAACATGGGCTTTCCGCTTCCGTTCCATAGAAGCCCTTCGATTGCACAAAATTTACAACTTATAAATGAAACCTGGCCTAATGTTACAGTCGTCTTATCGGATAAATTTAATTTGTTTTGGTATAGCTTCGATAAAACAATATAGTTACAGCCATTTTTTATAACGTGCGTACTCCCTCCGTAGGCAGCCATACATTGACAGCAGACGGTATTTCTGTTTGCAATTTCGTTGTTAACTTATGAAAAGCAAATGAAGATCGGCGTAATTATACAATCATAGTAGCGGCCAATTTCTGTATGATTATTTTGGAGAGAACTACAGCTTTCGCGAATCGCGAGAAACGAGAAGAAATTTTTTTCTAGTCAGTGCGGCGCGTCGGAGGGAGTGGACATCGACCACCACCGGTAGCTATAAATGAAGTGTCATTGTAAATCTCCGTCCTCAGCAGCTCGGGAAAGATCAAAGGCTCGCCTGAAAATAAAGTTTCAGTAACATTAGGCACTTGAATCTCTCGCGTACTCACTTATGCGGATGAAATGCGAAAATTAACGGCCTAGACGAAGGAAAGATTTTGTAGAATTCAAATTTGGCGCCCTTCGAAGACCGCCTCATAGTCTCTACAATGGCAGAAAGAGGGCGCCAGGAGTCCACTAGAAGTAGGAGTTCCTGTATAAACATCCCCCTCGCGAGGGGCACGATCAAATGCAGAGCATTTCCGGGGGCGCACGACGTTAAGTAGTTTGCGTTACGTTAATGTAGTTGCACTTGTGGCAACTGCAGACGAGAGAGCGCTCGTCAGCAGTAATTTGAATGAGTCAACGATATAAGGCGCGTTCATAGCATTCCATTCTGTGTCGGCTTTGTGGCGCAGTCGGTAGAGCACCATGCCCGTTGCGTTCTGCCCGCAGGGTCGAGGGATCGAAACCTGGCGCCGGATAGTATTTTCTTTTATATAGTGTAGGGGGAGGGGTGCGGACAAGGACGGTGCGGACTACGACGGGACAACACCTACCACTGTGTGCGCGAACGTAACTCAAGTATACCTTTTGCGTTTTGCACTTTTTGGTGCGATAACACGTTTCAAGACCAAAGGGCGCGTTTTTGCGAACTTGACTCTTTTGCGTACTCAGAATTGTTGAGAGGTTGCTAGCTGGGACACTTTACTGGGCGGCGACGTTGTTCTTTCTCGCCGGCAGAGAAAGCATTTAAAATTTCGAGTTTGTCTTGACAAGACCATTTTTTTTTTGTTTTCTGGCAGCAGAATCGACACTACAGGTAGCAGCGGCGACGCGCAACTACACGCCGACAGGCAGGCCTATAGCACCTAACCGATGCCGCACTCACACGTCGAAACGCACAGTAGTTTGCGGTGCGGGAGAAATTCGCTAAGTTAGTGCATTTTTCTAGCCTATTCTTCAGAAAAAATGGAAAAAAGAATGACTTACCAATGCAGCAAATTCGTTACATCAAGGTTAACCATCGCAACGCCTTCGTTACATCAGGTCGCAAACCCATGGGCTTCAATGGGGGTGGCAATGGGGAACTGAAAAACTTCGTTAAATCCAGGAATTCGTTACATACAGGTCCGTTACATCCAGGTTTAACTGTAGTTTATTCTCGTAACTTTGGATCCGCCTACGCGGCTGTACGAAGATCGTGCCGGGCGGCGAGTGCCAGAGGACTTTTTTTTTTTTTTTTTTGCGGACGCCAATGGACCATGCAAGCCCAAGCTCAAAAAGCTCTTCCGTTAACAGACCGAAAGAGGGGAGTTGGCGATATAGCGCTCTGAAAATTCCGGGGGCTATTCTGACACAGAAAAACCTACCCTGGCTACACGCCTGGTGAGCTGTATAATAAAATACTAATTAATTAATCGATGGGTTGATTGATTGATTATCAAAATGTCATGACTAAGCGATGATTGAACGAATGTCCTTTACAGTTAAAGATGGCTCTTGGACAGCTCTCAATGTGTTTTCTGTAGCATTCCAAACAGCTGTAGGGAACATAATGTAGGGAACATAAGAATTCAAATTCAAAGTGGCCCGAAATATTCTGTCAAGCTAGAGAATGGTATAAGTCTGTTAGTGCCCTTTATTCGCCGACGGCAGTGAATAAAATGCGCATGAAGGGCGGTTAACAAAACATTAGGTCTTGAGCAACTTCCTTTGAGGTTCTGATTCAGTGGAAGATAAAGATCACGAAGAATGCATTATCTAAATATCAGAATTTCACTGCTTTCAGGTCTTGCCATCCTGTGTTTTGTAGTTGTCGTTAATTTTCGTGTACTTTTTTTCTGCGCTTCTCGCTTGTGATCTGAAATCGCATCGTAATCCCTTGGTTAACCAGCTGCGTGGATATGCGCCACAGTTAAGGGTTGCAATCGCCATCGTCATCTCAACTGGGACCATTATAGATTTCTTTCCTGTAGGAGACCGAGCGCCGACATCTCGATGAATGGGGGCGCCGCTGATGTGGCCGCCACCGGTGGCCCGGCTAGCGCCAGGATGGCTGCGTCGCCTCGGGCGTAGGCGTCGCACGCTCCAGAAGCCTGCAGACCGGCATCGCTATTTCGAACAAAGGTACCAGGCCGACCAAGCTCCCGCTTGTTCCTTGCTGGAGGCATAAAGCCAATACCATCGCTCACCGGCCAGTTAAAACGCACGAAGTAGTGGTCATGGAAGAACCTGATTGGTCCGATGAAACTTCATCGGTGGTAACTGAACAACAAGGTGGATTGCAACCTGGGACGCATGACAGTTACTTATGTAGTCAAGAACCGGAGAATGGTGTACGTGACTCTGGCAATCAGCAAAGTGTTGAGCCCCAGAATAACCCTGCGGAATTACAGTCGGCTCACCAATCCGTGGAAGGAGTAGGGAAGGAGGGAGACAATGATGTGGGCAGAGTGCCAAAAGCAGAACAACCGGCTCTGCTTTGCATGCCTGAAGAACAAGCGAACCAAGCACAGAAACAGCGGCAAGAAGATTCTGATCTAAGTATTGTAAGCAAGCACGATAGGCACCAAACTGTTCACGAGTTAAAGAAAGCGCGCGAAATGGAACTAGGCGTGAATCTCGGGAAACACGGAGAATCAAAAACCAGCGTAGAGGAACAACAAAATCAATTAGGAGACGGGCAGCTCGCAGGGGACGCCCGAAGTTCTCAAGAACCAAAGCCACACAAGAGCGAGGAAGAAAGACAGCGCAAGCGCGATGCCCGCGAAAGCGTGCATGCCATGCAAAAGACATACGAATTGGAGCAAGCAGGGCTACTGAGGCTTCAGAAAGGCAACCTCATACAGGAAGCTTACCAGTCACAACCAGTGATGGATGTGAGGATGCTACACGAAACACAGCCAGGGGGAGACGGGCTTCAGCAAGCTTATGAAAATGCGCAGCGGGACCAGCTTAGAAGGTCAACCTACGGCAGTGAACTTCCGCAACCTCAAAACCAGCAGGACCTGCAGACAGAGATCGATAGATACCAAAGGGCACAAACACTGGAGAGTCTATACGAGCAGGAACAACGCGGTACGCTCGCAAGAATGCGTAAGAGAGGTAAGCCATTTCTGAAAGTTCCCCAACCGCTATCTGCAGAAGAACAGGCCGAGCGTGACAGGCACCGAAGAACACAAGCTCTGGAGCGATTATACGAAAAGGAACAACACGACACGCATGCACGAATGCGTCGAAATCGTAAGTCGCCGCCTCCGAACGTTCTACTACCACTTTCTGCTGAGGAACAAGCCGAGCGTGACAGGTACCAGAGGGCGCAAGAACTGGAAAGACTATACGAAAAGGAACAACACGACACGCTTGCAAGAATGCGTCAACGTTGCAAGCCGCCTCCGGGTGTTCTACTGCCTGCTGAAGAGCAGGCCGAACGCGACAGGTACCAAAGAGCGCAAGAACTGGAGAAACTATACGAAAAGGAGCAACACGACACGCTTGCAAGAATGCATCGAAGTCGTAAGTCGCCGCCTCCGAACGTTCTACTACCACTTTCTGCTGAGGAACAAGCCGAGCGTGACAGGTACCAGAGGGCGCAAGAACTGGAAAGACTATACGAAAAGGAACAACACGACACGCTTGCACGAATGCGTCGACGTTGCAAGCCGCCTCCGGGTGTTCTACTGCCTGCTGAAGAGCAGGCCGAACGCGACAGGTACCAAAGAGCGCAAGAACTGGAGAAACTATACGAAAAGGAGCAACACGACACGCTTGCAAGAATGCATCGAAGTCGTAAGTCGCCGCCTCCGAAAGTTCTACTACCACTTTCTGCTGAGGAACAAGCCGAGCGTGACAGGTACCAGAGGGCGCAAGAACTGGAAAGACTATACGAAAAGGAACAACACGACACGCTTGCAAGAATGCGTCAACGTTGCAAGCCGCCTCCGGGTGTTCTACTGCCGTTATCTGCTGAAGAACAGGCCGAACGCGACAGGTACCAAAGAGCGCAAGAACTGGAGAAACTATACGAAAAGGAGCAACACGACACGCTTGCAAGAATGCATCGAAGTCGTAAGTCGCCGCCTCCGAAAGTTCTGCTACCGCTTTCTGCTGAGGAACAAGCCGAGCGTGACAGGTACCAGAGGGCGCAAGAACTGGAAAGACTGTACGAAAAGGAACAACACGACTCGCTGACGAAAATTCTTCGACTAAAACAAAGAGCAGGTCAGCTTCGGCAAAAGGCGGAAAAGGCGCTACAGATTCAAACAGGCCTTCAGGACACGGATGCACCACAACAGCAAATTATGCAGCCGCTGACGCAGGGAGAACTAAAAAAGGAGCGCAAGAGGTACCAACGAGCCCAAGAAATGGAGAAAGCATACGAAAAAGAGCAGCACGACCACTTGAAAAGAGCCCTCCAGGGAAACGACCCGACACATGACCGCCTGCCGCCGCACTTTCTACAAGAACAACAGGCGAAACACGAACGCGATCAAACACAGCCAACGTTGGAGAAACTTCCTCAAAAGGAACAACACGTCATACTTAACAAAATATCCCCAGGTGAGGCCGTGCAGCAACTTCAGGTGCAACCATATTTGCAAGCGCATCGGGTCGTACAAAACGAACACCAATTAGGCCAGCCAATTGATAAGGGGAGCAGGAAAGAAGATGAAGACAACCAGGGTAAAATGCCGCAAGAAACCTGCCAGAGGACACAACAGCAACTACAAGAAGCAGAACACCAAAAGGGACAAAAAACTGACTTATTGGAGGTGGTATACGAAATTGAGCGGGGAGGCAAGCGTAAAACACCACGTGGACACCAGCCGATATTGAACCATAAGAAACAACCGGTCACGGAAAAGCAGGAAGTACAACTTCAAGCCGAACTTAAGGGCGAAAAGCCAGAGCTACTTCAAAAGGACATACTGCGCCGGGAACACAAGGAAACACAGCAGCCTCAAAAGGAACAAGGTTTGGTGGATCAGAAACCTAAAAGTGACGGGCTTCTACATATCTTCGAAGGTTCCAAGCAAAGAAAGATCCAGCCACACGGGATTCAAAACCAGTTGGAATTCCACAGAGAACGAATATTTCATAATCAACCAGGAACAAACCAAGCGCATGAAGTAAAAGAGTACAAGTGTACTGGAGGGGCAACATCCAACGAGACACCTAAACTGGGGCCATCGGTTGCGAAGCCAACTTTCACGTTATCTCCGGCTAACCATGGGTTCGCCGGCTCGCAAATGAAAGTCAAGACGAAGTTTACCGTGGAGTCTTTGCCGCAAAGTACTAACGGCAACGATTGTGTTGAAGATACCGGCAGAGTAGCAAGCATCAGCGGCCGCGTTTCGGACAGTAATGGCATAGGTGTACATGTATCATGGGCCCCAGGGACCAACAATACGGTATCCTCAACCCGCACAGAAACCGCCAGCTACACCGATGAGGTGCAAGAAGAAGCACGACTTACTGACGTCTTGCGACGGCTCTCAACGGCGTTAGACTTCAGCGGAGCTAATTTTAGGCGCGCCGACAGGGTAAAGGCCACTACGGGTAAATATGGCCCAACGAATCCGCAAAGGTTTGCTAAAGGTCACAGCAATACCACGTACGAGGCCGAATTCGGCGAAGACACGTATTGTACGTCGCCGTCGATGTACACCGAAGCACCTGGCGGAAATACTGTAGTGGACATTGTGCAAGACTGCTTCCAAGTGATAAACGAGGTTGTTCGAAGGGATCGCCCACTGGCTGAATGCACGAAAGTCAGAAGTGCTCCGCCGGATTCAAATTGCATGTCGCCGTCGATGTACACCGAATCACCTGGCGCAAACACTGTAGTGGACATTGTGGAAGACTGCTTCCAAATGATAAACCAGGTTGTTCGAAGGGATCACCCACTGGCTGAATGCACGAAAGTCAGAAGTCCTGCGCCGGATTCGAAGATAACAAGTGCATCTCAGTCCCAACGTTCGATGAGCTCAGGTGAATCGCAAAACTATGAAACGTCCGCTGAGATTGGGTCCTGCGTTGACGTTGAAATCCCGCGCGCGCTGGTGGGCGTTGATGCACGACGGATGCATTCTTTCCCTGGACTGGGTGGAAGAGTCGAAGTGGCTGTCAACAGGCCTGAGGTCGTCGATCCACTCTCTAGTTTCCCGCTTTTCGGACTTGCGCAAGACGCAGGGGCCCGAAAGTTCGGTGACGGTAAAACCGCCTTACTTAGTGCCGGCGACCCAGTACCAAATACCTTTACTGCGTACTGTGCATTGGATGATGCAAAGAAGAAAAAACGAAAAAAGTCAAAAAAGAAAAAAAAGTCTGGGAAAGGAGGCAAGAAATCTAAGAAGAAAAGCAAGAAATCAAAGAAGAAAAGCAAGAAGTCAAAGAAAAAAAGCAAGAAGTCAAAGAAAAGCAAGAAATCCAAGAAAAAGAAGTCTGGAAAGAAATCTAAAAAAGGAAAATCGAAGAAACACAAGTCCAAAAAGGGCAAATCTAAAAAACACAAGAAAAAAAATTCGAAAAGGAAGTTCGAGGAAAAATCTGAGGATGATGAGGGTAGCCTGTCTTTGTCGCCATCGTCAGCATCTGGCCCGCAGCCAGGTGCCGAAACAGTCCCCGAAAAACAGGCTCCGTCTCCGTCCACAACCACAGCTATTACTGGAGCCACGCAACCCACTGCCGCGACTAGCTATACGGCAGATCCACTACGTTCCCAGTCTGCGCAAACGTCAGGGGATTTGAGTGCAAGCACCAACTTGGAGGGGTGCCGAGGAGAACCGAGCCGAGAGCGGCGTCACCGTGGGGACCATCGCCCCACCAGTTGGACATCTAGTTCCGATATTAGTGTCTCTTCTCATCGCTACCATGTTGTTACCCGCGTGCACCTTGGCCACCGTGTGTCTGACACCACAGGCACCGGTACTCAGACAGTGTACGGCCTGCCTGAACCAGAGGACAAGCCGTGGCCTGCGCCTGGAGAGCAGGCAGCCCAGCAAGAACCACTTTTATTGGAGCGTCCCGCCCCGTCCCTATGCTCCAACTGCGCCAGTACGCCACCTCTGGTGATCGAGAGTTCGGTGACTGTCGGGGCACCCAGCATCCCGTCTCCCCTGCTGCGTACGCGATCTGCGGACGACTTGGGCAGGCGCGACGACAGACCACGCCGGTGTTCAGGCGATCGGCGACGGCGACGTCGCCGCTCAAGCTCCTCCTCCAGCACGTCCACATCTGAATCCTGTCACTCACGCCATCGGCGGCGCCATCGTCGGCGCCGCTCACACGAACACAGTTCAAAACATCGTCGGCGTCGCTCACACGAACACAGTTCCAAACATAGTTCCCTCAGTGACGACAGCACGGATGACCTGCAAGACGCAGAAAGGCGCGAGAGCCGCATGTTAGCGAATACGTCGAACGAATATTACGGCGAGCCATACATACCGCCGGCCATGTTTGATTACATCCGTCGCAGAGCGCACTCGCCGGAACGTTTGCGAGAGCCTGTACTGCCCTACACGGAAGGCTATGGGCGGACCATGACAGCCGAAGAACCTGCGAAGCCCTATGAATCTTCGGAAGGTATGCCGCGAATCTCAATGAGGATAAACATTGGGAAGCAGCTGCTACCTTCACAGTCGTTTCCTCCACTCCGGCAGCCAGAACTACCACCGCCACTGCTACCCCAGCTTTCATTCACGGGACAGCCCATGGTTCCTGGTGCAATACCACTACCAGAGCCTTCACTTCAGAACAACCAGCCCTCGCTGACCGTTCCCACCCAGACTCCGGCCATACTTCCAGCTCCAGTATTGAACCCACGTCAAATCAACCCGTTTGGCTCCGACGCCAGCTCGAGCGGCAGCGGCGGAACAAGTATCCGGTTCAAGATAAAACGGCGGCCTTCCAGCATCTCTTCGTCAACGTCTACGTACAGCAGCTCATTAGGCAGCAAGTCTGGCGGCGGGAACGTTTGGCCAACTCCGTACAATTTTATGCAGCGCAGCTTTGAACAAGGAAACCTCGTGCTGAGCGTGGTCCTCATACTGGGCATCGCGGCCTGCGTCGTCGCCCTGTACAGCCAGCGCTACCACGACCGCGAGGGTCACGGCGCCAATGCAGTGGATGAGGAGGGCGCGATGTACGGCCCGTGGATATTCAGCACGTCGGGTGTCACGCCAAAACGCGTCGTACGGGGCAACCACCTTTGCCACGCACTCGACTGCAAGCGCGAAGCGCACCGGCTAACGGGCGCGCTGTCTGGAGAGCCCTGCGACAGCTTCTACAAGTACGTATGCTCCCGCCACAATCTGGGAATGGCCTCAAAAGGTCCACCAGCGGCCGCTCGCAACGTAGAGGAAGTCGCACTGCACGGCGTCGAAGACATTGTCTGGAAGTACATGAGCAACGCAAGTGGTAGGGCGAATCCTGCAGTTGCCGTTTGGAAAACGTGCATGAACGGTCAAGCGATCACCAGTTTGGGCACTGCCCCTTTCCACGACGTTCTGAATGCGTCTGGGCTTTCGGGCTGGCCGTTCGAAGAAGGGCCCCTACAACTGAACCCGTGGACGACGGCCGGTAGATTGACACGACTGCTCGAGCTGGCCACACTGTTAAGCGTGTGTGTAGAGCGCGGAGCCCATTCTTCAATCAACATCGTGTTGGGACGCGCAGCTCTGCCGTTGGGCCTCCACGACATGCCGGATAACACCTCCTTCGGCGCTCTGGTTATCAAAGTTGAAAAGACTATGAGGTTTCTGCGGCCGGATGGGAGCGATATCGCCGCAAGAGCACGCGAAGTGGTCAACTTTGCTCTCCAGCTAGTAAAGATCCTTAACGGTGGGGAACCCGGGGCGCCCTCTGTTGAAGCTAGGGCGCCATACATGACGTTCCTAGATACTGCCATCGGTGATATAGTTGATCTGACAAATGGCAGCGTTCGCACCAGATTCGAACCACCCGAGTACGGCGAGAAACTGAACCGAACGGTGGCCAGCGCATCACTGCGCTCCACTATCAACTATTTAGGATTTTACGTGGTGGATCATTTGTGGATCTACTCGCCCGAGGATGTCGCCCAAACCATTACAAGTGGGCAGCGCGAGAGAAACTGCCTCCGGATGGCTGAGAGGGCTGCGCCTTCACAAACTACGGAGATCGGGTACCACGCATACAAAAATCTGCTGAACTTCACGGAACTGCATGGGCTTACAGCAGAAACTAAGCAGCGTGTGGTTCATGGCATTCGCTCCCTACCTTGGATGGACGACGCAATGAAACTCAGAGTCGTAAATAAGGTGCGTAAAATTGCAGTCGAGTTGTTTCCGCGGTCACTGCTCTCCGTGGTCTCGGTGGCAGGCCTGGCACGTTCTTTTCGCTTGGAACATTCCAGTGCCCTCGACCTTTACCAGCGCACTGTAGAACTCCGCTTCACGTCAGACATACGCAAATGTTTAACGAACAACGGCACTCAGCTGTATCGCAGCCTATTTTCACGCCACATTCAGTTCGACAGGAAGGGGGTGTTACACGTCCCCATCGCTCTCGTCAAAC
Organism: Haemaphysalis longicornis; assembly: GCF_048455015.1. NCBI lineage: Eukaryota > Metazoa > Arthropoda > Arachnida > Ixodida > Ixodidae > Haemaphysalis > Haemaphysalis longicornis. The sequence continues at coordinate 253,161,063 of NW_027526295.1, forward strand.
CTAGCGTCGGCGGTGACAATGGTGCGCTGGACCCGACACCGTACGTGGCCCTCTTGCGTGGAACAAGCCTTCGGATGCGGCTGGCGAAAGCGTTGCTGAAGGCGGCATTGGGCCACTCCGACGACGGCGGCCGCAAGTCGCTGTGGACGCACAAAGCTCGCCGCCATTTCCGCGTCCTGGAGGGCTGCTTCCGGGCGCGCTTTCCAGTTGGCCTTGACCAAGGAACGCGAATGCCAAATCCACCCTCTACTTTAACGGACGAAATTCTGGAGTACGTGGCTGTGACGCTGGTGCACCTCGACTTCCGCAGAGGCATACAGCTGCTCACCAACAACGCGACCAGCGACTACCGGCTGGCCGACGCGCAGGATTGGTCTTCAGACCAACTGTTTTTCGTATCGTACGCCCAGTCGTTGTGTCATGACAGCGACGAAGAGTTGGCATCCTCGCGGTTCCTGCCCCGCGATGAAGGCCCAGCGAGACGGCGCGTAGACCAGGCGCTATCGTACAACCCCACGTTCCACCTTGCCTTCCACTGCCCCATAGGGGCGGCCATGCGCCCTCGACGCAGCTGTAGTTTCTGGTGACATCCACCCGAGGTCGCTCAACACTGGCCAAGCCCCACCATTGCCGAGCATCCGGCACGCATGGAGGTGCAGTCAACGACCAAAACTCCCAACCCTGGACGGATGCCCCGTAATCTGAACAGCCCAGAAATTGTGAAGCCGACTCGAGCTCAATGATACAAGTGGCAACGATGGTGGCTTAGGAAAGCAACGTCCACGTCTATTTTCTCTTCTGTACTGTTTTTTTTTTAATTCATTGCATTTTGAGTGTCAATAAACGTGAGAAACACAGAACCCCCTCATGTCCTCCCACATTATTTAGGGTACTATATGCATGTTGGCACCCACCAAGCTATGAGAAAATCATGGTGTAATGTAACAGCGCAATAAACGACTAGGGACACAGAATAAATTCACAAGAAGGGTGCTGTATCCCTCGTCGTTTATTGCGCTGTTACATTACATCATGAATACGTACCAACTCACCCAACTTTCCATTTTGTTGCACTGCGTTTTCTTTGTGTTTCGCGAGTAGCCGCCAATAAAATAACTAGGCTTGGAAACCCCCGGGAAAATCCAGGTTGATTTCACTACCCTGCCCATAGCATTACGGTCTACTACAAGCAGTACGGCCCGCGGTTGATCTCATACGAATTTCACATTTGCCCCGCTCGTCAACCCTTCATTCCCGATGTGGCAGTCAAATATCGCAAAATTCTTGAAGGGCAGAATGGAGTGTGCCCTGGATACAAGGGCTAGCTTTCATTGTAAGATTGGAAGAGGGATCTACATGACCGCGCTCCTCATGTAAGTTCACGACCCCCCCCCCCTCCCAATCCTCTCGGGTGGTTACCTCCAACAAACATCGCGAATAAAGATTTCTCTTTCTCATATATGTACACTACGGTGACCAGTCCACAACAAAATTGGAATAGGGTGTGACGAATGAGGGGAGAGAGAGAGAGAGAGAAGTAAACTTTATTGAGAATGTCCGGCGGAGGTAGCGGGGAGGACCACGCAGGGTCGCCCGCCACCCGACGTAGTTAAGGCGTCTTCGGGGTGTTGCCTCCCCGACTCCCGCTAGGCCGGCCCGCTGTCGACCTGTGGGGTTTATACCCCCGGTCTCCAGCCGGCTCAGCCCCACGCGTTTGTCGGGCAAGAGCCACCTCGAGCCGCTGGACGGCCTGCAATTGTTCTGTCAAGTCCTGCGAAAACACTGCACGAGCTATGTCTTCCGGCAGTCGCCCGGGAGAGGCGACCGCTTCTTCCGGATGTAGGTCACAGTCCCAGAGAATGTGGGTCAAAGTTGCTTTAGCCCTTTTGCACACACTGCACACTTCACTTTCGAACACCTCCGGGCACACGTAACGCGCAAGCGCCGGCGTGAGCACGGATCTAGTTTGAAGTTGTCTAGAATGAGGGGGGATTGCCAGACAATTTTGTAGCATTTAAAATCAAATTTGAATACTGAGCAGCTCGGAACGGAGCGCCTGTATGTAGCTTAATTTTCAGAATACCGTAGAGAGCGATGAAGGCCGGTGAGCTCCAAGGGGCCGTGGACTGAGAACTCCTCTCACCGGACGGGTACCACTAACACCAGCACATTCCGGTTTTTTTTTTTTTTTTTATTTCTTCTCCCCAGAATTTCACTTATTCCTTGACAGATGTAGCAGCAGATGTGGCTCTCACATTCTACTTCCCTGCCGACAACTCTCTCCGCCTTTTTTAACACTCAGTCTCCACCAATTTCTGTATAGAGTGGGCCAAGACCGACCCACGTTGCCATGACGAAGGCAAGTCCTCTTGTTGAAACTTTCACACCGAACTGAAGCCGCTACCTTTTCTTCAGTTTTGTCTCTTATATAATGAGTGTACACATTGTGCAATGCATGTGGAAATACATTATCACACCTGCCAGGTTTGCCGAGATGGCATTAGGGAGATCTAAGCAAGGAGGAGCTGGGGGGGGGGCTAGAATAATTAGTAGCAACAGGATGGAATAATTTACATGAACTTCTAATTTAGTTACAAAAGAGCAGGAGCTGGACTGTTTCCTGCAGACTACTAACAAGCTACAGCACTGATCAGCTGTGAAATCTTCGACATGGCTGACGCTTTTGTGACTTGCGTGGTCAAATCCCACCACGTTCACCAGTTGTTGCGATTCCGGGGTTCGGGAATTCATCTTGGTAGCGTGACTGGTGACCGGCAACGTTGATCAAGAGACCGATGCTTGCCGATGAAGGATAAAAACTTTATACACGCATTTACATGATGTGTACAAGTTGGATGCTGTGTTCAAACAGCAACAGCAACTCTAACAGCAACAGCTCCAGCAACCCGAGAGCAACCCTCGGCGGCTCACAACACCGCCTTTTGTTCAAGCAAAAGTCCCTAGGTTCTCCTAGGGAATTCAACTCCCAAATGTCTGGTCCAATCACAGACCCACAATCTCACGCACAGCGGCACCGACGTCGCCCGAGGACGCTCAGGTTTCTTGCCCACGCCACCACGAGGGAGAGAAAGCGCGACCACGAGGCAATGGCGCCGCCGGTACGAAGAGACCCGATGACCGATTTCACGTCCCGTAACTCCAAAGTGGTCTCTGCCGTTTCATCAGAATCGCCCGGGCGGGGATGGCTCAGGAAGTCGCGTGCCCGTACACGCCTGCTCGTTTCCGCTGAAGTCACTCAGAGGTGAAGGGGCACGGTTCACGCAGGGTTGATGAACCGCTATATTCAATGTGGATTGACACGTGGCGCGAGCCAATACCGAAGAACGCGCTAATTAGCGCCGCTGTCCGTGCTTGGGTGCGCCGGGTCCGCATCCCGGTCATAACAACGCCGACCTTTTCCGGACGTCCTGGAGTACTGCCTAGCGTAACAATGTTCGCTTCTGCAACACTTTTCCAAAAGAATGCAACTGGGGGTTGTGTCAGACATGGATGCTCGGAACTGAATGCATTTTTTTTTACTGTGCTAAACTGCCTCTCGCATTCAGAATTTCTGTGGTACTGACCAGTACAACTTGCGCACACGGCCGACTACGCACACGGCCGACTAAGCTCTTCACTGATAACAATGTCAATAGGATCGTCAGGTAGCTCCGGCACAATAAGGCCAGACAGGGAAAGAGTTTGGTGAACACGGGTGCGTATTGGGGAGGCGGTGAAACTGTTGAGCAAATCGTTTGTGTATGGCGTCCGCAGTGAAAAATACCAGGAAAATTCCGAGCTCCCATGCACGCGCGCCTCGAGCGCACGTTCCTCAAGTCAAGCATACCCACTTATGGCGATTGGCCCACATTGCGTACAAGAAAACTCCAGCGTTAGCCGTATCGTGGCAACACTTGCTCGGAACGAGAAAGAGACGCCTTAGCATACGCCCTTCCTTCTTTCGTCCTCGCGTCGCCGTGCGCATGCGCTCTGTACCGTAGAAGAGCCGCGACTTGAATGTCGAAGTTGCTGTAGGTGATCACTGACTCCATATAGCCCGGCTGCGCATAGTTTGCACGGCCGAGGAAGAGGCCGCACTTCGAGGGGCTCGATGTGCAAAGTATCCACTAGAGACGATAAGTCGCGCTTGCAGTGCGGCGTGCGAAAACGTCGACCAGAACGACGACTCACTCTGGGCTTGCTCAACATAATGTCATCGAAATGCGATGCCGCCGAAGTCAACCACGATGCCACAATGATACTAAAAACTCAACTTTGTGTCCGTCAATGAACACCTACAACAGTTTCCCCATACAAGGCTTTCGCGTGAGCGCAAGCTTCCCTGAATTTTGTTCCGGTCGCACGATCATACAAAGCCATCCAAATTCTGGAGCCTCCAAGGCGACTCAGAAAACCTGGCAGGCATGACATTATCCACCAGAATAGCGCTGTTCAGTGTACACCTTGTTTCTAGCTTCGACTTTTTGCGCTGGTTACTGTTCTTAGTATGAGCATAACAGTTCTTCATGGTCTATTACATATACGGACGACATTTTCAACAGCTATTTTATACTGGCTCGTACTCACAGCATGGATCGATCGTTCAATACAATGCTTCGGCAAAAAGCTTTTCTATGCTCCTTGGCTTCAAAAAATAAAATAGAAGCCGAGAGGAACCCAGAATGTACCGAGTGTTTAGCGTCCCGTTGACAAAACCCAATTTCATGGCTCATCGATTGAAGCACGAAGCGATTCAGAGAAACAAGATTTCCTACATAGAACGAAGTCCCGGGAACGTCGGACCCCAGAACCACGGTGCAACACCGAAAGGGTTTATAAAAGACAAGGGACAGAGGGTTACTGCTAGTTCTGTTATTAATGGAATTGTCGCGGTTTTTGGTAAAGTTTAGGGCTAAGCCATTTCAATTTACCTTCGCACCATTCGGACGTGTTTATATAAAAGGGATTATGGCTTTTATTTTTTCCATGCCTCCTCACACAGAGGTTTACCAGGCTGACCTTTTTGTAGGTGGTGGGGGAGGGGAGGGGGTGGGTTCGAGTGAATCAATTTTTGGTCATCTCTCAGAGGAGGAGGAATAACATTTATTTCTTTTTCAATGGAAAGGAGAGGGGGAAATGGGAGTGGGTGGTGGCCTCAGTCCAGGCCGCCTTCACGCACCCCAGCGGCCCACGCCCGGGAGATCAGGTACTCGTGATTCTCTAACTGTAAACTGGTCAGCCTATGCTCCCACTGCTCCAATGTGGGTTTGGGATGTTTGACGCACTCCCACACGACGAGAGAGGTGGTGTTAGGTGTACTGCACGTTCCGCAGTTGAAGGGGAAAACAGCTGGCGAAATGTGATGTAAAATTGTGTTGTTTTTGAATTCGGCGCAAAATTAGTGATTCGTGTGCGTTGAGTGATGGGTGAGGAGAAGAGTAAATGAGGCGCTCCCGGCGCTAATGGTGTAAGATGTCTGTGTATGTTTTCGGAACCGAGTGACCGGTGGAGGCGATCGAAGGTGTCTAGTGGGCGTTACGCTTCAGCACTCCGCAATTCTTTTCACGCGTGCTGTAAGCTTAGTGCAGTGCTTTAGTGCTTTGTGGCAGAGCCTACCAATACGTGCGCCTTTTGCAAGGGCGCTTCGTTGTCGATGACTCAAGCTTGCAGAGTAAGCCAACGGATCTGCAAGTTGAGACCTGACCCGGCGAGGTGGACGCCGCAGCCGAGATCACCTCTCTCCCCCCCCCCCCCAACCCCCTCTCTCTCAGACTCAACGAGTGCCGCTGCTGCCGACACCTCAGGATATCTGGAAAAAGCGTTGTGTGTGTCTGTACTATGTTCGCACCGTGTGCAAAATTACCAAGAGAACTGTTTGACCGTCAGAGCTTAGGGCATGAATACGCGGTGCCCCAAGCGCAGAATTATATTCGTTTTGGAGCAGCGAATCTATGCTGTAACTCTGCTCGGGTCCTTACTCTAACCTCGCCCGGAAGGTTACTGTTCCTGTACTGCTTCGGCTCGTCTCTCGCCTTGCAGTCATTAGTTAAGTTTGTATTCGGTTTCTTGTCGCCGTCACCAAGGCTGGCTGCTCTCCACCACGCTACCTCACATGACGGAGGCAACGAAGCTCGGTTCGGGGACGCCTTCCCGAATGTAACGACTGGTTGCCAGCGGTGGGATGGCAACGTCGTAACATCGGCATCCGTTGGAAATGCCCGGCGTAAAATGTCACCGGTTGCGGCGTGAGCCGCCTTATTCTCGGAAAGGGAGGCATGGCCAGGCGTCCAAACAATATAAATGGTCAGTATAGTTTTGGCTTGCTGTAGAAGTATGAGTGCATGCAGAGATATTCGCCCTAATGGGTAATGCCGGCACGCCTGTTGTGAGTCAGTAATGACTGTAATAGTATGCTTTTTTGCTGCATGTTGCCGTGAGGGCGATGGCCATCTCTTCTGCGACATCGGTGTCGGTTGTTCTGACTGTTGCAGCTGTGATTGCTGTTCCTTCAGAACCCACGACCACTGAAGCGTGGACCTGGTGGGCAGGATTTTTTGCGACGCCTGTGTAATAGACATTCCGGTTGTCGGTGAATTTCTTGCTTAAGTATCTTGTTCTTGCTTGTTCTCTCCATTGTATTCCGTGTGCATGTGTCTGTGACTGGGGGCAAATGTGAAGTTGGTGCGTATGTTCATAGGCATCCGGGAAGGGACGATGGATGGTGTAGAGATGGGGTAGCCCAGTTTGTCGGGAACCATGCAGCTTGTTGGAGTTAGAGCGACTCGATTTAGTTGGCTTGCTCGTTGCGATTCTAGAATTTCACTCAAGGTGTTATGGAGGAGTCCACGCTTGAGGAGGCCGTCTGTAGGTGCAAAAGCGGGCAGTCCCAGGGCGAGCTTTTAAGATTTTGGGATTAAGTAGTCTATTTTAGAATCTTCCTTGGGGCGTAGTTGGACGTATGTGGGGCCATCAGAGCTCTGAAAATTACGGTCTCATGTTTGTTTTCGCTCTTTAGTGTTGCGTTACCAAGTTAAGTAGTTAAAATGTTTATTGCGCGAAAAAAAAAAAACAGTGCGAGTCCTCAATACAGGATCCTACGTGTCGCCGCTGCTCGTGTGGCCCTCTGGTACTGAAGGTTTGAGCTACTCGCCTGTTTCTGTCAGCTTGTCAGTTTTCTTAGCTTCTTTGTATGAACGTGGCTGGCTAATCTTCTTGGGTTGTTGCTGGGGGGTTGGGTTGCTTGTTCTTGCTTTCATTGTGCGGGAACCAGTTGACTGAAAAAGTGTGTTGGTGCGGGCTTGTTGGTACATAACTGAATATGGAAAAACAGCGCTAAAACGGGACAAAGAACGTGACAAGACTGGGCGCTGATACCCAGCGCCCAGTCTTGTCACGTACAGCGCCCAGTCCTGTCACGTTCTTTGTCCCGTTTTAGCGCTGCTTTTCCATAACCAGTCAACATTGATGGGATTTCTGGCGGGCTTACTTCTTGCTTGGTTGTCATGACTTGGGCTGGCTGCTGAGAGCTGTGGAGTGCTTCTAGATGACAATGGTACACTTACTTAGATATGCCTGGTGCCGTGCTGCTGCGCCGGCTTCGAGTTTTTTTTTAGCAGTTGGCGTCCTCCGATCGATGCGGTCCCTGAACGTTCAAGCATTTGGTAATGCAGGTCTGAGCTTTTTCTTTGTTGGCGTATCCACAATCAAGGCAGCAAGCAGTCGTTGCGCGGGTGCACGCATCAGCTCTGTGTCCTTGGCCTTCGCATTACAAGCATATTTGTGCCCCAAAACGGCGCGGCTTGCACCCATCGGTAGCGCCGCCTAGACTTACTGAGAGGTCTAGTTATGCACATTCCCTCAAAAATAACAACCGTCATCGTGCAGCCTCCCATCATTCTTGCCGCTGCAATGTTGAATCCAAGTGTGTGTGTGTGTGTGGGGGGGGGGGGGGGGGGGCAGTGAGTAGTTCTATCAGAGGGGATGGATCGGTGTAGCAACCGACTCTGTGGATGACTGCTTTGGACGCTTCCCGAGTGGCCGGCGCGTACACCCTCATTGCGTGTGTTGTGTGGTCGTGGATAATTTGCGTGATCTTCAGGAGCTTGTTTATCAGAATGGCGAGTTGGGCTAGTTGGTAAATTGGCATGTCGACGCCTTCAAAAAAACTGTGGTTGATTCCTCCGTGATAGGAATCGGTAAAACACGAAAGTGAAATGTGCAGCGAAATCTGAAGCTGTGCATGATTTGCATGTCGGCGGCTGTCTTGTGGGTGTGCTTGGCGAGCAACGTCCTGGTGGCAGGTCGCTTCGGCAAAGGTGTACTGGCGTCATTTCCGTGACGGATATGACGTCAGTGAAATCTTCGCGTATCCCGGCATAAAACACTTTCGTGTCAAAATATAAAACCCGAAAACGAACAACCCTGAGTATAGCGCACTCTGTAGTACTAAAGGCTGCTTCCCCGCAAGAAGACCCTGTGTGCAGGGGTGCACCCTTTACAGGGCGCTTGCTTCGCTGTACTGGCGTCATTTCCGTGACAGATATGACGTAAGTGAAATCTTTGTGTATCCGGGAATAAAACACTTTCGTATTTAAAAAAAAGTGAAGACAGGCACGACAGGTGTACAAAAGCCAAGTGAACAAATTACTCTAAGCTGAACAAATTCACGTTGTGCGTGGCTGAAAGGGAGAATTTCCTCTCATTAGCAGGTAAATTGCACAACCGGACCTGAAGGTTGATAATATGCTTGGTATTGCAAATGTCTGTGGCACTTCCTAGCAAGTTCCAATAATGCCATCTGACTGCCACCAACACAGTCATGTATAGTGAGAGAATGGAGAGAAAGCGCTCCTCCTGTGGTTCTGTTTGTGTCACGTTTTCAGTGGTGTGTATTTCGAAGGTTTCAGCTTGTCTATTGATGATATATTGCTGGTCATAACGGCGATATTCTTGAAGGGCTTATAGCAGCAGTCGTGACTGCCGCCTCTTCTGTGGAATTGCTTGAGAAGAATAACGCTCTAAGCAAAGCGAGTGGAGTAATCTGGCTAAGTAAGCTGCATGGTGACTCTCAGGGGCTCGGACAATAACTTTGCGCTGCTCACAGGGTTGGGCTTGTCGTGCTGGATGGCTCCAGCTATCTTCAGCGGTGTAACACTTCAACGCAGGGCCTAGTAGGCACAGCGTGGCACCGCGCGGATTGAAGGTCTTGATCAGGCTTACATCGGTCTTCCACTTTAAATATCGAATTTCGCCAGTAAAATTAACGACACTTGGACTAAATTCGCCAAACTTGATAGATGGTCGTCGGATGTGGTTCGGTACTTCGTAGTGATGGTTGTGTGGCCTCCAAAGACATTTTGTAGGATATAGCAAGCAGTCCTTGCAGAGTCAAACGCACGTGCGCTCGTAGTGATGGTTGTGTTGCCTCCAAAGACCTTTTGTAGGATATAGCAAGCAGTCCTTGCAGAGTTAAACGCATGTGCGCTCGACATGTGTAGCTGCTCGCCGCCACCCCCTTTCCATCCGCCTTCCAAGCGCTGTCAAGAATCGTGCCGCTTGCTCGGCGCGCCGCCCAAGACGCCGCCAGGAGCTACATTCGAGAGAAACAAAGCCCCTTGGCCAAATCCAAAAAAAAATGGCATGCATTGACTACCGGAGGACACGTGTACGCACACGGCTAACTTGAACGCAGACGCTGGGACAGATGGTGCCCCGCCAATAGGTCTAGTGCACCGCTCGCTTAGTCCGTTTTTTGTAGCCGCCTATACGCCTCAAATCTATCCACCTCAAGCTTGTCGGTCCAGTGACAGGTACTTCGCCAATAAATCTCCCGTATTTTCTTACTCTGGCGTCCTCTACCCGTCAGCTTCCAGCCTCCACTTTGCCCTCCCTCATGGCGCGGTTCACGGGTTCTATTTCCGGCTAGTAGCAAATGTTTCTCCATTCCCTGCCGCTTACTTTCTTTTCTATTCACTATCCATTCGGTGCACGATGAGCGTGACGTCCTCATAATGCTATCCGGGACTCCCCTTCCCAGAGCCCGTTGTTTGCCTGATCATAACTTCTACCCTGCTCCTTCTCGCGTAGATTTTTTGTTTTGCTTTGGAAAAATTAATATTTTTTTGAACCCTTGCTGTTTCTGTTTTCGCTACTGAGCTCACAGGCTTTGTCGGCTTGAGGTCAGTAATTATGAGTGCCCACCCAACTGACACGCGTTATCTAATTCCTGCACTACTGGGGTCATCTGGAGGAAGAATTAGCTACAGAACTAGCTTACTAATTAAAGCGTCCATTAGGATGCGAGATTCCGTTCCCTTGTGGGTACAAGACTAGCACTTCCTGTGCTCACCAAGCGCCATCTACTACGTCGCTTGGAACAATCCTTCTATTATTTTATGCGACTGCAAAGAAAGTCCCGAAGTTCTACTTCAGTAACCTAGCGGGCGGAATTTCATGTTTAGGAACGAACACCCAGGCTTCGAGCCAAAGCGGCGCTAATATTTCTAACAGCGAAGCTGTTGAGGATATCGTTTGTGTATGGCATCCGCAATTAACAATACCAAGAAAATGCCGAGCGCTCGTGCAAGTGTGCCTTGAGTGCACGTTCGTCATGCTAAGCATACATAGCCACAAAGAAACTCCGGCGTTCGCCGTATCTTGGCAACACTTTCTCGGAACACTTCCTCGTACGCGCAACAGCGTATACGCCCCTCGTTAGTTCCCCCTCGTGTCGTCGTGCGCATGCGCCCTGTACCGTAGAAGAGTCGCGACTTGAATGTCGAAGCTGCTGTAGGTGATCACTGACTCCACACGGCCCGGCCGCGGATAGTTCTCACGGCAGAGGAAGAGGCCGCGCTTCGAGAGGCTCGGCGTACAAAGCATCAGCTAGAGACGATAAGTCGCGCTTGCAGTGTGGCGTGCGAAAACGTCGACCAGAACGACGAATAACTCTGGCCTTGCTCAACATAATGTCATCGAAATGCGATGCCGCCGAAGTCAACCGCGATGCCACAATGATACTAAAAACTAAACTTTGTGTCCGTCAGTGAACACCTACAACAGTTTCCCCATACAAGGCTTTCGCGTGAGTGCAAGCTTGCCTGAATTTTTTTCCCAAGATCCGTAACTTTTATTGTAAATTGTACTCTCGCATCCTTTTCATAAATATAAGTGATTTGGAATTTTTTTATGTTGGTCGGCCGCGGCGGCCGTTTTTCTGGTGGAGGAGAAAAGCAAAAACGCCCGTGTGTACGAGATTTCGACGCAAGTTAAAGATCCCCATGTGGTGAAAATTCATCCGGAGCCCTCCACTACGGCGCACCTCATCGTCTGCGTTGCGTCGGCACGTTATACCTTAGAATCAATCAATCATAATTTTTTATGTTGGTTTGGAGATTAGGCCTGGCATATCAACACTTATCAACACGTTTGCTTAACGTTTACCATCGCACCGGAACTGCCGGTCTTGTACCTATCTTGCAACCGGATATCTCCTCCAGGATATCTTGCCGTCAGGGACTTCAAGTGTCAATAGCCTCCACGGACGTGCTTAGAGTAAAAATAGATTACACCCTGTGGAATAAAAAAGCCGATGCCAAAATAAATAAAGAAAAACTGTTTACGTTAGACTGATTCTTTAGCTAATATTGAACATGGTGTCCGAAGAGCATCATTTTCCTTCTCTTCTTTTATCGACCCATGGCTTCTTTCCTTATCGGTCCTCTTCTTCAACTTGGTTATTCGCTGTGTTCATCACAATGAAGTGTAATGCGCGTCACCACCAAACAGTTCGCATCCATGCATTTGAAGTTGAATGTTACGGTAAAAGGAGCCGTCAGAAGTACTACGAACACGGAATCTAAATCTCAGCGTATCGGAGTTGGCACTCCGATACGCTAAGGTTCAGCTTCCCGCTCGTGCAGCAATATTGCCTCACGAGCGGTAATCGAAAGGTCCAGGCCTCGCAGGGGCACTCCGGTGGCGATAGCTGATCTCTGTTACTTGTTAACACATTTCTCCTACCATGGCTACAAGTGTCGTTTGCTGAGGCGCTATTCCATAGTTTCTCGCTCCAGAGTTTCCAGCTGCTGAAGTTAACAAAGTAGTGATAGTAGAGCATCCGATAAACCTCAAGCAAAACCGGCGCTATCGCGCGGAGGACGCTTGGCATTATCAGCGCACCCATTTGAGGCCGCTCACGTTGAAAAAGCACGGCTTGTACGAACATCAGCGTACAGCGCCGTCTAGAATTGAGTTGCAATATGCACTCCGTTGAGTAAAGTAGATAGCCCCGCTGTATTAAGACTCCGGCCTGGCCCCAGCCTTCTTCCAAAACTCCGCCCTCTAAAAGCGGCGCGGGGCGGCTCCGGTTTTCTGGGTGTTCTGTTCTTCCACTGAAATGTGTTTTCTACGTGGTTTGAGCGTGGCTTCAGTGCAGCTCGGCGCAAGCCCAAACCATGTAAGCGAAGGCGTTCACTGTAGCGAGAGGAACGTGCCCTTCTCCCGGCTCTGTTAAACGTGTCCGGCTTTGTTTATGTGCGGTCGGTGGGCGTAGTATCAGTAATCGCTCCAATTTAGCGTGTCATAAGCGTGTTTCAACATTGACGAGGGCGTTTTAGACTTTGAAGGTGTGTCATCTGTCGTCGATTGTGTTTTTACTGTGTGTGAATGCGGCTGCTGTGGGAAAATCTTGTCGTCTTGGCCTCTCCCATCCGTTCGGACTTGAGCGAACTCTTCGCTCGGACCAACTACCCCCGCGAATGTGGCAGCATTTGACTCAAGGCGGCCTAGCGACTTCGTTCGTTCATTGTTTGCTGCTAAGCTTTATTACCGGAGCATCAAATGCAAGTGACTTCATGGCTGCGAAGCTACCCCACCAGCGAAGTGGGTGCCATGGCAGCCATGGTTGGGTGGGGCTTCAGTTGCTACGTTACGCCCACGAATGGGCTGGGTGTTTTTGATTGACACGAGAACTCGGAGGAAACTAGGGATAGATATTGCACGGCCGAGTTGAACCCGCAACGCTCGAGGTGGCGTCTACTGCGGCGTACTTCATTGTTCACGGTCGCAGCTGCAGGCATATATCTATCCCGACAGAGATTTTTCTTTAGCGGAGGAGGAATTTCATGCACTTTTTCGTCTCTCGAAAGTACTATGCATTGGCTGTCAGTCATCTGACGCCCGACCCCCTTTGCGACGACTTTGAGGCGGCTTATGCTCCATGACTGCCGAGGAGCAAGTGTTGTGTGCGCTGAGGTTTTACGTGACGGACATCTTTCACGGAAGCGTTGGTAGCGACCGCACCAGCGACCGCCACCAGTCTATAGTCTACCGGTATGTGTGCAATAGGGTTACTGCAGACATGTTCTTCGCCTTTGTAGGTGGTTCGCCAGAAATGGCTCCCGAAGGTTCGACATGCATTCATCCGTCTGCAGCCGGACCGTACGTACGCTTCAATCGCGGCCGCTCGATGGAAATCAGGTGCTTCAGTTAAGGTCTGCTAGCAAAACTTTCGAATGTGGCGCTGCATGACTGTGCGCTTCATTTATCGTCAGCGGGGCAGACAGTTTCCCTTGAGGCGTTGCGTGGGACACCATTATTGCGAATACGTTACCAGCACGACAGCGTATACAGTGAAACCTTCATATAACGAAGTTGACGAAAATTTGCAATTTTTTGTTACATGCAGGTTTCCATTACACACAGGTTTTTAGTTAGGGCTAGCGTGAACGAAACAGAAATGAAATCATAATGCTAGACATCTGTGACGGTGAACTCACCCTTCAAGAATTTATTTCACTGTAAAAAACTGTGTGATTGGCATCTGCTGCTTTCTCATGTACTAAGTCACTACACGGCACTCCAAAGGTAACTTAAGTATTACTTTTGCCTTTTGATACTTTTCGGTGCCTTAACGTGTTTCAAGTACCAAACGAATGCTGGAAGGACGCTTCTTGCTAAACATGATGCTCTATTCTGCACTCAAAATTCTTGAGACGATTCTTGAGACGGTGCTAGCTGGGATAGTGTACCGGGCGGCGACGACGTTCTTCCTTCTCACAGGCGGAGACGGCTTTTAGAACAGCGAGCTTGTCTTGAAAAAAAATCTTTCCGTTTTTGTGGCAGCAAAACTTATCAGCGACGAACCTACACCACAGAAAGCAGTACGCGCGACTACACGCCGACAGGCGGGTCTAACATCTAACTGACACCTCAAACACACGTGGAAGCACAAGGTAGTTTGAGGTGAGGGCGAAATTTGATGAATTAGTGCATTTCTCTGGGCGACTTTAAAAAAAAAAGTGCAGCAACAGTGACTCATTAGCGTAGCGAATTGATTACATCAAGGCTGACCGTCGCAATGCCTTCGTTACATAGAGGTCGCAAATACGTGGGCTTCAATGGGGGTGGCAATGGGGTATAGAAATACTTCCTTAAATCCAGGAATTCGTTACATAGAGGTTCATTACATCCAGGTTTAAATGTAATCAACGTTGTGTATCTATAATTAGACGCAATCTCTATGCATTTCAACAGATTTTGTCCAGCTTCTTCGTCGTCTTCGTCGTCTGGAAGGGAGCGAAGCATGCAAAGCTTGTGAAGGGGAAGGCTGAGACGGAAATAAACAGCGTGACTCCAGAAGGAGGGTGAAGAAATAGGGGGGAGTAAGGAGATTGGAGTCCATAAAAAAACCAACGACTGTAGAGAGCTATGTCGAACCAAAGTTGTTAAGAGCAAAGCGAAATAAAAGAAACAAATTTGAAAAGTTGGGGTTGTTGCTATTCGTTGGTCATAGCACATGCTTACTTGGGTGACTTGCCAGAAACTGGGAGCTTTGAGGAGCGAATGGGCCCGGTTTTGAAAAATCACAAAACTGTGAATTGGAAAAGTAAACGTTGTAGACTAATGCGTGCTGCGTGACACGTGAACGTGATGGCACATGAGAAGAAAGGTGCACAACAACCACGCAGACCCCGATTCCAGGGAGGCTATGGTGTGTGCCTGTCTTCTTGCTGACAAGTTCACTACGAAATGAAAGAGAAGAAGCTGCCGCAAACGCGGTATAGCAGAAAAGAATCCGGTCGAAGTAATGCCGAAGTTCATGCCGAAAGACAAATGAAAGCGAGAAAAAATGCGCAAGTGCAATATATCAGTTAAGAATTGTCGCAAGTAGAATGTATATATCATATATCATATCACCAGCCTGTCTACGCCCACTGCAGGGCAAAGGCCACTCCCATTATTCTCCAATTACCTCGGTCCTGTGCCAACTGTGACCAATTTATCCCCGCAAACTTCTTGATCTCATCTGCCCATCTAACTTTCTGCCGCCCCCTGCAGCGCTTGCCTTCTCTAGGGATCCACTCTGTTACCCTTAATGACCAGCGGTTATCTTGCCTTCGCATTACATGCCCTGCCCAAGTCCATTTCTTCTTCTTAATTTCTACTAATATGTCTTTAACACCAGTTTGCTCCCTGACCCACTCCGCTCTCTTCTTGTCCCTTAATGTTACACCTATCATTTTCCGCTCCATTGCCCGCTGAGTCGTTCTCAATTTAAGTTGAACCCTCTTAGTGAGCCTCCAAGTTTCTGCCCCGTAGGTGAGTACCGGTAAGATGCAGCTGTCATACACTTTCTTCTCCAACGACAATGGTAGGCTGCTATTCATTATCTGAGAATGTCTGCCATATGCACCCCACCCCATTCTGATCCTTCTAATTATCTCTGCCTCATGGTTGGGATCTGGGGTCACAACTTGGCCTAAGTATATATATTCGCTTACCACTTCCACTGCCTCGCCATCTATCTCAAACTGCTGTGCTGTCCCGAGGTTATTGATCATTACTTTAGTTTTCTGCATATTAATTTTCAGGCCCACGGTTCTACTCTGTTCGCCCAGTGCGGAAAGCATGCTTTGCAATTCGTCCCCCGAGTTACTTAGCAAGGCAACGTCATCAGCAAATCTGAGGTTACTGAGGTATTCTCCATTAACCCTTACTCCCGCCTGTTCCCAATCCAACGTTCTGAATACTTCTTGTAAGCATGCTGTGAATAACATTGGAGAGATTGTGTCTCCTTGTCTGACACCCTTCCTTATAGGTATTTTACTGCTCTCCTTATGGAGGATGATGGTAGCTTTAGACCCATTATAGATATCCTCTAGTATTCTTACATAATGCTCATCTACCCCCTGGTTCCGTAATGCCTGAATGACTGCTAGGGTTTCGACCGAGTCAAATGCTTTCTCATAATCTATGAAGGCTATATATAGGGGTTGAGTATACTCAGCGCACTTCTCTATCACCTTATTGATCGTGTGAATATGGTCCATTGTTGAATAACCTTTACGGAACCCTGCTTGTTCTTTAGGTTGACTGAAATCTAAGGTTGCAGAGATTCGGTTAGCGATTACCTTGGTAAATACCTTGTAGACGACTGACAGTAAGCTGATCGGCCTGTAGTTTTTCAAGTCCTTCATGTCGCCTTTCTTATGGATTAGGATGATGTTCGCGTTCTTCCAGGATTCCGGTACCATTGCGGTCATCAGGCATTGCGTATACAGGTTTGCCAGTTTTTCAAGTACAATTTCTCCGCCATCCTTCAAGAGGTCTGCTGTTATCTGATCCTCACCAGGTGCTTTGCCCCCTTTCATTTCTTTCAAAGCCTTCCTTACTGCTTCGGTCGTTACTGGTGGGATGTCTATCTCCTCTGAACTACTGTCTCGTTCGGCATTATCCTGTATGTCCCGGCTACTGTACAGATCCCTATAGAACTCATCGGCCACTGTGACTATTTTATCCCTATTTGTGATGACATTGCCTTGCTTATTTTTAAGTGCATACATCTGATTTTTCCCCACGCCAAGACGTCTCTTTACTGCTTTCAGGCTACCTCCGTTCTTTACAGCGTATTCGATCCTCTCCATATTATACTTCCGTATGTCAGCTGTCTTGCGCTTATTGATTACCTTCGAGAGCTCTGCTAGTTCTATTCTGTCAGCTGCGGTAGAGATTCTCATGGTTTGCCGTTTCCTGATTAGATCTTTCGTCTCCTGTGAAAGTTTACCAGTATCCTGTCTAGCCATAGTGCCCCCGACTTCTACTGCACACTCCGTGAGAATGCGTGTAAGGTTGTCGCTGGCTTCCTGTGTCGTAAGCTCGGCTTCCTCATTAAGGCTGGAATATCGGTTCTGCAGCGCGATCCTGAATTCTTCTACTTTGCGGCTTACTGTTTGCTCATTTATCGGCTTCTTTCGTACTAGCTTGTTGCGGTCCCTCCTCAAATGTAGCCTAATTCGAGATCTTACCATACGGTGGTCACTACACCGTACCCTTCCGAGCACTTCCACATCCTGCACGACGCCAGGGTTATCGCATAATATGAAGTCTATTTCATTTTTGTGCTCCCCATTCGGGCTCCTCCAGGTCCACTTCCGACTCTCCCGTTTACAGAAGAAGGTATTCATTATGCGTAGGTTATTCCGTTCTGCAAACTCAACTAGTAGGTCCCCCCTGCTATTTCTACAGCCCAGACCATAGTTCCCTACTGCCTTGTCTCCAGCCTGATTTTTGCCTACTTTAGCATTGAAGTCCCCCATAACTACAGTAAACTGCGTTTTTACTTTAGCCATTGCCGATTCCACATCTTCATAGAAGCGTTCCACTACTTGGTCGTCGTGGCTGGTTGTGGGCGCGTAGCCCTGCACCACATTGAGCTTGTACCTCTTATTGAGCCTAATTACAAGAGCTGCTGCCCTTTCGTTAATGCTGTAGTATTCGTCTATGTTGCCATCTATGCTTTTATTGACTAGAAATCCCACTCCCAGTTCTCTTCTGTCCTCTAGACCACGGTAACATAAGACGTGTCCATTTTTCAGCACCGTAAAGGCTTCGCCTGCCCTCCTAACCTCGCTAAGCCCTATTACATCCCATTTAATGCCCTCTAATTTCTCGAGACTTGCTTCGCTAGATAAGGTTCGCACGTTAAACGTTGCCAGGTTCAGATTCCATTGGCGGCCTGTCCGGATCCAGTGATTCTTAGCACCCTCTGCTGCGTCACAGGTCTGACCGCCGCCGTGGTCAGTTGCTTCGCAGCCGCTGGGGACTGAGGGCCGAGGGTTAGTTGGCGTATTCATGGGAGGTTGTGGCCGTTACTACACCAGGGTGGCCAATCCTGCTCTGGTGAGGGAGTGCATTACCGGCAATGGTCGCCGGGGTCAGGCCGCACCCCAAGCCCCTTTGTGCAATTCCATCAATACGCGGATTTTTTTTTATTTTTAATCCGGTGGGAATTGTCCGGCACCGGGATTCGAACCACGGTCCTTCTGCACGTGAGGCGGGTGTTCTACCTCTACGCCATCGCTGTGCTAGTAGAATGTATCATTGTAGTATCATTGAATGTATCATTGAATGTATCATTGTAGAATGTAGTAGAATGTATCTAAGTAGAATGTATCATTTGTTAATAAGTACCGCAAGTACATTGTATCAGTTGTTATTATGCATCGCCAGGTTTTTTACTTCAAATCACGTAAGCAGACTTAAGTGCCTCTAGGAAATTTTTTATCGAAAAACGGACTTAGGGTTTCGATAACACCTAGCACAAATTACTTTCAATGTGGCGCGCTTCCATCACCCGCTTTCTTTTTTTGCCAGTCAGCCTTAGTCACGTGATTGCATTTTGTGCCCCCTACGTCAGAAATAGGCAGAAACAGCTCCTTAGGACGAAAAATTTCAAACAAAAAGCTCACATGAACACCTTAAACAAAAATAAATGAACTTTGTAGAGAAATATAGATCAATAAAATAAAAGCGCGATAAAATAAAGTAGTAGGATTTGCTTGCCCCCAGTAGCCACCAGTGCAGCAGTAGAAAGAGAGAACGCAGTAAAAAATGCGCCACGCCCTAGTCGCGCCTCGCTGGAGCGCGCTGCCTTGGACCGGTTAACTCCCCGCAATAACCAGCAAGTGGCATGAATCGCATTTTTAAAGCGCTTCAACTGCGCCTTGAAATATTATCATTACGTTACGTGGGCGTCGCTAGAGCTCGTGTCTTCCAAGTTCCGCTCAGTCTCGTGCTTTCTGGAATAGCACCCCTGGTCAACGCGATGGTGGATAGCCGACACCTCTGTCAGCGTCTCTTGCACGCTTCCAGAACTCGCAGGCTGCTAGAGAAATGGAGCTATCGGACTTACCTGAAGCGCGAATTCTAATGATAAAGCATGGATTAACTCGGCAGGTTAAAAATCCCGCGCCCCTGGCACAAAGACGGCACAGGAAATCGCAGCGGCTGAAAGAGCAAAAAAAAAAAAAACGAAGTAACTGAGTTGACACAAAACAACTAAATGTGGGTGTGAGCGACATTCAAACAAGGGGCCTCCGTAAAGCCTTTTCTACATGGTGGGAATTTACCGGCGAGCTCGCACCTGCCGTGCCCCTCATGCGACAAAACGACCTGTTTTCGCAGCTTCGGCAGCAACAAAAAAATAGATCGTTTTGGCACAGGAGCGGTGCCGCAGCTACGAATTAGCGCGTTAATTCGTGCCATCTAGAACGGGCTTACTGCGGAAACTCCAACACCACCGCAACTCGGTGACTCTACTTGACTAAACATGCTCCTGCTGTATCCACTGAGGACTTCGAATTTTATGGAGCATGAAAGTACTGTTTGGACTAAAACAACTTGACAGCGATTTATCAGTGGCGCAGTTATGCTCTTAACTAGGCACAAAACTCGTTAGTAAATGTGTGTTCCACTTTTACGCTTCGTAACGGGGATGGCAAAAAAAAAAACTCGAGGGAAGCATCAGAGAAGCAGTTTTTTGAGCACGTTCTAAAAGCTTTCAAGGCAAAATTCGGCTGAAGAAAATGATTACATCGAATGTTTCAATAGGGCACGTTCGCCTGCGTCTCTAAATTGCGCCCACGTCTATTTTTAATTAAAAGAACACTGTATATATCAGTCTTATACTTACGCGTTGCCTCGGGTATCCCCAACGGTTTCTTTTTGCTGGGCAATGCCGACAAATAAAACTGTGCTTTCATACTTACTCAGGAAATGTTTTGCCTTTACAGGGTGTTTCAGGAAATACTAAGTAATTTTACTAAATAGGCTTTCGGAGCTAAAATTTTTTTCTTGGTCAAAATCATCAGGCGCCATGGCGGGCGACAATAAAAACAGTTGCAATAGCTATTTAGGGTAACTATTCACTAGTACTCATTGGTTAACTTTTTAATAATTGCTGTTAGGCGTGTGGTTGTATGGTGAAGATTGTAGAGGATCATCAGTCAAACCGATATCCAGCGTTATATTTGCGAAAATGTAATTGGCGGCAGAACAATGGGCTGAGTACTCCAGTCCTCTGAACGCGCGCATCTGGAGCTCGGCGGCAGCAAAGCGCCGCAAAGACATGCCCCCGTCAAACGTTGCCCGCAACGCAAAAAGAGTGTCTACTCCGGGTAGCACGCAGTTTCAGGTCGGCTTCTTGCGTAACAGTTGTGCGAAAAAGCTAGACGCACAAAAGGCATGCGTAGAAAACGTATATGGGTGGCCTAGTCACGAGAGCTATTTGTTTGGCAATACAACACGCGCGACATTTCATCGGGGGGTCACCCATCACCTCTGTATAACCGAGAGATATTCCCAACTCACTCGTGCTTGAGAACCACTGTTCAATACCACCAATACTACGTTTATTTCCATACGCTAACTCTCCCCCGCCCTGATTTCTCCTTCACGCTTCTTTTTTGTTGTTTTTGTGTAATGCAAGCTCTTTTTACTGTATACAATTCTGGACTTTGAAATATCCTTTCCTGCCTCTGTTCTATAAACCATGGTGGCATTGCGAGCGAGTTTTTTTATGGAGGTGAAACACGCAGACCCCGTATGCGCACGTATGGTTCGGAGCACTCGTACTATGTGCGGGTGAATTGTTTCTAATCTATCCAGAAGTGTGACTGATCGTTGCTCACGGGTACCTGCGAGGTACCTCAAGAGTACCTCAAGGATTACTCAGGGTTGTTTAACACGGGTGTAAACACGTACAGGCGCAGTCAAAAGTAATTGGAACATGGTCTCGTAAATTTACAGGAATTTCGTCTTCCGGAAACTGCTTGGCTGCGTTGGCGTGCGTTTAAAATAGTCCCCCCTAATAGAAAAAGCTTCCTGTGAACCTGTAATGGCTGTCATAAAGCCAGTAACACATATATTTTGGGATATTCACAAATTCTAGTTCCAACTACTTATGGCGGCACCTGTGTGTGCCCCATTTATTGATAAATTACCTTGCGAGTGACCGCGCTGAAAGAGCCTCAAGCAAAGCTCTGCTTTCTCCCAAACCACAATAATGTGGCGAATGCACGCCAAGTATTACTGGTGAGGAGGCATAACCTTTGAACTACCGGAAGTGTCCGCGACCTGCGTAATTTTATGTTTCCCACCTGAGCGAACTGGTTTCGAAACCGAAACATGAGACCCAGCCGTAGCTAGAACTACTGCCTCCATCTGGCGTCTTAGTGACCAGCTATAAAATCAGAGTCCAGCCAATACAAGAACGCGCGCAATTTAAATCAATATTAGACCTAACAAAGTCAAGTGCGTCAGAGATGCATCTGGCAATCGCACTGTTTTTCGGTTCTTACTATTTTTTCACCAACCAATCTTTTTTATTATCCCTGCGGCTACTAATCTTAACATTCATCACCATAATCGTCATCATCAACAACAGTCATTTAGGTGCACTGCTGGACGAAGGCCTCTCCCCATTGACTTCCACCCGCTTCTGTCTGTGTTGTCCGAGTTTATTCTTTGCCTCCAAATTTTCTTATTTCGTGTCTCCATGTAGTTAATATCCTTCCCCTTCTTGTAGTCCCGTATCCCGGTATTCATTTGGTTGCCTTCGCGATCCACCTGTTGTCAGTTCGCCGTACAACATGGCCAGCCCAAGTCCATTTCTTTTTCTTAATTTGAACTATGATATCTTCTACTCAAGTTTGCTCGCTAACCCAGGTAGCTCGTTTCCTGTCCCTAAGCATTACTCCTATCATTATTCACTCCATGGCACGTCCAGGGGATCTACGTTTGCTTTCTAGTTGTTTAGTAAGGCGCCAAGTTTCCACTGCGTATGCCATTACCGGAAGGACGCATTGGTTGAATACGCGTGCTCGCATCTTTCTTTTTCTTAGGGATAGTGTGCTGCTGAGTACGAGCACGCGGGTTCGATTCCAAGCAGTGGCGCCCACTTTTCTGGTGGAGGCGAAAAGCAAAAACACCCGTGTGTACGAGATTTCGGCGCAGGTTAAAGATCCCCAGGTGACCAAAATTAATCCGGAGCCCTCCACTACGGCGCGCCTCATCGCCTGTGAAGCGTCTCGGCGCGTTAAATCCCACAATCAATCTATCAATCAATCAATCAATCAATTATCAATCATCTTTTTAGGGACAGGTGTAGCTTACGTTTTATTATATGCGAGTGCGTGCCCAGTGCACCCAAGCCCAATCCTATTCTGCGCCGGATTTCTTTCTCGTGGTTGAGGTCAGCATTTACCATCCGGCCAATGTAGATATATTTTTTATACTTGTAGCAGTGTTTCGTTGCCCATGCTGAAAAAGCCGTTTTCAGCATGTTTGTTTATCATTAGTTTAGATTTATTCATATTTATCTGTAGCCCGAATTTAAAACTGGGATTGTAGTTCTTCAATCATGTTTTTGGAGTTGTTCTGCAGATTCACTGAGCAAGATTATGTCATCTGCAAACCTCAAATGGCTCAAGTATTTCCCGTTTATCCGCAAACCTAAGTTTTACCAGTCAAGCTTCCTAAATACACTCTCCAGACATGCTGTGAACAATGTTGGTGAGATGGTATCCCATTGTCGCAACCCCTTTCGGGTCGGAAATTTTTCGCTTTGCGTGTGAACAGTTATCCTACCCATGCATTCCTTATATATGTCGTCTAGGAGGCGTAGGTAGGTCTCCGCTATTCCTTGGTCTTTTTAAGACGTCCATTACTGCGGCGGTGTTAACTGAATCAAACGCTTTTTCATAGTCCATAAATGTCATGTAAAGCGGCTTATTATGCTCTGCGGATTTTTTCTATCACTTGGTTTATGACATTGATATGATCCATTGTAGAGTATCCTTTTCTAAACCCAGACTTTTCACTTGGTTGTTGGAAATCGCGGCTGTCGTTTATGCGGTTGGCGTTCGTCCGGCTCTGGGCACCTTTAAAGTCCTTAAACATATTGAGAGTAGTTTAGCAAGCTTTTCTAGTAATTGTATCTCCGGCCTCCTTTAAAAAGTATACGGTTATGCCGCCATCGCCTGCAGCTTTCTCTGTTTCCGTGCCTTTAAGCGCCTTTTCTCCTTCCCCCTTAGTTACTGGCGGAAGATTGCAAGCTAAGCTCTAGGGTCAGTGGTTTTTTCCTGGTTTAACGTCACTGGTATATAGCGTGGTGTAGAATCGTTCAGCTATTCTGATTATCTCGTTCACATTGTTCTTAATGCTACCCCGCTCGTCTCTAATGCATACATTCTGTCTCTGCCAACAGCCAGAGTTCTCTTTGTTGCCCTCAAGCTTCACCCTATTTCCAACGTTTCCTCGATGACTGCCACGTTGTATGCACGAATGTCATTTGTTCTACTTCTGTTAATTAATTTTGATAGCTCTGCTAATTCATTTTGATCCACCGTACTCGAAAATTTCTGTTCTTGCGCTTAGCAATAAGTTCCTTCGTTTGCTGAGTAGTTTGCCAGTTTGTTTCCTACATGCTGCTTTTCCAATAGTCGCTGCTGACTCTGTGATTGCTGTTAGGTTGTCATTTAGGGTGTCAATACTGTCCTCGTTCTCACTGTCTAAATGTTGGAATTTGTTCCGAAGGGTTATTTTAAACACCTGCGTATTGTCTCTAACTGACTTGACGTTTGGTTTATTACTTTTTACGAGTTTCCTTCTTTCCCTTTTGAGATTCAACCTCACTTTGCACTTAACCATCCTATGATCACTGCACCGAATCTTACCTAGAACCGCCCCGTCCTGGATAATATCTTGGTTGTCACTCAAAATAAAGTCAATTTCATCTTTTGCCATCCCGTCGGGAATTTTCCGTGTCTATTTCCTACTCTTTCGTTTGCGGAAGAACGTGTTCATTATCCTCATGTTATTTCTCTCCTCAAATTCAACTAGTGTATCTCCTCGACAGTTGCGCGCGCCTATTCCAAGATTTCCTCTGTTTGTGCCTACTTTTTCGTTGAAATCTCCCATGACAATTCTGAACTGTGTTTTTCCCTTAGTCATTGCTGACTTGACGCCTTCGTAGAAACTATCTACGGCCTCATCGTCGTAGCTAGCTGTTGATGCATAGGCTTGTACTATCGTTAACCTGTATCGCTTGTATGGCTTGATCACAACGACTCGGACCCTTTCGTTAACACTGAAGAATTCTTCCACGTTAGCTGCTATGTCCCTGTGGATCAAAAATCCCACCCCGTGCTCTTTCTTTTCGTGAGGTCCCCGATAGCACAGTATATACCCGCTAGTCAGTTTTATGAAGCCTTCTCTTGTTCTTCTGATCTCGCTTACCCCAATAATATCCCGTTTAACGTCCGAGAGCTCCTCTAATAGTACAGTTAAGCTTCCCTAGCTAGACAGAGTACGTGCGTCTAACGTTGCCAAGTTCAAGTTCCAGAGGCGGCCTGTCCGGACCCAGAGATTCTTTTCACCCTCGGCTGTATCGCTGGCCTGACGACCTCCGGGGAGAAGGGCTCTACAGCTGCTGGGGACTGAGGGCCGAGAGTTGGGCTGGTCAATCATAAGAGGTGGGTTACCACGTATGGTTACCGCTGCACTCATTAAAGGTTACTGCAACTATTTGAAGTGTAAAGACTCCACTGTTGGCATAACTAGTTAGCATGGACGGTGCCACAGACCCACATGTGTGCCTGTACAGTGCCAGCATTTTGTAATGAATGCAAAAATACCGGTGCGCCCAAGGGAGCGGAAACTGTCTGGTCGGTGTGTACACCACGAGTAACCAACTTGAACATACGCACGATACGCATCAGTAAAAACTCGCGTTCATGAAATATACGAATGAGTGTATAGTTCGAGTATACTTCTTTGCTAGAAGGCAGGCCTGTCTGGCCATACATCAATATTATCTGTGCTGCTGCCATAGATATTAAAAATACAGTAGCACAGAACAAAGCGTTTGTGTTGATTGCTACCTTGACGTAACTGTAGTTGTTGCCCTATTTTTATCTCGACAACCAACCACGCAAGTTCACGTTTAGTTCTGCTGTGTGGCTTCCGTGATGAAAGTTTATTAAGCCCGCTTTCCTCCCTAGCCAATCTTCCTCCTGGCTGTTTAGATCGCCGATTTCAGCCGACCCGAAAGCTGTGGCAAAATGAACACGCGCGCGCAGTACGGAAGCGTCTCCACGCGCGGTGAACCGGAATCATAGAGCCGAGGTACAGCGAAAAATTAAAAGATGGCGCTGCGAGAAAAAAATGGCGCCATTTATATTGACGGTTTGAAAAGGGTGTTAGCGGTGGTGGTTCACCCGGTAACTTAGAAATCAAGAAGACTATTACGGAAAAATGTCTTTTCAGTTTTACAGCCTTATCGAAGATACTGTGATAAACTGCTTCAAGCTGCATCTCAGGCGTCTAGCTGTTCAGTTGCAGCAGTCGGCTATTAAATTAATATATGTGCATTAGAATGGGTAGATGAAATTAGGAATTGATGTATTAAGGGTAAGATAATAAAAGATGAAAGGAATAAAGAGATGAATTCAAGAAACAATAAATAAATAAGGGCAACTACTGAAGGGAAGAAGAAATGATGAAGTCAGCTGAAGGAAAACGAATGAATGAATGAAACGCAGGCTTGTGGTTGCTGTGTCGCAGTGATGAGTCTTAACAACTGGTTTCAGTCAGGCTGCAAACGCTTAGTCTTCCTTCTCTGAGACTGTAAAATAGTTGCCACCTGCCCCAAGTTATGGATACTCACGTGGGATATGTTTACAGTTTGCATCCAGAGGTCCCGTCGTTTGTTGCTTAGGGGGAAGGGTAACGTTGTTGGTTTTTTGGGCTCACCTCCCTGGCCCTTAATTCAGTTTTTATGTTCCATTTAACGTTGCAAATAAAGGTTTTTTACAAGTTAGCAGGATTACTGCACTTCCAACTATGTGTTCGCGTCATCCTTATCTCCTTCCGCCTAATCAGAATCTTGTCATTTGTATGTTCCTCTTTATTTTTATGCGTTGCCGCTTCAATCGTTGCTCTCTACACCATGACTGCAGAAAGAGGCTTAACTTCTGCCCTATTTCGTTGTTTCATATTTCAGTTTCAATCAGGAGTTCTCGCTAGAAACTTTCATTGCTGATTTCTTATTAAGGCAACATTTCTGACAGCGTAGTTCCACCCAAGGCATCGTATTTGTAGGCTTTACAGTGTTCTGAGTCAGGTTAGAACAGAACAAATATTTGCTCTTCCCATTAATGTAGTTCTGACAAAGGCAACATTTAAGTCCTCCCAGACGACCCATTCCTGTCACGGTTGGACAGTATAGAGCTCGGGCTTCAGCCAGCTAATGTGAGCTGGCAAAAGTGCCACGAACTAAAACATTCTTAAGGCACAGCATCTGCGCGCGCGTAGCCTGCTCAGAAATTCAGTCTGATTGAAATCGAAACACAGCGAAATTTCGTTGAATACTTATTTCAGAGGCGCATTGTGACACCATTTGTGTCCTTCTTTGTCATTGAGTCTGTGTGCAAGAAAAGGAACAACAATGCGGGAAACTAACTTTATAAAGAACTTCGCGTTAAACCAAAGATCATAAAAAATGCCAACAATCTTTTGTGCGTTCATAACTGAAGTGGCCGTTCACCACGTGACCAGGTGTGTTACGAAGGTGTAGAACACCGCAAGATCATTGGATCTGAAAGTGCCTGTTGCGAGAGACGACTTTTGTTTGGGGACTCATCTTTTGTTTTGCATGTGCACATTTTTAAACAAATAAACAGATAGGGACGAGCAACTGAAAGTGATCGCTACAGGGATGTGTATTTGTATGATGTCACTTCTGGTTATCCAGTCTAATATCGTCATCCATAGCACCAATGCATAGCAGGGAGGCTGGTTTCCAAGGTATTCAATGCTTGTGCCGTAGCGTTAAAACATTGTATCAGAATTGCACTACTTCCAAAAAATTCAGAGAGGAGAGACACTTAAAATTGTTCAAGTGTCGGATTGTGAAAGCGTGCATTACATTTTATTCCAAGCTATGTGGCCATTTATGCCTGATGGTAGATCTGTCGTGACTATGCAATCCTATGCTGCGACGTCGTAGCCACGAGAGAGATATATGATGAGGTTTTTTTTCTAAATGAGTCAAATCCACCCAAACTGAATTTGAGGAAACAGCGAAACTTTGTTGCGGGACCTAAATGCAAAAGCTATTATGTGATATGTTTTACCTATCCGCTGGGGGAAGCTTATGGCCACAAGTAACTACAGAATAATTAGTTAACTAATTATTCGTTAATTTTTAATTAGTTCATCCCCTCCCGAAAGTCCGAGATGTCAGGCGGGAACAAACAAGGAGGCTGCCATGTTGGTTATAAGACGTCAAACGAAACGCACACTCGCATCGGGAAAATGGATCTGGCTCATTTTCTGTCCAAAATGCGATCTGCGTACACGTTCTCCGGGCGTTATCTGAAGTATTATGTTGCAAAATGTTTTTTCATGGAAAGTATCCGAGACTTTTTTGTCGATACAGTTTTATCCTTAGTGACAAGTTTCTGTATTTTCGGTTTCTGGATTTGGCTCATTTCGAAAAAAAAAACTCATCATATGTCTGGCGCGAATCTTTGCATCGTAATGGTTGCGGTGGCGTCGTCTGGGGGTGGTTCTACTTGCAGCGAGAGCCGGCCTCTTTGCTCGCAGTGCGGCATTCTTGTGTTCTTTTGTACCTTCTTCGGAGGCGTACTTCTGCGGGCAACCACTCCTCACAGTTGCTGATGAGGTAGAGCGCTGCAGTATCCGTCAGAGTAGATGTGGCACAGACATACATAAACGTCTCCAGTGGTAAGATCGTGTCGTCTTATTGGCTGCCTCATATTTTCTTTTTACAATTGCGTCGTTCTCTTGTTACTACGACTGAAAGCCTTGCCCAATCGCGCTCTTCAGTTCTACATATACGCTGTCATTAACGTGCTTTGCTACGCTCCCAAGTCAAAGGCAACACTAGGTCTATCTTCTGAACCCCCCCCCCCCCCCCCCCCCGCCATGGTGCAGGGGACGGGCGGCGCAAGCGGTACTCGTGTTCTGTGGAGAGAGAGAAAAAAAGATTTATTATACTGATGAGCGGGAGGGTGTCGTCAGGGCCTCCAGCCCGTGAGGAGGCATCCTTATTCCAAGATGCCTTGGAGCTGGCTGGCCGTCCGGGCCCGTTCCACCAGTCGGCGCTGGTCCGAGAGCTCTGAGCTGGCCAGCTGCTCAACCCACTGCTTATAGGTAGGTTTGGGATCTCGGGTTAGAGTAGGGGTCCGTTGGCACTCCCATACTACGTGGTAAAGAGTGCCAGAAACAGGGCAGAAGTTACAGGAGGCAGGGTATTGTGTGGGGTACATAGCGCTTGGTATGGTGTTATTGGGATATGAACTGGTTTGTAGGCGCCGTAAAGTGGTTTCTTCGTCGCGTGTTAGGTGTGAATGGGGTGGTGGGAAGCGACGGCTGTCGTTTTTGTAGTGGGCTGAGATTTCAGTGAATGTGTGTAGTGGTACTGGCTTTGAGGTGGATCGGTCGTGGTGTTTTTCTCCTTCGATGGGAAGCGGCCCGGTGTGTATGAGCACGGGCAGCGGCGTGTGCCGCCTCGTTCCCTTCGAGGAACTTGTGCCCTGGTGATAAGATGATATATAATTCTGGTGATGCTCTTGATTGTCGCAGAATGTTCTGTGCTGGTTGAGAGATGCCGCCATTAGAAAGTTCCTGCAGGCGGTCTGGGAGTCGGTGATGATGGTGAGAAATTCCTCGCCCGTTGAGGCAGCAAGAGTGATGGCAACTTTCTTGGCCGTGTCAATAGAGAGAGAGAGAGAGAGAGAGAGACAGAGAGAGAGAAAAGCAAACGGAAAGGCCGAGAGGTTATCCACGCTTAGAGCCCGGATTGCTACTCGAAACTGGGGAAGGGGTGTGCAGGGGATGAAAGAGAAAGCAAGCAAAAAAGAGGGGAAAGGAGAAGGGCCCCGCTCACACTGCAGTCCCTTTTCGGGCACTAGAAGTGGTGAGAATGGTTACTGCTGCCAGCTCTTTTATTGAAGTGTACGGTAAGTGGTGATGGTTCTTGTGAATTGAGCGAGCTCATACCATGCGCCTTTGTTTGCTGAAAACCGGATGCATATTTCGGGGTAGGGGTTGCCAAATCTCTGATGGGGTTAGAATCTTTTCATCTTATACACGCAATATAGTCGTTCGGGTAGACTGGGTCCCGGTACACGCAGGCGGAATCGGCAGCGAGACCGCTTACGCGTGCGCGAGCGAGCACTTTGAACTCCGCTCCAACCCGGCGTTGCCCGTCCCATTTGCACAATACGACCACGACCCCTCAGAAGCAAAGGAGGCAGCAAGGCACGCGTCCAAGCAGTCGTTGCGGAATTTGGTTCTACCAGACCCCGCCCCCCTGCCCGTTGGATTGCCCCGTGGCGCACAAGTACTTCTGCACAAGGCCCGGGCTGGTGCCGCGCTAACCGATGATGTGTTGGCCAAGTGGCGTGCGTATGTGCCAAAACGTCACCAGCATGCCGTCGAGGTTCCGCAATCTGTGGCCACAGTTGCCTGCACCTCTTGCTCCACAGGAGCCACGCCGACTGTACACCATTTGTTGTGGGACTGTCCCGGCCTTCAAACGCTCCGTTTACAGTATCTTCCGCCCGGCGTCCAGCGGCTTGTGGAATAGACAACCCCGCTGCAACCCGCCACTGCAAGGCAGACGCTACTTTCTCTGTGGGAGTTCGCGCGCTCCTCAGGCGTCGACCGCCGAATGTAACATTTAAACTCCCCCCCCCTCTTCCCCCCCCCTTCCTTTCTTCCCCATGCTGACCGACGCGTCCACCTTCTGTAATAAAGTTTTGTTATGTTATGTTGGTAAGACGTTGTAGTGCAGGCGGAGAGATATTGCTAATCCCGTGTGCGTGAGTTTCAATCCTTGTATCTGAGATGCGGGGTGGCTCTTGTATTTCTTCCCAGGTGTTACGGACCCCTAGTTGCAAAAGTTTCTTGTTTGCCGTGCTGATTGGGAGCCCCATAGCGGTCTTGTAGGGGTGGCGTATGGTGGCGCTGAGGTTCCGTATTTCTTGTGGTCTGAGGGCCAAGTAAGGCATGTCACACGATATCCTGCTCATTAGACCGGCTTTGGCGATGCGTAGAGTGTCGTGTTCGTGAAGTCCGAACCCGGCTGGGTTCGAATCCCATGCAAGGATTTTTTTTATTTACTTTTATTCTGTTTTCGCTGTTGGGCATTTTGAGGGTCTTCCTTCAGTCACGTCGACTCCGGACACCGCATTTTCGCGGAATGGGGCATTTAATGTTTTCGCGTTAATACAGTATTACTAAAAGGCGTCGCTGCCTTTTGTAGGTCTTGGCACTGTTACAATAGGTACAATGCGCGCTTAGTTGGAACGTCTTCTGGGACAATTCCAAACTAATAAACAAAGTATCTTCAAAACCGAATCAAAATAAGTTCGACCTCTCCCCTTTAATAGTAACTCGAGTTTCACACCTTCGATTTACCAAGAGAATACACTTGAAATTTTATATGCTAGCCAAGATGCTGCTTCAGCCAAGTTAATATCAACACAAGCAATATTAGAATAGGGAAGGCACATAACTACGACAGGGCAGAAAGGAGTACTTTGCCCCTGCAAATCCTTCAAGGGCAAGACAAATATAGTACAGTAAAACCTCACTAATTCGGCCCCCATTAATTCGATAATTCATATAATTCCGTGTTCCTGCTCTCTTAAAAATGTTTATAGCCCTATGGCCGCAGATCTTCATTATTTCTGCGCAAATTTACCCGCGCACCGCATAATTCGGACCAGCACCTTCTCGAAGCGATGCCCTCGGTGAGGCGGATGAGGTGTTTGATGAATAGGTCCCGTGCTATGTCTTACTCCCGTCGGGTCGTATACTGTAAAAAAAGCTGTGGATGTTCTCGCTGTTCCGGAAGAGTTCTGCTATGATGCTGCTTGCAATAGTCTTGCTCTGTACAGATTGTCGCACGTCTGGAAACCTGTTCTTTCCACACCCAGCTATCCGCCAAAGACAATCAGCATCGCCGAAGTTCTGTGCAAAGTAAAGTTATGCATAAGGCGCTGGTTTTGTCATTAATTCGGCAATGCGTCATTCGGATAATTCATATACATTTATTTTATCCCCTATAAATCTGAATTCACAAGATTTCACTGCATTTATCGATTAATGTCTTGTAGCCACGTTTCTTTTCTGATAGTGTCATTCATGACCGTGGATGAAATGAAATTTCGGGCCTTCCTCTTTATCGAAAAATTTTCTGAATGCTTGCAACGCCCAATCTGCCTTTCTGACCCTTCACAACCGGCTCGCCTCGTACATTACCTGGAGTTCAAAATTATTCGTTCCATTTAACGAGAATGTTTCCCCATTGCATAAATGCAAATCCAAACAACTCAATTCCTCGGTTTATCCGTAGGTTCCATTCAAACATTTCTTATTTCATTTTTTTCTGTATATAACTTGGATATTGGTCACCTGCGTACGGCTAATCAAAGAAGCTTCCTTGCAATGCTTTCAGTCACAAGGAATACTTTCTAAAAAAAGGTTTAAGCCGGAGTCGATGAGAACTTCAGTCTGGGGTGAAGCAGCAAGCTAAATCCTTGTTGTACAAGCCGAACGTTGGAGGGATATCGAACGCCGTAAAGATATCCAAGCACATTTGTTATTCGACTGGGGTGCCCGAGGGACATTTACACTTTAAAACTGATGGACTCAGATTAGCAAAGCCGAGTGAGAATGTGCCATTTCTGGAAGATTCACAAAGCATTTGCGAGCTCTTAGTCGGCACACGTGGCTTGGAGTCGGTTGCCTAAGCACCGCGTCACGTCTTGATGACTAGGCAGTAACGGACCTATTCAAAGCCGTCCCTCCTTTCATTATTGGCTTCTCCCTTCGATCGGCTCCATCGCCAAGGAAATTGTGGCCACAGCGGCGCAGCAAGTCGGCTTTCCCCCGCGACATGGAAGCGGAGGCTCGACTCTGCCGGATTTATGTTTCCCAGACATCGCTCGGGGCGTTAGGCGACGCATTCGGTCCACCCGGGACCGAACCCCAGAGGCACCTTTCGTCCGTTTACGACCACGACGAGGAAGCAAAGTGGGCTGAGTAAGAAAGAAGAGGGGGCAGTAATAACGTCCATTGTGTCCAGACGACGGAGCATAAAACACGCCGAAAACGGGGTTTCATCAGCGCGAAACAGTGAGGGACAGACAAAGGGATAAGAATAAAACGGGCTCGCCCAGCGACGGTGACTGTGCTGGTCTATGAAGGTGCGCGCACCGCGCGGCTATGGGCCAAGCGCCGCCGGACGCATTATAGGGATTCGGGAAAGTTAAGCGTGTCCCCCGGCGGCGACCTCCCCACGAAAACGCCCTTTCTTTATTGGATATCCGCTTGGTCCCAGTGAAGCGGGTCCATAAAGCCCAGCCGGCCAAACAATGCCCGCTTTACGACTGTCCCCTCTCCCCGTTCCCGCTAAGCGGCACCTTCTGTCTTCGGGCCGGTCACTTACTCCCGTTGTACAGTCCCTTTTATGCCGCTTATTTTGTTCTGGCGCTCCCCTCTTTCTGCTTCCTCGTGGCTTTTATCCCCTTTCTCTGGCATGTCGGTAAAGGAGTGATACGCGACCGGCTCCCTGGTTGAAGGGTCTCGACCCGGGTTTTTATGGGCCTTCCAGCCGGCACTTTGTGAAGCCTCTGCGGAGTAAAGTTGTGGGTGTATGCGCTGTGTGTGTGTATTAGGAGGACGCATTTTGCGTCTTCTGGGAGCCGATCGGGAGCACTTTAGAGCGGGCACTGCGGGAAGTGAACAAGGGAAAAGAAGAGCTGCCTGAACGTTATCTCTTCAGGGCGGCAAAAAACTGTTCGGAGAGTATACGCACGAACCTTGCGGAAGAGATAGCTTGGTTGCGCGTTTCGCGCTGTGCGCGCGCCGAGTAACCGGAACACAGGATGAAAATGGCGAGTAGGAGTAGTGTTATCCGACCCTTCGTGGTACGGAGGACTTCTTTTCGGCGATTTCCTTAGCACTGAGTGACTAAATGTACCCGTGTAGCGGGTAGACAAAGAAAGGAAACGTCTACGAGATAACATTTGTTACGAGACAATCAACAAGAGGTCTTTCTAGCGGGCAGCCTCTACATTTATCTTATCACCAACAGATCCCACCACATGGAGGTGTAACCGCCACTGGACACGACACCCGACGTTATTTATTAACCACGCAAGTGTGGTATTGCACTTGCCGACATTGAAGTACACACTGAAAAGAAAGAATAAACATCTTTACCCGCCGCGGTGGCGCAGTGGCTAAGGCGTTGCGCTGCTGAGCACGAGGTCGCGGGTTCGATTCCCGGCCGCGGCGGCCGCTTTTCTGATGGAGGCGAAAAGCAAGAACGCCCATGTGTACGAGATTTCGGCGCACGTTAAAGGTACCCAG
This sequence comes from Haemaphysalis longicornis, assembly GCF_048455015.1. Lineage (NCBI taxonomy): Eukaryota > Metazoa > Arthropoda > Arachnida > Ixodida > Ixodidae > Haemaphysalis > Haemaphysalis longicornis. The sequence goes on from NW_027526295.1 coordinate 253,194,810, forward strand.
GTGGTCAAAACTAATCCGGAGCCCTCCACTACGGCACGCCGCATCGCCTGCGCTGCGTCGGCGCGTTAAACCCTAGAATCAATCAATCGAGCAATCAATCGCATAAATATCTTTAATTTCTAGCTTAATGGTGCAGGATGGTGAGAGCACCGGTGGGGGGCGTCCGCTGAAAAAGGATGTTCCTTATTCTAAGCCGAAGCATTCGTGTCAAGTTCACCAAGGTTTCACGGTGTTTCTAATGATCTCCGCGAAGCAGCCTGAAAGAGCCAGAAAAAAAAACAGAAATTCCAGCACAGTTACTGGTGGGAATCGAACCAACGTCTTAAGTGTTGGGAATGTGAGCACTGCCGATTGTGCCACTCATGGTTGATAGCTGCAAAGAGTTCAGAAGAATGGCGGAATTCGCGTTGGACGTCATCGTGCCGTGGATGATTGCGACACGCGAGGTGGTGCGTGCACGTGCTCGCAGTAGTACCGTGTACCATTGCAGGCGTAAGGAGTGTTGTGACACCATCGCATAATGCAATGCTGTTCAAATGGGAGTCCGCGGACCCCAGAAGGTCTGCGAGCGCATTTAAAGAATACGCGACGCCCTCCCCACTCCCCCCCCCCCCCCCTCTCCTGCATCCTTTTCTCCTTTTTATCAAACCTTGCTTGCTATGAAAAAACGTGGCTTTGCTCCATGACTTGTACGTTTAATTTCACCGCGTAGCACGAGTTTTAGGTTGGCTTTTTGCACAACACTGCAGCTATGCAAAAAAGCCAGACACGCAAGAGGCAGCATATAAGTGTTTGGGAGGCGTTTAGCTGCAAGATAAAACTTTTCGACAATATGACACGAATCATAATAAAAAATAGGACACAAAAAGCGGCCATTGATTAAGCATGTCGGGGCATTATCTGCAACAGGAAATGTTTGGCACGGGTTGATTGTTCATTGTGGGGTTCCCTTCACTTTTGCAGCTCTGGAAGGGGTCCCTGGCACACCGATGGTTGGGAACCAATGGCATGATGTATTTATGTAATAGCTTTACTAAAGCACTTAGCGGTCTTCGACTACCTTATCCCCTTTGCGGTATGCCTGACCCTGTGTAGCCTGTTACTTCGTCCCATCTGTTGAACCCAATTAAGTACATCGGTCCGTCGCACCCTGACACGTGACACGTAAGGCATGACGGAGTGTACACAATAGGCCCACGTGGGTGATGAGGGGAACCCAACAAAAGGCCCTTTCGTAGGAGGCGCTATCAAGGCAAACCCACCTTTAAAAATATAGGCCCCGAAGTAGTTTTATAGGAAAGCATGTTTACGCACTGCCTGGATTCCCACTCGAGAGTTTCTACAAACATTTTTCCAACCTTTTGCCAGGAAATTCGCGGTTAAACGAATTTCTCGGAATAACATTTTATACTATTATAAGTTTCCTCTCAGCGGAAACACGTAATATAACGAGGTCCGGTAATCTTTCTTCTCAAGGGCAGGTTTACGATGTGAGAATGATTCCCGTTTCCACGTGGAGAGCTCACGTTGCCTCAGCTCTCGGTCCTTGACAGGGTGAGTGTTTTCAGGTGTGTAATTTTGGTCAGTGGTTAGAAGAAGAAGGAAAGGGGTGGAAGGGGGGAGCTCCCGCGTCACTCGTTGGCCTCCTCGCATTCGTACGCACTAGTTCTGTCTTGAGACCGGAGAATGTATCAGCGACTGTAACAGGGCTGCCCACATTTAGCTTCAGACAGGTAGCGTGTACGCGCACTTACGAAACTTTCGCCCACTCGGGGGCCAATCTTCCAACCACCTACGGCGGTGGCGCATGCGCTGTGTGCAGCCTGTGAGCAAGCGTGCGGTAATGGCTGGTGCCGAGGCGTGTCTAGCAAACACGGCACGGCGTCAGCGGAGATGCTGCGCTGCCGTTCAGGCGCGACACGCTCGAGATGCGGCGAGTTTGTAGGGTGTGGCGGCCGTAAATCTCGGAGTCGGGCTGCGTGCGGGGAGGGCTATTTTCCGCCGTTTCTCTCCAGCCCGCCGGTCGCGGTGCTCCCGGTGACGGTACGAGGTCCATCGTGGGGCCTGTTCGCCCGGTGAACTCGCCTCGACATCGCGGGCTCGAGAGATGCAACCGCACCATCGGATGGCGTATACGTTAAAGGAACACCAAAGGAACACCAAAGGGACGTGGGCAGCAACAAGAAAGCGTCCGACGCCCTGGCCGAGCATGCCGATGGTCACTGTCACTCCATCGATTGGGATAACGCAGCTATTATAGCCAAGGAAACGAATTCAACCACGAGATTACTTTCGGAATCCGTGTTTATTCAGACGACCACGGACACTATCAACAGGACAGATGGCAATCTGCCGGCCGGCAAGCTACACCCGTTCATTACGTCAAATTTTAGAATCAAAAGCAACTTGCGGCTCTTTCCTGCTTAGTGTGATCAAGGAACCCGTACGGGTTCCGAAACGTCTCTGTTTTTACCTGGACTTGGTCAGTGACCGCATCTTCGTCCTCGTCATGATACATGACCAGACGAAGTTTCGTCGAACTCTTGACTACGTACGCCGTATGTGTGGACAGGTGGCCTACACCTTGCACGTGACGGGATCAAGTCTAGCCTTGCCTGCGGCAGCCTTTGCGACATTTTGATAAATGATCCGCTGTTTGAGCGTTTGTTTACAAAAGTCATTTGCAGGCGAGATGAACTCGGGGCTCTCAACTGGTCACTCTAACCCCAGTCATTTGTTACTTGAGAGCGAGAGAAATGGGTCTTTTACCATCGGTTTACTTTTTAGCATGGCAGATGCCTAGACACAGCAAAGTTAACGAGCCCAGCGAGATTACGCCTTCACACCTTGCTTTGCGCCTACTTATCATGGGCGTTTATGTGTTGGCTTTGTGGGTTTAGTTGCTCGCACCAAAATTGCGGGAGATACCATTTTTGCGCGCGATAAAAAACTGACGGCTCTCTTTGGTTCATATTTTCACGGGTACGGTTCGCTGACGACAGGGGCTGTGGAAAGCGAAACAATGAAAACAGAGATAGCGCTCAGCAAAGTGGAAGGAGGAGAAGGAGGAGGAGCGTTGCGGTAAAGCTCACTCATCGAGCCAGTCCTACCTCTGTTCGCATCCTGCTTTTCATCTTGTCCCCGAGGAACCACAGAGATCAGCGTGCCTGAGACGGGATCCCGTGTGACAAAAACAAAGGTGGCCAACCCAACCCCCCTTCCTCGTACCCTCGCCCCTCCCCCCAATTCCTTTTAGTGTACGGATTGCTACGGCGCCGTCGATATGGACAGAGTGCCAGACCACGAACGCGCAGACGACCGGACAATCGAAAAACGAGGGCATTAATTCCCCGAACAAGCGAATGAAGGCGGGCTGGTGGGTGCATGATGGTATACTTAAAAAACAGCGCTTGAAAGAACGGAGGGAAAGACGAGCACAGCGCTGAGACAGCGCAGTGTTCGTTTTTTCCTCCGTTAGTCTCGTTTTCAGCGCAGCTTTTGTAAGGACGGTAATGCTGCTAATCTCACCGCATTTAAAAATCTAATTTGTCTAAATCAATCTGGAAACTTTTGCGATAGCAAGACCTGAGCCCAAAGGTTACTTCAGCGAAAGAAAACCATATTTGATAAAACTGAATTGTAAAATTGCAGAAAAAAAGTCTAAATCACGACATTAATTGGTTATACTCATTGTAGTACCATGGAAGCAGTGACTAATGAGACCCGGTGAACTATATTTTCAGCCATGTAGCCCACTTTCACCGAGGCTGTTACACTGAGGCCTGATTACCTGATTGCTTTTAAGCATGATTACGAGGAGCCTGAGTTTAGAGCCGCAACGTTCCCTTTAGTGCTCGATAAAGGAAGTACTTTTATCGTTTTTTTTATTTGTTACCAGCTCATTTATTGTTAGACGGCTCTGCACCATCTACTTCAGCCCTTACTCCAGCTTCCATTACTAGGTTGTTTAGGACTTTAGAGCACCCGAAGTTGGATGTTGCGATCTGAAATGGCGCCTGGTTTATGAGTTCGCTGAAGACAAGTGCTACGGAATAATTTACGCAACCAGGGATTGCACCCCTCCTGCCCACAGTCCTACCATAAGTTTATCGAACGTTTCTAAAAAGGTTTTTCGAGTTTATCGAGTTTATCGAGCGCTGCCTCGTCAGTTTCTTTCGGAGGCCTACAACTAAGTAATAAGGCCTGGCTAGGTAGCCGAATACGAAGCCAAGCAGTCGCAGATAACAAGCCCGTCGACAGCTGAATGGGCAGAGTTAAGTAGCTTCGGTGAATTATCACGGATATTACGTTTCTCTCCAAACCGGGAGCGCCCCCATCTCGTCCTGGCTCGTTGGTCTAGGGGTATGATTCTCGCTTAGGGTGCGAGAGGTCCCGGGTTCAAATCCCGGACGAGCCCTTTTTTTTTCTTTTTTGTCGGCATTTGGTAACGCTTTACAAGGGGATTACGTGTTACTTCCAAAGGTCAACGCTGGACGCAACCACGTTTTCGTGTCTATGCGTTTAATTCGGACTTCCGCTTTTACAGGCCCGACCGAATTCTAATCCGGTCCAGTTTTCTGTTCTACTCTATTTTCCATGGTTACCCGCCACGGTGAAGCAGAACCTAAGACGTTGTGCTACTATACGCGAGGTCGGGGGTTTGGTTCCCAGTGGTGACAGCTGCTTATATGACGGATGAGAAAATCTGAAGTTCATTTCGACCATGTTTCGGCCCACTACAAGGAAGGTAACGCGGCCTGAAAGTAGTCCGTACACACCTCCTTCGCAGCGCGCCTCAGGAACGTAAAATCAGAAGTTTAGCTATTGGAGGGAACCAAACTTTCAGAAATTTTTTCCGGTTCATGTGGGGATTACAGGTGTGATGAAGCCTCGCTTGAGGAAAACAGTAGCGCTTGCCAGCACAGCTCATCGGTAAAGGAAGGGTTTCCAAACTGTTCGGCGGGGAGGGGGGGGGGGGGGGGCACATGTACCCCGTTAGCGATGAAGTGGACCATAATGTCAAATTTTCTGAAACAGCACAAGTGTCTGCATTCTAAAGGAACACAACAATAATTGTAAGGTTGGATCCTTCCGCTGCGCTAGAGCAGTAAAATCGAATACATGGCCCGTCACGTACCCAGCACTTGTCCGCACATTACATTTATTAGCGTTTGCTCCGTCGGTTCATGTATCTATGTGATGGGAGTGCTTCTCGAGTAAAAAGTATTTCAAACCTACCTTTTGTCATGTTTTGTTTTATTCACTGTGCCTCCTTGGGGCTAGCGATTGTGTCAAAAACGTCTGCTTTTTTTTTTTTTTGTTAGCGGTATCAGCTTTGTCGCAAGTTTTGTGTTTATGAGACCCAATAATTATCTTAAATTTTACTTCCCATCTAACTACCTTCCATTCTAAATCTGGTGTTCTTTTTTTTTTTTTTTTTTTTGCAAATGATTCTCGCAACCAAACCTGCGGAGTAAACTGTTCTGGGAACGTTGATCATGACTGATTGTGTTGATGCGCACAAAAAAGTAGCGACTAGTTTTTGAAGGCTCTAGTCAACGTACAAACAACGGGACTATTTTCCCGTGAACTTGACCATCCAACAGTCTCTCCCTTCTGAAATCACTAACTTGGATTGTATAAACAGGATTTATTACTGTTTCATTCCCAGTCACTGTATATATAAGGTCATCTTTTTCCTGTTTTGGGTGTACCAATTCTTTCCTGAATGCATGTGATATGGCCTTGGAAGCGCCAGAAATTAATAAAAAATACACTAAAATATACATTGATACACATACCCGGTATGCCACAACCAAAGCGAAGGGTTCGTTCATAACAAAGGGTCCGTTGATAACGAAGGGTTTGTTTAAAACAAGGCGAAGGGTCCGCTCGTAGCGAAAGCCGATCTTGCGCTAGTATTTCAGCTAAGAAATTGAAGAATTTGAAGCACCAACGCCTCAGTTGACCGGTGTCATCAGCTTTACCATCAGTTTGCTCTGGGCCAGTGAACGTAGCCCGACCTCTACCAGTACTTCCTCATTCTTTTTTTGTACTTTCTGGTCAAAAACAGGAGTGCCATTAGGCCAAAATTCAGCAAGCCTACCAAAATGTTTCGAACCCTAAACCAATCTCGCCCGAATGAAATAAAAAGGTGATGCGGAACGCACCACCTGCCTGCCCAACCGCTAAATTGTAGTTATACTTACATCGCTTTCAAACTTTCTATCTCGGTATTTATTTATATTTCAGAATTGGTAGAAGCTGCACACGGTGTCCTTTTTACTTCCTGTGATATTTCGTAGTGCGCTAAAGAAAGTGAGGCAGAGAGAAGAGGGAGAAAGAGGACTGGAAGATTAGCCCCCCACACAAAGCGTTTCGCAACAAGCTACAGAATCAATTTTTCACCTCTGAAGATGAAACAACCCGTCATGCGCTTGAGTATATCCACCTGGCTTTTCGGTGAGCGCAAAGGTCTGTTGCCAGCGGACAGACTAATCGGCTCGGTTGTGAGGAGACCTTCTTTCTAACCCAAATGGCGCGGCGGCCTGCGTGGTGAGATCAAAAGTGTTTGTTTTTGTAGAAGCCCACCAGAACCGGAGACTCTGGAGGGCGCACGTGACACTTGTTGTGACGTCACGCGTGGCCTTGCACTGAGGAATAGAAATAAAGCCGTCCCGAAATAGGCCTTTCAGGAAGCACGTGGCGGGGGCTCGTCTTTGTGATTGTTCCCCCCATGGAAACTTTGCGAAAAAATGAACTTCGCAACGTGAGAGAATGAACAGAGCCAGCAGTTGGGGTTTAGTGGACGTTCGTTGTTTCGTAAACCATTTTATTTTAATGGAAGGAAATGGTTAAGGGAAACGAAAGGAAGAAAGGAGGGGTGGGCGGCCCTCTTATATAGGTAAACCAAGGCTTACTGCGGCCTCCGCCGCTGCTCGGCTGATCAGTAGGACCTGAGCTTCAAGCCGGTGGCTGCGCAGCAAGCACTCTCTTATCTCTAAGTAAAGGTGGGGGTTGGGGTGGGGTGTTTGGGGCATAGAAATGCGAGCTGGGTGGTAGTGCTTGGTGCGTATGGGCAGGGGAGGGAAGGGGGGAGGCTAAGGGACAGAAGTATGGATATGCTGTGCGAGAGGTGTTGTGAAGGTAGGTAAATTGTAATAGGTATTGATTTAAAGTCTTCGCTCTATGCGGGCTTTTGAGGTGTTGAGGAACGGGTGAAGAGTGTTTGACGAGAAGCCCTCCAATTGTGGAGGATGTCTGTGTAAGTTTGGAATAAAGAGAGCAGCTGGGGGGGGGGGGGGGGGGGGGCTATATTATATTAATTATCTGTTCGTTTAACTAACGTTCGGGTTTGGGCTAGTAAGTTCATCATTAAACTGAAACAGCGCTTACACGAACACAGTAAGAGAAGACACAGACACGACCGCTCGTGTCTGTGTCTTCTCTTACTGCGTTCGTCTAAGCACTGTTTCACAGTTTGATGCTGTTCGTTTCTTATTCACTGTTCTTTATTTTTTGCCGAAGCTACAGGGAAGGCACTCGGCCCCGCCATTCTGCTCAGCGGATTTGCCAAGCGCTACAATTCCAAATCGGTGAGTTTGTATAGGTCCGCTTCGTTGAACGTGTACACCACAGCATAACGAACGCCGTCAAAGCGGCGGAGATGTTGCAGAGTAATTTTTGAGCCGAAATATTGAGTCAAAGCGCAATCAACTGCTATCCTGCCCCTAGCCGAACTTTGGGTGATGTCATATATATTTACAAAATACAGCGGCTATTAGCGATGCTCAGGTGCGAAGCAGAGCGTTTTAGTTCACATTTTATGTACGCCTGCGCCGTGTGCCTTCTACCACCGAGGAAGCATGGGGCCTTCGTGTGCGGGCGACACACTTATACGACACGAGTGCGCAAACGACAGAGCGCCCAGGTGCTTCTATGTGTACGGGCGCCGCCGACACATTCCGGCTCGTCCTATCCAGCTGCAGTGATGCCCTCGAAGGAGAGGAGAGATGCCCTAATTGCGGCAGCAGACACCTCCGCAGGCGTCGGAGCGGCGGCGGACAAATTACAGGTCCTGATCGCCTTTGTATGGGTGGGGCCGGCTACGCCACGCCAGCGGTACGGCCTATCCGTCGGGTTGCGGGCCTCAACGCCTTACTGGATGGGCGGTCGCGTCATTTGGGGAAGCAAGCACGACGCCAGGTAGACATCTCTCGGTCGTCAATCGTTTCTTGGCGCGACTGTTTGCGCAGCTAGTGCTAACGTAGCAGGCAATGCGCGATTACTGCTACTGCTTAGGAATTTCAGGCGCATGTGACGATGCGACATTTTCTAAACCGACAAGGGAAATCAAAGGGAAACGGCGGCCTTGGCCTGGGGGATTCAGCGACTACTCTTACGGCGGCGCTGTCCAGGACCTTGTCGGAGTTCCACTGTGGTGTCACCCTTGAAAAAAAATTCATATGCAAGAAGGCTGTACAAACACTTCATCGTGAATGTCATAGTTTGACCAGTGAAATGTAATGTTACTCGGCATATTAAAAAATCGAATTGGATGCTTAACCTTCGGCACTTAATTTAGGCTACTGTCTTTCCAACATAAGAAAAACGTTCAACGCAAAGTTTGGGATTTAAGGTGAATAAACCCGGGCTTTGCGCGAAAAAGAAAACACACACAGAAAGGACGGGATGAGCGCAAACTCTCAACTAAACTTTATTGGACGGGTCACACAAATATAAGTACACTTATTATCTGGTCGCTCATGCGCATTCCTACAATTATAGCAATCTTTAAAAGCAGCTCTATCACAACTCTACGGACACGTGTCAAGATATACAATCTCTTGTTTATGAAGGAACACCGATGTGTCACTCACGCATATCCTTCTCCCTTCTTTCTTATATGGTAGGCCTCTAAAATTTCTCGTGTCTTTGTGTCGCTACACCTGCGCAGAACCTCAATATCTTTTAACAGCGGTTCACACTCGCCACTCGAGCAGGCCAGACAGTGAGTGGCCAAGTGGGCATTAGTTTTGTTTTGGCTTTCACTTTCATTTTACTTTCAGTCGCTTTTCTTGCTTCCAGCGTGACACAAAAACTCAAGCAGACGACCTAAAAGCGACAAAATTCAAGATATGGCATCTGCAGATCAATGCTGGCCAGCCAAGCTTCGTTCGTGAATAGCAACAGACGCCAAGACACTGATTGCAGTTTAAAGGGCGTGTCCATATTTGCCGCTTTAGGTTGCTTTCTTCTATATCGCGTTGCCTTCTGCGAAGTGTCTTCAGTAGCGCGTGGGCGATAGTTGGCGGTTCAACCCTCCTGAGCATTGTAAATATAATGCGACTGCCCCACCGTACGGATGTTATCTCCCAGAATGAATAGCGAAGCGCAAAGCACAGCTCATGTTTTTCCGTTTCCACGACATATGCGGTTCGTATGTGATCACGCCCTTGCACGCTATGAAAAAGCTCATCATCTCTCAAAGGTTTTATTCCGGCCCCTATAGTGATTGTGGGTGCCGATCTCCGGGAGTGAAACCATCGCAAATTAAAAAGACGGAAAGAAGAAAAAAGCAGTATCTTTCACTCTAATCTCACGCTGAACCCCTCTTTCTGGCAACCTTGCCCAGTCACAATTCGCGTGCGCATGTATGACGCAGTTTGAGGTCAACTGATCGCGCCCGCGAGCTGCGCAGGCGCACGTGAATTCACGATGACTTCAGAGCAGCTCGTTCGTTGCGACATGCAGAAAATATGAAAAGGAACGTCCCGGTGGAACAAACCAATGAATGAGGCAGAAAATGAGTAGGCAGGTGCAGCACGCCAGCGAGGTGGGGTGTTTTCAACATACCGCGTCTGTATAGTCATGGAAAAATGAAATGCGAACACAAAAATATGAACCAGAACACACTAATAGCGCGATTTCTTTCCGCGTAAATCAAAATGGCGTTTGGCTTAGTTACAAAAACAAAGTTGGCAAATTTGGCTTTCCAGACATACCAATAGCACGCCATTACTGTACCTCAACGAACAGTATTTTTCCATTTTGCGTGTTCTGGCTCATATTTTCGCGTTCGCATTTCATTTTTCCATGACTGTATATGGCAGCAGTGCGCACGTGAATGGGGGAGTGGAGTATAATTTCCTTGGTACCATTATGTGACCCTCAAGGTGTGTCGGCAAGCAATTGGCCTATCTATTGCTGGCTAATTTTCGGCCTACGTATGCGCCGTGATTGGGCCATTAGGCATGGACACTTTTCTCGTCTTGACGACCCACTTGAAAGTCTACAAGCCATCAGGAATATATGCATGTCAGCAACGTCATCACCATCGTCATAACTATTGTCATCATCATCAGCAGCAGCAGCAGCAGCAGCAGCAGCAGCAGTCTACTTTTGCCCTCTGCAGGACGAAGAACGAACATAGCCGAACAGCCTCAGCTGGTGGACACACCTAGGTTCTGCATATGGGCCCCAGTGAACAAGTAACTACTCCCCTGGGCCGCCGTCTGGGCCGTTTAGAATTCTCAACAAAAGTATTTCCTCCTCCTCCTCCAACTTCTAATAGCTTGCGGTGTCTGCGCGGACTCCCATAACTTCCTTGCCATTGTAGCCACCCCGTCATCGTGACGGTCCTCCGGTTATGAGTTCTCCACATTTCAGTACAACTCCACTTGTTTTCCTAACTTAAGCTAAGGCGTTTTCCACGCGAGTTTGCTCCCTAATATGAAAGACACCATCTCAATTATTCCCAGCATATCTATAGGGGGTGTTCAGGGAGAGAGAGAATGCATTTCCCTTTCCACAAAATCGCCTCTACGGCCCGTCTGGTCGGGTGCTGCTGTTCTGCCTGCCTTCCCACAAGCACTGCGTGCTTAGGAAGGCAAAGAAACCCTTGTACCGCTATGATCTGCTATAAACTCTTTAACTATCTATCTATTTAATAGTGGAAGCGAGGTTATCCGAGCAATTTCGCTTAGCTTTCTACGTCACATGAAGAAACAAAAACATGAGGGTTTGGGAAATATTGTGAAATCCCTTTGTGAATTTGAGACCTATGTTTTGTATAATACATAAGAAGTGTAGTAATGACTTTGCTTTGTGCTTTTTCTCTATTACGATTGTGCTATCATGCTTAAATTTGTGAGCAGACGTGTTGTTATGTACGCTGTAAATCGGGTGGCTGAGGCCTCTGTCAGGCCACGTTCGCCTTTAGTCTCAGCCTCCCCTTGGTTCTTGCCAAAAAATAAAAAATAAAAATAAAAATAAATAAATAATGAGGTCATGCGCACAAACTTTCAAGCACATACACAAAGTTTGGAAGTGAAGTTAATCACAACACTTAGTCCAAGCTACCAACAGAGCGTTGGTAGCCCGTATTGCCTGCCGTGAGTCCGACCAAGAGCCCAAAACTGCCCTCAGTTCAAGGCCTGAGTGGTGGGGCGCTTGACTGCGGTAAGTCACGGATACGAGCGAACTGAGAATGTTTGAGCCACTTGAGATTTGCGAATGATGTTGTCTTGTTTATTGAATTGAGAAAATACCTGGAGAGAGCGCTTCAGGGACCGTACTCCGAAAGCTTAGGTACCGAACCCATGCCTTCCGATCACTTGTCGGATGCCGAATTGGTAAGGCATCTGACACGTAATTGGAAGGCATGGGTTCAGTCTCCCCTATGGAATCGTGCTTTCCTCCCTTTTGTTTCGTTACAGAAAATAAAAGGGTTAACTTCTTCTTCTTCATCATCATCATCACCATCATCATCAACAACACCAACAACAATAATAATAATAATAATAATAATAATAATAATAATAATAATAATAATAATAATAATAATAATAATAATAATAATAATAATAATAATAATCAATCAATCAAAAAATCAATCAATAAATGTTTATTATAGTGCCCAGGAACAGCGGAGGCCTTCGTGCTGGAGCACTCAGAGGGGAAAATGCAGCACTGTAGTACATCAACAATTTGCTAATAAACACTCAGTGAGCAAAAAAAGAAAAGAAAGAAAGACCTACAAAAAACGGCAAAGAAGATTAGAAATAAAATAGTGCAATCCAACCGACTTTACACAATCAAGTCGTGCTGGCGCACAGAAAAGGTACAAGACAGCAATGAAATGCATCAACAGCTGGTAAAAGAACAGTGAGTGAGCAAAAAATAAGAAGAAACTACAACTTCACAGAAGAGTAAAAATGCCATAGTGTAATTTTAGGCAACATTACACAATCAATAGAAACTGTAATGTCTGGCCAATTGCAAGAAGACATCTTACAATAAGCGTAACTATACGGAAGGGTGAGTGAAAAGAAGAAAGTTTTTACAAGATTCTGGAAGCGTACATTTTCAGTTTCAAATGGACGCATGAAGTGAATATGGCAACTTTTAATGATAAAAACGGCAGAAAAAGAAAAATTCTACGATAATTACAGTCGCAGTATCAGCACAATACATGAATAACCAGGAACAAGAACAAGCTCAGTGAAGTCAATGCACACGTCAGGACGATAAGTGAAGAAAAAGAGCACTGCCAAGATGAACCTAGTGTGTCAGAGCTGACAACCCGGCCAAAAACTCCCGAAGAGGACGCTGGAAGATATCGAGCTTCTCGGAGTGAACATTATGCAGATGCTGCATCCTTTGAAGAGGAGAACGTGTGCTGAGAGCTCCAGCTGCTTTAAAAGGGTGGGCGAGCCTTGTAGCTTTTTGTGGAACGCGAAAACTGATTGATTCAAGTAGTTCCGGGCATAAAATAATACCATGAAGCAATTTGTACATGAAAAGAAGGTCTGAGTGGGTCCGCCGGGAACTTAGAGAAACAATTATAGGGATAGGCTCCGAAGGAAAACGATGCCTAAATATTGATGAAAATTTGGTTTGTACACGCTCTATACGTTGACAGTTGGAACTACAGGTTCCATTTTAAACGGCAGAAATAATAATAATAATAATAATAATAATAATAATTATAATACTTTTATTTCCATTCAAATAAATACATTTTATAATGCCGAGCCTGCCGAAGCCTCACAAGGGCTTGTATGGCAACACTCGGCAGCTGGGGCGAAAATAATAATAATAATAATAATAAACATTCAAGTGGCGCGGCGTTCTGGACAGCTTTCCTTTCTGTATTACTTGAATGAGCCCTTCATTCCTAGCATACAAACGCCATCCATATCGATACATAAATTTACATATACAATTTATTTAATATTTTTCTTGTGTAGGCATGGTATTTAGAGCTTTTCTCGTTATGAGGATCCAGGCTATGTGTCGTTATGAGGATCCATTTTTCACGCGTTGTAGCCCAATCCGCTCCATTTATTCTTCCCTTTAACACACCGTTGTCATGCATGCCCTCTGCTTCTCGTGTTCACGAGTACATGCTCCCCGCGTGGTCAATTTCTTCATCCGCTGATTCTAACTAGGAAAAAAAATGAATTGCGCTGCCCGACCGGCTGTGAATACGAGATGTGAACATTCATCCCGCAAATAGGTCGTTATAATTCATCACTTACGCATGCGCAGACTGAAACATAAATACACGTAAAAAGTTAATTAAAGTATTCGAAAAACACTGCAGACGTCTCTGTTTAGGATTGAACGAGGTCGTAAACTCCCGCCGCGCTGTAAATCACTCCTCCCCGGACGACACCCGCATGTTTAAGGGCTGAAGGCGAGCACCAATCGTTTCCGATAACGTAGCTTGCCGTCGCCCTGCACACGTCGTTCATTATGGACAGGACTACTGCTGGGCCGGGCTGTTGTTGGATGGCTTCGCTGCTACCGCCAGATAACCGTAAGCTTGATCCGAAATCGCCTTCGGGTCGTTAAAATGCTGGTACTCGGAGCTCGTGGTCCTGGGTGTTGTGCGGAAGGCATTTGGGCATTGCTAATCGTCTTTCCTTGCATGGTCACCCCAGGACCGTCCGGTACGTGGCGCCGTAAGTGCAATAGGAGTTAACTGCCCATGCTCTGCTCGTTGAAAGCAACTCGGTGAGAAAAACTTGCGATAGAAGCAAATAAAGTAAACTTGTTGGCTGCGCGAATGCGAGGGATGAGTGATGTCATTGGCGCGGCAAACTATTTAATGAGCGGACTGTCGTAGATCAACAAGATTAAATTCTTAAGTATAAGGATGTCCTTAAGTGTCGAAGTCGAAACAGAACATCATCTGACAGAGAAAGGAATATTACAGTAGTTAAATATCATGGTGGGAAGCAACTCCATGAGATAACTCTCTTCCCCGTGCACTTTACCATTCCCCCTCGGTTTCTTCTTTTTACAATTATGCCTCCTCAGCCCTTTAAAATACGCGCATATTAATGACTAACGCGACTTGAATGGGAGTAATCGCAACAATGGTTTGATAGAGACATTCCAGTTAGCTGGAAACCGTATCCGTTAGAAGCCCCGGAAACAAGCAGATCACATGAGGTTTACTTAATGAAACTGAGGGATTGAAAAACGTCTGTTGCACTCCATCAAGCTCGACAACAGCTCCGAGAGCGCTGCGCGCACTTGCTTGGGCGGAACGCTTTAACTCCATAGCTGACAATTTCGGTTACTGCCGAAGCAGCAGCGCACCGCGTTCATCCATCAGCGCCGACCATTGAGGGCAAAACAAAGTACTCCGTAGGAAGCGCCGATGGGGTAAGTATGTGTTACAGCTTCATTTCTGCCCTTCAGCGCCTGTCTCATCTGCTTTGTTTATTCGTCCATGTTTTTTTATGTTGTTGCTTCGCTTCACATCATGGCAACTATTCACCAACTAGTTCAGCAAAAAGTTCTCAGATACAGCTTCATCCCTTCCGCCGAACGTGGGTTTTGTGGTCACCGAACAGCGTTCAGTGGCTCAGTGGCTCGGATGATGTGATGCTAAAAATGTTCCCGTTCGTAGGGCCGGCGTGTTTCTGACGGAGGCTAAAGGCCAAAAACAACCGCGCGTACCATGCTTAGTGCACATTGTTTATAAATCTGAAGGGTTAGCCGCTGTTGGGCATCATAACACAGGCGTAACTCCGCTTCGTTAAGCTTTGTGTTCCACGGGAAGTGAAAGCAAAGGTTGGGGTAAAGCAGCGATGCCGAATGTGGTATTCGAGAAGCCCTCACAAACGTAGGCTGTCGGCGTTCCCCAAAAAAAAAAGAAGAAGAAGAAGATCCATTGCTGTTTCTTCACAGAGGCCTGCTACTTAGTGTCTGGTTGCTTTGTCATTGTGTCAATAAAAACACAAGAACACCGTCCACAAAAAATCATAGTAAAAACCGCTTAACTTGGTGTAAGAACGAAGCCCCATGGAATAATGCTATATAAATTGTAATAATACCGCTATAGCTTCGTAAATCGTACATCTTGGCAGCTTCGTGAAGCATGATGTGGGTTCGTAGCTTCAGTTTGTAGCTTCATAAAATCTAACGAAGCTAGAACGAAGAATGTGGATTATCCTGCAGATTGGCGCACAAAAGAAATGTAATGCTGTATTGTAGGAAGCTAACAGAAAGATAAAATGTAACCCCCAGCCCGGGTACGGAGAGCACAGTTATTAGGATAAGTGCATTGGAAATACACCTGCGGTCAGTTGCGGCTAATTATTGCGGTAAATTATTTCCTTTTCTATTTACATGTATTCGCACCCTGTACCACACCTATAAGATTGTGTTCTCAAGACCTTGTACCCTGTACCGTTCTCAAGACCCTGTACCGCACCCTGTACCACACCTATAAGATTGTGTTAAGATTCATACAAACTCGAGGAGTGACGCAACCCTTCTTTGGTGTGACCTCATTTTTTAAGCTCGCTTTTTAAGTTCAACTTATTTTTAGAGCTGTAGGGCCGAAGAGAGGGAGAGAGATAGCGAGAGAACTTTATTCGCTCAGTACATAGCTTGGGCTCTAGCTGTCACGTTAGTCAGACAGGAGATCTTAGTTCCTGGCGGCTTGTTCGGCCATCTGGACAAGGCTTAGCTGCATTAGGGGATTGAAGCTGCGCAGCAGGATCTCACAGTGCTCTGTGTGTTCGATGTCTACGGGGGGTAGGGCTTCTTGTTGCGTGGTTTTTTTCTGGCATTTTCGCATAATGCGCGTGAGGTCTGAGCGGTGGCCACAATGCTTACATTTATCGGAGAGTATTTCTGGACGGCAGTAACTATAGGCCACCGGGTTCGGTAGGTATTGGTTTGAAGTTGTCCCCATGCCTTGGCCTGTGCAGCGTTGAGCCTATGGTGGGCAACTGGGAATCGGCACCTGCTAAGCTTGTAACAGAAGGAGGAAGGTAGATTAAATGAAGAGGTTGGCCTCATTCTAATGAAGGCATGGCTACTTATAATCATTCAAATCTTGTAGTTGAATTTGACATGAAAAGTAATAAAAAAACACAGCAGCTCATACAACTATTCACAAATTAAGGTAATGTTTGATGTACACACGCTCACACGCCATCAAGATATGATTTGAATAAAATAGTGCACCGACAATGTTTACCAAATCATTACATGGCCGTAATATCCACACAACAAACGTTATAACGAAATTTCAATACAGAGGCCGCGTAATTAAACCATCCGTCATGTTTGTGAGGTAAGCACCGGAAGCAAATACCTAGTCTACTAGCTGGAGCAAACACGCAGAGGGAAAAATACCGAACATGCTATTTAGGCACAGAACTCATTCACCTCGAACAGTTCGAAATGAAAACCTACGATTTGGGAAGCGTTAAATACATGATCGAACATTCCAATTGAATCTAGAAAATCCCGCAAAGCGGACAAAACTTTGCTTTGACTGTGGGCGTTATCGCATGGACCCAGCGAGAGAGTAGTTTTTGAGACCAGACGCCCCTTGTCAGGCGTTCTGGGCCACTCATCCCCGCATTCAAATAGCATGTGGTCTATCTTCACTTCAGTTCTCACGGTAGCAGAATATGTCATCAGCGAGCCCAATCCGTTGAAAAAGATTTTTGGTGTACGCAACATGGAAGTGGAGACAATGAAAAGGAACAGCAGATACGCCGAGATGCGATGTAAAAGAATAATAGAGCGGCGGGTCCAATGAATGCAACTGTGACGCATGGTGCGTGGCCGTGAGCAGGATTTTAGGGGCGGAGCACCTTAGGACCTCGCTTTTTCTGGGGCTTGGCGTCCGTGTACACAGTGTTGCGCATGCGCGAGCAGCATTGGATTGGATTGATATGGATCGGCTTGTATTGGATTAAATTGAATTGTATCGTACTGGATTGCATTGGAATTGTATATACTGTACACACGCGTTGTCACTCATTTACATGCGCGAGAGGGCAATGCCACGGGTGATTTACGGTAAGAACGATCCCCAGTACATCGCCCACTCGTCATGATTCACTTCGTGGAGATGCGTGAATTTTTTAACGAGGATCTGCCAAGTCAACTGCCGCGATTAACATTTCGCGTCACCTTGTGAAGGGGACACTCAGCGACCACTTGCTGGGGTGGACAGTTAGTATTGCCGACCGGCCTGAGCGTTTCCACTACGGGGCCTGGATTGCGGTGAAAAATGAAGTGCCAAGTACGAAACGTAGTCCTTGTAAGAGCGTGACAGTTTCTCGCAGTACATTTCCGGGCGGCGACAGAGATAACAAATCATTCGCAAAAGCTGAAGTATCCGGTGTCTGCATGGGGATAAGGCAAATAAAATAAATAATAGGCACTGCATCAATGTATCTTTCATATACACGAGGTTACCCAGCGTATATATGCGTGTCACGTGCAATACCATTTATACAAATATAGATAATAGTACCACCGCGTTCACTATAGGTGCATTCACTGGCTTCGCAACGCTGTAATCACCAAGAAGCGTACGTGACTGTTTTGGCGGCGTCTAAAGGCGTGTCCCCGTGCCATGTGCCTTCCGGGTAGTCGCGAAAACGCGCCGTGCGGGCACCGTGTAAGCGTGGGTGTTCGATATAATCTTGAAGATTGAGTGAAAAAAATAACAGAAAATGTATGTGTGTGTGTGTGGGGAGGGGGTGGTGCCTTGGGCGAACAATATTCGTACACGTCCTTTGGCTTACAGCGTATCGGATGAGCTCCATGATCCCTTTCACGTGGGTGTCAAACCTTAGGGCTGAAGTAAATCATCTGAAACGTCTTCCAGCCTGGGGTCTTCCGGACGACGACTCAACTGGCAGAAGGGTTTCTCCCCAGACGGCAATTAAGGGTTTGGAGTAAATGTGTCGAAGCTGTTCGATGCATGTGAGGAACCATATTCGGCACTGAATTTGTGAAAGCCCCTGAATAGCGAATAAACAGAGGACCGTGGGATAACCTGTCAGCGACGCGCCCAGCGCGCTGTGGTCGTTGGTGCGTACTCAACGCATCGTTGAGGTGCACGAACAAGACAGGGCCCTGCATCCGCTGCTGACTCGCTTGCGTTGTATTTACTGAAGGAGCGAGTTACGTACCGGATTCCGGGACGGCTCGGATTCTGGCCGGGCACGTTGCCTTCTCCGTCTGTTCTTTATCGCGGCCGGACATCGAATCGGAGTAGCATGGCGGGATGCTTTCGTGGCCATTCCTTGTTCGTCTCGCTCCGTACGCAGGAGAAAAAATACTTTTTTGCTGCTCTTCGTTCGTGGTATGTTTCTCTTCGCTTCGTGGTGGCGTCCGGATCACATTTTGTGGGCGAAAGTGGGGGAGAGAAAGTGATAGAGCGGGGAGAGGGTTTGATTTGTCGCGTCTCGACGGCGGATGCCTGTCCCTGCTGGAATTCGCCAACCGGAAGGGTCCGTGGCTGTTCTGCGCCGCGACTGGTCGACGGGCAATCGAAAGTTTTATTTCATTTACCATACCCAACAGGTCCCAGCCTCTGGGGTTGATCGAGTGTATAGACGTGTGTTTCTAATGGTTTTAGTAAACGATTTGACCAGCCAGTTCATTTTTCACTAGCAATATGGTTGCTGCAATGGTAACTTGCGTTCCCCGCCGTTTCGTGCCACCACCAATTGTCGCCAGAAACACTTAAGGATCAGTTTTCGACCATTCTCGTCGTTCTTAGCACAATTCATTGTCAGATCCTCAGGATGCCGTAGACACAGAGACTTGAAGTGCTCATTCACGTGAAAGCGGAGTTAAAGGTCTGTCCTGCCAGAAGATGGGTCTGGAGCCAGAGTATGCCCCCTTTGGTCCGTTAATCTCCATTACTTCCCCCATATATTCTCCCGAGTACTTCAGGTGACCTGGTACTTATTTCGGATACCGGTACTATGAAATGGACCAGCGACAACACGTTTACCTCAAGGAATGTTTGGTATGCATGTCTTCTTTGGCTTTATAGCTTAATGGTCTGAAAAATAGGTGTCTCATCGCACTAAATTCTCTTTTCCGAGCATAGAAATTTACTGGCATAGTATTTTTAACATTTAGGGCACACGGGGTGAAATTGTCATTTCTATTTTCACAAATTTTGACATTCCTAATTGGGGGCTCCGCAGTTTGAATCAAGGTTGTACCATTCGCCTTTTCTCAGCGACTCGGGTCGGGCACTTCTTACAATAGTCTTTCAGTGGCAACATCATTTTCCCTGTTAATGAACTGCTTACCACAGCTTCGATGTTTCCATTCGTTTGGCTGCGTACTACCTCCCACACCCGTGCGCTTCCCACGAGCCCACGGAGTTCGAGAAAGTCCGGAGTCAAACGTCTCAATTCCTGATGTCGAACGGGCGTGCGATACTCCTACACTCGTAGGGCGTTTCCGCAGCTCGGGGCATCGCCGTACATTATGCACACACAAATGAGCCACAATCGCGTCTCTCAAGCCGGTAGTGCACTTACGCCCACGTGTTCGCGGACGCTCTCGGAGTCGCGCTCGGGCGACACATGCTTCGCCTATCTCTAAGCTCTCGTTTCTTGCTTTCGCTTCTCATGGTTTGAGGTTGTTAAAGGTCCTCTCCAGCCTCCTCCCGACGGAGATCGGTCTCGCGTTTCTCCGCGGCGTGCGACCTCCCGCTTCCCCTCAGCGGCTACCTCCGGCCGGGCCGAGTGCGGGCGATTCCACGCTGATGCACCCGATGCCTGGTCGTGGAGGAGGCCCACTTGGAGAGAAGCTGGTCGACAACTCCGAGACCTTATCAGTGACAACTTTTGAGGACGTGAGCGCTTTCAGCAATAACTCTCAGGTAAGCCCCGAGAGCGATGCAGGAAAGCAGTGGGAAAGGACGAGGGGGGGAGCTAGAATGCGCAAGTGTAGAAATGTCCACATGCACGCACACGCCATACCGGCCGCGGGGGCTTGCGCAGACAGAGAGCGTAAAGACACTGGAGAGGATTTTAGTAGAATGGGAAGGTCGAGAGCAAAAAGCAACAGCTCCCGGAGATAACCTGCCCTGGCTGAGTACGGAATAACGCTCGAGTGGAGGAGGAGAAGGGCCGAAAGTGATGCGGGGGCAATCGAAGCGACGGTGAAGGGAAGAACACGAAGGAGGCGGGCAGCAATGTCTAGAGATGACGTCTCGCGATAAGTGGGCCCTCCGCGGTGAGTTGTGATGATGGGTAGGACAGCAGAATCAGTCCGAGAAGAGCGCGGACGAGAGAGATCCCCCCGAGGGGTGGCGGAGGGTGTCACGTAGCCGGGTTTAATCGTCAAACAAGTCGATTCTGCGCCGCGGTACACATGTCTACGTGGCAGCCGCGCGCTTTGCAGCCAAGGACGAACCTCTGGGAGACGACGTCGGCAGGCGAATGCCGGGGTGCGCGACTGGTCGAGGAAGAGAGCAGCGAAAGGGGGGAGAGGCTCGTGGCGTCTCTTCGGACGGAGTGAACCCCGATGACGTGAGGTGTCATCGCGCGCGGTGTCAATGCTCCTGGACTGGAGCCCGTCGGCTGAGTTTTTATCGGCGGGTAAACTTTACTCGTTTAGGATGGAATTATACCGACCCGAAGAGATCGGCGGAGAGGAGAAGCTTAGAGGAAGGCGGTGCAAGGGCTCTTGTTTCATTGGCTTTCATGTGTGAACAGCTCTGACCAATGGGAAATGTCATCCGTCGATATCAGGTTTCCTGATGTGGACTTGGCATAATAATTCGGATATATATTTTGCTAAAGATTACGCGGTTTTGGAAAGAAGCATAAAGGGCAGAGGTACCTCACAAAGAAAATTGTCGTGAGGCGTTTCAAATGTATGAACGTTTTTTTAGAGTAATATGTGTTGGTTTACGAAACGGTGGAGTTGTTTTTTTTTTGTTTTTTTTTTGCTTCGTGCTTGAGCTTCTGGGCCGAGAAAAAACTAGGTATCATGTCTTAGTTGGTCATTAAACGGTGTTTTGAATGACGGGCTTAAGTTGCGACCACGTTACTGTTTCTTTTTTGGCATGCCCTGGTGATAAATTGAATTTGTTTCTTGGAGATTATAACAGCTCTTGAATTATTTATGGTTAAAATTATGTGAAAACAACGTTCTGATAAGCTGGGCATTGTTCGCTACAACAATAAATGCGCAGCAAGGAGATACCGCGCAATTGTTCATGCGCACGCTTTTCATTTCAAGACAACACGAAGCTCCAGAATGAGTACGTATATACCACTATGAGGGCGGTCTGGAAACATAACTTTGGGGGTAGTCACAAGTAATGCATCGAATTTTACTTTTGCAAATTGTGGCTTCATGCTTACATTGTTCCCACTCAGAAAATTGCCATAATTTCTGTATAATCGTCCTGATGTGCACTTTGTGCAAACTGTTGAAGGGCATGCTGGCCTCACTATCCCAGTAGTGGCTTAGTACTTCCCAGTGGTGTCACCGTAGAGTAACCTGGTTAAGAACACTTCTGAGCCCACATGGTTGGCTTCAGGGTCAGCCACAACGATGCTACCTGGCTGTCGTTCACGTAGAGTGCGGTGATTTTTTTCCATTAACATGCACAAAATTTGTTAGGTCAGCCTCAAAGACATCTTTGAAATACCTCAAAGCCCTTTTGTCCCGGACGATGTTCGTGCTTCAAATTTTCTTCCCTAAACTATTCGCTTCAATATGGGTGGTTGGGGAAAGTTATGGCAACTTCTCAAATGTCCGTGGTGTGCCTCAAGGGTCTGCTCTTTCTTTACTTCTTTTTAATGTTATTATGTGTCCCTGTGCCTGCGAAACGTGGTGGATACTGAACCTGCTGTTTCCAGTGTGTTCGGAATACAACAGTGTTGACCGTCCCTCCAGCAGTGCCTCGCCGATCCGTGGGCTTTAACCAAGCATGAACTGATTAGCAAAAGGCCTCTCACCCTCGGTGGTAAAAGATTGCCATTCCCTATGTTGTCAGTGCCTTGTGCGGTTACCGGACGGAAAATTTACAGATCTCTAGCTCTCTGGCCATCCTGTATCCATTGCTAACTACCATCGCGTGCTGGCACTGGAAATCTAAGCATATGGATCAGGTTCCCCTTAATCCCGATTTTTATGCCAGAAGGCAAAGCCGGATGCTACCCTGGTACAACACTTTCCTCGGCAATCTGTTGGTCACTGCTGCAAAAAAGCTCCTTTCTGGATGTTGTAAGTACTTACCACGACTTGAGTTCCAGCGCATGAACTAGGCGAAGTGGGTTCAGCATGAGGCGGTTAGCACGGCCGCAGTACGTACTATCACTGACCTCCCTAGGATGAGCCCCATGCCATCTTCTCAGTCTCAGCGAAACACACTCGGGAAACTCATTCACCAATGTCGCTCTCCGCGTATATGTAGACACTTTGCTTTGATGTGAAGGCTGTGGCCCTGGCTAATCACGTGGTTCAAACGTAAGTCGCCCCACCGCCATGCGCGCATCATGAGCTGACACAAGCCACTCCACGTTCGAACATTTGGGCGTCCAGACTAGAGATGTAGATTTTCATAAAATGTTGAGCCACGTAAAAAATAAACAACAGGTTTCTCTATGTTTTTTAGAAAAATACGAAAAATTAAAAAAAGACGATTGCACACAGATCTATGAAATATTCGACACACTTCTTAAGGTGAAAGACTTGGATATCTCCTCAGACGCGAGAAATGATCGTAGTTGCTGGCGACTACACGAATGAAACCAATTGTTGGCCGCCGTAAAAATAAAATAAGTAAATAAAGTATACATAGGAAAGTATTTGGGTTCTAATGGGATTTGAACCCTGGTCTTCACGAGCCACAGCCAAGTGTGGTTGCTACAGCACTAGCCCTGTACTGTGCCAGGTTGGAAGAAAATTATGCGGATCCGTGCCGCATGACAGGTGGACTTGGCGGCGCCACAAACACTATGCAGCAGTGAAGAAGTCTTCGACAATCGTTGGCTGTCACCTTCAAATCTCTTAAGAGTCTTAAGTGCCCGGTAAATATTTCTGTAACACTGAACAGAATATAGTTGTCACAAACATCCCAGCAAAGCTTCCGCTCTCAACTTATGCGCATGATTTCATGTCAAATCATCGATTTTAGAAAGCGTTTTCCTCACTCCAGATTGATGGCATTACAACGAATTTCTCCAGAGAAGCCCTGTTTGTCGCTGATTTCAGAAAGCATTTCCGTTACTGCAGATTGGTCGCATCACAACGAATTTCCCCAGAGAAGCTCTGTTTGTTTGTTTTTTAATGATATCCTGGTTAAAAAAAACGAAAAAAAACGGCTTTTTCCCCTAATGCTCAGTTTTTTTTAACCACTCACCTCTAGTTCAGACGTGCAACTCTTATTATCATCATCAGCCTATCTACGCCCACTGCAGGGCAAAGGCCTCTCCCATTATTCTCCAATTAGACCGGTCCTGTGCAACTGTGACCAATTTATTCCCGCAAACTTCTTGATCTCATCGGCCCATCTAACTTTCTGCCGCCCCCTGCAACGCTTGCGTTCTCTAGGCATCCACTCTGTTCCCCTAATGACCAACGGTTATCTTGCCTTCGCATGACATGCCCTGCCCACGTCCATTGCTTCTTAATTTCTACTAATATGTCTTTACCTTGCGTATGTTCCCTGACCCACCCCGCTCTCTTCTTGTCCCTTAATGTTACACCTATCATTTTCAACTCCATTGCCCGCTGAGTTCTTCTCAATTTAAGTTGAACCCTCTTAGTGATCCTCCAAGTTTCTGCCCCGTAGGTGAGTGCCAGTAATATGCAGCTGTCATACACTTTCTTCTTCAGCGACAATGGTAGGCTGCTACTCATTATCTGAGAATGTCTCCCGTATGCACTCCACCCCATTCTGGTCCTTCTAATTATCTCTGCCTCATTGTGGAGATCATGGGTCACAACTTGGGCTAAGATACATTCGCTTTCCACTTCCACTACCTCGCCCCATATCCCAAACTGCTGTGCTGTCCCGAGGTTATTGACCATTACTTTGGTTTTCTGCATATTAATTTTCAGGCCCACGGTTCTACTCTGTTCGTTCAGTGCGGAAAGCATGCTTTGCAATTTTTCCCCCGAGTTACTTAGCAAGGCAACGTCATCAGTAAATCTGAGGTTACTGAGGTATTCTCCATTAACCCTTACTCCCACCTGTTCCCAATCCGACGTTCTGAATACTCCTTGTAAACATGCTGTGAATAACATTGGAGAGATCGTGTCTCATTGTCTGACGCCCTTCCTTATAGGTATTTTACTGCTGTCCTTATGGAGGATGATGGTAGCTGTGGACCCATTGTAGATATCCTCTAGTATTCTTACATAATGCTCACCTACCCCCTGGTTCCGTAATGCCTGAATGACTGCTAGGGTTTCGACCGAGTCAAATGCTTTCTCGTAATGTATGATAGCTATATATAGGGGTTCAGTATACTGAGGGCACTTCTCTATCACCTGATTGGTCGTGTGAATATGGTCCATTGTTGAATAACCTTTACGGAACCCTGCTTGTTCTTTAGGTTGACTGAAATGTAAGGTTGCAGAAATTCTGTTAGCGATTACCTTACTAAGTACCTTGTAGACGACTGACAGTAAGCTGATCGGCCTGTAATTTTTCAAGTCCTTCATGTCACCTTCCTTATGGATTAGGATGATGTTCGCGTTCTTCCAAGATTCCGGTATAGTTGCGGTCATTAGGCCTTTCGTATACAGGTTTGCCAGTTTTTCAAGTACAATTTATCCGCCATCCTTCAAGAGGTCTGCTGTTATCTGATCCTCACCAGGTGCTTTGCCACCTTTCATTTCTTTTAAAGCCTTCCTTACTTCTTCGGTCGTAACTGGTGGGATGTCTATCTCCACTGAACTACTTTCTCGTTCGGCATTATCCTGAATGTCCCGGCTACTGTACAGATCCCTATAGAACTCCTCGGCCACTGTGACTATTTTATCCCTATTTGTGATGACATATTGCCTTGCTTACAGTGCTTACATATTGCAGTGCATACATCTGATTTTCCCCAGGCCCAGACGCCTGTTCACTGCTTTCAGGATACCTCCGTTCTTTACAGCGTATTCGATCCTCTCCATATTATACTTCCGTATGTCAGCTGTCTTACGCTTATTGATTAACTTCGAAAGCTCCGCTAGTTCTATTCTATCAGCTGGGGTGGAGATTCGAAAGCTCCGCTAGTTCTATTCTATCAGCTGGGGTGGAGATTGTCATGGTTTGCCGTTTCCTAATTAGATATTTCGTCTTCTGGGAAAGTTTACCAGTATCCTGTCTAGCCATCGTGCCCCCGACTTCTACTGCACACTCCGTGATAATGCGTGTAAGGTTGTCACTGGCTTCCTGTGTCGTACGCTCGGCTTCCTCGGTAAGAGCTGAATATCGGTTCTGCCGCGCGATCCTGAATTCTTTTACTTTACGTCTTACTGATAGCTCATTAATCAGCTTCTTTCGTACTGGCTTGTTACGGTCCCTCCTCAAATCTAACCTAATTCGAGATCTTACCATACGGTGGTCACTGCACCTTACTCTTCCGAGCACTTCCACATCCTTTAAGACGCCAGGGTTATCGCATAATATGAAGTCTATTTCATTTTTATGCTCCCCATTCGGGCTCCTCCACGTCCACTTCCGGCTCTCCCGTTTACAGAAGAATGTATTCATTATGCGTTGGTTATTCCGTTCTGCAAGCTCAACTAGTAGGTGCCCCCCTGCTATTTCTACAGCCCAGACCATAGTTTCCAACTGCCTTGTCTCCTGCCTGATTCTTGCCTACTTTAGCATTGAATTCCCCCATAACTACGATATACTGTGTTTTTACTTTAGCCATTGCCGATTCCACATCTTCATAGAGGCGTTCCACTACCTGGTCGTCGTGGCTGGATCTGGGCGCATAGCCCCGTAGCACCTTGAGCTTGTACCTCTTATTGAGCCTAATTACAAGACCTGCTGCCCTTTTGTTAATGCTATAGTATTCTTCTATTTTGCCAGCTATACTTTTATTGACTCGAAATCCCTCTCCCAGTTCTCTTCTGTCCACTAGATCACGGTAACATAGGACGTGTCCATTTTTCATCACCGTAAAGGCTTCACCTGTCCTCCTAACCTCACTAAGCACTATGACATCCCATTTAATATCCTTTAACTCCTCGAACAAGACTTCTAGACTCGCTTCACTAGATAAGGTTCTCGTGTTAAACGTTACCAGGTTCAGATTACCATGAGGGCCTGTCCGGGTCCAGGGATTCTTAGCGCCCTCTGCTGCGTCACAGGTCTGACCGCAGCCGTGGTCATTTGCTTCGCAGCCACTGGAGACTGAGTGCCGTGTGTTAATTGGCGTATTCATGGGAGGTTGTGGCTGTTACTGCACCAGGGTGACCAATCCTGCACTGGTGAGGGAGTGCGTTGCCGGCAATGGTCGCCAGGGTCAGGCCGCACCCCTAGCCCCGGTCTGCAATTCCGAGTTTTTTTTTTAATCCGGTGGGAATTGTCCGGCACCGGGATTCGAGCCACGGTCCTTCTGCGCGCGAGGCGGATGCTCTACCCCTACGCCACCGCTGCACCAAACTGGTATTATAGTGACGGCTTATATCCAGACTCAGGTATTGCCAGCCGTTCCGGGGGCCAGAGCCTGGGACAGTGTTCTCAAAAGCGCCACAACGCCGCGTGTACGACGCAAGTTAAAACTTTTTTATCAAAAACTTTGATGAATGTTTTAGTACAGCGAAAATTTGTGAGTTTGTACTCAAGCAACAAAGTTCCTTCCCTTCAACTATTCGACAATCTTCTCTGTGATGTACACCCGCCAATTTTTTTGTCAATATCACGGGAACGTCGACCGTTCGGTTGATCAGCGCCATATGATGGAGTGACACGGCAAACACGACAACAGTTGCCGCATTCGCTCTAACCACTGGTTGCGGCAGCCCTCGTATGGTAGGCTCTTCCAGGAGCTGAGTGCAGCCCCGAATTGTTTCGTTCGCTTATCACAGTGCTTTGCATAATGGCCGTCTTTGTTCTCAAGGAGGCGCGTTGTGCCAATACTTCGTAAATTACCAATAACAAAAATTTCGAGATTTGCTCCTGGAATGCTCAGGCTGCTGCTATCAGTCGCTTTCACTTTGCACCGTTAGCGGCTGCTCGGCAGGCAGTGTGATAAGCGAAGGAAAAAATCGGCGACAGCGTTCTGCTCTTGTAACAAACTAGCAGATGACGGCTGCCGCAGCCAGTGCTTAGTGCGCATGCGGCTACTCTCGCCGAGTTTACCGTGCCGCTCCGTCATACGATGCGGATCAACACAACGGTCGACGCTCCCGTGATATTGATAAAAAACTGGGCGGGTGTACGCTCCCGGATGGCGTAGTAGGTATAAAACCAAAAATGCTATAATGCTGTTTATATTTTTTTCCTGTTACATAGGTTTTCTGGTAAAGTATATTGTGCCGCAACTATGACAGAGGAAGATATCTTTTTCTTTTATAGATGAGTGTGATGTGTGTCTGGCTACAGCGAAATCCATGCTCGTATACAATCATTCGTATGTATAATAAGTGGGACAGACGGTGGTCTATCGGGTGAACTGCCAATTGAAATATCTACATGGGGCATAGAAAGGTTGCTAAGTCACTTGTCCGTGCAGCCAAGGGCTATAACTCCATCGAAAGTTTCAGAAACCATTGACTGTTCTGTCAATATAAAGTTTCCGTGTAGCACAGCTATACGATTCTTCGCACGGCGATCCATCCTGGCAGACCTCATAGCCATGCATCTGGGAGGGTCTTCAGGAGTACACATGACCTTTCCATCAAGCCCCTGAAGTTTCACTTGAACTTTGTGCAGATGCTTCAGTGATACTAGATATTTACGCTGTGTCCAATATAAAGCTGTCGTCTCAAAAGACATTGGCACCATACTTTTGTCTGATCCCTGTCCTGACAGGCTATTATGGATTCGTCGCGGCACATCGCTGTTTGCAATGCGCTGATAGCTACTATGACACGAATTGTGCACGGCCACTGCAATTACTTACAATACGACATATGAAACTTTTCTACGGGGCGAGTACTGTCAGTAGAAACCTAGCTATCTTGGAATAAGAACTCCTTCGCCCTGGCGGGGCCGGTAGCAACAGTTCTGTGCTCGTTTCAATAAAGATTGGTTCAATCACTCAACCTGCAGCAAAAAGAAGACATCCATCGTCCCACGCGAGCCCTACCACCACCATGCGGGAGAGACTGCCCAGGTATGCTTGCTCGCCGGAAGGAAGTTTTGCTGTATCCTCTCGGCGGAGACCTGTGTGGGGCCACAACGCAACTGTAACCTGTTCACCCACGCCTGCCTGTTTTGCACGGCTCCCGCTCGAGAAATTGACACAGGCTACCACTTTCGGACGTCACTGCTCACCACCCAATCCCGGCAGCTCCAAGGAACAGGTGTACATACCAGGAGGAACTTGACTGGTGGCTATGGGGCTTCCAACACCGCTATTCCTTGGATATCTGAGAAATTGGGAGCAAACGTTTTGGTACAGCGTACTTAAAATTATGTCGACTTTCTTTTCGCTTTAGTTTTTCGTCATTCCTTTTTACTAAATCTGCACTCCTATATAGGGGCAGTTTGCTCCCCCTTCCCCTTTAAAAACAAAAATTGGCGAGCTTGCAATAGTGGTGGAAGGCTGGAGAGACAGCCGAGCCGGTGGCCTCTCTCCCTTCGTCGTAGACTCGGTGGTTGCACCTCACACGGATTTCCGAACTTGCTGCTGAAAGTTCTCCATGACTGGCAGGCCCCGATCGTTTTGTCTACAGGCTTTCACATCTGGACCGCGTTAGCACGCGCCAGAACCAGCGGCAACAGGTTTCGCGAACTCGCTGTCTGTAGCGCGAACTCGGGGTCTGTTCTCCTGACTTAAGGCGCCAACGCATGTGAACTGGTGAGGAGAAAAGCACGCGAGAGATCACACCACGAACGCTGGGCTGAGTGTTTCCGAAGGTCGAGCTGGCCGACGCCGGGCGCTCCTAACGCGGCGCCCGCTCACGTGCACTCGGTCTTAAAAAGACCAGAGGTAGAGTGCTTTCTAGAGTGCTTTCTAGAGTGCTTTCTAGAGTGCTTTCTAGTGCTTTCTAGTGCTTTCCAGAGTGCTTTCTAGAGGTAGAAAGCAAAGCTTTCTACCTCTACCAGCCAACGGTTCTTTCGTGGCGTGCGGGACCAGAAACTCCCAGCGCGGATGCGGAGGGAAGGGCGGTTCTCACTCGCGGAGCACAGTGTTGGTGGCGCGGTGAATTTATCCAGCGTTCCCCGCGCGCTCACGCCGGCGGGCGCGTCGGCGTGACCCGGCTTTGTGGTCTGCTTTAGCGACAGTTGTTTTGGGCCTGTTTAGGCGCAGCTTCGCGTCCATTGCGCGCCTCCTTCGAACGGCTTGCTTAAATTGTTCGACAGCACCTCCTGGGTAACCCGGACACGATGGAAAGAAGTGGTCGTACGGCAAATATACGTTAAAATATTGGTTTAGAGGGCACAAACACAAAATGTAGAGACCACATACAGACATCTGGCCGCTAAACAAACACTACTTTTTGCGCACTGCTTGCCGCGAATGGGACTCCGTTTTCTAAATTATTGGATACCGATTCGGTTGTGTTTTAACAGGTATTACAAAAGGCGAAAGGAGCAATTGGTTCTGATAAAGAGCGTTTATAAGAGTTCTCTCAGCTTCCTCTCAATTCTCAAACTTACTAAACTAAATAGTTTAAATTGGTATAAATGGGGATCACTAAGCTCACATGCCGAATTGTTTCGGTGTCCGTGCTTGTGTCGCGCGGTGATGTAGCCCCGAGGTAGCTCATCACGATGACTAGGTTCCGCTGTCTCACCCTTCGAATGACGCTCCTCGCCGTTTTCTTTCTTCCGACGCATGTCCGGGCTGCAGCGGCGGCGTCCGCCGCTCTAGCCCGGCCGTGGCCGACGCGTCTGCGTTCGGTATGCCACCCCTGTTAATTCTAGGTAAATGGCAAGCAGAATCTCTGGTTTCACTCTTTGTAGAGCCACGTGTGGGAATTCAAGTGACGTCGCATGGGTAATTGTTGTGGGTGTCGTTCACAGCTTTGCTTCCCAACCACCTTCCCATCGTGGATTGGAGCCAATTTTTTAAGTGCGAATGCACTTTATAAGCGACCCCAAACCTTCCACCGCCGGCGGCGGCGGCGGCGTCCGCAGTCCTCCTCTCTATATAAAAAAAACAGCATCCGGCGCCAGGTTTCGATCCGAGGACTTGACCCGCAGCGCGACGCTCTACCGACTAAGCCACGGACGCGACGCTGATATCAGTGTTAGTAACGCGCCTTATATCTTTAACGCATTCAAACTACGTCGTCAGCGGCGTGCGTTGGCGACTCAGCGGCGTTATAGCGGCTTGATAACTGCGTGGTGTACACGTGATACTACAAACCCGATGGAAGAGATGGAAGAGAAGGCGGCGAGGCGGTGGGCTGCGGGGGCCGAGCGCAAGCGCCGCAAGCGGGCCGACAACCGTGCATTCGCACTTTCACATTCTCCCCCTCGGGGAAATGCGGGGGAATTTTTTTCTTGGTATTTCTTTCTTTCTAGTAACGCTATACGGCGGAACGGAAAGCATAAAACAGCTCTGCTGTTAGAATTTCTGCAAACGCCCATGACCTGAGCCGCAAAAGCCCCGTTACTGGAGAGAGAGAAAAACTCTTTATTACAGAAGACCGCTAAGCGAGGGCGGTGGCCGGCTACTGCAGCTGCGCGTTGACCTTCGTAGCCCGGGCTATGATCGTTTTCTGTCTTTCCGTTTCAGAGTAGCTTAACGCTACCTCCCAGTGCCCCGAGGAATTGGTTTTTTGGATGGGTTCATATGGGCAGGCCCTCATGTGATGTTGCGCCGTGTCCTTGCTTCCGCATAGTGGGCAAAAAGTAGGGAGAGGGATAAACGGAGGGATGTATGTGAGTGAGTGAGTGAGTGAGTGAGTGAGTGAGTGAGTGAGTGAGTGAGTGAGTGAGTGAGTGAGTGAGTGAGTGAGTGAGTGAGTGAGTGAGTGAGTGAGTGAGTGAGTGAGTGAGTGAGTGAGTGAAAAGGCTTTATTTGATCATCTGGGTGACGACTATCCTAGCCCCACGAGGGGAAGGTCATCGCGAGGCGGCCACACATCATCTCGGCGTGGCGTCCTCTACTCGGCGAGCAGCCCTCGCTACTCACGCCTTCTTCTGGCACCCGCGCCTTCCCCTGTATTGGGGTGGTAGCGAGCACCTGGCGCTTTCGCTCGGGCGCTTCTTTTCGAGGGCAGCCGAAATACACTGGACGGCTCGTGTCTGCTCTTCTCGTTGGTCGCTTCCCGCGGCGGCCGCAAGCCACCGCGGGATTGTCGTCACTGTCCTTGCCTCCCTCGGGTTCTGTTCACAATCCCACAAAATGTGGGCCGCAGTAGCCCTTTCCGATCCACACACGCGATGCAAGTCACTTACATGTACGCTAGAACGCACGTGTTTCATGAGCACCGGCGTGGGTAGCGACCCAGTCTGCAGTTGCCGGAACGTCACCGCCTCGCTTCGGGTCCGGCCCAGGTGAGGCGGGAGCATAGTCTGCGCCCTAGTCTATACCATTTCAAAACTTCAGTGTACTCTGTCATTCTGTCTTTGGCCTCTCACCACCACTCCTTCGTCGAGTCGGCCGGTTGGGCGGCGCTGTATGTGAAACCTCGCGCCGCCTCGTTGGCCGTCTCGTTGTGGTTTGCGTTGCCTCCGGCCGACACGTCCCTTCCCGTGTGGGCCGGGAACCACTTGATTGTTACCGCTCTGTCCGTTAGGTTCACCGCGCGCAGCACCCGCACTGCTGACACACAGTCTGCCTCTGGCGTAGTTCCGTACCACGGTCCTGGAATCACTTAGCACGGTCGTGCATCCGGGGTCGGCGAGGGCCAGGGTGATGGCTAACTTCTCGGCCCGATGCGCCGTCCGTGTACACACGCTCGCCGCCGCCTTCGCCTCGCCGCCTTCGCCTCGCCGGTGACCGCACTGCCCACCACCGCGGCTGGCGAAAGTTCCCCTTCTGTCCTGATGCTCCGCCACGTCCACATATACGGCACCACTGTCTCTGGCGTGGAGGTCTATCAAGGCCGTGGCCCTTGCCGCCCTCCGCTCCCTGTTGTACTGAGGATTCACGTTCTTGGGTATCGGGCACACTTGCACGTGTCTCCGCACACACTCTGGTACCACCGCTCCTTCCGCACTCTCCTCGTCCGATCTCCTCGGCTCCAGCCCTAGCTTACGGAGCACCTGCCGGCCGGTTCTGGTGGCCGAGAGCCGTTCCATCTGGGCGGTTCTCTGCGCTTCTGCAATCTCCTCGAGGGTGTTGTGCTCCCCGCCCCCAGGATTTCAGAGCGCGTCACCTTGTCGAAGGCGCTCTGCAGGTCCAGGCCGAGCACGACACGGCTGTCCCTCGTCCTGCTGTTGTCGTCCGAAATTTCACTCTTGAGCTGGATCATAGCGTCGTGGGTGCCTAGCTTGCTCCTGAAGCCGATGAGTAGGGCCCTATTGGGAAGGGCTTCCGTCCGCGTGAGCCTCCGTAGTCGTTCTTCCCTGTAAGGCAGTGAGGGGTGGGTCGGTGGGTATTTGAGGAGAGAGATGCGGTAATGGGTTGTACTTTCAATGTGGCGCTATCTCGGGCTGAAGTGGCTCCGGGAGAGGCTAAAGAGATGAGGCACGCCCGGGAGGTGAGTGCTCTGGCTGTCGTGTGTGCCACCTCATTGCCAAATCAACTCAACTTGGGTAGTAGGTGGGGAACATGACATAGCGTCCACCACCCTTATATTTGCTACCCGCCGTAAACGGGTTCTGAGTGGTATTTTAAGACCAATAAAGCGGAAATTTATACGTATGTACATCAATGCGGGTTTCGAGAACTCGCTTACGGAGCAGAAGCTTCGGTTCTTTCGAAGGGTATCCTTTGAACGAAAATTGAGATAAACCACAGAAAGTAGGTGCAGGGACGCGACTCGTGATTCGATAAGATTCCGCTGCGTTATGTGCTGTGGCTGTGCCGGAATGACACTATGGTGACTCCAAGGTATGCATTGACAAGTTAAAAAAATGTCACCAGAAATTACGCCCTAATTTTCAAAAGAAGTCTCTTTCTAACGCATTTATCAAAACAGGTAGCAGGATGTTGTGCCGGATGGAGTAGTACATGTCGTTCCAGGATCAAACAAGGCCACAGCATGCATACACAGTTTGTTCATTGTGCTACAAGGCTGTATACTCTATACCGCGCACGCGCGGGAAGGTATACGTGGGCCAGACGGGCCGTTGTATCAATGACCGTTTGAGGGAACACCGGCTATCAATGAAAAACAAAACAAGGTCGCATCTTCCACACTATTGTTTCTCCTGCGAGGACAGGCCATGTCAGCCGCTGTTGAATGAAACAAAAGTGCTGAGCAGAAGCCGGGAACGAGTCGCCCGCGAGTTGTTAGAAGCCTTTTTTATTCGTATAAACCATGGAAATTGTGTGAGCGAGGCATCTGTTACGTTGTACGGAAGTGAGTTTGAACTTTTTTACCAGGATGGTTCATTGATAAGAAAAGAGCAAAAACTGGCTGCTTTGTGTGCACGTGCAATAGATGGTATATACTAGTCATGTTCGTTTGTTTCATTAAAGCTAGTTGTGAGTCTGCGCCCGTCCTGACCCTTTCTTATTGTCTTGTGTTTTGTGCGCAATTTATTCAACCCTTGAATTTTTTTAAGTCCTTGTGTTTCCAATTGCCGTTTAATTTTACCAACCCCATTTTCTCAGTAAAGCACAGCATCACAAGGTTTGCATCAAATAGAAAATTACGTGTTCAAACTAATTACGGTAAAATTACCTCTCTGCAATATCAATTTGCAATATCAACTTTCTGTACTGTCAACTTTATCTGTAATATCAATTTGGAATAGTTTCCCACCTGCTGTAAAATTAATTAACTGCGTGTCGCCATTTAAGTCATCCTTTAAAAACCATCCCTTGTTCAGTTAATCGGTTTTTGTCACTTTTGCTTATTTCTCCGAATATAAAACGAATATGATGACCGTGTTTTTTACACCAATGAACTTTCTCCTGTTTTTGTTGTTTGTATGAAATGAATTCATGCTATTTCTACTGTAGTGCTTTATATTTTCTAACGAGCTTGTTATATTCTTGTTTATTGCTCCTAAGTTTATTGCGCTTAGTATCTCTTTCGTTAACTTATCGAGTTCTAGTACAGTAATCGACTTCGGAACACCTGTCTGTAGTGTTTCTACTTTTGTATTTGTCTAATGCACTTCAATAAACTTTCTTGACTTCTTTACCTATCTGAGATTCTGCCTATTTTAATTTTTACTGTGACCCGACACAGAAGGTTGTTCACTGTTCGATGTTTCAAATGCCCTTGTATAGATTTACTATCCGCGCACTTCTATACAAACTAGTACATTTTAGTTAAAATGTATCACTTGTTGTCCAACAACACCCCCTGAGCAATGTGCAGTTTGTACGCGGCATAACTGGCTGCATGAGACGCAATAGCTTTCGTCAGTTGCCTAATTTGGAATATCTGGAGCTGCGTGCTCTATGATTTTACAAAGCCCTTCTCAATCCGGTCAAATGCGACTACATAACCACTATTTAACCTTCACCAGGGGCTCAAAAACAAAGGGGAAGGGCGGACAGGGGAGGATCGAGTCCTTTTATGTTGCAAATAATGGACGAGGGCTGAGCTGGCATTGGCACGATTAGACAAGTGATGGCACCAAAACCAAAAATAAAACGGCTGTATACAGTGATCCGAAGCACAAAGATAAATACGACTGAGTCATTTGTCAGAATACACGTCCAGCCTGCCATGGCTAATCGTTTTTTGATCCCCAATTAACCTTGTTTATTTTCTTCTTGTAACTTGTTACCGACACATTTCTATAATTAGAGTGTTTCTGTTTCTATCGGTGGCAGTGAATGATTTCAATCGCGTAATTTTATTTTGATGTCGATTTTTTAATGCGGGAAAGCACGTGAAGTACATTTTGAGAGCCACGCAGATGGTACGACTTCTTTCTTAAAGAGGCATATAGGAGTTCATTATTACATTATGTAGGTGGTTTGAAGTTGATGGAAAACTGCTTCTTGAGAAAAAGGTTGGTTGAATAAAGGTTCGGTTGAGAAAGCTCCAGCCGACCTCTGTGGAAAAAAAAAGTAACTATTCAATTGCCGAAAGAAAATGTTCTCTCGTTTTGACAACCGCAAAATGCAAAAAAGAAAAGGGCCAAAGTTGGCACGCAGAAAATGAGTAGTTGAAAAATAGAAATCGAGCAGACTGCAGCGCCTTGCGGCGACGGGCCTCCGCGCAGACGACGCCTCCGCATACGCCGCATGGATACATGGGCGCCATCATCGTTCACTCCTTGACTTCATCCGCGAAGCGAACATTTTCAGTTTCATCTAATCACCATCACCTCATAATACCATATATATGCCCTGTGGCAAAATAAACGTTCTTAAAAAAAGGGGGGTTTCCTAAGGTTGAAAAAAATAATAACCATCATCACCACCACTATCTTCCTTCACATTCAAAACACTTTCGTAGCCTCTGCCTTTACCGACGATCATACAAATCTGGTTGAAGCAGATTCCTCAAAAATTTGCCATCGAAGGACCTCTTTCATATCATGGCCTCTTGAAGACTACACAAAAAATGGACGGCTTTCAGTCAAACATGTAGGGTCACAACATGGTACTTACTGCACAGCCTGAAGCACAATTGCTTGTGTACAGATAAGGACAAAAAGAATTGCTTTATTTTCTACATGGGGCTTGAATGCCGTAGGGCCGGGGGGGGGGGGGGGGGGTAGAAGAGGAAGAGGGAGCGAGCGAGCGAGCGATTTACGAAAGAGTTGTTCGCAGTCCAAGGATGTATACGGTCCGTGCAAGGTTTGCAGGTCACTTAGAGGGGTCATGATGCCTTAGTACTTTATAGGTTCCGTAGGGGAAAAGGTACACGAGAGCGTTCATAAAGTTGGTCTGGGTTATCAGCTTGTATTGACCATTCGTTAGTGATTTTAATCTGACTCTCTCATGAGAAAGAGTCCGTGCGAACGTGTTGCAAAGGCGTGTCCTCGTCCGCCGGTAGGGGAAAGGGGAAAGGCGGAGGTGGAGGCATGTTCCAATAGTTGCTCGCGTCCAGTGGTAGCAGTGGTAAAGTGCGCATTGTTCCAGTCCAGCTGGGACAAATTGAGTGCACGTACTATTGCAGTATACGGGCAGCTTTGTGTGCGAAGAAAGATAATAAGATAACATTTATTAAATCCTAAATGTATAAGATTGCCACGGGCAAGCCTGAGACTTCATTAGCATTGTGTGGCGACGTCCTGTAGCAGCAACGGTATCACGGAATATCGCAGTTTCACAGATAATGTCAGAATTATAAAACGTCCGAGCGAATGCTAAACAATAATGCCTCAGGAAAATTTAGAGCTAATACAAATACAAAATACAGGAGGAGCAAAAAATGCAGATAAAACCAAAGCGCAACAAAATTAAACATGGCTGAGCACTAGCGCACAGCCGTCCTCAAAAGAAAGTTGGGCGCTCTCAGCTTACATCGCGAGGTTATAAAACGCAGATCATTCGGTAGTTCATTAAAAAAAAAAGCTAGATCGTACCAAAATCATATAACTACCCCATAGTGTGTCTGAAATCTCGGTATCACGTAGCCATATATATTTCTTAGAGTCAAATTATTCGTGTTATACACCTTGTGATCACTTTTCCACATATATTTCAAAATGGCTCTGTTGAAATGACACATCGTCAAAACTAAGCGATCCTGCCGATTTTTGTACACGGATTGATCAATCTCGAGTAACACTGTAAAGAGCACTCTAACAATCTTTTCCGGAATTCGATATACTTTGTTTGTTTGTTTGTTTGTTTTTCTCGTGTTCAAGAACAGTTGAACAAACAGCACATGGCATAACGGAGGATTCTGTAACCTTGTGCCAATGACCTCTTATTTGATACCTTCCTTCATACTGTAGAGCACGCAACGCTTCGCAATTTCTTACAAGCATAGCTATGTGTGCATTCCAAGACAGGTCACCGTCAATGAACACACCGAAAGATTTTACCGAGGACACCCATGTTACAGGGGCGGCAAGTGCAAGTTGTGCATTTGGACGTATGCAAATAAGCAGAATCGATATTTTGGACTACATTATGGGGGTTTTCCAAAACACGTCGGTTTACTTTTTTCCGGGTAACTCTAAATCTTCTCCAATTCAGTCACTGAGCTTAATAGCAACTTTCCGAAGGTCTCAAAGTGAAGTGTAGTAACTGCTGTGACTAGATACAAGCAAAGTGTCATCATCTGCGTACTCAAATCTTTGAATACTCTATCACGCTGTCCATGTCATTAAGAAAAATGTTAAATAAAAGTGAAGATAAAATGGAGCCTTGGGGCACCCGGTATCGCAAATAAAGCTCTGCACTCTGCTCCCGCCCAAGTGCTACAATTTGGGAACGTGTTGACACGTAGTCGAGTAGGATAAATAAAAATGAATGGTTCCCGAAAACCTCAATTATATCCTATTACACAAAATTGCATGATTCAAGGCAAAAGAACTTTGTACTTCAAGGGACAGACCAAAGGCTGCTTCATTTTTTTTAGAACTTACCATGCACTAAATCAGATTGGTTTTCAAAAAGTGCTTGCGTATCCGAGCCCGATGCAAAACTGTGCTGATGCTTATTTAATAAATCGGGCTTAGTAAGACGTACTGCATCTGCATTATAAAGTATGGGTGTGGCTAAACCCTAAATCTAAACAAAAGTGTCTTGTAAAGACTCGTTTGACCTTTTTTTTTTTTTCTTGTTTGCACCGATAGCATGCGAAAACGTGCTTGCAAGTTAGTTTGGCCTGTCAATTCTAGAAGACAACTGCCAAAATACAACTGCGGGCCTCACAGTAATTTAGTAGACACCTTCACGTCTACCCACAACTGATGTCCCAGCGATGTTATTATGAATGATATCGCTCGCAACAGTGCGTAGGCTACGGCTTGCCGAAGGTGCCGGTTGAGGTGAGCCGAGTTGTAACACCTCGGGCTCGTGCTGTTACCAGTTCTGTGGTGAACACTAGCTGCGTTAATGCATATACTGCGCTTTAAATAAGTATGTTTTTATTAAAGTTCTGCTCTGCATTTTTAAAGCATATGAACAACCTGCTTCCTGTAGGACTGCCACTTGTAGAGTCGCTGTCCCTCCCCCAACAGCACTTATATAATTAACCAAAAAAGAGGGATCTTCTTACATAATGTAGCAATGTGTGCGCGGTGAATAGCAAATTATGGAGTCAGAAGCGTGTCATGCTTGAAAAATAGTCATAATGCTACGTACGTAGATGGGCGTGTATGCATGTGCGCGGGCGCGTGTGTTGATTATATAATCTGGATGTTTCACCTGTAGTATATTTAAGCCACCCAAGGCGCCTGTGTGCTCGTGTCGCTAGTAACGGCCCTAACTACGGCTGGTTCAGAGCCATGCAGCTACTAAGCAAATAAAATAAACCCTTCCACGCGGTGTGTTCACAACTTACGCGCAACGACTAACGAGAGGGATGTGGTGGTGTTAAAAGTCCCGCGTGCTTTGCAACAGAGCCGTCGGAAGACTAATTGACCCGGCTCGCGAGGAGGTTGGCGGCCACTTAGTCGTGTTGTGTAACCGCGGCTTTTCCTGTTATGTAAGGCCAGAAACTTTCGAGAGTGCCATACGGCACTCGTCGGTTCCCCGTCTGGCACGGGTGCACTTTTGCTTTCGTTGGGGCAATGTTTTAGGACCGTGGGCAGCGGGTACGCAGGAGCCGGCCCTCTGGGACGACCAGCACCCTCGCCCATAAACGCTAAGCCGTGCACAAACAAAACTATCGCAGAGGGGGGAACAAATCGGCCGCCCCGTGACGCGATTGGCGAAAGGGCGTACGGCAGCGCCCTCTTTCCCCAGCCTCCATTGGTGGGCGGGCTGGAGCAGACGAGCGTCTGCTTCGGCGGTGGCAGACGACGCGCTTTTCGGGTGCGCCACCGACGTGCGGTCCGAGCACCGTTCGAAGGCGGCTATGGATGTTTCCGGCGAATTCGGGCCCTGCCTCGCGAATCCATCGGCGGTGGAAACTTGACGCAAACGAGCGGACGACGACGGTGAGGTGTGTGAGCCAAGACGGACTCAACGGCATGGGCGCGAGACCGGGGCCTCTGCTCGCGCTTTGGCTTGGGGTCGTCTGCTTCTCGTACCGGCCCGCGCACTGCAGTTGGTGGTGAGCGACTCTCTTCGTTTTTGCCTGATACCAATCCCAGCAGTGCTTAATCGCAACCATTTGGTCATTTCACTCTGTTCTCTAGTGAACGGATATCAACGGTGCGGCTGCTTTGAGGTTCGCCCTCGCTGATTTACAGTCCGTTGACCAAGTTTTCAACGATGGTGAAAAACCAGTAACTATAAACTATACCATTTATACCAATTCACGCTGGAAGCGGATCAGCCATTGGAAATACTATGCTGAATACGCCGATTCTCGGAAATAACCTGAGAAATACTTGGCAGATCAGAATAAAATTCACGCGCAGTAGCAGGCACACGACATAGTTGGTTACTATATCGCCCAAACAACTGTAGCGCTTTACAGAAACGATTTCAGAACTGTTTCATTGCCAGCCTATCACATACAATTCCTATTTCGTTTTAGTTTCTTTTATATAGACTATAATCATGTGGTGCAAGTTGGACTGTGATAGAGAATGTATGTAATACCTCCGTAATCATTTTAGTGCCCATAAAGATTATAGCTTTCCGAACGCAATGATTTTTGGAGAGTTCACAATTGATCGCTCACTGCAACACATGTCGACCAAATAGAATTGTGATGAGATATAGTCGGTGATCACATACGGTTTATGCTCTTTACCATCTTAGATTAAAACTGGAAAGCCGGAGTTTAATTACCAATATTGGCATTTTTCTTATAGCTTAGAATAACGTGTGCCGTAGTAAAAGATGAATTTCAAGGTTCTCGCGTTTATTATTCGTCCAACGTAATGTGAGTGCATGCATTGAATGGGTTCCCACTTTCATCGTTCGTAGGCAGTAGCTCGCAGTGGCCTTTGCCCATTCCCACCGTGATAAATACGAGTACGCAACGGAGGAAAAGTAGAGGGTGTGGTGCAAAAGAAGCGGGTGCTTTTTTTTTTTCACATTTTGTTTCTTAATCATTGGTGCCCTAATACTTCATTCAATGCCCCTTTGCCCGAAAATCTCGTCCCTTCTCTTGCGGCACACCCACGCAGCTCCCGAATGTTCTCGAAGGCCACTGAAGCCAAGTGTTGTCTGTTTCAATCAGGGGTCGTTTCCTAACCTCATCGGAAACACTAATAATGCTCGACTCGTGTTTCCGCTTTCTGTTTCTCCATTGCAAAGTTTCTCGTGGAATCTCTCTTTTTAAGCGCCAGAAGTTTTGGTTTGATTTACGTGAATCCATTAAAGCTCGCTTTTATTTCCTTTTTTCGATCCAACATTTTAGTTATGCAAAAAAATTTTTATTTACCATCACACCGTCCTTGTCTTACGCCCGGTTTCCTCCTGATATCGATTTAAAGCAGCTACGTGAGGAAAATCATTTCAGTTGAACTGACAAGTGGTGTACTCAGTAAGACGGCATTGCGGTTGAGGTACAACTGACACAAAATTATCCAAAGACTGGATATGCTTTGAAGACATCGCTTAGAGAGGAATGATCATTTCGATCAATTGCCTTAGACGGCAACTCTTCTGGGGGCCAACGGGGGTGCCTGGAGGGACAGGGACTGCATTGTATTTTTTTCTAGATTTGTGTACCTTTCATTCCCATACAAGAAAGGTCGGTTAAATAACTACGGCACACGAAGAGTATACAAAGTACAGGTTTGAGACTATGTCAACGTGTAGACTCGATGTGTAGTCAGTCAGTCATTAGTAGCGGCTATTTGGGTTAACACGTAATTTGACTACATTGTTTTCGTGGCACAGCACTTGCCATTGTGGTTTCGCTGACTCGCTGGTCGCAGTTAAATTATAATAAATATATATATATATATATATATATATATATATATATATATATATATATATATATATATATATATATATATATATATATATATATATGTATATATATATATATATATATATATATATATATATATATATATATATATATATACATATATATATATATATATATATATATATATATATATATACATACTATATATATATATATATATATATATATATATATATATATATATATATATATATATATATATATATATATATATATATATATATATATATATATATATATATATATATATATATATATATATGGCCGTAAAGGCGTCTGAGTTACACGCTGAAAATTGTACATCGTCGATAATGTGACCAACCACAGTTTGCTTGAAGAACTTCAAGCCATATACACTTAAATTCAACTGTTCCATCAGCCATCAGTTAGTCGGAGGTTAGCAAACCGGACCAGTTAGCTTTGATGAACCGGGACCCGGACATCCTAGACGCTTAAAGGGGACTCACCTGTTACCATTCCTCTGGCACTTGCTACTTCATGACCCTCCGCTTTAAATACCACTGGGCCCCGATACGAGAACTTTTAGAAATACATACAAGTGTGCCCAACGGCGTAGTTTGTTTATTTTAGACATATGTCACTTCTTAACTGAAATAAAAAAATTAAGACTCTCGCATGGTAGACCGCTAGCGGCATCTAATGAAAATTAGATAAACTAAAGTGCATTTGTTGTTTATTTTTTGTATTTCAGTAAAGATGTGCTATATTTTTAAACTAGGCCGTTAGGAACATTTATGTGGATTTGTAAGACTTTTCTTATTAGCACACGGTGCTTTTTGTAACCCTTGGGTAATAAATTACTAAGTCTCATAGGAATGTGATCAGGCGAGTCCCCCTTAATGTTGCGTTTTAATAAAGTTCTCTCCTACTCCGTTTGAACTGCAACCTTGTTAAGGAAGCGGGACATAGGAGGACCCGCTAAACGTTCTATTTAAGACGAGTTCCGTTTAACGAGACCGAATTTCGCCTATGCGGTCTGTTTTTTTTTTTTTTTTTGTTGTTTTTTTAAGAATTTGGGATGCTGCTGTTCTGTTAAGGCCGTGATTTCGTTTAACGAGATTTCACTGTATATAGGGAGGATAAATGTTTCATGCAAATGTTCGTATAAATTAAGGTCTTCAGAAAAGCAATAAAACACAAGCGTATACCATACGCCAAACGTTAAAACAGCGCAGCTTGAATATATTTCACATAATATAAAAACAAAAAGAAGCAAAGAATAGACACTGCACCGGTGAAACACTTCGCTGACCCGGCCTGGACACTTTCACGGAACTCAATGAGAGTCAATGGTTACAACGGTGCAGTCGGAATAAAGAAATGATATCGGGTCGCTGTTCACCGCAAAATATGATTGAAGATGAAGCCCCTGTGATGACAGAAAATGAAGGATTTCTCGGCAGGAAAGGCGATGCCTACGCGGGCTTCCACGCGCAAAGGAGACACCCACGGGAGAAACGAAAGTTATACAATCCACCGAGACGGAAGCGAAGCAGTGTTACATGCCTCGGGGGTTCGTTTCACCCTGCGCGCGGAACACGCGTCGCGGATTGATTAGCGGTGGAGGCCGCGGGTGGCAGCCCGCGCGCCTAAGGCAGCGGCGTGACTGTATTGCTCACCTGGGGGTATGGCCCGGTAACGACAGCGCTGAATCACCCAACAATAGGCATACACGTGTCGAGAGGCCCGTCCCTGTCGGCGACGTCTGTTCGGCGCGCCGTGTGCGCATAACTGGCTGCCAAAAAGGCTGCTCGGAGGTAACAGTTGCTTCTTGTGCTTGTTAATCGTTTCCCTCCTTTTATAACTGTTTTTTTTTTTGGAACCCGATCTACGCACGCTCTTTGCAGCGATTACTCAACCCATTTAAACGACCCACTTCTGGTGATGCATTCATTGTGAACAAGGCTTCCGTTCTGGAAGCGGAAACGTCAGTATGTTTTTGTTTGGACTTGTCGGCGTGTCTTTTTTGTAGCCAATTACTGTTTTTAAGAACAAAAAGCCGTCCCGCCGAGAAGTTTTTGTTTAGGAACATGTTATGAAGTTGGAAAGTCATTTATGTCATTCGCGACTGTTGCCCGCGATGAACTACCTCGTTACGTAACTTTTCTTCAAGCCCGAAAAACAAGACATAGACATAACCTCTCTATTACGCCAATATTTTCTAATACAAAATTCTCTCGTGAATAGTTTTTTTTTTTGTGCGTACAATTAACAAATGGAATCCCCTCCCCCTTGAGGTTTTACAGTCAAGAAAATTCTCACAAGAATTGGATAACTACTTGCCTCATGAACTAGAATAATCTATAAACCTGGGCTTGTGGCCACTTGTTCTTTATAAGAAAATTACCTGCTGTGTTGTTGTATTAGTGCTGTGTTGTTGTTCGAGCAAGGCGTTTTGCCCCACTGAGATTTTAGTCGTGTTGTTCTTATGTCGCGGTTCTTGTGCTAAGGCAAGTATTTGGAAGTTTTTGTAATATGTTATAGGTAGCATCCTGTTCATGCGTTGTTTGTATTCTCGCTCTGTATTGCCCTCCCTGCATGGGTCAGCATTTTGGCCCGCAGTATGAATAAACGAAATGAAATGAAACAAAGGCCCGTCTGTCGACACGCGAATTCTCAATTTTCTCTCCGCCTCGGGCGAACGAGATAAAGGCAATTAGGGTCTACGTAATGTCTAACCGTTTTCTACCTGGTGCTGCCTATGGCCCACGTTTTCAGTTTGAGACTTTTGTTATCCACGTGTGCTTTGTTTAGGGGAGAGTCACGTAAACAAATTTATACTGCATTTGTCTAATATATAATCTCGCATTTTACGTGCAATTTTTTACTTTCAATTTTTATTACATAAGGTTTAATTACCAGATGTCGCGTATCCGTGCAAGTTAGGCAACTCATGGAGAAAAATGGCAGGTGTGAAGTCACAAATATATTAGGGGAAGATTCCCAGCTGCGAGTAGTGCTGACGATTTTTGACTCTCAAAAGAAAAAAAAAACACCAATAAGCATTTGTTGCTGAAGTAATCACAAAATATCTCGGCACAAAAAAAAATGGCAGGGGATTATTCGATCCAATCAGAAAATTGACTGCAGGTGTATTATCATCCAACAGTATAGAACCGACACAGGAGCAGCATAAAGTTTCCAAAATCGGCTCGCACAATGCTGGCAAAGGCTTCAAATCACCCCGGAGCCGAAGGCGATCAATAATTGAACATAAACGAGAACAAAGTATCAAGGA
Source organism: Haemaphysalis longicornis (assembly GCF_048455015.1). Lineage (NCBI taxonomy): Eukaryota > Metazoa > Arthropoda > Arachnida > Ixodida > Ixodidae > Haemaphysalis > Haemaphysalis longicornis. The sequence continues at coordinate 253,239,604 of NW_027526295.1, forward strand.
ACTGCTTCTGAAATACTCTATTTACAGCTGCTGAATTCCTGCACCGGCCCCACTTATTGAACACCTCTTTCTAACGCAGTACTTCGGGGTTCTGTAGACGAAGTTTGCAGGTCTTCTTATCTCTGGCGATTACTGTGAGATCCCTTCTTATCTCTCTATTTTTCTGACGCGATCACATCTCGCTCCTGTATAACCTTGTCCGTAATTCTACTGAAGGAGTCATTGCAACTGATTCTATGTATACGGCACTCAAGCGCTAGCATGGCACTTCCCTCGCCGCGGACACACCAGTGGTGATTGAACAGATGAGTCATTCCTGGTTACCATAGCAACGGCGCTCCCCTGTGTCGTAGCAGCTTGTCTTTATCGTCGTTACCGTCACGACAGCGCTGGTCGTCTCCGCGATAGCGCAATCATAGTAACTTGCAGGCTGGACATTTCGGAGTCGTAGCTGGCACTCGCATTTCGAAAGGTAGCGCCATATCCATACATTACTGCTAACCCTCGACACGCGCACTCTGCACCAAGTCGTTTTCCGCAGTTAATACACTTCGCTTTAAATTTAAAATAACCCGTGGCATTCTAACAACCCACCCAAGTCAACGGTGAATATATGCGTACGTAAGGCCCCTTATGAACAGCGTCCGTTGCGTCGAAGAATTGTCGGCAATTGTGTAAATCTGAAACTGCCGGTGTAGTATCACAGAATGTAGACGAACAATTGCCTTTGTTTCGCGGAGCCATGCTGTCTGCTGGTCGTGTTATGGCGTGCATACAAACGCGTAAAACATGCACTTTATCGAGGGCAGACATCTTCCTTGCTGTGCGTATCCAGCCGCTCGTATGCTCCAGTTTCTCGCCGCTGCAAGTCGCCCGGAATGCAAACAGTGGATACCATCAACTGCTGCCAGTTCTCTGCTGAGGATTAGAGGCAGGACCGTGACCCGGACAGCTCACACTGGTCGATGCTTCTCATTCCCGTTTTCCCAAAACACGCAATGTGTGTCGGGTTGCACGTGCAACGCGTTGCGCTTGTGCTTTGTTTGTACAGCGCCCCTCGCCGCGTGCGTCAGCCTTCAGGACTACGTGTGGGGCCTTGAAATTGTTATTGCGAAGTTGCTTTACCTCGAGCTCTTTTTCTCTTGGTTACTCCTCCGAGATTTTCTTTCTCGATATAAACGTAATCCGCGTGAGGAGAGCAAGGCCCCCGTTGACATTCTTATCTGTCAATCGATTACCCGGATTATAACCTGCGACCGAGCAGATCGTTTACGAGTGTGTCTTGTTTTCTGTTCGTTGCACCAGTTTTCGTAGCGTTGCCTCTTTCAGGTTTTGTTGTCCACTATCCTGTGCAGGGGCTTAAATATCACACAAAGCGTAATAAAGTGGCCGCGCGCAGGGACGCACTGTGGTCTTTATTTACACGCCGTTTGCGATCTGAAAACGAACGATCATTAAGATTAATTTTACGCGCCCTCTCTTCATTTGTGCGTGCGGGCATGTGTGGGAATACATTTGCGTGGCCAACAAGACGGTAACATTGTTCAACAAATTGGCAAGTTGCCACTATACGTCCAGCATTTAAGAACATTACTGTGTTTTCATTTCATGTATAATTTCTGGAGATCTCATTATATTGCAGTTCACTTGATATTTACGATCAAAGCAATAAAAAGATAAACATTTAACAGATCAGCGATCCGCATAAACAATATATGCTACTCACTTTTATCCAAGGCACATTATCGTAAAATGGCCTGTGCAATATGACCTTAAAGCAGCTTGGCTTCAGTCTCTTATTGAGGGATAGCCAACACGTGGTCCTTCTCACATTACGAGAGCCCAAGAAATGTCCTCGTAAATGGGCTATGTAAAGAAGACGCCTTTTCAGTGTCTACGAAGGATTCTTGACGCCGAGCGCACCTGTCAACAGGTGGGACACGATAACTGCCAGGGAAAGATGACATATGGCTATCAAGACAGCGTCAGCGATGTAGGCGTTAAGTGGGACCAAATGATAATTTGTTTGGGTTCGATTAAATTACTGTATGCAGATTTCTTCAAATATTATAAAGCCTATGTCCTCACCGCAGACACTCCTAACCGTCACGAGAAAGCCACGCTAAGGTTGCAGTTTATACAGCTCTTTACAAGTACCCTATAGCTATAGTCCCAGACATTCGGCTTGTGTCTTTTAGATCTCCTTGAAGTGCGACAATAAGCCATAGTATATGAAAACTAAACGACCAAAATATTGGCAGTCTTTTTCATCACCGCAAACAATATCGCTTGAAACCGTCGCTTTCTGATTTGATTTCTTGTTTTCTTGATTTCTGCTTTTTGTTTCTAACATAAAAAATAAGTGGGCATAATCTGGCGGAAAAAAGAGGGTGTTAGAGCTTAGTCGTTTTGGAGAAACAGATACTCATAGATTGAAACAAATCTGCTCGAAATGGTACGAAAAATATTCTTTGTCTTTTTTTGCCGCTGAGGTATAAAAGAACAGCGCCGCGCTTGTGGCGAACATGCTGCCAAATCGCTGCAGGTTGTTCTCGGCGCTACAAAGTTGTGTTCGCCTGTGCTTTCCTCATTACTTCAGCTCGCATTCTCGGCTGGCCCCTGTGCCGACAACCAGCTCCTTTTGGTGGTCCGGCCACCTCGCGGGATAGGCGACGAGGTATACTGAGTTTCTGGTAACATTTACGGACTCTTCTGGTAACTTATTTTTGTAAATGAATAATGAAACGATGAAAATGTGCCTTCGTGGAGTATTGCAAAAGTTAAAGGTATTTTGTGGTAGCTGGCTTGGCCCGTCAGTCTCGGAAATGATCATGAACGATAATGTTCACCTAAACCTTCCGCTACAACAACAAACAGAAAACGGAAGAAAATGCACCTTATTTTACTGTAACGGCTTGCTTTTATTTCTTATACATGTAAATAAACATTGCTATAGTCAGTTTGACTGCACTTTGCGTATTTTCACAATCGCGAAAACGCTACAAGCCAAGATCAATTACGAAGCAAAGCAGAAAGCTATACTCTTTCTATATTTGCCATAGTTTGCATTAGTATATGTAGGAAACCCTATGCACGGGAGAGGCGCGCCCTGCGGTCGACACAAAGGTGGTAATTATGACGATGGTTGTGAGTGCTAGGTTTATCTTGATTCCTTCCTTCGTAGCCAACGCGAGCTCCTTGGCCAGGACTTGACGCCGCGGGTACCGACCTAGTTTGGCCCTGGGCCCGCGGTTGGTTTTGTTACGGGCACACCGAGCGCGTGTCGCGCTTCTGGCGGTGCCGACGATGGTCCAGTATCAGCTTAGTTCTACTACTTCCCCCCTTCCAATGCTTCAGGGGCCGCTGTAGTGTGCCCGTAACCAACTGTCGTACCAAAAGGACGGCGAAAGAAGAAAATAACTCAGGCTGTCAACAAATAATGGCTACAGGCAATTGTTTTTCAGGTGGCGAAGCTGTCTAGCAAATCGTTATTTTCCGCGTCCGCAGCTAAAAATACCAAAAAAAATGCCGAGAATACCAATTTAGGGAGATTGGCCAAGAATGGAGAGCATACCCACCAAGGAAGATTGGCCGAAAGAACAAACCCAGCGTTCGCCGTAATCATGGAACCCTTGCGCGGAACGAGAATAACACGTCCTTCGCATGCCCCTCCAAGTTGATGTCAAATGATCATCGCTTCGAAAAAAAAAAAAAACCCTCACACTTAGACCAACACTGATGGAATAAAGGTCCATCGTAAAGGAATGAGGAGTAAAGGAATAAAGGAATTCCTCTGGAATAAAGGAATAAAGGACCATGGAATAAAGGTCCAATAAAGGTCGTTGCAGCAGCGACGAACAAGCAAATCAGGTGCAATAGAGGACTTAAACCTTCGTGATGGTCGTGAAGGTTGCGTACTGCTTCGCTACCTTCATGTCTTATGCGTTGGTGTGAGCTTCTTTCGTTTTTTGTGTGGGCAATCTACACACCAACCACACATACCGCATCGACGTATGCCGCATCGACGTTCCCACCACGCAGATCAGCCAGTTTGCAATTTCAGTGGAGGAAAAGTCAGCGAAACAATCGGGGAGTTCTGTGTCATCTCCAAGTTTTTATATATTTAATCAGTATGAACTCCTTGCTGCGGCTTTTTATTTTTCTTGTGTTGTTGGTTTTTTAATTCTTCATTCTTTCGCCATTTCCATTTCCCCCTTTGCTGTGCCCGCCCCCACCCACTGAAATGATATCCTACGTACGCCACTGGACGCCATGTCTTAATGGCTCGCTCTTGTCTACGCCGCCGCATGAGGCGGCAATCGTGTCTCTACTAGTGACTGTGCCTTCTCCCTCTGCTGAGGTTTATCAAAGCGAAGATTTCGATGTCACACTGATTCGCCCGTGAGTGCCCAAAAAGGCACTACAGAAAAGCCAACACTTTGATGATGATGAAAATTCAAAACATTTGGAGAAAATGATTCGTGACCACTCAGCTTTCCTTTGGGGCCTCAAGAAAAAAAAAATCAAAGCCCCTTTTTTGAAGGAACATAGTTGAACGCGAAGCTTTCCATGGAGGGTAACAGCGCGAAAACTGGACGAAAACACGAAAAGCGAGAGACACAAACAAGCGCTTCGTGTTTGCGTCCAGTTTTCGCGCTGTTACCCGCCATGGAATAGTACCAACTAGCCCAGCTTACAGCACTCCTGCGAAGCTTTCTCCCATGCGAACTGAATCAAATTCAAAGTCCAAAGCCAACGATGACGCAACGAACCCGAGAAAGGCGGGTGACCCGAACCAAATCACCTAATAGAACCAAAACGTCGCATCGGGTCGCTCAGCATTACTTGGGTTCTTCGTTGCATAGTCGTTGGCTTTGGACTTTCAGTTTGATTCAGTTCGCATGGGACAAAGCTTCGCATTCAACTATGCTTTTTTTAAGAAACGGATTTGATTGTTTTGTTTTGTTTTTTCTACTTCCCGAAATACCATCTTACGTCGCTTAAATCGGTGGCAAGCAGCGCGTTAAATGAATCCCCTTGACGACGCTCTGATTATTCGGATACACACACCCACACACACACACACACACACACACACACATATATATATATATATATAGAAAGATAGGTCAGCAGTCTACAATGCCAAAGGAGGCATAGGGGTGTGGTTAGGCTCTTTTCTTTTTTACTACGGTTAATGAAGTAAACATTCTTTTTTTAAATATACAGAAGAAAAAAAGAAAGAAAAACACGCGCCCAGAGTGGGGACCGAACCCACGCCTTTCGATTACATGTCGAATGCCTTACCAATTCGGCTATCTGGGCGACTGTGTTCCCCTTCACTTTCTGGGCTATTTATATTTACTAGAAGTGTATCTGACACTTGAGGGTGGTAGCCAGCGCCACTCTGACCACACGGGGAGAAGGGGACCTTCTTTTCAACCCCCGGGGCGTGACTCCAACGTCTACAGCCTGTCATGAGCGGGTAACTGGCGGGAAGCCCTCTTATGCTACCTAGGCATCAAGGCTGCCTAGGTAGCGTTTCCTCAACGAGCCCCTCATTTCCTTACTATATTATTCAGCGAAAGCCTAGCGAGGGTCTCGGTTCTGGCAGCCTTGATGCCTAGGTAGCATAAGAGGGCTTCCCGCCAGTTACCCGCTCATGACAGGCTGTAGACGTTGGAGTCACGCCCCGGGGGTTGAAAAGAAGGTCCCCTTCTTCCCGTGTAGTCAGAATGGCGCTGGCTACCACCCTCAAGTGTCAGATACACTTCTAGTAAATATAAATAGCCCAGAAAGTGAAGGGGAACACAGTCGCCAGATAGCCGAATTGGTAAGGCATTCGACATGTAATCGAAAGGCGTGGGTTCGGTCCCCACTCTGGGCGCGTGTTTTTCTTTCTTTCTTTCTTCTGTATATTTAAAAAAAAGAATGTTTACTTCATTAACCATAGTAAAAAAGAAAAGAGCCTAACCACACCCCTATGCCTCCTTTGGCATTGTAGACTGCTGACCTATCTTTCTGTATTTCCTCAACGAGCCCCTCATTTCCTTACTATATATATATATATATATATATATATATATATATAGAAATAAGGGTTGGCAGTCGAGAAAACCTCGGAAAGCAAAGGGGAGGATCTGGTAGATCATTGAAGCAGATTAAGAATTTGGAAAGAAAGAAAGAAAGTGAAGAAAAAATGCCCGCCAGGTGGGATCCGAACCCACGACCTCCAGAATACCGGTCTGGTGCGATAACCACTACGCTACCGGCGGGGCGATTTTCCCATTCTCTTTCTGGGGTATTTATGTTAGGTATGTTTGTTTCCTGTGCTTGGGGGTGGTAGCCAGCGCCATTCGGACTAATCGGGGTGAAGGGGACCTTCTTTTTAACCCCCGGGTCGTGACTCGAGTGTCTACGACATGTCCAGAGTGGTCGACCAGCTTTGAACCCTCTTAAGCTCCCTTTGGCAACAAGACTGCCAGAACAGAGGCCCTCGCTATGCATGTAGCGAATCAGAATCGTATTGCCTACATTGCCTCTCTCTCTAGGCCTCTCTCTCGTATTGCCTCTCTCTCTCTCTCTCTCTCTATATATATATATATATATATATATATATATATATATATATATATATATATATATATATATATATAGAGAGAGAGAGAGAGAGAGAGAGATAGAGAGAGAGAGAGAGAGAGAGAGAGAGAGAGAGAGAGAGAGAGAGAGAAACTTTATTTTGGATCCTGTATCCAAAGGACTGCTCGGATTCTTGGTTTTCATTCCTTGCAAATTAGTTCGCTGCTGCGACAGCGCGGTGTGCGCTCCTTTCTAAGTCGGTTAGTTGGGCAGAAACGCTGCACTTGGTCCGTCTGTCTGTCCGTCCGTCCGTCCGTCGATTCAGTCACCCGGCCAAAAGTTGAAGGAAAACCTTGAAGGAGAAGTTTATGTAGGCAATACGATTCCAGACTTGCAAGCCTGGTAGGATACTTCGCACTTGTCAACATTTTTCGTCAAGAAGAAAACATTCGGCATATTTGAGGACAAAACATAACTACATAACTGATACTAGCAGTGCTCGTTTAATAGAAGATATGCGTGGGCGTCGTAATTTTTGCCATAGCAGACATAAAAAACGCGTTAAAACAACATTTTAACCACAATATACAAAAAGAGCTCCCGGTCAAGCCTGGAGCTCGTGGCTCGCGCGGGAAGTGAAACAGCACGATAACGAAATCAAGGTCCGATAGATGGCCCGCCAGCAGTGCGAACGCGGGAAAATCGAATTTGATTCAGCAAGCCTCCATTGTGTTTATTATGGGAGGACCGAGGCAGAAGCGGGGAGAGGCAGTTAGGGGGAGGGGGGTCGCAGAAGACTATCGTCTTTTGACATTTGCAGCAAAGCGAGCAAATACGCGGCCAGTTTTTTGGTAGTATGCATTGCCTGATACCTTCTAGTGCTGAGGGAAAGCCGACCCTACCGTTCTTAGCTGACCTTACTTACATTTGGTACAAACCGCACCTTCGATCCTTGCCCTCCACATGATGCACCCGGAGTATTAGAGTGAAATAAAATTTTACTTTGCAAATAAGAGCTCGCTAGATAAGTATTTCACATCAAAACAGGCTGATTTGGGCAAATCTGGTTTTAAAGATTTCTGCAGGGACGGGTCGTATTGATGGCCAATTTTCTGCCGCTTCTTCACCTCGGTTTATAGTTCGAGTAATGACGAAGAACACCTCTATTTTTGTTCTGTGCGTAAAGAGACATGCACATCGCCCTGCGCTCGAGATGTCAGTGGAGTAAATACGCAAACCCTAATTTGACGCCTGCTGCCTCATGGCTTCCTTTGAGGTGTTAATATAATCTCTCGCTCTGTATACATGCGATGGTCACTGTTATTTCTTGCTTGTCCTTTAGCTACTCAGAATAGCGTTGATGTTTATCCTTTGGTGAGACCATCAGCACATGCTCAGCGAAGACCTCGGTGGGCGTGCACGCTTAAAATACTAATTATAGCAGCAGATGAATCACTTCCCAAAAAGAAGGTGCTACTGAGTCGCGACAAAAAAGCCAGCTAGTTAAGATGAGTTAAGATGAGTTAAGCCAGATGAGTTAGATGAGTTAAGAAGCAGTCAGCCCAACGCATCTCTCCTCCCTGGAGTGGTCACGTCTGATATAGCGCGCGTCGTCGAACCCAAGTCTTGTATAACGAGGACGGAGGAGCGCGTTTTACGCGTGTCCGATGCGGTTATCGGACAAGGAGATCATCTGCTCGAACCGGGACCGTCTGGGTTTTGAGCAGATTTGGCACAGCGGAGGGCGGCGTATTTATAGCCCTTCGCTTCCCGCTCGGGAGCGAAATCACAAAGCCCGGTAGCGCATAGGCTCCACAGGAATCCATCTCGCACCTTTTTCTTCTTATTTTTCTTTCACTGCTTTCTTTCCTCAACATGTACGAAAAATCCCACCTGCATGCGAAATAAAAACAACCTCAAGAGCTTCCTGTACAACACCGAAACAAACGAACACAAATTTTGACGAAGAAAAACCGACAACGGATGGGCCAGTATCATTTTCGTAAACAATTGTCGAAATGAACGCCTGGAGTTTAATGATCAAAAACGGCACGTAAAATTCTCTAAAAAATCAATTATATTCGGAAAAAATAAAACTCTGAAGAATAATAAAAGTAATCACTGAACAGCATTGTGCTGGACAAAAACGTTGCGCAAGCCGGTTCCACCGAAAAAAGGGCGCGAATCTGACGGCAAACTCAGTCACCCAATAGACGGGTCCGTCCACCCATCTATTCATCGATCCATTTTTAACCCATTCGTACATTCGCCCGTAAATAAATAAATAAATAAATAAATAAATAAATAAATAAATAAATAAATCGATCCGTCAATAAATCTTATTAATTAATTAATACTGTACATGTCAGTCCGGCTGTCTGTCTCATCTACCTTCGCGCTTTTTGTAGCTACATTCAGTGTAGATGTATGTGACGGCTCCGAAGAAGACTACTCTGGCAAAGTGATTCTTCTGGCCGTCAATATTAGTCCTCAATTTTGCTGCAACCCTTTCAGGCTTCATTTCTGCATCCTTCAGCGCAGCTTCATATGCGCACCTTTCTCGCGTGTCCTATAATATCATTCTCGTCTTCTGTGAGTTTTTCCCCTCCGAATTTACTTCAGCTGCCTCACAAATTGTTTGCAAAATAACGTCATTTGCTTTCGGTTCGGCTGACCACCGCTCCCGAACTTACTTCCAAGCAGTCCTACTCGAGCGACAGCCCCTTCACGTGTGCTACCTTCCACTACTGTGTGCGGGGAACTCAACCGTGGCTCGCTGGCAACGTAACAGCGAAAGCGCTGGGGGCGCGCTTAAGGGTGGCGTTGTTCTCTTGCATACGTTGGCTGCTGGAAACACCGCTTCTTATCAGCTTCCCAATTTGCCATAAATTACGTCCAGCCACGTCCACTGGGCCGCGGTACGAGAAGGGTCGCGCACTGAGATAGCGCTGCTCTCCGCGGTGCGCGCGTTGTAGCACTGTACGCTAAGCTGCGCCCTCGCTTACGCCGTCTCGTAAATTGCTCTATATCACGCCGGCCATATCGAGGCCGTGTGCCGTCGCAGCACTTGTGCCCATCGGATTCCGCTTTTAGCCGCCCCCCTCTGTGTTCCCACGAACGCCGTAGACCACTCTGCGAACGTCATCGCTGCCTCCACATTGGCGTCCCCGTAAACTTACACGTTGCCATGCCACTGTCTGTATAAGAAAGAGCGAAGCCCCTGGCGGAATTCAGCAGTCACGGCGGTTGATGTGTAAGGCGACGTGTAGAAAACGTCGGAATGCGGCGGTGGGTCCCGCGGAACTTGCAAACAGCTGGGAGGCTGGGAAAGCAACGTGTCATAGGGCCTTCTCATCTGGACTGTGTTGATTTGCGGTTCCGTTAACTTACGCTTACTGACATTCGGCCGCTCGCCTTACAGGAACGCCACCTATAAACTACGGTTAATGATGTCGCCTTCGACTACTGCCGGGTGAGCTTGGCTTTGCATGATAAAGTGGCACATACAATTGAAAAGATAAAGGATAGAAACGCAGAGCAGTCTATATCGCGAACAAATTGGCTATGTACACGCATAGGAAATGTCTTCCTAACTCCTCAGAAGGAGGATTTATCTGGCCGCCACAGTACGGTTGCCATTACAAATCTGATGTGCTTTTAAAGGCAATCTCTCTCTCTCCCTCTCCCTCCACCCCCTCTCTGTCCCTCTCTCTCCTGTGTGTGTGTGTGACTGTGAATTTTAGAAATGCAAACAAAAGAAATACACATTAAAAACACCCAATTCGGAAAAATCTCTTATGTATACGTACCATGAGGATCTGTGAAAGAGTTCTTTCACTTTTCCCGCTAAGCACTAAAAGTACGCGGGTATCCCCATGCAAACGGCTTAATGAGGAGAGACAAGTAGTGTGATCTGAGCGTACGCTTGCACTTTCAGTACAACCATCAACTGGCTCAGGGGTTGCGGATTTGCGGTCAGCTTTCCGAGAAGGAGGAGGCATTCAGGAGTGAGCGTTTCCTCACGAGGTCTTTTGATTGCCGAGGAAACTGACGAGGTCTTTTGATTGCCGTCTCCCTGTAACTGTCGCTTATGGTTGAGCGTGGAGAAAATCCCCGACTTCTTCTTGGATGCGCGCACACAGCTAAATGAGCTGTCCGGTTAGCAGCTCATATTACGAAAATTCTCTTGTTCGAAAATCGCTTGACTGCAATAATATCATTAGAACAAAATTTTGTACACCAAAGACAAAGTACTGTGTTATTATTTTGGAGGCCAATTTATGTTTTTATTCTAAGAACGAATCGTGCGCATATTTTGCAGAAACATGCCTTCTGATTTGTTTACTTATGTTTTGTTACCAACTCGCGGCCACACCCGGCTATCTTATCCTTGGTTTCAAGCGAAGCACGTTTTCTCCTTTCGTATGCCGCACCGGCAACACTGTTTTATAGAGAAAGGACGCCAGTGCAGCCACGAGAAGTTTCATAGTTTTGACATAACCTGTCTTGAATGAGTTCCCCAGTGGTAAATTCACTGCCTGCTTCCAATGACAGCGATTCCGCCGGAAACGCCATCCCCTTCATTCACGACACTGTCCGAAAGACTTCCTGCGGAAGCACGAGGTAGTCGACGCCATACACTCACTCCAAAGAAACGACCGCTGTAGTGTCGCGCCCACAAGGCGTACGTGGAGTCTTCCCGGCCTAGATACCTGGAAAGTGAACCGTAGTAGTACGGCAAGGCGCCCTCTAAATCGAGCGCCGGCCACTCCCGCGTTTTGTAAGCGGCGCGCTAGCCACACACACTCGCAGGCGGCGAGACCACCTGCGGGGCAGGCGTCCGGCTGTAGTTGGTTCTTTGGAAAAGCCTGCGCGCGAACAAAGGGCCGCCGACCCTGGGCGAGCGCGAGGTGTGAATTTTCCCGGCTCGTAATTACAGGTTCGGCGTGCTTTGGCTGGCGAGCAGGAAGTCCTGATCGCTCCGTCACGCGTCGAGGGACCACGCCGCGTGGGGCCCTGCACCACCTAAATAAGACTCCCTGCTCCATTACCACCGCCGTATTTTGCAATAAGGCATTGGTCAAATAAGCCTCTTCGTTGTGACGTAACATCACTTCCGCCAATAAGGAGCAGAGAAAAAAGTATCATTCTTATGAGAAACACGTCTTTCCTCTATTTTGTATGTGTCGGAGGATTCCACTGCCAAGACTCTGAAGTGGATCGACTTCCCTTTTCTTCGCACCATAAAATACCTGACCCTACTGTGCTTTGTATTTGAAGAATACGCTTGTTTTTGTTTTACGAGCTTGAGTAACACGCTCATATCTCGAAGCACCGGCCGCCTCAGCGATTGTCATTGTGCTGGGGCTGCATTTTGCAGCCTACATTTGTATTTTAAGTCCGCGGTCAAGACTACAAAGTCGTCACGAGAATGCACTTTCGCGTGAAACCACGAAACGCCGTAATACACCCCTCCTCCCCAGAGATCTACGAGCGATGTCCACCGCAATTTATGGTGGTTCGTGTGAACTTTGGGGTATCATTTGCTGTTGGATACGCACCAAAAACGCATATACCGGTCTGTGTATACCTCTGGACGTGAACTGAGCCCATGTACAGCTACGGGAAACAAGAGGAAAGATTAAGTTTTATGTCACTCACCTCCATTACCTCTGTTAGCCGGGTAAGCCGTGGATATATGTGCGGGCATGCAGCAATTGTAAATGCATGCGGCTTTTAAGGCGGAAGCCGTAAGTGCGAAATTGAGCACATTTCTGTTCGTCTGCAAATTAAAGCCGGGTTCCCACGATAAGAGCTGAATGCGTTATCACGGCGCTACGTCAGCACGCTACCGGCGGCGGAACAGAAGTTAATTGCAGTGATGAAGGCATCTCGCGTGACAGGCGAACGTGACGGTACGGGACTAGAACAGGTGCATGCCAGCAACGGAGAACTGTGATCCTGGGGAAGTTGTGAAGTGTCGCCATCCTGCCTGTAGAAGTAGATTGCACCGGAAGAAGAAAGAGACGCGAGCACGTTGTAGCATTAAAAGAAGTGTGATAGTGATAAGTGATAAGGTAACTTTTTCGCCTTCAAAGCACATAAGCAGGGTGAAGTGCACCTGGGAATTTTTGTTGGCTGCATAACAAGAGAAAAAAACTAATCATAACATTTCTTCTTCGGTAATCGATCATCCAGTAAATTCATCATTCGTTACAGAAATATCGCATCATGATTCGGAACAGAAGTATGCCTCGGAAGAAAATTCAAGGGAACACAAAAGTGCCGCGCGGAGATCAAAGAGGCACGCGCTCCCAGGATCTAAACCAATACAGCCCATATACCACCGCAACCGTATACGACGCGAAGACTGCACGCGAGATGTATACCCCTCCTATGACGAAGGCATTAAGACCACAACAGAAGATGACATCATGACTACATGCCCCGCATTAACATCAATTACGATCGCATATCCTGAAAAAAAATGTTAAGTTTCCGCATTTCCACACGATCTGAAGTGTGTCTTTGAATTATAATTAAACTATATAAATTAAACGAATATAGAAGTGATTTTTGCAACTGGACCGGCCTCATAACCTAAAATCGGCTGGAACGGAGCGACGCCAAAACGGGACGTCAAATAAAAAAAAGGCCATAACCAAATCGTCACTAAGAAACCGAAGGGTGTACTCTTAAGATATTTTTCGTATATAAAGGATCCATGCGCGAATACTTGAATATGATGTTCAGTGTCAAGTAATATTTCAAACTTTAATTTAAGGTTAATATCACGCTAGAACAAAGATAGAACGCCGGCCTGACTTCTTGAGTGCAGAATTTTCTATGAAAGGCATAGGAAAACACTTTTGAGGTGTTTTGGTTATTGTTAAACCAAGCAACGGATACTACAACGCGACAAAAAGAGACTGGTCCTATGGTCCCCATACAATAAGTGAGATCTTGTTGATCACTTATTTATGATTGATTTACATTTTAAGCAAATAATTCCTGCATTCAGAGATCAGAAAACATCCTTTTTACAGCAGAGGAGAGCAAATGTGGAGAAAACAAGGCTTCAAATGAACGATATCTAAAACGCATTGTGTCCACCTGTTGCTCACGTGTTTAGAATTCGTGATATTGTTTATTTATGTCATGCTAACCAATCCAATTCACGACTCTTTCATCAGTTTTACCATTAGACGCGCCCATTCAGATGCAGTACTTCCAAAAAAAGAGTAGTATTTTAAGAGAAGTTCGGGCTTCCCGAAATGGTTTGTGATAACCTTGGTCTCAAGTTGGGGTGGTATGATTGGTTCACTTGGCCCATGATAACACGGCAGTCCCCGCCAACCAGGCTCATGCACTAACTCTGGTATAGTGATGTTCTTCAGTCCAGCGGGTCTGTGCAGCGTTCAAGTATATTGCTTTTCGCGATCTTTCATTTTGGACTGCACAGAAACCACCCGAGCGCAGCTCCGCATTGTTTTGTTGTTGTTGTTGTTGTTGTTGTGTTTGTTTGGTTGTTTTTGCCGTAGATTTTGCATTGCCAGGGCAGCCCTTGGAATGTTGTCAGGAAGTTCTTGGGCAGTCCAAATAACAAGTCGAAGACATTTGCGGACCTGGTGGAGATGTTAACTCAGGGCTCCCCTGGCAGCCTGGATACTTACTGTCGGCGTGGGAGACAGCCAGAACTACCTTGTTGCGAACAAGGAGAGGAATGGGGAAGGAAGGCTGGGTTCCATTGTTAAGAAAAATGAGTGGTGACTCGGTAGCAGGAACGGGTATACGGACAGAAGGGAAAGAGCTGCGGTGGGAGATGCAATAAGTGATCAGAATAGGCAGTGATCAGAATAGGCCAAAGCACATACTTTGTGCTTTGGTATCCCATACATTGTGCTACAGACAGACAGACAGACAGACAGACAGACAGACAGACAGACAGACAGACAGACAGACAGACAGACAGACAGACAGACAGACAGACAGACAGACAGACAGACAGACAGACAGACAGACAGACAGACAGACAGACAGAAGTATAAAATATCACGCGAAAAAGTATCCGTCGAAACCACGGAGACAGCGGCAATCGTATCTTGGCCTCAAAAAGCGTGGGGGGTACGACGGGTGAACGTCGCCACGGCCGCCGCCGATTCGGAACGATCCTGGCCGGGTCTTTTTCGGCGGGAGAGGAAAAGGAGCCCCGTGGTGTTTTCTTTTCGCTGCTTCTCGGATGCGAGCGTCTGTGGCGCTCCTGTGCGGTGTGGCCGAAGAGGCAGTTCGAGAGGGGCCGGCCAGCTGTGCTCTTGCAGGCCGGGCATGCCGACACGTTGGGCCGACGTGGGTCAGCGTCTCGTTTTTCTCCTAAATCAGGAAGAAACACCGGAAACCGAGACTGCGCGCCGCAAAGGGGCGACCGCGGCGCGCACGCGTGCATGGGCACGATTGCTTTTGTCGGCCCGGGCCCGCGCTCTCTGTGCGCGCGGCGTTTGTGCTCGCCGCCAAGGAGTGGCTTTGTGTACTCTGGCTACCCGGGCCATAACAGGCTGACGCGTAGATTCCAATGTGTCTACAAGGGGCCGTGACGTCCCGTGACGTCATGAGACTCGGCACATAATTGAGAGGAGCGCTCATCACGCTATGACACCCAACGGCAACTTGAACGCGACAATGCGGCCCCGAATTTCATTAGCACACCTGGCTCCGAGAAGAAATCTGTGCACGCGCACTCACGTTCATACTCGTCTGCGCCATCACAATCATCATAGCGGATAGCTCGGGATAAGTTTTCTCCTTGAAGATTACATTCTAAATGGGAACATCGCCGGTCTTTCCACCACATCTAGACTCCGATTTGTAGCTTCAGGTTGAAAATCTGGCCGCGTAACTGCGTGCTCCGCTAAAATGCAAATCTTCTGCCGCCCCTACCCCGCAACTACACCCTCACTGTTCTCCACCTTCCAGCCGCCGTGGTTGCGCCTTGAGTCGCTAAATGAACTGTATTCTCTTTCTCTCTCCCCGCGCTCTTCCTCTACCCTCCCGCCCCTCCCGCTTAAGTAATATAGCCCTCCTAAATCTACGCGTTGAGTCCTATAGCACTAGGTCACCAGAATACTGGCTAGTACCTCGATCACGAACGAACTACGGTACACAAATGCTTCACCATACATTGCCTACTCTTCTGAACAACCTTGCTGCCAAGCAGGTTGATATCAACTCTTTATCTAGCTTAAAATATTGCTTCATTTCCTAGAACGGTTTGAACGCTTTCAACCTTGCCCTGTACTTTTGTTTTGTCGTCTCGTTTTCGCCTTTTTGCTCCCCTGCCTGTAGCACATCCATTTCAAATTATAGTTGCCAGTACGTTGTTTTGATTATTTTTACTCGCTTTCACTACAGCGATGTCGGTGACTGTTTTGTCGTTATGTATCTGTCGAGTTTTTTTTTTTTTGATGACTTGCAGTTTTGAGGTCTTTTTTGTTTTGTTTTTTTCAATGGCAACACAGCACTGGGTCGCCTCCATGGACTGTTCCCTGCATTGACACCAATGCTGATATCCCCGGGATGCCCAAAAAACAATCTATATCTACAGTGGCAGCACGGCAGATGACGCTCAATTACATGCATGACCGTTATGCTGATTATGTGCATATATATACCGATGGATCGTCGACAACCACCTCGTCGTCGTCAGCTTTCGCAATACCGAGTCTTCACATCGATCAGGCGGTCAAGCTCTCGCACCCTACATCGTCGACGGCTGCAGAGCTTTACGCAATATATCTTGCAGTCAAATTTATCGCTACAATGACTTCACCGACTAAATGGGCAGTTCTCACAGATTCAAAAGCGGCTCTTCAAGCCCTAAATCCAATTGCGGCTTACAGTCATCACAATATCTTGGCAAGACACATCTGTGATGTGATGGCAACTGAAATAGGAAAAACTCAGAAAATAACATTTCAGTGGATTCCCGGGCACATTGGAATAAGAGGAAATTCACGAGCTGACCGATTAGCAGCAACCGCTCATTCAAATTCCACGTGTAGCGCCGTGCCTTTTACCAGAAGTGATGTTAAAAATTATTTGAAAAAACTAAGGACACACATTACTTTGGAAACCAGGTTGACCGATAAATATCGTTCATCGCTGTTATACCAAGTGGACCCGTACCTTACATACCCGTGTGCGTCTCATCTGGGTCGTTCCGTCGACACGTTAATACATCGCCTTCGCCTTGACGTGGTCTACACCAAGCAATTTCTTTACCGTATTCGATTCGCTGATGACACCTGCTGTGCTTGTGGACACCAAACTGAAGATGTGCATCATGTCCTGCTTGAGTGCCCTCTATATGCGACCGATCGGAAAAAACTAAGTGATAAGCTTAACCTGCTATCTCGGACACCCCTATCCTTGCCGAAACTGTTGGGTCCGTGGGACAATGTACGCAACCAAACGAAAGCCTTCCTTGCCTTAAGGGAATTTTTTCAAATGACGAAGATGTGTGAACACTATTAAATAAGTGCACTTTCCTCTGAAATGCTCTGAAATGGGTGTGGAAACACACAAGGGTGTTATGTATATTGGCGAAACTATCTGTGTCGCGTCGTGGATGTCGTCTGTATATAGATGTGTATAGTTCTCTTGTTTTTTTTTAACTATATACCACTGCTGTAAGGAATCATGTATATATATATATATATATATATATATATATATATATATATATATATATATATATATATATATATATATATATATATATATATATATGGGTGTGCTTGTGCACTACACAGAGCAAGTAGTTACTGAGTGCGCATCTTTCATCCGCTGCTGTATCAATGTACTTAATCTAACACCTTGTGGTTCCTTAAGGCAAGTATTGTACCTTTTGTATACTCCAATTCCTGGAGTAGCCAGCTCCTGTTTGGGTTGGAGCTAAACTCTCCAATAAATAATTATTTCTCTCTCTCTCTCTCTCTCTCTCTTGTGCTTGATACCTATCGCTGTGTGTATGCCTTTCGATTTTGCAATGTGTTCTCCCCTTTTTTTTTCCTCTCTCTTTTTCTCTCCTCTTCTATATTTAAGGCGATTGTTTTAGCCCGCTGCCCTGCTGCTGAAAGGGTTTTTGGACCCGTCAAGTTGCAATTGAGCAACTTTTTCCCTATTTCCCTCGATAAAGATTTGTATGTACATTACGGGAAATGGGAAATAAATAACAGTTTGATTGGTTGTTTGCTCATGATTAACAGGAAATACAGCACAGCAGAGACGAGGCAAGCGTAGGCGCACAGGAGTGATGAGTTCTGCAGTCACACCCGGTTATAGTGAACTGTAATATGCACCGCTATTAGTTCTATATATCCAATAGTTCGATATAAGCGAACCAGTCTACAACGAATTTTTTGTTATGAGTTCACAATACGCGGGTCCCCCGCTGCCATTGCAACATAGAGAAAAGAACACATAAAGTACCCCATTACCTTACACAAAACAATCAATTTATTGCATGCAATAAAGCTACTTTCCGCCTTAACTGCCCACTTTGCAAAAAAAGCGGTGATTTTTGTTTTCGCTTTCATTTTGGCGGCACCCACTAGCGCCGCATTCTCCACACGAGACATCTTTAGCACCAGTTCAAGTCCGTGCCCTATAATATCTAAGCAATATTGGCGGAGAACATAGGCTGGCGAAAGCTCTTCATAAAGCATCGGTTGGCTTTACGTTGTGGCATCCTCAGTCTCTTCGGTGCTTTCAGCAGCACCAGCTGCAATGACATTAGCGACGCTTTCTGTGCCTGGGGGGGAGGGGGGGGTGGGCTCACAGTGACGGCAAAGTCGTCGTTGACACTCAGGAAGTCTTCAAAGGACACTTCTTTCGGTACAGCTTCTGGAACGTTGGCGAGCTCTTTGTGCAGTTCGCCGATGCTGCCGTCTTGGTCCAGACTCGCTGACTGGATGGGCTCCGTCGTGAATCCCGTGCGTCGGAAACAGTTACGGAAGGTGTCGGGCGTCACTTCGCTTCATGCGAGGCTGAAAATCTCAATCATGGCCAATCAGCATCTCAATCGCCGCTCTGAGACCGTGCATTTCGGTGGCAACTGTAGGCGCGCCGAGGTCGATATATCCGATGTGAACTTCGTTATAAGGAATATGCTCCGCATGCATTTTCGTAACAGATTTGCTTTTGTTCGATATATGGCCTAATTCGCTCTAACCGGGTTCGTTATAATCGGATTTGACTGTATAGTCTTACTTCGGTCCCCGTCTCTGCTGCGCTGTATTTTCTGTTAATTATGTAAAAGAGGCACACCGAAACGTCCACTGCAGTACAATTTTGTACAAGCTAATTCAGTTCAATTTCACCCCGCCCGCACTGCTCGCAGGTCATCTGTTGGGACATTTTGTTTCTGTTGTGCTTGAAACAGCTCGAGCTGGCATAGTTTCATTTGGTGCTTGCCTTTGTCTCGCCTCGCTTCGGCATGGTTTCAATGCGATGTTTTTACATTTCCTATCGTCAGAACTAACTCAACATTTATTCTCAACTAAAATAGCGCTGGTACTCTATTCCTAAAAGAGAGAAATGGACAGCTGCCGCGAGGTTTCATTTCTGACCGTCTGCAGCTGTCCCGATCTGCACAGCTCTTCTTGTACATTTCCAAGCTAGGCTCTTTGCCAAAAATAGTCAGTAAACAGGTTATTTTGAGCAACGCAGCAATCCGTTTCATCAGGCATTAAATTTCGCGCATAACTTTCCTGTACAAAGCTAGTAGCCCTTACTTGGCCACAGATATGCACACTTGTCGTGTGTGTGTGTGCAAGAGACAAATTGCTTGATTGATGCTCGCCAAGGCATAGCTGCGTATTTTCGGAGGCGCAATAATCGCCGTGCATTAAGTTCTCAGTATTGCGGAATGGCTCCATTACGTTCGAGTTGTGCACGGAAATTATGCCGCGATAACTATACCGCTAAAGATGGAACACCCTTTCCCGCGCTGAATATTTCTGATAATGATGGTGGGATTTAACCCGATCGAGTTACACCTGGGCTATGAGGCGCGCCGTAGTGGAGGGGTCCGTATTAATTGTGAACACCTGCGGATCTTCAACGTGCGCCAGAATATCGACACACAGGCGTCTTCGCGCTTCGCTTCCATCAGAAAAGCAGCGACCGCGGCCGGGATCTAACCCGTCACCTTGGGCTCAGCAGCACAACGCCCTGTAAGCACCCCGCACCTGCAGACAGGGTGTGAGCGCAGCACTTTTCCTGATAAATCTACCTGTAGCGAACGCTAGGGCATCGATATAGGAGTGGCGCTTTTTCCACCAGTTATCACCCACTTCCTGCAGCGTGCTGTACCAGCGTTCTAGACACTGTGTAAAGACGGCCGTAATAAAAGCATCGGTTTCTCCCTTCCTTTTTTTTATCCCCAATCTTACTGGTCGGATTCAATATCAACGACTGACGTCATTTCATCTGCGCCACTTGAACTATTCGTTCGTCTCAGCCTTTGTTATCATGACTATACCCTAGAAGCCTTCTTTGTGTGGGCGCCCGGGCTCCACTCGTGATAACCTCGGCTGTTGGTATCTAGGACAGGGCACCGACACTTACGTAAATTGAATGCTACCAAAAGAGGCCTTGATGAAAGTGGCATCTTTCGCGGTATAAATGATGCCTCGCACCAGCAGGATATATAAAACGGCGCTGCCTCTTGCGCAGCAAACAGCGCAATCATCACGGCGGGTGCGCTGAATATTTCTGTTTCCGGTGCTGAACTAGTGGCGTCGTGACATCAATGCAAAAACAAATATACACATCATGCCTTTGGCGAATTCGTGCGTCGGTCTGCGCAACAGCCTTCCGCTTTTCAACTGAACAAACTAAGACAAGCACGGAATCGTCAGGTGCGGAGATATGCACCCAGCAGCGTCAAAAAAACATGAAAAAACGAACGAATCCTCACAATTTGCAGTCGCGGAGAGCGTGGCACCTACCAAAAAATGTGCCCTACTGCGTTCACTTCTGCTTCCGTGAGTGCAGTCGGCCGCAGATTTTTTCTGCGCGTGAGCTCCGTCACACGGCGGTAGCGGATGTCGGCAGGAAATAGTTTAAACTTGCTTAACGCGCATGGAGTCTTCGTCTGTTTCTTCCATGCATGTCGGTTGACTCGCACTGGAGGTCACTTAAGCCGGATACGTGGAACTGCCGCCAAGTATATCGTGTCCTGCCGCCCATGGGCTGAACTAGATGTAGCGTAACCAGTCACCGATATGCGTTAGCCGAATTAACTGCAGTCGTGAGCCGCTATACGGGGGGCTAAAGATTGAGATAGAGATACCATACGTCGGGTGCACGGTCAGGCACGTACGATGTGACCGTTGTGGATTTCCAACTTGGGATTAGGATTGGTGCACGTGTCCTTGACTGCGCGCCGAGCGAGGCTTTACTCGATGCGGTCACCACTCCGCGCCGCGCTGTGCAATTTCAAATCAACGCAACATAAACCGCAGGCCTAGGAATGGGCAAGTAAGGCCAGTGGAGAAACAAACAACACATAATTTGGCCGCGATAACTGCGGAGTATTTTGCAAAAGAAGCGCACATTCCTGCTTTTGCAGCGCTGTTCGATACACCACGCGCGCAGGTCGGGGAGCTTGCTTCTAGTTGCAGATGACATCTATGCTTGTGTGGCTGGCGTGGAAGCGTCATAATCATCCTTAATCCCCTCTTGTATTTTCCTTCCTCCCTGCATTACCATAAGAGCTTTGGCCCATCGCCCTTGTCAGTCCTACACTTATGCTTAACGTTTAGGCTTAACGTTAGGCCTATGTTTAGGATTAACGTCAATCTTATTTTACGGCAAGCTGCAGGTACCGTGTGATGCTGTTAGACCTCACAGCCTCACATAACGTCACAATCAAGGGATCCAAGTGTACAATACTGTACTAACTGAGCTAACAATAAACTTCGAAACTTGAAACGCCAGCCTGGCGCGTATATTCCAACCCCTCCCCCTTCTGCACCGTCACCAGCAAATCGACTGGCCCCATAGCAACGCTGACGCCACAGCTAAAGTTCGCCTTAGACCTGCGAAATACATGGAGTTGGGTTAGATGTCATTTCCCATTGAGACGAACAGAAACCAGTACTCTGGTGAAGCATCGCGTATGAAGACTAACGTCGTCACCTATGAAATAAGAATAGTGTGGCGTTGTTTCTGGCTCATTTGCCGTGGTCCACGTCACCAGCAAACCCAGGGCCGACGTTCGCTCAAGCGCAGTATCTGCAAACAGAAAGCGTATTTAGGACACATTATCTGGTCCTGCTCCAAGATTGATAATTCCGATCACACAATACTCATTATAAGCACTGGGCGACAGCTTTGCTCAGCTCGGAAGCTGAAATCCAGGTATACAGGATGGCCGAAGCAGCCGCCAGGGACAAAGGACTCCTAGCTGGGGGCTGAGTGGGAATGGAGGGGAAATAAATCGCAAAGCTCCTACTACTAAGCCCTTACCAAGCAACAATAAAAGTCCCTCCCTCCCTCCAGAGGAACAGAGAACGAAGAGCGCGTGCGAAGAAAGGTGACGTCTTTGCAGAGCTACGTAGCGTAGCTATAGCCCCGGCCTGTTGCTCGGGGAGGGTGGCTCTGATTGCTCCTCGCCGCTTGCCGCCTTCGACGCTTCCCTCACCCGGTGTACCTGCGTAAAGTGGAGTGTGAAACGAGTGCAGCGCCAGATAGCCGCAAAAGGGGATGGAATGGGAATGACGGCGACGAAGTGTTGATATTGATGCACAACGAAAGGAACGACAAGCAGCCAATGCCGCTGCTAAAGCGAGCCAATTTCGGACTGAGACAGAAGGATGAAATGCTCGCGCATTTTTAACGGGTCACCGATATATCTTGCATTAATTGTTTTTGTAGGAATTCATGCAATGGGAATTTTTATTTCACAGAACGCTGTAAGGTTTCTTCATGTACTTATATCCTGCCTCAGATATGCACTATTAAGTTCTCCCTGATGCGATATATCAACGTGGGCGGAACATCAATTGAGGAATCCGTGAAAACATTCAACTTACCCCCAAATCCAGATCACCCCATTGGTGTTGGTTAGGACGAAGCATGGAAACTTTCTTTCGACTTTTGAGTGGGCTACACATATCTGCAGAACTACCATGATATCTTAAGTGGCCTACAAGGCAATCAGGTATTTGCGAACACAGCATACCCGACTTTATTTCCTTACGGGTGAAATTTAATGTCTCAAAATGCAACCATAGTGAACCCCTACGTGCCCTTACAGGTATGAACTTCGAAATTTCAGTGTCGACTGAATGTTGACGTATCAGTCAGCCATTCGGGCAGTTCTCTCTCTCTCTCTCTCTCTCTCTCTATATATATATATATATATATATATATATATATATATATATATATATAAGGTAAACGATTAGGCTAGTGAAGGTTAAATAGTAAAAAGGGGCGCAATAAAAAACATAACAAGTTTACTTCGAAAACATAACTTTACATCGACGTTTCGGACGGGGACCGTCCTTTATCAAGCGTAATATTTTACAGAATGGAAGCGGTTTATATACAGTTCAAGCACTTGAGGTTCCGGGGCGGTGACATACGTTTAAGATTGGAAGCGAGGAGGAAGAGAGAAAAGCACATTGAAACATGAGAGAAAGAGCCAGCAATAAAGAAGCACAAACTTGAAAAGCATAAATATGTGAGAGAGGGGGATGGAAAGGCAGAGGTGGGGACGGGCAAACTAAAAAGAACCGAGAGGACACGACAAACAGAAGCTTAGTAGCGATGGGAGACACGTAATTGCGTGGTCGACAGGGATGACCCACAGGGGCGGCGAGTTGTACCTGGCCGCGGCCATCGCAGGCGAACAATATGCAAGGGTTGTTGTACGCGCGCCGCTTCCAAGACTCCCGTGCCAGAAGCGCGTGTTTTTCGTCGGCCCTCAAAGACGCACCGCCATCTACTTCCCCCCACCCCTCCTGCTCAGTTCGCGGAAGCCGTAATGTGTCGCCGTGTCGGAGAAAACCGGGAAGAAACGGGCCGCCCCAGTCGCGCCGGCGTGAAGATGAGCAATCGAAAGTCCGAATGAGAGTGATTGAGGAGACATGAATCACGTTGCCTGCAGAGACAGCGAGAATAGTAAGTCAACGTGAGCGATAGGGGGCACATAATTGCGTGGTTGACAGGGGTGACGAGTTGTAAGCGCCCGCGGTCAGCGCCCGTGAACAATATGCGAGGGGTGTCCTACGTATGCGTGCCCTGAAGACTCCCGAGCGAGGGGCGCGGGGTTTCGTCGGCTCCCGAAGATGATCCCCCATTCAGTTCCCTCCACCTCCTCCTCCCAGTCAGTGTCGGCGCCAAAGTCGTAAAGTGCCCACGTGTTCGAGAAACCTGGGAAGAAAGGAGTATATATATATATATATATATATATATATATATATATATATATATATATATATATATATATATATATATATATATATATATATATATATATATATATATATATATTGTCGCGAAGCCCCCGGTTCGTTTGCTTTTTCTCTTTTGTAACATCCCTCTCCGGTCGCCTAGCCCCGTTTTTTCTAAGAAGCGCATGCGGAGTGTGTCTCTGCGCGCTGACCGACCGGGAGACGGCTGTTGAGGGCAGCGAGCCATCGTCTCGGCTTCTGTTACCGCGGCCGCGGCGTTCCATTCCCCCCGTGCGCGTGTGCGCTGTTCGCCTTCGGGCTCCGTGTCTTCAGTGTTCTACAGACGACCTTCCTGTTTTTTTTTCCTGTTTACTTTAGTGCGTTTTGTCTAAACTACTTTCTTTACACCCATAATTCTCCAAGCGCGCGTTTTCGGGTTCGGCCTTGTGTCTGTGTTTGATTTTTCCTTTTCACTTTGGCGGAAACATGGCTGATTGGAGCTAAGAAGCGTCTCGCGGAATGGCTGCAGAAAGCCTTGTTTCATTAGGTCCGCACGCTCCAGGATGCACTTTTTCCCCCAATACATACCCCACTGGACCGCTTGAAGCGAATATAACGCGGCTCCGCTGGCTATTGGGTGCGGCGGGCGACCTGCACCAGTACTCACTTCTGAAACTCTGCCGCCCGTCGTCGTGCGCTCCCGCCGAGAGACCGAGATCCAGTCAGCCATGTCCCGCTAAGTACTCCTAATCTTTTGACTGTCTTTTTCATCTATGTAATAAGTGTAATTGTTTCAAGTTTGTATGTGCTAAATGTCATCAATGTTACCAGAAAATAAATCAGTTAACTTTAAAACCTCTTCAACGCCTCGACTTTTTAAAACCTCTCCAACGCCTCGACTTTTTCCCTGTGATAAGCATGCGGCAGATATGTGACCAAATTACGCCGTTACAATATATATATATAGGTTGCAGCCCTACATCTTGATGCCATAGCTGTTTCGGTTGCCTGAATGTGCTTTATAGCCCCGAATGCGGTGAGGACACCTTTTTTTGACACGGGAATAAATAAATGAAAGTCGAGAAATAATTTCTGGTTTCGGAATATAGCGCTGGAATATAGCGCGTCCACATACATACATACATACATACATACATACATACATACATACATACATACATACATACATACATACATACATACATACATACATACAACCATACATACATACATACATACAACCATACATACATACATACATACATACATACATACATACGTACGTACATACATACATACATACATACATACATACATACATACATACATACATACATACGTACATACGTACATACGTACATACGTACATACATACATACATACATACATACATACATACATACGTACGTACGCACATACATACATACATACATACA
Organism: Haemaphysalis longicornis; assembly: GCF_048455015.1. Classification (NCBI taxonomy): domain Eukaryota; kingdom Metazoa; phylum Arthropoda; class Arachnida; order Ixodida; family Ixodidae; genus Haemaphysalis; species Haemaphysalis longicornis. The sequence continues at coordinate 253,265,078 of NW_027526295.1, forward strand.
TACATACATACATACATACATACATACATACATACATACAATGGAGAGCTCGGGAAAGATGTGGCCGTAGTACATGGTGTACGCCTCAGTGTTGCCCTCTTACTGGCGTCCTCAGTTTCATCCAGCTGCTTGATAAGTCTCCTCTTAGCACGTGCGCCCCGTTTGCCGCAGTTGTACATGACCAACTCAAGTGTTGTGCTATCATGTTACTGCTACACTTCGTGCATACATCAAGTACGCCTTTTCTCCTCTCTCTATAGCCCGTGTACTCGAGTGCGTTCTCGGTCGCACAGCACCGGGCATCGTCGTACACCAGCTACTCCGAGCGCGGCGGCCTCTCTCCCGAGGGCTCTCTCTGTGCGGGGTGGGGAGACCGCGGTTGCCCCTCCGCGCTTCGCAGCGCCAGTAGCAGCCGCAGCAGCAGAGGGCCACCGGACTAGCAAGTGCGGCAGCGGGGACCGGTGAAGTGTGCGCACAAGGGCGGCTCCTTGTGCAGTCGGCGCGTGGGAAGCGGGGCCAGATTGGCTTAGCCGCAGAGATCCCGGTCCCAGATCTTTCCGATCGCATCACTGCCGGGTCATTAAGGGCTCCGGCTGCGCCGCCGCCGCCGCCGCTGCTGCCGCAAAGGAGAACGCGTATATACGCGCTGACTCCGCAACATCCGCGCTCTCGTCATCGTAACAAAAAAGGATTACGCCCCAACTGGTGGCCCCAAATCCGCCCACCGCCTGACCCCTCCATCCTCGCGTTTCTTTCTCTTTCCCTCTCCCAGTACTTGTATATTCTTGTCGTCGTTTTAAGCGGGTTTACCATGCCATCCCCCTTGTCCATTTGCTCCGGTTGTTTCCGAGTTTGATCTTTTTTTTTTTTTTTGTCGCTTTGATTGCATTCGGCATGTCTCACGTTTTGTTCACTCTGTGGGTTACGAAGTACGCTGAACGGGCGCGCTCACGCAAACAGGGCAGGAAAGACGCGATTTGTGGCAAGTATCTTTCCCTCGGCGTCGGTGCGCGCAGTTTAAGTGTCCACACTTCCAAGACAAAATTGCTTAGATTGCGATTTCCGGCATTGGGTGTTCCTTTTGAGAATCTGTCAGAACCAATTTGTGGAAAGGATACTTTGCATGTAGCAATATTTTACCTGAATTACTAACTTGGAGGGAACTTTGCAGGAGGAGGGGCGATGTCTTTAATGATAAAGAGACGTTAGCCTGGCAGCGAACTTGGGGAACTTTGTACAAGTCTCGAGGACTTAAGTGTAACTTTACTGGTCAAAGTTGCTGCCCTCAAGAGTTACGCTCGATGTTTTCATCTGTACATTGTATCTAATGGTCCAAAGGTGCCCTAAAGTGTTACGCTCGGTAACTTTCACCTGTCCAGCAGAAATAATAGCCAAAATATTCTGCCCTCGAATTACTGCCGACGACTTCGATCTGTATACTGTAACTACTGATGTAATTTTATGGCCTTAAAGGGTAACCCCTGCATACTCCCATTTGTAGAGTGTAATCACTGGTCAAAAATGCTGCCCTCGAGAGTCTGTACAGAGTAACTATTGGTGCGAAGTTGATGCCCTGAAGAGTAGCGCTCTACTACTCTCACCTACACAGTGCAATTACTGGTTGGAAGTTGCTGCCTTCAAGAGTGGCGCTCGTTGACTTTCACCGGTAAAGGGCAGTTACTCGAAGAAAGGTGCTGCCCTCAAGAGTTGCGCTCGTTGACTTTCACCGGTAAAGGGCAATTACTTGAAGAAAGGTGCTGCCCTCAAGAGTTGCGCTCGTTGACTTTCACCGGTACAGTGCCATTACTTGAGGAAAGTTGCTGCCTTCAGGATTTATGCGCGACGTCTTTCATATGTCCAAAGCCTTGAACAAGCACCTTCTAGCTGTCGCTTCTCTGCTAAGTGTGCAAGAAAGCCTTTCAGAGTATCAGAGCACTGACAAAATTCAGAGTACTTAGTCTGTGAGACAACACCATGTCCAGAAATGCTGGCCGTTCGGTGCGCTGTTTCATATTCCGCCCTGTTTTACACTTGCCACGCAGGCGTTACTCCTTGAACAGAATTTGGATTCAGCAGCCCCTTGCTTGTCTGCTGTGCTGCAGTGGATCTTTTTCTTTTATGCGTGCCCATTATTTTGCGTGAGCTTACATCAACGTGATAGGAGTGCTTCAGAAATTGGGTACAGTTGAGCGGTAAAAATGTACGTGCATATAGGCAGTGAATGGCTACCTAACTCGCATTACGCGGAAACGTGACAGAAAAATCGCTACTGCACAGGAGCGACAGGAAAGCAAAAAGGAACTGCACGTTCACAGAGTGCGTAACTACTCGTGCATGCTGTGTTACAGCAACGCCGTTTTACGTTATTTCTTAACGTTTCTGCAATATTTTTCATGTCGACACGTATCTCAATTGCCTCGCTGTTGTTGGTTTCAACAGCTCCGCCAATTCTATTCACTCCCCCGTTCTCGAAGCATTGACATTTCAAATTTTGAGAACAAGGCCATTCTTTTTCAGAGATACTTTACCGCTTTCTTTCCTAGATGTTCCTCCTCCTGCGGTCATTGTTGTGTCTAGTGTAGTGCCTAAAACGAGATTAGAGTGCGCATGCGTTCCCGCTCCGATCTCTTCCTTTTCGCCTGCCCTCTCTGTTCTCCCCTGAACTACACTACCCCGGTGCCGTGTAGAACCGGGCTCTACAACTGGGTAACTTCCGGGCTTAAATTTTCGTCCACTTTCCTCCTCCTCGCCTTGTATTATCCTTGTTAGGCTACGTTTTAGTATCTCTAGGCTGTCTTCACTCATGGTTGTTGCAACCTCTAATTGGTTCTGAAGCGTTATTTTAAACGCCTGCGTCACATCTCTTACCTTCCCATTGGTTTCCTACTCTTTGCCAATTTTGTCCGTTCTCTTTTAGGATGTGGTGTTATTCAGAACCTCCTGCGATCACGGCTCTTGACTTTGCCTAGCATCTCGACAGCCAGCAAAATGCATGCACAGGCACGCGTAATACAGTCGATTTCATAGTCAATTACACCGTCTGGGCCCTTTTTATTTTCATTTCGTGTTTTGAATGATATGTCCATTACCTTCAGGGTATTTCTATTCTGAAATCAAACGAGTGTATCACCTAGTCCATTACAACTACCTATGCCAAGCTTCTCACTGCACCTTCGCCTGCTTGCTTTTCCGCCTACTTTTGTGTTATTCTCCCGTAATTAAAAAGTATTATGGCCTTTCCTTACTCATAACTGATTAGACCAGAATAATTCGCCCACCACAATAAACTTTATTGCTCCTCCTCCATTCCCCAAGTACCTTCAATATCTCCAGCGTGAATATCATCGTTCGAGTAACTTCCACAACGCTAAGTTAAAAAGAACTGTGGTTGAATCTTTCAGCAATACCGCAAATTGGGCTAGTTGGTGCATGGTTGAAAACGTCAAAGCGCACCAATAACGGGGACAGACTGGAGCGACACACACAAGCGCTTACTTGCAACTGCCGGTTTATTGAAAAAACACAAAATTTATGCATGAACACAAATCATAAATTAGGGAAACATGGTGGCGATTAGCCCGTGCTCCTACCCGCGTAGAGTGATAGACGATTTGCTTACACACTTAATTGTTATTATGTTCCTTGATAAAGAAGGCCTCACAAGTGTGTAAGCAAATCGTCTATCACTCTACGCGGGTAGGAGCACGGGCTAATCGCCACCATGTTTCCCTAATTTATGATTTGTGTTCATGCATAAATTTTGTGTTCTTTTTTTCATAGAACCGGCAGTTGCAAATAAGCGCTTGTGTGTGTGTCGCTCCTGTCTGTCCCCGTTATTTGTGCGCTTTGAAGTTTTCAATCAATCTTTCAGTTTTTATGATCGCTATATTATTGCCCTGTCATAGAAATACTCATTTCAAAAGCAATATGACAAAAGTTGCAGAAATACTTGAGTTATTTCTAGTAAAAAAAACAGAACATGAACATGCTCTAGTAAGCACAACTGGCCACCCCGTTACGCTGTAGAAGAGAATACTGCAGAAGAAAACAAGAAGGGGTAGAATAAGTTGCCTGGAGACGTGTTTTCGGTGGGTGATGTCTCCGATTGTGAAAAATGCCTTGTTATTGCAGTGTGTTAGCATTTGCACCGTTGCTGTTGTCTCTTGTGTTTGCTTTTCTCTTCTCGTAAGTTCTTTTTTTGTCTCCTCTCTCTATTTTTTTCCCACATTTTGTCAGATTTGATTGCCGTTTTCTAAAAATTCCCTGCTTCACATCCTTTCTCAGCGCTTTGTTTTGGATGTACTCACTCTTTTTTATATTTTTTTGCCCATCTACTTGTCCTTCGGACTGTAGTACCCACTAAATAAATAAATGATAAAATACGAAAAGCCCTGCTTGAACTTTGAACTCTTCTGTGATAATGGTCGTATTAGAAATTGTTGTCGCAAAAGTTGTTTTCTACTGTGGTAAACAACCAATGTTAGGCGTAATGTTACCGATAAATGCATTCAGAGATGGCTATAGTGCCGGGCCATGCTCGGGCAACACAAAACTTCGACCGATTTTGGTTGCTCTTGGCAACATCGTTAGCGAAACCGAAAAATAGTAGGCGTTTCATCTAGCACTGCGCATTTCTTGCGTGCAACGCACTACTTAATTACGATTAAGTGCGCATGCATCCTTGAGGAATTTATTATGTGTATGACGTCGTGTATGTGGGATGTTTTTGTAGGATGCGGAGGACGTTGCCTCTGTGAATCAATATTGCAGCGTTGTTGCTATAAACTTTGAGTTTGCTAGGTTGCTACCAAAATAGAACCGTGATTCCTGTCGTATTTTAGCCTCTGTATTCGTAAACATGAAAACAACACATTTGTAAATATAAAAAGACCGAAAAACAAAGCTTCACTATGAATAGTACCTCGTACTACAAGAGTGGCAACAAAACCAATCGTTCCGAACGACATCGGTATTTTCGTCGCAGCCACCAAGTTAAAGAAAAGCGCGCCGGACATTACCTTATATTTATTCTCTGCCTCCTCCTTCTTTATTACCGACGTTTTCGCAATCAACCAGAAATATGAGGGACATATTTGGCGGAAAACACGCGTCACTAGCTCATGTCCCAATCCGCGAGGAGTACAAGCAACGCCAGAAAAAAAAAAAAAAAAAGCAACGAAGCAAATTGCACGAGGAGAGAGCCCTTCAACGAAACCACGTGGCTTGAAATAAAGAGGAAAAGATGAAAGCATAAAGACGGCAAACAGCGTGTCGACAACGGAGCGAACAGCACTGCTGACCGGATTTTGTAAAGCCCACTCAGCCACGGTGCTTTTCTGTCGTGCGGAGAAGGCAACTTCCGCGAGTCAAGCAAATCGCCAGGACGGGGAACAGCGGGTCCAACATGAGCACCACGCGTCCCGGGCCGCTGGCTTTTGGCGTTCCAGCGATCTCTCTCGCGTTGGCGGGTGCAGGGGGGAAGACAGAAGCGGAAGCGAGGGACGGAGAGGTCGTTCTCGTCCCCACTTTCCCGCCGGCTGCCTGCTACCTATTGTTGTGTTTGTGCCGTGTTTCGTCTTCTCCATGAATGGGACGCCTGGGTCACTGCGTCGCGCGGCCCCCGTTCTAACCGCGTTACTACTTCGAGCGCGAAATGCGATCACGGCCAATTGGATTAACGCATGGGAGAAAGGATGGAGGCCATCTCGGCGTGGACGGGCACCCAGCGACGAATAAGAGGAAGAAAAAAATGAGGAACGGAGTCAAAAGGACTTTTTTTTCCCCTCACGGCAGCGGGGCGCTTGAGGACAAAGGGCATTCTGCGGGAGACATTCGCCCCCATAGATTGGACGTGCGGTGATTTCATCGTATCGAGGTGATGGCTAATGGCTTCGACATGCCGTTTGAATGAACAAGTTTATTGCATGCGTGTGAACTCGCTAAGTGTCGTCGTTTTAAAGACATTGCAGAAGGTTTGATAGCTTTCCGGAGTCTGTCAGCACTCAAACTTTGCTGCTAGGCGCAGATCTGCTGTCCATCTCCGTATTCGGTCTTATGAGCAAAGACATGTAAATAGAGAGAAATTTAAAGAAATACGAGAATGAAAGGCATGAAAGCACGTGTCTCATCTGTCTGCGTTGTCATTAATAAATTCCCCCCCCCCTTCTTTTACTTGCTAAGTATCATCACCACAATTTGCTTTAATGTTTGTTGAGCGTCTTTGTAAACAGGCCCTGTCTTACATTACCTAACATGCAGAACAGCACCCCGCGCTAGAATTTCGCGCTTCAATCTTTTGGTCAGAATACAGTGGGACCCCCGACCCAGTTGCGTGTTAAATCTTCCCGCTTGAACAAGCTCAGCAGTAAATAGATGCAGCTAGTTTTAGCCACCCAGAAAAAAAAGAGGAGGTAAAAGTGGGTATAGATAGCCAAGTTCTGCGCGGTGGTTTGAGACAAAGCACGTAAGCGCCGGAGGAGGGAGCAGCTTACCATCGCGAGCAGGCAGGAAGAGGCCGCTCCACATTTCCCCAGGCGGGCAGAAAATGGTGAGATTTATGTGCGCCAATTTGTGAATTCGGTCCCGTTGTTCGTGCACTTTATGTTCGACCTCCTCCTCTTGCACTTCCATTTTAGGCACGCAAGGGGCGAAAGAAGTCGGGGCAAGGAGGGAACGCCTGTCGGGCGATAATGCCCGAGTATTTATTTTCCCATGGGGACCGCGTGGAGCGTCGAGATGACACGTTTATCGCGGGTCGTAAGACGCACAACCGAGGTCAGGAGAAAGTGGTATGACGACAGGGCTCTGTAGACGACAAATGGGGTTAAATTAGAACGACTGCGTCACTGCTTCGCCTGCAGCATGCTTTGAGACTTGCCGTTCGGGCTTCTCGAAGACCGATGCGATTTTTTTTCAGCACGAATATATCTTTGATTGTGCCGACTCCCCGCGCTCCTCAATTGCCTGTGCTGTGCTGAATAGTTTCGTTCTTTATAAAGCGGAGCTGTCTGTGGCTGGGATGCAGGATTTTATGGCGTCCGCGCGGGAAAATGCGTGTGGGAAAGCTTGCTTCCAAAAACCCAACTTACACCGATAAGGTTATTTGCGGCTGTTGTGCAACCAAGTATACGTATGATTCGAAAATAGAAAAAAATGAAGGATGCTCACACTAACGCGTAAGACTTGAAGGTAGCGAAACTGTACGCAACCTTCACAACCATCCCGGCTGTTTAAGTTCATGATTGCAGTCGATTTGCTTCTTCTTCGCTGCCGGAACGACCTTTACGCCGTCATTGTTGCTAAAAGTGTGACCGTACTTCATTTTTTAAATGCGAATGCATTTATTAGTCGGGGGTTGTCTTGCGTCCATCGAGCGGCGTGCGCCTGCATTCCTCCAGCGCGAGCGCACGTGAGCGCGCGCCTCGTAGTTCTGCCTTCGTCGTCGTCGTCGTCGTAAATGCGAATGCATTTCTTAGTCGGGGGTTGTCGTGCTCCGTCGGCGTGCGCCCGCACGTGTTATCTCCCCGCGCTCAATGCCGAACGCATGCGCTTGAAGCGAGCTGTACTAGTTTGCTCGAAGCGGCAAGGACGGCGAGTACTGCGGTGTTAGTCTCGTGTCTAACGTGTATGGGAACTTGATATCGCACGCCGTTGCCACGTCTCCCGTTCGAGACACGTCTCCGTACAAGGACTTGTACACCCTTGCCTACACCGGAGACGGAGTCTTTGTGGTGACCGTGTACCTCGCGCCCAACCTCGCTCGAGACGCCGTTGCCGCCCAGCTGGACGCGGCTACGGAAAGTGCGCGCGTGCGCTCCAAACCCTCTGACCCCATAGTCTTGGTTGGCGACTTCAACGTTGACGTGCGCAAGAAGAGTGGCGAGTGGCTGGTGGAGTACATGCAGGCCAGGCACTCTATGCATTGTCTCTCTGCCGGCTTCGACACGTGCCCCACTACCATTCACGGGAGTTGCATTGATCTGGTCTTTACGCGAAACTGTGACGCGCGTATGCTTCTCAAAGACCCTTTGACCGTGCACTTTAGCGATCACAAGGTAGTGATTGTGGCCGTCAGGTACAACGATAACACAAACAGATGCTGGTCTTGGTTGGCGACTTCAACGTTGACGTGCGCAAGAAAAGTGGCGAGTGGCTGGTCGAGTACATGCAGACCAGGCACTCTATGCATTGTCTCTCTGCCGGCTTCGACACGTGCCCCACTACCATTCACGGGAGTTGCATTGATCTGGTCTTTACGCGAAACTGTGACGCGCGTATGCTTCTCAAAAACCCTTTGACCGTGCACTTCAGCGATCACAACACAGTGATTGTGGCCGTCAGGTACAACGATAACACAAACAGGTGCTGATGAATAAATGATTACGTTCCCACTCTCGTCATTAATTACTCCATTACTCGCAACGCACTCATCGGTGCACCCAATGCATTCGCATTTCTGCACGATTCCCTTCGGGGAGGTGCGGGGGAATTTTTTTTTTTTTTTTGAAGTGATGATCATTGGGCATCACCTTGGAGGGGCACTGTACGCAAGCCTCCCGACCATCACGACGGTTTATATCCATGATTTCAGCCGATTAGCCTCTTTTTCGCTGCCGCAACGACATTTACTACATCATTGTAGCTACAAGTGCGAGCGTCCTACATTTCTGTGGAAGTGATCATCATTGGGCGTCACCTTTGAGAGGTTGATTGATTGATTGATTGTGGGGGTTTAACGCGCCGACGCAACGCAGGCGATGAGGCACGCCGTAGTGGAGGGCTCCGGATTAATTTTGACCACCTGGGGATCTTTATCATGCGCCGAAATCTCGTACACACGGGCGTTTTTGCTTTTCGCCTCCATCAGAAAAGCGGCCGCCGCGGCCGGGAATCGAACGCGCGACGTCGTGCTCAGTAGCGCAACGCCTTAGCCACTGAGCCACCGCGGCGGGCTCCTTTGAGAGGCGTACGCTATGACGTGTCTTTCTCGTTCCGAGTAAATGTTGCCACGGTTGCGGCGAACGCTGAATTTGTTTTTTGCCAATCTTCGCAAATCTCTTTAAGTGGGCATTCTCGTTTTGACCAATCTTGGCCAATCTCCTTTAGTGGTTATGCTCGCCATTCTTGCTAAACCACCCTAGGCGGGTATGTTCGGGATTTTCTCGGTATTTCTAACTGCGGACACGAAAAATAACGATTTGCAAACAGCTTCGCTGCTAAACAAACTCTCGCCTTTCCCGAAATCTGGTCGAAAACGGAATGGCAACACCATGTGTCGCGCTTGCTTTGTTGGAAGGGATTCCAGTAGTATTCTAGCAGTAGCAGGTCCACAGGTACTGTTTTTGGAAGAGCAGAACTGAATGAAGACGAAAGAGCTTTGAATATAAGGAATCCGATATGGTATACGAAACAGTGCACCTAAAACGGGAGGGCGTGTCCTAAATTATCATTGCAGCTTATAGGCACAGAGAAGATGCACTGCAAAGATAAGCAGCGATCTCTTCGGTGGTCGCTCAGGGGACGGGCAGCGTATAATTAATCAATCGCGCTAAGACACTTGACGGGAGCCTGGCTTGATAAAACCAGTCTGTACGATACTCCTAGTATTGTTTATTTTCACCAGCTTCAACTCACGTCGAGGCATCCTGGGGCCATGCGAATGAGAATATACTCAAACGGGACAACGACTGTGACTACACCCAAATCGCAGAATGGCGGGACTTACACCCACGGGGGGTAGCAATATGGGCCACGTGGCGGAGGCCACATCATCAACGCGGCTCATGCGGGCAGCAGCTGCGCGGCATTTTCCCTCTCTGTCTCTCTGCTCCATGAAACGTTGACCGGACAGAGTTGGTCGGACCTCTGTGGTTTGAACCATTCAAACATGGTTTTTATTTTAATTTGTTTTCTTAAAAATCAATGCAGTGTGCACTTCCAATTAGAACTCTAGTATTGTAGGTTATGCACTTAACCTCCGCATCAAGTATGCCCAAGGATTCTTTTGCGCTAAACAACGTTGACATGTACGAGCTGTGCCACCAGTGCTAGTAGTAGTAGTAGTAGTAGTAGTAGTAGTAGTAGTAGTAGTAGCACTTCCAATTAGAACTCTAGTATTGTAGGTTATGCACTTAACCTACCCTCAGCAGCAGCAATAGTAGCAGCAGCAATAGTAGAAGTAGTAGTAGTAGTAGTAGTAGTGGTAGTAGTAGTAGTAGTAGTAGTAGTAGTAGTAGTAGTAGTGGTGGTGGTAGTAGTAGTAGTAGTAGTAGTAGTAGTAGTAGTGGTAGTAGTAGTAGTAGTAGTCGTCGTAGTAGTAGTGGTAGTAGTAGTTGTAGTAGTAGTAGTAGTAGTAGTAGTAGTAGTAGTAGTAGTAGTAGTAGTAGTAGTAGCAGTAGTTAGTAGCAGTAGTGTAATGGTCTTGCCTACTTCATACACGTCGTGTTCTTGCACTTTGTTATGACAGGAATGCTATCTCCAACTGTAAACGGCCCCCGGTCAGACGAAAAAGGTGTCATAAAAGCGACGCCAAACAATTTTCCGATGTTTGCCAAGATGGGCGTCGCATGAACACGCGTGCGAGCGTGTGTGCAGAGAACAAGCGTGGTAAGCGCCAGGGGGGGGTCGTCTCTCTCGACAGGCTCCTGGGCATGCCGAGCACGTACCAGAACATGCTGACGCTGAAGGCGTCGGCGCACTCGGAGAACTGCCACAAGCTCCGCTACCAGGTGAAGGAGAACCGGGACCTGTGCGTGCTCAGCCACCGCGCCCTGCAGACGGTCAGCCGCGGCGCCAAGCTGGGCATCGACGAGTGCCAGTTCCAGTTCAGGGCCAGCCGCTGGAACTGCACCACCTTCCACAACATCCCCTCCGTCTTCGGGGGAGTGCTCAACGTCAGTGAGTACACCACCACACGACGATCGGCCGCCTCTAACTCCTGCACTGCACCCCTCCCTCCCTCCCTCTGAACGCAAGACACAGCCACACACTTTTCGTGATTGCGGATAAAGCTTCCTTTTACCGCACACCGTGGGAGATAGGGACAGCCTTGCATACACCTAATGTCTGTACCTACGAGATAGGAACTCGTGGCTACGGGATAATTTATGACGCTACCCGCAACGCCGGCACCCTGGTATTCGTGACGTTTTCCCGCAGTGATGGCCAAGCTACATTCCGCTCGCAACACATTTTTGTGAGGGGCGCATAAGTTCCCGCCCAAATTAGGCCACACAGGAAGCGACCCTGTCTCAAGAAGCCCTGGTTTCGCTGCCTGTATACACATAGCTGCGACCCTCCACCTTTCGGTATGCGTCGGTGTTGTACCCCTTGGGCTAAAAGCCGATGGGACGTCTTGGGGCATCATTCTTGTCCGGAGCCCGCGAAGCCCGGCATGTCGGCCCGCAGCGAGCGAGGCCCTCTTTTGCATGCCCGCCACGTTTGGTGGGAGACACGGGGCCACTTTAGGGTCCGCTATCTTTACGACCAGGGGCCGAAGCTTGTCCGACGCCCACGGCTCCACCGCCGTTGCCACGATGGCGGTGATGCAAGCATCAGCGGCGCCGATTATCGGGCCGGCTGCGGTGGAGGAGTAGCCCGCCGGACTCCGCGACGACGTCGGCAGCTCTGGCGCGCGTGGATGCTTGTAGGAGACGGCGCTTTACGACCGCCTGGAATGCAACCACCAGCGACTTGTGTTCCCCGCGCTTGCGACGCGCCCCTTCAGCGCATGCTCGGACAGCTGCGGCTGAGTGCCCCCGCAGGAATCGCGCCACCCGACGGGCGCTATGGGCTCCTGTTGACCAATTTGCTTAAGCGGCTTGTGCACTCGTTTTCAATGGTCCCGAAGAAAGATATCAGTCGGCACGTTATGATCACTTTCTCATGAACTAGTGCAGTGGGATGAAGTGAATGAAAGTTTCCTTTGCGAATCTCTCTCGAAGCGTCGTTGGGGGGCTAGAAACACGGTGGATTTCACTTTTTGCGCGCGCGAGACAGTAGAACATTATTCGACAAAAAAAAGCAATCCCAGGTCAGCGCTGTTAGAGCTGCAGTAGTCGTCCTGACAGACTCTTCCATTGCGTTCCTGCATGACAGCTGTGTTACATTCCAGCTCACTCACAGCCAAAATACTCACCGATGTCTTCTATCCTTCCGCTGTCCTAACGGTGACATATATTTTTTGTCGGCAACATTTTTCCGTTACCGACGCATTATAGAGTACCGTAAAATCCCGAGAGACGCCCCACCCCGAAAGATAACCCACCCCTGTTTTTAGCACAATTTTCCAATTTTTTCAAAAACACCGAAAGATAACCCACCCCTGACAATAGCATCATCCCAGCCGGGGATGACGCCCGGGGAAACGAGGTTAGCTAGCGTGGGCAGGGTAAGATAACAGGTCACAGGTCACAGGAACCTGAAAAGGTGCGGTATATCCACAGCCCTCGATGGATAAGAAGACTCAGAGCTTCATGAGCGGCTCGTTTCGGCGATCCCTCCTTCTGCTGCCTGCCAACCGCGTCGAACTCCATGCGTGAGGAGGTGGTCGACCTTTTGTTTGACAGTGAGAGCGACTGTTCGTTCGACGGTTTTGAAGACGAATGAATACAGTGCTAATAAATGCGTGTTCGTTCTTTGGCACTCGATACATTTCTCAACTTTTTTTACTGCACACCGAAAGTTAGCCCACGTCATATTTTCACCCGATTTGCTCTCGATCTTAGGAGGGCTATCTCTCGGGATTTTACGGTACGAAGACTACAGCAAGGCGGCTCACGTACGTGCTTACATATTTTGGAAGCACATAACATTTTCGAACTTCCCTGCACTGCCACGTCATTTGCACACCATTTCATAGCAGTCTGCGTGCGGATAAAATAACGTGATAGAAAATATAGCGCTAGAAAATCTGAACCATATTATTAGTGTGGTGCATAAATTCTCGCCAGGTGGGTGCGTTTCATAAGAAGCACAGCGTGTACGAATTATTTCTTTTTTACATATTCTGTGCGCATGATTGTGCCGCTGAGTTACTTGACCACCTTGGTCGGCATTTGTTTATCTGAGGAAGACTCGTAAATCTGCGCGCGATAGCCGCGATGCCCTCTTGGCTATATGACGTCATATTTTCGAGGCGTGTTGTTTAGTCTGCTACACTCCAAGTTCGCTAACCCTCCTTCTTCTATGCACGCATTGCAAGGCCCGCTTTCTGGTGCACGTTAATCTGCTCCGTTTGAAGGACAGTGAACAAGGGACCTGTTCATCACGTCCGCAAACAAGCTCCGTGGAAACGGCTGATCCAGCCAACTGACTTTGGAGTCTACACCAAGCACACACCTTAGCCATACCGGCACCGGACGCCCAGTTGCGCGCTAAACTGCGCGAAAAGGGCTTGCAACTGCCGTCGGCCGTGTTTCCCCGCAAATGTGCGGTTTCGTGCCTAGTTTATTCATTTATTCATACATCGTTGGTAGGTAACGGTGCAAAATACGAGGTATGCACACGGTATCCAACCAGACGTTACGCGCGTTAATCATACCGCCTTTCCCCCTGCCTGTCCTGTACCCCCCTCTCCTCTCGTTCTCTCGCTTTCACCAAATGTAGCGAGTCCTCTTTTCAGCTCAATTACTTTACCCTTTTGTTTCCTGCGCCGTCGGTCGTTTCGGGTGCCAGCTCTCAGGGACGCCGGGTTCTCGACATTTCCGTTCATCTACCGCTTTCGCATTAAAAGAAGCTCCGGCTTTCAAATTTCGGCGACCTAAATATCGTTTGCGTGTGGGTGGCGGCGGGATCCGCATGCCATCTCCTCCCCGCGAGGATATGGCCTGCCTGAGGTTGTTTATTGACACTTGCGGAGGAAGGCCTGCGCTAGATATTCATCCGTCATTGCGATCGGTTTATTACCAGCGCGCTCTTTCCCTGCTCAGATCGAGTTCTCTAAGGCAGCGCGCCGAATGTGTCAATGCGGGGAAGCACGCAGGACGGGGCTCGTGACTGTCGGCGCCTGAAGCCTGTCACATGTGACGGCTTTCCGGCCGCTCCGCTGGCCTGCTGGAGTTTTTCTGTTTATCATGAAGTCGAGCGGACAAATAAGACGCATTTTAAGATATATATATATATACATATATATATATATATATATATATATATATATATATATATATATATATATATATATATATATATGAAATGAGGGGCTCGTAGAAATAACACAGAACTAAGGGTTGGCAGTCAAGAAAACCGCGGAAAGCGAATGGGAGGATGTGGTAGGTCATTAAAGCAGATAAAGGATTTGGAAAGATAGAAAGAAAGTGGAGAAAAAATGCCCGCCAGGTGGGATCCGAACCCACTCCCTCCAGAATACCGGTCTGGTGTAGTGACCACTACGCTACCGGCGTGGGTTCGGATCCCACCTGGCGGGCCTTTTTTCTCCACTTTCTTTCTATCTTTCCAAATCCTTTATCTGTTTCAATGACCTACCACATCCTCCTCTTTGCTTTCCGAGGTTTTCTTGACTGCCAACCCTTATTTCTGTGTTATTTCTACGAGCCCCTCATTTCCTATTCTGATTCGCTACATGCATAGCGAGGGCCTCTGTTCTGGCAGTCTTGATGCCATAGGGAGCTTAAGAGGGTTCAACGCTGGTCGACCACTCTCGACGTGTCGTAGACCCTCGAGTCACGGCCCGGGGATTAAAAAGAAGGTCCCCTTCACCCCTAGAAGTCCGAGTGGTGCTGGCTACCACCCCCAAGCACAGGAAAGAAATTACATTGACATAAATACCCCAGAAAGTGGAGGGGAAAATAGCCCCGCCGTTAGCGTAGTGGTCATCGCACCAGACCGGTATTCTGGAGGTTGTGGGTTCGGATCCCAGCTGGCGGACATTTTTTCTCCACTTTCTTTCTATCTTTCCAAATACTTCATCTGTTTCAAAGACCTACCACATCCTCCCCTTTGCTTTCCGAGGTTTTCTTGACTGCCAACCCTTATTTCTGTATATATATATATATACAGGTCCTTGCTTGACCTGGTTTTTATAACGAGATCAATTGAACTTTTTTCTGTAACGGTCGACCCTGGCCTTTCGGATCATGACATGGTTTATTTTTCTTGTCCCGGGCAGGCTGTTTGCACTACGCACCATGACAAATCAATCACTGTGAAAGACTTTTCGCGTGCAAATGACGAGAGTGTTCTGGTCCACCTCGATCTCTCCCTCAGCAGATTTCAGGGAACTGACCCTGAAGTATTATGGAACAAATTTAAAGAAATATGCCAGCATTGTCTAGATAATTTTATCCCTAGCAAAGTTAAAAAAACGCGCAAATCAAATCCTTGGATCACGCGAAATGTCTTGCACATGAAAAGGAAACTAAAGCGGCTTGAACGCAAGGGTGCCCCACGCAACGTTATTCTTTCTGCCCAGGACACACTGAACGAAGCTGTGAGGATAGCTAAATTTAGATACTTTCAGGATACTCTACCCAACTTTATTACGTCTGCCCCACAAAAATTTTGGAACTTTTTGAGCAAAAAGACCAATTGTGTTGAGCAAATAACGCACAAAGGAGCAACTATTGTCGACAAGAAAACGATTGCCAATCATTTCAATTTGTACTTCCATAACGTTTTTACCGCCTCTAACGAGCCACTGCACCGAGTTTGTCGAAGTAATGACGACGTTCCAGATATTGTATCTTTACCCGCTATTGTTTCGTTGCTCCTGAATTTGAAAACTAAAACTTCGACCGGTCCTGATCAAATTCCCAACACTTTTTTACGACGATATGCCGAGATGTTATCGGAATTTCTTATATTCATTTTCCGCGCTTCCATCCGTTCCGGCCGCTTGCCTCGTGATTGGAAAGTGGGACGCATTGCGCCAGTGCACAAAAAGGGTGGCAAAGATTTGGCGCCAAACTATCGTCCAATTTCTATAACGTCTTCATCTTGCAAAGTGCTTGAACACATTATAGCTAAATTTATTATAACGTTCCTTAATGAAAATAACATACTTTCGGATGTTCAGCATGGTTTCAGGAAAGGGTTTTCCACAGAAACGCAATTAATCTCTGTTGTGCACAGTTTTTCACAAATTTTAGATAAGGCAGGTCAAGTTGATGTCATCTTTTTGGATTTCACAAAGGCATTTGATCTTGTTCCTTATGATAAGCTTATTCAAAAACTGGAATCGATTGGTCTTCCTGAATTTATAATTTCCTGGATTTCTTCCTACTTGTCTGACCGCGTTCAGTTTGTAAGCATTGCCGGTAATTGCTCTGACCCGCTCCCTGTAACCTCTGGGGTTCCCCAAGGGAGTGTTCTTGGGCCCTTATTATTTTTAATTTATATAATGACATTGTTCATACCGTTTCCGGGCCGGTTCAGATCAGACTTTTTGCTGATGATTGTGTGTTATTTAGTGAAATCACTTCCCATGACGACCAGGTCTTGCTAAACACTAACCTCCATAACATCTTTGCATGGTGCGAGCAATGGAAGATGAGGTTAAACACAGACAAAACCGTCTTTATGCGAGTAAGCAACAAAAAAACTATTTTACCATTTACATATCAATCTGGTACCCAGGCACTAGCTGAGGTTGTTGAGTATAAGTACCTTGGTGTCACTCTAACCAACAACCTCAGCTGGAATAAGCACATCTCTAATGTTTGCGCGTCCTCTTTCCGTAAACTTGGTTTTTTGAGACACAAACTGAAGCATGCTCCTCCTACTGTTAAAAAACTAACTTACTTGACTGTTATACGACCCTCGTTGGAATATGCATCAATCGTCTGGGACTCATACACAAAAAGAATTATCGAGGCTCTTGAACTAATCCAACGCAAAGCGGTCCGTTTTATTTACTCCAAGTACCGAAGAACTGATTCCCCCACAAACCTTATGAAAGAAAACAGTATACCCACACTTGAAAAACGTCGTAAAATTCACAGGCTCAAATTTCTTTTTCTTTTGAATAACAACAAGCTGTCAGTAAACCGTGATTTGTATCTAAAACCGCTTACGACGAGACAAACCCGGCATCGGAAGACTCATTCATTAACACCGTATTTCACCAGAACAAACATTTTCAAATACTCGTACTTTCCTCGAACCATAAACGACTGGAACTGCCTACCTCAGTCGTTAACCGGCTCTGTAGAAGCACTTGATCGTATTGAATCATGACCCATGATGTATCTTTTTGTATCTTTTAAATGCAGAGCATTTCGGTAACTCGCGATGTCACCCGCGTTGACGTCCGTAGTCGTAGTCCGCACCCCTCCCCCTACACTATATAAAAAAAAAATACTATCCGGCACCTGGTTTCGATCCCTCGATCCCTCGACTCTGCGGGTGGAACGCAATGTACATGGTGCTCTACCCACTGCGCCACAAAGCCGACACAGATTGGGAGGCTACGAACGCGCCTTATATCCTTGACTCATTCAAACTACGTCAAGAAGCTGCTGATACAACGCATTCACTACCACCAACTCCCCAAACACTAAACGTTAACGCAATACACCCACACCCTATGCGACGCATTTACTCGAGTCCCCCTCGCGGGGAGATGGGCCCAATTACGATGGCAGTGCAACGCCGGCACGTGCGGGGAGAAAAGAACAAAGAGAACAGAACTCCCGCTGGCGCAGTTTCAGGCAGGGGGCGCGCGAGCACTGCGAAGGTGGGAAATTTGAATTGCATCTGGTGGTAGCAGTAAGAGGATAACGGCGGTACAGGCCACTATGGCGAATCACTGCTCTGCATTTCCGACAGCTTTCACATTGAGTGGAACGGCTTCTAATTTTTTGTTGTTCTTGCCGATTTACAGTTGTGTGCAGTGTTATACTCTTGCCCCTCCTGCTGGGGCCCTTAAATGGGCCTGCAGTATTCTCTAAATAAATAATATATATATATATATATATATATATATATATATATATATATATATATATATATATATATATATATATATATATAGAGAGAGAGAGAGAGAGAGAGAGAGAGAGAGAGAGAGAAGCGAAGGGTCTCAAACTGAAGGAACGACATATATAGATGACTGTAGACTAAAATAATGAAAATTGCCGCTGTGACCTGTGAAGAAACGCGGAAAGTGAGCCTTTTTGCGGCCGCTCGTGGATGTACTTTAACAGAAAAAAAACGACAGTGAGCGTTTTGATCGCGTGCATGTAACCTCAAACAGGTAGAGTCTTCCCGAGTCACAAGAGCGAGCCTGCACGTGTCCTCTTGTACAAACAATTGCAAATGTTTAATGACTGCCGTCCCGATATTTATCGCAACGTTCCGAATTTTTTGCTTTTTCATTATTTGAAGCGCGTCATTTTCTTACTCCAAATATGACTGAGAAAGAAAAAGAAATAAAATAATACACAAGTATCATGAACGGAAACAAGAGCGTACCTTCACATTTTTAGCGCGCGTCTCTGCTATCATAATCATGCTGGCAAGTGTAAGTAGTTCGATAATTGGTTCGTAGCAGCTTTTAGAACGTACCATGGGGTATCTTTATTCAAAAGTCTTTTTTTTTAACATTCACAGCGTCATACATAATAAAGAACCTACCTGTAGACCAACTCTGATTAAGGCGTACTTCCGAAGCACGAACACATTTTCACGTTCCCCCTTTACCCAGAAACATGCGCCCAGTGCATAACCAAGAGCGCAGACATGAAAGAGCCAAAGCTATCCACAAGCGCTTAGAAAAAAAAACAAGGACGCGATATACGTCGACGCTGCTGAATACTGGGACCACACTGTCATGGCCATAACGGCCGTTGACCAGCCCAGCCAACTAATAACCTCAGGCTCAGTCCGCGCAAGCACACTTGAGACTGGGGAAGAAGCTTCCATTGTCATGACGCTAGCGTCAACCCAAGCAAATTATATAATTACTGCCTCCAAGACGGCAGTCAGAAACTTCTCGAGAGGACGCATATTGGCTGAAGCGCTGAACACTATAAATGGATATAACGGAGAAAGGTTCAGAAGAGTACAAATAATATGGGCATCGGCTCACACAGCCCTACCCAGCAACGAAGATGCTCACAGCCTAGCTCCACACTAACCGGCCGACTTACCTCAAGAAGCACCACGGAGCAGCCCTCGCCCAGAACCAACAGTGAACGCATGGTCACTTGCAGAGAAATTATAGATCATTACCGGTTGGGGAGACTAAAATGCGCAGAGGCGCACAAAACCCGAGATAAAAAACAACCAGTTGCGTAGAGACTACTAGAGACGGCGATGTACCCCAACCACGCGTACTGTACAATCACTATTATCCGGAACTGCACAGGGACAGATGTAAACACTGCACAGGAAGGGCTGACTGAAAAACATGCTCTGTGCCTGCCCTGCTATCATCCCCACAAAAAAAAAAAAAAGCAAGAGGAATGATAACTACACTGTAGCAGTGGGAAACGATACTGCTCAGCTTGGACGCCGAGTCTCAGATTTGGGCCGTCCGGATGGCTGAGGCCGCCGCCAAGGAGCAGGGGCTCCTGGCCGATGGCTGAAGAGGGAGCGAAGGGACGTCCAGCCTACCCCTGGCCTTATCCTGAGAAAACAATAAAGTTATTTCTTTCTCTCTCTCTCTCTCTCTCTATATATATATATATATATATATATATATATATATATATCTTTTTGGGGGGCAAGTTGGTACTCCATCGGAGACGCGTAAAGCGCAACATTAAGACCAAGGACGAGACAGACAGGGACAAGCGCTTCGTCCTCCTCCATCCTTCATCTAAACTTCGCGCTTTACACGTCTACAGCGCCCAAAGGGTTCTTTGTTTCTTAGTAACTTGGTGACCCTATCCCTCCTGTGGGCATTCGAATGTCACCAAATTGATTTGTCACTGTACAGGGTTCGCCATACGCTGAGAACCGTGCGTTGTCTTCCCCATGCACACCGTCAACGACAGGGCATACTCATCAATGCGTCTAAATGAAAACCTGGGAAGACCACTCCCGTACCCACGCAAAACGCTCCCCAGCAATTTTTCAGGCTGTTTTCCCTCTCCCTCCGTTTCCACCATAGCCTGGTCTCGTCTGGGCCGCACCGGCTGGGAGCCTCACTGCGTGCTGCATTTCACGTCCTTACCGAGAACGCGCGTATTTCACCCCTCATCGTTCGCGCACCGCTGGATACACGGCGTCGCGGCAGGCCTGTTGGTGGCGGCCACCACGATGTGGGTTTCGACTTCTTTTCGAGATTAAAAGCCGAATGCATCCCCAATAGCGCCGCCCGCCTTGCCTGGGGAGCATCCGCGGTCTCTGCGGGACCGCGGCTCGTTTAACAACCTTGTCCCATCGCATCGAGTTTTTGGGCTTTTCGTCCTATCCAGTTCTCTTTTTGTTTCTCTTTTGTGAACGTCGCAGGCTTCATACGACCTGACACGAATAACGTGCGGGGTGCGGGGAAGTGCCGACTCCTCCTGTTTGGGGATGAGGCTCGTAAAACGGGAACCCGCTTGGAATGAGTCCCAGCGGCATACAGGCTTCGTTCGATCCCTCTCCCTATGGCCTTACTTGGAGTCGCGCAGTATACGGCCGAGGCTGTTGCGCGTCGGCGCTAGAAATTGGTTCCCTTCGCCGACATGTGTGTTGAAAGGTGCTATATTACCTTATATTATACGGCCCTCGTTATGGTCCGGGGACCTTTCCGCATGCCTGGACAGGATTTCAGCTTTATGGCCTCCACCCCTCCCCCAGCCAGTGAGAGTTCGCGCAGGATTGCCGTTTCATCGCGTCATACTGTTTTCTCGGCCTTTTTTTTTATTTTTCCCGGCTGTACACGCATGAAACGACAGACGCTTTTTTACCTCCCACCACCTAGTTTTTCCCGCTTTGGCTCTCGCTGCCACGTCAGCACTGCGGAAGCCGGTTAAGGTAAGGCAACGTCTGCGCCCCCAAAGTCAATTCCGAATAGGTTTGGCTTGGGACGTAATAGCCTTGGTGTAGCCAGGAGCTCGTGCAGTTCATAAAATCAGAAGTTATATCTCCCCAAGTGTTACACTACTTTTTTTAAAGGAAGGCTATCTCTCACAGTGAAGCGGTCTATGTCTAGGATCCGACAGATTACCTCCGGCAAAAGAGCGATGTAGACAAAAATCGCACGCGAGCGTAGCGCCACCTTGCGACACCCAGTCAAATCCCCGGGATCGTAAAACTGTGCGCCACACCTTCAGCGTATGGAAAAAAATTTCCCCGCACCTCCCCGAAGGGAATCGTGCAGAAATGCGAATGCATTGGGTGCACCGATGAGTGTGTTGCGAGTAATGGCGTAATTAATGACGAGAGTGTGAACGTAATCATTTATTCATCAGCACCTGTTTGTGTTATCGTTGTACCTGACGGCCACAATCACTACCTTGTGATCGCTAAAGTGCACGGTCAAAGGGTCTTTGAGAAGCATACGCGCGTCACAGTTTCGCGTAAAGACCAGATCAGTGCAACTCCCGTGAATGGTAGTGGGGCACGTGTCGAAGCCGGCGGAGAGACAATGCATAGAGTGCCTGGTCTGCATGTACTCGACCAGCCACTCGCCACTCTTCTTGCGCACGTCAACGTTGAAGTCGCCAACCAAGACTATGGGGTCAGAGGGTTTGGAGCGCACGCGCACACTTTCCATAGCCGCGTCCAGCTGCGCGGCAACGGAGGAGCGCGGAGAGATAACACCTGCGGGCGCACGCCGACGGAGCACGACAACCCCCGACTAAGAAATGCATTCGCATTTACGACGACGACGCCGACGAAGGCAGAACTACGAGGCGCGCGCTCACGTGCGCTCGCGCTGGAGGAATGCAGGCGCACGCCGGCCAACGGAGCAAGACAACCCCCGGCTAATAAATGCATTCGCATTTAAAAATTTATTTTAAAAAATTGTCTGGCGATCACGATACTCCCTAATCCCATATTTGGGCGCAGCAGCAGTGCGCTGAGGCAGCAGCCGCTTGCGGGTTCTCTCGACGGCAGCGATGATGAGCCTCTGCGTCGGCGGCGCGAAGTGTGCCTCAGGAAGGGACCGCGAACTGCGTCTTAATTGAGCGCACATCACAGTCACGCGCATACCCTCACATTGTCACCAAGCGTGGCGCCGTCGAGCGCCTTGTGCGGGCACAGAATATTGCACCCTCCCCCACCGCACACTTTCGGAGAGCGTGGCTCGCGCCGCCACGGTGAACCGCACTCCCCTCCGAATTTCGCGACACTCTCCACCTTTGCTTTCTTTCATCGTTCGCTTTTTCTTTCACTCGTCGGTCTTGCCATCGTTCACTAGGTTACGCCGACAACGCGGCTCAGCCCAGAGACGGCCGCCAAAGGGCTTCGCTCTAAAAATAATGAAACGGCCTAGAACCTTTACATTTTGATATAAAGCGGCTGATATTGCCACTGAAAAAAATGGCTTCCCAGTGATGCACTTGCGTTTGTAGGTGAAGCCGAATGTAAAGAGATCTGTGTAAGTTTGGTCTTTGTAAGCTGGCCATCTGACATTGCCTGTTGCGCAGTGAAGCATGGCCACCTACGGAGGGTGTTTGATTAGAGAAAGAGGCTCTAACACTTCTGTACCCCAAAATAAATTATCTTAAATTTAGCGGCTAAGATGACTCTAACATTATGCCGAGTTTCATTTACTTATCGTAATTAGTTATTTCACAGTTAAGGTGTAAACGTTACAGGGTTACTGTCCGCTGTCAACGCATGGCCGGCTACAGAGGCAGTAGGGTTACAGAAAACGGCAGTAACCGTTGTTGTACTAGAACTATGCGGAAACCAATTGTATGACAATTAGTCGCTAAGACGACTCCAACGTTACTCGCCACATCTTCGCTGGTCATCCTCCTTCACAGAGTGGAAGGACACAGAATTTTTGCGGTGAATGTCCTTGTTTTATTGCAAAGTGTGATATATGTATGGCTCCAACGAAACATTCGGCGGCACATAACGAAGACACCCATCCCCCACCTCTCCCCTCCCGGACCCGAACACCTACTTGCTTTCGCGCCCAACGTAACTTCTGCGGTGGCGTAGTGGCGAAATCCCAATGCAGAGAAAGCTGGTGGGGACTTTCGCCGCCTGTGCACGCTTCTTATTGTTTCTCCTTACACCCCGATATTGCTGGGGCGGATAATTCCTCTTTGTCTTGTTTTTTTTTTTTATAATTGTCTTTTGTAACCATGTGCGCAAGTTGACAATCTCTGTATCCCCCCCTCCTCTATGTAATACCCTCCATTGAGAGCGTTTAAGGGTACTATGAAATAAATAAATAAAAACTAGCGTGCGGCTCACCAAAATCACAACTTTCTCAAGCGCAAAACTACTGCTTGTTGTTTTCGTTGAGTCATACATTCACTTCATCCAGCGAGTAATAAATATATAGAGCCGTGCAACAGCCACTCTCCAGCCGAAGGAGGCGGCGATTGCATTGGCGACGGCCAGACATCAGGCGAAATAGTCCGCTACTCACTCAGTAGCAAGGTCGTAGCCCACGCGAAGGTGCGAGATTTGACCGACTGGGCACCGCAAAATGAGTAGCTGCAGGGTATGGCGCTTCCTGCCGTCCCATAACCACGGCATCACGCAGAACTATCATTTGGAAAGGAGTAGAAGTCCATCTATCCGCTCACCCTTCGCTAAGGAGCAAGAGGGCGTATTCATGCCCGTGCAGACTAAAACGTCCCCCCATCCGACTAAACCTTATACGCAACCTCACCCATGCAGGACGATCCACCCCGGAGGTACTGCGGGGAACCATGTAGCCTCCTTCACATGGTATGGGCCTGTACAGGCAAAACAGACTCAAATTCATTTCTCAACTCGCCTGTTCAGCAGTCAGAGGAGGAACTGACCAGCTTGGATCTCGAAATCCAGATTCGGCTGACTGTACGCTTTCATGTGGCAGCAAGATCCAACAGGGTCCTGGAACAAGGACTCCGTCAAGGCGATGCTTTCAGGTTCATTAAAGTTTGTTCTCTCCCTCTTTCCCCTCGCTTGACCACCTCTAAGCCGTACGAGAATTATCCTGCTCTCGTAAAGGTCACACTAGGCTCACCTCCAGTACTCCTACGGACTCAAGCGCGTGACTACAAACGCCCCCTACCTTCTACATCGCTTCTCCGAGGTCCTCCTGATTAAATAAATGTTTTCTCACTCTTTCCTTAATCGAGCTCTCTTCCTGAAGCTGTTTGCTCATACTCAAGCTTTTATTTGTTTGTTTTTTGTCTTACAATTTTCCTGCAAACGGGAAAAGTGGAGAAGGTGGCAGCCTGGTGTCGTTCGAAAGCAATGTCCAGCGTATCTACTTTCTTATATATAACCGATGATGCGCATGCCTCTCATTTAGTGGGTTGGCCGTGGTAATCTCGGTCATCTCATGCATAGGCTCTAGGAGCAGTGTGTGTTTCGACGCACAAAAAGCGTCAAATCAACGGCGCGCGCTGGTTCATTGTCCCTCTGTAGTTGTCATTCTCGTTGTGGCAAATTTCGATTAGGGTCGCAGTCCTAGACACGCAGTAAACAGTGTAAAAATAGTCGGATACGAGTCCATGCTGCCTAATTAGAATAGATCAAAGACAGTGCTGCAATTCGACGATACCGTGCCGTAAAAAGCCCCGATTATTTGCCGGTGGTGGAGTGAGCACCCCTGACCGCCCCCCCTTTCCTGCGGTCGCAGTGAGCCGGGAGAAGGCGTACGTGTACGGCGTGTCAGCGGCCGGCGTGGCGTACAGCATCACGCGCGCCTGCAGCAAGGGCGAGCTGAACGAGTGCGGCTGCGACAGCGCCATCCGGCAGCGCAAGCCTCGCGGCTCGTGGGAGTGGGGCGGCTGCTCGGACGACATCGGCTTCGGCGCCCAGTTCAGCCGCAAGTTCGTGGACGCCGGCGAGGACCCGTCCACGGCGCAGGGGCTCATGAACCTCCACAACAACGAGGCGGGCCGCCGGACGCTGCGCCGCAGCATGGAGACCGTGTGCAAGTGCCACGGCGTCTCCGGCTCGTGCTCGGTGCGCGTCTGCTGGCGCCGCCTCAAGCCCTTCCGCGCCGTGGGCGACGCGCTGTCCGTCAAGTTCGACGGCGCCACGCACGTGCACATGACGCGCGCCGGTGGAGGGGCCAGGTCAGCGGGCACCCCCGGGGCGCTGGGAGGCCGCAAGCGCCGACCCCGGCTCAGGCCCGTGCTCCGGGACGTCAAGAAGCCCGGCAAGAAGGACCTCGTGTACCTCGAGGAGTCGCCCGACTACTGCACCCGCAACGAGACGTGAGTAGTGCAGCTTCCCTCCCCTGCAGCAGCCCCTCCCGGGCTACTCTACTCTGAAAGCCTACACAGGCCGCACTATAGGTGGTATTCGTTGAAAAGTTTAGCTGACAATTTCTTCGCTTGGCACACTGGAAACGGCCTTGAAAATGGCCGATACGCCACGGATATGGCGCGGCTTGTGCCACTGCGTCCGTACGCCGAAACAAAAGCACCGGTCGGGTGTCGTCTGCTGCGTTGCAACCCGATACTCAACGGTAGTGTCAACTGAGGTGTTGTTTAATCGCACTCACATGGGACTCGAGACATTAATTTGCGTTCGGTGGGGTAGAGTTTGGAACGTCCAACACAGATCATGTGCTCAGCACGGACATGTACCACCATCCCGCGGAGCCCGACGTAACCAGTAACGGCGCACTCACATGGTTGCCTGCATGCGTGCCTCGCCAGTGAATACAAGCTATATTAACTCAGCGCAGGACTCTTTTATCGCCTCATAAACTGTTGCGAGTGAGTTTCTTTAAAATTACAGCAGTTGATCAGCAATAGATGTGTGCCCATGAGTCTTGATACGACAAAAAAAAATTAAGTGAGGTAAGTACTTTGGTTGAACACATCTCAGTTTATTCTCAAATGGGTACCACGCACCGACAGACTCAGGTGCGTCGACTTAGCAACATTGTCATACATGGAATGCGTTTAGCGAAACCGTATTCAGACGTTTGTTGGTTTTGCAGACTTCGGCTGACCCGGGCGCTTCTGCATTTGTCGAGACATGAAATCTTGAGGGCAGAGGGTGGTTTCGAGATATCTTACTATCTACAACGATGTAAGAAAGGAGAACTGTGCCATCGTAACGCGGTGCTGCTCAGAAGTGAGCCGGCCGAAGTATCTGCGTCCTATGTGCAATACGGAGCTAAGTTAGTTCCTTAATTGGATATTTGATTCGTGGCTACAAAACTGTCGTGACGTTGAGGATAAACAACCCTGCTATAAGGCGTCATTGGCTATAGTTATGCGTATATGTTTTGACGGGAAGCGAAAATGTTTCGGTGATGGTGTCAAAGGTCCGCCATGCCTGTGCTGCGACAACTGAGGCCGACCGGGGAAGGTCAAGCGCCCACAACTGCGAACAAACGAAATTCCAAGGTTTCCGCTCACGGCTAAGAGGTCTCAAGGGCCGTTAACAATGAACGCCTCGCTCAACCTAAAACCAATCATACCCACTTAGCACGGCACCGCTTGAGTTGCCTGAGATTGGCCTAAGTTATGAAGGTTGTGTGAGCGATGCGGGGGATCAGACGTCGCGAGCTTGTCGCACAGCTGCAGGAAACGTGCGGGCATTTCCACAAATTTTGTCTGGCGTACATTGCCTGCACTGCGAGACAGGAGGCACATGTCGAGCGGAGCGGAATGCGGGAAAGCCACACACATTGCAAACGATCTTGGTGGGACGCATACTTAGTGAGACGACACTCGTCATCACCTGATACGAAGGGGATGCCGGGATAAATTAATCCAGCAGCCAATAAATAAATAAGTAAAATCTGAGGAAGGAATGCGCAATATAACGCTGGCTTTGGCGGAAAACAGTTTTGACCCAAGAAATAATGAACACACTCAAACATTACGGTCAACTTCTCTTTTGCAGTTTTTTTAAGCGAAGCTTTATTTGGCTGAGCGAAAGGGAAATCGGTGGTCACGTGCACGCAGAAAACTCCTCTGGCCCGAAAAAAATCAGGTTAATGAGGAGTTAGAAGCAATGGGAGGTAGACTGGCTGTGCTTATAGATGACGTGTCTCACTCTCGCATCTCCCTACACTGGTGAGTGTTGAGGGCGCATCGGATAGAGCGAAACATGTTTAAACACCGCAAGTTACAGCTGTTCTGGTTAACCATATGCACGGAGTGCACGGGCGAATTTTTTGTTCAACTGCGAACTTGTTTTTAACACGAAAGTGTTTTATTCCGGGATACACAAAGATTTCGTTGACGTCATATCCGTCACGGAAGTGAAGCCTGCACAACGAAGCAAGCGGCCTGTAAAGCGTGCACCCCTGCACACAGGGTATTCTTGCGGGGAACAAACCTTTAGTACTTAAGAGTACGTTCTACTTGGGGTTTTTCGTTTTTGGGTTGTATATTTTAACACGAAAGTGTTTTATACCAGGATACACCAAAATTTCACTGACGTCATATCCGTCCTGAAATGTCGCCAGTGCACCTTTGCCGAAGCGACCCGGCAGCAGGACGTCGCTCACCAAGCACACCCACAAGACAGCCGCCGACCCGCAAATCATGCTCAGCTGCAGATTTCGCTCCACATTTCACTTTCGTGTTTTACCGATTCCTACGACAGAGGAATCAACCACAGTTTTTTATTGATCAGGGAAAACTCGGAAATGGTACAAGAATTTGCGGCGTAATAATAACAATAATATTAATAATAGCGAGGTGCGCTCCAGTAAAGAAAGAATCGAAGTCTCGCTAAAACTGTCCCTCCTTAATATACTACAGACGGTACCACCACAGCAGTGCTTGTGTGTCTTGGGGCAAAGCCAACGTGTACGCTCTCCCAACATTTGACAGATAAACTGAGCTAGCTGTATGCGCACCCACGATGCAAAAGAATGCTGACGCCAACTGCATTGCAGAGTGCGGGACTAGTAACGCGTAACTACTCACCGTGCCGTGCCTGGTGTGTTCGCAGGTTAGCCGTGCTGGGCACGACGGGGCGGTCGTGCAACAACACGAGCTACGGCATGGACGGCTGCCGGCTGCTGTGCTGTGGCCGCGGCTACCAGACGGTGGTGCGCGAAGTGGACGAGAAGTGCCACTGCAAGTTCGTCTGGTGCTGCAAGGTCCAGTGCCAGACCTGCAGGGTCACCAAAGAGGAACACTTCTGCAAGTGAACCCGCCGCCCGCAGCGCCACGGGGCGGCGGCGGCGGCAACGGCTCTAGTCCCTTGCGTGCGACGACACACGCATGCAAGACAAAGCCAGCGAAGCGCCGGATCACCACGTGCAACAGATCCAACGCATCCAAGCTTTTACGTGCGGCCGTACGGGAACGGCTGCGGGCTCGCGGGAATGCGTCGGCGGTCGATCATTGTCCGTCCGGGCACAGCAATATGGGAAAAGCCCGGTGTTCTCACGGCAGTAATACGAATTACCAGTAAAGCGCGAACCGGTGCTCCGAGAGCCGTTGGGTGGTGATGTTTTAAGCCAATACTTGAAGGTTTACACGACTCTGCACCATCGAGGAAGAAAAGAGCGCTGCATAGGCTAGCACAATCGGAGTCGCAAGTTCCAATGCGTCTAAACATAGTGCCCCGTAATTGCAGTCCACTGTCGTTTAAGATGACCGGTGAAGGTCAGACGATCCACAGCGCAACAAAAATGACTAAGAACATGGTTGAGTCACTTAGGGCTAACGATAGGCCGCTCGTTTTCCAAATGGCCATACCGGAGCTCTGTTCGGCTGGTAGGCTCGAAATTCTCGACACCCACCATTGTATCAGAATCATGATGCGCACTTTTGGGCATGCCGGCGTGCTTACAAGTAGAGCAGGATAGCATTTTTGTCGCGTCCGAGGACTTTCATGTACGTCTGCGCGGAAAAGTCGTTTCCGCCCTAACTCACAACCATCGCGTCGACTTTCGTGTCTTTCATAATAGAATTCCTTTCAGTAGGTTCGATCAACCCGTCGAAGATACTGGGCTGTGTGTACATAATTTCCAACAATCATCTCAATTACGTCTTCTCTGAATGGCACGAGAGTGGCAGCACCATGCTGTTGCATGCGCGAAAAGTCCAGACTCAGCGCAGCACCAGGAACGATCAGATACTCCTGTGCACTCTCGATTGTTTGGAGAGGTCTATACACATACGACACTCCGGTGGCAAGAGCAACCGAAGCTTGTGTGAACGACCGGAAACACCTGTTTTTTTTTTTTTATCCCCGCGTGCTTTGCTTGATTTCGTTCAATATTTGTTTTGCTTGTGTGACAATAGCGTGCCACGAGCTCCCGCATAAATTATGCAATAGCCGGATCCGGTTTAGAATCACAGTACGCAACCGACAACGGACAACGTTCTTGGATATTATTGAACGATTGAGAGCTTCAGCGGACAATAGCAATCGATACTCCTAGCGGTCCACAATGAAACAACCTGAACCATTATCTCTCACTTTAAACCAAGGCATGAGCAACGTGTCGTACCGAACTCTCGATTGGTCGATTACGTATGTTTATAACGGAGGGAACGAGCCAATTAGGGCACGAAAATAGAGCCTAAGATCCGTTTCAGACTTTAAAATAGTTTTTTTTTTAAATGAGAAACTCTCTTCGATTGATCATCTAATATAACACATATTGTTGTGTTCATCACTATCATTTCTATGGGCTTAATTGTGCAGTGACCGGAACACGCCAACAATGACGCACTTGTCTTGCAAGAAAACGTCTGGGTAACATTGTACGTCTGCTTGTTTGGAATGATCGACACTGAACTGCTCTCAGTGCCAGAATGATAATGGAAATGCTATACTCACTTTTTTATATATGTTCACTCCCATTTGTGGTCATCGACATCATGATAATTTAAACGATGTGACATGAGCAAGAAGCTGAGAACGGTCTCAGCACTCCACAGCGTGCACAACATTTTTCGACCTTACCGATCGACCTGTTTCACTTCTTTCAAGTGTTCGTAGGGAGAAGACAAATAAAACTGCTGGTCACCAATCGTCTGTGTCCGCCTCAGTGTGACTAGACCGTCTTGTATAATTCATTTGAGAACCGCTGGTTGGCGTTCATTTTTGTTCAACGGCGCGAAAGGTACTAGCTCGAACAGTAATAAAGAGGGAATAACAGCGGTTTCCTGGATGCACCGTGATGCATCGCTTAGGGCACTGTTGCGTGATCCAGAACATTTAAGGTAAGAAAACAGGCGTCTGTTCTTAAACAAAATCAGTGCATTTGGTAATAACGGTACGCATGATCGTTTTATCAGCGTCTCTTTTGCGTATAAAGAAGCACCATGTGTTGCGTGAAACAGTTTCACGGGATTAGTATGTGAACGTATAGTAGGCTGACCTCTCCAGCCGCAAGTTGGACATCGGCCACATACCGCCAACGTAAAGCGCACAGGTTCACCCCCCTGCCCTTCCCCTCCCCTGAGCACGGGGAGAGAGCACTGTCCAGCTCGGACCTTGACGACCAGCTTTGTCTGGTGCAGAGAGCCCAAGAAGCCGAACGGACTCAAAGATCCTGGAATGAGGACTCTTCCACAGGGCTGACTGCTTTAGAGACACGTTTATTCTTCCTCCTCGTCCTCCCCCCCTCCTCCTCCTCCTCCTCCTCCTCCTCCTCCTCCTCCTTCTCCAGGCGGCTTCGACGGCGGCAATTCCCAGAGGGAAGAAAGTAGTTTCTGCTCTCACCACTTGTGGCCGAGAAGGTGCAGTAACGTGCCGTGACCGCCTGCTAAGCGGCACCACAGAGGGAGCACAAAGGTAACATCGATGACCTCGCTGTTATAAGGTTTCTAACTAAGGAAGCCGTTATAATGATACTAAGGGCGAACCAGGTTATTGTTACGACGCCAAGATTAGGCCTTGGTGCTGTTGAGGCTAAACAGGGCACAGCAGTGAAACATGACGTTACACGAGACATGGCAAGGGCCTATTGAAGCCTCTCACGAATCTACGCGATCGATTTCTTCTCAGTGCCACAAAACTGGCGCGATTGCTAATCGCCACTATATTAACCGAAAACGTTTGAAGCACTATATTAACCGAAAACGTTTGAAGCAATTAAACACAGCGACGGATTGCCCCCTCGCGGCAACCGGCTTTAGAGAGACAAAAGCGGACCCAAATCTCAAAAATAGCGCCTATATTTCATGCATTAAAATCCCGATACAGAAAACCTGTTGAAGTGCAAACAAAAACGGGGTGCTTGTGGGACTCCAACCCTCGTCATTAGCTTGCGAGTCCGATAGAGAGAGAGAGAGAGAGAGAGAGAGGAGAGAGAGAGAGAGAGAGAGAGAGAGAGAGAGAGAGAGAGAGAGAGAGAGAGAGAGAGAGAGAGAGAGAGAGAGAGAGAGAGAGAGAGAGGAGAGAGAGAGAGAGAGAGAGAGAGAGAGAGAGAGAGAGAGAGAGAGAGAGAGAGAGAGAGAGAGAGAGAGAGAGATGGGGGAGACTTCATTGAGCAAAGAAAAAGCTAATGCGCATTCCCGACCTTTCGCAAGTGGGAAACCAGCGAAGCTGCTATAAAACTCCTGCACCTCCTGATGTGGATAGATAGAGCTCCATTTCTTTAGAGTGAAGGTAGTTATAATCGTTTTATGGGCAAGACGAAATACAAACGGGATCGTATGGTTGGTTGATTGGGCTCGTCGCAGCCCGCGAGTGCGAAGTTACCCAAGACAAAGGCCAGGAAGCAGTCCTCATGACGATGTAAGATGTACTTTTAAGTGTGGACACATCGGCTCAAACACCTCTCAAACAAAGTTGGTGGCGCCACGGGTAGGCCTTCGATTGAAAGGTCATCTGGTAGCGGAACTCCTAACTTTCCAGCGTTCTAGACCAGACGTGGCTGTACCGACGGTTGCCCGAAGCAAGGGGTTTGTAGGAGCCTGGAACATGCGCGTGAAGCAATGTTACTTGTTTGAGCTTACCGAGTGTGCTTACCCGCATTTTTAAAGCAGCTGCGAGAGTGCGGATGTCTACACCGCCGCCATCCTTCATCTGTACATTGGGCACCGCCGGAGACTTCGACAACGTCGCTTCGTCTCCCCTGCTTCGTGTATGTACTGATTCTAATTGCACAACGTCATTTACGGCGAAGAAACATCAACGTACCCACCGTTATTTTCATCCATCCCTGCGTTAGCTACCTTTCTTGCTGTATTTCGTGGTGACTGCTTCGCTAGCAGACGCTCATTTTTGCTGCTGCTGAGACTGAGCGCTGGGGGGCGGTAGTAGACTAGAAAATCGACGGCACTGCAACGTCTGCGAGCCCGCACCAGCCCGCACCTCTTCAACAGTGAGCACCACTCGCCTTCCAAGGTCCGAAAAGTACCGTACCGTTTCGTGCTACCGTGCTCTCAGACAAACGCCGACTACAAGTAGCATCAGGGCAGCGCACGCACTCATTCGTTAAGGATCGAAGGGAACAATAAACAATGTCACTTTATTTTGCCAGCTGCGCGTGCCGGCGTTTTGCAGCCCCTTTTTGTAAGCGTGAAGTGGAGGCAAGGCGAGAGAAGTGCCCGGGTTATGAGTGCGCGGGCTGCGGCGTGGGCAGCCTCATTTCCTGCCAGGCCGGAGTGGCCTGGGGTCCAGACGATGGAGAGGTCAATGTCTTCAGGGAGGCGTTGAAGGAGGTGAATGGCTGCTGGCGGGGCGAGGCCATTTTGGTAGAAGCTTGAGGCTTGTTGCGAGTCGATGATGATGGTCAGGTAGGGCTGGTGGCAGTGGGTCAGGGCAGCGTGGGCAATGGCGAGGAAGTCAGGGGTGAGCGTGGGGATGTGGCGGTAGGACGCCGCGGCGGGGAGACGGCCCTCGTTGGTGAGGACTGCGCTGATGGTGCTGTGGCGGGTGGAGAACTGGGCTATGTCGTTATGGCGGGTGTTGGGATCCGTGCAGTAGCGTTTGTTGAGGAATCGGACGCGGGCGTTGCGACGGCCTCGGTTGTAGAACGGGTGCATATGCGGGGCAGGGAGGGGCGTTGATGCATTGACGAATGGAGACGGAACTACGTTGGGCTGCGTGTGGGGTGGCAGGGGCCGTGTGTCCGATGAGCTGAAGTACCCGTCGACCGGCCGGTGGGAGGGAGAATCGGTGCAAATGGGCTTCCAAGATTTCGGTGTGGGTGTTGTGGAGTCCAAGCTGCATGAGGAGTGTGTTGGAGGCGTAGGTAGGGAGGCCCAAGGCTGCTTTGTAGGTTTTGCGGATCAGAGCGTCCAGCTTGTTAGCTTCCTGTACCTTGAGGTTGACGAAAAGGAAGCTGTATGTAAGGCGACTGATGAGGAGGGCTTGGGCGAGTTTGCAGGCGTCGGAAAACTCGTCCAAGCAATCCTCATGCGTCGCGTAGGTGGAGCCACGGATGCGCCAAATGAGGTGCGTAAATTGGGTGATTGTCTTGTGGAGCTGTGGGAGAAGAATGGCGCCGGAGCCGCCGTAGTGAAAAGGAACGCCGAGTACCCGAATGGTGGTGACTTGAGGCATGGGAGTGCCGTAAATGGTCACTTGTGGGTCCGGGGCGGGTTG
The DNA here is from genome assembly GCF_048455015.1 of Haemaphysalis longicornis. Taxonomy (NCBI): domain Eukaryota; kingdom Metazoa; phylum Arthropoda; class Arachnida; order Ixodida; family Ixodidae; genus Haemaphysalis; species Haemaphysalis longicornis. The sequence continues at coordinate 253,298,636 of NW_027526295.1, forward strand.
CCGGTGGCGGCCACGGGGGCGGGCTCGGAGGACGGGGAGGTCTGACTTGTTTGGTTCGGCCGTTAGACCTCTGGGGTGGAGGCAGGCGATGGTGGTGTCGATGGCTTGTTGGAGGGCATCTGGTTGCGCGCCGCTGGAGCCCCTGGTTGTCCATATAGGGAGGTCATCGGCATAAAGCGCGTGGTGGATACCGCGGATGGCATTCAGGAGGCTGGGGAGCTGGAGGAGGGCGATGTTAAATTGTAAGGGGGAGGCTACGGAGCCTTGCGGTGTGCGTTTGGCAGGGGTGTAGAAGGTAGGGAATTGGAGACGGCCGAGCAGGAGGATGGTAGTGCGATTCGGCAGGAACGCGGAGATGAATTGGCAGGCCCGGTGGCCGCAACCGGTGTGGTTGAGGTTATCGAGGATGACTTGGTGCGTAGTGTTGTCGAAGGCCCCTTTGGCATCGAGGGTGAGGAGTGTTTTGGGGTATCACGGCTGATGTGGTCGAGGAGCTGCTCTGTGATTTCGCCTCGCCTCGACCAAGCAGTTCCACCACTTCCACCGTCTCCCCCAACCCAGCAGTCTTGACACCTCTCGACCGCACGTACAACTCCATCCTCTCCCACTACACCAAATCGGCGATACCCGCCCTCTCACTATTTAATCACCGGCCAGCAAGCCTACATCCTAGACCGAAACCTACTGCAACCATATCATCCTATCCCTCATTTCCCCTTCCCTTTTTCCGCCCGACTGCCCACATGGTCTCATCACTCTCAACACCTACCACGTCGTCTTCTCCTGCCGCCAACACCCACACCCCTTCCCTTCCCCTGCGCAGTCGAAGTCCTAGCTGGCCAGCTCCTCACCGGTGCGCCATGTCTCCCTGGTGCGACGCGCCCTGGAGGCAGCCCGGGCAAGAGGCCCCCTGAACTTGGGAGGCTAACCACACCCTTCTAACCCTTCCCTTTAAGCTCAATAAACGTTTTACCACCACCAGCGTGAAGACTCGATTGAGAGTGTGTTCCAAGGCTACCGCGGCACATATTCGCATCGGTTTAGTGCTTTGTAAATTGCTTTGATTGTTACCGACCCGAACCGTCTTCCAAGAACTCTTTGAAACAGCACTGCGGCGAGCGCGAAAGTTTGAGCGCGGCTTTCCCCAAATTATCGCCTGCTCCGTCGTCGAAGTCGGCCAATCCGCGGCGGTTACGAAAGGTGCCGAGAAGGCCTGATGAGGAGCGAAGACCCAACACTGCCGAATGGCCGTGGCTTTCTCTATGCCCGTACGGTCTCAGCACCGCCTGTTCTGGAACTTTATCTGAACTATGAAAAGACGTTGTTTTGCAATGTGTGTCCTCAAATAAAAGTGTTCTCCCTCGGGGGTCTGGGCCGTTTAGAGGCGGGAGCGCGGCTCTGTGGTGGCCTGAAGACAAAAATAATTACCATTCCTTCCTCAAAAAAGTTTAGAGAAGCGCGAAAACTAAAAGCGTGTCCAACCTTCGCTAAAACTGCGTCCAATCTATCGTGAAACCTTCAAATACCCAAATCGCGAAGGAAGAACGAACACATGCGATGATGTTGCGCGCACTGAGTAAACGCATCTACGAACGATCTAAATGTATACCGGTGGTGTATGCCTGTATACCGGCGGTGTATACCGGTATATGTAGAGCGGTATTCCTGCAGTGGTGCCAACTCACCTAACAAATTCACGAGTGAGCGTGCGATGTTAGGCAGCACTCTAACATGCAACCGCTCTATGCTACCCGATCGCAACGCTTTCTTTTTTACAAACTTAACAAAATTGTACAGTAAAGATGCATATGCAAACACCAAACTTTACTCCACGACAGAGCTCTAGGTGTTTTTGGAACCAAAACCTACTTCTTTATTATAACTCCCGATGGCTCCCACCCCGTGATACCGGAATCAAGGCAACTAGGACCACTTCATGGGCGCAAAAGACGTGATCTTTTGTCGAGGCCTGGGAAGGTCAAGCATGCTCGGTGCTCTTGACGACCAGGCAGTTCAGCGTGGTTTGGCGCCACTCGTATAACTAGTAAGAATGCGCAGCAGGGCGCCACTCACAAAAATCCAGAAAGAGCGAACAGCCCCGATTTAAGGGACGCTGCAGGCAGCCGTGACTTGTACGAGTACTCTAAGAACGCGTACATCCACGCCATGGCCAGCACGCACGCACCGGCAGAGGACTCTGGTGAAATCCCTCCCCAAACACGCGGCACCCTCGGAGCGCCCGTTGAGCCTGTTCTTCAGACATGTCAGGAGCTCGTGTGAGCAAAGGCAACAAGATGTTAACCGCGGCTTCTGCGCCATGGTGGCTTTCTTCGCGGCTCAGCCGACCCGATGCATGGCTTCCGCAAACCTGCCTCCGAAGTGAAGGACGGCTACTAACAACCGCTGGCTCGATCACCCGTTGTGGCTGCTGGCACCATGTTTTGCCGTTGGTGTAGTACCTGCATCTTTGGCTCGCCGCTTGCGGCTTCCATCGGTGTTTCGGACCATGTGGCCGGTACCATCCCTAGAGTCTCCAGAGCGATTACAGTGCCATATCGCTGGTTAGTCATGGTAGTGGGCATCACGCCCAGATTCTTCCGGCTTTTAAAGCGGCTCGAATTTGACTTCGAAGCGGCTCGAATTTGAATTCGAAGTCAAATTCAATGTAGAGAGGGAACAATTGGCAAGAATTCATCTTAAAGTTGCGAGAGTAAATGAAAGTAATTATAGAAGAAATTTATTATGCTCTTTATACCGCTTATGGCATAGCAAACATCTCGATTCCAGCTCCCCGAGTCGAAAATCTCGAATAAGAAAGTAACACGCGAGCCATATCACCTTTTCGGCGTTAAAATTTGTTGATTAAGTCATGATGATGATACCCCTAAAGACCTCGGACAGAATTGTGAGCCTTCAATCTATTTAAATTTAAATGTAGTTGCAGATGCGCAGCCTCTGACCTACATAGCGTCACTTCCGGCTTGTCTGCAGGCAGTCAGGGTTCACTCGAAATGAACCTTGTCATCATCGTCGTCAACAACACCACCTTGAAACGGGCATGAAGTTCGGTCAGAAGCTAACATTGTCGAAGCTGGCGAAGCAAGTTTACAAACATCCACTAGCGTGGAGCCAGGCAAGCATTCACTGTAAAATCAAGAGAAAAAGATCAAGATCACCATCCAAGCATGCGCTTTCATCGAACCAGACCTTGAAGTGTACTAAAGTAAGACCGTGAACACACAACCTTTTATTACTGAACATTTTTTTTTCTCTTACAAACAAGTTGCGCAGTTCTAAAGGTCTATTTAAACGTTCAACTTCACTCTCAGTGGTTCGCAAGCACTACACTGGGCACCCTGAGAAGTGGTACTCCTCAGAACCTGGAAATCCAGTTCAACGGCACGGCAAGAGTATTAGTTTACGGCAGACGCACGGCAATAGTCCTTGTTCAGCCGGCCCTCCAGGCAAGAGCGGTGGATGAATGTACCCGAGCAGACGCACCGGACACCCGTAGAACAGCTGTCCATCGATGTTGGCCCTCCATGTAGGACGCACAGCAAAAGGGGCATTGGGCCCCCCTCGGGGTCCTTGTTCAGTGAGTCCTCAAGACAGAAACGATGAGTTAATGTGCCTGATCAGAACCACCGGACACCCGTAGAACAGCTGTCCATTGATGTTGGCCTTCCGTGTAGGACGCACGGCAAAATGGGCGCTGGGCTCCCCTCGGGGTCCTTGTTCAGCCGCTCCTCAAGGCAAGAGCGGGGGATGAATGCACCCGAGCAGACGCACCGGGCACCCGCCGAACAGCTTCCCGTCGATGGTGGCCCTCCATGTAGGACGCACGGCAAAAGGAGCGTTGAGCCCCCCTAGGAGTCCTTGTTCAGCGGGTCCTCAAGGCAGGAGCCATGGGTGAAGATGCCTGATCAGAACAACCGGACACACGCCGAACAGCTGCCCAACGATGTTGGCAGTCCATGTAGGACGCACGCCCTCGGGGTCTTTGTTCAGCAGGCCCTTCAGGCAAGAGCGGGCGATGAATGGATAGCCGTAGAGCAGCTGTCCATCGATGTTGGCCCTCTATGTAGGAGGCACGGCGAAAGGGGCGTTGGGTCCCCCTAGGGATCCTTGTTCAGCGGGTCCTCAAGGCAGGAGCGGGGGATGAATGCACCCGAGCAGACGCACCGGACACCCGTAGAACAGCTGTCCATCGATGTTGGCCCTCCATGTAGGAGGCACGGCAAAAGGGGTGTTGGGCCCCCCTAGGGATCCTTGTTCAACGGGTCCTCAAGCTTGGGCCCCCCTCGGGGTCCTTGTTCAGTGGGTCCTCAAGACAGAAGCGATGAGTCAATGTGCCTGATCAGAACCACCGGACACCCGTAGAACAGATTTCCATTGATGTTGGCCTTCTGTGTAGGACGCACGGCAAAATGGGCGCTGTGCCCCCCCTCGGGGTCCTTGTTCAGCCGCTCCTCAAGGCAAGAGCGGGGGATGAATGCACCCGAGCAGACGCACCGGGCACCCGCCGAACAGCTTCCCGTCGATGGTGGCCCTCCATGTAGGACGCACGGCAAAAGGGGCGTTGGGCCCCCCTCGGAGTCCTTGTTCAGCAGGTCCTCAAGGCAGGAGCGATGGGTGAAGATGCCCGATCAGAACAACCGGACACCCGCCGAACAGCTGCCCATCGATGTTGGTCGTCCATGTAGGACGCACAGCAAAGGGGGCGTTGGGCCTCCTTCGGGGTCCTTCTTTAGCGGTTCCTCAAGGCAGAAGCGATGAGTGAAGGTGCCTGATCAGAACCACCGGAGACCCGCCGAACAGCTGCCCTTCGATGTTGGCCCTCCATGTAGTACGCACGGCAAAAGGGGCGTTGGGCCCCCCTCGGGGTCCTTGTTCAGCCGGCCCTCCAGGCAAGAGCGGGTGATGAATGTACCCGCGAGACGAATCGGATACCCGTAGAGCAGCTGTCCATCGATGTTCGCTCTCTATGTAGGAGGCACGGCAAAAGGGGCGTTGGTTCCCCCTAGGGAACCTTGTTCAGCGGGTCCTCAAGGCAGGAGCAGGGGATGAATGCACCCGAGCAGACGCACCGGACACCCGTAGAATAGCTGTCCATCGATGTTGGCCCTTCATGTAGGAGGCACGGCAAAAGGGGCGTTGGGCCCCCCCAGGGATCCTTGTTCAGCGGGTCCTCAAGCTTGGGCCTCCCTCGGGGTCCTTGTTCAGCCGGCCCTCCAGGCAAGAGCGGGGGATGAATGTACCCGCGAGACGAATCGGATACCCGTAGAGCAGCTGTCCATCGATGTTGACCCTCTGTGTAGGAGGCACGGCAAAAGGGGCGTTGGTTCCCCCTAGGGAACCTTGTTCAGCGGGTCCTCAAGGCAGGAGCAGGGGATGAATGCACCCGAGCAGACGCACCGGACACCCGTAGAATAGCTGTCCATCGATGTTGGCCCTTCATGTAGGAGGCACGGCAAAAGGGGCGTTGGGCCCACCTAGGGATCCTTGTTCAGCAGGTCCTCAAGCTTGGGCCCCCCTCGGGCTCCTTGTTCAGTGGGTCCTCAAGACAGAAGCGATGAGTTAATGTGCCTGATCAGAACCTCCGGACACCCGTAGAACAGCTGTCCATTGATGTTGGCCTTCCGTGTAGGACGAACGGCAAAAGGGGCGTTGGGCCCCCTCGGGGGTCCTTGTTCAGCTGGCCCTCCAGGCAAAAGCGGGGGATGAATGCACCCGAGCAGAAGCACCGGACACCCGTAGAACAGCTGCCCGTCGATGTTGACCCTCCATGTAGGACGCACGGCAATAGAAGCGTTGGGCCCCCCTCGGGGGTCCTTATTCAGAAGGCCCTCCAGGCAAGAGCGAGGGACGAATGTACCCGAGCAGATGCACCGGACAGCCGTAGAACAGCTGTCCATCGATGTTGGCCCTCCGCGTAGGACGCACGGCAAAAGCGGCGTTGGGCCCCCCTCGGGGGTCCTTGTTCAGCCGCTCCTCAAGGCAGGAGCGGGGGATGAATGCACCTTAGCAGACGCACCGGACACCCGTAGAACAGCTGTCCATCGATGTTGGCCCTCCGCGTAGGACGCACGGCAAAAGGGGCGTTGGGCCCCCTCGGGGGTCCTTGTTCAGCCGGCCCTCCAGGCAAAAGCGGGGGATGAATGCACCCGAGCAGAAGCACCGGACACCCGTAGAACAGCTGCCCGTCGATGTTGACCCTCCATGTAGGACGCACGGCAATAGAAGCGTTGGGCCCCCCTCGGGGGTCCTTGTTCAGAAGGCCCTCCAGGCAAGAGCGTGGGATGAATGCACCCGAGCAGATGCACCGGACAGCCGTAGAACAGCTGTTCATCGATGTTGGCCCTCCGTGTAGGACGCACGGCAAAAGGGGCGTTGGGCCCCCCTCGGGGGTCATTGTTCAGCCGGCTCTCCAGGCAAGAGCGGGGGATGAATGCACCCGAGCAGAAGCACCGGACACCCGTAGAACAGCTGCCCGTCGATGTTGACCCTCGTGCAGGATGCACGGCAAAAGAAGCGTTGGGTCCCCCTCGGGGGTCCTTGTTCAGCCGGCCCTCCAGGCAAGAGCGGGGGATGAATGTACCCGAGTAGACGCACCGGACACCCGTAGAACAGCTGTTCATCGATGTTGGCCCTCCGTGTAGGACGCACGGCAAAAGCGGCGTAGGGCCCCCCTCGGGGGTCCTTGTTCAGCCGCTCCTCAAGGCAGGAGCGGGGGATGAATGCACCTTAGCAGACGCACCGGACACCCGTAGAACAGCTGTTCATCGATGTTGGCCCTCCGTGTAGGACGAACGGCAAAAGGGGCGTTGTACCCCCCTCGGGGGTCCTTGTTCAGCCGCAACTCCAGGCAAGAGCGGGGGATGAATGCCCCCCAGCAGACGCACCGGACACCCGTAAAATAGCTGCCCGTCGATGTTGGCCCTCTATATAGGACGCACGGCAAAAGGGGCGTTGGGCCCCCCTTGTTCAGCTGGCCCTCCAGGCAAGAGCGTGGGATGAATGCACCCGAGCAGACGCACCGGACACCCGTAGAACAGCTGCCTGTCGATGTTGGCCCTCCATATAAGACGCAGAGCAAAAGAAGCGTTGGGCCCCCCTCGGGGGTCATTGTTCAGCGGCCCTCCAGGCAAGAGCGTGGGATGAATGCACCCGAGCAGATGCACTGGACAGCCGTAGAACAGCTGTCCATCGATGTTGGCCCTCCGCGTAGGACGCACGGCAAAAGGGGCGTTGGGCCCCTTCGGGGGTCCTTGTTCAGCCGGCCCTCCAGGCAAGAGCGGGGGATGAATGCAACCGAGCAGAAGCACCGGACACCCGTAGAACAGCTGCCCGTCGATGTTGACCCTCCATGTAGGACGCACGGCAATAGAAGCGTTGGGCCCCCCTCGGGGGTCCTTGTTCAGAAGGCCCTCCAGGCAAGAGCGGGGCATGAATGTACCCGAGTAGACGCACCGGACACCCGTAGAACAGCTGTTCATCGATGTTGGCCCTCCGTGTAGGACGCACGGCAAAAGGGGCGTTGGGCCCCCCTCGGGGGTCATTGTTCAGCCGGCTCTCCAGGCAAGAGCGGGGGATGAATGCACCCGAGCAGAAGCACCGGACACCCGTAGAACAGCTGCCCGTCGATGTTGACCCTCCATGCAGGACGCACGGCAAAAGCGGCGTTGGGCCCCCCTCGGGGGTCCTTGTTAAGCGGGTCCTCATGACAGAAGCGATGAGTAAAGGTACCTGATCAGAACCACCGGATACCCGCCAAACAGCTGCCCGTCGATGTTGGCCCTCCATGTAGGACGAACGGCCAATGAGCCTCGTTCATCCGCTCCTCTAATCCCAAGATGAAGGTACCCGTTCGGAGGTACCGGCCATCCGCGGGACAGCTTTCCGTCGAGGGTGTCCCTCCGTGTAGGACTCATGGCAAAAGGGGCGTTCGGCCCACCTATGTATGGGTCCTCGTATAGCCGCTCTTCATGGCGGGACCGGCGGATGAACGTTTCCCAGCAGGGGCTATGCATGGGGAGCCGCTGAAAGCCTGTCCCTCTGCGCTGGAGTCTTCGCCGGTGCTCATATATTTCTGTACGGCTCAGCCCGCTCTCGGCGGCAGAGTCCGCTGGTTTTGAGGCGCCGCCTTGTTGTCCAGCCAATGGGACTGTTGCGGCGCTGTCGTTTAGTTCCACCCTCGCCACAATCTTGACCTCGCCTGTTGCCGCTGCCTCTTGCGGTGCTGCCGGGTGGATGCGGGCGTCGTACTGGGGAGATTTCCGTCCCCACCTAGCTCATTATGCGCACACCTGTAATGTGCTGTGTTACCGGGCATACGCTTTGAACTTAGCAGTGAATCGTTGGCGCACTTGGCGTTGGGCTCGAAAAGAATGTTGTTGATGCTGCTACTGCTGCTGCTGCTGCTGCTGCTGCTGTTGTTGTTGTTCCACGTCTCATGGCGCATACCCACGCGGGGTATTGGCCAGTAATCGGGCATGAAGAGAGCTAATGCGCCCACTCACAACTTAGAAGTTGATAATTAACCATTTACATTCAGAAACACCGCGTGATCACGAGAGAGACTTGGCTAAAAATAGAAAGTCGCGGCAGAATTTGAGAAAACGTACCCGTAATAATCAAAGCTAAGATGGCAGACGCCTGGTCTGAGACACGTATGCATGAATGGCTGCAGCCGCCCCTATGTGACAATACCTTAGGGATGTGGCCCCAAGGGAAAATAGTATGAGCGTGAAGATACGAAGTCCAATTCGTTGTAACGGCCTGATAAGGTGACATTCTCTGATCATTGAAAAACTGCAGCAATGTAATAGTAAGTGCTCTAATGTATCGTGTTCACCGCAAATAGCACATAGGGCCGAGGAGGCGATATACCAGACCTGTGCATATCGAAGTTTAGCTGGGGAATACATCTGCGTTGAATCCGCGAGAGTCTGGAGCCGCGAGCGCTCCGACGCGTGCAACCACGCTATTTCGTTGTCCTAAAATTGGGTGAAAAATATCATGATGGTGAAGGGGATGCCCCCTTGAAGACAGCTTCATAGTGTTACTACTCGGGAAAGCAAGTTCGATACCACTGAAAACTGCTGATTACACAATTCGCGCGAATAAGGTACGCTCATGAACAAATGACCGTTTTTTGGATATCTGTATAAGCACTATCATCAAGTCTAAATCAGTGCAGTGTGTAATTTCAGCATGACCTGTAGTCTCGAGACTATTAAATCCATTATGTATGGTGTTCGCATGCATCCAGCTGGTGCATTGCCTAGTTCTGTACGCGCCCTATGCCCACAGAGCGGCATTGGTCAAAAGTTGAAAAATTGATCACTTTGGAAAAATTATCTCTTGGATTTACGGGACCACAAAGCCACATCATCATTTTTCCTCCTTGTTTCTCCTTGTAAGTGAACCCGCTTTGCTCAGAATTACAATACGGACACTCTACAAAGACTAGAAACGAATCTGTTAAAACGCATCGCCAAAACATCGTTGCCTCTGCCCGTCCGTTTCGGCTGCCCGTCTTCGTTGCGTAGCATCGGCATTCTGCTGTCATCAATCTTACACGAAACCACTCCACGGCCACCCTAAATTCAGCATCGACCGCGGGTAGTCAAAGCCCAATAAAACGGTCCGGCCGTCGGCGAACCGCAAGACCAAGCGGCCACTGGGTGGGTGAGCGCGTAAACACGCACGCCCAACTTCGAACGCGGACACGGAACTCTATCGCTCTATGCAAATTTTGTCCACAGCTAGGTACCCTCCAGTATATAATTGTGGAATGCGCTCACAACCCAGCCCTGTCACCCCTCTCTACCCGTTCCTTTCCTGAACTGTGGGAGACACTGTTGACCAGCTGTCAACCGGAGGACCAGACTCTCCTTGTGACAGGGGCCAAGACGGCGAGGGCAACGCATGGATTCCAGGACTAGGGTTCCACTCTCACATTTGAGCTTATTAAATGTTTCTCTCTCTCTCTCTATAGTGATTGTCGAACGGGCAGAGCTTACACTGCACGAAGCCAAATTCGAGCGCGCCGTTAAGTTCCCCGCCGTGATTTCTTTGTCTTTTAGAGGCGAAGCACCTTAGGACCTCGCTTTTTCCGGGGCTTGGCGTCCGGTGTGCACAGTGCTGCGCATGCGCGAGGAACATTGGATTGAATTGGATTGAAATGGATTGGATCGGATTGGATTAAATTGAATTGTATCGGATTGGATTGGAATTGTATGTACTGCACACACGCGTTGTCACTCATTTACATGCACGAGTGGGCAATGCCACGGGCGATTTGCGGTCGCCCACTCGTCATGATTCACTTCGTGGAGATGCGTGACTTTTTTTTCTTGTTATCCAGAGGCGCATGAGTTGTCGCGAGCTTTAACCCTTTAAGGGTCACGGCCGTACATGTACGGCATCGGCAAACACTTTCAAAATGGTCAAAGGCGTACATGCACGGCATCGCTTAAAAAGCGCGCCTTTTTCGCCAACTTCTCTTGCTTGGCATGTGCTTCTTCCACACTTCGGAAATACGTCAAATTTTTTCTTTGCGCCAATGGCTCTTCGTTTTATTTTAAATGCAGAGCATTTCAGTAACTCACGATGTCACCCGCGTTTACGTCCATAGTCCGCATCGCTCCCCCTACACTATATAAAAAAATAATACTTACCGGCGCCAGGTTTCGATCCCACGACTCTGCGGGCGGAACGCAAGGTACATGGTGCTCTACCCACTGCGCCACAAAGCCGACACAGAATGGAAGTTGACGAACGCGCCTTATATCCTTGACTCATTATATATCCTTGACGCACCTTATCCTTGACGCACCTTGACGCGCCTTATATCCTTGACTTGAGGTGCGCCCTCTCCCCCGCGTCCTCATCGCCTTCTCTCCGCTCGCAACACCCTCTCTCGCCGCGGTCGGTTCGGGCGCACAACAGGTGGGGAAGTGCGCAACACCCTCTCTCACCGCGTTGGGTTCGCGCTGAGCAACAGTCGGTTCGCGCGCAAGAACAGGTGGGGGCGCTCGCATCGCGCTCTCTCGCCGCGGTCGGTTCGCGCTTAAGCCACATATGTCGTTCGCACGCGCTCCGGTCGCTAACATCTGTGGCGTGATTGTGACGTCAACATCACGCGTTCGTGTGGTGGCGCGATTTCGGCGCTATAACACTTTCTCGCGAGGGGCATTGGATTGGATTCGATTGGATTGGCTTGGCTTGGTTTGGATTTGGATTGGCTTGGATTAAAGTGGATTGTGTTGGATTGTGTTGCGTCATAGCCGCGCCACGTTGCGTCATAGCCGCGGCAGGGGGTTCACAGCACGTTTCACCATCGACTTAATGGACAATGTCTACGCCGGAAGACAACAATTACAAGAACAACCAATACGTAATCCATACGACTTGCAGGCGCGCCCCCCGCGGAAATGCTCTGCATTTGATCGTGCCCCTCGCGAGGGGGATGTTTCTTTTTTTATGGTTTACTTCAGCGGCGTGCCGGCTATCGCTTGCGCATCCGCTAACGAGGGGGCGCACTGGGTATCGTCAGAGTGGACTCTGGTATCGCCCACCGGGTACCCGGCCGCCTCTCGCTTCTTGCGCATGCCACAGACCAAGGTCGCCTGCGAAACTGATGAGGCTCTTTTCTCATTTTTTGTTGCAGTTTATGAGCGGTGCCCCGTCTATCGCTCCCGCATCCGGCCGCGCGCGCACGCGCACGCCGGCGTGCGCCGGCGGGCGCGCAGCGGCTGGTTTCGGTATCGTCCTCCGGGCGCTTCCCGCTTTTTGCGCCCGCGAAACTGATGTCTATCTGATTTTGATTCACTTAAAAGGTGCTGGGTTGTTACTCTCTCGTTTTTATTTAGAATTTTTCTTGTGTAACGCCATAATAAACCACGTGTATGTAACAACACAAATGATTTTTTGTCACTTTACGGTCACCAAAAAAAAATTGTGATTATTTTTTCTCGATATAGATTCCTCCGCAGAATTTAGATGAGCAATAAAAAAATCGACCCTGTGGGGACGCATTTGGCGAAAAAATTCGACCCTCAAAGGGTTAATGGACAGGAAGGCCTGTGGACAGTAGGGGAAGAAGGGTAGGGGGTGGGCCGTTTTGAAAAGTGGTCATTTATAAATCATGCATACCACGGCTAAATACCCGTATTAAACCGCTGTTCGTGGCACAAATGATAATGTCGCAGACGGGGTCGCGTGACGGTGTTGTTGTGTCAGGGTAAGGAGCATGATGGAACTGCGCACAAAAGACTGGACCAGGGAAGAGAACACACACAGCGCAGTTTTCACCTGAATTTATAATCCGAAAAAAAACATATATAGACTATGTCAAATGACTTATTGGGGGCACACATGCGCACAAAAACTCCGAATACACGTTACACGTGCGGCGCTAGCAGGTTAATCTCTTTATCTAGTAAGACCAGCGATGGGTTACTCACACAGTCATATTTGTGAGAAGTAATGTGGAAGGCTTTTGTCAACTCTCTTGGCCCCTGCTTATTGTGGGGATATAAAATATGTGTTATCGAAACACGGTGCGCAACCACATTCTGCGCAATGGAGGGCTAAGTGAGTGAAGGGCCGCCCTTTGAGGCTCGACGAATGCTCTCTTAATCTGATGTTAACACAACGTCTAGTTTGCCCTACATACACATGACCGCACGTCATCGGGATGCGGTATACGACGTTTTTCTTGCATTCAACAAAACGGCGCGAATGGCGTACTGTACATTGTTGTGTACCTTGGGGCTGTTCGAACTTCTTTCGAACCAGAGAGAACGCACTACTGAGCTTATTCTTCTCCGAAAACACCACCTTCACCCCAAATCTCGCTGCCACTTTCTTTAATCGATGTGATAACCCGTGCACGTACGGAATTACCGATAATGTGCTTTGCTCATTAGGTTCACGTCCTTCTTCATTGGATCCGCTGCCCTCTGACGTGATGGCTTTTTTTTCACTTTCTTGCTCGCCACGAGTAACACCGCGTCAGGGAAGCCTGCCTTCCTTAGCCGCGCTACTTGCTCATTGAAGGACTGTCCCACACCGTGTGAGCAAGATTTCATCACTGCCGACTTCAAACAGGCCCCTGCAATAGCCTGCTTGACTATTTTAAAGTGGTCTGAAGAAAAACTAAGTGGCTTCTCTTAACGGGGCGAAAACAGCCAACAGACATGATCCTTTTCAAAAGCGAGTTTCAAGACCAGGTATTGCAAGCTGTTCCCACTCGGAGCCTCGCTGGTGAATTTTAACCCCTTCTCTCGAGTACGGAAGGCATCCCTGGTCCAGTTTTTTGTGCGCAGTCTCAGTGATGAACCATTTTCAACTAGCCCGGTTTTCCGCTCCGCTTAGGGTAAGGAGAAGTGAATGTACGAAAGCGAGAAAATTTGGGGCGGTGCCAAATGAGGTGGTTGAGATCGACTGTGATGGGCTGGTGACAATTCGTTCTGTGGATAATACCATTTTCTAATCGCATCTGACGCACTACAGGTATTGCTGAACAACTTGTTCAGAAAGATTTCTTGTGGTAGGGAAGCAGTGGAGAAGGAGCTGAGGTGGCGTGGAGGTGCTAGAGCCTTGAGACCAAGTTGTTTCAGTTCCTTGTATTCACGGAGACTGATTGCGGGTGCGATAGTTGTTCTTGGGGAAGTTAAGACACAGATGGCGTCAGGGGCCATCGGAAGCTGTTGTGAGAAGGGCCTCCTGTGCAGCCACGTGGCCTGCTTGGTTTCCAGGGACGGCTGGTTCATGACCGGGAGTCTAGCCAATGCGGGAACGAGCCGGCTCGTCAGAAGTCCACTTGTCACTAGAGAACTCGCCGTGGACAAACTCCCCGCACTGTCCGATATCAGAGCACTTTCGCCTGGGGAGTTTGAACGCAGAAATTATCAAGGTGTCGGAACGAAGTGTTTTCTTTTTTTAAAACGAAGCTTTCTGTGTCTCACTGATGGCGTATGTCGCGTCGAAAACGCACTGCCGGAAAGCCAACTTTTTCTGACGATGATGATGATCGCAGGTGAAGCGAAAGGAAATAACGCTTCTCGGAATCAGAATCGACCATCACCCTCGCGTTATGAAGCCGACGTCTATCCGATTGCGCTATTCCGACAAGGTCGAAGCAGTTTGGATTTGGAGAGGGGTGCATGGACGTGAAAAATTGGACGAAAATGTCACGCACCCTCCGTCTAACGATGACGATGGTTCAACGTGAAGATATATCTTTGTGCCACACGAAATGCCGAAGAGTCAAAGTAAAGCCGCTGCGATGATATGTTCGAACTGTGCGCGAGTCAAAGGCCGAACCGTCTGCGAGTCGATGTGCAAACTCAGGCGACAACCAGGGAATTGGGAAAGTTTCGCGTTCCACCATGCCCGTCGTTAGACGGAGCGATGCATGATTTTCTCCACTGCCACCGCTTCTCGGCAGCTACATAGAGAGGTGCTTTTGAAGAAGCCAATTATGCGTTTTGAGGCCGACCCTTTCTGTCACACTTATCTTATCTTTTGGGGCAGCAAGTTTGGAGTGCGCAAAAAGGAATATCTGTAATTGTGTTCAAGCGTATCTTTCTGCGACAGGTCGTTTGAATTGCTAAGGAATCCATAAGTGTTGGGTAATTCGGGCGTGTATTATGGTAGACTTTCATCATTTGACACCCTGTTTTCTGGGAAATAGAATAATCCTTAAGGCTGGAATCAGAACACAGTAAATGATTTCGCCCTGGGCAGTCCCGTTTTGCTTATACGAGCCGAAAACGTCCAGAGCACAATCATTATCATCTGGCTCGTGAAACCAGTCATAGAGTTTCATACTAATATGTACTAGAGGGAAATCTGGCGCCACTGTCTAGGCGAGCCGCTTTTCATCCAGCGTTCCGGCATGTAGCGGGTAGGCACATTTCACTTGTCCTTGGCATGTCTCATGAACAGGCTGCAAGGTTACATCTGGCTGAAAAAAACTATAATATTACTGCAGAAGAATAATCAAATTTGTTTCGCTATTATTAAATTGTAGCTCCAAAAAGATTTCTTTCTGAGGGATTATTTAGAAGCTTAATGCAAGAACAAAAAAAAAGATGTTACCCTTTTTTGTTAATTTTGGCTTCGAGACAAAAAAGAAGCATTGTGGCTAGCCAAGCCAAGTAGGCGAGGAACGTTGCAATGCGGCGCCCACGACGGCTCACGATTGCAGTGCCAGATTTCCCTGTTCTATGCAATAGTATGAAACTCTGTGGAAATAACCAGGAACCAGATTAAGCTTTATTTGGATCGTGACGGTCTCACCCCTCTGGTAGTTGTGCTGTTTGCTGTGAAAGTGAAACAGTTGATCATTTTTTCTTGTATTGCCGCTGTTTTTTAGATGCGGAGCGTCTTATGCTCGGGGGTATGTCCCGCGGCGTCGGCGGTGGTCCGGCGTCCGCACACCACCTGCGCATGCGCTCCTCCTTCTGATGATGATTTTGGCAAGATGCCCCTAGGGATTGGCCTAGGGATTGGCCGCATGCTTCGCTTGACTCCGGTTGTGCTTGCGCTAGACTCCGTGATTCTTCAGATGAAGTAGGATGGAAGCAACAGCCCCGTCAGTGAGTGTGCCGACGCAATTAAGTGAGAGCATCAGCGCAAACACTAACAGACCTTTAGATACCACTGGGGAACCGCTGAAGACGAAGAAGGAGAAGAAGACAAAGCTGCTAAGAGGAGGGCGTGTACGTTGCTGTCGCCCCGTCCGCAGCGCTTCTGATGATGATTTTGGCAGGATGCCCTTAGGGATTGGCCTAGGGATTGGCCGCATGCTTCGCTTGACTCCGGTTGTGCTTGCCCACGAACCCAACACACTAGAGACATGGGAGGCAGCCCTGGCCAACTCCGCCCTCGGGACTCAGCGAGAGCTGATCCGGAGAGCGAAGATCGGGGCAGCTGAAACTGGGGCCCTGGAAAGAGGGCTCCACTCACTTTTCCAGCCCCACCTTACCCTTCCCTCCTCCCCTTTCCCATCAATAAAGTTTACTGACTGACTGACTGACTGCGCAACAACTGCGCTCGGTCGCAACAGACCTTTAGGTACCACTACGGAACCGCTGAAGACGAAGAAGGAGAAGAAGACAAAGCTGTGAAGAGGAGGAAAATTACACCCATAAGGAAAATTACACCCATCTCCTCGAAGGGAACCATGAGTAGAATATATGAGCATTACGGGGTTCACTACATTTCCACCAAGTTTGGTTAACCAACATAACGGAAACGCAAACGGAACCCCCATGACGCTCCGCATCCTACTCGTGGTTCCCTTTGGGGAGATGGGTGTAATTTTCTTTCATTAGGAGACGTTACCTGGCCGCGCAAATTCAACGCCTTCACCTTATTCTGCCGATGCCTGTCCCGCCACGCGGCCTCGCCTGCCTTCTCAAGAAGCCCACCAGTTTCGGTTTGAACTGTACGTTAAGATGTCCCGAGCCACAAACACCCCACCTTCTACTCCCGCTTTCCCAGCTTGACCTAGTGTCTTCCTGCTGCAATAAAGGCTAACTCTCTCTCTTTCTCTCTTTTGTTCGGGGCTGCACTCCTGGGATTCTGGCAGAGGTGTGGTTGCTGCCATTCACGCGTACATTTCGGAGACTAGACGTCTGTTTTATTAACCTGTACAAAAATTGGTCTATCCCCTATTCTCCTAAACTTCAATCTATAGTTATTCTGCTATTCTATTATTAAATTCCGCGGCCGTTCCCCTAATTCGATTCTACAGTAATATGACGTGGGTGCTGTAGCCCTACAAAACTGCCCCGTTTCTTGTCCAATCCCCCACTTGGGTATGTGCCATCAGTCAGGAACACCACCATCACCATTGACACAATCAGGAACGGTGGCCAGCGAGGCTGCTGTCGAGCTTTGACATCCCTCATAGCTTCGTGCCTTCACGCTATCAAGCGTGCGCCCTCGGCAGGTACCGGTCTATACTGAGGACATGGTAAGTGTGGTCTCCTTTAAAGCCCCTCCATACTTCTCTCGTCCGCCCCCATCACGGGCCCGGCCCGTGATGGAGGGCTTTAGTCTCCTTCGTGTAATCACTACACTATGCTTAGGAGGCTTGATAAAAGTTATTGTGCGCTTTGTGTTCTCGGCTCCCAATAAGCTAAGCAAGATGTGTGCGCGAGTGAATCATGGTCGCCTTCCCGTAGGAAATGCGGCAAAAACCAGGCGCGACCCTTTACCAAGTGCAAGATTACCGTGGTTTGCTCCATTCCTTTGCCTTGTGGCCCGCAGTATGTAGACGAAACTGGGCGATATTAGAATGGAACACTCATCCAGTGTCAGGGCAAAATCTCGTGGCTCGCTCGCAGCCCCAAATTCGAGCGGTGTCTGATATCTGAAGAAGTACTACAATTTGAGCGGTGTCTGATATCTGAAGAAGCACTACAGAGATAAGCGCATGGTGAGCTGCTGGTAGCTTACATGATGCACAAGAGTCGCAGTGATTGTTTTGGCACCCCGTCTGTTACCTTGTCTCCAAAGGACATTGCGTTTATTGAAGACTAAGTTTTACAGCGAAGCTTTCATCCTCTTGTTGGTCGGAAAATGTCGTGTCGTAAGCAAAAAACCCAGGCAGGACCCAGCAGTTCCCGCCCAAGACGCCGAGCGCATGCGTCAGGTAATCAGGCGTGCAGCATAGAGCTTAGTATTCGTCTAAAGAAAAAACACAAAGCAAGCATCAAAACTGTTCGGAGCCTACGAGCGAGACGACCGTCTCGTTCAGCAGCAAGAATGGAACTCTTTATTCCAGACAGCCTTGGAGCACGCACTCCACGTCAGGTGCTCTCGCGCTCTCGCTCACACGTGTCACAGTGGACAGCCCCTACATCTCCCCTCTAAGACTATTATAAAGGTGTACGCTCGAACGCTCTAAGTTCAGTTTTTGCGGGGGCCGGGCCACTCGGCCAGATCTCGTGCGATAGCTGCCTGGAGACCGCGCCGAATCAGGAACAGAAACTGTCCCAGAAGTTGGAGATCTCCCCGTACTCTCTTCTTCCTCGTGTCCCGTCCACTCTTCTCCCTCGTGTGACGCGGAGTCATGCGTCGCGTCGGTATAGAACCGTACCAAGTGGCGGCGGTTTCTTTGCACTCCACCCCTTGGTGTTTCGACCACGAATGAGCGAGGCCTTTGAGCGGGGGAGTAGTGTCGCCGGGCAGTTTAGGTCCTTCACCCATACATGGTAACCTGCTGTTAACGGTGCCAGCGGACTAGCGCGGTGTCGAGAGTTGAACGCCTTGGCTTGTTCGGCTTAGCATCCCTATCCTTGAATCCCCGATGACTTGGAGTATGAGGACTCAGGCGTTCTGGAAGACTGTGAAGTCGTGTCTGAAGATTGCATCCCATCAGAAGCTGGGCTGGGGAAAATCCGGATGGTCCCGCTGTATCACGATAGGACAGGAGTGTCAGATACAGGTCATCGCTTTTTTCCAGAAGGTTCTTTACCGTCCGTACCATGCCTTCCGCTTCCCCATAGCTATGCGGGTACCGCGGGCTGCTGGTTTCATGAAGAAAACGGTACGTTTGAGCAAACTTGGCAGATATTGGGGTTCATTGTCTTTCCGAACGACATCAGGGATCCCGTGCCGCGCGAAGCAACTCTTGACCGCGTTTATTACTGCTACGCTAGTCATGGAAGTGAGGGACACTACTTCGGGAAACCGCGAGTAGTAATTTACGACGACAAGGTGTTCCGGCTTTTGCAGTGGAATAGGTCGATCGCGAGATGTTGCCACGGATGATCCGGTGTCTGTAGGCATGAGTGGTTCGGGGTTCACCACTCTGTTGGTTGCGCACTGTTAGCAGCTTGTAACCATATGTTCGATGTACATGTTGCACCCAGGCTACCTTTTCTTGCTGGTTCCTCGCACCGTCTAAGTCCTTGATGTCCGTCATGAAGGAAAGCCAGCAGATTGGCTCGCAACGCCCGAGGGATCACTAGGCGGTGGTCCAAGAGTATAATTCCATTGAAAGAGCTCAATCTTGCCCTTTCCTTCCAAAATGGCATGAGGTGAACTAGAACCTTGCTCTTGTCTGGCCAGCCATTTTCTATGAAACCACTGACTGCGAGGCATTCTATAGTCGTGGAGCTGGTCGTGTCGGATCTCTTCAAGGCGGCTTGCTACTGGTGCTGAGAAGCCTTTATAACTTTCCCAATAAAGAGTTCAACAGCATTTACTAATTTGGAGGGAGCGGTATCGCAGAGAACTCTGGGCAGCGTGTCTGCAGTTGCCAGCAACTTCCCCGGCACACACTTTACTTGAAGTTGGTAACGCATTACCTTTATGCGCATGCTCTGAATCCTTGGTGGCAGCTGATCGAGGTCTTTATGTCCGAGAAGAGCTACAAGGGGTTGATGGTCAGTCTCCACCGTGAAGAAGAGACCGCGCAGGTACTGGTCGAACCGCGTTATAGCCCATGTTATCGCCAGTGTCTCATTCCCTGTCTGGCTGTAGCGAGCTTCTGTTGGAGGCAATAATCTCGAAGCGAAGGCGACAGCGCGGCGAACACCGCAGGGTTGACTTTGGAGAATCACGGTGACAATACCATACGAACTTACATCCGCCGAGACCACAATTGGAAACGGCGGGTCATTTAGAGCTATGCAAGTCTGAGCTGAGCATCTACCTTCTTAAACGCTGTATCTTGATCCACACCCCAGGTTCAGTGACTGTTTTTTCAAGTAAAGCTCGGATGGGCGCAGTCACGCTTGCGAGGTGCGGAAGGAAGCGACTAGCGTGATTGACCATACCCAGTAGCCTGCGTACTCCTCTGGTATCCGCTGGTGGCGGAAGTCTTTGGATCGTCTTGACTTTGTTTGGGTCTGGTGTCACTCCGTTCTCGTTGACGACAACCCCGAGGATACGGAGAGACTTGACTCCGAACTCACATTTCTTCCTGGTGAGTGTGACCCCGGCCTCGTCTAGGCGTTTCATGGGGGCTTCAAGTCTTTTGTAATGTTCCTGACGGTCCTTCCCGAATACCAAAATGTCGTCGATCATTTTGACAACTCCCGCAAGACCCTCCAGGATTTGAGACATCAGGCGCTGGAAGAATTCCGGAGCTGAAGCAATACCGAAAGGAAGGCGACAATAGCAATACCGACCGAAGGGTGTGATGAAGGTAGTCAGCTCTTCACTTTCAGGGCAAAGCTTTGCCTGACGGAATCCCGATGTGGCGTCTAACTTGGAGAAGACGTGTTCGTCCTTCAGCTGACCTATCACAGAGTCCACAGATGGAAGAACGGAGCGTTCCCGTTGGACATACTGCTTTAGCTTAGTGAGGTCTACACAAATCCTGTAGCCACCTCTCAACTTTGGTACAACAATGAGACCGGCGCACCGCGACGTTCGTTTGCGTACCTTGCGTATGACGCCTTGACTCACCATCACGTCGAGTTCAGTTTTGACCACTGGCAATAGTGGATTTGGAACCCTCCGTGGGGCGCACAAAACGAAGCGTTGTGCATCCGGTACAAGGCGGACCTTGTATGGTTCTGGAAATACACCCAACCCTTGAAAGATTCCTGGCTGTGGAGGAGGCATCGTAGAAGATGTCGCGTCGACAAACTTCATGACACCCAGGTCTTCTATGGCGGGAAGCCCAAATAGCGGGGCGTTCTGACCTCGCTTGACGTAAAGTCGTTGAGTGGTCGACTTGTCTTCCCAGTTGAGGGTCGAGGAAAACGTCCTGAGCACTGGCAGGCGTGGTTGCTTGGATCGGTGTGCTCCGCTTCTGCTCGATCAAGAACTTTGGGAACAGCAGGAAAAGTTGAAGGGACAACTGTCACTTCGTTGCCAGAGTCTATTTTGAATTTTGCGGGTATGCCATTCACGCGCACGTCAGCGTACCTTGCACAGCGCGAGCCGACCGCGTGGAGTTCCACCACTGAGCCTAGCTTGGCTTTTCCTTTCTTTGCTTGGCAGACATCGGCGAAGTGACCCTGCCTCTTGCAGTATAGTTTCACGCGGCCCGCCGCGCCGGGCACTTCTCTCGAGGATAAAGCTGGTGACCGCAGTATTCACAGCTCCCAGAAAGCCGGCGTTCCTCGTGCTGAGCGAGTGAGGAGGAGGGTGTTGAGCGGCGATGCTTGCCCTTAGCTGCGTCGACATTCAGGTTTTTTGACGTGCTAAGGAAACACTCCGCACGTTCTTATTGGGAATCCTCGTGCAAGCGAGCCTGATATAGCGCCTCTTCTGCTGTCAGCTTCGTGCTGCTGCAAAGCTGGTCTGAGAGTTGTTCGTCTAACAGGCCAACAACAAATCCGTCTCGAACCAAGCGGCTGTCCACCTCTGAGCCTGCTGTAGCTGCACCGTTTGACCAGGTTCTGAAGCTCCACGTAAAAGTCATCGACTGACTCACCAGGCTGCTGCGTTCGGCGGTGGAAGCGTCTACTCGTGGAGCTCGTTGGCGGGATGAACAAAATGACGGGTCAGTCTGCTTGACTGTGGCGAAGGGTTGCTACTGCGGTGCCGATAGTCCCAGCGAAGTAAGCAAGGTCCGCGTCTTCGGTCCCATGACGTAGAGCAGCGTTCGAACCTTTCGTTCGTCGCCCGCTGAGTCGAGGCCAGACGCGAAGACATAATCTTCGAATGTGGTGATCAACGTAGGCCATTCTCCCGGATTTGTGAACACAAATGGGGCCGCCGCTTGCAGTCCGGAGGCGCCGACACGGACGACGGGAATATCTGGGTCGATAGATATGGCTGAACACTTCTGACACCATGTTCGGTGTCCACGAGCGAGACAACCGACTCTATCAGCAGCAAGAATGGAACTCTATATTCCAGACAGCCACGGAGCACGCGCTCCACGTCAGGTGCTCTAGCGCTCTCGCTCACGCGTGTCAGAGTGGCCAGCAGTCCCTACAGAAACAGCATGATGAATTATAAGGCGCCGGTGAACAATGGGAACCTCCCTCCCCCATGAGTTCTTGCTCTGGCAAAGATTAGGTTTGCAGCTGCTCTCGAAGGGGGGGGGGGGGGGGGGAATTGACGTAGGGCTAGCGCATGCGTCAGGCTATATGGATCACCAAAGACACCGAACGCATGCGTCAAGACCCAGCATTTACCCGCCGCGGTGGCTCAGTGGCTAAGGCGTTGCGCTGCTGATCACGAGGTGGCGGGTTCGATTCCCGGCCACGGCGGTCGCGTTTCTGATGGAGGCGAAAAGCAAAAACGCCCGTGTGTTCGAGATTTCGGCGCACGTTAAAGATCCCAAGGTGGTCAAAATTAATCCCGAGCCGTCCGCTACGGCGCGCCTCATCGCCTGCGTTGCGTCGGCGCGTTAAACCCTATACAATCAATCAATCAATCAATCAATCAAGACCCAGCATTTGCCCCCAGAGAAGTCGAGTGCAAGAGACAAGCCCGCCGAGACAACGAGGAACATTTCATACCTTCCCAATCAGCATGGTTTACAACGGCTGCGCTCGACATCCACTTTCGCAGGAAGGGATGGCGTCCATTTTTTAAATGCAGAGCATTTCAGTAACTCACGATGTCACCCGCGTTGACGTCCGTAGTCCGCACCGTCGTTGTCCCTACTATATATAAAAAAAAATACTATCCGGCACCCGGTTTCGATCCCCCGACCCTGCGGGCGGAACGCAATGTACACGGTGCTCTACCCACTGCGCCACAAAGCCGACACAGAATGGGACACTACGAACGGGCCTTATATCGTTGACTCATTCAAATTACTGCTGACGAGCACTCTCTCGTCAGCAGTTGCCACAAGTGCAACAACATTAACGTAACGCAAACTACTTAACGTCGTGCGCCCCCGGAAATGCTCTGCATTTGATCGTGCCCCTCGCGAGGGGGTTGTTTCACTGCGTCTTCTCTCGGTCGCGGGACCCGTGGCGCCATCTGGCGGAGGCGCGGCACAACTCGTAGCTCTTTGAAAAGATGCGGCGCCAGCCAGCTGTGTGTGTGCGTTTCTTCCTACACGTGTGGACGCCTCCTTATCAAACTGTCCCTCTTCCGCACTTCAGCCATAGGCCGTCCTTGCCTTTTTTCATACATCTGGTGTAGCAAGCTAAGCGCCTTGGCCGGGCTAACCTCACCAGTATCATTAAAGACTTTTTTAACTTAGTGATATAATGATTACGTAAATGCTTTGTTGTTGTGTTCTTTATGTTTTGTGTATCTTTTCGCATTCCGCACCTATCGTGCAGCAGTCTTTTTGTTTATATTACCGTGCGGCAAATTAACGCTTTTGTTGGTGGTCACCACTGTGTGTGCTAGCCTCCTTCGCCCCTTCGTGCGCGCAGTTTTGTTTTTGTGGCGCGTGCTGTTTTGTTTTTGTTATAAATATACCTTGTAGAGGGAAAGGTGAAGTTCGAGATTATAATGAGTACTGACGCACCCAACTAGTCACTTTTGATGCGGTAAAAGGTGCCCTGGTGCACTGAACAACAAACAACACGCTAAGCCAGTAAATGTATTTTTGCTTCTGTGGTGTGTGACTACATGGCCCAGTTGGGTTAGGGAAAACTGGGATCCTTGTTATTAGACTGCACACGTCAGGTATGCCTTGCGCGAACTCCCGCAGAGAAAATTCGCGCACTACAGATATGCTAAGTTAGTCATTTGAGACAAGGCACGCGTTAAGGTAGCGCGAAGACGTAAATGATCCACACATCTTTCAAAGCGACGCTTTTTACCTCTACTTCCAAGGGTTCTGTCGCGACCGTTGGTTTCAACAGAAAAATCCCGCGAACAAATAAAAGAACTTCCTGGCACCGCCAGGGATCGAACATGGAACGAATAGAGAAACGGAGCGAGAGTCCGTTGTCTTACCGATTGAGCTACGTGCCCACTTTTTTTTTTGTAACAGTAACTTTATTTACAAATACATACAGAGCCGTATACAGTGACTACAGTGGTTTCCGAGTACAACAGAACATGGTTTAATTTAAACATAAAAAGGAGGCGTTCGGCTACCATGCGAGGAAATGGTCAGAATGCTTTGCCAAGTAAGTGTAAGCTAATCGAGGAGTGTTGCCCGCAGACCCACAGATCGTTTGTGAAATTTAAGTAAGAGAGATTGCCTACAGAGCTACTGTGTCATTGCACAAAGTTTGAAGTGAACGGGATAGAGGGAAAGGAAGAAAATAGAGCTCTTGGGTAAAGCCATTTCTTGGTGGAAGTGGACTCCAGCGTTACCCGGAACTAGCCCTCAAATTGCGTCCAATCCCCTCTGCTGTTGTGACTTAAAATCCACGAGAGCTCGCGTTCCCCGATCCAGTGCGTCGCGTAGCTCGGAGTCTGCCTCAGCCCCGTCAAGGGCGGCAATTGCCCATTGTGCCTTTTGCACAAAATTCCGCCACGCCGGTCGGGGGCGTTCAGTACGTGCTCACGCCGAGACGGGGGAGACATACGGTGCACTCACCGAGCACATCTGCGGGTTTACCCCCTGCGTTCTCGCTGAATGCCACGTGATACCGTCACGGACCTTTCGCTCTGCGTTCCGCCTGCGGCACGTGTAGAGGCCACGTGCGCGCCTTGCGCATGTGCTAGGAGTTATAAAAATTAAAGGAAGCTCACACCAACGCATGGAATCTCACTTCTCCGGCTATGCCGCCGATCTCTTCGCCTCCGTCGGCAGCAGCAGGGACGGGAAGAAGTGATATAGTCTAACACCGGGTTTGAGCTTCCTTTAATTTTAGAAATAAGAGTGATTTGTATTGGTGAAGCGCATGAGTACTCATGCGCTTCACCAATACAACCTAACCAACCACCATTCATGGATCATGCAATGATTTAATCTTAGACAAGAATACCTCCTTGAAGTAATACAGGGTGTGGTTAAGTGCATTTCACTTGTCTCTGGTTTCCCTATTTGTAGAGCAAACATGGGCGTCCGGAAGGGGGGGCAAGGGGGGGCAACTGCCCCCCCTTGGAAATTTGGATATTTTTATGCACTACAAAAAAGCTGCACAGCTTGGTTGGCCCATAATTAAAATAACTTTGCCGTGAAGGACGGAAGAGAGGAGAGAACGACACCAACGTTCTCTCCTGTGTCCCGTCCTTTAGCGGAGTTTTTTTTAAATTATGTACGTGAACCAACTAGCGCAACAATCCACGCTACTCAAATGATTAGCACACTCAGGCCCTGCGTATCCGTATGGAACGCACTTCAGGACTGCGGTCAACATTGCACTTTAGACACTAACATTGCCGGTCATGTGACCGCAGTGAAACAGACTGCCTGTGCTGGCTATTCAAGACAGCGAACAATTCTGAAAGGTTTCACGTTTTTTTTTTTTTTTTCTCTAAAGTCTAAATTAATGCCGTCTTACCGCAAAAACTTCAGTTTTCAGACAAGGTTGCAGCTATATCTAGCAAAAAATCTTCACCGCTACACCTAGTTGGGAGAGTGTAACATCCCCCCTTGCCGTCCAATCACCTTGTACACCCTTTCCTTCGAAATTGCGAAATGTCGGCACCACTGAAGCCCCGAAACAAAACCTACAAATCAGCCCCTCAAAACGCCTGCAGGTACTGCATTGAAAGCCAGGGAGGCGAGTAGTATCTTTATTGCGTGAGCTATTCCAACAGACATCATCACACGTCATCTGGTGATCAGTTGGCGTGAGCAGAGAGCCCTCACGCAGCGAGACTGGCCACTCTTTACAAAGTAACAGTAACTTTTCGCATTTTCTTTATTAACTTTTTTTCTTTTTTCGGTAGTAAAATCCAATGTATATCTTCCAAGTCTGGTTCTAATTCGCTGTTTGTACTTTTTGTAACCACAAATAGCGCCTTTTTGGTGCTATCCAACCGTACACCTCCTCCCCCCCCCCCACTAATGGATGCCCCCCCTTGCAAAAAGTTCTGCGGACGCCCTTGACTGTGTGTGAATTCAAGTGACGTCGCATGGGTAACCGTTGTGGGTGTCGTTTACAGCTTTGCTTTCCAACCACCTTCACAGGGAGGACTGGCGGGCATTTTTTTCTTTAGTACCTAAACTGTTAAGGCGATTATTTATCCTGCATCCCTAGATAGGTCGCTGCTGCCTGCATAATCGTTCTAGATATATGCACGGGTAGCAAATCAATACCAATAAATGACCGAAGTGAACTGTCTCGGTATGAGGCGATGCCAACGCGCGGATGATAAAGCGAGAAACCGCTCGGGTCACGCACGTTGAATCATAACACTAGCCTTTCGCTTCCCTTTTTTGTAATTCTCGCTGCGTAATGTCCAACATCCTGGAAAAGATGCACAGGAAGAAAAAGAGAGTCGAAGAGGGGCAGCGGACCACAGCTGAGCGCTGCGCTCACGACAGGCTCTTGACATCAGTGTGGCGATGAGGGTGCAGTGCAAGCACATTGCGGAATGTGGAAGTTGGCACTCATATATTCCTTCACCAAAAATAGGGACAAGGGCGTTGTGTTCATGCTTTGTTCGATGTGTCTCGCACTCGCCTTGGTATGCATTGCAAACTAAAGTTGCTTCACCCGGCTTCCGTTTCAGGCGGTCGGAGGGCAAGGCGAGCAGGTCAGGAGGCAACCCATCCGGTGGCGCCTGTTCCGGACGTGCCGGCGCTCTTTGCCCGGCATCTTCCTAACGTTTACAATGCTCACGGCAGCGGCGTGGCTCCTTGGGAGCGTGCTCTGGGTAGACCTCCCGCACTCGCACCCGTACGCTGCAAACGTACGCAACGCGCAGCCCTCCGCAGCGGCCGTAGTCAACGACCCCAACAAGAGCTCGTCCAAGAGGAAGCAATCAGGGGCCGCCCACGAGCGACCTGCTCCGGTCGCCGCTTCGGCGCGCGCTCTTAAAGCCCGGGCGAAGACAGGCGCTGCGATAGCGGAAGTTGCGCCACCACATAACGGAAGCGCAGCGAGCAACGGGCGGGTGGACCCGCAGAGGTTGCTGCGGAAGTTTCCCTTCCCGCTGGACCCGCCGGACACGCTCGACCCGAACGCTGACGGCCGCACGGTGAGGCACTTGTGCGGCGCTGGCAATGTCGAGCACGTAATCTTCGTGCACACGGACCCGACGCACCGTCGCGAGCGCAACCTATTCCGAGCCACGGTGGGACACCCCCGAGTAGCGTCCCTCTTGAAGTGGTCCGTGCTTTTTTTAGTTGGTCTGCGGCCCGGCTTCAACGTGACCGACGAGGCGGCGAAATTCGGCGACGTGGTGCAGCTGCCTTTCTTCGACCACTACCGCAACCTGTCGCTCAAGTTCCTCAATGGCATGCGCTGGGTCATGCTCAACTGCCCCGCGGCGCGGAGTGTGGTGAAGGTGGACGACGACGTCTTCCTCCACCCGGAGGTGCTGAGCGCCTACCTGCGCACCCAGCTCAGGCCCGGCGACCGCCGCCTGCATTGCGCCGCGTACCGGGGCAACGCCGTGATCCGCAATCCGCACAGCCGCCACTACCTGAGCGTGCACGACTACCCCGCCAAGCACTTCCCCACGCACTGCCGCGGCTTGCTCGTGATCATACCAGCACCCGTGATGTGGGACCTGTACGTGGCCGCGTTCCGCCTGCCCGTCCACGCCATCGACGACGCGTACGTCACGGGGGACCTGGCCAAGGCAGCTTCACTCGGCCACCGCGACATCACCCGCATGCTGTGGGCAGAAGACGACAAGCTTCTGGAAGTGCTCCGTGGCGAATACATGTGCGCATTTTTCACGGGAAGGAGCAAGCTGGCCGTTCGCGCTAACCTCTGGAAGACGCTAAGCCACATCAAAAAGCGTCGGGACTTGGACGAGGCTATGCAGAGCACGCTAGTGAACTTCAGGTAGTGCCACTACGAAAAGCTTACGAGTGCTGGCACCGAACGGTCCGTATAGCATGGCTCAGTTGCACAAAGGGGTTTGAAACGTGTCGAATGGAAGGCGAGGAGCGTACACGGCACCGACTATCGACGGGAGTTATTTCGAGTGACAGATATACCCCAGTTGCGATAATATAGCGAGACAATCGGGCCACTTTTATATTAAAGTCTATGGTGCAGATTAAACATCCACTTTTCGTGTATTGTGCTGATATGTCATGTTCAAAAGTCAGACATTTGAATTTCATTGTGTTTATGTAATCCAGGTGACCTGTGCCCGTATTTACTCGCTTCCACTTCAGTAAGCAGCTGGAGATGGTTCGTGTTTATTTGTGCACGCGATGGCAGGTTTGTGCATTCTCCAGGTACGGTTGCTTGACGTATTTTGGACAGCTGTACGCCGAGTGCAGCGTCATCTTGCTTAATCGAATGCTCTGTTTGTTCTAAGTTTGACAAACAAACAAATGCTTTGTTTACGCTTAGAAATGTTTATAAATGCTTAGAAATGCTTAGAACAAACAAGCGCTTTGTTTGTTCTAAGTTTGAACATTTGTTAGAAAAACTACATTTGCGACAACGGAACTCAGCTTTCATCTGCGCGGATGCCGATTCTTATGTCATACCTGCGAGAGCAGTCAGCTGCGCAGGCTTGTGTCATTCTTTAACCTGGAGATCCGCGGTAGAAGAATGTTCATGCAGCTGCATTACTAGCTTCAAAAAGTTGTCATATAGAGAATAAATCGAAATGAAATTAAAAAGCTTTTGTTGTGAGCGCAACTGCATGAATCTGAACCTGCGACTAAAATTCTGCGAACTATACCGTTATGAATATTTAGCTGTAAAGTTTTTATCACGAACGTTTTTTATGCCGGGATCCACCAAGATCTGACTGACGTTATATCCGTCACGGAAATGACATCGCCAGAAAAGCGCGGCTGCGCCAGGATTTGAGCCGGGTGCTCTGCCACCGCAACGGGAAATGTCAGGCGCTTTACCGACTCCGCAACGAGCCGAATCGCAGACAGCCTTATGAACGCGTCATATAGCTTTCCTATAACCCCCTCTTATTCGATGTTGCAAGCCGTCTAAGAGAGGTGAAGCGAAGTAGTACATCACGATGCTAATGAGCGCCGACAGATGGCGCCAGCTGAACTCGTCACAACGCAACCGTCTGCCGTATACACTCCACGGAGGAGGGACGCAGTGGTCGCGCATTTGCGAAAGCGACGCGAAAGCCTAGCAAACGTAGCAATTCAACACACTGCAGAAATCCAAACTTTGTTGCACTCGGTCAACACCCTTTTCGCCACACAACTAATATAGTTTTTTTTTTTTAGTTTTAAAGGTTCAAATTGATAACTTACGTGCCAAAGGTAAACTTGGGGCATGGGGCGCACCGTATACGGAAACGATCCGATCATTGCAGACGACCAATTTTTTTTTTTGCTTTTGAACATTTCTTACGAGTAGAGGAGGGCATGAGGGAGTGTCTTCTTCTTTACAGTGCAATTATACATGCATGCATGGCCTTATTCAATGAACGGCTTAACACCTTTTCCATACCCTTTCAAGACCCTAATAAAAACCAAGGGTGTTGAAGTTGATCAACACCCTTTTTTTTTCACACAAAAATGGTGTAGAGCTTGGTAAAGGGTGTTGAGATTCTAAAAAAAGGGTGTAATGGGCTCCCGCGCGCTACTCTGCCGTTATTTCGCCGCGCGTCGCCGCCGCCAAGCATGTTATTGAACATTTCTTACGAGTAGAGGAGGGCATGAGGGAGTGTCTTCTTCTTTACAGTGCAATTATACATGCATGCATGGCCTTATTCAATGAACGGCTTAACACCTTTTCCATACCCTTTCAAGACCCTAATAAAAACCAAGGGTGTTGAAGTTGATCAACACCCTTTTTTTTCACACAAAAATGGTGTGGAGCTTGGTAAACGGCGTTGAGATTCTAAAAAAAGGGTGTAATGGGCTCCCGCGCGCTACTCTGCCGTTATCTCGCCGCGCGTCGCCGCCGCCAAGCATGTTATTGCAAATAGTGTTTGAATCTCCCGCGCAAATGTCACGCGGTTCGGATGAGCCACGAACGGGTGAGGAGCATCTGGCGAGAGTGTGAGGGGAGGCAGTGAGACATACGGAGCCGTGGCGACGCGCTGGGATATGACACCATAGGAGCACGTGCCGCCTTCCTCCTCGAACTTTCGCCAGAACTCCTCCGACGTTTTCTTTCTGCCTCTTGTTCGCTTCCTCGCGAACATCGCCACCACCACCGCCAAAGCACTGTACCGGGCGCGAAAATGCTTCGCACTAAAATATAATTCCGTTGGTCCATGATTATAGCTGAAAACTTGGCGCAGGCATAGTGAAGGCGTTTTCACTTATACGACTGCCGCTTTCGAAATAAATCAATTGCGAGCAGCTCCCGCCCTCTGTACATACGCTATCCTTGTCGTACCTGTTCTAAGTCCTATCTATATATGTTCAAACAATAAGGCTAGATGATGTTAAAAACCAATGGAAGAGTGGAGGTTCATCAGCCACTTAATTTCACTGTCCATACGACGTTACAGGGGTTAGTTTGTGCGACTGGTCGACGCGGACAAAAGCTACCGCCGATAACCATGATTATGCAACGTTGCGATGCTGCCTCTCCATTTGATTGCTCATTTTGAACGCTAGCATGGAACTAACACTGGGGATCTTGAATTATCACCCTTACTCACCGCAGATAGCGTTAATTGTAGTCCGACGGCTGGCCTCGCTGTATGTTTATTTGAGGAAAACGATATTTGCCAGTTTGCTTTTGGGAGTGGCTATGGTGAATATAGGCTTGCTGATAGAGTGTCAGTCCCGTACACGCGTACCGATTATCAGTCCCATGTATAGTCACCCGCGGATATATACCCAAGAAGGAATACGGCGTTCGCGCACAGTAATCACACACCAAGCTCTACTGTGGACTTACATGTCCCAACGAAAGCAGGGCATAGGTTTGCGACGATGAAGTGACACTATGTAAACGTGTAGGACAGGTTTGGGGACCGACGAGAGCTATATATGATTGAGAAATAGCGAACACAAATACACATTTCCCGCCCTATGCATATCTCCCCAAGATCGAATAACCACTTGCATCATGATCATCATAAGCGTGTTTGTGTCCACTGCAGGACGAAAGCCTCTCCCAAAGGTTGCCAGCCACGCCTATCGAGTGCTAGCTGAGTGAGTCCATGTTTTTCCCCAAAATTTCTGAGCTCATCTCTCCGTCGAATTGTCGGCCGACCCCTATTGCGTTTGCGGTCTATTGGCAGCCACTCTGTCGAACGGATGGTTCGCCTGTTGTCCCTCGTTCGCAATAACCACTTTGCCTGTGGTAAAATTAGCGCGTTTACCTCTACCCATTCAAGTTTCTAAGCGCATATACAAAACAGATGGTACAGGTTTAGATGTTTATTTTAACGATTAATTTTCCGTCAAACCATCCACAAGCAGCAGCCGGGCAGCAGCAGTGGTGCATCTGACAGCCCTACAAATGCACGCCAAGGCCAGGGCACCCAAGTGACACGCGCTAGCACCAGGTCGACAGCGAACAGCATGGCCAATGCAGGACTCGTCCTCGCAAAACCGCAGCCACAGCTGATTGCCAGGTTCGAGTACGCGACGCCCGGCACGAGGAACACGCGGTCCTTGTTTGGCCGGTCCTCCAGGCAGGAGTGGGGGATGTGCTTGCCCGAGCAGAGGCCCCACACCTCCGCGGGACACCTGTGCCTCCGCCCCGAAGTCTCCACCGGTGCGCGTCTTGCAGTGCGGCTTCGGTCCGCCCTCGGCGCAGGGCCGGCTGGTTCGGAGGAGACCCGAGGTCTGCTGGGGGGCTATCAGGGGGAACTGAGAGACAATAAAAGTTTT
This sequence comes from Haemaphysalis longicornis, assembly GCF_048455015.1. NCBI lineage: Eukaryota > Metazoa > Arthropoda > Arachnida > Ixodida > Ixodidae > Haemaphysalis > Haemaphysalis longicornis. The sequence continues at coordinate 253,330,401 of NW_027526295.1, forward strand.
GTCCCTCTCCTTAGTTCCCCCTGTCCCGTCGCGTGCGGCTGCTCTCGATGGCGCTGTACGGGTGGCCACTGGCGGCACCGCTATGGCGTTCGGTGTCATCCGCGGCTTGCGTTTCGAATAGGCATAACCTGAGCTAGTTGGATCATACTTGAATTAATACTGGTCAGCCTAAATTTAACTGGGTACGCAGACAATGACAATGGTCAGTGCTTGTGCTTCGTTTCTTGTCATTGTCTGCGTACCGAGTTAAATTTAGGCTGACCAGTATTAATTCAAATTGCGTTTCGCGCCCAGCGGTTGGCGCGCTGAGTGTCAGGCCCGATAATAAGAATGCCTGACGAGAAAAACGCGATGAAGGTATGCGCACGAAAACGAGTCATGACCGGTCCTTGCAACTCGAACAGCGTATACCGCGAGGATTCAAGGCCGCTTTACCCGGGAGGTTACGTGTCCGTCGTGGTTGTAAACAATAAAAACTGAAGTGGAGTGGACAGACACCTTCTTAGCCAGTCACTCCGCCCTCGCGTTAGAGCAAAGCGGGTGACACAGCCTTGGCCGTTTGTACGGGAGTAAGCCCCGGGAGTTGACCGCCACTGCATTTTACGACTTGCGGGTGCACACGTCCTCAATGCGTCACTTTTCGATGTTAGTATCGGATAAGGCTCGGCATCGTCCCTCCCGTTTGGCGTTCTCACCTCAAGAGTGTAGGTGTAATATGGTTGATGACGAACGGTATGACGGCCACTAATATAACGATACTGATACGATTCCCCAATCACATGATCGTCAGCTTCGCCAAACCATACTTGAGTGCCTAAAAGAATATTTTAAAAAAAGAAACTAGGAACAATCCGGAGTGAAAAGTCACCTCTGGTTTTAATTTTAGCGACCAGTAAGAAACAAAGTGATTGATTGATTGCAGGGTTTAACGCGGCGACGCAACGCAGGCGATGAGGCGGGCCGTAGTGGAGGGCTCCGGATTAATTTTGTCCACCTGGGGATCTCTGTGCCGAAATCTCGTACACACGGGAGTTTTTGCTTTTCGCAACCATCAGAAAATCGGTGGCCGCCACGGCCGGGTATCGAACCCGCGTCCTCGTGCTCAGCAGCCACTGAGCACGAGGACGCCACCATGGCGGGTCAAAAAAAAATTACGCTTCATAGCTGCTGCTGAGCGCTTATTCACTCGGCAGCGTTGGTTGAGTTTCTGTAACGTTGTAAAACGTTAACGAAGATAAAGAAAGAAAGCGATCGCCAATTTGCACGCACTAAATTTATTTGTTTCTCGGCGACTTCACGGAATTCAACAATCGACACTTTACTACGTTCCCCTAGCAGTTTACGTGCTCGCCTAACTCCTGCTCCAAAAGCTCGTCAACGACACCACAGAAGACGTGTTCGATTTCTTCGAGAACACCCCTCAGAACATCGCCGAAAATGTCACCAGTCAAGCTGTCAATAACCGTCCATTGATTGTCCGCCGCGTCTCCTACAGCGAGCGGCTTCCATTTCGCCTGTTCTAGGAACGTTCTTCTATACAAATCTAGTTCAGCAGCAAGGTCTGTGGGCACGTGTAACAGCCTAGCATGCTTCGTAACGAGATCGCTCGCGGGCGCATTGCACGAAGGTACCCTGTTTTTCCCCTCACTTGAAGTAAGGATTGGACTTGTCCACGTAACCCGCTGTCCACTGCCGCCCGATCGGATGAACACTCTTTCTTTTCTGACGACGGAAAACCGTTCGGTTGGGTCTGGATTTAGCATTATGCGGAACTTGTCTCCGGCGTCGTCCTGCGTAGCTTCGTGACGGGTCACCGAAACAGGTCCTGACGAAAGGCGCTCAGTAACAGTTTGCGTTTGCGCGCACACAGTCATCACTTTTTCGGTGGGGCATGCTGACAACTTCGGAGTCCTGCTCCTGATAACAGCCCCCGAGTCGCCCTGAAGCCGCTCCAGCTCGCGGTAGTATACACTCAGTTGGTCGGCCAAGCTCCTTACGCTGTACACTGGAGACGAAGGGGTAACCTTCCTGGTTAGTACTCGACGAGGGGGAGCATTGGTAGCCTTTCCATGCACTGTAGCCGATGATTTCGTCGCAGTGCTGCTAACGCCTTGCTTGATGTTGTGTTGAATGCAGTAGCGTTTCCATTCCTCTTGCTCTCGCAGCCGAAGTAAGCGGTTCTTGACCCTTTCGTGAACGCTTTCGAAGACTTTTAGCGTGTCTGGAGACAAGGCAACGTTCATTTTCTTGAGAGGAACTTGAACTGATGGATTACTTGTACTTTAGGGCAACCTCAGTTTGTTTACAAAGCCACCTGTTCTGTGACAAAGCTTACAGAGGCATTTGAATCGGCACGTTACCGTGGAAACACCCGCGGTGCCACGGGCCACGTTTAGACAGTTTGTGGTTTGAAGTTAAGCATATTTACTCCCCAATTACTAAAGAAAAGTCGTTAATTTGTTGCTAAGCAGCAATTTTTTTCAAAATTTAAAAATATTTCTTGCAAACATGTTCAGAGAAAAGTTTGATTTAGAAGCCCTCTAGCGGCTTAATTCGGAGGCTTACTGCATGCCGCAAGCGTTATCCGTTTGTTTATGGTAGCAGCTGCGTTGATGGGCACTGAAGATCGAAGTGGTTGGAGTTGAACACCCTGTTCTTGGTCCTTGAACTCCTTCGGTTCTTGGCATGGTTTTGCTGGCGTCACTTTCCGCGGATTTCACGCTCTCTGGTTATTTGTGCTTGCGCAGGCCTGACGACGACAAGCCAGCGTGGTATCTTATGGTCCTTTGAACAATCGACAAGGAAAGCGCGCTAGAACAGTACGCAGAGCAGGGGGCGCCGCCGCCTTTTTCCTCGTTGTGGCAACAATCATGGACCCGAAAATGCGTGATCTCCTAGCAGAAATATCCAAGTTCAATGCTCAAACCGCGGGAAGAGACAAGTTCTTTAGGTAAGACAGCGCGAGCTCCGTTTGCGCGGTCGTGATGGTCTGAAATCTCCTTTACAGGCTTCTGCAGTACTCTAGCCGGTTCCTGTGGTACTGGCTGCAGAAAACGTCGAACCGCAGGGACACAGTCGCCCGGCTCCAGAACCTAGAAGTGACTTTCAGCTCTGGACGAAGGCGTGAGTTTAATCTCTTTTCCTCCGCTGTTGTCCGAAACTGGAAGCGCGAAGAAACGCCGTTCATTTGTTAGATCTAACGAAAGCTGTACGAGGAAGCACCGCCCGTATTACTAAACGCGCACGCCTTGCGTGCGCATTACACAACGCGACAGTTGTCGAAACGTTGCATCAGCTTCGCTATCGCCGCATTCCCAGCCCCGTACTCGCTGCCCAGCTTCATGCGTAACGCCCAGACCCTTTGGAAAATATGTAAGAAGGCAAAGTACCATGTAAATTCCGACTTGCTATTACACGTAACACCTGTAAAACTTGGCTTTGGCCATAACCTCCCTATTCAGGGCTCTAGGTAAACACTTTCCTCATTTGTAAGGTTTATATAGCTATGAGCTGGTAAAAAAAAAAAAAAGTGGTTCTTTTCCAGCCAGTATCAGAGGGAAAAAAAATGTATTTTATGGTGAAAGTGGTTGCAATGGTTCTATCAAACATCAGCAATAATAGAGGTCTCCGACATGTTCCCAGCTCATCTGCTTCTTTCCTTCCGTTCTTTTACAGTGGTGCGCCCTTACCAAAATATCCAATGTAGGAATCTCGTGTTTAGGTTATAAGCAATGATGTTGATTTTTGGTATCGGCCAGAATGGTGTTTGTATGGTGCCGATAGGTACAGTGAAACGATGTTTCCTGTTCTCCGAAATTGCTGCTGTTTTCAGAAAATAAGAGTGCTAAAGTTGTGTAAGTTGAAGTTGCCCCATTGTTGCAATGTTTTCTGTTTACACATCAGCATTTTTATTTTTTCAGTCCCTGCGTTGTACAGCTGTGAGCGATCTGTCGCTGTGCTCGGGATTGTGCTACATTTTTTATTCAAACCACCTCATTTCAACAAAGTTGAAAGGTTTATTGTCACTCAGGCATCCACACACCAGGTTGCGGTTTGCTCCACATGCATAGAGAAATGTGTCGTTACAGTGAACGCCTCAACACCTATCGGTAAACTCTTGAGGAGTTTCTCAAATGCTGCAGCTTTCTTGGGGTTAAAAGGTTTTTGAAATGCTGTTGCCAATGTTGCATGTCCGTGGGCACAAGGTTTCGCAAATGGTTGCTATTTACGTTTAAATTTACGTCAATGTTGCAAAAAGAAAGCCAATAAATCTACATTGGCTTCATTTTTCTGACCTTAGTTTTAAAACCGCTAGCAGTCAGGCCTAAAGACTAGTAAGGCAGAGTTGATTTGGATTGATGAGGCGTGTCATTGGTTGTTCTTTCTCATGCATCTTCTCATCGGCTGTTGTCATCATCGTCTCCGTATTAGTCATCTTGTGCAGCATCTTCTGAAATTCCTTCCACCTAGGAATGCACAGATTGAGCTAGTAGGGGAATTTTTTTTGCCTGAACTGGTGCAAATTAGTGCAGTGTCGTGCAGAACAGTGCAGAGTGCTACTGAGGATATCAATTAGTAAAAAAAATGAACATGTGCAGCACTGCTTGCACCAGTGCAGCCAGTTCAGGTAAAAAAAATGCCCCTAGTATCAGGGTGCTTGTGAGATTGCAACCAGTTTTTTAAGGCTGGAAACATTTCTTGGGAAAATCACTTAGGTTTTGATGTGTCTTGGCCCACCCAAATAGACATTGTTCCGGTCTTGCCAAGCAACCATGCAACACATCCAGCATTATGTCACTACACTGCGCTGAAAAGTTTCAAAAGGCTTCCAAATTCTTGTTTACAGCCAAGCTAATACAGTGAAACCTCGATATATCGAACAGCACGGTGCCCGCGAAATAGTTCGATATAACCAGAATTCGATATATAAAATCACGTAAAAAACGCGTCCTAAACTGGTACAAATCAATAAATGAACGAATTGTGCAGTAAATACTAACTTGGTGCTTCAAAGTATTTATTCTTTTCGCTTAAAGTACTGCAGCAGGGTAGCCTGGCGTGTTTTACACGACTTCCTCAACGTAGTCCAAACGTTCCACAAGCGACAGGCCGGTGCTTTCTATAGCGCTGCAGTAGCGGTGCGTTAGTGCCAAAAAGGCTGAAGCCTCGGTCGAAGTCGGGAGCGGGGCACTGTCAGCGCTTGCGGGTACAACCTCGGCAGAGTCTTCGTTTGTGCGCTCAGTAGTAACCTCCGGTAGGATCTACACATCCGTCAGCTCCGCCGTCGTTCCGGTGCTGTCGTCACCGCCAACAAAGTCATCAATGCACATGCTTCGTGGCTCAGCACCAACAAAGCGCTCCAGCTTGCCCCAGGTTTCTTCAAGTTCGCATTCTTCTTTTGCACCTGCTTCGGTGCAACCGATGCGCAGCAGTCGGGAACGCCCATCGCGCCACCGCTATCCTCGAGGGTACTGCGGGATAGCTCGCCGCCTGTCAACAGAGCGCGAGCGGTCTGGGCAGTCTGGGGTGGCGGAGTTCGATATACCCATTTCATGTCCGTCCCAGTTCGAAATAAAAAATAAAAAATGCATGTAATTTTTTGCGTGATATAGAAAGTGTTCGATATAGGCAATACTTCGATATAGCCGTGTTCGATATATCAAGGTTTGACTGTAGTGTCAATTTCACCAGCATCATTCATACTTGTTGCTGGCAAGGAAAAAAATTGAAAGTGAGAGGGTCATTTTCGTTTGGGACCGGCCAGTCTTATGCTGTGCTGTAACAAGCGTGTCCTAACTTGGCCTCTTAGCTTGGCAGTATGAAGGGGTTACGTGACTCTGCTTTAGCGCTTCAGCTCAGCAAAATACAGGACAGTAGCCTGAGAGTGTTTCGCATTGAAACAATGGGAGAGGTTGTATCTCATCTGGAACCAGGTCAATAGGGCAAAGAAAAGCTTTCCTCTAATAAAGAACGAGCACACAACAGCTTAAAATACTTCAAGTACATTCCAAGTCTCCTTATCACAGATTATCGTAAGGGTCAAGTTGCGCGAACAGTGATATGGCGCAGTGCCAATTGGGCCAATATGAGTACAGTAAGCTGACGTCACTGGCCATTTGGGTCTTGCATTTGCACCGTAAAAGGCAATAGCCACAGGCATAAAACTCGGTATTCTTCAATAATACATCAAATCTCTGAAATCATTTTTTTATGTAGTTTTTTAAAACCCTTCTGATAGCTTCACTGTACGATCATTTGATCATTGATCAATGTCAGCCATTTTTGTTTAATCTGTGATCATCACTTCAGTGTTAACTAAGGTAAGCAGTTAGCTGATATAAACTAGGAGGGAGAAGCTTATTAGACGAGTAGACAATGCAAGCAAGCCAACAGCCGTGAACATCAAGAAGGATGTTGGAGAAACAGTTTTCTAACAATGGCGGAGTGAGTATTGCAAATTAATGCAAGGAATGTCTTAAGATTAAGAAGAAGTGTTTAATTGCTAAAAATGGAATGCATAAGGAATGCAATTTACAATTGCACTCCTCTTATTCCCATGTCTGCCCTATATAGTTCGTGTGTTTTCAGGACTTGTTGCAAACGGCCTGACTTGACGAGTGCGTGTGGGGCTCCTTCCAGTGCTGCGGCTGGGGCGCTTTGTGGACGCCTTGCACGGTGCAACCCGCACCATTGGCATCCAGGACGTGTCCCTGAGGCTGACCCTGACCCTGTCTCGGATAGGGAACGCCCTGTACATCCTCACCGACAACCTGGTCTGGCTACACCAAGTTGGCCTGCTGACATTGCGGAGGTGAAGCTCCCCCCCCCCACTCTCTCTCTCTCTCTCTCTCTCTCTCTCTCTCTCTCTCTCTCTCTCTCTCTCTCTATATATATATATATATATATATATATATATATATATATATAGAGAGAGAGAGAGAGAGAGAGAGAGAGAGAGAAAGATCGGCATCCGATCGAAACGTCGACCAATAAACAGTTTTGTTAGAAGCTATACCCATTTTTTACTATATATATATATATATATATATATATATATATATATATATATATATATATATATATATATATATATATATATATATATATATATATATATATATATATGCAAAGGATATGTTCACCATGTGATTCAAAAATCGGATGTGCACGGCACACAAAATGTTTGATGCGTGGCATGCAAAATGACCAACCAATCAAAGGAGAAAAACACTTGTCAGTGGATGTTTGGAATGATGTCACATTTCGTGGGGAAGCTTTTATAAACAAAGTAACCATTTGAGTAGAAAAGAAAATTGTTAAATTTTGCAATTTTGCACTGGGCACGATTTTAAACTAACCAAAGTCTTCCGGAATACGAGACGTGCAAGAAACCCCAGGACCAACACAGTCTGATGATTTGAGCTGAACTAAGCTGACCCTAGTGAAAGAGAAGCATGGGCGCAGTACTACAGCAGAAATTCGAGCATGGTAATTACACAATAGCAGTTAGGGAGTAACAAACTACGCTCCTGCTAACAATGTCTATGTAACGCTAACAAGGGCGATTGGCCAGTCCTCTGAGTAACAGTAACCAAAAGGGCATGAAAACATCACTAAGGGGAAAGGATGGTGATCTGGTAATGAGAGGACACATGCGTACCACTGGACACCAGCCCCTGTAGGCACCACATCATTAGCATGCATAGAATCAACGCACTGTCCGCCATGTGACACTCGTTTTATCATTTTAATTGGGGAGTGTATACAGCGATCATCAAATACAGGAGTGTATACAGCGAACATCAAAAACAGCCGTGAAACATGGCGGCACAAACAATGTTGGCATATCCATTCCACAATTCAACGCTAATGCTTTACCATTCACTACATCTTTTAACAGTGCTGGGGTGTCCTGGAATTTTATATTAAGGTTACTGTTTTTGGACAACTGGAAGGCATGCATCTTGGAAACATTAGCACTTAACTTCTTTGCTAACGGTGTTAAATGAAGCTGATAGCTACTACCAAAGCACTGTGTTTATAATAAGCTGTTCAAGCACCAACAGGTTACAAGGTGCAAAGACAACAGGCTGGCGATGTTTTTTGTCAAATGGGTCCTGAAACATGTCTTGATTATGGTAAATAAATTTGTGCATTTGTAAGGTTGCCCACTCGAGGACATCACAACTAAACATCACTTTTTAGCGAAAGACCGTTAGCTCGGTGGAATGATGAAACTAGCAAATTCAGAGACAAAGAATGGATTAGGGCATCGCAACAGCTGGAGAAACTGTGGAGAAGCCTTTTTCATGTAGTGGGCACAAACAGGCTGATGATGATGGTAATTATTCCAGTAGTGCCCGAGAGCTGTGTTTGCATCATCTGCTGTTCGTCGATGACAACACTTTTCATTGATTACTGTATAAGTCGGAATACAGGTCGATATTTCAGCAAGCCAGTATTGAGGAGTAGCGACAGGTGGCCGAACGACACGCTCGCGGCCGAAGCACTTTCAGAGACGCAAGTAATACCTCATATTAATACCTCTTTTTTTTTTTTTTTTTTTCTCTTTATCTGATAAAGTCCAATGTAAACGATTGTTACATCTTGTGGAGGAGCGATGCGAAGCGGATATATCTAGTTCTAGTCTTAGAAAGCGCTTCAGCCGCGGGCGTGTCGTTGGGCCACTTGTCGCTACTCCTCAATACTGGCTTGCTGAAATATTTGCGTCACAGTGAGGGCAAAGTTAGGTGACTTCTGGGAAATCGGTACTCGCACGTTAGGCCGTGGGTGCTTCGATGAGGCTCGAGGAGAACTAGATATAGAAGTGAAAAAAGAGGTATTAATATGAGGTATTACTTGCGTCTCTGAAAGCGCTTCGGCCGCGAGCGTGTCGTTCGGCCACCTGTCGCTACTCCTCAATACTGGCTTGCTGAAATATTTGCGTCACAGTGAGGGCACAGTTAGGCGACCTCTGGGAAATCGGTACTCGCACGTTAGGCCGTGGGTGCTTGGAAGAGGCTCGAGGAGAACTGGATATATCCGCTTCGCATCGCTCCTCCACAAGATGTAACAATCGTTTACATTGGACTTTATCAGATAAAGAGAAAAAAAAAAAGAGGTATTAATATGAGGTATTACTTGCGTCTCTGAAAGCGCTTCGGCCGCGAGCGTGTCGTTCGGCCACCTGTCGCTGCTCCTCAATACTGGCTTGCTGAAATATTTGCGTCACAGTGAGGGCAAAGTTAGGCGACTTCTGGGAAATCGGTACTCGCACGTTAGGCCGTGGGTGCTCAATGCAACTGGGGCACTTGGTTATGGCACTTCTTAGGAGCAGTCCATTGAGCAGAGCGTCGCGAGAGCCAGTTTGCGGAGGCGGCCAGCACCCGTCTTGGGGTTGTTGCCGGCCGCAATGCTCACGGACAAAAGCGGCCACCTTGTTATTCAGTTATAGATGCACAGCTCAGCGCCAACGAAATGAGGTCTTAGGAGTGTTGCACACTGAGAGCTGCCTCTTTAGCTTATACCAGTAGCGTGCGCTCTTTTCGGTGGCACAGAACTGATGCTAGTCGGACAGGTTGAGGTTGGCTTGGGCATACTGTATGACCTGGTCTTTTAAATGCTGTGGTAAACTGGTGCTAAGTGCCTGAACGTTTCTTGAGTAAGGAAAAAATAGCCTGCACATGCTCACTGACAGCGAGAGAAGGAACAAAAAAAAAACGAGATGACAGCGTGTCCGATTGATGCGGTGGCGATTGTGACTTCGTGATTTGGATGGGCCCAATGGGTTGCCTGGTTGCGGGAGGACAACTAGCATTATGCCATTGACCGATACATAGGTCGAGGAGTGACCTTTTGGCTGATTGTATGGTAAAAAATCGCAACCTATATTCCGACTTATGTGGTACTGTTGCCTGTAGTGTGCTTAGTCACTATCATATTCATCTATGCTTGTCGCATTTTTTTAAATTTTTACAGCAAAGCTATATGCATCTACCCCCCAATGGTTTCATCTCCATGGGCAAAAACGCCAAGGCCTAAGAGACCAAGCGCTTGTGTGAAGCTTACCGTAAAAACCCGCGTATAATACGGACCCGCATGTAATACGAGGTGTAATTCGGGGACAGCAAAATCAGAAAAAAAAGTTTTCATCTGCATATAATGCGAGGTAAAGAGCACAGAAAACATTTATTTGCACTGCAGTTACCGTTCAGTCATTGTCAGTTTTCGCTGGCACTGTCTCCCGACGTCCGTTCAGTCATCGTCAGGTTCGCTGCCGCCGTCTCCTGAAGTCGCCTTGTCGGAAATGCCTTCCCACAGAAAGTGGTCCTCAGTGCCACCAAGGGCGTTCGAGATGCCGCATTTCTTAAAAGAGCGACTGACGAGCTCCTCTGGGATGCTGGCCCACGCATCCGCGATCCAGCCACAAAGCACCGCTGGAGAAACCCGCGCCAGCCATCCGATAGCTGTCACTTACGGGTCTCCTTACCTCATCCACTCTTGGTAGCAGGACCTGAGGCAGACTTTAAAAGGCTTGTTGATGCAAACGCCTAGCGGTTGCAGCTGGGATGTCATTCCTCCTGGAATGACAATGAGTTCGGTGCGGGATTCACGCAACAGCTTCTTAACGGAACCGGCCAGGTGGCAGTGAAAGGCGTCCAACACGAGCACTGGCGGGAATCCCCAACAGTGCTCCAGGCCGCCGACACCACACCGACTTTATCAAGTCAAGCACCAGTTGCTTTCTCCACCCACGAATGCTGCCTTCGGTGACGCCGAACTGCTGTCCTGCGGCGCAATTCCTGGTGGTCTCGGCACATAAAATAACTTTTCTTTTAATTGCAGCCGAATACTGTTTTGGTGCACCCGACATCGTGATAGACTTGCGGTGAACGTGCCGAGATCTTTTGCGCGGTCAAAACAATCAAAACGGCGCCGGCTGAGAGAAGCAGCAGCCAGCTCGCGCCACCGCAAGATGGCGCACCCTCCGCTGAAACCGAAAGTGGAAATTTTCGGCTGAAAGCTTTGAAATCCACGTATAATACGAGGCACAAATTTTACATAGTAAACTTTGGAAAAAAACCTTGTTATTATACGCGGGTTTTTACGGTATCAGGCATACAGCTTAGAGCTCAGAATTCATTTAATTAAAGAAACCACAGAACAAGCATCGAAACTGCATTATGGATGATAAGGTGCCTGTGAACAATGGGACCCCCTCCCCACCATGTCTTCCTGGTAAAGATTACGTTTGCAGATTATCTTTGATGGCTAGGCAGGGCTAGTATCACTAAATAAAGCAGTTCATGCCCAAGACGCCAAGCGCATGTGTCAGGCTAGGCAGGACCCAGCATGTGCCGCCAGAGAAGTCGAGCGTAGTATCAGTAGATGAGGTATTAGCGTTCTGCCACTGAGGCACGCAAGTTCGCAATGGCGGCCATTTTGGGATTTATCAGTGTTGCAAGACTGCCGCATCTACGGCCTCACCGTTAACTTTGGCCGGATCGTTTGTTAGCAACACTACCAAAGATGCAGCAAAACGGCATCTTTGGACACACTTCTGCTGCTGGAATGCTATTACACGCATTATCTTTGATTCGCATTCAAAATGACTTCAGTCATGCACAGCTGCAGAGTGGGAAGGACTAGTTAGGCCTACCAGAGTTAATCGACTAAAATGCATAAACAACAAAATGGTGGTGCCCGTGAACCGTTGCAGTGTAAACAAATGTCACATAATGTGAACTGACATTATATTTAAAGACTTTTACATGAACTTGAACCACAAGAACACTTTTTTGACTATCAGTATTTGTCTTGTGCTGTGAAATACCATCCTCATCAATTAAATGTTTCTCTGTGTGTCCTGCCCACTTGATGAATTGATGTGACACTCGGTTAGTGTCACTAGATAAGGGTACAGAGTATCATCACTGTTTTCTCCTATTGTTCCGTGCCGCCGCCATGATCATACTTTGATACTCTGTACCCTTATCTAGTGGCACTAACCGAGTGTCACGTCAATTCATCAAGTGGGCAGGACACACAGAGAAACATTTAATTGATGAGGACGGTATTCCACAGCACAAGACAAATACTGATAAATAGTCAAAAAAGTGTTCTTGCTGTTCAAGTCCATGTAAAAGTCTTTAAATATGATGTCGCCTCACATTAAAGTTGATGTCTTCCTATTTGGTGTAGGGATCAAGCGCCCATTGTGTCTCGTAGTGCTTAGCCGTCACCGCCAAGAGCCAGGCTCGATGTGTAGCACGAGCGACCCGGCTTGTAGCACAGCTGGTTCTTGTGCCCGGAGCCACCGACAGTGCGTCTCCACGGGGTCTGCCTCCAGGATCATAGCCTAGAACTCCTGTCAGTAGGCCTGAGGCGTCGTCAGGCCCTGATTACACTGGGGTCGGTTCCAGGATCATAGCCTAGTCTTCTTCTCTTCTTCCTTCTCCCAACACTTGCCCTCTTTCTATTCCTCTTCTTGTCTCCCTATTCATTTCACTGATGGCACACTTCGTACCTTCTTGTCTGGCATATACTCCTTAGGAGGGCTTCAGCGCATTCACCTTCGGGGGTTTCGGCACATACCCCTTCGGGGGGTTGCTCATGACACCGAGTCAAGCAACAAGCCCGCCGGCGCGGCGAGAAACATTTCATTCTCTTCTCCATTGCCATTTGTAGTGGTTTGCAACAGCTTTGCTTGACATCTGCTTTTGTAGGGCAGGGTGGCAACCAATTTTTTTTTAAGGAACAGTGGTGGCTTGAAATTTTTTTATTTGGACTGAAAGATCAGGCATTTCACAACTCTGTCCGCTTTTGTTCAACAATCAGCGATGCCTTGTTTTCTAGGCTGCCATTTCTCTCTGCTTTTTCCGCGTCCACTTTTTCAGGATGTTAAAAGCACGTGTAACGGAGCACCCAGATCGAGGTGGGGCCCGACTTTCCTCAATAATCACCATCTTCCTGAAAGTTTGTTCTCATTGGCTTCCCCTTTCATCACAAAGATCGGGAGCCAATCAGAGAATGTCCAGGCTAAGTCGGTCATCAAGCCCCGTCTTTGTATTCCGTCCCTCAAGACAATTCCAAGGATGTGCTGCCGCCTGGGGGAAATTGTTGGAAATACACATGCAGAGTCGGGCAGCAATGAAATTTGCAACCGCCGCCTCCCGGTAGCTGTTCGACTGCTTGAATAATCTCCGCCTTTTGCCGTTGGCTGTGATATATACATATCTATATATGCGCCAGCAGGAGGTAGGTATGATTGGCTCTCACATTCGCCCACAAGCATCCACTGACTGCGCTAGTACCACAAGATGAAAAATTTCAACAAAATTGAAATTTAAAAAATGCCTACCGCCTGTGGTGACACATACTGTTTCATTATGTTCGCTAGCTGAGGCTCGTCTAATCAGTGACGTCGGCTTGGGATTCTCACATATCTTGTCTGCTTCACTCGGGCTCGCTCTCCCTGATGTTTCTTTGCGCTCGGTTGACGGCTTGTCTGCACCATATTTGGCACGTGTGTAACTTTTTATCATAATAATAGGCATAAAATTGCATACACTAGCTCAAGGCGTGAGAATTAAAGTGCAGTTTTGGATACCATTCAGGAAGAAACATTGCCGGTGTCACCCCATTCCTTGCAAAGCCGGTCCTGTGCAGAGCGCGAAGAGTCGGAGCTAGGGGTCAGCTTCTGTATTAAGCCATCTTTCGAACAAAGGGAACAGCCAGCTGCTAATAACCGACAACAGCAAAATTGCAAGACCAAAACAAATACCAGGCCTTCAGGGCTGTTGGCTTTGGCAGAAGGCATTACGATTCCCAGTAATCGTATGTAAGCTAAGAGTTTTTTCAACCTTGCCGAACGCTCGAAAGTATTGTATCACATCGTTTTACGTTGTCATGGCATGAAAGTATGCCGACATGCATTATGGGGCTGCAAGAACTGTAGGTTGAGTTCCGAATAACCCATTGTGTATATAGGCACGTGCTGGTTTTTTACCACACTTCTAACCAGTATGAAGGTTTATTGAGCAAAAAGAGTCACGTCTACGGTAAAGATACAGTCGCACTATGTTTGTTCAGCACTGGAGGGATATTTCAGTACATTCCCCACAGCCATGTCTTCCCAGTATTCAGATTTGCGTTATAGGAAAACTGCGTTCAAGAGGAGGAGAAAGAGTGGGAGGAAGAGGAAACTAACAGTAAAATCGAGCTGATTAGTGGTCCGGGTCCTCAGTCCACGACAAATGAGTAAGGGTAATTTTTGCAATTCATAGATCGCCCTCCCAGGTTTGTTTTTTACGCCTAGCAGACTTGAAAAGAGTTGAAGAGAGCTCCTTGGAAATATTTACGGTTTCGATTCTTGTAATATACAGTATTCACGTACACTATTTATTGCGTTCGTTAGCGAGTATATCAAGCCTTAAACACCGTAAAGATGTCATTATTGTTCGGGTGGAGAGTCAGTTCGTTATGATAACAATGGGTACGATAGAAATTCGGAGCATAGAATCTGCTTTCGAGTACTCTGGACAACGTTGCCTGGGGCGCGATCGCGGTGGCGTAGCAAAAACCTTCTCATTGTATTTGCCTGTGAATAAACAATCCACGCTGCGGATATGCACTTTCTTGCAAATAGCCATAACGGAAGCCAACTTGTGAAGAAGGGAATGTATGCCATGCATACAGCCTGAAGAAAGTATCCTCACGATCTTTGTGAGCCTCCCAAACATCCCCAAACCTACTAATAAGACGTTTGTGACGGTTATTAATTAATAATTAATATTAAAATTAATGCGCTGGGCACAGAAAAAAACATTCATCTGATACAAGTCAACAACAACGAAAAAAATAGAAGACCCTTCTTATTTCCTGCTGTGCGATGCACGTGTACGTAGCACTAGACTGTTGAGTCGTAATAAGAGTATCTCAAAAATACTGTAGGGAAGCCAATGCAATTTGAATACTTATCTGTGCGCTGAACCTCGCGAATAAGCTAGAAAGGACAAGTTACACACTATCTTCTGATCGATGCTCTGAAGAGAGTTGTTCTCTCTCTCCTCGTGTGTTTCAAACTTATGAGGTGTACAGCTTGAAATTATTCGGATGTGTCAGACTCAGAAGCTGGCAAAAATAACTGAATTACTAAAAATACGCTTTTTGATGCACTAAAGCATCAAAGCGGGCGATTTCTAGCGCAGGCACTGCTGCCCCTCACAAGCGGAGTGTAGCAGACGACAGCGACGCGAGTCCCTAAGCCGACGTCAGAGCCAGGGGGCGCCACTTAAACATCGCACCGCCAATACAGTTTAGCCCCACCGGTAACTGACGCAAAAGATAAAACGAAAGTGTATAAAGCAAGCATTAATGATTCCAAATGACTGAACCACTCTCTCAGAATCTCTGAAACAAATATCAAAGGCAGGCAGTCAGTGTTCTTGAAACATCAGTATACTCACACACAGGTCTAATATTGTTAGGTGAGCATGTGGGTTTGCAGTGGCGTAAAGTCCCTATCGGCTGCGATGTATCATGTGGCCGCAAACATGGATAGGCATTTGTTCCGAATGCAGGCACATGATTTCTTGGCGTCCGCAATGATTATCTGACAATCATGACAATCTGACAATGGTTGTGACGCGTCATGTGGCTGCAAATGTAGGTATGTGGCAGCCTGACGTCCCCATTGGGAGTGCAATGGGGACATCATGCCAAAGGTTGTGCTTTTAGGTGAACCGTCATCAATCAGTTCCCGCAGCTTTATGCGCAATGAATCTGACGTTACTTTGTATATCATAAGCTCAATGTGAAGGCTGGATATTATAGAGATGACGATGTACTCACTCATAGATTGGCCAGTGACGACGACAGCGGCCATCAGAGGCTCACAGCCGATCCACCGATCCCCGTTTAGCTGTGGTGTCAGCATATACACCCACAGTTCTCACATACCTACCCAAAGAGATTGGCTAATGATAAAGAGCTGCTGTCGGAAACTCATGGCCAGTTCCGCAACTTCAGTTTGGCTGCGACGTTAGCATACCCCCTGACAATTCTCACATAATCATTCAGGGGGATTTGACAGTGAATAAAAGAGCTGCCGTCTGAAGCTTTTGGCCAATTCACAGATTCCCATTTGGCTGCGACGTCAAACCTGCAGTTCTCACACACCTGCTTGAGGGAATTAGCCGGTGAAAATGGCAACTGCCATCGAAAGCTTACGTCTGATTCATGCAGCGGTGGCGTGGTAGGTGTCGGCACGTCGGCTAGACTGCATCAGCACAAAATTCCACCTGCTGCAGGCCAGCGCGGCCATGAGTGGCTCTGGTTGGTGAATGCACAGAAAGTTCGCAATTAGCATGCTGACTGTCGCAAAAACACACACACAGAGACAAAAAAAATCACCCCCACACGCGTGGAAGGTGGGGGGAGGGGATCTCGGAGGCCATGTGAAAGCAAGTGGACACGCCCAGTCTGGGTGAACTGGCAAGGTGCATTATGGGATAGTGGGTCGACGTGTTCAGCGCACCCAGTGCTGCTGAACAGGTTGGCGGTTGTGTGATGTTGGAGTATAGAGGGCCCCGCATTCGCTGACTTAGGGTAACTTTGCCGTGCACACACTTGGGTGCACTATGTTGGTGTATAAACACGCCTTTATGGTATGACTCGGAGCACACCTGAACCCTCAATGCCTTTTGAGGAAACGAGAGGTCCAACTTGTTTGTGGTACGGATTGACTTCATCAGCTGTCAAGGGTGTTTCGAGAGCAAATGAAGAGATGCGCAGTGTCCCCACCACTTCTGAAGGCCCCATTGCCTCCAGCTCATGTGGGCTTCCCCTATGTTAGTGCCCTGTGGCTGTTCAGTAATCACCTTATTTCCATGAAACAAATTTATTTTTGATTTGGAATTATCTGAGTTTCACTCGCAAGCCTACACAACTGTTCCGATACTCATTTGACCTAGTTGGCAATCAGCCGATCGCAGAAATCTCATGTATAGCTTCAGATGTTTAGTGCGGAAAAGTAGCTGGTAAATCGTTACCCTTTGTTTTGTCTTCTTCGTTGTATAGCTTGTTTGGTTCGCATTAAAATTGGCACGTGTGCTATTCCTATGGGACAGCAATTCAATTGAAATGAAGTGACTAATTGTACGTTGTCTTCGTGGCCCCTTCAACAGTGTGCCCACCTACTGGCATACTTTCTAACGGTTCTGTGGTACTTACAGCAAAGAACACAGGTGCAAAAGAAGGCACAACAGTGCACTGTACAACAGCACAGCAGTCTCTGAAAAATTACCAGCTAGAGGTGGAATGCTTCAAGACAACTCATGTGCTACATAGATCAACCAAACTGGTTCCCCCTGGTAACTGGAAGGCTCGAATTTATTGAACTACTGAAACCAGCTGCTGAAATTTTTGTACAATTTGGTTTTTTTTGTTCCGTTGTTTTAACAGAATGCTTGGAGCTTTTCCGAGCTGCTTGTGCTAATTAATTTGCTCTTTGTCATCACTGCCTTTCACGCATGTGCCGTTATTGGCCACTGACGTGTTATAAGCTCTGGTGGCGTCATACTGCTGAATTTTCAGAAACAGCGGGACGGTGTATTTCCTGCATTTTTACTTTTATGAAATGCTGTGTGTCGGTCGTGTCACAGTTGCTCGTAATGGCTGAGGTGGCATGTCCAGTAGGTTTGAATTATTCACAAGTGGGATTCACGCACCCTCTTTTTCATGTATGTTACAGGATGGGCATTTGCGCATAATAGTGCATGTACCATACGTCAAGCTTTGATTTGCCTTGAATGCTTACTCATCCCTCCTACGTGGTAGAAGGCACGTCTCCTGTTTTTCTAGGGGCAGAACTTTGGTAGGGGCTCACTGTTTTTTAATTTTTCACGTACAAACAAGGCAACCTCTTACAGGGCGAGCATTTGCAATTCTGTGTCCAGCTGTAATGTGCCAGGTTGGGCAGATGAGGACATAATGGAGCAAGTAAACAATTGTTCCCCCTACATGACAGCTGAGGGAAATCTACCACTCCTGTGAATGCTGGGATTGGGAATAGGGTACTACTCACTGGGTTGGGGTTCGCCAAGTTGCTCAGCAAATGCCTGGTACTGTGCGAGCAAGCGTCCTCGCAGAGTTGTGTGTGTATTCAGCTTCCTGTGGCAACCAGTAGCAGTCTCTGGGCTGGCAGACACGGCAGGTTTTGCGTGGACTGTCCAAGATGCGATTTGGCCTTCCTGCGCATTCCTTTGACTACCCCCCAATAAAAGGCAGTCCGTGGACTATCCAGGACTCGTAAACTAAGGACGCCCAGCATCTCCATTGTTGCCCGCCACTCCGCCTCACGACAATAGTAGATGGTGCTGAGAAATGCAGTGTGGGGAGCCTAACGCCACCATCTTCCCCTCATCCTCCGTGGCTGCAGGGATGCCTGGAGTCGCACGAGCAACAAGTTCTGGCTGCTGGCCATCGTGTCCGCGCTGGTGCGAGACCTGCTCGAGCTGTCCCAGGTGCTGCCCGTGCTGCTGGCGGCGCCGTCCAAGGGCCACAACCTGCGCTCGTCGTGCCGCATGCTCTGGGCCTCGGCGAGCTTCCACAAGGCCCTCCTGCTGGACCTGGTCAAGAACTTTGCCGACCTATGGATCCCCTACACGGCACTGGGACACACCAGACTCGAGCCGGGCACCGTTGGACTGCTGGGCGTGGTTTCCAGTGCGGCGGCCATCCTGCCCATGCTGGACTCCTCCTTCTCCCTCAGCCCAGCATGAATTCAGTGCCACGACAGGAACAGACTGTTAGCTGTGCTGGTTTTCCTCCCCATTGCTGTGTAAAATGAGCTCCTGGAAAACCCGATACACTCTACTTCAGGTGGCCAGGCTCAGCTCCTGGAAAAAAATGTCTGTACTCTTTCTGGTAGCATTATTTATGGCAGCTGATGCAGGCACTGGATCACGTTTTCTCAACAAAGCTGGCGTTGGAAAGAACCATAGATGTTGAAGTTAATTTAAAAATTATGGAGAGGGGGTGAAGGGTAACATATTTAAGCTTTTAAGTATTTTCTAGTGGAGGGCTGTGAACCAGTTTAGACCATTTGGCGATCTTTAACGTGTGCTGAAGTGTCATCGCATGTGAATGTTTATTTCTCCTTCGTCCATCAGAAAAGTGGCCACGGCAAATGGGATCTAATCCATGTTCTTGGGCTCAGCAGCACACCTTAGCATCTGAGTCACTGCGGCAGGTAACCGTAGATATTACACAGTAATGCTGATCTTGTTAGGCTGCGTCGTGTATTACCCGGTGGTTTCGTACAAAGGCAATGACAGGCATCGGGTGTGTTCTTTTTTCTTTTTTTTTTCTCCGAATCTTTTGGAGGTTTCTAAGCTTGTCTTGAGGCAGCCCTGTCAAGAAGGCTCTTTTGTTGATAATTTTGACGTAATGTATTGCTTGTTTTACTGTCCAGGGGACTGTCAAGCTGTCCAGTCTGACCCTGTTGGAATCACAAATGGACTTTCAGGCTGGGTTATTACTCAGAATTGTTTCTTGAACTAATCCATTCCTGTAATTTACAACTGGAATAATAATGAAGTTGACTTTGGTACCATGTATATAGTTAACTAAAGTTTTTTTAAAAGTTGCAAGTCACACCAAAAGCTTCTAATTGTGAAGAATTCAAAATTAAAGCTTAAAAAAAAAAGGTTTCACCAGCCTTCTGGAAAAAAATGTTTCAGTTAAACTTGTTAGTTAAGCTTCTGCTTTGAATCCTTCGCAAGCTAGGAACCTCTAGCCTGGCCTAGGAACTTTCTGAAGCCAGTACCCAGTAGTCAGTTTTCAGTTAGAAATAACATGACATCATCATATTAACCAAACCCTTACTGCTACTAACTTCAAAGTGACAAGAAGCAGGCATCGTTATCATCACGTCAAAATAAAGGCACTTGCGATGCCCAAAATTGATTGCTGATATAGTACATTTGAAATTACAGTCAAGGTTTTACCGGCCACAATTTGGTGTCTTTGTAGTGCTGTCTTTTAGCTTGATCTGTTCACTTCTTGCTTTTTTTTCCCCCCTGATTACTGACCTTAAATTTTGGTGTTGAAAAATTGTGCCAAGCTGGCTTTCTTATCACTCCATTTCAAACATGCTAGCCTATCTCTCACTTTTTAGCACAAAAACACCATTACCTTACCCCTGCCGACTCTGTGGATGTATAAATGCAAACTCTTGGTGAAGTGTCCGTATTTCTCAATTTATAACTCGCTAGTGCAAAGTTTGATGCACAGCAGAGGGAGGAGCCAACACAGGTATGCAACAGCATGATGCTAAAATCTAACATCGCACTTTCGGGTCTAACATCAACTGGTACCTGAAGCTTGACATACAAGTTGTTGTAACCACAAAGGAGCGTCTAAAAAGTTTTGCTCACCAAACCGCTTCTTCATTTACGCTCAAACTTTGCGTGGAGGTCGCACTTTGTGCTCTATTTGTTATAGCTTTGAGAACGGCGATGGCTTTTATGTTTATTTAGAAATCGCATAAAACAAGTTTTGGCTGAGGGATGGCTGGTGGCCATCTTGTACAAATGATCTCATTAGGACAGTGGCGCCATGTGATGCTTGGGAATGTGGGAACTGTGGGTGGACCTTACAGCCAAATGGGAATTAGTAAAACGGTTGTGGGCTTATGACGGCCGCTGTCATCGTGACTGAGCACCACATGAGTGGCCATGTTGTTATGCCTATGTTATGTCTTTACGTGTGGCTGCCGTAATGTTGAGCCAAGCAATGCACCAAGCGACGTCAAACTCGTCGTACGAAGCTGCGTATTGCTTGGGTTCACTGGCGAGGTGCGCATGCAGGCAACCGTGTGAGTGCGCCATCACTGGTTATGTCGGGCTCCGCAGGATGGCGGTACTTGTCCGTGCTAAGCACATGACTGTGTTGCACGTTACAAGCTCTACCTCACTGAACGCTAAGTATTGCCTCGAGTTGAATGTGAGTGCAATTAATAACGTCTCCGTTGACCCCCCACCATTGAGAATCAGGTTGAAACGGAGCAGACGATGCTTTCCGGTGTGTTTTTTTTTTCTTTCCCGTGCAGGCGCAGTGGCCCAAGCCGCGCTACGTCCGTGGCGCATCGGCCATGTCCGTGGCCGTTTCCAGTGTTGCCAAGCGAAGAAATTGACAGCTAAACTTTTTAACGAATACCACCTATACTGGCTGTCGACATTTTTTAAGTCGAAGGCCACAACGTGTTCACTAGGGCCAATTCAGCTAGGGCTGTGGATCCAAGTAAGATCAGGGACAAAAATGTCGCGAACTGGGCCAGTTGGTACAGATTCATAGTGGTTAAACAGCGCGCAAAGACCACGACAGAAAGAAGACAACAAAAAGAAGAGGACAACAACACGAGCGCTCGTGTTGTTGTCCTCTTCTTTCTGTCGTGGCTTTTGCGCGCTGTTTCACCACTATGAAAGATCAGGGACGCGTACTCGACTTGCATTCTAGAGACCCAGAGTTCGATACTCATCCAGTGCCAAATTTTGTTAATTGTTTTTTCAACCATACCATACTCTCTGCGCTGGCAGCCATTGTAGGGGCCATTGTGTTGCTACAAACACTGGAGTGCATCTTATCTACTCAGTGGGCTTTCGCATTGGAATGTTACACAGTTGCTGTGAATTTGATCAGCAGCTGAATTATATGCTCATTGAAATTATTGGTTCACTGCAGTTGATATCAGTTATTGCCTGAAATGAAGTTATTACTGTGGAAGTATTAATGCTCCATTATGTGCAAGTACGGCGTCGCCGGGACTGAGCAATGGTTCCAGAAATGGCCAGTGGCACAAAAAGATAAAGTAAAAAAAAAAAAAAGAATTCGGTGAATTTAGGTTTGGGGTTTGAACCAGGGGCCTGTGGAATGCATGTCCGACGCTCTTTTCCTTCACCATGGTTGACCCTTGGATCTAGCTAGACCTAGGGAATGTGTTGTGGCCTTCGACTTGGAAACGTGTGTTAGAGGCCTGTACTGAGGCTTACAGGAGTAATATTAGCATGTTAATTACACGTAGCAATATGTAATGCTTACAAGAGCAGAAAAGAAAGAGAAAGGATCCTGATGGTGGAAATCGGAGAACACAGTTGCACCACTGGGAGCAGCCTGCACATTTGCACTATTAGTGTGTATGTAGGGCTAACAAATGCAGTTGGCCAAACCTCTCAGTCGCAGTGAGAGAGAAAAGAAAAAAAACAACGATGCAGTGGGAAAAAGATCATGGCATGGGTAATAAAGACACAACCGCACTACTGAGCACGTACGGGTCTGCTGTTGGTGCTGTCTCTACTGCGATGGACTCTGGATCATCTGTCCACCTCAGTGGCAGCTGGGAAACGTGGTCGCCCACAAAAGCATGGCTCATAAGAAGATGCAATGGAACAGAAAAATGCTACGCGGCCAGCACAAAGACGGGCGTTGGCTGCAGCTAAAAGCACCACCAGCTAATCACGTCATCTATTATGACACGAAGATAACAGGTCAGATGCACATCCCTCTGATGACGGAGACATTGTTGCAGCAGAAGATGACGTAGTCATGACAGACCTACCGTTAGACAGAGGGTTGCATAACTTCAAGTAAAAATGCTTTTGTATTTTGACATGTAAGCACTTGTCTCGCAGTTTATTATTATTATTATTTGATTGACCATTTCACAAAGTGTTGGCCAGTGTTCCCTCATGATATGGCGTATAGGTGTTTCATAGTCAGCACAGCCAAGCGACGCATGGCGCCATCTAGGGGCATGTTTGAAGCTATGTCCACGTGCATGTGGCCCTCAATTTAATCGCTCAGAACTGCCTGCTCTTGTAGTGTAGTCATTCCGCTCCTGCGAAAGCAAACATTCTAACCCAGGTTCAAATCCCGTCACCGCTTTTTTTTTTCTTTAAGAGGGTTTCTCATATTTGAATATCAACGTTTGTTATCACGCATATAATCTATTTATGACATCTTTATGCATTATAAATGGGATTTCGGCTATTTTCGTAGCCTTTTGATCAGTTTCAGCTACTGTTTCTTGTACGCTTTTGCGGGTTTTCCTCTTTCAGGTCGGTTTCGGCTATTTCTGTTGAATATTTTTCTACACTGTGGTTTTCAACCATTGCAGGTCCGTTTTGGCTGTTACTTATTACAGTTCGGAAGGTTTTGTATGCTTTAGGTACGTTTATGCTGTGATATAACACCCATAAGCAAGCTCAGGTAACGGCTGGCTGTACTGACTAGGAAACGCATATACGCCATGATATGTGCTAGTATGTGGGTATGTTGTAGGTGGAGGTATTATTGATTGAAGTTGATTAATAGACACATTATTTGGTTCGTGATTTCTTCAAGCCTTGACCAATCCCCTCCTGTGTATGCCACACATCACAAATGCAGCAATCACATCATTAGCAGCCAGCATTAAACCAGCATGCTCTCTAGTTACAAATACTGAGTTTTGCTTACAATGGCAAATCTGCCTGCAATGAGGCTCACAAAGACATATGCTCGTCATATATTATATATACTGCATACTATTCGGAGAAATCTTCACCTCTGACATATTCATTTAGCGTTAAAGCTGCTGTAGCTTCCCACGTTGCTTGGGTACATTTCCACTTGAAAAATGCCAAGGCGCAGTTACTCTTTTGATCGTCTTTTCCCTCCATCCAAAGTTGTTAGGTGCTGTATCTGCACTGCAGTGCCAAATGTCTTGTTCCTGCTTTTCTAAGACTAGTTTTCACTGTGCAAGAGGGCGAAGCCTTCTGTCTGCGTACCTATTTGCTAACCAACACGCAAGCTCCTCAAAGTGCTGCGTGTGAACCCTGAGATTCATTTTTGTGGCTGTGATCGATCAGTGCTGTGCAGGAAAAGTAGCGCAGGTTATGTGCTGCGGACTGCTTGTGTGGCTATGTAATTAGGCACATTTGTGTGCTTAATACGTTGCAAAGAGCCTTCAGCAACTACAGCTGTTTGTGAAGGGCAAAAAAAATTGTTTTGTCTCCTTCCTTGTTTCGTTATCAGGCAAGACTAATGGCGTGAAGGCCTGGACTGTGTATTGCTGAGCTCAAAACCATTTCTGTTCAGATAAGCAACATTTGTTGTGTTGTATGATTGCAACATTGCAACTGACATGTACAGCTGCTGCACATGTCTAACCCACGCTGGTCGATTTGTGTGCTGTGTGGTTTTCATTTCTTCTTGGTTCTTCAGGGGTGACAGTTAGACCTGTGAGAGAACTTTTTTGTTAGCCTGTCAGAGATTGTGTTTCATGCTGGCATGACCAAAAGCCCAAAAATATACGTGCGCAATTTTATGTGCAAAGTGCAGCTAGTAGTACAACTGTAAATAGAGGCTGGACCTGTGCACACGCATTCGCAGAAAGAATTGAGTTAGCGTCTCTCTGATACTTTATTGTTTGTAGCTTTCCAATTATCTTTTCAGGCACAGGAGTCGAACCTAAAAAAATTGTGCGAATGTTTGGGTATATTATGTTGTTTGCAAACTAGACTAGGCTCATTATAGGATGCCCTAATAATTGCATTGGTATAGCAAGCTATTCAAGTTCCGCATGGACTTGGTTTGCATATTTTGGACTGTTGGGTGCAAGCATTGGAGCACTTTTTCATTTTAATACTTCTGGGTATTTCTTTTTTGAATGTATGAAAAGCATTTCTTTGCAACTTTCTGTTTTGTTTTTGTTTTTGTCATGGGCTGAGTCCACATATGAGAAGCAAGGTTCTGTAAATACTACTCTCTAGTTGCAAAATATATTAAAGTACGCAGTGAATGAAATCATTTGTGCGACTTCCTTTTTTTTTTACTTTCTTTTTTTTTTTTTAAGTGCATTGATGAGAATAGCGGGCTCATTAAAGTGTTCCATTTATACTTTTTCTGATGCCCTCCACAGCTAGGAGTTGATGCGTAAGTAGGACTTGCAATAAGAAAACAATTTTCTTGCCGACTGAGCAAGCCCCCTGTAGCTACCGTAGGTATTTTTTTACTTATTTTTATTTCTTGGTCAACTTGATGGTGAATCGCACTAGTCAATCTGGCAGAAGTCTTTTTCTCTCTCTCTCTCTCTCTCTTTGCAGTCCAAATCAATGTTTTGTTGGTTAATTGGGGCAGTTTCCATGCTTTACTGCCCTTGTTGGATCAACTCGACAATAAAGCACCCTGTAACAATTGATCTCATCTGAAAGCCTTTTTTTAGCCACTAGTGCTGACTTTGTTCTGGTGGTCTGTTCTTAGTCACTCACACTGAACTGACATTTGGTAACTTCTTGCTAAAATCAGTAGTCCTGTTTATTTGTTTGGATCCTGTTGTCTGTGTTCTGTTTTCTTTTCTTTTTTCAGTAAGTGTCTTGTCGAATTCAAATTAGTGAGTAGAAGTTACAGTTGTGGGCAAGTAAACATGGTGCATCTTCTCCCCATTCTTCTGTTGCTGGTATGTATAAAATTGTGAAAGCTCTTGACGTTAAACGATGTACGGTTGTAACTTTTGAAAGGTGGTTGTATTTTTTTTTTCAGTCTGTTAAATTAATTAAAATGGGTATGATACTGTTACCAAGTTTCTGTGTAATTTTTAGTCAGCTTCAACATTCATGAATGCTTCCACACTCTGTTACATTGTCATTCACGCGCATTCTACATTTATTCTCCCATTGGCTCCTCCTGATTTTTTTTTTTTTTTTGCAGGGTGCAATGCACCCTGCTTATATGATTTTTTTTATTGAAAATAGTGCTATACAAATACATATTGCTCCCACAGAAAATAAAAAGTGAGCCAGTCTGGATGCGTTTAGTGGACCCTTGCAGTTCGTTGTAACGGGATCTGCAGTCATTACTAAAAATCTGAAAACTAAATTATCTTCATCTGGGTCCAAAAATTACTAAAAACGTCATTGGGCGACTGTGCTACTTGAGCCGAGCGTTTCTTGCGGCGTACGTACTCCCGGGAGAGAAAAAAAAATCGATACAGCAGTCGGCGATGCTGCGTCGGCAATGACGGGCGATCTCTTCTGCCGACAGCCGGATCACATTAATTAGCCGTGTGACAATGAACCCCCAATTATTTATTTCTTCAAATACAAACGACGTGATATACCTACGAGGTAAAGTTAATCTCGCGGTGACCAGCGTCGAGCAGTAATTTGGAAGCGGTTAATTTATGCCGGCAAGGTCAAGAGCGGAGCGCACGCACGCCCTGTGCGGAACGCGCCCCCTACGAAAGAAAACAAAAAAGCTGTCCGATCCGAGAAGCGGGAGCGAAAAGGCTTCCTCTCTCCAGAATCTCTTGTCGCCGTGGGCGGCGGCCATATTGCTGGATGTTGGCCTTGTTTTTTTCTGCTCCTCGGGCCGCGGCGTCTGGCCGCTAACCAACGGTAACCAGCGCTAACCAACAGCGCGTAACCCGTCGACTAGTTGTCGCATCCAAAGACGCCACTGCCCCGGGCAATTTAGCGTGCCCACGTTCTGCCCCAGGTGAACTCTTTCGTCCGTTGCGGCTGAATTAGGGAATCGGCTGTCGCGCCGGGAACACCGTCCGTCACCGTGAAATCGCTCCGGAGCCGGCGACACCGCACTACACGGAACCCTCGCTGCCTCGGGCACTGTGACAGTCGATTGAAGAAGTGCTTGTGCGACGCTGTGGTTGGAATTGTGCCGGTGCTTGCACCGTCGACTGCGCGGCTGACCGCGATTCTGACCTGGGATAATCGAGGTCGGCTAAGCCTAAATGTGTTGACTTTTTCATCTGGATGCCGGCGGCAAGGAGATGGAGGTAAGCGGCCACTTTCTTGGCTTTGGGGTCAGCGAAATGTGCGGATACTCGGTGCGTGCACCGTGTTTTTCCCGAGCTGTATCGTACCGTCGACCTCCGACATCCGGCAGCTCTCGTTGCCATTTCGCTTAACGTAATGGCAATTAGATTTTTCCTGCCGAAATTAGTATCGGAGCGTGAAGAGAACGTGGTTTTTAGCTCTTTCTGCGGTGACACGCTCTTGCGTGGGACAGCTGTGCACCACGCTTGTTCTCGGAAAAGATGTGCTATTTAGAAGGGAGTTGCGGCAATCCGGAGAGAGTCAGAAAAAGCGCAAAGCTCGTGATAGACGAAACAATAGTCGGATCGCCATGTTTGTCTTCTTTACTTGTTTTTGTGTATGTTTGCTTTTCGGGTTCGCACGTCTCGCCGGTGCCGAGGAGGCGGCGCTAGGAGTGGAGGAGGGGCGCCGGAGGAGGAATTAGTAGTCATTGCAATTGGCGACGGGGACTTCGATCGACAAAGACTGCGGATCGAAGACTGCGCCGGCGCCGCCGCCGCCGCTGCTGCTACTTTCGAAATTCCGAGTTTTGTTTCCGCCAGGCGGATAGCTTGCGGTCACGTCCGTAAGCTGATTGTCATTCCGGCGGTGTCGTCCGTGCGCCTGGCAGTAGCTTTCCGCCGCCGCGTCTGGGCTTCTCTTCCAACTAGCCGCATTCCTGCTGCAATTTGAGTAGATATGAATGACAAAATTGCGGTACAATTTGCAGTAATAAACGGGTTAACTCTTTGATGACTTCGAATTTGATGAGCGCGCTGTGGGGGAGCTTTGGTAGGTGTCGCCATCTAGTCCACTCGAGCGTGGAGTGGCGCCTCCGTCGTTTTGCCCCCTGATAGCGATAGGCTTGTTGAATATGTGCGTTTGACGACGCGACTCGCGGGGGAGGGAATGAACTCGGATGCCGCTTCATTTGGGAGGGGAAGGCGTTGTAGTGGGGGCTCTGTTACCCCTCCTGTTCGTTCCTCTCCCTTCGTTGTTTTATTTCTGTCCAGTAGTGCCCCTTTCCCAGCCCGTCCCTTTGTCCTGCGCGATTCATGTGTTCTGAACCCAGCTGTCTGAGTCGTACGTCTGCATGGAGTGTCTGTGCTAAGGGGTCCGCGCTATTGTTTTAAGGCGAGCGTTACGTGTCCCTCTGGAGCGTCGCTGAGCCATGATGCACTGGCGCAAGCGACGGCCGGCGCGCTGCCGAAGCGAAGCAGTGCGATCGTTTGGTGCTGTACCTTTTGCAAGAAGAGCTGCTTAGCAGACGATTTTCTTTGAGGTCTAATTAATGTCGTTTACCGGGAACGTCGTTGCGAACGGCCAGAAATCTCGCGCTTGTTGCTTCGAGGATATTTCCTGCGGAGCATAAGGAATGCGAGTGAGGCAAGAAAAAAATAAAAGCGATTGTGCAATAAAAACAAAACAACAAAATGGGCTCCCGCGGCGCGCGTTGTCCATCGCCGTCGTCGCAAGGCAGCTAGGTAGCGGAGAGAAAGAAGGGGCGGCGGGCGAAAACCCGAGACGGTAATTAACGAAAAGTTCGCCATTTTGAAAGCGACACGGCGCTTCGGGTGCGATTGGGGCCCCTGTTTTTATTGTTATTTTCTCCGTTCCCGTGCTCACTTTGAAGTTTTTTTGCGATTTTTCGACGTCGTGGGAAATGTGACTGGCCGGACAAAGTGAGTAAACGGCCCGTTTCGGAGCGTCCGGCCGACCGAGGGCCGCCGAGAGTGCGAGCCGATGGCAGCGATGCCTTTTAATTGAGAGGTCAGATCGTCGGTTAATTGTTTTTCGTGGTGCTCAGTTTTTTTTTTCCTTTCCCGTGTCTCGTGTGGATGGTGCTCACTTGTTCGGCTGTCAGACAGCGTGCGGATGTTTTGGCGCGTTCGGGCTGTCCGCGCGGACCTTTAGGCGATGTGCTTCTCTGCCGGCGACTGTGAAATGACCGGTCGGGTCAGCGACCGGCGATGACTCGCCGTCCACTTAGCTTGCGTTCGGGCCTTCTTGCTTTGCGTTTTTAATAACGAGCAGTTACGACGTTGTGTTAACAGGTTCCGTGTAGCTTGTGTCATTGGGATCGCAAGTTCTGCGAACGTGAGGATGTCATTTTCGGCACGCGTTGTCGCGACTCGTTACGGCAGCGCCTCTGCAATGTTTTGCGCCAGCGTCGGCCCTATTTTCGTTCCTTCCATTGTGTATAGAAAATGTTGGTGTAATGATTGAGCATGTCTGTCGCGACTTTTCGTGAGCTTGTGTTGGCTTGTGTGAAACAAGTGCGTGTTCTCATTTGTGCCCGTCTTGATCGCTTTATGTATCGATTCGGAAACTCGGAAGAATGATGGCCTTGCTTGTATGCTCTTGTCGATCGCACTCTTGCTCAAGAGCCTAACTTCGAAAGTATAATGCACCGCCGCCTTGAAGACGGCCAGTGGCCACATGGCGGTTCTCTCTGCGACCGCATTATTTGTCTCTCCTTTATTTCTAGGGCGGCACGCGCGGCGGCCTGGTAGCGCGCGGACGGTGGTGGTGCGCGTTCGCTGCGAGCCGTGTGGTCGTGTTTTTGTCTCACGGGCCGTCGCATCCAACGCGAGCGACGTTTGCCCAACGCGCTTGGGCGTAGTGCGTGACCTACAATTCGCGCAGGCGGCCGATTCGTCGCTGTTTCACCGCTTTTTTGCTGCTTCGACGAGTATGGTTGGTTGCACTTCCGCTGCGAGCCTAGCTGTTCCAAGGAGGGCGATAATCGACGTCGCAACCAGCGTGTGATCGCCAATGCGACGAATCGTGTAATTCATGCCCGTCTGGGGTGCAAACGTTATTGGTGTAGTTCGTACGGGGTTGCATTCAAGGACACTCAGGGGAACCTCCTGAAAGCTACGGACCAGCTAACTCTTGTTTTCTCGCACTAAGAAACTGTCATTTTCCCCTTCTGCAGATGCGAATCGCTCTGATGTGTCTACCTGCCAGAAAGTGATAAACATGCACAATCAGTTCATGGCTGAGGAGGCTGCCATGGTTCTAGTGTCGTTCGTGACAAGCAAATTCATGACTGGGTGTCCACATACCTCGTTTCACTATTCGTTGGCTGCTTCGATCGCAGGAAATAACGAATGCGTCAACAGCAACCTGCTGCTGCCCAAAGCTGCGTCATTTTGTGGCTGTGCAGCGTGGATTTTTATCATGCATTTAAGTGCTGAACCTATCCTTAGATTCCCATGTCCTCCGAGATAAGCAGTTCTGTCTATGGGCCGTTGTTCATGTGGGATTTCAGCATTTATTAGCTGCCCGAGCATGTTTTTTTGCTACCTGCCTGCATTTGGGTATTGGTTCATTCCTGCAAAATTCAACTTGCTTTGAACACTTGCAGCAGTCTAGCGGAGCGAGGCTTTGCTCAGACGCTTTATGCTCTTTCCTTCACTGTTGTCGCCTTTTCGAAAATTTTGAAATACCAGTGTCGTAATTTATTAGTTGAGATCACTGTGACTGCCATGTTTTGCAGCTGCCTTCAGCGTGTGCTGCACTTTTCCTATTCAGAAAGCAGTGTTAAAGAATTCAAGGACCTATGAATTATCCGGGAAACACGGGCAAAGTGCATACATAGCTGATTATGTTGTGTAAATGTTGTATCCTGCTGGTTTTTGCAGGAGGCGAATTTCAGGGTAGAATCAGCTTGGCAGGGTTCCATTTTGCTGTAAATGAGCTGTAGCTTGATCTTGGTGTCCGCAATTGTCAGTGACGACTCAGGAGCGAGGTGGAACAGCCTTCTCTTGTGAAAAATAGGGAACATGAACCTGCTAATTGTTGAGGAGTAGCACGAAGAGCCACTGTCCCCATGCTCCCTTCATTGCCGAAGCTCTGAGAAATGTTTCCAGCATTGTGCAGCTGTGTTCTCCAAGTGATGCCAAGGACTATCAGATTTTTTTGTTTGTTGCTCACTTATCACGGGAAACCGACTGCCGGCTTGCATCTCCATGTTTGAAAGACTCCTTTTTTAAAAAGGAAAGCATTAGCGAGGAAAGAAGAATTAGGCTTGATGCATCAGCCGACCGGCAGCTCATGGACATTTAGGTGCACGTGTATTGTATTGTTTCACTTCAATATATTGGAATAGTTACAGCTTGCCTTAGCTTGGTGTACAATACAATCAAGTCACTCTTATTACAATCTTTATGCATTCAGCTGTTAAATAAAAATGGATAACATTGCATGAAGATGTGCACTCCTTATTGTTGACTTTATGGTTTTAGTTGCAAACACACTTGTTAATTCAGTTTATGCTGTAGCTGCTTATTACATTTTTTAGGAGGTATGTGATATAACCAAACCAGTTTTCCGCCTAAGAAAACTATTGTGCCTCTAAAAGCTGCATTTTATTTGCTAAATATGATGTTCACAAGGGCTTTTTTTTATTATTTCTCAGGAAGCCTGGGCTTGTTGGCAGCACTTCTGTAGCATCAAACTATCTATGGTGTCAGAAAATAGAAATGCCAAGTGTAAAAACAAGTTGATTACATCGGTAGATTAAACTTCCAGGAATACAAATATATTACTCTGAAAAGCAGCATTAAAGACCGAGAAAATGTCAAAAGCGATCTGACAATGGGAATTTTTTTTTTTTTTTTCACTAGTTTGGGAGGCCAAAAATAATGAAGGCAAAAAAGGGAAATTGAAAAATTTGTATGAATATTTTCCTGATAGCAACAAAGATGCACAAGTTAAAGTGTAAAAAAAAAAACGTGGCTGCCAACTTTCACTGAACAGATTTTTCAAAAACAAAGATGGCAGCTGCTGCTTGTAGACACTGCCTCGCCATCGCTTACAGTCACGAGGGTTTTGGCTCTAATTTTATTTTTCTTTCGTGCGCAAGCGCAGTCAAAATATACTTTGCGATGTAGTGAGCTGTTAGTGGCATGCATTTGAGGAGGCAAGTGCTAGTAAAGTTGGGAAATTATTAGCCCCGGCTACACGACCAAGCTGTCCATAAACTCGCCATCTACCACGCTGCAAAATTACACGGTGCTTTCAGGCCTTTCTGTAGGTGACACCACGTTCGGTCTTTCACTGGCCATCTGACGGAAACGGGAGAAAAAATTGGCAGGTTTAATTATTGGCTTCTGAACAAAGCATTGCATTGCTGGTCATTAAACAAGCTGAAGTAGCTATGAGACGTGCATTCGTTCAGTTGGAGCGCAAGGTTATTGTGCCTTTAGTGTGACAAGGTTATTCTCATGAGTGTTCATGTGCATTGAGATGTTGAGCCTTCCTAATATTTAGTTTAGGAAGAACATCGCTTCTGGTTTTCTGGTGGGGTAGCATCTGTGCCGACATTATTAAAATGTCTGGCAACAGCTTCTTGGCCAAGTGGTGTACATCCCCATCATCCTGAAATGTCGGTGCTTGCTTTGCAGCGGGATGTAGGGCAAGCACAGACTTTGCACAACGGGATGAGCAAAGATAATCAGTGAAGTTCACTCTGATGGGCTTTCTAAGGAGACTTAAAAAGCACCCGCCAGTTCATGGTGTTTCTGTGCCAGCAAAATTTAATACAACAGTTTAGGTCCTGGAGAGCCTCTGCCATGGATGATGCAGAGGATGATCCCATTGGGGGATGCGGGCTTAATCCTGGCCGCAGCGGCCATTTTTCTGTTGGAAGTGGAAGTTGGAAAACGCCCATGTGTCGATTGTTTGCACGCACTAAAGGTCCCTGGGTGGTCCTTGGACCACCCAGAGAGCTTTAACGCATTAATGTGTAGCCGTCTATTACAGCATGCCTCATAGCCTGAGATTTGCTTCAGTGCATTCAATTTTTTTAGATTTGAACTATGTACGCTTGACACAAAAGTTGCCCTTGAACTGTATAGTGGCACCATCTGCCGCAACTACTTTTTGGCTAGCTTGATTAAGTCTGTCCCATGTTGTTGGTGGAACAGGGGTGAGACAGCGTTGCGTCTGCATCTTTTACGGCAGGAAACCGGTGGTGCCTGGAGCACAGCTGCCGGGTGGTGAAGCAACTGGTTGCTGCTGCTGCTGCCACTAGCCGACGCGATGGAGACCAACCCGTTCTTTCGAGGCATCCTGGGCCAGGCACTCCCGCGACCTCTACTCAGGGGACCCCCCGAGCCTAGGTGGGTTTGGACGCGACCAATCACATGGGCCTGTCTCGCCTCGCTTTTGTGTACGCCACACTAGCTGTGAGCAAAATTCACGCATTGCCTCACCTTTACTAAACCTGTTCTCTACATCTGAAAGTATTTGGAGAACATGACCAACACGCAGTCTGTGCATTTATTGTGTGCTTAATATCCCAAAAGTAGGGTTGCCACTTTTGGCTGGATTTGTTTTAGTTGCATCAGTAAAAGCATTCCATGGCCGTCTCTGTAGCACAAGGCCTCTTGATGTCTTTAAAGGAGCCATGAAGACAAAATACAAGACAAAGACTGCTTAGCCCCGATAACAATGATACCAATATCATCGCAATCTTCGAAAAAATAACAGAGGTATTGAAGAAAACGTGTGAAGCAGTCGTGACCCCCTAGCCAATTTCCCGCAACTTTTCTATGACGTCGCGGAACCTTGTTTGTGCGATTGGCGGTCGCCTAACTGACCTGTCGCGACGACACATGACTGGACGTCTGTAATGGGGCCTCTAGTTCCATTTGACCGCATCACTTGAATGCTAACGTGCAGTTAAAGGAGCCATGAAGAGAAAACACAAGTTTGGTTAATTCAGAAGATTGCCTCGTTAGAATCATACTGACACCACTTTTAACGTAAACTTCGGCCATATAAGCTACATAATTAAGAAAAAAGGAAATGGCCATGCGACCCACCAGCTCATTTCCCGCAACAGAACCTATGATGTCATTCGAGCCAGCTCTGCGATTGGCGGAGGCCGGCAGAAGCAGACGCAAATTAGGTAGAGCTTACAAACTAGCCGAATGAGCGATTTGCGCGTAAATTTAGGGCACATTCTTTACAAAGGAATAAGAATGATGGGACAAACAGTGGAAGTTACGAAAGCACATGTAAACATAGAAGTACTGATGCGTACTGCTGTTCGTACTGCGCACAGCATGCTTGGTTTTGCTGCACAGCACTACGGGGCTTGGGGTTGTCTCAGACGACACTGGCCGATTGACGCAAGCAACGGTGTCTTACGTGACCACATTTGTCGAGCGAGCACTGTTTCAGGGAACGAATATTTTCTCCCAAAACAAAATAAAGCCAGGATTAAATACGGGCAAAAACAAACCAAACGCTTGCCACGGTATGGTGGCGCCATCTAGGTTCGGGAAACGTAAAAAAACGTGGGAACAAACCAACACCGCTGTATAGGGCGTAGACACCCTTTCAACGGTCCCGTGCCGCCACGATTGGGCCAACGTGCTCAACGCGTTGTTCTTTTCGTTTCCCACGAGACCTAGCAATGCGAAACAGACAATATGATTCAAACTTCTTCAGTAAACCGCGTTGCGGCGATAATTTTAGCACGGTTTTGACACAATGACTTGCTTCGGCGGCAAGCGAGCGACCCAAAATGGCGGCGCCAGGGTATACGTGTCTCTACCCTGTACGGCGGATGCGTGAATGAAGGTATTCTAGGCTGCAGAGCGGTCGGTTCCTGCGATGTCATTGCAGACCCCGAAAACAAACGATTTAGCGGGGAAATCAAAATTTTAACCTAAATTGTTTAACTTCTCAGTGAATAAAGCATCGTTTGTATCCGGACAAGCGCTGGGGGCACTATAAAACACGAAATCTTTCGAATAAAACAAACTTGCATCTCTTCATGGCTCCTTTAACGCACTGAAAATTGTTTTATTGTTGTTCCGTATGACATCATTCTTGCTCATAACAACACGTCACTGTGGCGCAAAATTTGAGTTTTTAAATACTTCTTGCTTTTTTTTTTTTTTCATTAAAAAACATCTTTTTCTGGCTGTAATGGAGCTGAGTGAGATACTGAATTCTAGTTCTTTCAAATTAAACAAAGTTGTATTTTTTCTGCATGGCTCCTTTAAGGCATTCAATAACTGCTTTTGGAGCATAGGGTGCCATTTGTGAAAGCTATAACACCCTGTGCTGAGGTGTGCAGTGATGACAGAAAAATTGCTTTGATGCACATCCCATCCCCACCATGAGCTCAGTTGTCTTTGTTTTCTTTATTATTATTATTATTATTGTTGTTATTATTATTACTATTTAGGATAACACTGGCAGCTGTTCCGCTCTCCAGAGAGCAATCTCATTGTTTTTGAATTGGTGCTCACGCAACACCACCTTTTCAACACATCTAAAACTAAGTTAATGACATACACAAGAAAAACTGACATCTTGTTCTCCCACAGCATCACTGGTGAATTACTACCATGTGGGCTGGAGTTTAATGACCTAGGTGTCAATTTCGACAGTAAGCTGAGCTTCTCCCTGCATATAGAGGTAATTACTCATAGAGCTCTTCGATGTCTAAAAAGTTCAAAGAGCCGAATTCTCTTCTCGAGCTCTACTCATTTATATGTCATCCTCAGATTGAGTATGCAGCTGTGGTCTGGAATAGAACGAGCAAAACCAACCACATGCTTATCGAAAAAATCCAAAATAAGTTCATATCTGTCTGAGTCTTTGACCATCGCTTCACTGATAGTAGTAAATATAACTGCGGATCATTTTTTCCATTGACGCTATCATGCTTAACCTCCAGGTGGAATAGGGCTGACCTACTCTTCCTCTTTAAAATTATTCACGGAATAGTGTTTTGGGGTGAGCTGCTACAACATGTACCTCTTACATGCCACAAAAGTGGACCAGAAAACATTGTACCTTTTACAGTCCCAAATGTAAGCGTGACTTGTGCCCTATGTTCCGATTGCAATCCAGTACATTCTGTGATTTTAGCATAGAACACGACCAAGACCGTTTTTTTTTTTTCTCTCTCT
Organism: Haemaphysalis longicornis; assembly: GCF_048455015.1. Taxonomy (NCBI): domain Eukaryota; kingdom Metazoa; phylum Arthropoda; class Arachnida; order Ixodida; family Ixodidae; genus Haemaphysalis; species Haemaphysalis longicornis. Next base: position 253,366,192 of record NW_027526295.1, read on the forward strand.
CTCTCTTTTCTTTATTAACTTTTTTTCTTGTCGCGTATTCTATCGTTAAGTTTGTGTGTGTATGAGTGGGTGCTTGTAAATGTGTGTTTATGTCAAAGTGTGTAGTTTTCTTCGTATCTAACCACCAATATTATTTTCCTTATGAGATACGGACATCATGTACCCTGTGTTTGTTTCCGTGCGGCAGCCCAAAGGTGCCCCCCTCCTGCTGTTCCTGGGCATGCAAATAAATGACTTATTATTATTATTATTATTATTATTATTATTATTATTATTATTATTATTATTATTATTATTATTATTATTAAAAAAGGATGGCCACTCAGGGAATAGCAAAGTATTTACCACTGTGTTGGGGGTATTGTTTTGGTAGTTTATTTTGTTCACTCTAAACGTAGCCCTAATTGGGGCTAGTGCGAGTTTTCAAGTTCTCATAAAGTATGTCTCTGTGACCACTTCTTGTTGCTGTTACTAAGGGATCCTGTTGTCCTCACACCGCCCATCTCCAAAAAAAGAAGTGATCCAGGAATTTTTCAGTTTTGTGGGACCAGCATCAGCACCAACTTTTACACACAGAGCTCATCGATAAAGCAGCTATTACTCGCAGGTGATAGTACTTGGCGCCGTCCGAAGCCAACAAAAAAAAAATCATGTCAAGAACATGTTTTGATTAAATTTTCACAAATTACAATTCATTTAGAAAACACTGCTTATGTTGTTCAGGCTATGTGCTCAGATCCCTAGCATTTTCAGTTTCTAAGGATTATGTCAAAAGGACTTGTTGGAACAGAGTGCAAAAAAACAAGGACAGGTGAAAAGAACACACCACAGCACTGATGTTGTTTCTTTCACTTTTCGTTTCGCTTGTTTGATGTCCTTCTTCTTCTTCTTCTTTTCTGCTCAGTTTCTTCCAAAAAATTATGAACCATCTAGCCGCAGCTTGTGCTCTACTGTCAAAGGACAATCTCAGGGTCTGGTTGAAAGACCTGGCTTCACTGGTTTTCCTTACGGAAGCATTGGAAAATGTGGTCGTTTTGGGGTTTTTTGTTTTGTTTTATTTTGTTTTGTTTTCACGACAAGCTGTACTGCTTGATGTAATTGACGCAATCTTGTGGCCCCGTAGTTAGTTGAACATGGCTTTCGGGAGGAAACTTAGGGAACTGCGTAATTTTTTAACTTGCGAACTTTATTGAGATTGCGTTCAACATATAGCATCGTTAATCTGTCTGTGCCTAGGTACTGTTCCTCTATGTGTAACAAATTCCTGCACAATTGTGGCTTAGGACAATAAGCACGGATAAGCACTGGATTAAAATTTTAATATAAAATAAGCTTTAAAAGAAAAAAAAAACGCTAAACTTCACTGAAATGCGAACAACAAAGCACCCGAAATTGTGGTCGTAAATCCGCCGGATGGTTGTCGTGGTTGCTGCCGGCTAATACAGAAGTGCACGTTTGCATAGTGGGCGGGCAGTCGTCAGCTTGGGTGAGTCTTTGCACTCTCTTGAAATCTTATCTGCGCATTGTGTGCATTGTCAGGGACAGATTTGGCTGCTCTCCTGGAGAACAAAATTGCTTTCCTGAAACCCAGGCGACGACGACTGCATTGGCAATCTCAGTGCAGGGTCTCTTTTCTTGATTGGAAGAATACAAAGTTCTATTGCTGCGTTCATGTCGATGAGCTGGGTTCTGTGAAAATAGCTTTTTCGCATTTCGTACGCTTTTGTTTGGTGTAACAGTAAATTTCATTGTGCGAGCTGCTGTGCATTTTGAAAAAAGCTGTGTGTGAGAGTTGCTATCCAATATCGGTCAGTATAAAGGAACGATTGCTCACTCACTGTAGTGGAACAATAAATGTTCACATGACGGGAGGCTGCTCATCAGCATGGTGTTACTTAGCCCCATGCTCTGTATAAGCCGTGTAAACATACATTTTGTCGAGCACTGTTGCTGGCGGGCTACATACAATAGAGCTATTCAAAAAACGTTCTCTTCTTGCCTATACTACTGCTGCATCGCGATAGTGCCCCTGTGACCAAAGTTCATTGTGACTACAGTAAAAGCTCGTTAATACGAACTCGAGGGGTAACATAGAATTGTTTGAATTAAGTGAAGTTCGAATAAGCGGGAGGGTGCTAGAATGAATAAACGTCGCACCACACTGCGTGGACAGAACACAAAAAGCCACCTCTGGACTTGTTATCTCGGATAAGGCGCTACTACATGTTTGTGGCAGATGACTTTGTAAATGATGTTCATGGAGCTCGAACAGCAAACAAAATTAATTGCTCAGTCTGCTGCGGAAGCGAAATACTGTCGCCGCAGCGTAGCGTGTGCACTACGCTGTTGTTTTTGTTTTATTGTTTTGCATCTTTAGTAAATTTGGTTTGGTTTAGATTTACAACACGTTGTAATCCTCTGGGCCGACTTATGCGAGGAGTGATGGAAACCAGGCGATCCTTGTTCAAATTAACCGTTTCGGATACCAACGCGTTTGAATTGGAGAAGTTTTCACCCATTGAAATATACTGGGCTGTGCCGGGACCATGGCGCCAGTTCGCATTAACCGCAAGTTCAAATTACCGAGCTTTCACTGTACTTTGTATTTAGTTTGGCCTCGTTTTAAAGTAAACTGCTTCTCTTGTTGCTTCAGCTCAGTTTCTTAGCTTTTGACATGAGGAATGATTTTCAGGGGGGAGATTCACACACACTGTTTTCGTTACTGGCCTACTCGTGACGTTGTACAAGGCTAACTGCTTGCACCTATTGTTCTTCTTATGTTTGCTGCTCGTTTCTTTCTCTTTCTTCCCTTGGTTCTCAGGAGGCGTCACGAGCGACCTGAGCCTTCTGCCATTGCCTTGGAAACAATGGAAGTAGAAGATCTTTCAGTAAAGTGAGTTATTTTTTTTTTTTTTAAGGTTCTTCCATTCTTGCCACAGTGGATAAAGGAAATTTGTGCTACTGGGCATCAGATTGCGGGATGCATTGATGGGTGTGGAGCAGTATTTCTGCTGGAGGCCAGATACAAAAAAAAAAAATAGAGGGTACAACTCCAGGTGGTGCAAATCAACCCACAGCACCCCCCCCTCTTCAGTACACAAAGCCCCCAATTGGGATTGCTGACCCATGATTATGCTTTCGACTCTGAAAGGGTGTGTAAACAAACGAATTGTGGCAGCTGCTCATTGTCAGTGAGCTGAAGTATGGTAGGGGGGGCATTTTTACCCGAAGCGAGGTCTTTGTGAGATTTGTGAAGGCTTTCAGGTTTTAGGTGCGGGCACGCAAGGTTGTTCTAATTAATGTCTTTGTGATGCATTTGTTTCTTTTCCTGATTTTAGGCAAATGAGTTATCTCTGTGGAATAGAGCTTAGCAATTAATTTCCTTTTTATAGTTGTTGATTTCTGTATAGTAATAGGTGTCATAACCAGTGAAGAATGTTCATGTGTACCTGCAACAGTGTGCTTTCCCCACAGAGCATCTTGAGAATCTGGACAGTATGATGTGTCCCGAAAGCTCTCGTTTATTTGTGCATTCTTAAGCAGTTTTGGGTGTTTCTTTTTCAGCAAATTGGATTTTGAATCTCGCATTGCGACCATTGTTGGCCTGCGCGCTTACCAATTCCTCTGAAAGAGTGATCTAACCCCGAGGCCTCCTCTCCTCTGGCTCGCAGGAAGGAGTCCGTCTCGTCCTCGCCTGCCCTGGCCGCCCCCGTGCTGCCGCCGCCCCTTCCCGAGGTGGTGCGCAGCTCGGGGGGACGGCGCAAGGCGGGCCTGGGGCCCCAGCGGCTGGGCCCCGACGACATCATTGTGCTCTCGGACGAGGAGAACAGCCGCCTCAACGGCCACCGGCTGGTCAACGGGGCCACGGGCAGCAGCGGCTGGCAGCCGCAGCCACAGCCACAGCCACAGCCGCCCCTGTCCCAGCAGGAGCTGGCGGCACGACGCGCCCTGGTGCGGAGCCTGCGCCAGGAGCTCCGCAACGAGGAGATGAAGCTCGTCCTGCTCAAGAAGGTCTGCTCTCGGTCCCTCTTGCTTGCCGCTCTGGGGCGGTTTCGAGCAGTGGGCAGTGCAAAACTGCTCTCGCAATAGAAAATCTGTGATCAAATAGCATAATGGAGCCGCTACCGGGCACTTCTGAACAGTCTGAAATGGCAAATAAAAGAGGCCTTTTGCCACAGTTTCCAGGACCTTCACATCGCAGGCTTTAAAGTTCTTGGGCTTCACTTTAAATTTGCATGTTTTAAGGAGGATAGGGCTTGTGCTGCTGCAAATTAATTTCTCTATGGGGGTTATATAAATTCATCCCATGTGAAGCAGAATGAGATTTGAAAGGAGGGCAGTTTAACTGTAGACCAAGAACAGTATGCAGGTACAGAAGTCGTACAATGCAGCCAGCTTGTAACAATGGTACATAATAATGAGGGATATAAAATATGATAAAAATATGATCTTGTTTGCCATTCTTGCCATTGTTTGTTATGAAACCATTGCACTGAATTGCAGTTGTCTTCAGCTAAAGAAAAGAAAGATTGTGAATAGTCCAGTCGGGGAGGAAATCGAAGTTAAACTAGTTAAAAGAGCATCGTGTTTCTAGGCCTAGTTTTTCCGATTATTGGTGTTGAGTTGGCGCACTGACCAGTTGCAAAATTCGACCACCTAGGCCTAGTGGAGTTGGTGGAAGCTCAACTTGGGGTATCTCAGTTCAGCCACAGCTGGAATGTTCAATTGCTGTGTAGCTGGTGGTGGCGTGTCCCCGTGTGAAAGCGGCGTTGCCTGTCCTTCAGAACCAGGCACACACCAAATGGGCAATCCCGATTCAGTTTCAGCACACTGCCTCTTTGTCTGGCCCACAGGTGCGACAAAGCCAGCTGCTACAGCGGACCGAGCCGGCGCGGCCCCTGCCACCTGCACCGTCTCCAAGTCCTGCGTCTTCGCGGTCCTCTTCCACAGTCGTGCCGACAGCGGCGCCTCCGTTGGCGCCTCCGCCTCGGAGTGCGCCCACCGTGGTCGCCAACCCGGGCCAGAGCCTGGGCGCTTCGGGCAAGATGGCCCTGAGCAACCACCACCATCACCATCACCACCACCACCACCACCATCACCACCATCAGCAGCAGCAGCAACAGCAGCAGCTACAACAGCAGCAGCAACACCACCACCACCAGGGGGCCAACAGTCGGGGAACAGCGGACCTGATGGGCGTGAATGCCAGGGTGAGCCGCAGGCGGGGGCAGCTGCATTTCCCTTTATTTTCCACTTGCAGCTGCTACTTCCTGCTGTGTTACAGGGCAGATGGGGGCATCAATTTGTGGCATGAAACCAGACTTCCTTTTCTCTTCATGGGTGGTGGCATTGGGCAGCGGCTAAAAAAAAAGGCTTGCCTTAGGTTGACCACATACTCATCCCCTTCCCAACTTAGTGAGAGTCTTGTATCTGTCTAGCTGTTAGGTCCCATCAGCTGTCCAAAAACAGCTCAGTGAGTACCATACTTGCGTTGTAGCAGTGCTTCTTCAGTAGGAACGATTGGGGTGCACATTGCACCACATTCTAAGGTTTTTGTGCAGTCAAGATCACCGCCCATAGAGTTGCGTTGGCATTCACTGCCTCAGCTGATAACGATGATGTCTGTTCTGGAGAGTCGCCCCTGCAGTGCTTGGGTGTGCATGGTTTTAGTGATGGTTGGAAAAGGTATGCTCACCAAGAGGCAGTGAGCGGGCACAGTAGAGCTCCTTTTCGTGAACTTGCATGTCTGGTGGCGTCTGCCGATTCCATCAAAATTTAACGACTGAGTTGTGGTTTTAAATTGGGTGGTGCAAGCTCCTGATGTAAGGATAAGGGATTGGGACGTGGTTATGTACTGTCAACTGGCACACTCGTCCCAATTGTTCTGCAGCACCCCTTGAATTGCGTTGTAGCCTTTGGTTGTAGAAATGTTACCTCAAACCTTTTGAGAAATAGCCCCAACTCTGTCCAGCACAAGTTCCTCCTGATTTTTGGAGAAATGAAGAGCTGGCTTCTTAATTTTTTTCGTTCCGTAGGAGGGGCGTCTGCACGGTTGGTTATGTTTCTGGTCACAGGGATTCAATAACAATCAGTGCCGCTGGCCTGCCATCGCACCTGCCCTACTGCTTAACTTCTGGTGCAAGGTTTGAGCCTATCTCCTTCCAAAACGTTCATCAGGATAAACAAGAAAGCATGCTGTGACTCCCTTTGCCCCTTCCAGCTTTTTGAGAGAGGCACATAGGTAGGGTTCACAGTCACACCACGTGTCTACTTTTTACTCGCCTTCTACTTCAGTATTTGTGCCATCTTTCGTCTAATTTGGTAGCACTAAAAGTGTGCTGTGTTCCCGAACTTGAACGAGCCTGTCAGCGACATGTGGTTGGCTGTGAACAAGGCGATTAAAGAGTGGACCTCGGGCAGGTGCAAAGTGTCGCCTCCTCCGCTCGATTGCAGCTGCGCAACCAGGGCCCTTCCCCAAGCAGTGTGCTCCAGGGAAGCCTCAGTTCGGGGGCTGCTGCGCTGCGAGCCAGCAGCAACAGCTCCGCCAACGTGGGGTCGCTGCAGCAGAACGTGCTCCGGCTGCCAGCCAACGCAGCGGCCGCGGGCATGAACAACCTGGCCGCCTCACTGTCCCGGGTGGGGCCTCATGGCACGCCGCATTTCAGCAGCAACCACTCGGCGCCTGGGGCACACCAAGTCGGCAGCACAGCCAGCCAGCCTCCACAGCCTCAGGTAGAGAGGGGCCACGTGCAAGGGGGGCGTTCGATCAGCTTGTTTTCTAACAGAATCGAATGTTGTGAAAAACATGCAGCCGTTGTTGATCCTCGTGTGAATAGCCACGTTGGCTGAAGACTAGTGCTAATCAACACGAGGCCATGGTTTTGGCTGTCAGCCAAGTCGTGGCTGCTTTTTGGGTGGAGCCAAAGGGGAAAATGCTGGTGTTTGCAGGATTTGAGGTTGCTTTAAAAATCCCCATGTGGTCCAAAATGATCCGCCACCCTCTACTACGGCACATTGCTTCCCAATTTTTAGTGCAGTAGCTCTACTAGGCTTGCAAAGTGGATTTCCCCTTTGTTTGTATGAAGCGTCTTCAAAGCTAGTGGGTAGAGAAAAAAGAAACACGAAAAGGGTTGGGGCTGAACCTGGGTTCTCTAGGTTGCAAGGATGTTGTCTTGCCAATTATGCCACACTGGGTAGTGGTTCCCTCAAACACCGGTTGCAGCATTACACCTGAAGATCGGTGTGGTGTTCTAGACAGGCTGTCGGAACGAAATAATCAATAACCTTTCGGTTGCGTTTTCTTTCCGACCAAACATATCGTGTTTTTTGTTGTTGTTGTTGTTTGTTTGTTTGTTTGCTTATCGTTTTTCGTTTCCGGTTTTTGTTCCATTCCGGCACCCTGCTTCGAGCAATGTCTTGATGGCACGACACCAATAAACGAGCTCCTTATGCAGGTTTTTGTAGTTCAAACCGTAGAGTACAGTCAAAACTCGATCTAACGAAACCCGATCTTAAGAATTTCCTGATCTAACGAACAAATTCGGATTACCCAGCAGGTGCCTATATGGCTCTATCCTCAATGAACTCTGACTAGCAAAATAGATTCTGCACCATTCCCCATTTAATGAAGTATTTCAAGAAATAAACTAATCTGAAAAGGAGCAATTTCGAATGTCTTTCGTCAGAATTCCACAACTATTTCGCCACGTGAGAAAAAAACGAGGCATCTAGAATTGATTTTACGGAGCTCTGTGAGGTAAACTCGGCAGTCCCGGCTTTCAATCACTGTTACTTGATGGCGCCAGCAGTGGCGGCGGTGCTTGCTTCACGTCCTGCGCCCGCTACACGCCAGGTGATGGACATTATTGTCATGCTCAGGCACTTTTCTGGAGCTCACTAAGGAAGTGAGGATGTGTTGAACGCACTTTCGTGCTACGAAAAGTTTGTCTACCCAATGGTAACACAGCAGACACAGGCAAAAATTGCCCCTCTCTCTCTCCAGGCGTTCTATTACTTTCACCATGAACTTTTAGAACTGTGCTGAATAATCGACAGGCGAGTGCCGCGGGTGTCGCAACTACGATGCCATGGTGGCTGCTGGGATGCGCATCCCTTTAGGCATCAAATTTATAGAATCAACTGCTTGTAAAATGACTGTCCAGTTTTACGAAGTTCTCGATTTAACAAAACATTTTGCGGTTAGATCGGGTTTTAATTGTATTTTATAAACAAACCCACCGCAGAGGCTCTCCGCAGACCCCGTCTTTTCCCTGATTTTCCAGTAAAGCATTGTGCTGCTGAGCCTGGAGATGTGGATTCAATTCCGGCTGTAGTGGCCATTTTTCTGACATGGTTGAAGAAAAGGGATAACGCCAGGGTGTTGAGATTTTGGCGCACAGTAAAGACCTCCAGGGGGTCTAAATTAATCAGTTACCCCCCACCCCCACCCCATTTCCCAGGTGTAGCTTCTGTGCATGAAACGCCTAAATATAAAATAAATATATTACGGTGGCTTCATTTGTGACAACCAATGCTTCTGCTACTGTGCTAGGATAAGAGCGTACCCCCATGATGGTACCCACATAACTGGGCCTCTCTACAAGAATGCCTCCCATGCTCCCCTGTTCCTTTTCTTGTTCCCTTTCTGTGCAGTGCTACTGCATTCAAAACACGTTATCACCGACCTATTCACTACTCTTGCACAATGCTATTTACCTTATGCCTGAGGTTGTTTAGGCTGTGCAATGCATGGCAGATATTAGTGGAGGCAACACATTGTAGAACACAAGAAACTGTGGCAGTAGGGGGACCAGCTGGGGGTCCCACCCTGAAAATCAAAAGCTGCTGTCTCTTCTTGAAGGAAATCTTTAATTCCGAACTGTTTGGTCAGGGTAACGTAGATAGTAATGTTGTCTTTTCATATTTGGGAAGGCAGTTATTTCATAATTATTGGTTTCATTATTGTGCAAACGTGGCTTTTGACAATTTTTATCATGCTGTATGGCTGTGACGTCACGTGCAGTGCTTGGAAGCAGTATTTAGGTGCTCGCGTGCACCAGAGCTCTCGATGGAGGAAGTGACGAGAGCTGCCTGCGCTCTGTTGCAGGGGACGCCGCCGAGCCTGAGCCCGGCGGTGGACAACCAGAGCCCCGCGCAGCGCCAGGCGGCGGCCAAGCTGGCCCTGCGCAAGCAGCTGGAGAAGACGCTGCTTCAGATCCCGCCGCCCAAGCCCCCACCGCCCGAGATGCACTTTGTGCCCAACGCGAGCAGCCCCGAGTTTGTGTACCTGCTGGGGCTGGAGACAGTGGTGGGCTTCCTGACCGAGGGGGAGGCCGGCGCGCGGGCGGCGCCCCCCGAGCCCTTCGCCTGCAGCCAGTGCGGCCTGGACTTCACGCCCGTGTGGAAGTGGCAGGACACGCGGCGCGCGGGGGGCCGCCCCGCAGTCATCTGCGAGGCGTGCGTCACCTCCAACCTGAAGAAGGCGCTCAAGGCGGAGCACACGCACCGCCTCAAGACGGCCTTCGTCAAGGCCCTGCAGCAGGAGCAGGAGATCGAGCAGCGCCTAGCCGGGGGCGGCGTGGCCCCCTCGCCCCCGCCCGCCTCCACCCCGCCCCCCGCCGCCCACTCGCCCCGCCTGGGCTCCTCGGCCGGGGGCGGGGCCGGCGGGTTCCTGCCCAAGCTGAGCGCCCAGCAGCTGCTCCAGGCACAGCAGCTGCAGCAGCAGCTGGCCTCCCTGCCGGGGGCCCAGCCCGGCGGCGGGGGACCCCAGCCCGCCCACGTGCTGCCCTTCGGGCCCCTGCTGGCCGCCTACTCCTACCAGATGCTGAGCGCTGCTGGCGCGGCAGGCGCGGCCGGGAAGCTGCCGCCTGCCGCCGATCTCCACCGGCAGTACCTGCTCGACATGATCCCGCCACGCTCCATGGCCCAGGGCTCGCTCAACTGGAAGACGTGATGACTCTGTGCCACGTGGGTGTGCCAGCTGAAGAATGAGTCCCACTGCCTGCCCGGCCGGCAGCGGTGGAAGAGTCTCCCCGAGGTGTCCTTCCCATCTGCAGGGGGAAGCGGATGGCAGGTCGAGGTTACGTGGCCGTGGCGAAGCGGTGCGTTGAGACTGGTGACGCCCCCCTGCCCAGTGGGGAGAACTCGCAGTTCTGAGTTTGGTGGGAGCCGCTGAGGTGGGGGGGCCAGGTGCGGCGGAGAGGAGGACGCTTTTCACACATGTTGGGAGGAGTGGCGAGCGAGGCGGACCTGTCGCATATTTGTCAGTGCAAGGGCGCATCACGGACTTTATTGCCTGGTTTTCTTATGCCCACGAGGGCAGTATTTAAGCTCTCTAAGTTTTTTCTTCCCCTTTCTCTGCCAACTTTCCTTGCCTTCACGTTTCTTTCTCCATACGTGTGCAGGTATGTGTGTGTATGTGTGTGCACATGCGTACGTTGCAGTCTTCGTGTCGGCACTTGCAGTGGCCGCTGCAGGTGTTGCTTTGTTTTTGTTGTCACCACGCAAAATACCCGGAGTTGGGGCTGTGGAAACCAGTTAGCCTGGGCTAAGGATTTTGTAAACGGAGATTCTGGATGACAGCTTCAATAAAGGGTGATCCAGTGGAGGGTAGCCCTCCAAAAAACTGTGTGATAACTTTCTCTGTCCCTCAATACAAGCAGCCGTAGCTTGCGTTTGCACGAGGCATGTAGACCAGTGCTGGCCTGTTGGCACAGGCTAGCTCAGTTGCAACGGCTGCGAGGTGCTGACTAGTGAGGGGGGAAAAAAAACACCCACACAGAATTGCAGAAATCGTTGCATTGACGATTATGTTACCACATGGACCATAGTGCCCCATTTCTTCAATACCTTTTGGAGTCTATTTTACTACCATGCAGTGTTACATAAGAATGCTTTTAAGCCCCTTGTGGCCTTTGTCAGGCCATGCCCGACACGGCTGTATGCAGAAACACGGCCGTATCGGTCCGCTGTTGGGGTATGCCTGACTTGAGTGTTAAAGATTAAATTTTGCGATTTTTCTCACTTTTTTTCTCACACATGGGTGAAAGCTTTGGACCGGAAAGGTTTAATGACCACTACAAATCTTTTAGTGAGCCGGTGCACGCCAGCTCATTAGCAATTGGTGATGCTTGTGAAAGCAATGCTCCCTCCTATCGACAATTCTTTCACTATACATAACTATGTTGGTGGCAGTCAGCGTTTTGGAACTTGCTAAAAAGTGCCACACTCATTTGCAATTCCAAGCATATTGTCAACCTTCAGGTCCGGTTGCGCAATTTACTTGTTAATGAAAGGAAATTCTCCCTTGCAGCGATGCGCAACGCACATTTGTTCAGCTTAGAGTAATTTGTTTGCTTAGCCTTTGTGCACCTATTTTGCCTGTCATCCTTTTTTTTCCCCCCTGTTACTAGTGCTACATGCTCTAAAATGAGAAGTCGCATGCATTTCACAGTGCGAAAAATTTGAAGCACTTGGTCATGTGCGAAGCGGCACCATGCTACTCGTACTCCCAGCGACTTCCCTTTTTCTTTCTTTTAAAAAGCCTTACACATTTGGCATTTCCTTGAGGGGTTCTGCTTGACGGGATTTGGAGGGATCTGGCATGGGGAATGGGCATATTTGGTCGCCCTTAAGCGTATCAGAGGTGGTCTAAGTCTTCCTCTCACACAGCATTCTTGCACAAGGGCTGTCTCTTCCACGCTCTTAGGCTCGTTGAAAAAGCCTTTCGTCTTGGTCAAAATACATGCGATATCTCCGCTGCCCAGGTCTCTGCTCCCACCAAACCACAACTTTGGTGCTGTAGTTGGTGCGGCCATTGAAGCCATTTCAGATGATTCCGTGGTTCATTGAGGCAGAGTGCAATATCGCGAGCAATAGCGCTTTCTGCTGCTATGAAAAATGGTGATTAAATGCTGCTACAAAAAAAACTTTGTATAGACATAGACATGCATGAACTTCTTACGGGTTGTAAATGTGACAACATTAATGTCCAATTGAACACCGCAGAGCACCATCGCTCACTGGTGACTGCTGCACCACTGGCCAAGAGAAGCTCTCCACTTTTCACATGCTGTGCGCATGCCCATGCATTGCTTAGCAGTACACACTTTCTGTAGTTTTATTTATGAAGCACATGGCACACTCCTTTTAGGAGCCAGAATATTCACTCAGCATTTCTGGCACTGTGCCTCTTTCCCTCAATGAGACACTAACGTTTTCAATCTTAGCCCGGAAGAAAGAGAAAGTTACACCAATTACTCCGTGAACCTACGTGCACTGGCCATCTTGATTTTGTGCATTGTTGCTGAACTACGCCACAAATTTTCAGTTGTGAATTTAGCACATTTCGTAATTTGGTGAAACGAAAGCAGTACTGCGTAACAGTGGTAGTAACAAGAATGAGTAAAATACTAAGGGCCCGCATCAATTTATCACAGTGATTCTCTTTTAGTGAAGCCGCTTTTTCCAAATAATAGCTCTATGTGGAAGTCAACGTGCTTACGACCAAGTATGTGCGCTTGGAATATGCTTATTCCAGTCATACCTACGGCCAAGAATGTTTCTTTCATTTCGAAAGGTGAGTATTTGAAGCACGCAGTCATGAGTGAACTTCTTTATAGTAGCAGATGAAGTGCAGGACGCAAAGCATGTTTGGTACATTTTCTCCTGTAGTGAGACATAGTACCACAGAGCCAGTTGTGTGTCATAGTGCAGTGTTGACTCACCAAGTTGCCATTGTCACTCCCACCGCGGATCTTGTGTGCAGTCAAGACGAAAAGGCAGATCTGTTGGGCAGTGAACTTGAAGTGGAACTCGTAGTACAGAGACCCGAAGCACCTTTCACAGTAAAGAAAAGTGTGACTGTCGTATGCAGTGCTTGAATTGATTGCAGAGGGACTTTGGATGCTTGGTTCTTTTCATGTGGGACTAAACTGGCTGCCGAGTGGTAATCGGCAAGGTTTGTTTGTTTGAATTTCAACTTGAAGAAAAGTTTCTGTAGTTTGCCATGCACTTCCACAGCTACTCCAGTGTGACATTTCCAGGGCTTTTCAACTTTTAGCCATCTGCGTCAGCTTGGCGATCCAGAACTTGGGATTCCGGGAGGCACAGTCAGTTACACGCACGCTTTGGTAGCTAGTTTCAAGACACTGTTGCACCACACTTGCAAAAACTATCTCCCCAGTAGATGGCACAGGAGGCTGTATCTTATTTTTCCTTCATCGTTTAGGGACTGTGCATCACAAAACGAGGTAGATACCAAAACTTGCACCTTGCACGCATTTGTGCATCGCATTTGTGGTTGCACCACAATCGCAAAAGCAAATAGTGGACCTAGTTTGTGGAGTTGTGTTTTTGTGCCTTAAATGTAAGACTGTGGTTAAAATCGGAAAAGCACAAACTAAAGCAGGTTTTCTGTACAATAATTTAGTGCTTTACTTTCTGAAGATGCAGCAGGCTGATTTGTTTGAAAGTGAAGAACTGTGAAGGAGACGCCCAAAGTGAAGTGATCAGGCGCCCTGATGTAGGCGGGACACGTCCCAGTTTTGCGGCTGTGATCCCACTGTCCCGGCTGCCTGCTTATGGGACAGCATTTTGTCTTGCTTTTGGCTGAAAGTATGGAAGCCCTGTGGAACGAATTAAAAGCTGGAGGAATGTAACAGCCAAAAGAAACCGTTTGAGCAGCTTCGAGAAAACAGCACCGACAATGGGACTAGCAAGAAACACACAACACAGTGCCAGTATTGTGTGTTTCTTGATTGGTCCCGGCATCTGAGCTGTTTTCTTGAAATTACAGCTACTGTACCTACAAGCCATTCTACACACCCTTCTGTGTTTGAGGAACAGTAGGTGTACATGCTTCAGCACTTCGAAACAAATGGCGTGCAGTGCAACAATAGAATTCAATCTCCAAGTATGCCTTGGACTTGCCATGAACAAACCCACCAGTGGAAAGCAACTGTGGATACCCACCGTGTTTTTCTTGGCAAATAACGTGGACTGCCGATAAGATGCATGCAGATTTATTTGACGCACTCAAAACAATGCTGATGCTTAAGGTGAATCTGCACATGACGTGTGAGCGGTACTACACTCACATATGAAAAAATGAACTGTTGCGGGCAATTCACTCAAGAAAGAAGTATAGTTTACTGACCAGGAAAAAACCTGGAGGACAAGGAAGGCCGCATGATGCAGATGTAGTAAAACAAAGTGCCACGTTTTTTCTTACACACCCGCTTCCACCCCGTCCTGCTTTGGGGTCTGAGGAATATGGTCACTTTAGCCCAAAGTAATAACAATAACAATAATACTTTATTTCAACCCACTAGGTGTGGGTTGTGCTGGAAAGGCCAAAGGCCCATATCGAAGGGCCCAGCACACCGAAATGTGGCATCAGTGGTCTGCAGAAAGGAAACAAACAATTTGCGTCCATCGAAATCCATGTGATGGAAATTTCCGCCCTTACAAAGCCGTAATACACAGAAAGCAAACTGCAAAGTCGTGGAGGTGACTGATAGACGCCTGGACCACGTCGAGCATGTCAGATACCAGACACAAGGAAGAAATAACTACATTTCATTAAGATCTCCAGTTTGGGTGAGTGAATATAGTGAAGCAAGTTAGCAAGTCAGTGTACGCTATAAAATGCACCGCAAACTTCCATTCGTAAAAACAAACACGGTGGTGGGAAATAATGGACCATTACTGCCAGGGCCGTACCCAGAAGGGGGTTTGGGGGTTCGAACCCCTTCCGAAATCTCTTCCAGGCAGCTCGTAAGCAATACTTACTGTTGCTTTCAGCAAAATTACCCCCTTCCCAAAATCCATAACCCCCCGAAAAAAATTTCTGTGTACGGCCCTGATTACTGCTCTCATCTATCTTACCAGAGTCGCATTCGTTGCTAGCGCCAGAAAAACCCTGGGTAGAAAAGCAGTAAACGCTCGCGTTCGTAGCGCCGCCTGCTGCCTTCTTGCCGCATTCTCATCAGACTCGTGCGAAAATGGCGGACGTCTTAGATTTGGACGGTGGAGAAGACTTCGAAGTTGACGAAGAAGGAGACCGTGAGTTTCGCCAAAACTGTATATTGAAGTGACACCCATTCCCATTATATACTACATCCAATTTTTTGTCAAAATTCAATGTGCACGCGTCGCCCTTGTATCTTGACAGCGCGCACAGCGCAACTGGTTCATGCTCGTATTTACTTCGAATGCCTTCAGTTCTTTCATTGATTCTGTTTCTAAATGCATTGTTATGATCATCTTTATTGTTAACAATTTTACCGACAGACAGTGTCGAATCGACTAGGGATATTATTATAATCCACTGCTCTTTTGCGCCTACAAAAAAAGTCATCTTTCAGGTGCTGCGCATGTCGCTGAGACGTTTGTTGCGAACACTACAAGGCTAGAAATCGCCTTCTTCATTTGTTGTCTGTTACTACAAGGCTAGGAATCGGCTTCTTCATTTGTTGTCTGTTTTTTCAACACTGTGAGCTTTTGTTTACGCATTTTCGTTTAAATATGCCTACCGCTTGACGTGATCAGTGGTTTGTAATTGCGGTATTGATGCCTTTCTGACTGTTCTCACCATTGCCTGTTCCAGAGAGTGTCCAGAAACTTAAAGAAAGGGCCCGCAAAAGGAAAGGAAGGGGTTTCGGATCAGGTAAGCAGCGTTCCCGAGTTCCTAGTCGTTCAATTCGTCCAGGTCATCGTTTTATCCGGGACCCTGTCGCCCACTCTTTTTTTGCAGATGGCACCGCCAGGGAAGACATCCGAGACTATGATGCCATGGAAGTTGATGATAATGACAAGCCAGGCCCGCAAAGATGTAAGTGACTGCACTTTATCACTGTCGCGCACAACTATGTGCTATCATGTAACGCTGTTGGTAGTACATCATCCCGAATTTCGTCGATTTCGTGCAAATGTTTAGCACACGAAAAGCCCGTACTACATGGTGCGAATTTGCGTGCAAATTCGGTGCTCCGGCAGAGCAATCTATTTTTGCAGCTGTGGCAACTTGCCACAGTGGCAAGTTGCAACTGTGGCAACTTGTGGCGGCCAAACTGTTCGTTTCATTCATTTCATTTATTTACACTGCTAGCCCTTAACAGGGTATATGGTCGAAATAGTACATGGTGCATTCTACAGGACGGGTTTAACAATTTTTCATTTTCACTGTATAACTAGCTGAAAACGCTTTACGTTACAACAAAAAACACATACATGCAAACACAGGCTTATAGTATAGCCAAAAATCAAAATGGGTACAATCTTTCGACACAGGATTGTCAAAATAAAACATGTGAAGTTGCACGCTTTGGTACTACTGCGTGCCGATAACACAGCTCGACACGGCCCTCTCAAACGCACCATAGTACGTCGTGGTTCTCATTAATGAAGGTACTGCCGCAATACGCAGAGGCAGTGTGAAGAATAGCAGTGGTGAATAATGGGGCCAATTGTGCGGCTACGCGTTTCAGCGATTGAAGGCTGGATCCTGTACGTGACCGGTGTGCACGAGGAGGCGCAGGAGGACGACATCTACGAGAAGTTTGCTGAGTACGGGGAGATCAAGAACCTGCACCTGAACCTTGACCGGAGGACAGGCTTCCTCAAGGTGGGCCAGCGCTTTCTTGAGTGCGCAGATGTGCGTGTGTGTTATCACCATAATTGTCTGCCAATTATTGTCCACTACAAGACAAATGGTTTTAGCCACCACTTTTAGAGTCAACAGTTGTGTGTTCAGCTTGGCATTGTTTGCTTGGCTGGGGCAACGGCGGAATGTACTAACACAATATTAGAAAGCGTGTTTGGAACCTGGTGGGTGTTGCCTAGCATGCTATTTCTCCTTCCTAACGTGGCATTATTTCCCTCTCTGACCTTCATTGGAAGCCTCCACACCAACTGATCTGATTTTACGAGGTGGGGCACTTAGCCGTCTTGTACAAAAAAAAAATTCATTACAAAACCATTTGTGGCATTCTTTCTTGGCAGTTGTTGTTCCAAGATGTTCACTGCAGGTCTTGGAGGCAGACTAACCTCTTGGTGTGCACATTTATTTGTGCACCAAACATCCGAAATTATTCTCTCTCTTCCTGCTTACATATGTTGTAGAAGCCAGACTGAATTAACTTTTTTGTTTTTCATTTGACGGGGCGTGAGAGGCAGAGGTGCCTAGACAGCAACAAATTCGAAGGTGTTTCACTTTGGCTAATACATTTCTGACTGCACACAGGGCAATGAGTTCCTAAACTTTGTTTGGGTGTCACAATTGAGTTTGCCTTTTTTGACCGCGTCTTTAAGGTGCACCCAGTTGACCAGGGCAATAGTAGTCATGTCAATGTGGGTGCACAGTTTACTGGCTTGCTGCATAATCAGCAGCTGTGAGAGCTCACTCAGCTCTGGTTTTGCATTGACCAAGCGGGTCTTGCATTGTTGCTACTTTGGTAAACAGCATGGAAAGGGGACTGGAGAACAGCTGACAAGCGCTCACTGGGCTTGGTGATATTGAAGGGGTACTGACGGCATTTTTGGGGGTTAATATTTTACAGTTCGCTTCTTTCACCCACTCTGGCTGAAGTATGAACAATTTCTGCCTTGGGGGACGTACTTAAATTTGAGCTTATGTATCATGCTGGCAGGCAGCAGTACACAGCAAATGGACATCAGCGGGATATCCCCTATATGAGGGAAAACAAAGTGATTTAGCAAATTGTGTTAGACATACGGCAGGAACTCGTGATGCCATTTCACATGTGCTGCTCAGCAACATGGCACTGGCAGTGATCACAGACTCATGCTGGCAGTCACTGCTACACGTGTCGTTGCCACGTGCCGAAATGGCATTGTTGGAGAAAACAAAGGTCTGCATGCAGAAAGGGAACTGATAATATGGCCGAGAATCTCAATAATAGCTACGCCATTAGTAAGAGTGGACATCAAATATGTGCCGTGATGGTAGGCCTGAACCCCTTCAGGCCAGGAGTCTGTGGAAGCTGTGATGATGCTGCCATGGGGCCACCCCTCTTTATGTGTGCAAAAAGTCAGTCCCACTTGCAGAACGTGATGATTGGCGTGCACAGGACAAAACTGTCGTGGAATCGCATGCTGTGACTTCTTTTGGCGGTGGGGCTGTGAAAACGCCTCTACTGTATTTTGATGTCCATGGAAAACAGTGATGGAGTAGTGTGTTTCTCATAAATGCACCCTTTGGCTCAAAGCAGTGGAAACTAAAACAGATGATTTTTGTTGCATTCTATCTGATTTTTTATCGTGCACTAAAAAAATTCGATGCCTGTACCTAAAAGTACCATTTCAGAAACTTGGGAAAGTTTGGCAAAGTAGGTAAGAATTGAATTCCTCTGTAGGTGGGTATCGACATATGCTGTCATCGAGTATGCCTTTCCTTTGTAACTTGCGAGCACACTTAATTGCATCAGCAGCAGTGCTTTCGGGGTAATTTAGTCCAATAAAGGAGGTTTTTAGTTCCTGTGCATGTTCCTCGGAATTCCTCCTATCCAGAGCATACCCTATATGATACCTCTGTGCCTGTGAATACGGTGTGCTTGTTTTACAAGGGTGGGAATGGCTGCTGTAGGAGTGAGAGTCCTGTTGAGGGTCAGTAGGCTTTCCTGTACAATGTTGTTGAAATGCTACTTCCACCCAAAAGCAACGTTGCATTGGAAAAAATGTATAGTTTTAGTTGAAATCTGATAGGCAACTTTAATTGAAGGCTTCAGAGTATTTGTTTGCTAGTTTACAGGACCTCAGGGGAACAGCTGCAACTAGTTACACTCGAGCCAGACCTACCAACCAGTACAAGCGGCATAGTGGAGTCTGAAGGCTCATGCGCGGGCGGGTTTGAGTACTCGCTCACGGTAGGCAGGCTCAATAGCTTCCGTTACAAAGAGTGGCGTTATTGCCGCAGAGGTCATAGGTTAGTCGTACAAAAAAAGTACAGCTGTCGCTTATGGTGGAGCGAGAACGGCCCACTCACTGCCTGAGTCATGGGAGCTCAGACTGGGATATCTGTTGTGGCCACGGGGACAAGGTACTGCGGGTGACCAACACCGACCTAATCTCCAAGCAGAGTCGCCGCAAAAACTGCGCACATATCTGAGCTGAGCATTGCGGAAAGAAGGTTTTTCTGTGATGTAGAGTGTTGGAGGGAGACGAGTGAGGGTTGGTAGTGTTTGTCCATTAAAGGAGCCATGAAGAGAAAATGCAAGTTGGTTTTATTCGAAAGATTTCGTGTTTTATAGTGCCCCCAGCGCTTGTCCGGATACAAACGATGCTTTATTCACTGAGAAATTAAACAATTTAAGTTAAAATTTTGATTTTCCCGCTAAATCGTTTGTCTTCGGGGTCTGCAATGACATCACAGGAACCGACCGCTCTGCAGCCTAGAACCCCTTCATTCACGCATCCGCCGTACAGGGTAGAGACACGTATATGCTGGCGCCGCCATTTTGGGTTGCTCGCTCGCCGCCGAAGCAAGTCATTGTGTCAAAAACGCGCTAAAATTATCGCCGCAACGCGGTTTACTGAAGACGTTTGAATCATATTGTCTGTTTCGCGTTGCTAGGTCTCGTGGGAAACGAAAAGAATAAAGCGTTGAGCCCGTTGGCCCAATTGCGGCGGCACGGGACCGTTCAAAGGTTGTCTCCACCCTGTACAGCGGTGTTGGTTTGTTCCCGCGTTTCTTTACGTTACCCGAACCTAGATGGCACCACCATACCGTGGCAAGCGTTTGGTTTGTTTTTGCCCGCATTTAAACTTGGCTTGTTTTTGCTCTGGGAGAAAATATTCGTTCCCTGAAACAGTGCTCGCTCGACAAATGGGGTCACGTAAGACACCGTTGCTTGTGTCAATCGGCCAGTGTCGTCTGAGACAACCCCAAGCCCCGTAGTGCTGTGCAGCTAAACCAAGCATGCTGTGCGCAGTACGAACAGCAGAACGCATCAGTACTTCTATGTTTACATGTGCTTTCGTAACTTCCACTGTTTGTCCCATCATTCTTATTGCTTTGTAAAGAATGTGCCCTAAATTTAAGCGCAAATCGCTCGTTCGTCTAGTTTGTAAGCTCTACCTAATTTGAGTCTGCTTCTGCCAGCCTTCGCCAATCGCAGAGCTTAGCTCATGTGACATCATAGGTTCTGTTGCGGGAAATGAGCTGGTGGGTCGCATGACCATTCCCGTTTTTCCTAATTATGTAGCTTATTTGAGCGAAGTTTACGTTAAAAGTGGTGTCAGTATGATTCTAACGAGACAATCTTTTGAATGAACCAAACTTGTGTTTTCTCTTCATGGCTCCTTTAAGGAGGTATGGTGGGGTAAATGATACATGTTAAATTTAACGTTATATTTCCGGAACGCTTGCAGATATCCGCATCAAATTTGTTGTGCGCAGACAAGATGCCGCTAGGTAAAACATGAAGCACTTTGTCTGGGTGTAGATTGTGTATCTTTCTTGTGGCCCACTCCCAAAATTTCAGGTGTGTTTGTTCATTGAATGTACCTTTTCTCTGGAACAAAAAAGAGGAATGTGATGATATTGCGCTGTGTTATTCTAAATAACCATTGGTTTTATCTGAACTAAAGACATTTGATACTTTATTTGGAGTATGGGCGCAAAAAAATAATGTCACGTCATGCACACAGCTGTAAGAGGGTGCCTTGAGGTATAACTTTTTTGTGCAGTAGTAATATATATTAACGTAATTGTTTTAGTTCAGAATATTTATGATTAGCTGTAGAACGTGTGTGCAAAGTTTCACTGTAATCAAATAAATACTTTCCGAGAAAAGATACATTGAAGTTTAAGAAGTTACAAAAAACTCAATTTGAGAAAAACGAAGTTTTATGTTTGCGTATTGCACAAGTATGCTTAGAATGAACCAGGAGAATACATTTCGCTGCTGGCTTTTTTAGAGGTGTTTCTGAAACCCTTCTTGGTGTTCCTTTTCACCCGTCGTCTTTCTTTGCTTTCGACGGAGCCATAGAATTCTGCCCGGTCAACACGCGCTTTATCCATCCTGTTGAAGGCAATGTCACAAAACACACCTGGAACAATTCCAAGGGCTTCCAGAACTGCTTTCCGTGCGGAATTGCCATCATTGTAGTATGCTACAGCATCATTAGCAGCTGTTTTCACCGTGTCAGCGCTGACAAATGTTGTCTTGAGGCAGCGGCACCAGATGAGTTGGTTCAGTGACTCATTAGTGTTCTGGGTTCTTCCATGGAGACATTTCCTCAGAAGAGCTGGATCTGACAACGCCTTGAACACTGGCTTGAGGACATCCATCACTGCCTCAGGAATGTTGTGTTTGTGGGAGTAGGTTTCGCTTCCCTCAACAAGGCTGCGATTATACGCACACCATGAGGATGGTCCTTTTGTACAGAGTCCGTGCTGGGGCTTGGCATCTGTTCATAACTTGTGAAAGTATATTGCCCACACAGCTCGTCTCATGTTATCTAAACTATCTACATTTTCCCGGATAGCTTTGCCATAGTAAACCTGAAGGGAGTCGATGTCCTTTTCTGAGAGGCGTCCTTTCCCTGAAAGTGGCAGACCATCGGCGAGCTTTTTCCCCTTCCAATTTTTTTTTGAGGTTCCTGAGCCTCGTGCCCATTCGCTTCTGCACGTGTCCTACACATTCATGCGTTTCTATGGCCTTCTTGTAGGGCTGTGAGTCTCTGACAGAAATGTATGCCTTAGTGTCTCCATCACCAATGTAACTTGTGTACTTTAGCTGGTGCATTTCAACAGAGCGTTGAAAAATTTTCACAGCTCCAGCACATTCCATTCCACCAGATGGCCCATCGTAGGTAACTTTACATTCACTCATGTTGTCATCTGTGTGAAGGTTGCGAGCACAGATGTGGCAAAACTTGGATTCTACTTCAAAGTCAAACACCTTTTCTGTGTCAGCCGATATTGCTGCTACGACACCACGTAGTGAAGAATAACCACGCCTCATCCATGTTCTATCCACTGTGACCGCAGTTTCCAGGTCTCCACCAGAGTAGAAGGCCTCTTTCTTAAGTTCTTCAGCAGCTTTTGCCATACTATTTGTCACTGTGGTCGTGGATGCGTCAAGAAGCCTTGCGTTGTACGACACAAACTTTGTTGGTGGTGGCGGTAGATTCAGCACAGCACACATGGTGCGACCCGATGCCAATCCTTTTCCGCAGGTACGAAGGGCGTACACGAACCTTTCATTCACTTCAAATATGTTGCCAGAAGTGCGCCTGGATGTCTCGAGCACATTGCAAGCATCGCACTCGCTGCAGGTGACATTTATAGAGGACGCCAAACTGCTACACCTGTCAAAAGCCTCTTCCAAAATAATTTCTCCCTTGTTGCACTTTTTACACACAGCAACGTTTTGCAAAATGCTACGGAGAAGAGCGAGGTCGATCAGGCGGTAACCAGTCGTACTTGCGCCGTCTACGTCAAAAGATGCACCACCATGCCTCTCACCTAGTTTCGCGAAGCTTGCGCTTCGTCGAGCCGGTTTCTTGCTGTCTTGCTTGGTCGTAAACCGATTACCTTTAAAAGTTCTCTTTTTGGTCCATTTGTTGGATGATCGTGCCATCTTCCGGTATCGCAGTGCGTTTTAAACGCGAAGCGGAGGCAACGCGACCACGACCGTAAACATGGAGGAAAAAAAAGCTTAGGAGAGGCCCCCAGCTATCCCCGCGCATTGGCAAAAGTGTGGAGGAAGTCACGTGTTTTCGGCGGCCATTGGAAGTCGCGTTAGCAACGGCGTCCTAGCAACGGCCCGCCCGCCGTCCGCCAGTCATGGAGGAAAGGCAGCGCCTGCCTTGTCGTCCGATTGCGAAGATTGCTGCTTCGCTTTGCTGCGCTGTGGTCTTGCGGAACTCGAAAAGGATGCTGCGAGTTGCGACAGCTGCGCCGATGTGAATATGTCATTTAATTTCTACTTGCAAGTGCACCTTGTACCGCGTCAAGCTTTTGCTCCGGTCGCGATCACGACACGCCTATTGAAGTGCAGATATTGTGAACGCGCCGTCCCGTCGTACGCGCGGACACCCGTCAGGTAGATTTTGGGGAAGTGATACACGGTGTGCAGTACGTAGGCGACTTGCAACCGAACGATTCGCGACTCAATTTTTTGGTTATCGCCACTGCATCTAGTTTGCTAGGCCGGCAATGCGCGGCAGTGCCTTTGCAATTGTTACAAGGTAGATTCCCAGTTTATATAATTCCATCGTCCTATTACCTTAGTAGGTGTCTGTCTGTTGACTGGAAGACTCGAGCTGTATCTGGAATCTGGATGTTTTTGTGGTCTCGCTCTGTATTTCGCTTTTCGAGACTGCGAGGTTAGTATATGAACGTTTTCAACTGTTATCACCTTGAGTTTATTGACACTGAGACAAGTTGAAACTTGGCGAAAATAAGTTTATTGACGCCACCCACCCTCTCCTTTTTTTTGCTCAATAAAACGTTTTGCTTCCTCCTCCTCCTCCTTCGCAAAAAATTCTATCGAAGGCACGCGAACAACGGTAAAAACATTCCACAATTTTTTAGCTTGAAATCTGCATGAAGTGCTGCTTACATATATATATAGAACGGCCGTTTAATTGACTAGTCATCTCTGGGATTGCCAGTGAAACTGCAACGCAAACTTGGGCACTTTCCAGCACGGCGTTCGCCCACTATTTGCGGCGTTCTCCATCGCTTGGGAACCTATCAACGGCGCCGATTGCAAACAAAGGATGAATGCACACCAATGTACAGTAATACTAGTCAGCGGAATGATGCACTAACCGGTGGAAAGTGACGCCCAATTCCTTGGGTACCGATCGCGACTTGCAGCCTGACACCGAGCCTTGCGGCATTGTTAGAGCGAGCCGCTTCGCAAAACTGCTGCGGCCACAGTGAAGGCCGTGTAACGGTGTAACCGCGCGTTTAGGTTCACGGTCACGCGCTGCAAAACGGCCTTCTACCTGCCTATCAGCTGATTTCCGCCGGCTCGGCGCTGGCAGATGCAGACGACAAGAGAGGCGATGCAGGACGGAGGCGGCGGAGAAGGTGCACCCAGAGAGAGGGAAAAAGAGTCTGCCATTCGACTTACAAAAATGGCGTTTCCGGCTGCGCTGGGTGTGACGTCAGGGCCTCTCCTAAGCTTTTTTTTCCTCCATGACCGTAAACGTGGGAACAATCACAAAAATAGTGTATACTACAAGAGCACCACTAGCGGCAAGTCTCTTAAAGTTAGTCATTTCAAAAATATACGATGATTTAATACGCAACATATACTGGAAACACAGACGCAAGCAAAAAAAAGTGAAATAATGCAGCGAACCGCGAAAAACAACGCTAAACATACCGTCCTCTGAACCGATGTCTCAGCTGTGTCCGCCATTTTTAAACGCCAGGGCGCGCGGCACACTTCAGCGCGGCATTTAAACCGTTTTGAGCGGGCACTTGACGACGCGCTTCGACGGTGTTGTTCCTCATACTGCACTCGATTTTTCTGCGCCAAAATTGCAGATTCGTTTTTTGGCCGGTTTACCCTACCATACCCCTTTAAAGTCAGTACCAGAGGAGAACAGCAACTACTCTTTAGTGCGCACGGTGCAGAGCCGATTTGTGCCATGTGACATTGACCCATGCTACACCGCCAACGTGATATTTGTTGAGGCACTTGGCACACATGCTGTAGGACTCATTCACTTCCTGCAAAAAGAAAAAAGAAAATGGGCGAATCTTGCACTGAGTCGCGCAAGGCTTTAACCATAGCGGGGCAGGAGGATTTCTTCTTATGTGAGCACTGAAGGACACACCACCACGCATTGCACTAGGTTTGAAATTGTTTATTTACGTAATCTGTCGCCGCTTTTCACTGTGGTAGTAGTAGTCATCGTCATATCCATCTATATTGTTATCTTCCTCATGGTTGACTGGTGGGCCCGGATCGTTTCGTTCGCAGGCTTTTGCATTTCTCCCATAGTGGAACTGGCCAGCACGCACTAGAACTGCAGGGCGTCTGTAGTGTGCGAGCTGTCTTGTGCTTCCCCCTTGAGGCCCGGACGCACATGAACTGTTTTCTTGGTAATTTCTTGCAAGTGCCACGCGCAAGCCTAGACAATGCCGGGCGCTCCTCATGAAGCGCATGCTCACAAGCATGGTAAATGGCAGGAGTAACTATGCAGGCATCTGGGGTTTTCTGTTGACGCCGCACACATTACGGCCAGCAACAACAGCTCCACTGTTAAAAAGTTCCCCCTTTGTTACGGCAAAACTGCACCACTGGCTTCCAAGCTCTGGAACATATAGGAAGTAGAAGTGTATTTCGTGTTCCTTGACCGCCTTGCACATGTCTTGCTGTTGATTTACTCTCTGTAGAGATTTATATCAAAATAGATTTATATCAAATTGTAGATTTATATCAAATATCAAGATTCACATCCCCCCTTAATGGAGGGAGTGTCACTGGCATCTGTCGCTATGGATTTCGCACTTGTAGCATGGGACTGAATCGAAAAATGTAAATCGGATGCTCATTGTGACCCTTGCGTCACGGCTTGGCCCCTTTCAGAAGCAATAATTGTGGTAATTTATTATGGGCACACAATGCCAACTCTGAGCAGTTGTGTTACATTTGTCGCGTGACGTCAAGTCAGTTTTATTGCTCCACACACGTAAAATGACAGCAAATTCACTTCATCGTGGTTGCAGTGCTTCCTGACTCAGAGTGCCGGCTTGGTCTTGCTTTCACGCAGGGCTATGCCCTGGTCGAGTACGAGACCTTCAAGGAGGCCCAAGGAGCCATTGATGCTCTGAACGGAGCCAAGATCCTCGACCAGGTCATCAATGTGGACTGGTGCTTTGTCAAAGGACCCACCAAGAAGTAAGCCGACTGATTCATTAGCGTGCGCTGTGTGCAGAATTTCAAGAAATGCGTGTACCCTGTGACAAAGTTAGCTTTTGCACTTTCACCAAGGTTTGGTAGCGAAAGTGTGAGAAAGGGAAAATTGTTATGGTGCATTCTTCTCGACCACGTTCGAGAACCACTGGTTTAGTGCTTCGCAGTGCTTATTAGGCACTACGCAATCGCACCTTTTCCGTGACACTGCATGGTGCATGCGTGCGTCTTGTACACCCTCGCTCTGTTTGCTGGAATAAAACAGGGCCCGACTGTGACACCCTTCTGGAAATGTCGAAGCACAGTGCCTATGCCAGCTTTGATTTGTTTAGGCCTATTTGCAGCTATAAATGGGCAATTTCAAAAATGAACTCAGCAGTAAGTGTGGATAGCTCTCACGACTTTTAAAGCAGCTGGCTGTCTTGCATGGTTTTGTTTTCATCCAGCTCTTCCTAGTAGTGAGTGGGCACTGCGCTTGTGGGAGAAAGGGTGGATTGCAGTGTGGCACATGACTAATCGTATAAAATAAAGGTGGGGTGGGGAAGTTAAGCGGCAGAATGCCAGGTTACAAAGCAATTTCAGTGGGGAATGTGCCAGGCTAGGGAAGAAAACAGCAGAAAGGAGTAGCATAACTTAACCTTGGTACACTATTGCAGTTGAAAAGCAATCCTGGTGTTTCAGTAGTTTTACTTTTGAAGCTGCATTATTACTGAAGTGGGAAAATTTTAGTAGCACTTTGCACTGTTTGTGCTTAGAGCATGCAGGGGTGAGACAGCTGCGCATATTGCGCAGTTTTGATACAAATTTCTCTTTCTGCGCCAGGCTGCTCCAAAAGCTTGAAAATTTCAAAAAGTGCACCAAACTGCTCAAAAACAGTCATAGAGTTAAGGATTTTAACACTCCTGTCAGTTTCAGTGGGGGAAAGTGCTTACTGACGGTATACTTTTCCAGCATCTCCAAGGTGATGCTGTTTTAAAGGTTTAATTAATTGATCATTTAATAAAAAAACCCACATAAAATTGTCCCCGAGATAGGTTTTTCGAAAGTCGCAATGTCGGGTTGCACAAGTTATATATTGTGAGTGTTTAAAGTTTTCCAATCAAAAACCATTGCAAAGTCCTGTAGAAAAAATTTTTATGTGTATTGGGGCGGTGAACTACTTGTGCAAGGTGGTGAAAAAACGGCAATTTTAGGAGTGCTGTATCTCCGGAATGACATCACTGGGCGCCGCCATCTTGGTGTGGTGAAGATCGGAAAACATGGCTGCAGGGCGAGGCAGTTGTTCGTGCTTCAGGCAGAGAGCTCTTCGCCGAATTCTACCATGGTTTTGGTTATGAGGGTGGCTGGGTTCACATTTAGTCGGTTGATCTGTTGTGGGGAGTTGGTTTTTTTTTTTTTTTTTTTTTTCAATTTTGAGTTTTTGCCGCGTGGCATATGAGAGGCGGTTTAAAGATGGGAGGAGGGAAGAAAGTACCGTATTTATTCGAAAATAGGTCGAGCACGAATATAGGTCGATCCCCTAAAAATTGAAGTCGCCGAAAAAAAAAATAATATATTCGATTATAGGTCGACTTATACTTTTAAGAGAAAACTTGAGGAAACTTTTTAAAACTCACATTTATTTACAACGCGGTCACATCACTGGTCGGAGCCACACACTGCGCCGTCGTCGGAACTTGCGCCGCATGCGCCGCGGTCCACTGCGCTGTATGAATTTCTGGACCCACCCCGCCCCCGACTGGCTTTGAAGACTGAACGGCCAATCCCGCCTCGCAGCGCTAACTGCCGAGGTTTGTTCTGAATATCTTCGCAGGACACTTGGAGTCCTTTCGCACGCTCCTCTTCCACGTGCAGCCGGAGTTTTTTCTCGAGAGCATCGTGCCTCCCAATTGTAGGGCCACGGAACGCACGACGCAGTCCCCTACAAGCAAAACGTTCATCCCGCTGTTTCCGCTATCCCCTGATCAGCTTTTCATTAACGACTAACTCTTGCTGACCAGCGTAGTTGTTCAAGTTCTCAGCAAACAGGATGACCCGCCGCTTAAAGTTGGCAGTATAGCTCATCCGACGTGATATCGTGAAATGTGCACGAGCAAAACGTCGCGTGCGGAAATCGCAAATTCGCAACGAAGCAGACACTAAGAAAGCCCGGAGATAGTAGAGACAGCGAGCGAAGCAGCCAACGCCATTCCGTTCAAGAGGTGGCTACGCTAGGTAGCGAAAGTCACCACCACCTCGCGCTAGCCGCTACCACGACTTCCGAAGACACCAAGCCTAGCCAATCTGGCCCTCTAGCCAGTAGTAGTACGTGAGCTCGCTCGTGTCCGGTCCGGCCGCAGGTAATGCGCGATAGCTGGCAGTGACTGTAGCTGGTTTTCTTACACTGATTGTTTTGTTATTTTTACTTTTATTTTCTTGCCTGTCTTTGTTCTAGATGCTCCGCGCTGCCGCCTCAAATTGAGGAGCGCCGGGCGCGACGGAAAAACGGATCGCTCGGTGCGCTCGCCATTTTTGATCACGACTAATAAGTCGAGGTTCTTCGGTCACGATTATAGGTCGACCCTCAATTTTTAAGCACATTTGCGGAAAAAAAAAGGTCGACCTATATTCGAATAAATACGGTAAGAAGGAAAGAGAAAGAGAAGAAAATAGGGAGAGAGGGGCTGCTAAGTTGCGCGACTAGAAAGACAGGAGTTCATCAAAATCAACGTGGTGCCCGCGAATTCGCCGTGTTTTGGCCTTGAGTGTGAGGCGAGGTTATCGCTTGAAGGGAAATTTCGGGCTCATTGTGGTGTTGTAAAACGCCGAGTTATTGCTGCCTTTGACAGCGAGCTTGCGAGCGCCGAGAATGGGACGATCGACACTGCAGAAGGGGCGACGCAGGCTACACCGCCTGGAAATGTTCCAGCAGTGTCCGATAGCGAGACGGGCTATTATTGCATGCTAGTAAAAATGGTTCATCTACCTGAAGTGAAATTTAATTCCAAAAGGGAGGTGGCTAAACGCACCAACGTTATTCATTACGATAGTAGTGAACGTGCACCTTCGGTATTGAAATGGGAGGGCTGGTGGGGTGCGCCGACTGGCACTTCGTTTTGCGCAACTTTTGCCGTGGCGAGTCTACACTTGTGAGTAAAGCCGAGTCTGGGATTACAAAAAGAAGAATTTTGGCATTGACATGATAATTAAGTGCTTTACGATTGCTTAGTTTTTCAACGGTCCTCCACTCTCTATGCATAAAGGCCAAGAATTTAAAAGTGGTTTGTAAAAAAGTAGTGCAGTTCGTACCTTGTGATACTCTGGTGGGAAAAACTTTATCGAAAGGCTGTTTCAGTGTTATGTATGTTCAAAACTGATTAAAAAGTGCACTGCCCCTCCCCCCTCCCCCTTCCGAGTTGCCAAAAATTTGATTTTTCAGGCTCCTAAGGTGACATAATAAATGTCCTTCTTCCAAATCAAGGTTCTTCTGCTCCAGAATCAAAATTTTGCTGCTCCAAAAACTGCTCCCAAATCTGATTCAGCTGTCTAACCCCTGAGCATGTGTTCGGTCATTCTTCAGCCTTGAAATTATGACTCAATCTGCACGAATTGCCTTGCCGAGGCTGTGCATATAGCAAATGCCACGAAACCTTAGTTGTGTTTGATTTGAAGGTTGGGTAGCTCCCACATTTTGTCCTTGTTTTGTCATGTTGCTGTAAGCAGTACCATACATAAGTGTTGGAGTCTCTGTAAGAGTTTCACCTTGCAGGGTTATTTAATGTAGTTGTTTACCCTACCGTTCTGATGGACAGCCAGTGTCACCTTAGCTGCTGATGATTGTGCGTTGTACCCCCTTGCTACGTACAGGGCACTTTTAGCAACCTCTGTGATGATGAGCGACAATTATGCGAACCCCGAGCCGCCATACCTAAGTGTTTTTAGAAAATCAAACTCGGGTAATGGGCTGCTTTTGTGGAACATCTGGTGGTGGTAATAGGAAAGAGGGGCCTCGGTTGCTGTTATTAACTTGTAACTAACTGTAGCACTTCTCATCATCCTCCATGTTGAGGTAACTTGCACTTGGAGGAGCCACAGCATTCACAGCACATTATTTTTCACTCCGAGCCGACGAAACAACTTGTTTTGAAGGCACAAATTTGTCCTTCGTGAAACTTGTTAGTGCGCATGGAGGGCCAGCCAACACTGTGTCAGCCCCATGAGCCAGCGATTGGTATGTGCACAAAAAAGTTACGTGATGCGGCTCAGTTAACAGCTGTGGTTGCTGCCTTAAACCTTTGGAGAGAATACTGACAGGGTGTTCGTTTATTTGTATTTAATGGCTGTATTGCAGTCAAGCCGCTATGCCATATTTGTCGCCCTTTCTGTAACACTTTTCCTCTGCCCCAGGAATGAAATGCGCTTTTGTGGCTCAGATGTTGTTCTGCCATTGTTTAAAGTTTGACAGTTTTAAAGGCACTGCAAACGTTCTTGTGATAGATGCAAGAAACCAAAATGTCCGTGTATGCGGTGTATTAGTACATGTTATTAAGAAACCTGACTGGACTGATATTTTGTGTTGTGCACCTTTTTGTTGCAGAAAAAGAAGCCATCGTCGCAGGGACCGATCTTCCGACCGAAGGCGTCGCTGAACCATCTCCCGAACCAGTTTCAGCTTTCTTTTCTTTGTCTCATAATAAATATCCCTCATGTCCATTGCTGACTTTTTGATTAGCGTATGCTAGCTGAATCAACTTTGCTACTGGGACAAGCTCCAGTGCATGATGTTAGTGTTCTCAGCTATGCTAGCCATGTCCCAGTAATGTCGCAACATCTTGTCACGGGGTCTCTAGTATGTGTATTGGGAAGATACAATTGTGCACTGAGCAGAGGAGAACAGAAATTTGTACTGGGTGCATGGCTAATAGAATCCTTGGTCTTCCTCCAAGTGAGAGGTGGTGCGCGGACAGTCCAATCCCTCTCTGTAATAGGGTAGACCAAAGCATTTCTTATGCTGTTTTTATGTGTTCACCAGTGTATAAAAAATGCTTTTATGCGTAGGTGAATGCAGTGTAATAGTTGAGAGGTGACCATTTGACTTGGCCATCAAGGCCGAACTACCACACCACACCTCGGTGCTGCCTGAGTGCGACATTCTTAGTGGGGGGCTGTGGTGTGACTCTGCCACATCATTTTTTTCTGCCCCATGTGAGGGTCTTCATTCACATTACTGGAGCAACGTGCCAAAAATGATTATGTGAAAGTTCCTTAGCAAATCTGAGTTGGTTGCACCACTGAGCTGGTTGTTCCCTCTTTTCATATGTATCATGCCAATGCCTGCTTTATTATAACATCCGAGCACACTGTAAAAGCAGTGTGCAGCCAACTGCGGCGCCTTTTTTTAGAAATTCTAAATTTGTTGAAAGAAAAAAAAAGTACTACATCTGTGTTCGTTATAGCGGCTCGCATGTTGAATTGTAATGACGAGTGGCAATTGGTGAAGATTACTGTGGAGTGAACCAGCCTAGGGTGTGCACAAAAACCAGGCCTGTCGATGGCCAGCCGTCAACTGGAGGCACAGCCAAAACTGCCCTGTCGTCCCACGCATCCCTAGACTGGGTGAGAGTTCAGTAAATGTTAGCAATTGCCTACTTCAAGCCTGTCTATAATGACATCCACAGGACAGAAAAGTGGCTTTGTTATAAGCAATGCTTTGTTTAAAGTGGGCATTAATTGCTCTATATCCGCTGCAGCAGGCACCATCAAATACTTCGGATAGTGATATTTCAAATAAAGCAATTTTGTTATAGTAAGGGTTAAACTACATAAATGACAGCCTGCACTGAACTATGTATCTTCAATACACTAAGGTCAAGAATGCAAGTACAGCTCTTTGTTGTTTTTTTTTATGGTCATGGCTTAACCAGGTTTTCTTCGCTAGTGTGGGATATAAGTGGGGTTCCTCGGGGACCTTGCCAGCACTCTGGGGTAGGCCCCCACGCTAGCTCCCGGCGTGTCAACCACGCGGGCTCCCATGCCTACGGCAGCCCAGCGAGAACACAGTAGACAGTAGTGCCGAAGCACAGCCGTTTATTTGGGGAATCCCAAAGTATGCGAGCACAAGGCTCGACGGCGTTCACGAATCACGCCGTCCGGGTCGTGACCGCGAACGGGAGGCAGGCACTCACGGCGCGCGACAAACAAAGCTCCCACCTGAGATGCATGTATCCATCACCGCCGCGTTCCGCCGATCTCGCCCCGACCGGGTCTCCGACGAGACTCTCCCGGCTCCCGTGCGCGCACGCTCGCGCCGCCCGCGCGCATATCCCCGCACACATCGGTGGCGCCATCTCTCGGGGGACGCCGACGAACCAGCGGAGCGCCGGACCGGTTTCAGCGCACAAACGTCTCTCCCGAAGCGCGCGCTGGCTCGGGATCGCAGATCGCGGTTCTCCACGATTCCCACACTAGCCAATTTGAAATCCGAGAGGGTTACACAGATGTGTCCTCTTCATCAGACTGCTTGTGTCTGACAGCCACTGGCAACTTGTTCTGCGAGTTGCACTCTCTTTATTACATAATTTTCAAAGCAAAAAAAAAAAAAAAAAGTCAGCTACTCCTTTGTCGAAATGGCGACGGTGGGAGAATAAAGCTTTCCAAAATCAAGTCCAGCTTCAAACAAACCAACCCAGAAGCGAGCAGACGCCATTTATTTATGATTATCAGTATGCTTGGAATGCGATTCCCACCTAATGTGTATGGTAAGGTGGTGTGGTGTGGGTCCACTTGCTACTGATATGGGCATTCCATGGCTTTCCTTAGCATCCAACTGTCGTCATCATTAAACAGAGGGGTTTATCATTTTGCACGTCCATGCACCCCTCTCTACATCCAAACAGCTTCGACCGTGCCAGAATGGAGCAACTGGATAGACGGCGTCACAACGCAAGCGACCTATAGGTTCAATTCCAACCGCGGGGAGTGGTTTAATTTTTATTCACTTCTCACACTACTATCATCATCATCATCAGAGAAAGTTGGCTTTTCTGCAGTGCATTTTGTGTGGACTACAGACATCAGGGAGGGGCTGAAAGCTTTGCTTTAAAAGTCTTATGAGGAGTAGCAGTGAGTAGTAGTAGTGCCACTTTATTTATTGATTGATTGTAGGGTTTAACGTGCCGGCGTAACGCAGGCGATAAGGCGCGCCGTAGTGGGGGGCTACGGATTAATTTTGACCACGTGGGGATCTTTAACGTGAGCCGAAATCTCGTACACACGGGCATTTTTGCTTTTCGCCTCCATCAGAAAAGCGGCCGCCGCAGCTGGGAATCGAACCTGCATCCTCGTGCTCAGCAGCACAACGCCTTAGCCTCTGAGCCACCACGGCGGGTGCCACTTTATTTAGCATTGGGTTCAGAGTAAAGGGGTGGCAGAGGTCCAAAGGGCCCCTGCAAATATCTTGTGAGTACATATATTGGGAAAAGCACAAACAATACTTGTACAAGGAAGAAGACGGGGCAGAGTTCACCCAGTCTTCTTCCTTGTCCAAGTATTGTTTGTGCTTTTCCCAACATGAACCTTTACCATCATGCGCAACTTGCAGTTCATCTTGTGAGTAAGCACATCACATGCAGATTGTTGTAGGAAGCTCACATTCATGCCTGATCATTCAGTGTTTCTTTTATCTATGAAATGGATGGCCACACACGCACACACACCTGTGCATGAAAGCTCTTTCATTCAAAATAAAGATGTTTGTTAGTAGCTAGTATTGTTACAAAGAAGAGAAGCACAGCAAAGCTATTTCTATGAACACACTACTGTGTTCTTACATCGCAGTGATACGAGCCATCCAGCAGGATGTCCTGAATAAAACACGACACAAATTGCATATACTTATCATCTGTATTTCATAAATACATGTACTACATAAAGCATGGTTGCTTTGCCTCAATGCATGACGAAACATTCATTTCGGCTAACTAGAAAGATTTGTGTTTTCAGTCCTTTCCTTCAGTCATCCAACATCCGGCAGGAGTCGTTCAGGTCACGCATAAGCAAGTCCGCTCACTTGGACAGTCCGCAAAAAGCGATCCACCCGGTGGTGCAATTCTCTCCGCTTGGCCTTCGTACACTGGGAATGGATGCACCATTTGTCGAAAAATAACATACAAAAACAAGAGGCAAGCCAGTTACCCTGTCACACAATGATCCTCCACAGCCTGGCAGTCAGTGGTGCTGCCAGCAGTCCCACATCGAAATAGTTCACTCTAGACTGGCTTGACAAAACGACTAAACACACACGCACAAACAAAAAACCTAGAAAGACACTTTCTAACCTCGGGTTCAAGCATGTACGCATGCGGTGACTGACAAGGGTGCATCAGATGCAACCACGTCGTATTTATTTCTTTGCCTCCTTGACTGACACTTTAAGCTCCAGGGGAACAAAAAGAAATAAAAAGAAAGAGCATTGACTTTGCTATTGTTATGTGCACTCGGCAGACTTCCAATATCGTTCAAGTTGCAGCAGTGCTAGACTGCTGCGATGGGGGCACGAGCTGATCCAGTGCTGCGTGAAGAGCCGTCACCTTGTCGTGGTCGGGCCCCAACTTTCCGGCAAGGTCGTCGATTGCGGCGTGCAGCGCCTGTAGTCTGGCGCCGACTTCTTCGGCGCCCACCGCTGCGGGTGTAGCCGACGGGAGCTCCCCGTAGAAGCAATTGGGACTCGCAAACACCGGGGCTGGCTGCAGAGCGTGCAGCGAGAAGGGCTTGTGCTCAGTTGACGGCGCTTCCTGCGTCACGACGGGAGCGGGGTAGTAGGCGGCCACCTGAAGGACTTCGACGTTACGAGCAGACTCCGGCGACCCTGGGAGTCCCTGGTACTTGTGACCCGACAGGTCTTGAAACCGGTCGTTTCTCTCGTCCACGCCGTTCGTCTCCGCTTGCTCCGCTTCCACCTCGCCCTCCTCCTCCTCGCAGCAGTCCTCCTCGTTCTCCCCGTCTTCCTCGCCGGATCCCTCGCCGCACTTCTTGAGCCGCTTCGGGGGGTTTTTTCTTCGCTTGACTGCGATGTTGTTGTTGCGGCTAGGGCTCGCTGGCGCCATGAGGACGGGCAGAGCAGTGCCTTCTCCGCCTGTGCCGGCCTGCCCGGCCCCGGCCGGGCCGTGCTTCTCCTTGAGGTGCCGCACGAGGTTGCCACGCAGCGTGAAGGTGCTGCTGCAGTCGGGGCAGCGGTGGGGCTTGCTGGTCTGGTGGATGGCCATGTGGGCGCGCAGGTTGTGGGCGCGTGCTAGGCCCTTGCCGCAGACGCTGCACGAGTAGGGCTTGACGTCGGCATGCGACACCAGGTGCATCTTGAGGGTCTGTGGCTGGGAGAAGCGCTTGCCGCACCGCTCGCAGCCGAAGCGGCGCTGGGCCTCGTGGATGAGCACGTGCCGCTCCATGTTGGCCTTGAGGGAGAAGGCGCGGCCGCACACGGGGCACGGGAACGGCTTGACGGGGCTGTGGGTGACCAGGTGGTTGCGCAGGTGGTGCTCCTTCATGAAGCGCATGCCGCAGTCGGGGCACGCAAAGCGCCGCACCTGCGTGTGCACCAGCATGTGGTCCCGCAGCTGGCTCGGGTACTGGAAGAGCCGCTCGCACACCTCGCACTGCAGCCGGTGGGCCGCCACGGCCACCACACCCCCGCCGCCACCCCCACGCAGCAGCGGGGGCGGGTGGTGCTTGGCGACGTGTGCCGACAGGTCGCTGGGGAAGGCGAAGCGCCGGCCGCACAGGCCACAGGGCAGGCAGCTCCCGCCATGCGTCACCAGGTGCCGCTTGAGGTGGGTCACCTGCACAGTTGGACGGGTAATTTTTTTTTTTTTTTTTAGTTGCCGATTTCTAGGTAGGTGTATTCGTCAAGCCAGCTTTCACCTTATGGGGTTGAAAATGGAAACCCAGGAAGCCAACTGTGTACACAAAATCATGAAGCTCCATGTTGTGTTGCTGTTAATGTGTGAAGTTACAGCAAGATGGTCCCACATGCAAGGTAGCAGGGCTTACAGAGGGGACTAAAAGAAATACGAACAATGGAGCACACAGCCTCTGACGCATGCTGCACTGTCAGCAAACTGTGTGCATGCGTAGTTCTTTCAGAGTGTTTGAGAGTCTGGCCTACTGTTAGGAAAAATGCTTGATAAAGGAGCAACGCCGGTCATTTATTTTGAGGTGTCTTTTTATGCTCTGTCGCCACTGAGGATCCTGTTATCTAGTACATTCGGGAGCCAAGGGCGCAGCAGGCTGATTGCAGCTAGCATGATGCCCTTCACTGGTCATCCTGCTCAGCGGCGACACAGTGTGAAAAGGCACCTCAAATTAAACAACCGGCGCAGCTTCTTGATCAAGCATTTCCCATAAATGTAGGCCACAATCACAAACGCTTTCGAAGAAGTGCGCATGTGGACAGTTTACTGACTTTGCAGCATGTGTCGCAGGCTGTGCGCTCTGTTGTTCGCAGTTCTTTTAATCTCCCCTGTACACATACTGATAGCCCATTTACACGCTACAGAAATGTGCGTGTATTACAGCTGCACGGTCTTCTAGATTTCTGAGAAACGAATTTTTAGTCGCTCCTACGTTATGTTGCCCCTGTTAGAGATAAAACAAGACAGCGAAATTCGCTCCACATGAGCTTTCTGTGTGGATCTAAAAGAACAGGAAGAAAAGGTAATTCCGGCCCTGCTGCGCGAAACGAAAGCACAGAGGAGGAAAAGGAAAGAGCGCAACTCCAGACGCGCCGCGTTCCCGGACAGAAAGAAAGAACAGAGGAGGAAGGAAAAGAAGAGGAAGCGGCAATTTCAGGAGCGCAGACTGGGAAACGCGTTCCGCATTATATCGGAATTTCGGTTTGCGGAATAACCGCAAATTCGGCACAGCAAGCTTCCTTTTTTTTTTTTTTCCCCTTTAAGTGTCACAGAAACACCTTTGCGTCTCCGTGAAAATATTTCGAATCTCAAAAACTCGAACGAAAATAAAATACTGGAAATTCAGTTTGAGTGGCCCAGCTCGGCTGCCAGTGCGGCAAAACGAAACACTCGTTACAACAACGTCCACAGCAGCGTCGAAACACACACGGCGGGCCTACCTGTAGGAAACTGTGGTCGCAGTGCGGACACCGATGCGGCCGCCGTCCTTCGTGGATGAGGAGGTGCGTGTTCAGGTGCGCCTGCTGCTTGAACGCCTTGTGGCACACCTGGCACTCGAACCTCTTCACGCCAGAGTGGCACAGCAGGTGCGTCTGCAGGTGGTGCTTCTGCGCGAACTGTTTGCAGCAGACCTCACATTTCCACAGCTTGGTCCCATCTCCCTGGGTGGGCACCACGGCCACCACCACCGCGCCTTCCTTCAGCTGGCAGTAGGGCTCGTTGCAATAATGCGTTGCCACGGCCGCCGGCGCTCCGCCCGAATCCGTGCTTGAGTACGAGTCGCCCGTGAGCTCGGCGCCGCGCTGGACGACGCCGATCGGTTTCAACTTGGGATCTCCATCGGCATCGACGGCGGCGACGTTGGCTGCGCCAGCCGCAGAGAGAACGCTGGAAACGACGGGAGAGCAACAGACGTTCACGCCGCCCCCTGCACATGTTACGATCGGCACACTGCCTTCTGGTTTCGCGCTACCGTCGGCGCCACCGTTGAAGTCTTGCACTACGACCGCCGCGGTGGGGGCAGCGGAAGGAGCCGATACGCACACGGAGATGCCGTTCTCCGCCGCCGGCTCCGACGGACACAACATACTGCGTTCACATTGGCCAGCAGGCGCAAAAGTCCCTCCGACACGAGTTGCGGTCAGGAAAGGAGCTTCTGTTCACAAAGGGTTCGGCTCCTAAAGCGAAGCGGCTTCCAGAGCTTCCAGCGCGCAGCGAAGACGTCGGCGAGTTCGGAAGCGATGCGATGACTGCGCTCGGTACGTACAACGGTGCAAGCTGCCAGATTCAGTAGCAGGGTAGATCACAGTAACGGCTGGAGGTTTTTCACGGCGTTGTGCAAACATTTGTCTGGGCAACAGCTTATTAACTGGTGGCTTGCGTATGTGTTCTCGACGAATGTTGTGAACAGTTGCTGGACGCCATTATAGAAACCATCGCCTCCTTTACTACTACGATGCCTGCAGCGTCGCGCCGGTTCCCATTGCTGCCAGATCGCCAGCCTATTTCACTCACTCACCGCGGGGTGGCGCAAGTGACCGATCCTCGGTAGCGGTTGCTGGCGTCAGCTCATGCCGGGTTTTTGTGCGCGATTTTGCTTCCATCTGAAGTATATTACAAAATAAAACTTGTATACCTGCGTTTTTGTTGTTATTTTAGATGACTGTGCTCTTTTCCAGAGTGCTTTATAGTGCAATCATTAAATGAACAGATTCTGTTTCCCTAGTACAGTGTATGGGTACGCGCTTTAACTGTATCGGTTTTGTTGTTCTTTGGCGGATATATTGGCTACTTTGAATAGACAGGTGTAACTCCCTACACGTAATCAGCTTCCTGTACAGTTTGCTGTTCTGATATGTTCTGAATGGTTGTGTTTCGACTCATGACAGCAGCGGTGAAGCTGTCGGTTTCATTGGGCAACGATACGATCGAGACGCGCATCCGACAACACACATACGTTTATTACAAATTCAGGCAAATTAACCGGCATAAAACAGCTCAAGAACAATTGTAAATGAACACAAACAAAACAGATGTGAAAACAGAGTTGTTATGTTACACTGCATGCGCCGCACCTGCACGTGCATGTGGAAAGCCGGTTTTCAAAGTTTGAGAACTTTTCGTGAGAGAGGCTTTGTGCACCACATCCTTCTCACTGCATTCTTATCGGTCATATCAAATGCATGGTTGGTCAGCAGCGGCTTGATGAACTTTCTGCATATAAGTTCCACCAACTCTCGCCGATGACTCTCGTCGGAATTTGCGCACACCAAGACTGGCATTGACGTGATGACCTCAACACTGTGCGTCAAGCATGCTTCTAGGGGCTTCGTAAGTGAGCGACGATCAGAAAGCATGGCGTCAACAAACTTCTTCAATCCATGCAGCAGTCGCACTAGCTGCTGCGTCGGATATGACAGCCCACCTCTGTCCTGGTGGGATATCAGCCCATCCGTGGCGCAGCTTCCCCTCGGTTTCTGGACCAAAGCAACGCACTTGTCACATGCGATATTCTCTGCTACAGCACGAGCTATGTATCCTCCGACGAATGAAAGCGCGGCCATGTCTGCTGTTGGCAGGAATGGTGTCGCCGACGTGCAGACGTCTCGTAGCGCTTGCTGTGCCAGCTTAACGGTGGGAGACGGGGTGATCTCAGTGCTGTGCACGTTTCTTCCGACAATGGCCCGGGATGAGCAGAAAGATGTCGAGCTGCTGACATTGCTGCTCTTTGAAGAAGCCACGATTCCGGTCTTCAGCATTTTTTCTATGCCGCAAAGGGTGCTCCGCACGTCCAACATATCGTTACAGCCCGCGCAGCGCCGCAGTATTCCGAAGAATGATTCTATTGGGTCGCTAGAAAGTTTCCTTGTCAAAACAAACTGAAACCGAAGCTCACTCAACAGAAGCCTGATGCACTGCACGTTAGAGACAGTGGTGAACACGAGAGCA
Organism: Haemaphysalis longicornis; assembly: GCF_048455015.1. NCBI lineage: Eukaryota > Metazoa > Arthropoda > Arachnida > Ixodida > Ixodidae > Haemaphysalis > Haemaphysalis longicornis. The sequence goes on from NW_027526295.1 coordinate 253,405,706, forward strand.
TGGTAGGTCTCCTTTGTGAGAAAGCTGTCTTCTGAGCTTGTCTCTTTGAGGTTTTCAATGTATTCGATGAATACAAGTTCAAGCCACTGAAGTCGGGGATCGTCAGGGTCAGAAAATTCCTTGGTGTCTGGATTGTTTTGGTGGATGTGCTGTTGGCAATTGCTCACATCCATAAGCACAAACCACTTGTGCATGTTGCTCATGAACTCGACTGTTGGGCCGACTCCTGCAAACTTTGCGTCACAGGTGTGTCCTGCCTGGTCTTTCATGAAACTCAAGGCAGCGGTTACAGCTGGCGAAAACACTTGCAGTGCAGTCTTGACTCCCATCTTTTCGAGGTTCGATGGGTAAAGGTGTCTTCTGGTGAGGAACCGGACAGGCTTCACACTGCTTCCCCGCTGCAGCTCGTAGAGGTCCTTAACATACGTCGATGATATTTCTTGGTTTTGTCCGAAGTCCTTGGATAAAAACTGTGATCGAATATTCTTGATAACGTGACTCTGGTCAAAAGCAAGGAGCAGTTGCCTAGATGGGTCGGCCGGATGGGTTACTTGAGTTTGCAGCTGCCCTCCCGACAAGATTTCCATCGCTGCAACGTTAGTTCTGTGATTGTCCGTAACCAGCCGGACAACTTGAAATCCAAGTTCCTCGGTTTTTTTTATGACATGTCTGATGGTTTCTGCAAGCAGCTCGCCCGTGCAACCTTTCGTAAAAAAATATCCCACGGGAATCTTAAATTTGGCGTGCAACCCACAGAGCAGAAAGCAGAGAAGTGAGTTGGCGAGTTCACCTTTATCCGATGCAGATAAAAGGTGGTCAAGATCCTTGCTCACGTCGACGTCTCCAAGAAACACGTCTCTTTGTTTGTGGTACTCGAGCCTCTGCTTAATCCGCATCTCGTCCACAACAAGGCTGCAGACCTTTGCCTGCGGCGTTTGGAGGCACTCCAGCTCGGTGTTCAGCCTTTGCTTCACCAGGTCACTGAAACCGGTTTCTCCTGAAGCGCTTCCCAAATACTTTTGTAACGTGGTGCGACATGGAAGGCCGAGCAAGTTTTCAGTTCTGATGTATTCATAGGATTTTGTTGAAAGGTTTCTGAGAATGATGCAATGCCTGACGGTAATTTCGCTCCATGCCGGCTTTTTCGCCTCGTAGTTGACCACCTGATCCATGATGAGCCTTGCTTTTGCATTTCCCTGGTGCGCGTCATTCACAATGCTTAGGAACTTGACCACGTTGTTATCTTCTTTCAGACGAGCAAGCTCCTTTTTATAGGCATCAACAGTTGCTTGCAACCTCTCATTGCGTGCCTTCCATGCTCGTTGTTTATCTGTCCATTTTTTCCTTTCCAAGTAAGCTGCCGCCCTAGTAGCACCGAATGTTGCCCGAACATTTCCACAACGTTTCCCCTTAACGTTGCCAAAACGTGGCTAATGTCCGCTTTTTTTAACGTTAGTGCAATGTTTCCCAGAAACATTGCGTCAACATGATTTTAGCATTGCTCCAACATGGGGGCAACGTTTTAAGGGTGTTGTTTTAATGTTTGGATAACGTTGTTTCTGATGTTCGTCAACGTTGCTACACTCTTGGAGCAACCTTCCAGCCACGTGCGGGACACATTTGAACAACGTTATGAGACGTTTTCTGATGACATTGCAGCAACTTTTCAGCTACATTTTTGCAACGTGCATACCACATTTAAGCATATCCCTGTACCATTCGGACGTTGTGATAACATTGCTACAATCTTGCAGCAACTTTAGATCCACACTTTTAACATGAAGTTAGCATACAAAGAACGTTGCTGCAACGTTCAAGCAATGTTTTTATGAAGTTGCAATAACATTCCTACAATTTTGCGGTAACTTGCCAGCTATATTTTTCCAACGTGCGGGTAACATTTAGAAAACGCCGCTATCATGTTCAAGCGATGCTTCCTACAACGTTACCGCGACTTTACAGATACGTTTTTTCCCCACGAGGGCCGCATCCGCGCACTGTTGATATGACGTTCAAGCAATGTTTCTCTTACGAAGCGATGATATTGCAGCAATGTACAGGTAACTTACAGTTACATGTATCTGATATACATGCAACAATAACTAGATGAAAATATTATAAGTTAACTTTTTCCTAGACAGACGATTGTTGACTGCATGATAAGCGAGCACTTCAAACGTCGTCCTCATAAACTCCTGAAAGGTATAAACTGGCATTTTAGACTGCATGTTTATACATTTGATCCCTACACTGACCAACACACACAATTAAGGCAGTCCGGCAAAATAACAAACTAAGAAATGGCGGAATTTTAAAGCAAGGAACATGCCAGCTAGCGTAAATAACAACACTGACACTCTTTAAGATGAAAGAACATGTGCGTTTTATTTTACCATTAACAATCGATCCGAATACGTATTGTGTTAAAGCAATTGAATTTCGCAAGTACGCTGTTTCAGCCGTTGTCTTCGTTTTTCTCCTCCTGGGCTTGCTTGTTCTTCTGCCTTGACAAGTCAGTTTGATGACATACTTGACGGCCATGAACCCAGTAACATGGGGTTGTTACTGCCACGCTTCTGCGAAATGAAAAAAAGCTATAGTTTAGGAGAAGTTGCAAAGTTGTTACAGCATAGATAATGTCTCACCTCTCAGAACACCAGGACTTTTGGCATACAATATGGCCTCATCAATTTTCTTGTACTGGCACTTCAAATGAGGTTTGACTGCCATTCCTGGAAAACAAACAAAATGGCATTGCTCTAACACACAGGGTGCTCAGAAGCTCACCTGCAGTTTGGATGACGCTTGCTGCCAGATGAGCTTATTCGTGTGTCAATGTTGTGGTGCTGGTAAATCATAAGGTATTTCTGAAACAAAACAGAGTGTATAGAAGTGGTTCAGAAAACTGAAGTGAAGCAAATTTTAGCTAATAGAGAAAACCTTACCTTTAGGAAGGAATATTATAGCAAAACAGGCCTCTTCACTTTTCACTTTGTCTTGCTTGTTTAACTTTTTCTAATGCCCGTGCCAACTTTATGACGCACATCGCTTGAGTTGGTTTCTCAAGCATCCCTGGAAAACAGAAAAGGACAAAATACTGAATTATATAAAATACCTTACAGCTTTCTTTCCAGGCCATTGAGTAATTAAGTGAAAAGACTTCGATCAGACAGCTTGCCAGAGAATTTTAAATTAACAAGAGAAGCCGACCAACTGATGACGACGTGGTACGTCGGCAATCATTGAAAGAGGACGATAATGACCTCAATGGCCATAAACATAAAAACGCAACGAACAAAAATTAGTAAACAGGCAAATGTAAAGAAGGGAAACATTACATGTACAACTAGATGAAATTACAACCGTGTATTTTCTTGGTTGCCTAATTTTACCTTTTGCTCTCGAAAAATGTGGTAAAAACTGGCTTGAGCTGTTTTATTTTCTTATTTTTATTTATTTTGATCATTTTATTTATTTATTTTTATTTGTCATTTATTTTCTTTATAGTTATAAGCATCCGACGTAGACCAGCCTTTCACATGGAAAATATGTGAATACTACAAAGACGTCAGGCGTTGTTTTACATCGTAAGATGGTTCGCATAAGCAGCTGATAACATATGGCTTAACTGCAACGCTAAATTGTGTTCCGTTACAGCATGCCGCCGAAACCCGCGTGAAATAAAACATAACAAAGTTATATTTATTAGTTGTATTTTTCGCGTTCGTGAGCAGCTGCGGCGAGAAGTAAATTAAAAGCCAATCGTACATATCAAGGTTCTTGCAGAACATATATACACTCGATTTCAGCATCATAACAAAAAATCTACTACTGAGCGCCCACCTGATTTCTCATTATACTCTTTCCATAAAATTTAAGTGAATAAGTGTTCCCCTTTTACAACCGTACGCATTCACAAAAGCAAGGATATGCTTAGAAGTTAGAAACGGGAGGGCAATCCTGTTCCCGCTCTTTTACGAAGTAAACTGCATTCGAAAGAACGAGGCGAGCTCAGAAAATCGAGCGCTTACCTTCACTGGTCGGTTGCTATGAACTTTTCGGCCCGCAAATATTCGCCGTAACATGCGGCCACACAACAATATTTCGTATGACATGGTTCCTTCTCCATTCCGTTTGATTGTCACTATGGCTGCTCCTTTCTGAAAAAAGCGCGCGCATCTCGTCTACTCTTCCCAACCCACCGCCGGCTGCCAGTCGCAAAGGAGCATGAGGGGAGGACCCCTCTGCGAGGGGCGCGCACGTGTGCGCGTGTGAGAGGAGGGTAGGACGCTGGCCAAGGACGAAAGCGTTTTCTTTCTGTCTTTTTTTTTTTTTTTTTCGGCCATCCCCAACTCGCGCTCGGCTGCTGAAACTTCCTTCGCGACACACAGAAGGGACCGGACGGGACGGAGCGTCGACGAAAACAAAAAATAAGGCATGCAGGAAGAAAGGAATGCGCGAGACAGCGTGCCTGATTCCCAGCTGAAGTCTCGGAAAAAGGCGGGGTTCCGAGAACGCCTGGCGCCCTGCTGTATTTCGTTTCGCGCCAAGCAGAACGCGACAAGTGTTCGATGCATTGGAACCTCTTACGAATAAAAATTACACCAGGAAAAATCTGAAGATAGTGTGTGCAATGCTATTGGAAGGGAACAAGAGCAAAAATTTTCAGGTTACTTGGAAGGTTCGTTTGTATAATGAGAAAAGATCCTTGAAATAGGCCAATGAGCTTTCGTACAGGCAGTATCTCCTGGAAAATGGGTGGGTGTCACACCAGGGTTAGGTCTTTGTTTTGTTTTATTGTTCCATATATGTTACAATATCATGGTGCTCTGACTTTGGCGCTCGAGGTAGGTGAAATGTCTATGGGGAAGTTGAAATATAAAACTGCCCACTTCATGTTGTCTATCTCAAACAAAGGTGCAAGGTGTGGACTAGTTGGAACGTTCGCTGATCAGAGGGGCTATAACAGTGACTAAATGTCACAAGAAGGGGGCAATTCAAAGTACATGAACTTTGGGCTTGAATCTATTTCATAAATCAACCGTAATTACTGCGGCAATGTATATATGAAGGGAAAACACACGATTGTAATTAGCTGGCGACATGTATACGGCTCGCACACCCATATGATGCACAGAAATTTATATAGCTTGCATATAAAATTTCTCCAGTAAATTAATTTTTTCGAGCAATTATGAGGATCCAGCAACAAGGCAATGTTTGAGCCTTCTATCTAGATTATTTTTGTTTAAGGATATACAGGCGGCAACATAAAACAACCCGGCCATGCATGCTTTAAAGGGGCCATAAATAGGCTTCCGAAGATCGCCATTGTAATCGCGCAATCGCTAGAATACCCATTCACGGCAACATTTACCAAATATTACACCTATTACACCTAACGAATAAAAACATGAAGCAAAAATTTGGTGTCAGTACTCCTTTAAGAGAGAAAGTTAACAGTGCGAGTCGCTTGTGAAAACTTAGCAAAATGGAACTGGAAATTTTCCTTGTCGATGCACGATTACCTTTTTATAATGCAACCGTTTACTACCAAAGGAAGGCGCGCAATGTTTTAACAATAGGAAAGGAAAGTTGGGAAGTCATTTCTGGATGCTGTTTTCAGGCAGTTATGAAAGAAATGTGCGCGAACTTCTTAAAAATACGGCCAACACGTCGAATGAAAAACACGGCGTATACCCGATCACTTTGTCTTTCCATATGGTGCACGTTTCCCAAAAGAACACATCTCCATTGTAAAGAGGCCGCGTTAAATTTCGGTATGATGTCATGGTGAAGTGAGCGGCTATGGAACGTAAATGAAGCCAAGTCGGAGTAGATACCATTTGACGATGGCATAAAAAGCTATTTTCTTGTTGAAATTCCAGTTTGTTTATTTATTCAGCAAATAATGATTGCAAGATAACACACGGCAATGAAACCCAAGTTCTCATTCGTGCCTCACGACGTCGAAATGCTGCGCCGTCCGTTTCACGCGCGCGTTGGGTTAATTAGCAGGCGCTGTGCATTTGGTCAGTTTCCTGGATATATGCGGCATGCACATGGACAAAAACGCACCCGAGTGGCATTTGTAAAAGACTCATGAAAACAGCCCGATAGTTGGCCATACGTGACAACGCACAGTTGAGGGTGAAAGCTGCGCGGCTTTATCGGTACTCAGCAGCTGTGTTTTGCTCTTTAAGTTTAATGATGTGTTAAAATCGCCCTAAAATATCTGATTTGACTGATTATGAGGTTTCATGCGCCGACGCTACACAGGCGATGAGGCGCACCGTAGTAGAGGGCTCCGGATTAATTTTGACTACCTGGGGATCTAATTAACGTGCACCGAAATCCCGAACACACGGGCATTTCCGCTTCTCGCCTCCACACACACACACACACACACACAAAAAGCGGCTGCCACGGCCTGCAATCGAGCCCGCGTCCTCGGGCTCAATCCTTGGACTCAGCGCAAGCACAACAGCCACTGTGGTGGGTTTCTGGAATAACTAAATCACACTATAAGATGAGACAATCGGTATACCAATTGCATGAGCGACACGGCCTGCAGGGGCTGGTGCGAACCGTTGAGCGCACGGATGTTCCAATAAGAGCGCATTCGCAAAATGGAAAAGTTGGTTTCGTATGAAACTCTGCTTAAAACACGTCATTATTTGGGTGTCATTTACACGGATCTAAGTTGATTTACACTGCAGGTATTGATTTTTCAGAGCGTGACTGTCGTGCCTAATTGATTGGCTTTTTACTAGGTGTGGCACAGCGACGCTTCATTGCACACGTTCACAAATTTCGCGGGGACTGGACTTCACGGAAACGCGTCCATAGCCAACAAAAGCGGCCGCTTAGAGTTATTGTAAGTCCAAGCTATCCTCAAGAAACTTATGTGTCAGATGCACGCCGCCAAGAAATTTTTGCGTGTATACGTCGTATGCGTATATACCTTTAGGAAAAGTGAATGAAAAAAAAAAACGGGTATAGAAATAAGGTGCTTCGTTGTTGAGTCATATCTTCAAATTATTGTGGGCACCTCACCGTAAAAAAGTAAAAATTTGTTCATCAACTCCATAAGAAAAGTGCGACTAGCACGACGAGTATAGAAAAGTCATGATTGCTTTTGAATGTGACTGTTTTTGAGCGATATTACGAAGGCTGAAGTTCAAATGGGACATATAAATGGAGCAGGGATAAGCAACAAGTAGGGGGCGAGGGGGAACAAATACTGATGAAAACAAATAACGCGCTGCAAAGATTGGCTTAAACTGAGCTTGCTATTCCGTAAAACTAAGAGGAAACATGTAGGATACAGATACAGTAATCCCTCGTTATAGCGAAGTCAGCAAGACGGCGAAAAATTTCGTTATAAGCGGTATATTGATATAAGCAACCACTCGAGAAAAGCTAAACCAGTTTAGCTTATTATACGCCACAGCTGCGAGGAATCAAACCATAATGTATTCACTGAAGCAAAACGTTATTCAGAATAAGCTGTGGTGGCTGTTTCATGTTCTTGCCGGGCGAGAGCAACCCCTGCTACAATTTGACCATTTGACCAAGCAATGCAGGAGGCTATGGTCGCCGCCCACAAAAATTGGCAGCGGCAGTGCCCCTTTTATAGGGGGGGCGTGCGGGCGTCACGAAACGCTATACGAGAGTTTTGCGCTGAAAAGCGCCGCAGATGCCGTGGCTCGAGACGGAGGTTGTTTGTTGAGCTCAAAAAATAAATAAATAGTAATAATAAAAAGATTAACCGCTAATTGGGCGTACAAAGCACAATCATGAAAACTGATCGGTTTCGCATTAGGGGCATTGCATGATCACTGGGAATTGTTTTCCCGAGTTGTGCAGCCGTGAAGTTTGCAACACAAGAGTTCTTCGGCGCCTCGTTGTCGGCGACACTGCCAATTCTGCGGTTCGATTGCCAGTGTTCGCGCACCGTCGTGTCCACGCCCTTGACCAATGTGTTGTGACGAAGTTCAATGACCCTACCACGCATTTGGACCGTTTGCCCAAAATGGGGATCACCCGAATCGAGCATGACCGGCTCGAGAAAACCGCCGGCGAAGTACCAGCTTGTGTTGACCTGCCATGTTGACAGCCTGACTCGCCACTGGGTCACCGCGGCACGGCGACGCCTCCGCTCGCCACTTAACCCACACCCGCCATGTTGGAATTAGCTCTTCTGGCGCTTCGAGTAATGCGGCCTAAAATGCATCCGTTTGGGTTGGGACCAGAATAAATTTCGAATGAAGCGATATTTCGAATAAAGCGATTTCGTTATAACGAGTGACTACTGTATTTATATTTATTGGACGTAGTTTTTCGATGATTATAATAATTACGCCTGCGTGACTAATAATAGAAGTTCGATTTCTTACACGTGGAAGAAATCGCCGCGGGCCCATGTGCAACACAAAGAAATGCCACTGCCAACACGATCATTGCGGGGGAATTTGCGTATGACGCGAGCTCACGCACGACACTGATAACTTAGTGAGGCTAGAAAGTATTGGCTATGATCGGGAATCTGCCTGCCTGACCTGTTAAAATTCTGTTCTCCAACGTAAACGAAGCCTGTTAGTGTATTTTTTTAGCTTTACAAAATGATACAGCAATAAATGAGTGTTTTTGTAAGTTTTTCCTGAACAAAAAAATATTTTGTTCGCGCTCAACCTTCAATCGAAGGTGCCATATTTGTGGTATATTTTCATTAACACCAAGAACGGCGATGAGATTTACCCGCTTACTAAAAAATGAAATAAAAACGAATTTCATTCATGGAACAGCCCGCGGCCATCTTGAAAAAAATGACCGTCTTAGAACGGTGCAGCACCTGGCTTGTAACGCACGATGCGCGGAATGGCGGTATTATTTTATTCGAGGCTGCATCCACTCTAAGATAATATTGTGTGATCATCCAACAAATGAGGGACTAAAATAAACGGATCTGCCGCCGAGTTTGGCTACGCCATCCGTCGGACCGGCACCACGCGTTTCTTTCGTTTTGAGAAACGTTCAAACGTTCACGGTTCCTTTAAGATTTCATGGGGGAATCTACACGCTCAGCGTGACACTTCTCCACATGCATTTCTGCAGTTTTTCGAGAGCTGTGTTTCTAAATGATCGCACATCGATGTAGGGTTTTTGCGGTCTGCCTCTGAACCCAGCAAACCACGAAAGTCCATAGGATATCCACAAATGGTCACAATATCCAATGTCATTTCAGGACATTCATGTGATGTCCATACAATATGTTTCACCCAAGATCATCTGCTTGTGGACATCCATGCGATATCACTGCAAGTGTGTTATAACATCATTACGCGATATCACTAGGACGTCCACAAATTTACATTTTTCCTTACACTGAGAATTCGCATTCATAGCGTGGTGTACATATAGGGGCCCCAGCCACACAAAGTGTGTCTTAGTTCAAATCTCCCCTCATCCCCGTCTTTCCAGCTCCAAAATATTTTCTGGCCTGTTTCTAACTCATATTTTAAATGAAGAGCGGGTAGTTATTTGATTTGGAATTTGAGCGAAATCTGGTTTGCCTTTGTTTGATTCGCGAATTGGATTCTATATTTTAGGCTGCTTGATTTATGTGGATGAAGAACAAGTGGGACTGTTGATTTTCTCATTCAGTTGTAGGTGAGCACTGGTACGGAGGCTGCAGTACGGAGCCAGTTACGGAGCCTGCTGAGTAGGCAGGATTCTTGTCACCCAAATTTGATGCTTGGGATGCGAGCGGGTGCATTGTATGATGCAACCCACGCGTATGGGTATTGCTTGTTTGGTTCTTGCGCGATGGAGTGGCGGGCCTCGTCCAGTCTTGTAACGTCGGGGGAGATGAGGGTGACGGCCGAGTAATTTTGCAGCGTTTTACTGCATCGTGAATAGCCTCGTGGCGTAAGCGGTCGAAGGCTTTGCGAATGTTCAAAAGGACGACAAAGGCCACGGTTTTTGGTAGCCTTCGCGTTTTCTAGTGCAGAGACAAGGTCGGCAATTGAATCCAATGGCACTGCGCTGGCGAGGAAAACCCGTCTGCGGCCCAGGGTTCAAGTTGCAGATTCGTGCATACTTGTAATTCGAGGCGTGCGAGCGCCATGGATTCGAGAATTTTGGAGGCAACGCTCGTGAATGAAATAGGACGAAAAGAGGAGAAAAGTTTGGGAGATTTGTTCTTTTTTAGGATGGGAGGGACAAGTTGGAGGCCAAATTGAGCAGGGAGGGTGCCGGAAGACAAGTGGAAGTTGCAAAGTCAAGAAGGCGCGAGTGCTGCCTCTCGGCTACGGGCGCACTTTTCCTTTTTGCATTTTGAATGACCCGCACCAGCTCGGCCGCCATGAAAGGAGCTTCAAAAGCCGTGCTCAGGGCGAAGGAGGGAGCCGGCGCGGGGGCGTCAGATTCTTCGTTTTGGGCTGCGGCAGGGTTTGCGCGAGAAGAGAAAGCTCGGCCGCGTTTTTTCCCCTTGCGATGGAGCGGGCGAGGAAGGAGGGGGGGGGGGGGGAGGTTGTATGTCGGGGCAGGTCGGGGTCGCGGAGATGGCGCGAAGCAAGTGCCGTGCAAGGAGGAAAGAATACTTTTCTTTCCTGCATGGGTGAGGCCCTCGTCCTGCAGTAGACAGGCTGACGATGGGGATTTCATTTATGTGCGTGCGTGTGCGTGTAAGTGCCGTATTATATGCAGCTAAAGTACAGTAATTAAAGTACACGAGGCGATGGTACAGTGAACCAACATTTTCTAAACCAACCTAATCTAAAAACGTTGCAGTGAACTGTGGCTAAGACGTCCATTGGGCATAACCATTTGAACTTTTATAGGCGACGTAATTTCTCCAAAACATGGGTTAGTGTGGTGTTTCACATAATAAATAAATGGAAAGCTGCTATACATTCAACATTCCTCAATATTGCGGCAACCTAGATAAACATGTACACAGACAATGTTAATTTGAAGGTTTTTCGTGAGCATTGCTAAATATGTAGAAACTGTACGTACGCGTTGATCACTTTTAACCACCATCCCGAAATTAACGTATCCTGTAACTATATCGCAAACATTCAAGTGTGCTGTACGGGATCATTTGAATTTTTAGGCAGCTTATGTAACTCCACGTGAAATCTTTTATCATCATAAATATGACATTTGCCAACATTCGGCAACATTGCTGCAACGCGAAAAAAGCGTGTAAATGGCAGTTTCTCATGCGTTGTTTTTAAACGTTACATGAATGTATCCAACGTTGGCCCACATTTGGCAACATTGCTGCAACGCAAGAAAATGTGCATGTGGGCAACATTGCCTATGCGTTAAACATGCGTTAAACGTTGCGTGAATGTTGTTGGATGCGTCCAACACTGATTTTACGGTGGCCCACATTTGGCAACATTGCTGGAACGTGGAAACACGTGCATACGGGCAACGTTGCCCATCCGTTGTTTGTAAACGTTGCATGAATGTTTTTGAATGGGTCCAACGTTGGCCCACATTTGGCAACATTGCTGAAACGTGAAAAAATGTGCATACGGGCAACGTTGCGCATCCGTTGTTTGTAAACGTTGCGTGCATGTTGTTGAATGTCTCCAAAGTTGGCCCACATTTGGCAACATTGCTGTAACGTGAAAAAACGTGCATACGGGCAACATTGCCTATACGTTGTTTGTAAACGTTGCGTGCATGTTGTTGAATGTCTCCAACGTTGGCCCACATTTGGCAACATTGCTGCAACGTGAAAAATGTGCATACGGGCAACGTTGCCTATACGTTGTTTGTAAACGTTGCGGGAATGTTGCTGAATGTGTCCAATGTTGGCCCACATTCGGCAACATTGTCACCACGTTGTGTAACGTTGCCTAACGTTACACAACATTGGCAACACGGCAGAAACGTTGCGGCAACAATTTGTGCTACTAGGGCGAGGTGTACCGTACTTCTGCTTGCGTGCCAATGGTCCGTAGGGCACACGCAGGGCGAGGTGTTGCTGCCATCGTTTCTGCCTCATCCATGTCCGTTTCGTAATCTTGGCAGTCGCTTGAAGACGTGCGTTGGCCAAAAACATCGATTCCCTCCATCTCTGAGACTTCGCCTTGAGTTGAACATGCTGCGACCGTGGCAGCATCTCGTGAAGTCACTGCTGGTAACACCAACGTGGATGATGCTTTGTGTGCAGCACTAGTCGTTCTTGCTGGTGAGGGTTCCCGCTTTCTTTTTTTGATGCTGGCGTCGCTTCTTGTTTCTCTTTTCGGAGCCGGCTTCATGTACTTAGGGTAGTGCGGGAAAACACTAGGCACAGCATTTTGCTTCAACCTACGCCTTTTCGTGTCAGTCCGAAAATCTTCCGGCCGAAAGTGAAGGCTGCAGACCACTGAGTAGTTCGACGTTGAGTTCGGTTCCCAGTTCTTCCTAGAAATGTTCTTTAACCACTGCGTTTTCAGGGCTTCGTCCACTGGGAACTCATGGTAGGAGACATTGGGCTCCTTCTTCCGCACGCTTGATGTACAGAATGGAACGCAGCAACATCGCATTCTTCGGCTGGGAAGGTATACTTATTTCACGAGCAAAATCGTCGCTTAATTAGCGGGCAGTCATTACTTACTCGGCTTTAACGACAGGAATGCTGGCAAGAAGCGAGAATGCTCAGTGCGCGCTTTGCCCGCGGATCGTCTGCTACCGTGCGACGCGACTAGCGGGAGAGGATCGGTAGCGGGAGGATCGGTGGGTGGCGCCACCACACGGAATTCAGGCGCAGTGGGAGAGGGCAAGACGGGCACGCTTTGGGGTGACGCCGCAGGCATTGTAGTAATAAAGGAGGCGATGATAGAAACCAACGCTATCGCTGTCGCTGCTGGCGCCACCATCCCCGCTCCATCAGACGTAAAATCGGGAAAAGGCATGTAAACAAAGTTTTAGTTTGAAATAAAATAAATAATACCACTAAATAAATTTTTGTGTTTATTTTTGTGAAGGTGATCATATTTAAGTCAGGTTTGATGAGTCTAATTGTAAATTATACAACGCTAGCGAGTGCAGCGCCTTGCGGTTTGCCGCGGCATTTGACTTTATTTATGTTTTTTTGGCAGCCGATCGGGCTGCTTTCTCTCAGTTGTTGCAGGCCTCTCAAGCTTGGACGTTCCCTGTCTTCCCTATAGGCGGCGTAAAAATCGACGCCCCACGTGACCAACCTAAAGCGCTGTTTTCGACCATCAAGCCCACCAGACGGCGCAGGCAAAATGTTACTTTTGGTATAGAATACAAAACATTCATTCCGTGACTCAAAGAGCCCACACAGTTCGCTTACAATGTGTTATTTAAAAATACTATTAACAAGTTCCGCATCAAACATCCGTTGAGCAAAAATGTACTTTTTACGAACAGCCGACTGGTGCACCACCTCGTTTCTGAATTCGCAACCACAAAGCCGCCAATTCAAATTGAAACCGCTGCAACGGCCGACCGTTTCAATGTGCGCGGAGCACCGGTTTCGTGACTGTTATTGCTGTTATGTGCTTTTGCGTCCATCAGTTGTTGAGAGGACTGGCAAAACACGGAAATTGAGTGCTTGTGGAATGACAAATGTGGGAAATTCCGCATCGGAAGGCAGCTGTCGAGGCCAGAATATTCGATTCTTCCAACAGAAGGTGAGTGTTATGCACTCCGCTAGAAAGACGGTGCAAAGGAAACCGTTGTCGCCGTCAATACTTCATTTGTGCCTTTCGTTCGAAATCTTAGCGCAAGTGAACGAGTTGTTATGGCAAAAAAAAAAAAATGTTGTCACGAAAGCGACGTACAATTGCAGCGATCGAAATGAAATGATGTCCTGGCCTCTTATAAACTTGCGGATGTCAATAAACGATTTGTTCTCACTTCCTGCTCACTGTGGTCTGTGCCAGTCGAGGCCATCTGGTCACCTGGCGTAACATCACTTCACTAGCGCGGCGCAAGTAAACACGCGACCAGCGTGCCAGCCAGGAGCCAGCAGGAGCAGCCACGGCCGGACTCGACGCCCCTTTCGCGCGCGGGAGGAGGAGAGTCGAGTCCGGCCGTGGAGCACCGAGCCGGCGGCCGCCGTGCGAGGGCAGCCATGTTATTAAGGAGCTCAAGCGGCCTGTGCAAAAAGCATCCGCCATGTTTACAAAGCCGTGTTTACAGCGCCATCAAGCGGGCGTACTGGGTAGTTCACGACGCCGCCACTACGCTTTTTCTGGCACTACAGGCAAAGCTAGACCTTTGCTTCTCTAAAATCCTCCCTGTTCTGTGGTTGTTGTGCTTCGCAGTGCAATGCTAAAATGTTTAACATGATTCATTTGCTCGCTGTGTTAAACCTGCCGCTGCGTTAACTCGCAACGTTGGTCACAGTACGTCGTGCTCTGGGCGTACACCGAAGCCAAGTGGTCAAGCATACTTCATGCCATCAAGGAGCTCACAGCTTGTTAGCGCAAGACAAGTGTTTTGAGGTAATCTATTGGCGTCGTTATGCCAGATTCGTGCGTGCTTTTCTGTCTTTCGTTTTCCTAATTCGTTGTTTTAGTCGTGAATAGACGTAGTAAATGCACTTACATGAATTCTTTTCTCATATTCATGACAAATCTGTGCGTCACTTGCAGCCTCTCGAGGCTTTGGTAGTAGCCTCCTTTTGTTTTACCTAACGCTACTTCTCTGGGTGTTTTTGATCGTTGGCCGGCGACTTAATTGTACATGATATTGTTCAAACGTCTGCTATGTTTACTTCGTGTGCAGCCGACAGGCTTGAAACTAGTCTTTTCGCGTGCTAGAAAGTTGTGCGTCAGTCGTCCTTAAAAGTACAGGTGATCTCATCGTTTTACAATGGGGCGACGCTTTTGCGCTTGTTTGACCTCCATTCGTAAAGTTTTCTGATATGGTGATTTTCAGTCGACACGTTGATTTATATTTTAACGCTAGTTCGCGTATCCTGCAACCATGCAGCCAAAATCTGCCTCGAACATGACGGGCTGTTGTGACCTCTCATGCTGACCTGTGTTTTCAGTGGTGCCTGTGGGGCAGGAATGCAAAATTACGATTAATCTTGCCGTAGTCTAGAACCCAGTAGCCCAGAAAAGAGCTTTGCATTCCATTTCTACCAAAACTGAACTTTCATTTCTTGCGCTCAAACATGTTTGGTTGCTGCTCCTGCTGTTTAGCATCAAGTAAGCTAAAATTTACGTTTAGTTAGCACCTACTGCTATTTATCGTGTACTAAACAGCTAGGACGAGATTAATATTTCATTAGTTCAAAATTTTTCCGAGACCTTCTAGCTTATTCTCAATGATCAATAGCATTTGTTATGTGTGAAATATGAAAATTTTCTGGTTCCTAGAAGGGGGGAGCTTATCAACTTTTATCAGTGCAGATTGCAGATACATTTCAAAACAACTTACTGGATAAAAGATCACTAGAGTGGAAAGTTAAAACACAGTAGTGTGCGGATTTCACTTCTGTTTACAAACTCGCTTTACACAAAACTGTATCTGGAACATCCCAGCTGAGGACTAGTGCCTTGGGCATTACTCGACGGGGCTCTGTTAAGTGCTTTTATTTGTTTTACCGAGCTTAACATATCCTAAATATTCCCACACACAGTTTGATACCTGGCGGGCTGTTTTGGGTTGTACTTGAGCTGTTGTATCGCAGTCAGTGAAGCAATTTGATTTCATATCTCTCAGATCTAACAAGATGCTGAAAAGGTGACTCAAGCTGTCATGTTGAAAACATCATCGAAGCTAGGTTGAAGTATTTTAAGGTTGTTCTTAGCAACAACTAACATCTTAAAAAAAGTTACCTGAAAAGGAATGATATAAAATAGTTGTGGCCACAGAACCACTTAGTCATATAAACGGCTATATCATTACCTTATTAAAAAGCCTTTATTTTATATTCATTGTCTTTTCATAGCAATCCTTGGCGCTGCTTTGAGCAAACGTTTAGATACCTTACCAATAAATACATTGTAAAATAGTTTGGAACAATTTAATTGTATCAGTGGCTAGTTTATTCTCTTAGTAAGAAGTCTGCATTTTACATTCATTGTCTTTTCATGGGGATAGGTGATGCTGCTTCAAGCAAATGTATAAGCAAGGTCACCTGTGAGTAAACGTGTCATCATTAGCTGGCAGTTACCAAGCACACTGCTCCTGTTAGAAAGTTTTGTTTTGACACTCACTATCATCACATCACTTTTTTTGCTATGGGGAAATAGTGCGGAAAAAGTTACTTTCACCTAGAATTTGTTTGTTATACCCTTGCCATACGTACACGAAAAATGACATTAAATGCCTGATGCTTCAAGCTTTAATGCTATTAATTTGCTGCTGCACGCAAAAATTTAATGCCACTCACACTAATGTCATTTTTGGTTTTAAGGGGTTCCGCACAACTCATTCACCTTCTCGAACGCCTTAGATCTGCTTACTCGAACGCGTTGAGCACCAAATGAAACAAACGAAACTCTTAGAACCAGAGTGTTGACGTGGAAACGTAACTGAACGTCGAAATAAGACTACTTTTTTGTGCACTCTTGGTAGCGAAGTTTTGAAGAAGGCAAAGTTTACTTAAACCGCGGCAAAAGGCAAAACATCGTGTTACTCGTCGTGTTAAATTTTTCGGATTTAGCTACCACTGGCAGGCGACGGCAGCTGCTGAAGCCACTTTCATAAACGACTCACACCATTTTTAAGAAAACACTATTTGCTCATAACGTTTTCTTTCACAAAAAAAAAAAAAAAATTTTAACCCTTGCGAGATGTTTTTCTCTGCATTAAAGACTTCTAAATAATGTGTGAATTTCTCTTTTTCGTCATGATCACCATCATGCCTAACACATTTAATGCCTTTGCGTTTTCGCGTGTAGCACGGCCCCACCCAATTAATGCCATTCGGTATCTTAAGGCCTTAAACCTTAATGTCCTTTTTTATGTACGTATGGCACGGGTATTAGAGATGCAATAGTATGTCACGGAGCCTTGTTTAAAGAGGCTTGAATAAAGCAAGAGGCATAAACCTGTGTGATACAAGTGAAACAATTATTTTTAGCAGATGACTCTGCGCTCCACTGCAGCACCATAAATCTGCCACGTCTTCTGAATGAAGTTCCAGGGTGCTTGACTCTCCTTTATATGGAGATGAACAGATGAACTTGGAGATGAACAGATGAACTTGCAGCACCTGAAAAATTTGTCGATCATTGATCTGGTGTTTGTATGGCTGGTAGTCACTGCCCAAGTTACAAAACAGACTGTGGCCCTGATTGAAGTAATGTGGCTGCTCATATAATGCTCAACACATACTTCACGGTCCACTCCCATACAGCCATGTGCAGGATCTTTTAGCCACCCCTGCTCCTTTTCTTTGGTGCGACATCCTTTGAAGAACTAAATTTTGTTTGTGCAACTTAGTTGGTGACACTGGTAGGTATTGTCTTCCTGAGCAGTGTAGGCCCAACATTGAGATTCCCAGTGCCATTGCTATACTCAGGTACAGCGTAAAAATGGCAGCAAAAGTTGCCCCTGCACCTCATCACCACAGCTGGCTGTTCCTCTGTGCAGTGGAAGGGGTGTGTTACTGCGAGTACATTGAGTGTGCCACAAGTCATTTCTGGGAATTTTCGGTCTTGATCTGCTTGTAAATTACTGCAGTGATGACAAACTATGTGAGAAAAAGCATACGAGGTCATGCGTTAAGTGCAATCGCCTTTCGAAAGGCACACACGCATTGACATCTGGGTTTGTCACTTCGGCATAGTGGTGCGCTACACGAGTTATTGCCGTTCTTAAAGGAGCCATGAAGAGAAAATGCAAGTTGGTTTTATTCGAAAGATTTCGTGTTTTATAGTGCCCCCAGCACTTGTCCGTATACAAACGGTGCTTTATTCACTGAGAAATTAAACAATTAGGTTAAAATTGTGATTTTCCCGCTCAATCGTGCGTTTTTGTGGTCCCAAATGACATCACAGGAACCGACCGCTCTGCAGCCTAGAGTACCTTCATTCACGCATCCGCCGTACAGGGTAGAGACACGTATACACTGGCGCCGCCATTTTCGATTGCTCGCTCGCCGCCGAAGCAAGTCATCGTGTCAAAACCGCGCTAAAATTACGCCGCAATGCGGTTTACTGAAGAAGTTTGAATCATATTGTCTGTTTCGCGTTGCTAGGTCTCGTGGGAAGTGAAAAGAATAACGCGTTGAGCCCGTTGGCCCAATTGCGGCGGCACGGGACCGTTCAAAGGTTGTCTCCACCCTGTACAGCGGTGTTGGTTTGTTCCCGCGTTTCTTTACGTTCCGTAACCTAGATGGCGCCACCATACCGTGGCAAGCGTTTGGTTTGTTTTTGCCCGCATTTAAACCTGGCTTGTTTTTGTTCTGGGAGAAAATATTCTTTCCCTGAAACAGTGCTCGCTCGACAAATGGGGTCACGTAAGACACCGTTTGCTTGGGTCAATCGGCCAGTGTCGTCTGAGACAACCCCAAGCCCCGTAGTGCTGTGCAGCTAAACCAAGCATGCTGTGCGCAGTACGAACAGCAGAACGCATCAGTACTTCTATGTTTACATGTGCTTTCGTAACTTCCACTGTTTGTCCCATCATTCTTATTGTTTTGTAAAGAATGTGCCCTAAATTTAAGCGCAAATCGCTCGTTCGTCTAGTTTGTAAGCTCTACCTAATTTGCGTCTGCTTCTGCCAGCCTCCGCCAATCGCAGAGCTTAGCTCATGTGACATCATAGGTTCTGTTGCGGGAAATGAGCTGGTGGGTCGCATGACCATTCCCGTTTTTCCTAATTATGTAGCTTATTTGAGCGAAGTTTACGTTAAAAGTGGTGTCAGTATGATTCTAACGAAACAATCTTTTGAATGAACCAAACTTGTGTTTTCTCTTCATGGCTCCTTTAAAGGGGCCATGCAGACAAAACACAAGTTTGGTTCATTCGAAAGATTGCCTCGCTAAAATCATACTGACACCACTTTTAACGTAAAATTTACTCAAATAAACAATACAGGGTGGTGCGACAATAAGAACACTTCAAAAATTTTTTCCCGAGCGAACCGCCGCTCTGTTCGCACACAAACTTCACACGAAGCTCGCATTTTGTGGTATAACAACAATGGTACTTACCTTTTTATTCTCAAGATAAATAAAAACGATTTTCGCCTATGGGAAAATGGCAGCTGATTTGGACGTGCGAGCCACCGCAAGTTGATCTTGGAACGACAGCGCCACCTGGGGTATGCAGAGCGAAACGCACGTTTGGGATTCACGGTAGAAAGGAGCCAAATGGTGTAACAGACAATCAGAAAATGTGAAAGCGGGTTTTCTGATCGTCTGCTGCACCATTGGGCTCCTTCCCACTGTGAATTCCAAATGTGCGTTTCGCTCTGAATAACCCACGTGGCGCCGTCGTTCCAAAATCAACTTACGCTGGCTCCCACGTCCAGATCAGCTGCCATTTTCCCCTAGGCGAAAATCGTTTTTAGTTATTTTCGGAATAACCAGGTAAGTACCGTCGTTGCTCCCGGTGTCAAACAAAATAGATCTCAAAATGTGACCTTCGTGTGAAGTTTGAGCGCGAACAGAGCAGCGGCTCGTTCAGGAAAAAATTTTAAGTCGTTCCAATTATCGTCGCACTACCCTGTATAATGAGGAAAAATGGGAATGGCCATGCTGCATACTAGCTCATTTCCCGCAACAGAACCTGTGATGTCATATACCCAGCTGTGCGATTGACTGAGGCCGGTAAACGCAAGTTAGTCGGGGCTTATAAGCTTGCTGAACGAGCTATTTGTGCTTAAATTTAGGGCACATTCTTTTTATAGCAGTAAGAATTTTGGGGCGAACAATTAAAGTTACGAACACGTAAACACTGAAGCCGTTAGTGCAGCACTTTGCTGGCTGAGACTGCGTGACACAGCCGTCGGACGCGTTGGGCTTGTCTGACACAACACTGAACAACTGACATAAGCGGCACGGTTACTTACATGGCCATGTTGGGTCATAGCTTACGCTTCAGGAAAGGATTAGTATAAACCGTAATAAAAATATGGCAGGTATAGAAGTCCTGCCAGAAGCAAAGTGTAAACACTAGCACTTCAGCGGTATTGCAGCGCCATCTGTGAAAGTGGGCGATAAACAAGATAATCAAACTGCTGTCTGCAAGATGGTAGCAGCCCTGGTCAGCAGGCTATCTTCAGTTTTAAGGTCCTGCTCTGGATACGTCATTGTCGACGTCACGAAAACATACGACTTAGTGGGGGAATTGAAATTTTAGCTTAAAATGTTTAATTTCTCGGTGAATAAAGCATCATTTGCTGCCAGTCAAACACTGAGGGCACTATAAAAGACTCAGGGCCGTATTCTGTGTCTGTCCTCCACTCCATTTGCTCCCTTCACTCGGCTGAAGGGAAGGATTCCCCATTGCTTATGCAAGGGGAAATCGATTTCAAGGACTTCCTCCACTGGAGTGGAGGAAGGATTCAGAATACCAGGGTCAATCTTCCGAATAAGGCAAACCTGTATTTTGTCTGCATGGCCCCTTTAACCTGTACTTGAGTATAGACGTAATGCACGAAGCAGGGATGGCTATTTTTTTCGTAGTTACTTGCCTATTAGTGGAGACACTCTTATCTCGTTAAAACAACAATTGTCTGTCTCTGTTTTTTACTCTTTTAGCAGCTTTCCAGTTCCATAGAGTTGGAATAATCATCCAGTACCTCAAAAACCTTTCCGGTTCTGTTCCAGCATCGCCTCTGCTACCCCCCCACGCAACCAACTGCGAGCTGGTCACTATGAGGGTCCTGATTGCTGCTGCGCTGCTATCCTGCACCATTGCCGTCGTCACCTGTGCCAGCCATCGCACCCTGTGGGCTGGTGAGTGCCAACCTCACCCTTCTGCACTTCTGTTTGTTTGTTTGTTTATTTTTTTCAGTTTCTGTTGCTTCAAAGTAGCATATCACGCCTAATCTTAGCCGAGAAAGAAGATCATTGCAGGAATTTACTTGTTCGTGACCTCAGAAAAGCCTAGTACGGAAAAAGATAAAGAAACAGAAAGAAAGCCTCGTTCAAGCCAAACGAATGTAACCACCCCACTAATAACTGAAACCATTTGTGAAAACTGGCAAGCTTGATTTCTTTTTTTTATTTTATTTATTTTTTTTTTTTGCGCACAGGCTATTGTTTTGAATGGGAGCAGCTGCTCCCATATTATGCAGCATCTTGGCTTTTCCCAAAATAAGCCATGCTTGCTAACTCTCTGGCTGCTTCGGGTATTGAACATCGGCAAACACAAAGGCAGACAAGCAGAGGTCAAAGGTCACACTGGTTTTTAGGTGTCGGAAATTAAACATGCTCCTTGTGTAAAAAGTTGGCGTAAGGTGTGGTTTAGGTGTTTTGGCTAAAGGTGGTGCGAGAAACAAAGTATGAACTTGGCAAGCACTCTTGCTGCCCTTGTAATGACAATGTAAAATTTTCTCCAGATAAAAAAAAATGCCAATTTCTTTATAGCGACTGAACTCCTAGCATATTTCCAAGCTTGCTTTTATCACTTTATACAATGTGTTTCGCGTCAGTGGGACCAAGGATTGAGATTAAAAATGTTGCATTTTCCAGTACCAAGGTAAGTAATAGTCATTGAGTGTGGCATGGGCCACTCATTTTAATTTGCATTTTGGTTAATTGAGAAATTAGTTAAAATAATAAACTCTTGAAATAGTGACAACAGCCAAAAATTGTTAGTTACAAATTTGTAGAAATTTAGAAGTGTTTACAGAAATTTTATTAGCGTAGAACATGTTTCAACCCCTTAAAAAGAGGGAGTTAAATTCAAGAACTGTTGCGCGGTTCTGTGTCACAAGTTCAGCTGCTGTTATTGTCTGATGCATGCGGACATTATATCGCGCAGTGCCTGCATTTCTGAAAATTTTGCTGAAATGTCATAAACATTCATCTGTTCTCAAAACTCTCGCAGAGACATTAGTACTCAGAATATTTTTGGAAGATCCACAACCTTGTCATTGAAAATTTTACAACGAAGCTGTTGCTGTCATTTCTGCCAGGACCTTTCACGAGTGTCGCCATTATCATCATCAAGGGAAGAAATTGTACAGAAATTTTGAGAATTGTCCACTGAGGCAAAAGCATCCTCACTACAGTTCTCTGTAATACCACCCTTACGTTTTCTTAGTGACATTGAAGGAGCATGTTTCGCTGCATCTGATGCCTTCACAGCAATCGTATCACTTGAGCCGAAGTCCCGTCTGATCACTGCTTCTGCTCTTTCTGTGGCGCAGCTGCTGTTTTTTTCCCCCTTTTTCCCCTTTCGGTTATGGTTACGACCTTGATGCAATAACAGCGACGTCACAAATTTGCATTCATTTATTTATTTATTTATTTATCTTTTGCTGCAGCCAATCACACATTACTATTGCACTATAAGGAATGTATTTGGGCTTCTTGGGGTGATCCAGCTGGCTCTCCAGCTTGGGCCACCACTCTACCTTCCGTCGCATTAAGCATGTGGGCCCCCACGTCCACGGCAGCCCAGCAAGGTTCGCCGATACGAGAACAGAATAGAGAATAGTGCTGAAGCACAGTCCAAAGTATGTGAGCACAAAACTTGACGGCGTTCACGATTCACACCATCCAGTCGGGATTGTGAACTGGGGGCACTCATGGTGCGCGACAACAGTCCCCACCTGAGATATGTATTCCGACGCAGCCACGCTGTTCGTTCAGTTCCGCCGGTCTCCTGTCCGAACCGGACCTCCGATCTGACTGTACGGCATTGCGGCTGTGGACATTCAGCAAGCCCGCAGAGTGGTGCTGCCATCTTTCGGAGCACTGCTGAAATTAGCCTTGCACCTAATCTGTTTTCAGCGCATCGCGTCTCTTACCAAAGCTTGCAATACACGCACGGGTTTCCATGATTCTCACAACTTTTATGTCTACCAATTTAGTATCCTTATTTTTTTATACTGAGTAGCCCCACAGCCAGCTTCTGTGCACGCACACCCGTAATGCAGGAAAGCAAGCTTTCACGCCGGCTCGAAGATGACAATTTCTTCTATGGTCAACTTTTGGGGGGTTAAAATGTTCCTTATTGATTGTAAAGCTATCAATATTCTACATATACAATACTGTAATGCTTACATGTCTTCACTTTGCCAGTTATGCAACTGTGCGAAGGTATAAGACGCTGCAATAAAAATTGCACTGCACTCCTCCGGTGACACAATATTGCCTCTGCTAAAAAAAGGAGGTTGTGATTTCTTTTTTTTTAGGGGGATAGGGGGGTATTGGTTGCACTGACTTCTATGAGTTGCATTCCTCAATTCCTTACGCCTCCTCACAGTAGTGAGGAGCAGAAGATAACATCGCTCTCTGTAGGGGAAGAGTTGCTTCCTAACATTAGTAATGACATTAGTGAGGAGCAAGGTGACTGTCACAATGATTTGTCAATTAATTATATGAATTCTGTCGTAGAACGATGGTCAGCTCTGCTGGATCATTATTTGAAGAAGTGCACTGAACCAACAGCTGGTGGCTGGCTTACACAGCACGTGATGGCGACGGACAAATGGTGCAGGTGTAGAGGGCAAACTTGAGCACGTCCCAACAGAGCCCTGTCGGTTTCCTTCCTCAGTAAGCAGAACTGGCCACCATGCACAAATGAATTCACACCTATGTAGTAGTAACAGTCATGGCAGCAGCCTGTTGAGGCTGCTGCCGCAACATCAGCTGCGGCAGCAGCACCAACAAACTGCTGCCACCTCCCATTACTTCCTTGCTCCCCCAAATGCACGTGGTGACTTCACCCTTGCACTGTGTGTGTAAGAGAAGGTGCACACATCACTGTGAATGGACAGAAGTGTGCACGTGAGCTTCGTGCTAAATCATTTTAAAGGACATACAGATGTCTACAGATAAGCAGGCAGAGGATAATTTTTCATCAGAAGTTATGCAGTGAGATCTTTCACATCAAAGTCCTTATTGTAAATAATGAACTGTCCAAATGGAGGTTCCACATTCTTATCCAAACACTGCCCTCCAGCAGTTTGGCATTTTCGAGGCACCATCTTTTGGGTGGCAGTTGCGAGGTTGATGCATTGCCACACCTGCCAAATCTCCCGAATTGTCCGGCAGACTCCCAAATTTCTACCACGTCTTCCGATTTTACGAATGCTATTTCGAATCTCCCTATACCAAAAGAAGGGGAGGGAAAAGGTCCCCTTCATAAGTAAAGTGTGGCGCTCTTCGCTACAAGAACCAGGAGTAGTTTTTTTATGAAGCAAGAACAAAGCAACTCAGAATAAACACCCTTGTCCTTTCTGGTGTCAGTCTCGATTCCAAGTAATTTCGTAATACTAAACTAACTACCCACCCCACCCCCCTGATGCGATCTCCAGAATTTCCATGCTGCTAAGTTGGCAGGTATGCATTGCTTACGGGTTGGTGACTAGCCAGGTTTGTCATCAGGGCATGTCGACTAACGAAAGATAGACTTCAAGCATTCACTTCCTGATCAATCTCACTGGACAGGTGCACTAGTTAGTGCACCTGAATACCAAAGTTGTTCATCTCATTAATTACCCCCCTCCACCAGTTAAATTCAAGGGGATCGGTCGGGCGATGCTCAAAGCTGTGATCTGATGAAACAATGGCCCGTGGTCGATGGCACGTGGCAAACGATGAGCTACTCCAAGCAATTGTACAACATGTGCACTTTATTTACACTACGTATTTACAACTCTCAAGGCTCATGATCGCATCACAGAGGGAGGGCAAGGCCTGCATCGAGCGTGGCTTGCCTTGCTCCACCTACCCTCCAAAAACATCTCAAACCCCTGGGTTTTACCACCAAAACCCCGCCCACAGAAGGGACGTCGCAACTTGAAAGTGAGGATGGCTCATTGAATAACCCACACTAGGCCACTGATTGGCCACAGTGACAAACGAAGCTAGGTGAGTGCAAAATAGTCACGTGACCCACCTCTCTCACTCTCATGCCCGGAGGTATTCTGCAAAACAAAAATATAACACAGATGAAGATCAGCCAACTAAAAGCAGACCTAGCGCCGGCCATTGGTTGTCGGGCGGCTCGTCTTAAAGTATTGTCCATACTGTGTGTGCCCATAATTGTGCACCACTCCGCCAAAATTCCTTTTCTTTGTAAACACGTGGAGCGCCTAACAAAGCCTGGTCGCCTACCCATTGACGCATCCCAGCCGCCGAGTCGCCAGGGCCAGACGTGTGGTGAACAGAAACATCGCCCGGTAGCGACAGAACGTCTGGTGACCTCTTCCTACGTTTGACCCCTTGACTGACCTCCAGCTCCCGTATGCCTCGGGCATGCTCGCAGTGGTAATCGCGGCCGTAAAGATGTCAACGGTACCCCTCCGCTGGTTTCCCAAACGAGCGCAAGGAAATCCTCCTTTGAGTGCTAACGTTGCCTTTAACTACTTTGGAGTTGTGGGAATTGCGGAGCTCCGCCATCTTTCCTATCTCTGTCGGCCCGCCGCGGAGGCGAGAGGGGTGGTACCTCTCTCTCCGCGGTCGCGCGCTTCCCCCTCCGGGAGGATGCCCGTGAGAGCGAGGGGGCGCGGCCGAACCCCTCACGTGACAGGTTTGCCGGGAAGTTCCGGCGGCCTGGTCCGAGGCGGACGACGGAGGTAGGCCCTCTTTGGACACGAACCATCGTCGGGAGCGGCCGTAAGTACGACTCGCTCCTTTTTGGCCTGCCTTTGTCCGCCCTCGCGCCTGTCTCTCCCGCCCTGGCTAAGGTGGTCATGGCGGTGTAGAACGACGCGCCCGACGTCTCCTTTATTGCATTGCAATAAACGTCGGAGTGGGCGAATTCTGTGTCCTGTGTTCCTTGCTGTTCGCTGCCGATACGCCAAGTTGGCGATCCGTGGCGGTGTTCAGTGGAGCTAGCCTTGCGGCCGGATCTCGAGGATCGAGCTAGGCCGCCGTCAGAACCCTGGTCCCCACAGAGTGACCGACGCATTTGTATAGGTCCTCTCCGGCCCGCTCGTCTGGTGAACACAATAGCGCAGCGAACAAAAAAGAAGCCTCCGCGGTTTCTCCCCATGTCCCTCGCTCCCAAGTCAGCTTGGCCAGCGGGAAAACAAACAATACAGGTAAACACGCTATGCCGAACGAACGATACCTAGTTGCCGGGTGGTATTAATAATTAAGTGAGGTGCGCGAACTTAACACCCCCATATGACCTGCCACCAGGACCACACCAATTGGGAAACTCCATATCTGATAATCATATCTGACAATCATGCACTCCCGCTCGGAGGCTAAGGTTCTATTGACATGAGCTCCGCTATCCGTCCCGAGCAGGTGAGAAATATCAGACGACCGAAGTCAAGCACAACGTGGCTAGCGACACATTTTATGCCCATTTGGTATCTCTTTACACAGATGTGTTCTGACTTTTGGGGCAGTTGCACAGCAGCAGTGGTGGACAGCCACTGCAACATGCTTTTGAAGCACCACTGGATTTTCTGGTTGCGGGAGGAGATGGCATTTATTTCATGAAGGCTCATCTGGACAAAGCCAAATGGCAAGCCCATACAATGTCAGAACAGCGTTTCCTTTTTTCATAACTTGGGAGGGGGAGGAAACAGGCCGTGCGTACTCTGCCTCGCATTGCATGCGACTAGTGAGGTCAAACCATTTACGGTACCGTTACAGACAGCTCACGGACTTCACACTGGCAAGAGTGCTGCTGCAAGTTGCGTGGGCTGGTTCACATGACCCTAGTTGCTTGTAGATTTCCCTTTGTCGGTTCTCCCCCACAGGCCAACCCACCAACAATTTCTGCTGGGACAACCATGCTGTTGCAAGGTGCACCTGATAGCGCTGCGCTCTATTTTGGGGAATCTGCTAGGGGAGCACCTTGTCACAAGCGAACGTCAACACGGACTCGTACAACACACTTTGTGTCCCCGTTACTTTGCTGCCCACCTTTCGCTGGCAGCCGGATTGAAAATGGAACAGAGCCATGATTTTACCAGCATTTTTTATGGAACATGTCTAGGTTAAGCTCAAGACAAGGCACAAATAGTGTGCGAGGCAGAGTATGCCAATAACTCTGAATACAGTAGACTCGTTAGGATGCACTTGGTTAAGACAAACAACACTTGTGCTCTATTGTAACATGTACAATGCAGAAAACACTGGCTTGAGACAAATTTCTGATAATACGAACAAATTTTCACGGTCCCTTCAAGTTCGTTATAACGGGCAAGGAAATGAACTCAGGGTTTGCTGTAGATCGTCGGTAGCACTGCAAAGTTGAGTGGCCCATTCCATGTTTCCGGCGTCAGCAGTGTCTTATAGACACTGGTTGGTACAATTACACAAACTCCCAAGAAGCACGCTGCAACATTGTAGCCACCAGCATGTTGTAACCAATAGCATACTAATCAGCAAGGCCAGACAGTGGAGTATAACTTTACTGTGGTGAAGTTGTGACAAATGGCTTTTTACTTCATTGTGAGACGCTTTTGTTGCACCGAAATCTTGTGCGTGGCATGCATATACATTACCAATGTACAGGTCCATGCAGAGGTAAATGGAGCACGGGAACGGTGGCCGAATTGCATCATGGCGCCGCCTAGAAACGCCGATGGGAAGCAGCAGGCGGCATTCTGGGGATGTGTGTGCACTGCCCCTGCTGCCCTATCCCTCACATGTTTAATTGTTGCTTTGCTGACGTGTCTGACTGGGCGTGACATTTTCCAAAAGGCAACACTCAGTTGTACATTGGCCCTGCTTATACTATTGCCGCTTGCAGCCGTCAGCGGCAACCGCATCCGTCACTATTTTTTGAGTTCGAGGAAGTTACACGCTTGAAAACGTGCTTTGTTGCTGCGTGCTACAAACCGCAACCGCTGATGTCCTTCCTCTAACGGGCCGCATAGTTTTGCCAGCCTATCATGCGAAATCTTTTTGGGCACCTTTTGTTGGGACATTTTTCAGCTAATTAGTAGTTACAGCCATCACTTAAGCGCAAACGAGGCAACCCTGACAAAAGGGCCATATTGGAAGTGGGATTATTTTTAAAAAATTATAAATTTCTAGATTGGAAGGTCCTCGCATACATGCCAACCCTCCCGAATTTCGACCACATCCCCCGATTGTGCGAATGCTATCTCAATCTTCTGAAAAGTGGCCGCCCTACCAGAGAGGTCATTTTTCTTTATCACACGTGTGCGTCAGTCTTTCTGCCTGCTACAATTGCAGTGCTGCAAGGCATTCTAGGCGCTATAGTATTGCTGGCACCGCGCGTCTGCGCACTGCCAGATTGTTGTTTGTAGCTTACAAAGGCCGGCCACTGGACGCGCTCGCCCTCATACTGAAAGAAGGCAAGGGAAAAGGTATTTTCACAACTAAAGAAGTTTGGTGCCCTCCACTACAAGAAACAGGAGTTGAGTTTCTAATGATGCAAGAACAAAGCAGCTCAAAATAAGCACTTTACCCCTTTCTGATGTCAGTCTCTAGTCCCAGTAATATCAGAAACGCTAAACTAAAAAAAGGCATCAACCCTTTCCCCCCTTCCCCCCCCCCCCTCCTGCCCCCTTTTTATTCTCCCGAATTTTCAGGTTGCTAGGTTGGCAGGTCTGTGCTCCGTAAATTCTGCAGCAACGTTTTGATTTTGATTGTCGTTTTTCTTTTTGTATTATATTTCAAGGAAATACCATGTCGCCAGTGATTAGGATAGCGATTGATTGTGGGGGTTTAACGCGCCGACGCAACGCAGGCGATGAGGCGCGCCGTAGTGGAGGGCTGCGGATTAATTTTGACCACCTGGGGATCTTTAACGTGCGCCGAAATCTCGTACACACGGGCGTTTTTGCTTTTCGCCTCCATCAGAAAAGCGGCCGCCGCGGCCTGGAATCGAACCCGCGACCACGTGCTCAGCAGCGCAATGCCTTAGCCACTGAGCCACCGCGGCGGGTCTGATTAGGATATCAACTGTTGTGCTTATTGCTTGCAAGAAGGCCCATTTCCTAAGCGCATAGCTCCCTCGAACTCAAAAGCATCGGATACTGGTCGCCGCTGGCGGCTGCGAGCGGCAATGTAACCAGCACCATTGTGTGCATCTAAGCACTGCATATTGAAGACTGTCACACCCAGTTGGGCACACCAGCAGAGCGGTGATTAAAGATATCAGATAAGGTGACGGGTGCAGTGCGCACACATCCCTGGAAGTTCCCAGGTAGCGCCGTGATGATATTCAGCCACTGGTCCCATGCTCCATTTACTTCTGCGCAGGACTGTACCTGCCAGTTGCAAGGATTCGTTCAGAAGACCCTTCATTTTCCCTGGACGTAATCTGTGCCCTTCTTTTGCGTCTGTTTCGCTATCAGAGATGGCCTAGTACTATGTCCACAGGCCCGCAGATGTGTCATTGCATCTTGATGCACAGCTGAACTCGTCTAGTGCTGCAGCAGGTCATTTGCGTCAAGCCCTTTGGGGTTGGTTGGGGCTCTGCTGTCCTCCTGTCGTCAGTCTCACTATTTGGGCCTTGCGAGTTCATCAGCACTCCACCCAGGAACAAAGTAGTGAATCCTTCTGAGTCCCACCTGGCTGACCCAGGCTCTTTCCTGACCAGGTCCTTCTGTTGTCTTCCAAAGCAACACTGTCAGGATCAGCCCCATTGCTTTCCACCCACCACCACTATGCTTCATCGAGGCCGGTATCCTGACTCTGTCCGAGTGCACAAGTGGCAAACAAGGCCCCTTCATTGGCCTTCGTACTGTCGTGTTCTTCAGGGGCCACTAGCTACTGCAGCCACACTGTTTCCAAATCCAGCTTTCTGGAAGCAGTTCTGTATGCCTTCCTTCGATGTCGCCTTCTACGATGCAGAGAACATCTCCAAATCGTGAAAAATTTCCAATGGGGGTGTTTTAAGCAGAGATCAGTAGCGTGTCGATCAGGTGTTGAGGATAAGCGCAAGTGCAGTTCAGAGGGGAAATTGTAGCTCGATGTTTGTCAGCTGGGAACGTTATGGGGGCCAGAATTGCCGCTTTTTGTTCAAGTGAAAGGGCTTTCCACATGAAACCACTCATGGCAGCAATGCACACGGGAAAACAATGCAAAAAGGAGAGTCGATATGTCCAGCCAGCGCAAGCGGCATAGAAATAGCAACTGTGGAAGCTGCGGCCATGCAAGCAGCAGAATGGATTGGCAGATGCAGGCCAGTTGGAGACGGGTGCGCTTGCTGACGCATGAGCCTCTGTATAGCAGGCGTGGGAAAAGTGAGGTTGGTGTCGAGGAAAGCCAAAGACGACGAGCTCATATAACATGTTATCGCCATCATTAGCTAGTAGAGGACGAAGTGGAACTAAAGGTGTTCTGAGCGGTGCTGTGGCCCTGGATCCAGTTCCTCAACAGTTGGTTTAGGCCACAGAAAAGGCGGTAGAGTGCATGCGGTGTCGCCTTCCTCAATTGCAGCAAAGCAAAAAAGAGAAAAATTCCTCTGGGCACCCAGGCCTGCTTACTTGCTTTGAAGGCAAAAAGCCTGGTGATACTTATTACAGCTCCTTTACTGCTACGCCCGATTTCCATCTTTGTTCACTTTTGTTTCTTTGTCTTTTGGCGCAAATTAGTTTGACCGGCTTCTTCTCTTTGACTGCCACACTGAGATGGTGTTAAAAAAGCTCTTTCTGATTGGCTGCGATGAAAGTGAAAGCCAAGGAAAACAGGCTTTCAGGAAGATCGCAACGATCGAGTAAAGTCCAGCTCAACTTGCCCTGGGTTCTTTGGGATGTTCTATGAAATGTCATGCAAAAAAAAAAGGGGGATGGGAAAGGCAGAGAGGAATGCCAGTTTTAATTATTTGTCTTAGGAAACAATTCATCGTTGGCCGTCAAACAAAAGCAGAAAGAGCTGTAAAGTGTGTGATCTTTCGGTTGAAACAAAAAGTTACTCAGCCTCAGTATATCTTTGAACCAAGTTCTAATCAACCATGCAGCTCCCACGTTTCGCCTGTCTGACCTCTCCCACCCCTTCCCTGCCTCCCTCGTTGCGGTATCCTCCCCACCCTTCCTTCCACCACTTTTATTTCCTCCTCGTACACCTGTACGCTGTCGCCCAGGTTTCACAATGGACGTTCGGCAGGGACAGACAAGTATTCCACAACGTTGAAGTAGGCCAAAAGTGATAATCGCAGTATATATATGAAAAAAAAAGTACACGCTAAGTGCACACATCCGCCGCCGCAAGGCGCCACCCCACTTTGGTTTTTCCTCCTTAGATGGCGCCACAGGCTCCGCCGTTGCGATCGAAAAACACCCGCGCGCGGTCACCCTGAAATGGTCTGTTGAAACCCCCTGACCCTAAAATGTTGTTCTGCGGCGATGATGGAGAGGAAGTGTAGATAGTATCCCCAGGAGACGTTCCTGCGAACTTTACCGCAGACGGGCGCGATAACGACGTGCTTCGTACAATATTCCCGACTTGCCTTGCGCCACCGCAGAACGTGTTTCGCGCAGCCGTGTCTCCACCCCTTGTGCTTCTCGCGAGGCTGCTGCTTTTGTCCATCATTGCTTCTCGCGCCCCTGGGACGGCACGGGAAACGAAACAGCTGTGTGGGGAGGGACGGAGCCAAGAGGAAAAAGAGTACTGCTCCGCTTAATTAATTTCCGTGGGACGGCCTCCGCAGCAGCGACAGCGCTGGTAAGGAATAACAGAGGGGCGTGCGCGCCGCCAGCTATCCCGGCTCATTTGCTAAAAGACTCGCCCCCGCCTGCGCTGAGACCGGCTTCTTATGACAGCTGATGAGCGCCGCTGCTGTCTCTGCACCCGTCTGGCGGCCTCGGCGGATGTGAATACAGGTAGTCGTTCAGATGTGGCGCACTTGTGCGCGTGCGGGAACGCTTTGCGTTGCGGTAAAGACAACTTCAAAGGGCGAAAAAGACGACTGAAACTCTTGTTCTATCACTACTGACCCGAAAACAATTACGTGACAACTCAAAGTTTCATTTACTTGTCATCATTAGTTAGTTTACAGTGATGTTGTAGGCGTTACAGAATTCCGTTACCTTTCAATACGCGCGGGAAGAAAACGGATGTAACTCTTGTTCTATCGAAACTTTCCCTATCCCTAACAATAATTATACGACCGCTAAGGCGACTATCACTTCGGGGAGTTACATTTACTTGTTGTAATTAGCTCATAATAAAATGAGTTCCTACCTTCGTTACAAATTCCGTCGGTTTAACAACTTCGCTGGTTATCCATTTTCACTAAGTGGAATTGCTCGTGATTTTTTTTTAGAATGGTTG
Source organism: Haemaphysalis longicornis (assembly GCF_048455015.1). NCBI lineage: Eukaryota > Metazoa > Arthropoda > Arachnida > Ixodida > Ixodidae > Haemaphysalis > Haemaphysalis longicornis. The sequence continues at coordinate 253,438,032 of NW_027526295.1, forward strand.
GAGGGAAGGGGGGCACAGAGCGGGAGCTGGGGCGTCAGTGTATTTGAAGGCAGGCTTTAGCAGCCTACCATTGTCGCTGAAGAAGAAAGTGTATGACAGCTGCATCTTACCGGTACTCACCTACGGGGCAGAAACTTGGAGGCTCACTAAGAGGGTTCAACTTAAATTGAGAACAACTCAGCGGGCAATGGAGCGGAAAATGATAGGTGTAACATTAAGGGACAAGAAGAGAGCGGAGTGGGTCAGGGAGCAAACTGGTGTTAAAGACATATTAGTAGAAATTAAGAAGAAGAAATGGACGTGGGCAGGGCATGTAATGCGAAGGCAAGATAACCGCTGGTCATTAAGGGTAACAGAGTGGATCCCTAGAGAAGGCAAGCGTTGCAGGGGGCGGCCGAAAGTTGGATGGGCAGATGAGATCAAGAAGTTTGCGGGGATAAATTGGTCACAGTTGGCACAGGACCGAGGTAATTGGAGAATAATGGGAGAGGCCTTTGCCCTGCAGTGGGCGTAGATAGGCTGGTGATGATGATGATGATTATGATGATGGCGACGCAAGTCTAAAACGATTGGGCGATTTTATCCCGTTTATAAAGTGGGCAAACAATAATGGTTAGGGGCATCGCCGATCTTCCTAGTAACACGTGCCTTCAGACATCTACTTGGAGTGATTTCTTTTAAAAAGTCATTCATCCGCAGGCGCAGCGTGTTCTTCCTTGCGTGTTTGTTCTCCTGGCCTAGTAGTAACCGTGCGTTGAGAGCGGCATTCGTGTTGCTGGTTTAGTTGAAAAAGAAACATCCTGTACACGTAAAGTATTCCAGCTTTTTAACAGCGGAGCTGTTGTACGTCGAGTTTTTTTTGTCCGTCTGCTGAAGGTCGTGCGTCACGCAGGACCTTCAGTAGACGGACAAAAAACTCGACCGGCAGGTTCCCAGACCTGCTGATGGCATCATAAAAACCGGTTCCAAGACCCACCGATAGAGGCCTCACTGGTCTCGCAGGAGAGCGTCCCTCCAGTGATGTTCCGCGCGGGGAATTTTCCCTTTTCGGGGGAGGAGGGAATTTAACAGAAAAGTGTTTTATTCCCCGATACACAAAGATTTCACTGACGTTATACCCGTCACGGAAATGAGGCCAGTACAACGAAGCAGGCGACCTGTAGAGGGTGCTTCCCTGCACACAGGGTCTTCTTGTGGGGAAGCAACCTTTAGTACTAAAGATTATGTTATACTTGGGGCTGTTCGTTTTCGGGTTTTATATTTTAACACGGAAGGGTTTTATGCCGGGATACACCAAGATTTAACTGACGTCATATCCGTCACGGAAATGACGCCAGTACGTCTTTGCCGAAGCGACCCGCCAGCAGGACGTCGCTCGCCAAGCACACTCACAAGACAGACGCCGACCTTCAAATTTTTCTCAGCCGCAGATTTCGCTGCACATTTTACTTTCGTGTTTTACCGATTCCTGTGACAGAGGAAACAACCACAGTTTTTTGCTGTAATTTTGGCCGAAAGGAGGGAAGAGCATCGTGAATAGATGCAGGGAATTTTAGAAGTCGTGGAGTGGAAAGGAAAACTGTCAGTAAACCGGACCTCGAATCATTTATTACTTACTTTTCTTTTAACAAGTTCTCTTAACACTTTTTCTGATTCATGTTCAAATATCCACAGCCACAAGCATGCAGGACCGCTCCAATCCAGTTCATAAAACAGGAGGGAGCATAAGGAAAGAAAACTCCATGCGAAAGAGCTCGGTAGTAAAGCGTGAAGCCATGGCGGTTTAAGGGCAAAAGTCTGTTCGCATGTATTCCTGCGTAATATATAGTATTTCGGGTGCACCTTAGTCCAACCCGCCGCGGTGGCTCAGTGGCTAAGGCGTTGCGCTGCTGAGCACGAGGTCGCGGGTTCGTTTCCCGGCCGCGGCGGCCGCTTTTCTGATGGAGGCGAAAAGCAAGAACGCCCGTGTGTACGAGATTTCGGCGCACGATAAAGATCCCCAGGTGGTCAAAATTAATCCGGAGCCCTCCACTACGGCGTGCCTCATCGCCTTCGTTGCGTCGGCGCGTTAAACCCTACAATCAATCAATCAGCACCTTAGTCCACTGTCAATAAGAGATGGCGCCTGCAGTCCCGCACTTAGCTAAAATGTGAAAAAGGAAATTAATTTGCTAAAGCCCTAAACGCAGGTACATTGATTTAAATAAATTAAGCATAGCCTGACGACAAATACGGCTAGCAATTTAGTTCACGCTGAAACTCTAATTCTCTGAACGGCGTCTACGTCCGGAACGATATGTAAAGTAGACGCAAGTGGCGCTGGCTGACGCCCGAAAACCGAACAGGAATCCACGTAAAGACCTATAAGCTGCAAAAAGGGAATGCAGGGAAATTTCCAGGGAATTCAATCCTTAAGAAACCTGCGGGAAAAGGTGCTAAAAATCGGGAATTTCTGAACCTAGAAATGGGTAGTTTTCTTCCTAGTACGGAGCATCACTGAGTTCCTGCCCCCCGCTGACGTTCAACTGCCGATTCCTTTGCGCGAACCGCGGAATTCGTGCGGCGACGGCGCTGCCGTTCTCGGTGAGCGCCCGTTGCTGTTCGAGCCGACACAAGAGAACCACAGCTCTGTGGTTTCAGCAGGTTTCACACTGGGTAGAACGGGGTTTAATTTTGTGAGAGCACGACATATCGCGGGAACGAAAGTCCTGGGGCAGGATTATCGCTATCTGTATCGTTAGCTACAGAAAGCACTGCCTCCCGCACTTCGTCATGCGTAGTGTCCGCGTTTTCGAACCACCTCAAACTTCGTAGCCAAAGAGCCCGCATTTCGGCGTGTTGAAGCATGAAGAACTCCCCATTTGGGGATTAATAGCCAGATACGTTTTGCCGTATTAATAGCCGTGCGTTTTTCTTATTTCTCCTCCTGTAGTAGAGTGCACTAGACCTGTAGCAGCCGCGGTGGCTCCAGGCTTTCCGCTATTCACGAGGTTGTTTGATTCCTGCGTCACTTCCAATGGAAGCGAAGGTGTATTCACACGTGCACATTGTTTCGGCGCGAGTTTTGAAAAACCCAAAGGGGCTAAATAATTTTGTAGTCCTTCAGTCGCGTCACCAGTTGCGGCGCGCCCCGTAACCCTTGGCGCACAAAACTAAAATTTTGATCCTCACCCGCACCTCGCGTGTTGCACTTCGCAAGTGCACGCGGACTTCTTACAGTTTGTTCATCGCTCTGCGTTGTGACGACGTGTGTGCCTACTAAGGTCCTTTGTGTACATCGCGTGTAAATGGTATCCGTCATTTCTCGCCTGCGGTCATGCAGCGGGAAGGGGCGCGCAGACAAGGGCGGCGAGCCTTGGAAGAAAAGCATAGGTGCAGGTCTAGGACGCGGGATTTCATGGCGTTCACGCGGGGAAAAGCAGTGCGGGAAAGCCAGCTTACAAAGACTAAACTTGCACCAATGAGGTCTCATATCTTGATATCTCTTATTTTGGCCCTGGTACAAGTGTTTTCCCAGCAATGCATTTATGTTAAGAAGTGAAGCCGACTTTGAGACTGGTGTAAGCTGGCTTTTCCACATTTTGTGTTGCGCAGTAAAGCCTACTCCTAATGGAAAATGCGATGCGAACGGAGTCCGATAGCAGCGACGCCAGACGTGTAACCGTCGGTGGCGTGCACACGCAAGCGACTAGCGAGAACCGGCAACGCCTATCGGGAGTATGAGAATGCCGCAAAGCGTCTTCGGCTTCAAGCTGTCAACCTGGAAGAGTTTAAAGGGACCGGGAAGATAAAATGCAAGTTTGGTTCATTCAGAAGATTGCCTCGTTAGAATCTTACTGACACCACTTTTAACGTAAACTTCGCTCAAATAAGCTACATAATTAGGAAAAAAGGGAAGGGCCATGCCACCCATAGAGTTTCATACAAATAACTAGAGGGGAAACTGGCCCTAGTGTCAACGCGAACATGGCAGCGGCGCTTACGCTTCAATGGGAATGATGGGTAGTTGTGGAACCGGATTGCGTAGGATCAAAACAGGCTTATGGCTGCGCAAATTGTGTTTTTTGACAAAAAAGCTCTTGTTGCCCGGTTCTGCGTTTATAAATTACATGACAAACAAGAAAGTTAGTGACGAAAAATTGGTTTTTTACGAAATAAAACGGCGCGTTTAAATAAAAAAGCAGACGCGGAGTCGAGAAGGTTTGTGGAGCAGGTTTGCCATTTTTCGCCAACTACAGCAGGACGCGGACTTCTTTAAAAACTACTTGTAAAAGTTTCGGCGCTGGTGGTTTGTAATAGTAAGAGAAGTTTTGTGCTCATAAGAAAAAAGAAACCGATTACCTTTGGAGAAGTTATATAGTGACATACATCAAGCTGCGTTCCTATCAGCCGCCGGTGCTGCTGTTCTACGCCGTAGGAGCCGGCGTTCGCACGAAAGGTGTGGCTGTTCCAAGTGATTCGCAACCGTCGTCAGCTTTGACCAGCTTTTACAATGCATTGCTCTGCCGAATGAGCAGCGCCGCAACTCCTAATTAGCAGACAACTTCGCCGCACAGAGCGCCGTCATTTATGTTTTCATGCTCGCTGTGCGGCAATGCATTGATTAACCCACCCAATTTGCAACTCTGGTTATAAAACATTCCACTCAGGGCGGCGTCAGTGCACGCGAGGCATGCAGTTCAAGGAGAAACGTATTTTTGATCACTCCTCCCAACACCCCGCCTAGGCAAATGCGTTCATGTAAAACGAAAACGAAACTGCCTGCGAATCCATAGTAAGTTCCGCGAGCCATCGAGCGCCAATCCGAATCCACAGCTACCCATCACGCCCACTGAGGCGTACGATCGCAGCGCCAGTTTCCCCTCTAGTTATATTGTAAGAAACTATGATGCCACCCACTCGCTTATTCCCGCAACAGAACCTATGGTGTCATACCTGGCAGCTCTGCGATTGGCGGAGGCCGGCAAAAGCAAACGCAAATTCGGCAGAGCTGCTAAGCTTCCTGAACGAGCTATTTGCGCTTAAATTTAGGGCGCATTCTTTTTAAAGCCGTAAGAATGGTGGGACAAACAGTGGAAGTTACGAAAGCATAAACATAGAAGTACCGATGCGTACTGCTGTTGGTACTGCGCGCACTATGCTTGGTTTAGCTGCACCGGACTGTGGGGCTTTGGGGTAGTCTCAGACGACACTGGCCAATTGACGCAAGCAACGGTGTCTTACGTGACCATATTTGTCGAGCGAGCTCGATGTTCCACGAAGCGGTTATTTTCTCCATGAACAAAAACACTGCATGCCAGGTTCAAATGCGGTCAAAAACAAACCAGAGGCACTAAACGGCTTGCCATGGTTTGGTGGTGCCATCTAGGTTCACTAACGTTAAACAAGGCTTCGCGATCGGCTGCAGAGTGGTCGATTCCTGTGATGTCATTGCAGACCACGAAAACACATGATTTAGCGGGAAAATCAAAATTTTAACTTACAATTGATTAATCTCTCAGTGAATAAACATTGTTTGCACCCGGTCAAGCGCAGGGGACACTAAAAAACACGAAATCTTTCGAATAAAACAAATTTGCATTTTGTCTTCATGGCCCCTTTAAGGGACCCCGAAAAGCTTTGTGAAGGTGGCAATCAAATGCATTCAGGTGGTAGAACACATAACGGGGGATTTTTGAGCCAAGTGTGAGCCCCATACGTTGTACGGATAATTTGTAAACAATTTTTGAAGATCGCCTTTTTCAGCCGATGAGCGCGACGCCGCAGCGAGCCGACCGCGGCTGACGCAACGGCGACCGCGGCTGACGCAACGGCGATCGCGGCTGACGCAACGGCGAAGGCGCCCCCTGATTCGCCCAATCGCCGGTGAGGTCGGCCGCCGGCGGCGTCACTGTTATTGGCTTCCGGCTGCTCTCCCTCCTTCCTGCGCGATCCCGAGGCAAAGGCGGGTCCGCAGCGATTGACGCGTGCCTAGGCTAGAGTGTACACTCTACCTAGGCGCAGGAATGTAGCTAGCGCAGAACGGAAGTCGAACGTCGCGATGTCACATGGCTATTCCCAGTGTTTCCAGCTGCTTTGAAGGAAGCAGAGAGGGAGGAGGAGTCGATCGGCAAGTGGGGAGATGTGCATTTAATTGCTTATGGCGCAGCTAATACTGAATGTAGATCAATAATTCCAACGGCATTGCATCGCTATATTGGTGCTACGCGACAATACAGGCCTTTTGTAACTTTTACAGAAGGCTTTTCTGGGTCGCTTTAAGGGCGCGTATATATATACGCCAGGTTCAGAAGAGACTTCGTCGATCGACATTTCTACTCGAGCAATAACGTGTGCCGCAGGTACCGACCTGACCGCAGACACGGAAGTCCGACACATTTGGCGGGAGACGCTGCGTCAACACCCACCCAACGTGAGCAGCTCTGCTAGACAACCACCTTCGCACAGTGGAATGGCCGGGAAATTTTTGAAAGACCGAGCGGCTGAGATTGGCTAATTGCGCCGCACCGGAATTGGCTGCGCCTACCAGATTGACACCGACACGCGATCGGCCTTCCGTCATCGCCACCCAAAAAACAATACACGGATGCGTTGGTGCACCGGCAAGGCGACAAGAAACTCGCACTGTTGCCCTGTTGGGGCCAGAGTCACTCTAGAGCACGGTGTAAAACTATATCTTACACCGTGCTCTAGAGAACGACCGACAAATGGGATGGTTGTGGTTCTCGAACATCTTGAAACGACGCAAACACGACTCGAACACAATTGAATAAAATTACACAGCGCTGTGGTCTGCCCTGCTGCATTTTGTACGGGCGACCATCTCTTTTGAAGCCCTCCGCATCCTCCAGAGTAACGCACTTCAAAAGATGGTGGAGTTGGTGTGGGCCCCGGCTTACACTGGCCTGCCGGGAAACGAACTTGCCCATGCCATTGCCCGCGATCTCTCACAATCCGGGCTGGCGTGAGCATCGTCCCTCGACACGGCGCGCGCTCCTCCAGAGAACGTCTAATCACGTTCAGTGACATCGTGGAGCACTACCGACTCTCTCGTCGTATTAGAGAGTTTTAGCAGTCCGTCTGTTCCGTCGTGTACGTAGTTACCGTGTTGACCGGGACTTGTCTGGGCACTTGTGCATTCGTCGCAGTAGGGGGATTAGTTCCGAGGGCCGGCCCTCGCCATGCCCGTGCAGCATCCGCCATGGTGGGGTGCGCCTCCTCGCCCTTCCGCGCGCGCATGCGCAGTCGGGTCCCGGTTATCACGGTAACTACGTACACGACAGACCAGACGGACTGCTAAAACTCTCTGTTGTCTCCCCCGCTGTCAAGCAGGGGGGGAACGCTCTCTCTCTCTCTCTCTCTCTCTCTCTCTCTCTCTCTCTCTCTCTCTCTCTCTCTCTCTCTCTCTCTGTCTCTCTCTCTCGAATTTCATCTACTTTGTGTCCATGCAATGCTGCTCTGTGAGTGTCCGCGCGACCCCTTCCCCCCTTTCCCCTCCTCTTCTCACTGGGAGCAGACTCTGGGGAACTCTGACCTCGCAACGCAAGAAGCCGTCACGGACAGAGCCCTGGACGTCGCGGGGGCCCTTTGGGCCTCCGCCACCCCCCTATACCCTGAACCCAGTGTAAAATAAAGTGGCTCTACTACTACTACTACCTTCTTAAAGGGACACTGAAGTGATATGTAAACATTGCGGGATTACTTGCGCAAATTGTAGTCCGGGGTCCCCAGGCCATGTTACGACCACTCTGGGCGCGTTTACGCGCTTTTATTTAGTAGAAAACTTAATTCGAAAATGCTGTCCTCCTCTCTTTACGCTCGCCCATTTTCTGCGGCGTTTTCGTGTGACGTCGAGAGGTGCCGAGCTCGCAATTGGCTGAGCTATCTGCACGGCTCCCCGGCCTTCAGACAGAGTCAGTCGGCCCAGCGTTTCGTCCGCCGGACGCCGACGGGTCGTCGCAATTCGTTCGCTCAGTTGAAACGAAGCCAGGGCCAGGATACGTTTGTGAATGGAAGAATGGGCCTTTCTTTACTTGGTTAGTTTGTACACTGTATCTAGCTCCAAGTCAAGGTCGCTTCACACAAGCGCTGCGCAAACGCACATGCGGCGCTTCGCTGACTGGTACGCCCGTAGGAAAATATAAGGCCTCTTGAAGGCGGGAGAGGAGTCAGCGAAGTCAATATAGGTACTAAGGAAATAAAATCAACTGATATTTTTACCGTACAGCGTAAAAATAGGGTGCGGGAAGCACTTTTTTGCGCTGGGCGAACAAGCACAGCGGTCAGCAGCACGACTACGCATCTGCGAACGCTTTTCCGTCTACGAAATGCAATTGCTAGACGTGAGCTATTGCGGAAACTCGGGGGACGCTTACTGCACGAGCACAATACAACAAATAGTCACCTAAGCTGCTTGAAATGCCAAAACTAAATAAAAATGTAAACTTGTCGTACAATATATACCTTATATTACCATGGTCGGCGCAGCCCGTCTCGTAGCCGAGTTGTCTAAGGCTGCAGGTACGTCGCCGCCGAGTGTTTTGCAAGTCACGAGTTCGAGTCCCCGCGGGTACGTGCTTTTTTTTTTTTTTTGTAAGTTAACTTTTTTGTTTTCTGCCGATGTTTTCTACATTGAGTTCACCTTTGTTTGGGCCGCAACGTTCATGGCTCCACGAAATAGTTCACAGAACGCGCGCAGGCTGGCACTGGCGCGCTAGCGAGTTCTCGCTGGCGTGCTGTCCATAAGCACCGACTGCTTGCGGGCAGTGGGCACAGGCCAGAATGAACAGACCCTTGGCCTGGTGGCCTGGTGCGAACACGCATTTTACGGTACAGGCATGAGTGAGGCAAGCTCCAAATAGGAGGGGGGGGGGGGGGGGGAGCGCATGACATTTGTGCGTCTGCGGGCATGCGGAGGGCGTCCATGCACTGCGTAGGCCTCGGCTAGTGAATGCTACGATTCCAAGCCGTCCTGGGAGGCTTATCTTTATGCATTTTTACAGCTGACAACATGGCAGAAGCGCGGTACGATGATTACTGAGTTATTGAGAATGCCCATCCAACAACGCACAGGTTGTGTTTTACAGAACCGAAACCGAAACCGAAACTTGTTTGGTTGCTCACCTTGGGCATCGTCCAATCACGGCCCCGCTCCTCCCAACGTCACAGCTTTAGTTGGTGCGGCCGCCGCAAACCGCGCATGGTAGTTTTTCTTCTTTGGCGCTTTGTAAAATAATTACCGATTTGTCAACCGGATAAACGATGAAAAGTGGGCTAATTTGAGCCAGTCTACGCAGTGCAAGCAAAAACGGGAGCTTGACAAATTCACTTCAGTGTCCCTTTAAAGGAGCACTGACACGAAAATTTTATGTTACACTTTTATTGCTATTATCGATGCTTAATGGTCTGGACAACCTGAAACAGCACTTCAAATACCTCAGCGCGCGATAGTTCAGTACATTGAACGGCCTGAAAATCGTTTGTTTCAAATTTCTGCGCTTTCATCCCGAACGGCGCATATGACAGACCAACACCACCTGACAGACTCCCTGCCTGACCTCACCGCGCCCGCTTGAGAGGGTGTTGCGCCCGCTCGCTGCTGAAGTGACGTCACGAGTTTTTGACGAGTGCTGTCGCGTCACTTCTTTTGGCTTCACGGGGGGATGTCACGCTGATGTCCATTTGCTGAGTGCTGCTCCGCGCGCTGCTCCGTCGGTGCGATAAATGAGATCCAATTGAACTATGTTCTTCGCGTCGCAGGCCGCTCATATTTCAGCCAGGGTATTCTGTTGAGTGAAGGAAGCGAACTGTGCAATAATATTAACGCCGAAAATTGGCGTCAGTGCTCCTTTAAGTCAAGAGAGCATCCTCATGCAGCCTGTTTCGCTGAGAAAGCTCTCCCAGGGGTGAGACAGCTGCGCATATTGCGCAGTTTTGATACAAAGTTGTTTTCCTGCGCCAGGCTGCTCCAAAAGCTTGAAAACTGGAAAAATTGCGCCAAACTGCTCCAAAACAGTATGAGAGCCAAGGATTTGAACGCTCCCGTCAGTTTCAGTGGGGAAAAATTCTTTCTCACGGCATAATTTTTCAGCACCCCCAAGGTGATGGTGTTTGTAAAAGTTTAATTTATTGATCAATCAATAAAAAAAAACCACGTAAAATTGTCCGCTAACAGTTTTTTTTTTTCGAAAGTTACGATGTCGGGTTGCACATGTTATATCCTGTACATTTTTAAAGCTTTCCCGTCGAAAACCACTGCAAAGTCCTGTATAAAAATACTAATGTTTACTGAGGCGACAAAACTTGTTCAAGTTGATGAAAAAACGGCAATTTTCGGAGCGCCGTATCTCCGGAACGATATCACTGGGCGCCGCCATCTTAGCGCGGTGAAGATTGGGAAACATGGTCGGCGGGCGAAGCAGTTGCTCGTGGTTCAGGCTAGTTCACTCTAGGTCAGGCAGAGTGCCATTTGAAGATTTCTACCGTGGGTTTGGTTATGGGGGTGGGTACATTTAGTTGTTTGATCTGTTACGGGAAGTTGCGCCACTCGAAAGATGGAGTACATCAAAAACAACGCGGTGCCCGCGAATTCACCGTGTTTCGGCCTTGAGTGTGGGGCGGGGTGCGTGCCTGAAGTGAAATTTCGGACTTATTGCGGTGTTATATAACGCTGAGTTATTGCTGCCTTTGACAGCGAGCTTGCGAGCGGCGGGAATGGGACGATCGACTCTGCAGAAGGGGCGGCGCAGGCTACATCGCCGCAAAATGTTCAACCAGTGTCCGGTAGCGGGACGGGGTGTTATTGCACACTAGTAATAATGGTTCATCTGTCTGAAGTGAAATTTGAGGCCAAAAGGGAGGTGGCTAAACATACCAACGTTACTCAAATTACGATCGTAGTGAACGTGCACCTTAGGGATTGAAATGGGAAAGCTGGTGGGGTGCGACGACTGTCACCTCGCTTTGCGCGACTTTTGCGGTGGCTCTACACTTGTGCCTAAAGCCGAGTCTGGGATTACAAAAATAATAATTTAGGCATTCGCATGATAATAAAAATGCCTTACGATTGCCGAGTTTTTCAATGCGATATTTTCAACGGAACTCCACGCTTTCTATGCGTAGAGCCTAAGAGTTTAAAAATGGTTTGTAAAAAGGAAGTGCAGTTTGTACCTTGTGATACTCTGGTAGAACAAACTTTATTTGAAGGCTATTTCAGTGTTATTTACGTTCAAAACCGATTAAAAAGTGCACCACCACCCCCCGATTTGCCAAAAATTTCATTTTTAGGCACATAAGGTGACATATTAAATGGGGTTAACTGCTCCAAATCAAGGTTTTTCTGCGCCAAAATCGAGATTTCGCTGTTCCAAAAACTGCTCCCAAATCGGATTCAGCTGTCTCACCCCTGCTCTCCGTTTGCACAACGAGTACGTCCTGAACGGCTTTTACGGCGTTGCTTTCACCCGGCGCTTTCCTCTCCCACAGGCGTCGCGACATAGAGCTCAGCTTTGACCCTTTTTTTTTGGAAAAGATGCACGGGGCTGCGCAGTTGGGGTCGCGGCACACTGGCGATTGCGATAAAAGTATACACGCGCCCACTGCCTCGTGCTGGGCCAAGTAAAGTCTTTTCTCTATCTCTCTCTCTCTTGGCGACCGGGCATTATGCGCACGTGTCCCCGCGCCGGAGTCAACGAAAATGGCGAGCCCTCTTCTGAAGCTTTCGCAAGACCGCCGCCGGCGAAACCAGCCCGCAACATATGTCCTACGATTGCATTTCACCGTGCATCCCTTTTGGCTGTGTGGCCGGAGAGAAAGTACTATATGCGCCCACGCTGCAGCGGCTCTGTGCAGGGCTTCCGCGCGCTCTTATGAAGCTCGACAGACGTCGTTCTCTTTTTACGCTGCTTGTGAACAGCGTAAATGCCGGGCTTTGCGGAGCGCGGGTTGTGTTAATTAGCGCGCGGTATGCCGCTCTGCCGTCTCGGGGGTATTATAAACCGACGGCGCTGCTGAGTGCCACCGTACATGGCTGCGGTCGTCCTGCTAGCGAGTGACTGCGCTGCGTCTCTTCATTTCATTCGCCGCGCATAACCTTCATTCAAACGCGCATGTATGTGTGGGCTCGTCACTTTCTTCTGCGGGGCCTTTAATTATATTCAAGAAAGCGTGCTTCTCCTTTCGCGCGTCTCATCTTTCCCTCTCCGCCGCCGTTATTCTCGCTCGTTTTTATCTAATTCCCGAGGGGCCGGCGTGAGGCAGCAGCGTCGCCGCGATTTCGGTCATAAATTATTCGCCCCCTCCCCAAGGTAGGCGCGCGTGCGTGCCTCTGCGCGAGCATGTGCAGCTAGCACGGCACACGGTCGTGTGTGACGGGCCGGGGGCGTTGAACCTCGGCAGGGCCCAACCGTGGTCCCAGCCCGAGCATCGCTCTTCGCCGATAGTCGATGTCGCCGGCGCGGTATCGAGCGACCCGTGAACCGAGCTTGGCTGCAGATACGGGGCCGGTCACATTTTGCGAGTCTATCTGCAGCGTGCGTGGAACGGAAGAGAGGAGCTCGCTGCATGTTGTGAGGCATTGAGCAACGCTTTGACCCAGCAGCCGCTGTCAGAGAGAGCGGCCGATCGTATCGGGATGCGTCGTCCCGCGCCGTTGCGATTTTGTCGGGGACTCGGGAGTGTTTCGTCTGCAGTGCGCGCAGCGGTGGTGCGCGTTCCCGTTTTATTTTGGGCGGCGTTGATGGGTTCGTGTTTACGTACGGCCCGGGCACTCTTCTTTCGTTTCGGAGCGCGCCTCGTGCGCCCTGTTCCGTTTCAGGGACATTTACCGTTTACGTTTGTCGGTACTGCAAAGTCCTGTCTGAACTGCTACAGTGCGGGCTTTTACGAGAGTAGCGTGGAATCGCTGTTAAATCGCAGACTTTTCCGCGCTTATTATTTGTTCGCAAGAAAGTCTACAGCGAAGGCTGAACAACGTTGCCGCAATCCGGGCGAAGTGACCTGGGGCCCTATTCTCGACTGCACAAATTGCCGGCAATTCAGGCAATTTTCCGGAAGTCTTTTCTGATTGGCTTTCAATCTTGGTCACGTGCTTCCGGTTGACAAAGCGGTTGTGTGTGCTGTCGTCATTTTGACGTTTCATGTCGTCTACGGACACCAGTTCTAAAGTTTGCCTTATTTCTCGTTACTAAAGGCGCATAATTCTTGGCCGGCAATGAAAAACCAGACTAAATGCAGCGGACATGACAACGTAAGCCTGTCTTTGCTATTCAACAACAATACGGCTTGTAATACACACCCCCTCTGTGATTTGCTTAGAAGGCGTGACGTAATTTAAACAGTTGGCGGGAACGATTACGTCTTGCGTTGGCAACTTCAGCCTGCGTAAAAGTGACGTAATGCTACGTAACAGCTTGAAAATGGCGGCTGTTTTTGTCGCAAAATACAAGCAAAATAGGGCACAATATTGCCCCGGCTTACGGCGCCGCGAAATGTGCGGCAATTTGCAGCAGGCGCAGTTTCGCATGCGCGCTGTTTAAAGCATGTTTCCTACCGAAACAAATTATAGTTTCAATGCTTCCAAGTCTGCGATCATGGAACATACAAATAACATGCAGTATTTTGCTTTTATGTTTGGCAATGAAATAAAAATTATTTGTTTGGCGTAACCGCAACATAAGAGGGCAGTACAAGCCTCTCCATGACAAAGAGAACCCAATGCATGGCATTTGTCCATACTTGTCCTAGTAAGCTGTTGGGTCACATGATCGAACTCAAGAGAAAAATAACAATGAAAAGTGACTATTTAGTTCATAACAGCGCTGATTGCAGTCGAGCTTGACGAATGAGTGAATCGGCGACATCGGTGCGCTCCGCGGTTATCAGGCGAAACGCTTCGCTGCTCGTATGTGTCACAGAAGCGATGGTCGCGGCCGTCTTTTTCTGTGATCGCGTCATAAACTTGTGACGTAGCAGCAGACGATGGCGTGGCGGCGTTGGCGGCAGGGAAGGTGATAACGCAACAACGCTTGCATTGAAGCAGAGAGCCCAGCTATGTTAATAAAAGTGATTGAAATAAATAAATAGATACTGTAAAAAAATTGTGTGATGTTGTTTAGCTCGACATCCGGATTTCGCTCGCTTTTGGATCAACGTTACTCGATCGCCTTGTGGTGTTAACGCCAAATTTGACCTCCAAAATTGTGTTTTTCTTGTCAGCCTAAGCTACCGTCTTTATTTTTATAGTACATGCCAAGTGTTTTTATATCTTTCTTGCACAATATTTGATACCTTGGTAGCGATCTTTATGAGTGACTCGTCAAATTACGCTGCATGTCGTCATAGCTATAGGTGCAGGACGTCACTGATTGCTTACGTCGTGCTTACGCAAAAAAACATGGGCGAAATGCCGGCAATTTGTGCTGTCGAGAATAGGGCCCCTGGTTGCCGTTGCGATCGTGAACAAAGGTTTGAAAAACATGCAACTGCGGTCGTTTTAAACTATAGTTTTTTCAGCTTGAAACAAGGTCGATTGGCCAAAGCTGTTAGCCGCAGCAGCGGAGAAAAAAAAAAGGAAAGAACGCAGTGGAAAGAGGGAAGGGAAAAGGAAAATGGTGGTGATGAAAAGGTCGACCGACATGTTGACTCGCGTGTTTCTCGACATGATACGCCCAGCTACGTGACTCGGCGACATAATATCTCAGCAAGCAGTTATGATCGCGTATTTCTGACTTCATAAAAGAAAACCAGGGCGCTTCCCTATAGGTTTTCTTTTAGAGCGAAAACTCAACTACGCCATGTCTCACAAGATCGCTCATCGCGTCGCAATGACCTTGAGTCGCTGGAGCGCGAGTGTGACGCCAAGCCATGTGATACGCTGCGGAGAGGAGTCGCAGCTGCGCTCTCCCGGAGACTCGTCGCTGCGGTGGCACGTGACCTGGCGGGTGTTTTACGGTTGCTTCGCCGGTGCTCGATCGCTCAGTCTCGCCATGGATGGCACGTCTTGCTTCGGGGCCGGGGCGAATCCTGCCCGCTCTTTCTTGGGCTACTTAAACCCAGAAATTTTGGTCTGTCTGTCTGTGACTCGATTCAGCCACCCGGCCAAAGCAAAACAATACCTGCGCAATAGTCTTATATAGTCACAGCTAAATCTACCCGTCTATGTTCGGTGGAAGGTTCATACTTGTCAACATTGTTGAAGAAGAACAAGTCATTACGCAAATATGAGACAACAAATCAATACAGAAGTGATATTTGCAGTGTTCCTTTATAAAAAAGTCAAACATGCTTGACTTTTGCGAAATTAAATACTTCATCAACTGCAGAAAAAGAATTCACTCCACCGTCGCCTGCTGTCGCCCGCACCACTATAGCTTCTGGCGCCATTTTAAGAAATCAACCTGCAACAGTTACGCAAGGTCCCACTAGATAGGTTCCACGTTCTGCTTGCAACGCACGTGGCGTAGGGAAACGCGGTTCTGTAAACGTTGAAGTAGGGCGCCTCGATTAACGCGCGTCTTCGCCGTACGGCAGCGTTCGCATCGAGACACCCGGTTTGGAGTAGTGGAACGCGGGGAATTTAAAATGATTTAAGCAAACCTTTGGCGTCTTTACCTTGGGAGGAGCGCGACTAAAGAGGAACAACATGAGATGTGAGCGGGAAAGCGAAGGGAGGCATTTACTTCGCAAAAGCCGATAAAGACTATCGTCTTTTGACGGCATTTGCAACGAAAGGAGCAGATACGCGGGCACTTTTTTGTTTTTGCTTCGTTTCGCCGCCGTGTGTTAGGTGCGTTCGTAAACTTCTGCCTCCTCCTTGCTGCATTGTGCTATGGTGAGGTGTTTTTACAGTGTTGTATAAATGGCTCCCTTTTCGTGATTTATTCCTGTCGTGGTCCGCCAGCAGAATACGCCCGGCAAAGCCTACTTTCTCGCGAATGCTCCGAACCTATTAATCTAACGTTGGTATCTTGAAAAAAAAAAAAGATAATTTGCCACTGAGGCGATTCCATTACGTCTAGTTTCGTTTACTTCTCATGCCACCGCAAAGTTAATTACGTGGCATTGAACTGCGCAAATAACTCTATAACCGTGGGAAGTTCGATATTAGTATGCATATGGATAACTATCAGTCACGGTTTTATGCAGATATCATGAAGCCGCCGCTCTCATTTCACAGACGCAAATTGGATCGCAATTTGGGAACCGTCGTGTTTTGTGTCCTGCACTCTTTGGGACTGCGCCCCGGTCATCAAGTTCGTAAATGAGGTATTGTCAAACTGATATTCAAAGCGCATTTGTCGTCCATTTCATACAGCTTTACTGTCCAATCATGGCAGCATGAATGAGCATGTCCTTTTTTTTTTTTCGCGAGAACTGCAGCACTTCCATAATTTTCCCGTGTCATGCATACTTGGTGGCTTTCTCATCGAAGTGCGAACTGTGATTTCCATCCAACCAGTTTCTATCCCAGTTTTGTACATTTAACCAAAGCGTTTCCTGTGCAAAAGTGTCGCCACGTACACTGCCCTCCCGCGATACGTTGAGGTCATAAGTCAACGGAATGGCAACTTAATTTTGAAACAGTCTGCAGAATCGGCTCCGTTGAACACGCGCGATCCAGGTGGGTTCCTGTAATCTGCTTAAACGAGAAACAAATATTTAATTACGTCAAGTCTCGTCATAGATAAGGCGTGACAAGATAAGAGGGATTTGTAGCGGGGCAATGTTCTGCCATTCCGACGTGAGTAGTGGCCTGGGGATAGAGATTGAATTTATGCATGTTAGACTTGTTTGAAAGAGAAATTTTAATCTGTCAATTTTTTTATATACGCTTGACGCTTACTTTAGGTGAGTACTAGTGGCCATGGGATCTAGATTAAATTTATACATGTTAAACTTGTTTGAAAAAAATCTGTCAATTTTTTTATACGCGTGGCGCGTGCTTTGGTGGCCTGGCGTGATACAGCCAAGCAACGCTGGGGCCGTTATTTAAACTACAACACTGAGCTGAGAGCCGCCTGGTGTGTTCCACGCGTCCTCTCCGAGTTCATTTCTGTTGCGCGTCGTTTTCCGAGATAACCAGCTACCACTTTCGACATTGCCTTTGATTGGCTTCTGTCGTGCGCCTAGCACGCCGGTTTGCGGGTCTTCGAAAAAGCGTGGAAAAGGCCTTAACGAGATGGGGGTTGACCCATCCACGCGATGGGGCAAAAAAAAAAATCGAAATATCAGTTACGCGTGTTTACGATACCGTGTCGTCCGCGGACGTTCTTCTTCTTTTTTTCCCCCCCTTCTGGGCGTAGGTTTTCCGGTGCCGTTGCTAAAGCATATAGAGGTTTTGGAGTGCGCGGCGGCGTCCATTAATCTTGTCCGTACAAAAGTCGGACGGCGGCGGCGGCAGGAGCCGGGCGGCAGGGTTGCATGTATATATACTATACGACTCGACGAAACAGCCCGGATGAGCGAAATGACGTTGAGTAACGACCTCGCGTGGGCCACGAACGCGCTTTTAAAAAAGATTCGTACCACCGCACCACACGTGCTGCTTGCTTTCCTTGAGACTGTGCGTTTGTCGTCTTCGCTTATAAGCGTCGATATCTACTTACATAAATGGAAGGCTGCGCGCGTGGTGGCCCCTCCACATTTGTGGCGATTGGCTGCGCCCCGGATTTTTCGGTGAAATTGAAACGCACGAATTGCGGGACGATAAAGAAAAGGAAGATGAGGATGAAAAGCATCTTCTCTCTCTCTCTCTCTCTCTCTCTCTCTCTCTCTCTCTCTCTCTCTCTCTCTCTGTCTTTCTCTTTCTTTCTCTCTCTGACTGTTCTTCTGACTCATCTGGCTGTCCATCTGACTCCCTCTCTGACCAACACCCCTCTCTATTAGGGTGTTGCTCTGACTCTTTCTCTCTCTGACTCTCCTTCTGACACTCTCTGACTCTTACTCTCCCTCCGGCTGTCCACCTCCCTCTGACTCGATAGTCAGAGGGAGGTGGAGAGTGGCGAATGCGATGCATATGTTCCCGTCTTGCGTTCGGACCTCGGCATCGGAGGGGTCCCCGGTTTCTGTAAAACCAGGTAGTCGCCGCAAGTTAACTGCACAACTGCTCTGGTTGGCCGGCTCCCACATGCTTGGGAAAGCGTGGACGTGTGGCTGATTCGAAGAAAAGACGAGCGGAACGAAGGCTGTGAACGGGGCAAGCGCTTGCGCCGTTAACGCTTTTTTTTTTTTATTCCTGCACTGCTGTTAACAGACAGTTTGTCCGCCGCATGCAAGCTTTGCGCAACGCACCACGGATCGGAATGCCCCCGGACGGCCTTTGCAAGAACCTTACACCGGTGAAGTTTAACCCCAACGTATACAGTGGTAAAACCGAGGAAGGTTTGTGTAGGTTGCCGTGCCCTTCCAGACTGCTCGTCGCTGTCTAAGGAAAACATTCTCGCTATTTTTACAACGGGCGAGGTGCGGCACTGCATGCTGGCCCGTCTCGTTGAGTAATTTTGTGCGTAGAATTGTATACACTGTACAGCTACGAAGTACCTACGTGTACGGCCTGTTGTTTTTGTTACGACACATCCGAGCGAAAATTCCACGTTCGCGCCCGTCCGCGTGCACCGCGTGTGAGGCCTTGATAATTACGAACGCGCACCACATCTTAACCAACCTGTGCTACCATGGGAACCAAAGTTCACCATATGTTCCGTAAAACAACATGATTGGCGAGAAAGGGTTATATAGTCCATCCCTCCAAAAGTATGATTGCGAGCACATATAGCGAGTGGTTAATGCCACGAATTTTACCGGTGAATGAATGAATGACTGAATGAATGAATTATTTTTTGAACACCAAAGTCCACCAGTAGGCGTAATTTGTCGCACCCAGGGGTGGACACCGGAACGCCTGCTGTTGGGGGGTCGGGGGGGGGGGGTGGCGACAGGAAGCTGGAAAGACAAAGGAGAGAGGGGGTATCAAAACACACGCGCGCACACACGCAACGAGGAAGGGAAACAAAGAAAAAATAAATGACGGAAAGTCTAAGGAGCAACCTGTGCTTGTCAAAGCGTTTGGGTTGTTCTTACTGGTTGTGGAGAGCGAGAGAGAGAGCAGTTGGGTGTGCGAAGAAATTGACCAGTCATTTGTGTCATTTGTTTGGGGAATACTGTACGGCGGCTGTCCATCGAACTGCGGGAAATTTTATAAAATAAAGGAGGACAGGCAATACGTCGCGGCGACGTGAGAAATGTGGTAAATCGTATTCTGCTATCAGTGATGACACGCTGACATCGAATGGTGGATAAATCTTAGTGGCACGGTTTTGAACTTATTAAGGGCGTCTTGAAGAAGAGCTTGTCCCTTCCAGACGATTGGCGAAGCGTGTGCGTTGTGTGAGGTACCAATTTTACGCTAAAATGCGCGTTGCGGAGGTGATCGTCTGGGGCGCAGTTTGGGTATGCCTATGGAATGGCGCGCCGGGCGAAACTTGGTGCTCGGTGTCTGACTTTTTGGCTTATTGGAGGGAAATTATGTACGCCGGGAGATTTGCAATGATTGGCCGGGAGACTGGCTATGATTGGCCAGAGATCGGTCATGATTCGAAGTGGATTGTGGCGCAAAAGATACGCGCGCGATATGCCGTGAGGAGTGCAATATTTCGCGCCGGAGCAACCAGAAACAGGTTTTGTTTGTTTGTTTGTTTTCTTGCTTGTTCATTTCCGTTACAAGTTCTGTTTATCATCTGCGAAAACGTTTGCGGTTCGGTTTTAAGGCATGGTTCTTTGCACAACGCTTGGTGCGGGAACGCCATACATTGTGGTGTTGCATGACGACTGCGTCTGTCCGTTTGTCCAGCAGATACGTGTCATCGAGAACACAAAATCGAGCGGGGATATTTTACGCTTGCAGAATGCGCATATGCTGGACGGTTGGGTGTGTGTAGTTAACGCGCTTGTATAGAGCAGAGATTGAGATTGGAGTGGTCGGCAGAAACAGTAAGGCAGTCACTGACCAAGTCAAAAAAGGAAAAAGACGTTTCGGAACCCGTACGGGTTCCTTGTTCACAATGAGGCAAAAATGGACAAGTTTCGAATTTAAAGGTGCAGTTTGTGACGTAATGACCGCATGTATATCAATGGTAACGTCCCTTCATTTCGATTCATCGTGTCGGAGTGCGTTTGTATAAACGATGATTCAAGTAAAATACGTGAGGTTACGTTTCGTTCTTTGCACAGAATCGCAGCGTTGTCCCAGTCAATATCATGCTGGTGCTTGTGCGCATGCTCGGCAATCGCATTAGAGGTCACCTTTTGGTTTTTCACGTCGCGTTCGTGCTCTTTTAATCTTCTGGAGAACGTTCGTGTTTCACCGATGTAAACATGGTTGCAATCGGCGCAGGGGATGCGATAGACAACACCGGGGAAAAGATTATCGGGCAGCGGGTCCTTGACTTTCACCAGCTCTCCGAAGCTTGCTGGCCGGCACTTGGCTATCACACTTGGTGGTAGTGCAGCAATAGTCTGTAAATTTCTATGCGCCAAGGTTTTAAACGAAAGCCGGAAGTGCGAAAAGCTGCATGATGTGCGAACGTGCCAGGGACTGTATGCAGTGATAATAGCTGCCGCGGGGCGATAAGATCGCACTTAGCGTAGCGCGCGCCAAGAATCCGGCTTACGCGACGCTCGGAAGCGGAGGTAGAAGGGATTCGGAAGTATCTTCCGTCCTGCGGCGGGCATTTAACGGCCGTTGATAACGGCCGTCGGGCAATGATTGTCTTCTCCGCCGGATGTAATGAAGCGATACATTTGCGTAAAGTGTTCTCATCGGCACTTTCCAGCGACGATTGTTTCGTCCGCCTGCAGTCCTGCCTAGTTCGCATCGCCGCTAAGCCCCCAATTAAGCAACGGGCTTTTTTTTTTTTTTTTCCTGCGTATGTATAGCGCGCTAAGGGTGCGCACGTTCTTTTTTTCCTTTTCATATCCCCGAATCGCTGCGAATAAACGAAGCACAAATGAGAGAGAGAGAGAGAGAGAGAGAGAGAGAGAGAGAGAGAGAGAGAGAGAGAGAGAGAGAGAGAGAGAGAGAGAGAGAGAGAGAGAGAGAGAGAGAGAGAGAGATTTGTGTGTGTGTATGGAGGGGAAGGGGGGAGGGGGGATAACCCAGGTTAACTCGTCCGAGCATAATCTTGCGCGAGGGAAACTCAAGCCGCGCAACAATAATAATCTCGCATATGTGGCGTAATGATGTTGAGCACCTGGGAATAAAGTTTCTTTCTTTTCTGTTTCGCCGCTTTAATGCCGCAAAATTATGCAGTGCTTGATGAGCGTGTCTTCGAAGCCGCGCGGTAAAGCAATTAGGCGCGGAAAGTGCTGCGGGGGTAAAAAATAAAGTGTACAAGCGCGAAAACGCTTGTTCGGCGGTCGCAGCGCGGGATCGGCAAATGAGCTGCTTACGTGACTTGCAAAGAATGGGAAAGCTGTGAAGAGAAATTTAATGAGTAATGAGCGGAGTTGTTCGACATTTATTTCACGCGTAGCGGCAACAAGAAAAAAAATATTTTGCGCAAGAACTCAGCACGATATCGCTATTGAAGCTGGTACTACTAATAATAAAGGACCATGAAGACAGAATACAAGTTTGGTTCGTTCAAAAGACTCCTGTGTTCCAAAGGCTAACTTTATCGCAAACTTCAAACAGCTAATGTACATGACAAGGAAAACGGAAGTAGTGCGATTGAACCAACCAGTTTCTCGCCCGGACCTTGTGACGTCACAGGTACTTGCTTGGGAGATCGGCGGCCGCTGACCATTGATTGATTGATTGATTGTAGGGTTTAACGCGCCGACGCAACGCAGGCGATGAGGCGCGCCGTAGTGGAGGGCTCCGGATAACCCTGTTTCTAGGAGCTCTCGTATTACCTCACTGCTAAAGTTGTGAAGCGCGGAATTTGAAAGTTCACATTTCTGTTTCTTCCTGCGTGTTTTTTTTACCACGAGGGTGCGGGTTCGATTTCTGACCGTGCGCGTGGCGGGTCTCTATTCTGACGGGGCTTATATAAGAGCCGACCGTGCAGGACCATGTTCGGCATACGTTACGGAACCCCAGGTGGCCTAAATAAATCCGCCGCGCCCTTTACACCGCAACACGCGTCGACGGGCTAAGCCCCAAATTTGAATTTCAAAGCGACGGCTTCGACTAGTAGAAAACTGGGTTTTTTTTGGGGGCGAGAAAGCTGCTCAATATTCGTTGCTACCTTCCTGAGTAACACGCCTGTTGCCCTGCCGGATAAACGAGACAAGAAAAAAAAAAAGTGGGGGACGGGGGGGGGGGGGGGGGGGGGGGGGGGGGGGGGCATCAGTATACTGTAACGTCGTACCTGTATTAACGGGGTTCTATCTCGCCGCTTGCCTTTTCCGTCCGGTTCCTCCCCTCCCCTCCCCCTCTCTCTCTCTCCCCCCCCCCCCCCCCCACTCTCTCTCTCTCTCTCTCTCTCTCTCTCTCTCTCTCTCTCTCTCTCTGTTTAGGGACAGCGAAGATGTTTGAAAAATCAACCAGTTCGAAAAAGCAAATTTGCCCCCCCCCCCCCCCCTCCCAAATCTCAATGTCGTGGTGCCAGAAACAAGTCCAAATAATCAAGCATGTCCGAAAAATTAAGCGTCCGGAAAATGGGTCATATATTGTTCACATTGAGTAACAATGGCGGGCGCAGGAGATGCGCTGACGCGAAAGCGCCGTGTTCCAGCAGAGCAGCCGCGAAATGTAGTAGCAGCGTCAGCGCGTTTCGGCGTGTTAGGTCACAAGTTGGAGAATCCGTGGAATTCCGTCCGGGCCTTTCATTGATCGTGAAGTTTGCCGTCGTAACGGGGCTCTCTGAGCGGCGCTGCAGAGTGCGACATTTGTCGCCGGCCCTGCTGCAAGCACGCCGAGCTCCGCGCCTCCGTTTAGCACCCCCCTCCCCCTCCCATCGTGGACACGAAGAGCTTCTGTGGGGCAGAGCGGAGAATAATTGTCGCCCGGGTGCCAGCCTAGTCGCCGCCTCGTCGCCGCCCGTATAGGTTGTCGAAGCTGTGTCATCAGGCCGGACCCGCGGAACAAGAGAAAGCGGCACATCGAGTACACCCCTTTCCCCCTTCGCCACTGCTCCCCTTTCAACGACATATCTACTGCAAAGGAGGGGAAAAGAGAAAAACCGCCGCAACGAGGAATTGATCCATTAATTGATGAATTCGTGAATCGTGGAGGCAGAAACGTAGTACTCGCTATCAGCTCGGACTCGTGTATTTTTAGCCAGATTTGCTTGCAGAGGGGAAAAAAAAAAACCTCAGTAATGCACATATGCTGTAAGCTTTTACGATCGAACGACCCTCGTCCGTGCTGCTGATGCTTTTGGGGCTGCGCAGCTTTTTACAGCGGCCACACTAAACGGCACGTGCGCAGCCACTCGACGGATATTGTGGAAATTTTCGTTATTCTCTTCTCTTGCAAACGAATGTAGCCTTTTTTTGTGTGTTACTTTTTGCATACGGGCACGCGAAACCACTCTGAGCAGGGGAGGAAACGTCTGTCTCCCCTGCGACGTGTTTTTCACCGCATTTTCCGCTCGCATTGCAGTGAAGCCACTTTTTGGCCGGAGCATCGATCATGGGGATTTTTGGGGCCATGTGTGCGTTCGCGTAGATTTACTTCGGCGTCTTCTTTTTTTGTTCCCTCACGGAGTGGGGCTGTTTATGTTTTGCGGCCGGTCTCGAATCATTTGATGAAGCAGAAGTCGATAAGGCACTCGCTCGGCGGCGGTAATGCCAATGATGCTCCGGCCTGGCGTGGTGGCGGCCTCTTGGGTTTGGGAGGCCCGGCCCGCAGACACGAATGTAGAACAGAAGCTGGGCCGTGTTTAGGAATAGAGGGAAAGAAGAGGGCGGGATGAACCGTTACCATCGAATGAACCGTAGCGCAGGAAAGGGGCCGCTTTTAACCGGCGTTGTTTGAAGACGGGACGGGGGCCTAACAAGGTCCCTTTTGGATATCGACTGAAGCCGGGCCGCCGGGCGGCGTGTTACAATTGCTTCTTTTTGATTCGCTTTACGAGATAGCGCATAACTGGAGCAATAAGCTAACCTGAATTGCTAATGTTTTGCGTTATTGCTGGCACTCGAAGATTACGGGCCTACGTCACTCGTGCAGTTTTTAAAGGAGCTATGGAGACAAAATACAAGTGCAGTTCGTCAAAAAGACTGTTTTGTGCCGATGTATATGATGTTAGTTTTATCGCAGGCTTCAAACTAGTAATCTAGGCATTAAAGAAAACTGGTGAAACAGGGGAGGTACTCCAGCCTCTTTCTGGGGCGGTATTCTCGTGTTTTATCCGTTTTGTGTCTTCTTCAAAAGTGTCCGTTTTGAGCAAGCCCTGATTGGCTAAAAGCGAGCATCCGGATGTTGCGCCATGCAAGCACGGCGGAGCTATGAGCGGCGGCTTGTCGGAGCAGATGATTAGGAGCAGACGATTTTTCGTCACCTTGTTGGTTCGCTGTCGGAACAATGAACACATAAAAGATAGTTTAAAATATGTATATTTGTTCAAAATGTGTTTACAAGAACAGTTGCGCAAACGTTAATCTAAAGCCAACCTACAACTGGAAGTACGTTATAATAAAACAGACGCGCAAAACGGACGTTTTCAGAACGGACAAACACGAGAATACCGCCCCTGGTGAGACTCCATGACGTCACAGAATCCTGTTTATGCGACGTCGCAGAGCCGACGTCGTTGGCGCCCGGCCTACCGAAGCCACCGCCAAGGAACATGACTGTGCGGATTCTAGTGGGGACTCGTGTTCCGTTCGATCGCACAACTTCAATGCTAACGTGCAGTAAACGAACTGTTAACTCTGGTTTCAGTGCTGGCATCTACTGCATCACTGTAGCGCGAAGTTTCTCATTATTTTGCGTTTTATTTTCGGTTCATAAACGTCTTTCGGGGCCAGAACAGAGCTAAGTGAGTTACCAAAGAAAGACTATACAGTTCTTTTAATCAGGTTGTACTTCGCGTGCAATCTGGACTCTCGTACGTGTACTGCGCTGCTGATTCGTTCGTCCTGTCTACTACTGGTGCTTGTCTCGGGTGTTGTGTGCGCGGGCCGCTTGTTCCGGATAATTATGTCCGCGTGTGGGCCGGCATATCGTGGCCCCGGTCGGTGCGTGTGTGTGCATTACGCGCGGCTCCGGGATGCGCGCTTCGGTAAACACGGCCACATAGAGCTCAAACCGAAAGTGGAGGGGAGCGGTGGGGGAGCAGACGGGAAGGAGGGGGTGAGAGCTGGCGAGGTACTCTGCTGCCACTACACCTGCGCTTCTGGCGTGTGCTCCGCCGAGGACAAGTCTTCTCGAATGGGACGGCGCGCAATCAGCGCGAATGTTGATACAGCGCGGACAGGTTTTGATGGTCGCTTTTCCCCCGGGGAGGAGGGCGGGGGAGGAGCGGTGCCCGAAAGGGGGAAGTGCGCGCTCCGATAGCGGCGGGGGATGCGCTCGAAAGCGCATTCGACCGTGCGCGCTCGGCCAGCGCGGCGGCACGTCTAGGTGCGACGCGGGGAACGCTGTAGGTGCCCGGCATCGATCGAGCCTGTGGGGGAAAAAAAGGCGACGGACAGCCCGCGGCAGCGTGATGTAGGTGGGACGACCGCCGCGCCGCCGCTGCCGTCGTCTGCGAAAAAAAACCCGCGAACGGCCGCCTCGGCTCTGTTGTGTCCGCCGCGACTGGCTGCTGCGTGCTCGTCGGCGATCGCCGTTATGTGGCGGCGGCTCGCAAGCCGGCGCTCGTTAGGGCCGGGATCGTCGTGGTCGTCGGCCTGCACGGCTCGCCGCCGCCGTTGAACGAGTCATGGGCCTTCCTTGGCGACGGCCGCACTCGCGGCTGGCCCCGCTGCTGCCGCCGCTCCTGTTGCTGTTGTTGGCGGTGGTGCTGCCCAAAGCCGCTGCGTTTGCCCTCAGGCACCGCCGGGGTGAGGGAAGAGCGCCAGGTTTGATTGCGCGATTCCGGTCCACTTGCTGTCAACCCCGGTGCGCTGCTCTGTCCGCCCTGAAAGCTGTCTTCCCAGTGGTGCACTGCTCGAATGGATGGGGGGGCCTACTATAAAGAAAATGCATGCATGCGAAGTGGGCTTGTTCCTATGTACGGCCGCTGTCGTTTTCGGGCTGTTGCAGAGTGCAGTTTTTTTTTTTAAAGTTTATGGTGTAGTGTCCTCTCTATCTCTAACCGATTTTTGATGGTGGTCTATGACATGCTATCTTGTATTTGCCACGGGTTACTGAATTTTTTGAACAGTTGGAAGTGTTGTGTAGACCAGCTCGTGTTTTCGTTTGTTTCGGTGTCCAGCATAGTTTCTTGTTTCGAAAGCTGCAAAAATTAAGCCCCAGGTGCATACTCTGGCAAGCTCTCAAACCATCGAAATGATGTCACTGTAATTCGCATTGTAATTTCGAACTTTCTGTCACTAGGATTTGATGGCACTCCGTTTTGGGGCAAATATCTTGTCTAAGCAAAATTTACGTGTGGCAAATACATTCGGGCAAAAGTTTTTAAATGCCATACTGTGGACTTGTCAGCGGGTTGTCACTGCTGACATAATTGAATGGTGTAAAAAAGAGTGGTGGAATAGAATTATTATTATTATTTTTTTTTTTTGTGATCGAGTGCATCGAACTTGGCTTAAAAAGAATAATGGAATGCCAGGCACACAGTGAACTTCTTGTCTAATAATATGATTGGGCAACGTTCACAAATCTTTCCTTTTTCTTCTCAATGTGTCCGCAGCAGTTGCCAATGTTGGAAAGGCCGATAATGTTGCTTTAAATTTGGCATTTCAGAGCACTCCTATTTAACTTTAATAGCTTCACAGTGCCACATTTAGCTACTTTATAAATTTCACAAAATGCTAGGCGATGCCAGAATAATTTTTCTTGGTATTGTCGATGAGTGTCGTCTTTTGCAATGCGGTCTTGTAGGCATTTACAACTTGCATAAATGCTGGCTGCGCTTGGTTACACTGGGAGTGGGAAATAGGTGCCACGACGCTCGGTATGTGACTTATAACGAATCTCGTAATCACGTAACAGCTGTTCATCACAACTGGAGTTCATACGGTGAAACTTCCCCATTTTATATCCTGAAATTCAAGCCTCGGTCATTCCATAAATCGACTTTGATTGTACATGGGAAAATCTCTTCCCGGAAGCTGGCACATTTTGCATTGTTTGTTTCACATGAAAACAACAGTGTTTGTTTGCTTAACCGAGTTCACCTTAACAGGAGACTAATGTAGCTTTCAAAGCTAGCTTTTGTACTCATCTATTTTATACGAATAAAAAAAAATGGACGCTCTAATGGTGGTATGAAACAGCATTAGACAGTAACAGTGCTTCAATTAGTAGCTGTTTTGAGAAATTTTATGCATAAACCAATCACGCTCCATCTTCATTGTGTAGAATCGCCACTGGCGAACCGTTCTGAAACGCGCCGTTTCGTTTCTCGCAGACCACATGCGGGAGTTTTCCTGCGGGCGCCTGTACTACCGCACCTTCTACATGGACCGCAAACGAGAGATTCTCTTTGTTGGTGGCATGTAAGTGTTTCCTTTACTATGTTTTCTGAAGCAAGGTCATCATGAGGAAGCTGTTTTAAGTGTCTATGTAAAGGTGTGGGACCTTTACTTATTTGGATGATTGCTTGTGTTTGTGCAGGGATAAAGTTTTCCGCCTCAACCTGGCAAACATTAATCGGACCAAATGCAATGTAAGTGC
The DNA here is from genome assembly GCF_048455015.1 of Haemaphysalis longicornis. Lineage (NCBI taxonomy): Eukaryota > Metazoa > Arthropoda > Arachnida > Ixodida > Ixodidae > Haemaphysalis > Haemaphysalis longicornis. Next base: position 253,465,819 of record NW_027526295.1, read on the forward strand.
GTTCCTTCGGCTGTGCAGTGCGTGCAGTTGGCCTCCACTGTTTATCTATTGCGTTTCCTGTCTTGTGAAGTGCCTAAATACTGGCACATATTGCTGGGGGCATACTTTTTTTTACCAGTCACCAGTATTACTCAGTGGCTTCCTGGAGAGGTCCTTTACTGTCCTGCAGTTATTTGTATAATACAATAGAACTTTACTATGTAGCTTTACAGTTAGTAAGCTTGCATGTGAAAAATATGCTGGTTTTAACAACAGAAATCAGTAGTCTAAGCTCAACTGCAAATGTGTCGTTAATCAGTAATTTGGTAAGGATACCATGTCCAGTTGGTTTGCTGTGATATGGCAAGTTTATGTTGCATTGGTGAAAATTTTTATTGCTCTTTTCACATCTAAAAAAAATCAGGTTCACTTTTGTTGAAGCTTTTCTACAACTCTTGATAGGCGCTTCAAGAGACAGCCCTTAAACATCAAGTTCAGTGCTTCAGTTGGCGTAAGATGTATCGGGTAAACCAGCAGGATTCAAGTGGGTCCTTAAAAACCCTTTAATTTGGAAAACTTATTTTCAGGGTTTTAAAAGTCCTGGGATTTCTTAAAAACCTTTAAAATCCTTGAATTTCAGGTATTTTTTTTCTTTTTAATAAGCATAAAAGTAACATGAGGGTATGTGAAGACCTGAGTGTGAATTTTTTTTTTGTTTGATCTTCTTTAGCAATTAAAAATTTGCATTTTGTAATATGCTGAAAGTGCTTATCCACGTAACTTTAACAAACAGTGATGAGAAAATGCGACTGGAGCCATTGTTTTGACAAGGGTACTTGTCTGAATGCGAGTCCTGTTGTTGAAACGTTGGCTCTGCCAATGTTCCCAATTTTCGCCGTATTCTCATTATTTCAAGCCTACGTTTTACCTCGGAACATATCGATCTTGTTTAGATTTTAAGCAGACAATGAGGTCCTTGAAAGTCCTTGAATTTTTGTCATACAAACCAGCATGAACCCTGAACAGGCAAATTTCTTCTTACTAACTATTTTCACATGTAATTATGTTTTGAAAGGGGGGTGAATCTTATTTACGGAAGAATTTGACAGGTCCACAAATGTAATCCATAATAATTAGAACCCCCCCCCCCCCCAAGCCTCTGTCTCTTTTTTTCCCCCCCTATCCTGGAGGCTATGCACATTATAAAGTTGGTTTTGGCGGAAAGGGCTTATACCTTTCTTGCTTCGTTGTGCAACACACATTACTCAGTTGGCTTTTCTGCACTACACTGATGCTGCCCAAAAAAGACCAGCACACGTAGAGTCAAGTTGTAAAGGACATGGAGAAATTGCTTCGAACTTATGGCATGGGGGAACATCCTTAATGCCCCCTCGATCCCTCCTACACTTTCCTCTGATTTTCTGTTTTCGTCATTATATATCTTATTTGTGTGAAGTTAATGTTAAATGTGGTGTCGGTGTTTTTCTAATGGGGCAATCTTTCGAATAAACCATACTTGCACTTTGTATTTGAGGCCCCTTTTGAACTTGTTTCTTGCTGGATGCCTTTTGCTTGCAGGACCGGAGCCTGAGTGCCAACCCAAGTGTTGTTTCTATCTGTGTCTACAAGGGAAAACGAGAGGTAGGTACTATCGATAGTGAATTTTGATTTCCATTTTTACGTGCTTGCATAATGAGCAGGAAAAGGCGGAAATTCTGCGCGTCAAGCATGGACCCACACTCTCAATCCTATCAAGGAGGCTCACCTTAAGAACATACAGCCAACGAAGCAGCTCAGGATCACAAAACTCAAGCCGTATACCAGGCTTTCACAAGCAGTTAGGAATTACAGTTGGTTTTCTTCCCTCCTTCCTCTTTGACTGTGCTGGAGTGCAGAAGCAGTACGGTCTGTCAGCTAAGCTTGTTGCAAGAGGCTGTTAAATAAATCAGTGGCATACGAGCATTCTCAGTATGTCTTTTGAACGAGTTTGCTAGTTGTGGTGGTCAACTTTTGGCAAGCAAAGTATTTGAGTCCTCTCGAATATTAAAGAATTTTACCGCAAATAGAAACTGGTGTTTTCGCTAATGTGCCAGCAGGACGTTGCATTTTGGCAGCGTGCACGGCCCAGACGCAGTGTCATTTATGCAGGCAGGCATTTGTGCTACCGCGATAATGACAGCAGACGGCATCGCGTATAAAACATGATGCAGCCTTACGGAGATGATCTGCGCCGCGTCTTCCACAATTCATCACTTCCTCTCAAATTCCGGCCCATCGCGTCCCTATTGTGACTTGCCAGCACTCAGATGCATGCAGTGAGGCTTCTGCCTGGGCTGTTGATGCACGTAGTCATCATAGCGCATTGCATCTGCTTGCACCAGATGCGATGACTTGGAGAGGCGATGTGAAGTGCTGCATTGCGACCATGTAATTGCATCTAAGTTGGCTTTGCCGCATGGCACATGCTACATTGAGGGAGAGCATTGTGAGTTGTGTGTCCCCATGTTGGCTTGGAAAACATCACATTACTCGTTTCATTTCTTTATTATCTTACTCTACCTCGAGCGTTTATTTTTGAATAGGAGTATGTGGAAAGGAGGTGCTAAAAAGTGTACCGTGCAATGAAATTCTCGTTTCTGATTGCTATGCTCACAGAAATACAGCTAGCTCAGTGGCTGTGTGAAGTTCTATACAGGCTATAAACAAGATGACATTTCTACTTGACAAATACTTGGTTGATTTACGATCGCTTTGTGTTATTTCTATTTATTTCAGAGTAACATAGTGGACGCTCACACATTTCAAACCTTACAACTAATTTAAATTCAAGCTCTTCTGCATTGTAGCATTTAAAAAAACTTATTTGTATCCTTTCTTTTTCGGGGAAAAAATTTATTTCATCGTAATGTAAACAAGTACACATTTCTTATTAGGTGTGAAAAAGTGCCTACCTCTGTTTATTTATTTTGTTTATTTAATGATACTGTGAGCTTAACCAGGCTTATGGAGGAACAAGCATTGAAAAATAAAATACAAGGAGTAGTGCACAGAGTGCAGTGCAGTTAAAATTGTTGGAGCATGCACATAAAAATATACCCGGTACTGCAGCTGTAAGCAAAAAGGTGGAAAGTACACCTTATGCAGAGGTGATAATAAAAACTGTTATCAACCCATACAGACAGAACAGGCACACGAAAGAAGCATGGGGTATATTAGGTATCGCTGTGTACGAAATGATTCTGAACTTTGTCAGCAAAAATGTTAGCACAATCCACATTGACAACATCTTTTGGTACCTTATCCACATTTCAATAGCCCACCGAAAAAAGAATGCCTAGAGGCATCACAGTGTGAAACGAATGGCCGCACACATGTACTATGGTTCGTATGACCTGAATTATTATAAGGCAGCTTGAGGTGGTCATATCAGTTTGTAATTTCAAACTGCCATGGTAAAGAAAGAACATAAACCTCAGAATGATAATTTGATGCCTGCATTCCGAAATTGAGGTGTGCACTTGAATGCACAAAGCACTCGCACTTTCACGCTTGGGAAATTTGAAATATGTAAACAGGAACTCTATAAGAGGGGTTTATTCGATGAGGGCTCGAGACTATGCTGCAGTACTGAAAAATTGATCGTATAAGGCTCTTGTATGCAGTGAGTTTCATATTGGGGAGGCGCTCTAGAAATTTTCCGATGCAAAAAACTCGGTTGCCTATACCCCTTCGATCAGCCGTTATCAGTATGTGCGCCCTATCTTAAGTCCCATGACCTGTGTAATACCGAGGTATTTCATGGTATAAGTTTGGCTCAAATTGTTCGCTGCAAAACTGTGAGTAAAAAAACGAGGTGACTTCTTTCGATTGATTGTAATGCATGTAATGCGCATAAAATTAGCTCTGTTTCTTCTTCTTCCCTGCTTTCTTCAGAGATGACACTCTCATAACAGTTTTTACAGACAGTAAATCTGTTGTAGCATAATCTCTTCTACTCAGTTGCCCAGTTCTTTTCCCCTGGTGTATGCAGCCTCAAATCAACAGCAGGATCATGTCAAACGCAGGTGTGATTACGAAAGGAGTCTTCTTCCCCACTCCATATGTATACATAGAAATGCTGGCAGCTCTATCTGCTAATGCACCTTTATGTAACACACCTAAATGGGCAGTGCAGGCGAACCGATGGGGCTGTCATGTTGCCCTATCCTCTAATCTCAATTTTCATTCCCAACTGGAATAGCCCTGCTCTAACTGCAGACGGTGACCTCTCCCACGTGCGCAGTCTCAGTTAAGGCGAGCCCATTAGAATCAACAAAAAGTATGAGTACTTCCTCCTCTATCTCTTTTGGTATAAATAGATATAGTAACCATTTCTAGCCTTGGAAAGTACGCAGCTCTGTATCGTGCCTTTTCCCCACTCTTGCTGGACGGCCATGACTGTGCGCATGCTTCCTACTTTGCAGGACTACGAGTGCAGGAACCACATCAAGGTTATCCAGCCCATTGGAGATGGAACAAAGCTCTACGTGTGCGGAACAAATGCGCAGAACCCTAGGGACTTGGAGATCTATGTGAGTTGAGGGCCTATACCCGTTAGCACAGTCAAATGCATGCCAACAGCTGCCTACATCTCAAGCTGTTTTTTCTGCTGAAAAGGACATCACCTACTTCAAGCTATGTCGTCACCTACATACATGATAAAGTATGCAGGGGCGCTGCATTTCATAGGGGTGGAGGAGATCACATAATGACATTGTGCACCGTTTAAGGTTGTTTTCATTGGGCTTGCTTGTTCTTAGGGACGCATAAATTTCCCGGCATGTGGTATAAAGTGTGTACACTTAAATCCTCTCTCATACCTTCCCCACATCGCCATAGAAGAAAGCACGTGCCACTCAGTGAAAAACAGCAGCCGAAAATCAGGGTTATCTGACATAACGAGGTGGTGTTTTTTGCTTGGGGAAGCTTGCAAAGTGTTGACTGTTTACTTCAAAATATTGGCTTGACAAGCCGTGCCTGAGCTTTCCCTTTGCTTCAAACTGGCGTACAGGCTACAATGCACAGAGCCACAATTGCATGCCTCGTATTTCAAACTAACTGCGATATATTGAGTCACCTGTTCCAGTTTGATGGGTGCACACGTTTCAGATTTGCATTTCTCAGTCCCACCTCTATGTGAGAGCATTTGTGTTGCTGTGTGTGCATCTGGATTGGAACTGTTCGTGTTCTGCCCTTGCAGAGTAGCAACCTAACAGAAGTGCCGAAAGATCAGCTGACCCTGCGAGATGTTGGCCGAGGGATCGGGAAGTGCCCCTTTGATCCAGACGACAATTCTACTGCCGTGTGGGTCGGTAAGTGGGAGTGCAGCATTATTACCTCAGCTTACACTTGGTGCAGACCCGTTTGATAAGCTACAACTCCATTTAAGCTTTCTGGTGTGCAACAGTTGTGCCGATATGCTTGGTGTAGCCATTGTGTAAACTGCAAGAGTTGTAAGGAACGGTTGCAGCACTCGTACGCTTCACTAGAGACACTAATTTGTTGGGCCAACTCCAGTCATAAGGGTTGACGCAGTGAACTGTACTGCGTTTTGCCGTGCAGTATTACAAGTGTCTTCCTTTCAGCTGCATTATATACACCCTTAAAAATAGACGTAGCAACCACATAGCTGACAGGCTTGCCTCAACGCATTTGCACGCTTTTCAGCACGTTGTGGGCTAACGTACGGGACAGCAGAGGACCCCGGCTAGCTTTGCTAGAGAACGCTACGCGCCGTACACTAGCCCTGCGGAATCCGAAGACTCACGCACGGGTTCGGGTACTCACATGCGGTAGACAGGCTCCGGCAATCCAAAGTAAGGCTTTATTGCCTGGCAGATACAGTGCATACACCAGACAACACGACTATCGCTCGCGGGGAGACAGTGGCTCCTGTCGCTCGCTCAAGCCGCTGGGCTCAGACCTCGATATCCGTCATCACGGCCGCGGGAGCAGGGGAGGCATCCCGAGGCGACCGATCAGGGCAGAATCTCTCGGCAGAGTCCCTGGAGCCAACTGGGTTCACCGTCATCGGGGCATTCGGCGTAGGCACAGCCGAGCCAACCGACTCCGACCAAATCGCCCAGTCAACTCCCCGCCGGAGCGCTCGTTCGTCCCGCAGGTCAGCTCGGAGGGGAGAGGAGATCTTCCCCAGGTCGGGGAGAGGGTGGCGCTAAGGAAGGTGACAAACTGGTCCTCCTTCCCTCGCGCCCTCGCGCACACGTTCGCGGCAAGCCGGTTCGGCGCGTCGCGCGGGGTCATGAAGAGGACACGACCTACGTGACGCGCCGGCTACCCAAAATGGCGGCTCCCAGCTCGCGGAAACATGTGCAGGCGAGGCGTAGGGGAACACGGGCCCCCACAACGTATATTGCAAGATGCTTCTTTTTGGCTCCCTCTCCCGTTCTTCCAGAGCGGGGCAACCCTGGGGACATGCCCGGGCTGTACAGCGGGACGGTGGCCGAGTTCACCAAGGCAGACACGGTGATCTTCCGGTCGGCACTCTTTAACAGGACCACACACGAACAGAGCGAGTTCTTCATGCGCACCCTCAAGTATGACTCCATGTGGCTTGACAGTAAGTGCCCCCTGGTCGCCATGCATTCGTTTGTTTTTTTCTCACTCCATTCTGTGCGCGTACCGGTATGCGATAGATGTGGCCGTCTCCTTTGACCTCGGTCCCCCTCCTTCCTCCTTCCTCTGCCTGCACGCAGAGCCCAACTTTGTGGGTTCCTTTGACATTGGGGACCACGTGTTCTTCTTCTTCCGGGAGAGTGCGGTGGAGTACATCAACTGTGGCAAGGTCATCTACTCGCGGGTGGCCCGCGTCTGCAAGGTGGGTTCCCGCACTCAGCCGCCAAGTTTCGTTTAAGCTTGACAAGCATCTCGAACAGTAGACCCAAGTGATGCTGCCTTGAACCCACCAACTTATCGACACTCTCTCACTGGCTCATCAACTCTAGGCTTTGTTCTTTCACGTGGCCAGTCTTGCCAAAAGAGGCCCTGATGTGATGAATTGGGTACTAAGTTTATTGAAATAATCGGTTTAATTATTAAAATATGTCAGTACAGGGGCTGCCTAGCTGAATTTTATTAATCAAAAACGCAGATATGTACATGCGTGTCGGTTCGCATTGAATAAAAATTCACACCCTATGTACTTGAATCTAGGCCGATACCTTTATTTAAAAAAAGTCGTTTACTGAAGTCGGGGGCTGGCTTAGAATAAAGGATGCGGCTTTCCTGTTACCGCTAGACACTTGACGCCATCTCGCGGCCACAGGCTTGCAGCTTCCAGGTTTGCAGGCTCCATTCTTCCTGTTTGAACGGTGTGAACCCAGCTCTCAGCGTTCTATGCTTGCTTGCTTACGTCACCGCATGACCTCGAGAAGTACCCGTTTTCTAGGCACAATGGCGCCCACCAAGTGGGGCCACTACATCGCGGCTTTTAAGCGAAAGGTAGTTTTTGAGGCTGAGGGAACTTCAAACCGCCAAGCACAGCGCAAATTCGGCGCCGATGAGAAGAACTTGTGCCGATGGCGGAAGCAGCAGAATGAACTTTTCAACTGTGCTGCCAAGCGAATGGCCTTCACGGGACCCAAGAAAGGTCGACACCACGATGTGGAGAAATATGTCGCTGACTTTATCTGGAAGCAAAGAGAAGGTGGAATGCCTGTGACGATGAGATAATACAGGCGAAGGCGAGGAAAAGTGCAGACATTCGAGGCGTCACGCGGACTCAGTTCAAGGCCAGTAGGGACTGGGTCACTCGTTTTGTGAAGCAGTTCAGGTTCAGCCTGCGACGGTGGGCATTTGTGTGCCAAAACCTACCCCCTGACTTTGAGGAGAAGCTAGTCACATTCCATCGCTTTGTTATCAAGAAGTGGCTGGAAAAAAGTACAGATTAGGCCAAGCAAGATTGGTAACGCCGATGAGACCCCGGTGTATTTTGACATGCCTGTGGCCTACACAGTGAATGAGAAGGGCACAAAACAAGGGAAAGTCAAAACTGCAGGCTACAATAAGCAGCGCGCCACCGTGATGTTGTGTTGCACAGCCAATGGGCAAAAGCTGCTGCCGTACTTTATTTTTAAGAGGAAGACTCTTCCAGCCGGGGAAGTTTTCCCTAAAAACATCGTCGTATGAGCCCACGAGAATGGGTGGATGAGTGGTGCCCTCGTCAAAGATTGGGTTAAGACTGCTTGGCAGCACAGTGCCGGGGCTCTGCTGTATAAGGAGTCACTCCTGAATCTCGACTCCTACCGCAGCCACTTGACAGATGCCGATCAGTCGATGCTTTCGGAGGGTGGTACGGACATTGTGGTAATATCCAGCAGTATGACAAGCCAGCTACAACCGCTCAATGTGGCCATCAACGAGCCATTTAAGGACAGGCTGTGGAAGCATTGCGACGACTGGCTGACGCTGCAAAACCACCGATTCACACCAACCGGTGCATCAAGCATGCTTCACACAGCCAAGTGGCGAACTGTGTCGCTGCGGCATGGGATGAAATTTTGGTCGAGCGAGCTAATGTGCGGGCCTTCCGTAAATGCAGCATCTCGAGTGCGCTGTGGGAAGAGGACAGCGATTTCGACGAAAATGAGGACGACAAGTAAGCATTGAATATGCTATGATGAGCGCCGCAAGCGTAATAAAGTGCATGTTCTAGTCCCAGTTCAATGTTTTTTTTTTTTTTTTTTTTCATTTGGCTTACTACATTCGAGGTAAGCTTTTTTTTTTATTTTCTGACATTCCGAATTTCAGGGGTCGGCCTTGATTCGAGTAAATATGGTCGGTAGTCATAGTCAGTGCCAATCCTGTGCTTTCCTTGCATTTGTGTTTCATTGTACTTGTGCTGTGAATGTTTGCTGTCATCTTTTTTTGGGGCCGCTTATTTTGTACCCGGGAATTGGACAGATGCTGAAGTCTTTAATGTTAGCCTCTGCTCCCAACAGAAAGACACCGGGGGCAAGAACATCCTGACCCACAACTGGGCCACCTTCCTCAAAGCGAGGCTGAATTGCTCTCTCCCTGGGGAGTACCCCTTTTACTTCAACGAGATTCGTGAGTATCTGAGTGCCCGGCACCCTTCACTCCTCTTTCTGTTTCTGTTCGTGTTTTGAACGCTGCGCTTGCTTTCCTTCCCTTTCTAATGTCGTGCCTTTATTTTCTTATTTTGTTTTCAGCCCAAGCTTTTCTTCTGTTTCACCTAAAGTAAGCGCTGGCACCTTTTTGGCAGGTGCACATCTATCAGTGGGAACTAAATAAAAACCTGTGCTGTTGAGGTGCTAAAACCCTACACTTCAGCGTGCAGTGGGGTACACAAAATAACGGTGTTCTGTCTCTGAATGCTGCGATTGTAGTGGTGATTTTGCACCCCCTGTACTTCCCTGTAAATTTGATTAGGCTATACGTCGACTTGCTCATTGCATTTACTTGTTGCTTTATACTAGATGTTTTTTACTGCTGAAAACAGTGTTTTTGCTACTTTCCAAGCTGCCTCGGTACAGGTATTTTTCTCGGCGTCTGATTGTGGTTGAAGAACTGAAGCAAAATGGAGAGACGAGCTAGTTGGTGAACATCCACGAGTGAAACTTAAGTGCAAACAGACACAGGGACGAGAAAGGGAAACGACACCAGCGCTTCGGCGGGATTAGTGAGGTCAAGGTTAGGTAACACAGAAAAAGAGCTCGCGGAACAAGAAATGAACTGAAGCAAAATGGAGAGACGAGCTAGTTGATGAACATCCATGAATGAAACTTAAAGGGACACTGAAGTGAATTTGTCAAACTCCCGTTTTTGCTTGCACTGCATAGACTGGCTCAAATTAGCACACTTTTCATCGTTTATCCGGTTGACAAATCCGTAATTATTTTACAAAGCGCGAAAGAAGAAAAACTACCATGCGCGGTTTGCGGCGGCCGCACCAACTAAGGCTGTGACGTTGGGAGGAGGGGCGCCGTGATTGGACGATGCCCAAGGTTAGCAATCAAACAAGTTTCGGTTTCGGTTTTGGTTCTGTAAAACATAACCAATGGCGCTGCTGGATGGGCATTCTCAATATCTCAGTAATCATCGTACCGCGCTTCTGCCATGTTGTCGGCTGTAAAATTCACAAGATAAGCCTCCCAGGACGGCTTGTAGTCGTAGCATTCACTAGCCGAGACCTACGCAGTGCATGAACGCCCTCCGCGTACCCGCAGACGCCCAAATGTCATGCGCTTTTCCCCCATATTTGGAGCTTTCCTCCCTCATGCCTGTATCGTAAAAAGCGTGTTCGTACCAGGCCAAGGGTCTGTTCATTCTGGCCTGTGCCCACTGCCTGCAAGCAGTCGGTGCTTATGGCAACAGCACACCAACGAGAACTCGCTAGCGCGCCAGTGCCAGCCTGCGCGCATTTTGTGAACTAGTTCGTGGAGCCATGAACGTTGCGGCCCAAAAAAAGGTGAACTCAATATAGAAAACATCGGCGGAAAACGAAAAAGTTAACTTACAGAAAAAAAAAGGACGTACCCGTGGGGATTCGAACTCCTGACTTGCAAAACACTTGCGGTTGCATATCTGGCGCCCAAAACAACTCGGCCACGGAGCTGGCTCCGCTGGCCATGGTAATATAGGGTATATATTGTACAACCGGATTACACTTTTCTTTAGTTGTGGCATTTCAAGCAGGGTAGGTGACTATTTGTTGTACTAGGCTCGTGCAGTAAGCGTCGCCCGAGTTTCCACAGTAGCTCACGTCTAGCAATTGCATTTCGTAGACGTAAAAGCGTTCGCAGATGCGTAGTCGTGCTGCTGACCGCTGTGCACTCTTGCTCCGTGCCGCTGTGCTTGTTCGCCCAGCGCAAAAAAGTGCTCTCCGCACCCTAGTTTTACGCTGTACGGTAAAAATATCAGTTGATTTTATTTCCTTAGTACCTATATTGACTTCGCTGACTCTTCCCCGCCTTCAAGAGGCCTTATATTTTCCTACTGGCGTACCAGTCAGCGAAGCGTCGCATGTGGGCTTGTGCAGCGCTTGTGTGAAGCGACCTTGACTTGGAGCTAGATACAGTGTACAAACAAACCAAGTAAAGAAAGGCACATTCTTCCATTCACAAACGTGTCCTGGCTTCGTTTCAACTAAGCGAACGAATTGCGGCGACCCGTCGGCGGCCGGCAGACGAAACGCTGGGCCGACTGACTCTGTCTGAAGGCCGGGGAGCCGTGCAGTAGCGCAGCCAGCCAATTGCCAGCTCATCCCCTCCTGACGTCACACGAAAACGCCACAGAAAATGGGTGAGCGTAAAGAGAGGAGGACAGCATTTTCGAATTACTTTTTCTACTAAATAAAATCGCGTAAACGCGCCTAGAGTGGTCGAAACATGGCCTGGGGACTCCGGACTACAATTTGCGCTAGTAATCCCGCAATGTTTACATATCACTTCAGTGTCACTTTAAGCGCGAACAGACACAGGGACGAGAATGGGAAACGACACCAGCACTTAGGTCTGGTGTCATTTCCGTTTCTCGTCCCTGTGTCTGTTCGCGCTTAAGTTTCACTTGTTGAAGAACTGGTGATGCCAAAAAAAAAGAAAGAAATGCGGTGGTCTAGTAAAAGCTCTTAAATTGAGAAAAAATACTTTACTCTGGTAATGGGATGAGTGTTCAGGCTCACAAAATGACAGGGGTCAGTACAGCGGGTATAGTAGCTGCGAGGTTCAATTCTGCCATTCTTCTCCGCAGAGGCCGTGTACAAGTTTCCTGATGATGACAGCAGCTTCTATGCCGTCTTCACAACATCCCTGTAAGTAGTGATATCCTGTAGTATACCGTATTTACTCACGTAATGAACCTGCTCACGTAATGACACCCCCCCGCCTCAACTTTTCTTGTGAATGCACTTTTTGTTACCTTGCATAATAATGCAGCGGAAATAGAAAATGCATTGTGCAATGTTGTTATCTCGGCATGGTTGCTGATGCCGTCGACGATTGCACTAACTTGATATCACACCACAGTAGGCAAAGAAATTCTAAAAACGCATTCTAAGGAAAAATATCTCAACAGTAGCCGGAGACGTGAGCATGAATGCCGTGGCTCACAATTTAAAAATTGTGCACTTGTGAGTGCCACTTCCTGAATACAAAACAAACACTTCTTGCGTATAGCGTCAACAAAAGCACTGCGGCGTGCGAGCAAAGCACCAAAAGTACTCCACACTTCTTCCCTGCTCTGTGCAGCCTCGCGACTGCGTCATAATGCTCCATGGTTTTGTTGTGCAGCTGTTTTTTACTTCTTCTTTTTTTTTGTGTATGTGCTCCTGGTGCACGGCGTACAATGACCCAGTACGTGAGCTGCACAGCCAGTTTTAAACTGAAGGTGGTGGAGCATGTGTTGAAGCATATGGAAACCGTGCGGCTGGACGGCATTTCATTGTTGCCCTGGTGCGGGTACACTTATGGCGAAAACAAGAGGGTTGGGTAGTGAACAGAGATTGCTTTGTGTTTCGTGGGCCCGAAGAAAGGAAGTTTCCCAGCGCGGAAAAATATGTTTTGGGGCGCCTTGACGGCATGGAAAATGATGCACTGTGCGCCAACGGTGAATGAGGAGAACAGCTCTGATGGCGAGTCGGAGGAATCCGATGGCAAGTCGGGGGCCACTAGCATATTGTGAGTAAAAATTAAATTTGATTACATAATTACTTACGTGTTCTTATTGGAAAGGTAAGGTTTCAACAGCGCTTCTCTTAGCATCTGTATTGTATAAAATTTCAAATCTTAAAAAGATCTGTTGCAACTTTTTCCCACATAATGAACCCTGCCCCCAAATTCATGCTGAATTTTCTGAAAAAAGAGTGGTTCCATTGCGCGGATAAATACAGTATATGCCACTGTTTGCAGGACTTTGTTGCACTCTGCTGTGTGGCCGCTGATCATGGTGAGCTCATGAGGTGACCACGCAGCCAATACTTTCCAACGGGTTAGGAAAAGAAGGTGGGGATTAAGTGGTGTGCATTTCAGCTGCACCATCAGCCCAACCGTTGTGTAGGCATGGAGTTTCGCAGTTGCCTGATGGTAGCTCGATCTGATGTATGAATCCTTCTGTTGCTTGAATGTGATTTAATCATTCTATTTCACGTAAAAGTCGCTGTTACATCACTGCAAGGGCTTACGGATTCATAACAACTCGTTTGTTACAGAAGCATATCTACACCGTTCCCACATGCCAGCACTGCAGAGAACATCTAGACATCAAGCAGCGTGCTCTTTGGGCTTGTGCTTTCAATGCACATCTTTCCTTACCACCCTACCGTGCTGTGCTCTCTGGGGAAGCATGGCTGATTATTGGTTCCATAGCAGAAACCCCCAGTGTGACCTCGGGTGTCATGTGGCATCGTGGTCCGGAGCGGTGCTTGTTAAGAAAAGCTGATGTCCCTCCCTCCTGCCCCATCTCTGCTCTGGTGCAGCCACGGGGGCCCCCACGGGTCGGCAGTGTGCTCGTTCCGGCTGAGTGACATCCAGGGGGCCTTTGGGGGCAAGTTCAAGGAGCAGAAGACCTCGTCCTCGGCCTGGCTGCCCGTGCTGACGAGCCAGGTGCCCGAGCCCCGGCCGGGCCTGTGCGTCAACAGCACCAAGACGCTGCCGGATGCAGTGCTCAACTTCTTGCGCACGCACACCCTCATGGACTCGGCCGTGCCCCAGTCCGGAGGGAGGCCCGTCTTCTACCGCGAGAACGTCGTCTTCCTCTCGCTCGCCGTGCACAGGGTGGACGTGGACGGCGTCGACTACCTCGTCTACTACGCCGGCACCCGTGAGTGATGGGGAGGGCACTTTTCTCATAGCCAGAGTGCCACAAGTACCATTAGCAGTGCCTGTTCCCAGTGAGAGGTCTCTCCTTGTGTGTGTTATGCAAATCAGGAGCAGAGTCCTTTCACAGAGCCAACAGGCGTGCTGGAAGAAGCACGCTCTTCACTGGAAGTGCTGAAGGGTGTTCTCTTGGAGAAAGCATACATAGCGGGGAAACAGCATGCCCGAGGAATCCAGACTGTCATCAGGAAGTGTGAAAGTGGTTCTCAAAACCTGTAAGGAGGTGCAAGAAGGGAGTGGTTATGGCAAAATGTATGCCAATTTGGACCCATGTCCTGTGTTTACAGTAGTATGAGGGATGCTGTTGGTGAGAGTAGGAGAAATAACGTTGCAGCAAAGCAAGCCCCACGGGTGCCCACTGTGTGCAGGTGACGGGCTGGTGTACAAGATAGTGGAGTGGAAGGACCGTTCGGGCCAGTCCTTCTCCAACCTGGTCGACATCTTCGAGGCTAGCCCTGGGGAGCCGGTCCGCACCATTGACATCTCCAGTGAGGTCAGTGCCCGCATTGAAGAGGAGGCTCTCTTGCTGTGCCCTCCCAGTAGGGATGTTGGGAAAAGGGCGAGTCCTATTGGAGTGACACGGATCTACTAGTAGTGAGGGCAGAGCACTGAACAGCACTGGGAATGCACCAGGGGCTGTCATTGAATGGCCTTATTAATTGAAAACTGTGCTGCCCGTTTGTTAATTAACCTTTCAGCTAGAGGAAAACATGTTGCATTTTACAGCTCTTGGCAGAAGTCAATTGGCAGAAGTAGAAGTCATCATCGTCATCTTTATTTCTATGTGCCCATCAACAGCCAATGGCCTTAAGCAGGGGTGCACAGGATGAAACATACAAAATTTAAAGCAAACAAACAAGTTAAATATGTAGCCTGGAACAAGAAAAAATAAATAGAAGGAGAAAAAAAAAATGCAATCAGTACACTTGAGCCATAGCAAGCTTAAATAAATGCAAATTGTTGTTAAAAATGTCAAGGTGACTTGCCTTTTCATTGTATAGTCTAAACAATCTTTGCACAGGAGAACAAGTGGAACTTATTCGAAATAAAAGAAAGTCACAGAAAGATTTACAGGGAACCCTCATCTCAATTGATGACGTGAGGTCTTCACAATCAATCATGCTGTGTAAGGATTTAATAAAAAAAAAAAGCAAATCCATGTGCAGCTCTTTTTAGACAATTTAGATGGAAGCGAAGGCTTTCTTTATTTTTCCTGTACAAGTACAATTGATGATGGTCAGTCGCGTAAGATCAATTGTGTAAACTGAATTCCTCATTTTCGTGACCATGATTTGTCCCAAAGAGGGCAGCCGTGCCGCCACGGTGGTGGCGCTCAGGAAAGCAAAGCCCCTTTCAGTGTTTGCCAGTCAGATGGTTGGCCCAACTGAAGAGGGCTTAGCTGCTGCAGCAGCCTCTCTTCTGACCCCGTGTCTCTCGTGCGCTGTATTGTGGTGCAGCACAAGTCGGTGTACCTGGGTGCGGACGATGGTGTGCGGCAGGTGAACCTGCACCTGTGCCGTGGGCGGCACCTGAGCTGCCTGCGCTGCGTCCGAGACCCCTACTGCGGCTGGGACAGGGCGCACCATGAGTGCAGGCCCTACGTCACAGGGTAGGCAGCGTTAGGAGGGCAAGGGTGCTCACTGTACCCTGGTGCAACCCTGGGGGCGATTCCGGTGCACGTGAATTGAAGCCGTTCATTATTTTTCAGCTAGGGTGCGTATTGCTTGTTTCATAGTAGTATTACCCTTTTTTTTCTCTTTGAAGCTACTTGCGTGTTGTGCCTGTAGGTAAGCTGTAACTTCATTTCGGAGGTACTGGGGAAATGACACGGAGAGACGGCCATTGCCAGGCAGTGTTAATTGTAAAGAGCCTTGTGAGGTATCGGCAGCCCTCTGTTCCATGTGTTATTGGTGTTACGCAAAAAAACTCACTGGTGGAAACACTTGAGAGGGCCTGCCTGTTACTGTAGCCCAGGAGATTCTCTACTTTTGAATGCATTCCACGTTATGGCACTTTGTGTCAAGAATTCACCATCTTAAGATTACTGCTTCAGCCTCTTTCATTCTTGGGTTCATTTACGGGGTACAAATGCACCTTTAAATGCAATGTGGAATGAAACTTCATAGTTATAGCAGAAGCAAACATTTGCTTGTGAGTAACAGTCCTAGCTTCTGCTATGGCATAATCTTATGTTCAAAGCAACATTATCACAGACGTTCATGGTATCTGTACTCCAGGAAATGCATTTCGAAGCTTCTAAGGACAGCCAGTGTTCCAACATTCATTATTTCAGCTTAAGTTTTGGTTGGATCATGCACAGTGCAGAAAGTAAGAGCTTGTTGTGGAATGCTCGGAAGAAAGCACTTTCTGGATTTGTTTTTCCTGGAATGTTTTGTTTAATACTTCATAGAGATCAACCAGCATGTGGAAAGAACTTTTTTTTGTATTATTTATGAGGCATTGATTTCCGTAATTATCATTTGCAACTTCTTGGGGTAAAGCTTTATTTATTTATTTCTTTATTTATTTATTTATTTATTTATTTATTTCAGCTACCTGCAAGATGTGAGCAACGCAACACCTGACATCTGTGAAGAGAGTAAGTTCTTCATAAGTTTATTTGACTTCTTGTGTACAGTTTGAACATCTCATGTATGCATTATGCTCTAGTTACCCATTGTTATGCTAAAACTGTTTTGGCATTACTGCTCAGACAAAAAGATACATGCATGACTTGATTGTTTGCTTAAGTCATCTTATTTCTCCCTACATAAATTAACGGTGTTTCCCAAAGCGAGCACAGTGAGACCTGCATGCATGCACACTAATTTACCGGAATAAATTGGGAGGCGGGTCCTTGTGCAAAAACCTTTGTAATAAAGTTAGCATGATAAAAATAAAGATATACTTATGCGGGTCTCTTTCCTAATTTAAACTACTATGCAATTTGTTTTTGCATATATAAGTGCTTCAAATTTTAAGCACATATTCATAGCGACATTTTGTTACAGCTTTTTATTAAAAATATTCCTACATGGTATTTCTACATGGTAGTATTCTTACATGGTATTCCTAAAGGAAAATATTCCTTAGCGTGGTATTCGTCATTTGTATGACACTCAGAGAGTCCAGTAACATTTGCATAACTTTCTACCTGTTATATGCATTTAAAGTTCAGGCTTGAAAAAAAAAAATATTTTTCTGGTTACCTCTTTTCGAGCCTGTAGTTCAAATTTGTCTGCTCTACGACAAGTAAAATGTTAATGTGACTCTTATTCCACTCCTTGGCGTTATTTTATGCAGTGTTTGTTAGTCTGACACAAACTTTAAAAAAGGCTTCCTTCAACACAATGCCAGCACAAACAGATTGTAGTATTGTACAATCCTATTTCTCTTTTTTTTAAACTCAAAGGAGGCTGAAAATTAGTTTGAGTGGTAGGGAGCCATTTTAAACTTCAGTCCTGCCCACAAATAAGTTTCAAGTGATCGGAAAATCTCCAACGAGCCAGCTTACTTCATCGTGATTCCACCGCAGTTAAAATGAACAGAGAAAATTGTTTTCTGTGTTTGTGCAATCTTCCCAGAGGAATCTGTGTGAAATGAGGAGTTGGGGCTTCATCATATGTGCACCTTGTGGCTCTTCTGGATTTGCATTACCGTAAAGTTCCAAAAGAACGCCTTCCCCCAAAACATTGCCACCCCCCTTTAGGGTGAAATATCCAATCTACTAAAAGACCCCCAAAGATTGCCCACCCCCTAAAAATGATGGCTTTAGCGCCAATGAGGGACCAGATAAACGCGAATCCTCTAATCACACGTTGATGCGGTCACCTATTTGTCCTTTCCTCCTGTTGCCCGGGAGTTCCCCATCTTGAATTTTGTCTCGATACCTTGGCAGTTTTGGTTGGCGGTGCGGCCACTTTGTATAGTTTTTCGCACCTGATCCAAAAGTTCACCGATCCCGTATTTTTCACATGATGTCTCTGTACTTTGGGTGGACGTTCTTTTGAAACTTTATGGTATACAGGTGCCCCTTGGACGCCAGTGCATGCAACCATCAAACACCATATTGTGTGTTGCCTTAGTCATACAGAGAGCCGTGCTGGATAAGGCTTTCTGTGTTGTTGCTGAACTATACTTAACGTGCCCTGTGTGGGGGCCATGTTGGAACGCAGGTGTCCGTCGCCGTCAGCTGCATGCCCACTGGGGCGAGAGCGTCCACCTCAGCTGCCAGGGCCATCATCCAGAACTCATGGAGCCACCCGTGGGTGCCGCGATGCCCGGAGCTGCACCAAACAAGGTCTGCTTTTTCCTTACTCAAGTGGTCGCGTGAGAAAGCCACAATGGGGAGGTGTATGTTGCCTGTGTTATGGCACTGAAACGAAACGAGACTTAAGTGAACGTGTCTATTCGCTGCGAGATCGGCCTATAGGTGGCAACAGCGTCGTGCTGCTAGTGTGGATGCTCCACTGAGCGGTAGCAGGCAAATGCACGCTGTAGGCACGCTGCGTGCCTGTTTCACGCCGTAACAGCACGTGAAAGGTGCAGACAAGGGTGGTACGCTGTGGTTCGGTTCCTAAACGTTCAATGTATTGCATAGAAGTGGCAATAAGCTTTCATTATTATGCCAAAACAGCGGCGACCCATTTGGAATCACTGAATGGTTGAAAAATGACATAAAACATGTACGCCGCGATTTGTGGTAATTCGTAGCAAGCTCGATCTTTCCCGAGTATGACTTTGAACGTTGAATAAAAACAGAGAAAGGGGCAAATCAGAAAGCCCCAATATTGGGAATTCAGTTGGCGACAGCAGTTTTAGTCGCTTTAATTTGTAACATGACGCATATAATTGCATTTATGGGATGCCCTGGAACTGCAATCGCATTTCACAGCCCCAACTTTTTTTTTTTTCATAAGAGTTGGCGCTATTTTTTTCTTCTTTTTTTGTTTTGCATTCAGAAGGCAGCATAAAATTCTGAGAATTCTAACCAGCGCAGAGATATAAATGCAAACGTTCAAACACGTCTTTTATGTACAGCTTTAGGTAAATGAAATTTTAGCTATTTTGAAGGTTTGTTGATTAATGATTTTGGGTCAGTTATTAAGGCTTTCGTTGCAAGTGAAATTTGAATTAAATTATTAACGCGCCTGGTGCAATCACCATTTCATGTTTAGCTAGATTTGTGCAAAGTGTCTAGCAGGGTGACAGTATGTAAACCAAGCTTCTTGGACCTTGCAGTGAGCACAAATTTCTGTTGCAGCTCCACTGTTCACCATTTGTGTCCAATTTAAAATATAACAGGGGCCTATAATGGCGAGATGTGCTTGCAGTCTTGCGTAATGTCACTTATGGAGACAGTTAAGCAGCAGTCAATCACAAATCCGTAAAAATGGCAAATGAAGTTACCCAGTTATAAAGCGTTCCTCCTCATTTTTTTGTAACAAAATAACGCATTGGTTACCGGTAACTGTGCCATGTGGTCCGCTGAACCTCACTTTTGTATTGGCATTCAATTCTTGAGGTTGGTGCACAGATAAAAATTTTGTGTGCATTTCTTCTCTTTCTGTTCCTGCCAACGTTACTAACGCAGTGCGAAGAGAATGCATGTAACTCGAATAACCAAACATTGGCGCTCAGTATTATTTGCAATCGGAAGTAGCACCGTGTTTCATAACGGTGAGAAATACAATACTTCAACAAGCAAGCATCGGTATTTCAAAAACTGATCAGCCCCTTTTTAACCCGAGGTTGTCCAGAAATTGCGGCTCGCATTTTTCGAAATTGTATTTAAAGCCAACATTCTTGGAAAAATTAAAAAAAAAAAAGAAAGTTACGGGACGTACCCTACCCACATGTGCGCAACAGTGTACATGCTATGGAAAATTACGCAGTCTTTACTTTCTTTAAATTTAGGTCCACCTTAAGGGGTGAAGACCTGACTATATTAGGCATTTGGTTATGCTGAGAAAAACACATTTCTGGGCGAGGTGATTTGTGTCGCAAATTGAAAATGGGATACATCAAAATGAGACACGAAAGGCAACAGGATAGGCACAAACTTGTAACTAATTACTGACAGATCTGTCTGAAATACTCACACATTCACAAAAATATACTCTAAATTACACACTGTTTGTTTGACTGTTTGAACGTGTAAAATACGTCCCCGTAAATGTATGGGAGATAGCACTGGGGTCGTGTGCAGAATAATTGCTTTTGTTTGTTTCTTCTTTCTAAAAGAACACAGTGCAATTCCACAATGATGTGGCAAAAGTATGGGTACGCATGGGTCTTGTCATCTCTTGCCTGTTTCATGTGTTAACCTTTGCCCTTTAAATAACCGCCACACCACCTTCAACAAAGCACGTTTTGATGTTCCCAAGACGCAGATGACTGCAGAAGACTGCACTAATCGGGAAGAAAAGTGCAAACTTTCGAAACAATGTTTTAGCATGTTTCACGCCCGAGCGCTGACCACAGCGACAATGTTTTGCCGAGCTAAACTTGCGTGTTATCCCGCAACGGCCGCTGATTATTGCGTCCCTAGATGAAATCCGCCAGCAGAAATACGTGTGCCACTGCTTACTGCCAGTAAAGTGCACATGCAGTCGAACACGGATATATCGAACTTTAACGGAATCACGAAATAGTTTCATAATCGATAATTCGAAACATCTGTCTGGAGCACATCACTGAAAATGCACATCACTGAGAGCTTTTTGAGATTGTGACAAGCGGTACCTTACCAATTTGTCCCTCGCAGCATGGAAAATTCGAATCAAAGTGCTATGACCTCCGCACTTTATCTGACATAAAAAAGTCTTTGCTTCTTCTTATGAGACATAAAGTTCACTGGATTGTCTTCAAGCTTACTAACTCCGTCCAAACTAGAAAATCTGGCGTTGCACACTGTGGCACATCAGTAG
This sequence comes from Haemaphysalis longicornis, assembly GCF_048455015.1. Lineage (NCBI taxonomy): Eukaryota > Metazoa > Arthropoda > Arachnida > Ixodida > Ixodidae > Haemaphysalis > Haemaphysalis longicornis. The sequence continues at coordinate 253,486,616 of NW_027526295.1, forward strand.
TGAATCTGAACACTGACGCAAGCTCGGCTGCAATAGGCGGTTGGGGATGTTTTTTGTCAGGGCCGCTAGTAGGGTCCACTTCTTCAGCATCGGTGATGTGCGCCACAGCCTGCACATCGTTGTCAGCACTGACGAACCCGTGTGCTGTTGTGTCATTCGGGATTGCGCATGGGAATGTTGACAGCTCTCTAAATTCACTCTCAAGGCACTCAGTGCCATCGTCTTTGGTGTCCAAACACCTGTAGTGTGGAGCCGCGTAAAAAAGCCACTTTGCGCATTACATGCACCGGAACAGGCGGGTCCGTGGTCAGCCGTGGCCGCGATGCATTCGGTCTGATGCGCAGCATCGCACTCATAAATGCTGTGACAAATTTCCAATACCTCTGCACCTGACATCTTTTCAGTGGCCTGTACCCATCGAATAAGGCCCGCTTTCGTTGCTAAATCCAAACTCTTTTAATAAATTCTTCCATTTTTTTCATTACCATGGTTTCGAAACGCGTGCCGCGGACAAACGAAACATGCAGCACGCCACGTCGGTCCCCCTGTGCTCACCACCGCTGATAGCTTCTCAAGCACGCGAAAAAAATGCCAGAAACTGGGTGCGTTCTGTCAGTTCCCCTCTTCCTTTATTGCCTTTCGCACACAGTCACTCCCCGCGTTCTCACCACCATGCGGCTTTCCCCCCATGCTAGCGTGCGAGCAGGTGTTTAAGGTCATTGAACTTCGAAGAGACGCGACGCCACCGGCGCCTCTTCCTTCTCGCTGAGCGTGGCAGCGCCGGCAAAAAGTCATCATAGTGGCATCCGTCAGGAGAAGCGCACTTGCAGGGGCACTTGTGACACAGCGTTCCATATATCGAATGTGCCCGTGATACACGCGTAAAACAGCGCGTAAAACAGCACTATACTTTTGCATGGGATTTCCAAAGGGATGTTCATACTGTTCAATATAGACAATAATTCGATGCATCCGTCATTCAACTGTATTCTCTTTTGTATCGTGTGCAGCATGCGTCTTGCGCCGTGCGCTACGTGAACGAGCACCCGACACTAGTGCAGCATCCACACTAGGAGTGGTTCGTCCCTCCACTGCCAGGGGCCGACTGTGTTCAATCTCTGGGCGAATAGATATGCAAAATTGTTCTGACCTTATGGGAAAAAGTACACACTAACACAGAAAAAATGTGCAGAAAACCAAGAAAGCCAGCGCCAGTCACCAGATGGGAGGGTGGTTTTCAGTGGCATGCGAAAGAATCTGTGCCCAAGCCAGCGCCCCTGTCTGTTTTATTCTGCAGTCTGTGCCACTGCTGTGTTTAGAAAATGTTATTATTTGTCTTCTGCCTGTGGGCCCCCCACGTGGAACGAATTGCCCTGTGTAATGGATTAGGTAGCAGTCTGTTCTTGCATTCTGGTTCTTGAAACCCGTTACTAGACCTAGGCTTTTAATTCAAGCAGTGCCGGATGCTTTGTGAGAAATTAGCATGCGTGTAACATGTGCAAAAAAAAAGCGAGGGGGTACCAAATGGGAAAAATTAATTTTCCCTACTCGTGTAGACAGCTGTGCCAGTTTGAGCTTTCTATAATGGCAGAAGAATTTTTGGGCTGCCTCTGCCAGGTATCTTGGCCATGAAAAAAATTGCGTTGACAAAAAATGGCCCCATAAGCTGCTCCATTTGCAGCTGAAATTGAAGAAGTATTCATCTACCTGCAGGCTACGTAGCCTCCAGCTCCTCACAAGCAACTGATATGATATTGAATGTGACAGCAAAGGAGAAAAAATTCAGGATTATAGATTGTAACATGGCTGCTTGAAAACAAGGGGGGGGGGGGGGGATGCAGTGCTTCATTGTGGAATGCTCAAAATTTTCTCCATTGAAGGAAAATAATCGTCATATCACAATCAATGCCTTCCGGATGTAAAAAAAAATTAGGAGCAAAACGTTGTTTTGTTCTCAACATTCTGTCATTTTATCATGCCTATTTGCTTTAAAATTCAGCCAGGTAGCTGCTTCTTACAATAGCTCTCACTCAAAAAGAGTAAGTAGTAATAAAAAAGTGCAGACAGAAAAGAAAGGGCAGTTCGGAACCATCACACTTGTGAAGAGGGCACCTTAAATGACTGCTGCCGCTGTACGGGCGCAACACAGGAAAGTGTAGGGGAGTTTTTTGTGCGTAGTGCCCACTGACCAGTTGTGGGTCCCAATGGGTGCAGGTGCCCCAGTGGTTCCACCAGCAGGGCCGGGAGCGCCGCCCTGTGATGGCTAAGCGGGACAAGTACGTGCCCACAGCGGGCCACGGGCTGGTGCTCATGTCGCTCACCGAGAGGGACGCAGGACGCTACGACCTGCACCTGGACAATGTGGGCACCCTCTGCAGCTACAACCTCACCGTGGATGCTGGTGAGTGTTGCCACAAGGGGCATGGGGCAGAAACTGGCACAACGACAGTGGGAGTAGCATTTGAGAGATGGCGCTAGAGTTTCATACAATAACAACGAGAGGGATCTGGCGCTGCGATCGTCCGCTGCAATGGGCGTGATGGGTAGTTCTGGATTCGGATTGGCGCTCGATGGCTTGCGGAAATTACTATGGATTCTATTGTGCAGGCAGTTTCGTTTTCGATTTGGACTTTCATGAACGCATTTGCCTACGCAGTGTGTTGAAAAAAGCGTTCAAAAATACATTTCTCCTCGAACTGAATGCCACATGCTGACTGACGCCGCCCTGAGTAGAAATGTTTTATAACCCAGAGTTGCGATTTGGATGGGTTATCAATTCATTGCCGCTCAGCGAGCACGAAAACACAAATGACTGCGCTCTGTGCGGCGAAATTGTCTGCGTATTAGGAGTTGCGGCGCTGCTCATTCGGCGGAGCAATGTATTGGCGAAGCTGACGACGGTTGCGAATCACTTGGAACCGCCACACCTTTCGTGCGAACGCCAGCTCCTATGGCGTAGACCAGCAGTACTGGCGGCTGATAGGAACGCAGCTTGATAAATGTCACTCATTCAGGCAAGAATAACTTCTACAAAGATACCTAATCGGTTTCTTTCATTTTTTTTTTTATGAGCACAAAAATTTTCATAGTATAACAAACTACAAGTGGCGAAACTTTTACAAATAGTTTTTAAAGAAGTCCTTGTCCTGCTGTAGTTGGCGGCAAATGGCAAACCTTCTCCACAAACCTCCTCGACTCCGCATCTGCTTTTTATTTGAACGCGCCGTTTTATTTCATACAAAACCAGTTTTTGCTCACCAACTTTCTTGTTCGCCATGTAATTTGTAAACGAAGAACCGGGTAATTAGAGTTTTATTGTCAAAAAACACAATTTGCGCAGCCATAAGCCCGTTTCGATCCTACGCAATCCGCAAACTACACAAACTACCCATCATTCCCATTGAAGCGTAAGCGCCGCCGCCATGTTTACGTTGACAGTAGCGCCAGTTTCCCCTCTAGTTATTATTGTATGAAACTGTATGCCTGGTGCGCCTGGATACACCGCGCGCTCCGCCAAACGGAGTTGTGGAGAGTGCATGCATCATGTGGGTTTCGTGAGCAGACGGCTTTCGCCGTTGCAATTTTGGGAGGTGTGAGGATTATGCGAGGAAACAAAAAACCCAAGTTTTGGCAGCTCACATTAGTTGTGCTAGCATTATGCAAGTGCGAGCATTATGCGAGTAAATATGGTAATAAACAAATAGGCGCAACGACACCTTTTTTCGTTCTCATCTACTTCAGCTCAATACAGTGAGAAGACGGGGACAAAGAAAGACTGACAAATGCAAGTGCTATTTGTCAGTCCTTCTTTGATCCCGTCTTGGTGATATTTTTTTATTAAAGTGTTTTACCAGAACCACTAAGTTCAAACGTTACCTTCATCCCAGTTACATTTGCCACACAATTGGGGTTTTAGCACAGAGTAAAATCATTCTTTTGCATGTCTGTGGCATGCAAAAGAATGAGTTTTTCTTGAGTTTTTCTGGGAGCATTTGAACATTTCTCACCCTTTTCTAAAAACTTTTGTTTCTTCTTCCTCTTCTGCTGAGCTGCCTGCAGAAAATCAGCAGATAGCTCCTTTTTGAAATGTTTGAGGCAATAAAAAAGTAACGACAAACATTCTGTTGACATTTTCAGAAACTTGCGGTACACCAACAGAAACCGACTATCGCAAGATCTACTCCAACTGGTGTCACGAGTTCGAAAAATACAAGCTGGCCATGAAGACCTGGCAGACCAAGCATGCCGTAAGCACGTCTGTCTTCATTCTCCAAGAAGAAATTGCTTTCAGCTGCTTCAAATATATGCCATCTGATTGGACAGTCAAGGCGACCCTAGAATTCTGAAGCCTCCGTTACAAGGAAGCTCTTCTTTCATTTGTTACCCACGGGGTACCAAAAAGTGTCTTGACCATTTACCCTTTTTGTCAGCACAATTGCCTACAAAGGTCGTTGTTGATCTTTAGTATCAAATGGTTGCCAAACACTCAGTTTTCTGTGATACAGTAAAAAGCTCCCCAGTTTGTTCCCACTTCAGCGGCAGTTTGTCTTAAGGGAAAGTTATACTGAACCTCAAATCTTCACTCCCAAGTTTGTTTCAGCTGGCTAGACACCTACGATTACTTCCTATCTAGCCTAACTAAGCCTTACAGCCAGGATTGGCTTAATGATGTTTCTTTACTAGTTCTAAAAAAGGTGATTGCTAAATTGTTAGTTTTATCTTGAAAGCACTTACCAGGCAGTCATTCTGTGAGGTGCCTTAAATCACGGTTGCGCTGATGTTTTTAAGCCTTCTTCCCTGTTTTATATTGCGTGAGCAATAACTTTGGATGTATGGCCGAGAGTTGAAAGTTTGAAAGCTTATTGACTGTTACAAAAGATGAAGGTTGCAAGAGCAGATATGTATATCTAGTCGAGGGTCCCATAGTTGAGACTGCACCGGGACCCTCGGTGCATAATTCAGAATGTACAATTCTTTGTGCGGTTAAAAACTTCCAATAAAAGTACACATGCGTAACAGCTCTTTGCTCTCTTCCCAACTGTCCCCACAGAAATGCCAGGGCGGGGGCCACCCAAACGATGTCACCTACCAAGGGAGGGCTCCTGCTGCTTGAAACCCCTGCCCAAGGGGTTTGTCTCCACCCAGGCTGTGGAATCCAAAAGAAAGGTCAACAGGTTCTTCGTGAAAGAGCGCACACCTTCAGTCGACGTGGACTTTATTTGTTACAGCCTTTTAAACACTAAGCCCTCAAAACCTCCCCCACCCCCTACCCCCTTTTTTTTTAAGTTTTTGCCGGTGTCAAGCTTGTTTGTGGTACTAGAAGTTGTACTATAGTTGTAACGCAGTGCTGACCACAGGTTCAAGCTTTGGTGGCTGCTCAAGTTTGTTTTTGTGAAAACACAGCAGCCCAAAAATGTTGTCGCACTTGTGAACGCGGCTCTGAGAAATACCTGATAGGGCAATTTTGTAAACGTGTAACTGGGAATCGTGTCTGAGTTGTTGCAAAACTGCTTTGTGAATCATCCGGTCCTCGATAAGTTTTAGTTGTGGAGAGCAACGCATTATTGGAGGTGTTTCTCTTATTTGTAATGTTCGAATCTCCCTGCGTTTGTCTTCCTATTTTGACAGGAGTGTGGCTTGTCTTGTGTTGACAACATTTCGCTCGGTGATCATGGTTGCGAGCTGCTGTATTCGGTGTATTTCTTCTGGGAGCAGTGGAGCAGCCAACATTACTTGCATTTTTGTTTACGTTTATAAATAGCGGTTCAAATTTTTGTGCGCATTGCACTTAGCATCAAACTTTGTAGGACATGGTCTATCTTGTATTCCCTGTTTGCTAGTACTGACGTGTTCGCTTTTTATGCAGCAGCTAGTGTATATATGAGGTGTTTTTAATGTGTAGTATACTTTCGTTTCTCCCGTCTTTGGCCCGGTGGGGAGCAACAAAATGCTGATCAACTTTTATTTAGATGCTAAGTGATTTGCTTGGCACTAGGCTCAGGACCATCAAGTACTCATCTTTATATAGTGTGCATCACTTTAGATGCACTTTTTAGCTGGGCTTCTTTAAGCGGCATTCTGCACTCTCGTTTTCCTTCACTTTAAGCCACCTGCTCTCCTGTTTATGTTGACATTTCTAGATGGACTGTATGGCAATTGGGTTGCCAACTTGACAGATGTGGCGTGTTCACTTTGAAACTAACGAATCTTTTGTTACTGTAAGGTTATTTTACGACATTTGTTGGTGGAAACTAAATGCTTTATACAGTATTGACATTGCAGAAGAGAACAGTTTTGTGGTTCACGGATCGTGCGTGTTTACAAACCGCTGCGAGCTTGCATATGATCGGGAAATACGCCATATCGATGCTTGCAGTAGAATTTATGGATTGCCTGTCTTTGGTTTGTTTATTTGCTAGGTTTTTATGAATAGTAGTGAAATGTTGAAAAAAAAAATGCAAGGGAAAAAAATTTTGGCTCAAAAAGTTGTTCTGAAGTTTTTTGTGCCTACCTCCATGTCATTCTCTGTGCAAAAAAAAAATAGCCACTTTCGCTCGTGCCATGTCATACCAGGATCTGATGTTTTATTCTTCTTCCTTTATGTGATTTCTTCATCAGCTTGGCGTAGAAGCAAGGAAACTTTGCTGGCTTCAGCCCACCGAATTTTTTACTATGATTCGATGATGTTAGTTATCATACTGCATTTGATTTGAGGGCTTGTCAAAAGCAAAGCATATTGCCGCATTTTTGAAAGTCCACATAATGCATTTTCTTTTTAATTTAAGTTTACTGTCAAAGTTGGGATGCAGTTATGGAGAAGCTGTTGGTTAAACATGCGTACTCACTTTTCTAAGGCGCAGTACAGTAGCCGACCGTTTTTTTGGCCTTCGAAAATTCGGACTTGCTAGATATTTCGGATTTTCCCAAGGAACCGCCAGTTGTCCCTTAAGAGTAATAACTGGCGGATTTTTCGGACTGCTCTTTTATTCGGACTATTTTTGTTCCCCTCCAGGTCCAAAAAATCGGTCAGCTACTGTAGTTGAAATGTGCGGCGTGTCATGTGCAAGTATATATGCACGAATATATGGATTATGAACGAAAAGACACACTTTTCATAAAAGCAATACAGCTGAAACAAGCGCAACAAGGGGTAAGCTGCTAAGATGTGTTTTTGGTTCATTTTTCACTACAAAGGCTACATGCTATGTCTGGCATTTATTTTCATGCCATCTGAGGTACATTGAGGCCAACTACACGGAGTGCTGCCCGCATTGCCTGTCTTGTATATCCAGGCCGCAGAACATCGAGTGCCATGTGTCCCATGTCTGCAGCGTTGATGTGAGAGTCCACTGCTGCTATCGCCACAGGCTGTGCGTTTTATCGCTGCTGAGGTGCCCCATACCACGAGTGCATGTTACAATAGAGTCTATTTATTTACATATACCTCACATTTCTTCGGGGCCCCAACTATTGCAGTGGGGCCTCTCATCCCTGTAATTAGTAGGTTGTGCCCTTTTTCTGTCTGTATAGTAGCCGCGCTGCATAGAGTGTGTTCATAGTGACGTGGTGTCGTTGTGGGAACCGTGGGTGTCATACGTGCTGTGCTTTGTGCGGCTGGTCCTGATGCAAGAGGGAGTTGTGACGATGGCGCTGCATCTGAGCTGCAGCTTTTTTTTTTTTTTTTGTCGTCTTTTTCTTGAACTCTGAAGAACACTGCGGTCACTTGACTTGCTTATATCATACATGTCCCCTGTGGTTCTGACCTAGGTCCTGTCCACGTACCACTGCCTTTTGGCAGGAACAAGTGTCCGTGTGGGAAGCTGTAAACAGTCGTGCAGCCGCAAGGTGGTCGAAATAAATATTCCCTTTTTACACATGTCATCTGAGAGAAGCATGCCCTTCTTCAGCTCAACTTGCGGTGCTGCCTGAAGTCGCCTAATGTTTCTCCAGAAGTGTGTTCAAAATATCTCGCAACTTAGTTGCTGGACCGATAACTTTTCAGGTTATGGGACCAGGAAGTGCCTTGTTTAAGCTGAGTAATTCTTTTCACCTGGGCTTCAAGAAAAAATTGCACCGGCATGAATATTGCAAAACTTGCAGCTGAACCAGTACTGAACCAGTGCAGCTGAACCAGCTGAACCAATATTGCAGCTGAACCAGTACTTTTCAACGGGTCTCAACTCATTGTGCCAGTCAATTTTGTCAAATAGACGCGTAATTGATTTTTGATTTTGATCCAGCAAGTAATTTCAGACTCATCTAAAATCATGGTACTCAAGGAATCTGTATAATTTCAGTGTACAAACTTTTAAGGCCAAGGAATGCAATGGCCCTTGAGTGAAAGAAACAGCGTCTGACATCCGTAAAAAAAGAACAGCTGCTTAAGGAGTGTTCCATATTGGTGGCATTCCATGCCACAAGGCATTAAATAGCATGGGCCTGAACTCTGTAGTAGCGAGAGGTGGTTCCTTTGCAAACATTCCATAGCACTAGGCATTCCATATCGCGAGCGTAAACACAGCGGTAGTGGGAGGTGCTTGTTCACGCCAATACGCTGCAGATTAAGGGAGGGGAGAGACAACCTGATAAATTTACAATCATTGTCAGCTCTCCCATTACATGATAGCAGCAAGAGCAGCAGTGCAACGCAAAGCGTTTCGGGGAATTGTAAAGCAAAGCGACAACGTGAGGTGGAAGCAAGGCATCTGTGACGTTCAACTGGACATTCACGTTTTTACAGTGACGACCTGTATGTGCTTAGGTGTCCCTGGACTTTTATTTATTTGTTAGCGCCTTTGGTTTTAGCTCCATCGAAGTGTCAGTGTCACCACGCTTGTAGCAGCATTGCGAGTATTATCTAGCAAATCGGCCGTTTATTTGCACTGTTGCATTCACTATGACTAGAACACGCCGCAGCTGCATGAAAAATGAAATTTGGAGCACCCCATAATTTCGTACGTTCTTTACTGACTAGCTCTGGTAAGTCTGTTGGCTACATTGACCTTGTAGGGCAGGCTGTAGCTGCACTAGGATGTACTAGTATAGCACATTGCCATCATTGTCACCTTGCAGCACGGTCCATGACAACCGTCTTTTTCTTCCTGCCAGTTGTGGTGGAGCCGTGCAGTTGGCATTTCCAACACATAGAAAGCACCCATGTAGAAATTTGTAATGGCCGTGCACGTGCAAGCGATTGTGCCTTGAGGGCAGCTTTTTGTAAGACTGGGTAATCCATTTCAACTGTGTATTGTCATTCACTTGCCGAGATGAGGTATCCTGAGCTGTCCTTTGTCCTCTACGCTCTCACAGGGGGTGGAAGAGGAACTGGGGGTGGACACCACAGTACATGGCCAGGAAGGGAGCAGGGATAGCGTGCATATAGGCGTGTTGATTTGGAAGGTGTTTGAAGGGAAGGGGTATAACCCCTGTGTGACCGCCACTACATCAGTTGGATAATAGCACCTTCAAGCTTAAATATCTGTGATGAAAGAATGAGGCCAATTGGCTGCGTACCTGCTCGCTACACTGCAAGTGTCATCAAAAGATGATAGTCTTTGGCAGTTCTGATGGCCTCCCTTCTATTTCCCCGCCCACCTCTCACGCTCCTCCTACGATAAACGCGGGGGAGGTTTGCTCAAGTGGATTCAGTTTTCCTGCGTTCTCACTGCGAGCACACCGTCTGTTGGGACCTATTGTTTTTGTTTGACTCGGCGTTCATGCCACGGGGTCCAGGATTCGGCAGGAGCCCTCTTCTATTTTGTGGTTACCTTACGGTTTTAAACACATTTTTTGTGTTTGCTATTGCAAAAATAATGCCGTTTATTTTTATTAAAAGAACTGATATGAATTATATTTATATTTGTTCCAAAAATGCCTAATGTTTGCTGAACAATGTTGACTATGATGAAGTATGCTAACAGTTAAAGTATTTCGGAAGTGTTTTACCTATATAATTGCCTCGTTCATGAATTCTTTTACTTTTTGGCCGGGTGGCTGAATCGAGAGAGACACAGATGGACAGACCAAACGTTTCACGTTTAAGTAGCCCAAGAAAAACTACCATCTTTGGATATCGCACGTGCATTATTCTATTTTTTCCCGCTGTGTACATACAGTGCAGTCCAGCTGTTAAATAGAACACGGGTATTCGTTTTTTAGGCTCGTAAAATGCGCAATGAAGCACACGTGCCTGCGTATTGAGTGCCTCGAGTTCTGCAGGGGACCAAATTTTGAAGGTGCACCCTCCTGTTTTCTGAACACCTGCGTGGCTGCTCTAGCAGACGTTCTGGAACATGGTGTCTTGTTCCCTCTGCAATGTTCATGCTCACAAAAGGTCTGTTCAAAGCAGTTTAAAAACTACTATGCACGCTGTGCCCACAATCTCAGGTGGAACGAGTGAACACTAACTATTGTTTTATTATTAAAAGTACCAAGGCTATGAAAAATATCCAAGCTACTGGATTCAGTGCACTTTTCATGGCGCTAGAAGGCTGTATTCAGCTTTATGGGTGATTGCAGACAAATAATTTTGCAGCGAGCCCAGAATTGTAAGGATGAGGTGTGTGTCTTTGTTGCAAATTACAATTCGACAAAATTGACTCGTTCAGAAAGGGCCCAACTTGAAGTTATCACAGCTCCCTGTACTATATCACACCACATGAGAATGTTAGAACACATGTGTCCCCAAAATCTCTAACGCGAAGCATTGGGAGGGGCTGCTGGCTAGCGACTGCTTCGAAAACCAAATCGGTCTGGTGCTGCGGCCACGCAAAGAATAAGGGGCCATTGTAGCCCTGGACCACGGCCGCCACTCCTGCTGATCGCGTCAGGAGCTGAAGCATCACAGCAGAAAACCCCACCGGGATTATTTTATTTGTTCTAGAATATATTTGACGTCTCTTGTAAATGCATATTGTCACGAAGTCCAAGATGACGCAGTTGTCTTCAAGGAAAACAAGTTTATTGGAGCGAACTTGTGCTCCCCTAACAACTCAAAGAATACAGAGGCGGCGAAGCGGCAGTCAACAAAGTGGCGTGTGCAGGCGAGCTCCGGCGATTCGAATGCCGCGGCGTCTGCAGGCTTTTATCTTTCAGCGCAAGTGTTTCTGGAACCGTCGATTCACATCCAGAACAATTGTAGATCACAGAAGATTATTCTGGGCTAGCGACGTTAGGGCGAAACAGTCTGTTTATCTGAATGTGATAGCCCATGCGGCATAAAAATAAAGAATGGAAGGCGCGCTTAGCTTGGAACGCAGATAACACAGCCCGGCGTGGCCCGGCAGTAAAAACAAACAATAAATAAACAATACATGGTTCGTGGCAATATTATCGTGCGCTGCGTATGCTAATTAAAGTGAACAAAAATCACTGGCAGTGAAAACCGTCGGCAATTGGTGAGGCGCTTTTCCTGGAGTCTGGCTGACCGGCGCCAGTATACAGTCGAACACGGATATATCGAACACGGATATATCGAATTTTCGGCTATATCGAACTCGTAAATTATCCCCGTGAAAATCCTTTGTAAAAGTATAGAACTTCGCACGTTTATATCGAACGGTATTTTTACCCGCCATCGGATATATCGAACGCCGAGCGAGCTGGAAGGTGCGCTTCGGCACTCGCTGCGCCCCGCGACCTTCGCCACCTACGCGGCACAGCGCCTCCGCCGACACCCGAAAGGCTTGAAAAACGTGAGGGCTCGGGGGCTCGGACTGCGCTGTTGGGCGCCGGCGGCCTCCTCCTTTCGCCTTTTCTTTCTTTTTTGTTGTTGATGTTTTGTGAGTTTTGATCAGCGTGGGACGTAGAGCTGGGCAAGTCGGGGCGTCGCGCTTGCCTTCTTGTGGACAACTGCTCGGCCCACCACACCAAGTGCGAGCTCAAAAACATCGGGCTGAAGTTTCTGCCGGCCAACACGACCGCGAAGCTGCAACCGCTCGACCAGGACATCATCAAGTCTTTCAAGGTGGGCTACAGGAGGCGACTCCTTGATAGGCTGCTGGTCAACCTCCGCATGGGCACCGAGCTGAAGGTTGACCTGCTTGGTGCTATTCAAATGCTGACGGGCGCCTGGCGAGACGTGAAGACGGACACAGTGGCCAACTGCTTCCGGAAGGCAGGCTTCCTGACGGCGGAACTTGCGGAAACCGGTGAAGACGGCGACGAAGAGCGCATAGACGACGCGTTTCGCGAGTTGTCGACACTCTTCCCGGCTGCCGTTCCACCCGAAGTGTCTGCGGACGATTTCGTGGAAGTGGGCTGCAATGTTCAGGCTGTTGCGAGCCTCGCTGACGATGACATTGTAGCTGCGGTCGCCGGGACCCAGGATGCCCACGCCGACAGCTCAAGTGGCGACGAAGATCGTCCGAACGAGGCGGCGGCTACACGCGTGTACTCCGCCGCCGAAGTGGCGGCAGCGTTCGGCTTGATTCGCCGTTGTTGTGGCGACATGGAGGGAACCGGGCTGTCGCACGTGGACAGCCTCGATAAGATCGAGGCCAGCGTCTTCAACTTCATTTCGAAGACGAAGAAGCAGGCCAAGATAAGCGATTTTTTTTCACGGAAATAAAACATTCCGTTGCATCGTGTGTGCGGAATTAGTTGTCATTCTTGAATGTGCCGATTGTAGGTGATCGTCCACCACAGATAAGGTCTCGGGGCCTTTATTTTTTTATATCGAATTTTTCATATATCGAACTAATTCGCGATCCCCTTCGAGTTCGATATATCCGTGTTCGACTGTATAATCGCCACCTTTAGCATTTTTAAGGCAAAAGCCTTAAGTGCCCCATTCTGCGAAAAACTGTTGTTGGTGTCCAGTTAAGAAAACGGCCGTGGTCGCGGGTTCGATTCCCGGCCGCGGCGGCCGCTTTTCTGATGGAGGCGAAAAGCAAAAACGCCCGTGTGTCCGAGATTTCGGCGCACGTTAAAGATCCCCAGGTGGTCAAAATTAATCCGGAGCCCTTGACTACGGCGCGCCTCATCGCCTGCGTTGCGTCGGCGCGTTAAACCCTACAATGAATGAAGAAAACGGCCGTGGTAAAGAGTATCGCCGAGTTCGCTGTAAAGAGTAATTTATTTTTTTTATGTTGCTGTGTAACATTTTGTTTGTTTGTGTGTCTCTTCCTTCCACATGTGTGATTATTTTTTATTGCATTGTCATGCTTCATCCGCCCGTGGGCGGAGGAAGCATGACGAGGAACCATGACGGGCAGAGGAATTATGAAGAGCCTAGCCATGCACACCACTGGGTGGGCTAACTCTATGACCATATGAACATGAGTAAAGAAATATGTACGCTTGACCCGATGGGATTTGAAGCAGGGTATCACCAGTACAAACCCAACGCGGTACCACTGTTTTTTTTTAGTTTTTTTTGTTATTGCCTTTCGTGGCGACTACCAACACCTTACCACCATAGCAGGCCCTGCTGTCTAACCCGACTTTAGATGTCCAGCTCTGCAGCTAACAACCAGGGCGGCGCGGGCAGCTGAAGACCACGGCTTCTTGGACTGAGGGAGCTGACCAGAACTCCAATGACCGTTTTTTTTTTTAAATAAATGTTTATTCCTCCTGTGCCATCTCCGAATTTTGACAGCGGTAGAACAAGAGTTGTTGTCGTGGTCGTCGTCCCTTTCTTCGTGACACCTGGGAGGTCCAGGAGTCGGGTGCCTTGAGGAGCTAAAAATTGCCCGCTTCACAAAATTCATAAAACTATAAAATGGAAACGTAAGATTTTTAGGGTAGCCGCGTGACACGGAACGTGATGACGTGTGAATAGAGTAGGTGCGCTCCAACCGCGCACAAGTTCCAGGGGAGCTGTGGCATGTGCCCGTCTGCTTGCTGCCGCAATTCGCACCGTAAGTAGCAGTAACGAAAGCGAAGAAAGAGACGTTCAAAGTTCGACTTGAAGCCATGTTACACTCCACGTAATCGATGCACTGACATGAATTTTATACTTTTCATTTACCAATTTACGTGCAATAACTTTGTTTCAAATTATAGCGGTAAATGCCAAGCCAATGAGCGCATCGGTAACTTTTTGACTTCCGGTTTAAAAGTTGCCACTTCCGTTTTTGTGAATGCGGCGTGACGTGCGAGGCGGCAAATGCGCTTTGCTTTGCCTTCTGGAATACGGCCTCGCGTAAAATGGAAGACTCAGCCCTCACGGCGTTAAGAGAATTTCAAGAATGCTCAAGTCAAATAACAGAGCTGCGAGTTGAACAAACATCCCACTACAGGCAGATACTGGACAATATCCTATCCTCTTTACTAAACAACACTGACAAAGGTAAGCTGAAGCTGGCATGGTGGTGTGCAAGGTGTAAAATTTGTTTCAGCAGTTAAAAGTTCCGCGCTGCATGTTTGCCTTTTTACCTAGACGCGATACAGTTGCCGGAGATTGTGGTGCAACTGAATAGGGTACACAGTCGCTGTAGGCACGTTATTTCAAATGCATTTTCGATTGCATTGTCACGTCTGCAGCTCTTCAGTATGCGGAGAATACCCGACCGGTGCTGGAGCGGCTACTTGAATGCGTTCAACACTGTGTCCAAGCGTTGCCCCTCTTGTTCTTGCCTCAAGACAGAGATTCCGAAGTTGCTACTGAACTGAGTGCTTTGCGTAAGTAGTTGTGACTGTTGGGATGGTGGTGGTGCGCAAGTGTATTTGTTATGCGTCGCGGAAATAAAGGGTCAGGAGCGTTCAGTAAAATATATGAAACATGTATAACATGACAATATTGCTGGTTCCTTTATAAACATTGTGCAGTTCAAACTCCAGTGCTAAATGCTAAAACCTGGCAATGTAGTTTGAGAAGTCTTGAAGCAGTATCCTTGTAGTGGTTATAACTGTTCTTGTTTTCCGAGATCAGTTTAGTTGTATTATGCTACGGCTAGTTTTTGTTAGTCACGCTACTTAGCATAGTCTCTTGAGGCTTGAAAGCCGAGTGAGAGCAAATTAAGGAACATCGTTTAGACAATTTGTAGGAAACATGACACTGGTAAGGTACTTGCTTGCCTTTTGCTTTTGCTGCTTTTTGTTGAAGTTTATAGGCACCGGTCACTGCTCAGAGGGCGCGACGAATAAGTACACCCAGCGCCGCCCCGCGGAAGCTTGAGCTAAGTTAGGGTCGGTGAGAGGCAGACGGCGGCCCCGCGTTCATATATTCGGCACCCCTTGGTTTGTTTTTGCGATTCTGCAATAGTTTCCCCGTGTCTCAAGTGCTTCTGTGCGATTTCCGGACAATTACGGGGCTGTACGACTACTGTCGGCCTCGCATGCGCGAGAAGTTACAGAGATTGTACGTTCCTGCACGCGTGTTCGCCGTGAAAGAAATTTACGCGACAGTCATCGTTGCGAAGTCCCATTCTCAACAAGGGAAGGTTATTTACAGCGCCAATTCAGGTCAGTAGCCAGCGTATACAACGGCGCTCCACAACAGAAGCATGTTTGTGTTATTGTTTCCTCTGTTCGCGCAACCACACTACAGTTACTTTTTCGGTTGCCCTTCTTCAGCTCGGTTGGTGTTGTCACTAATTAACAACGCATTCCAAATGTTATTAGCCGTTGACAAAGTAAACGCAGTTACACACAGTTCGAAATCTGCTGCGGGGCGGCGGTTGTCTTCACGAAGATTCCGTTTAGTTTCGGCTTCTATCTTGTGAGTAATGTTAGAGTTGTCTTAGCGGCTAATTGTGATACAGTTTGTTCAGGCCGTTCGGAATTCTCCAAAAAAAGTATTTCCTCCTCCTCCCCATCCTCTGCTTAAACAATAATAACCTCAACTTTCAGAGTATGCAATAAAGAAGTCAGCGCGAGGGAATGCAACCTTGCCTTTGATAGCTTTCCACGCTCTCGCTTGAAATGCGTGGCCGAACTATGTACACTTCGGGGAACAAAGCAGTAAGCGGGATGCGTATTGACCGTCTTGACATTGCTTTTGGCATCGCCCGCGAAGTGCTGTGAATGCATATTCTTGTGTCGCCTTTTGATATCCATTCGGTGCCGTGAATGTCGCTAAAAAAAGGTTACTGCTGATAAAACAATAGTGGTGGAAGCGGTAATATCTTGTGTTATGCATCTTCTACGACGGCATGCGATTCATCGCAGCGCGTGATGTGTATGAACACTGAAAGCAAACGTTTTAGTTTTACGGCCCTTCGTGTGTGCGCTGCGCATAAACGGTAATCGTACTCCTTCCACTGACAAAAATGGCATGACTTTCTGACTTCCTTGACTTTTCTTACTGCTAAAATCATTTCTTGCGACGCCTATTCTCCCACGGCTGCCCGAGCGAGAATCCTGTACAGAACGATGGCAGGCTGCCTTTCGCGATTGTTGCTGTCCTTCGCGCAGCAGTAGCGGCGCTGCCACTAATTGTTTCTTGCAGCCTTTTGATCCTTTGGGACCCTGCAACTTGCAATTATAACTATGTTTCTTAAAAAACTTCCGCCACACAATGTCGAACCGCACGCAGCGCATGTTTTTACGTACGCTGAACAGCCGCTCGCGACATCCACCAACCCAGAGTTGCTAAGCGGCGGCGAGAGGCGGCGCTGGAGTCGCGCGCAAACTGCAGTGTCCGGTGCCTATAGACACATTGGAAAAGGTTGTCGAAATTACGAGTCTTGCTTCACTTTTGCAGTAGGGTAAAGATTTAGCTTCACTCAGCGCTTTCAGGTGATCTGGCTTGTACCTCGTAGCCCTAAAATGGTGCCGCTCGATCACAGCACCAGCAGTCTCCTGCCCAAGTGCACAGTTGTCTTTCGGGACATATGCCTTGGCGGCTGTGGCATAGAGCGTCACAGATTCAAAATGGGGCTGCCGAAGCAGTTATCTCAGTGAAGGTGCAAAATTAAAAAACCCAGAGTGCACTAGTACACCTTTGGGGGGAACTCAGCCTTCCACTGCGGTAGGGTTTGTAGGATACGTTCGGCTTCAGTACATTAAACTAAAAAATTGAAAGTTTGTATGTGGCTTTTCTGAAAAATCTGTGCAAGTGGTGTCTTATCACACTTGAGCATTGCTGGTGCTTCTCACTTCTTGTTTGCAACGATTGAAAAGTAGCATGCTCCCAAAAGCAGTGGCACTTTGTCTGCTAGTAGAGGCTGAGTTTGATGCTATGTCGCTTTCTTCTCGCCACTCAGAATTCAGTGAAAGCCTTGTTGGAAGGCTTCTCATGCTCCTGAGCGTGCCGAACCCAGGCGTGATGGGTGAGCACTGCTACCGAGTCCTTGGCTCGCTCTTGGATCTGTATAGGCACCAAAACATGGGGCTCTTGCGGCAGTTTCTGGACAATCTGCTGGAATTCTTCATTGGTGAGCTCCCGTCTATACACTCTGTTTCATTCATAACCTTTAAAGTAACCATTCAAATGACTCGGGGTCACTGCATGTTGCCAATTAGATGTGTATAGGTTTATAGATCTATATATAGATGTGTATAGACTTCTCCGCGAAGGTGAGCATCATATGACAAAGGTCGCATGAAAATGAAGCGTAATTCGTGACAATTTCTGTGTCTGAAAAGTGCAAAGGGGACGAAGGCTTGTGCATTACTACTGACTGACATTATCGCAACATACGATAAGCCTTAATGATAAACTCATATACTGTTAATAAAATGGGAACACTGTGATGGGTGGCTTCTGTCTGAGCAAAACATTGCCGGAGTTTCAAATGAGGCATGGTACACGATTTTGGAATGACACAAGTGCTTTCGTATGTGACTGTGGTTCATACTGCCCTCTTGTCTATATACTAAATATCTTTGATTTTTTGGAGCCATCTCCCATACGTTCTTGATTGTAAGCTGTGATGAATTGGTCAAATCTGTTTTGGTCAGCGCAAACCAGCTAAGTTTCTGACTCTGGCTTAAAAAAAAAAAATCTTTTTTAAAGAGCAGCATTTGCTAGAGAAAGTTGTGGCATAGCACCTGTACGAAAATAAGAGCTTTTTGTTTGTACCAGTGTGCCATCACATTGTGCATCAGGGTTTGTCTGCTCAGCTTTCAGTGGGTTCGCAATTTTCGCCACACATAATACTGTTGGGGAATAAGTACCCGTTCCGGGAGCGGGCACCAGTTGTACCTAAGTTGTGGCAGTTTCATACAAAGAGCCAGAAGAAAAACAAGAGTTGTTTCAAAGGAGGAAAAAAAAGTGTATGTATTGTTCACATGTTAAGCCATATTTCTGAGTTTCGATTTTCCTTGAGCTTAGGGACCCATATTTTGTACAAATGTGAAGCAAGCCATTGTTGGTTTGTTTGAGATTGCTGTTGTGGAGCATTTTTTGGTGTAAATTTATTCTAGTCATAAATATAACTTACACCCTGATGCTGTCTTGGCGTTCTCTCTTACCCTTGCGGTCTTTTGATTACTTCCTGGTTGCCTTGTAAATCAGAGACATATAGATGTGAACACTCAGAGACTATAAAAATATTACTCCCACCTCCCCTCGCGGGAACCCCTGTGTAGATGCGACGCATAGGAGGTTCCGTTGTTGTTTCCGTTAGGTTGATTCTCCCATGGCTTGAAATGTGCCGTGAACCCCCTGCCGCGGCTATGACGCAACGTGGTGCGGCTATGACGCAACACAATCCAACACAATCCACTTTAATCCAATCCAAATCCAAGCCAATCCACTTTAATCCAATCCAAGCCAATCCAATCGAATCCAATCCAATGACCCTCGCGAGAGAGTGTTCGCTATCTGAGAGGAGAGAGGGTGAGCGGCGGAGAGCGCAGCTCGCGCGGCGAGGAGAATGGGGGAGGGGTGTGGACGGACAACAACGCCGTATGGAGGGACAAGGCGAGTGAATGAGATGCAGTCGCATCTAAAAATACATTTATTTCGAGATTGGGAATGTTGTGCATTACTTAGACTTAATAAAAAAGCTTGTGATAATAAACGTTCACCCATCTTGGCTGCCTTTTTCATAAT
Source organism: Haemaphysalis longicornis (assembly GCF_048455015.1). NCBI lineage: Eukaryota > Metazoa > Arthropoda > Arachnida > Ixodida > Ixodidae > Haemaphysalis > Haemaphysalis longicornis. The sequence goes on from NW_027526295.1 coordinate 253,505,556, forward strand.
TGTGTGCTTTGCTGTGTCCCTCTCCACTGCTGCGTGCAGATGTCTACGAGTTCTGTGCGATCGGAACTGGGAGCAAATCTGTGCTGTGTCACTTTGGGGTTGCCCTTTCCTTCGCTGACCAGCAGAGCATGACAGTGGGGGAAAAGTCAAGGATTCAGCAAGCCAACATTCATGTCCCTCTGCAAGATGGCGGCAACTCCCTGCTGCTCTCACTAACGCAAGTATACTTAGCATAATTATCCTCAAGTATACATGAAATCTGTGTGTGCACTGAAACTGCATTTTGCAATAAACAGAGACACCGACCGAAAGGAAACTGCTAGAAACTTTAAAAACAACAAATAAGAAATGTTCGGCTTCTTTATGAAAGCCTTGTTCACAATCTTCCGTGGACAAAGCTTCCGTAGACAAGCCAAGACATCTCTTGATTGTTCTTGTTCAAATTTTTAACAGTTTCTTTGGTTCGGTGTCTTCGTTTTATTGCAATATACACAATACAATACAATGAGGTTTATTTTCCCCCAATGTCACTGATGGACGGAAAAAAGCGGACAGAAAAAAAGCTGGAACCATGCAGCTTGACAGAGCACCGTCTGCCAATGCAGCAATGACAGGCTAAAAACTTAAAGTGTACATTGAGAAAAATAATTATAGAAAATACAAAATGACAAATGCGACAAAATGACTAAAAGACAAATGTGACACTAAATAAACATATCTAGGATGCGGTCATCTTTTAAAACCAGATTAAGTTCCTGCTTGTGAAAATGATTGAGCATGTTGGGGAGTGTATGCTTTTTAGTAGCTGCTGTCCATAGTGAGTCTGTGATGATGGGATTTTCCAAGAAGGCCTATATTGGTGCGCGTATACATATACAGTTTACTGTTAATGGGCTAGGTTTATGAAAGTATGTAGTTTGCTTTGTTTTGTGGCTGTGGCTAGCGTTCCATCCAGACGGAACGATATACAAGTGCTGAAGTTCCGTCCAGACGGAACGGAGAACTGCGGGTTATCCTTCCGTCCAGACGGAGCCGGCAGGAAATGTGTACAGTTCCGTCCAGACAAAAGTAAAACCGGCTGATTAGACGCCATCTTGAGTATTCATATTTGGTGTAGGGGTTGCGCCTCAGATAATGGCACTCCCGTACCGGGTTCGATTCCCACCGTCGGCCCTGGCTCAGAACCAAGGCCGACGTAGCCATCGCTAGTTACACCCGATCTCCTGTAATTATTGCCAGTGATTGGTAAAGATAAAAAAGACTGCTCTCAACGCGAGTTATGTTTCCTCTGGACAGAACTTTAGTGACAGTTGCTATTCCGTCTGGACGGAACGCGAAGAGAAAAGTGTTGAGTTCCGTCCAGACGAACAGGCAACTGCCACTGAAGTTCTGTCCAGAGGAAACACAACTCGTGTTGAGAGCTTTCTTTCTTTCTTTTTTTTTTCTTCTCACCCAACCGGTCAAACCGCTTTCGCTCACTGACTATAGAATCACTGTTTCTTATTAATCATTATTAATAATCACAGATGATCGGACTGACTCTAGCTCAATCCGAACGGATCTCCAAGCCGCCACCCGCCGCCTGCTTCACAATATTTCAGTGAGAGCAGTCTTTTTTTATCTTTACCCAGCGGCCAAACCGCTTCCGCTCACTGACTAGCCTGATTCACTGTTAATCACTGGTAATAATTACTGGAGATCGGGCGTAACTAGCGATGGCTACGTTGGCCTTGGCTCTGTTGAGTACAAAATTTAGACCGACCGCTCTCACCGCGTCAATTGTAAAGTGGGCGCGAAGTTAGCTGTTACAAAACGCTGGCACAACCACGCAAAAAAAAAAAGCATGTCTGCGGGGAATCAAACCCAGTACGGGAGTGCCATTATCTGAGGCGCAACCCCTACACCAAATATGAATACTCAGGATGGTGTCTAATCAGCCGGTTTTACTTTTGTCTGGACGGAACTGTACAAATTTCATGCCGGCTTTGTCTGGACGGAAGGATAACCCGCAGCGCTCCGTTCTGTCTGGACGGAACTTTAGCACTTGTATATCGTTCCGTCTGGACGGAACGCTAGCCACAGCCTTGTTTTGCATACCTGCAACTATGGATGAGTTTATATCAATATATGTTTTCAGCTTTTAATATTCGGTGTTTTTGAAATAGTTCTTTCGTGTGTGCTAGAAAAGGAACATTTTCAACTGCACAAATGGCTTTCTTTTGCAGTGTCGTTATTTTATGTATGATTTTCAAGGTTGTGTTTGCCCAGACTAATGCACAGTAGTTCAGGTGTGAGTGAAAGGGCGCCTGGTATAAATGTGGTTTTTCGCCAGTGGGTAAGAAATGACGACATCTATTTATGATACCAGCCGCTTTTTGCGCTTTCAAACAGAATGACTTGACATGCTCGTTCCATGACATGTGTTCTGTAAAAATGACACCAAGCGTTCTCACACTTTTTACCATAGTGATTCTATACGGGCCTAAAACAATGCTAGGTACTACTACTGCCGTGCCTAAAGGGCGGAAAAGTACACCTTTTGTTTTTGATTCATTTAGCGTTAGGCAGTTCTTCTGGGACCACTCTTGGATTGCATAACATAGAGGACATGACACAGACACTATAGTCTTCAAGTTATTACCAGAAACAAACCGAGTGCAATCATCGGCGTATATAATAAACTTGCAATTTATCCGTATGCGTGTAATGTCATTTATGTAAAATAAAGATAGGATAGGTCCGAGAATGGTCCCTTGTGGCACGCCGGTTTTTATAGGCTTAGTTTGCGATTTGTGGTTATTTACTTCTACGCACTGAAAACGCGTCAACTAGTAAGACTGCATGAGACTATAGGCCACACCCCAAAAACCGTAGTTGTGCAATTTGTTAGGAATAAGTACATGATTGACACGATCAAACGCCTGACTGAAGTCTAGGTATATGCCCAGCGTAAGTAGCCTTTTTTCAAGATTTTCCAGGATCGTGTGTTTCTGCATTAATAGCGCGCTTTCAGTGGAGCTATATTTTTTTTTTTTTCTCATAAAATCGAACTGGCAGTCAGTTATGAAGTTGTGTTTCCGTTTCATCATCTCTCTCTCTCTCTCTCCGGGAAAAAATTTCTATTTGGTTACATATTATTTTCTCAAGACATTTAGAAAAAACTGGTAAGACTGAGATTAGCCCATAATTAGCTAGTTCATTCTTTTCACCACCTTTGTGTATAACGCTCACTTTGGCTATCTGCATGCCTTCCGGAAAAACACCTGATGAAAGGACTACATTGTGAAAAAAAAAAGTTGCTGCGTTTTTGCAGCCGCCCCTTCCCATAGGGGCGATTTCCCGTGCAAGCTGAAAGACCAGATGGACTTCCATCAAACCCTCAACTTCATTGAAGCAGCGTGAATCATGCGCCACAGGGGCTAAGGCGTTGTAGTGTTGGACACAAGTACACAGGTTCAATCTTGGCTGTGATGGCAGTTTTTTTTTTTAATGGAGGCAGTAAACGAAAACACCCGGCTGCCGAGATTTTGATGCATGTTAAAGGTGCCCCAGGTAGTCTACATTATCCCGTCGCCCTCCACTGCAGCGCACTCCAGTGTAGCTGCAATGTGTTCAACCCCCAAGATTTCTAGAAGAACGGTTTTTATTTTGAGCAGCTGTCCAGTGGGTTACAATCTTTTAACATAACTTTTCGGCACAAACAACCCCTTTACTCATTACTGGCATCAGGTAAAGCCCGAACATACATAGGTCAGGTGTAACTAGGCCCCATATTATAGCAGTGTTTTCTTTGCAGGAATTGAGGCAGCAATAATGCTGTTTCAGGTATTTATTGGGCACACTAAAAAGTGTGCCTTTATGTTATTTCTTTTTTCTCACTGCAGTTGGGTTGGGTTACGGCAGGTGATAGTTACGGCTGACTTGAGAGTGTTGGGGGGAAGTGTGTGACACTCCTGTGCTTCTTGTAGGAAGCTGCTGGTGCGCATAGCAGACGACATGGCTGCATTTGGAAGTGGTCGGAGATTTGGACGAGACCGGCTGGTGCGTTCACTGTCCGGGTTGCTTGGCGCCGACAGTGACACCTTGCTAGAGGTGCGTGTGCCTTCTGCACCCCATCTGGGACGGTTGCGTGAGGTGTGGTTAGGTTTTACAGCCAGAAGACCACTGCACAGGCTGCAATTTGTGGTGTGCTCGCTTAAATTTTAGCATTTAGATCATCTTTGGCATTCCCGAAATTCCAGATGAAAACCACTCCGCTTTAAAAGAACACGTAGTAGATAAAATTTTTCGCGAAAAACTGGAGGTTGTAGCGAAAACTGTCGAAAGGGTGCACAGAGTGGGCAAGAAAAAAACAGATAATCCACGTCCTGTTATACTCAACTTTTTCGACTACAATGAAAAAATGGCAGTGCTTCGAAACTGCTCTAAACTAAAAGGATCAAAATTGTCAATCAACCATGACTTTTGCAAAAATACTTTAGCTAAATGCTCAAACTTGTGGAAGTATGGCAAACAGTTTAAAGATCAGGGTCGCAAAGTAACGCTGGACTATGACCGCCTTCATGTGGACGACACTACCTATGTGTGGGACGAGGCTAAATCGTGTGCTATCCCATCTTGTCAGTTGAAACCCTCAACTAATGCAATCCAAACCCACCAGTCCAAATTTTCCACTCCCTCTTGATGCAGTACCAAACCACTGCGAATAATTCTGATGAATGCTAGAAGTCTAGTAAATAAATGTAAAGAGCTCGAGGAACTTATATTTCTTCATGATCCCCATATTCTAGCGGTAACCGAAACATGGCTGTCATCGAGTATCCTAGACGCGGAAATCATCCCACCGACGCACAAATTACTTAGACGAGATCGCCGAGGGCGGGGCGGAGGCGTGGCACTGATTCTAAAAAATGAAGTTGACTGCGTTCGACTCGAAGATATTCCCGACCACGAAAGCATTTGGTGTCGCATCAATTATCACGATTTATCTGCTATTTTTAGCGTCATTTACAGGCCACCCAAAAGCCCATCAAGTTACATGGCAGCCCTAAATGCTCACCTAGAGCGTATTCTTCGCCCTAAAGACAAATTAATATTGACTGGGGATTTTAACCTGCCGTGCATTGATTGGAACCAGATGTCAGTTTCTGGCACTCAAGACACGGAGAGCGCATGCCTGCTCCTTGATTCTGCACTTTTTTACAATTTAGAGCAATTAGTAAAAAGTCCCACTCGCATTACCGAAACAACCCAATCAACGCTAGACCTAATATTTACTAATTTTCCTGAAAACTCTTCCGTAACTACGTGCGATGGAATTTCCGATCACAAGCTCATCCAGCTGTCATTAGATGTGCGTAGAAAAAAGAAAGTAACCCATCCTGTCCAAACATTCCCTGATTTTTCGGCCGCAGACGATGAAGCTATCTTAGACAGCTTGCACTTCAGTCTCGATCAATTTCAGCTTGGTGGCGACATTTCATACCTCTGGGACAGATTTAAAACTCTGGTCACGTCATGTATTTCTGCATACGTTCCACTGCGTAAAAAGAAAATTAGGCACCACAACCCTTGGATCACACGAGAGATAATTCAACTAAAGCGGCGAATTTCTCGAAAGCGCAAGGTGAAGGTAAAAACTTCTGAACTGCGCACCATGAAGGATGACCTGCTCATCAAATTGCGTACTGCACGTTCTAAGTTTTACTGCCAAACGCTTTCAACTTTCCTGAAGGAATCGCCTCAGAAATTTTGGCGCTTTTTATCAGACACTAAGCGGCAGACAAAACAGCTCAAGATTAATGGGAAAACTACCACTGTTCTCCAAGAGATTACAAATGAATTTAATTCCACGTTTTTTCAGTCTTTCTCGCAACCCGCATTCCTCTGTACCCAAAATGAATCTTGCGGATCGTCAACACGCATTCCAATTCCTGATGTGGTATTACAACAAGAAGGCATATTCGCACTTCTTTTAAATCTTGATGTAAAAAAGTCATGCGGCGCGGATGGCATACCAAACATCTTTCTAAAACGATATTCTGAAATACTTTCGCACTACCTCTATGTACTTTTTGAGGCATCGCTCAGGCAGAGCACTTTGCCACATGACTGGTTGACAGCGAAGGTAATTCCCATACCCAAATCAGGTGACATATTAAACGCAAAAAACTACAGGCCAATTTCATTGATTAGTACCTGCTGAAAAATATTGGAACATATAATAGCCACATATCGAAGCAAGCAAGCCACATTGGAGCAAGCCACATATCGAAGCACCTTGAGGATTCCAACTTTTTTGTTGAGTACCAACATGGATTTAGGCGCAAGGTATCCAAAGTAACACAATTAGTAACTGTCATTCATGACTTCGCAACCGCAATTGATAATCACCAACAAATAGATGCTGTATTTTTAGACCTGTCAAAGGCATTTGACCGAGTTCCGCACAATTTACTTCTGGCTAGACTAACAGAGATTGGTTTACCCGACATTATAGTTCGATGGATAAAGGCTTACCTTGAAAACCGTACCCAGTTTGTGGAATGCGACGGTGTTAGGTCGGATAGTCTACGTGTATTGTCAGGAGTGCCGCAGGGTTCAGTGTTGGGACCCTTGCTCTTCTTAGTGTACATCAATGATATTGCAAAAGATATTGGTGACGGTGTAAAGGTCAAATTGTTTGCAGATGATTGTGTTGTTTACTCCGTTATCAAGAGTGGTTCTTGTCAGGCTGTACTGAATGAAAATGTTTGTAAACTCGTGGACTGGTGCGATAAGAGGGGAATGGAAATTAATTTTTCAGAATCAGTTTCGATGGTATTTACAACAAAAAAGAATCCTTTTATTCACACTTATGTTATTAAAAACCGTGATCTCGAAGTTGTAACGTCTGTGAAATACTTGGGCTTAACAATTACTAATAATCTGAAATGGAATGCGCATGTTGATAATATTTGCAACAAAGCCTTTCAGAAGCTATGCTTCTTGAGAAAAAAACTGAAAGGATGTCATTCTAATATTAAATGAGAAGCTTATCGCACCTTGGTTCGCCCAGTCCTCGAGTACTCATCAATAGTTTGGGATCCGTTTCATGCCAAGAATATTACAAAGATTGAACGTATCCAGCGTCTTGCTGCACGGTTCATTTTGTCCGACTACAGAACATCGTCATCAGTAACAAATATGATAAAGAAACTCGCCTTGCCGTCACTTCAACTCCGCCGCCAGGTCGCGCGCCTCAAATTCCTTTATCTACTGTACGACAATAAAACCGGCCTGTTACGCGAAGATTATCTGCTTCCCGCACCACAAAGGTCATCGAGGATCAATCACAGCAAGACCATACGCCCGTACTTCGCCCGCAATAAAATATTTCAGAAGTCTTTTTTTCCTAACACCATAGAACAATGGAACTGTTTGCCCCTCTCGATTGTGGAATGTACAAGTGTTGGTGCATTTGAACATGCATTGTATAATCACCTTTTGTAACCCTCTCCTGCTTGGGCAGCGATGCTGCCTGCAGTATTTCTAAATAAATAAATAAAATAAAATAAATTACAGGTCACCAAACAGCTGTGTGAGCAGCTGTTTTGGGTGAAGTGCAACAGGTGGCGTGACCCGTGCATTGTGGATGGTTGCCCACATACATGGCAATGAAAGCTATTCTGGAGCACATGCAGCCTAATGCGGGGGCCTTTGCAAAATCAGAGCTGCAAAAAAAATCATTTGCACGTTAACTTTTTGTAGTTTTGTGGCTCCAGGCAGAAATGAAAGCAGAATGACAGTACCTGAGCTGTTAGCTCGTTTTCATGATTACCTCATCATTAGAGTTCCCTGCAGAGTTCAAAAGAGATTTTTTATATTATCGTCGTTTTTTTTTTCTTCTTTTTTAGCGCAATTGTATGCTGACATACAATGGGATTTTTTTTTGCTAGGAGCTTTTCTGCTCCAGGTTGTCTTAAAACAGGTGTCTGCACTTTCTTCTGCCATCTTTATTCATCATCAGATGTCGCTATTGTTTTCACTATTATTATATGTTTATTACTGGGAATGTTTGAGTGTGCACGGAGTCTAGGCTGCCTTGCTTACAACAGAGTGCTTCAGAAACGACACGATCCTACCAAAGCTTTCCAGCTCCAAGGCCGTCGAGTGTGGCTGATGCTTATTTCAGCAGCACGCTTCACTACCCTCACCAGTGGTGACCTCTATTTGCTGCTTCCCTCCCTCCCCCCTCCTGTTAGCTGTCATTGTGTGGTATGCCGATAAGGAATCATGGTCTAAGGACAATCACAACATTTGTAATGTGCTTTCCTAGCCTCTGCAAAAAAAGTAGGCTGGCAAGTTGTGAATCGAGTTGTGATTTGATCGTTGCCTACAGTTTCTATCTGCTCTATGTTGTTCTTGTTCCTTGCAGGCCAGTGTTGAAGCGCTGGAAGCCTTCTCGAAGCGATACTATCCCGTGACGGACAACACGGGGGCGGTGCTTCTCCTCAGCCTTACAGAGCTCATCGAGTCGGTGGCAGCTGATGAAACGACATTAATGTGAGTGGGCACAGTCTATCAGTGAGTCAGATTGAAAGGTGCAATTCAACCAAGATGAATACACGGACGTTGAGGACAGCATCTATATCTATTGCCAGAAGGCTAGTTGTGGATCTGTACAAAAAGATGGGCCAGTATTTTATAGTCCACAGTCACAAATTGGGGAAAACACTTTTCTAGTCAACATCAAATGGAGGGCTTCAGCCTAGGTCAGTTCGGGGTAAAATGAAGTTGCGACCAGATGTGGACGAAATCAGTAGTTTGTCAGCACAGAAGGCCTTTTGCCCACAAGAGTTTGTATTTTCTTGTCACCGTTTAGTACCTTGCAGACTACTCACTTAAAGCGTTCAATTTGGCAGTACCTGTTATAACAAGCCCAGTTTTACCAGAAGGATATAAAAAAGTAATTTTTGAGTGATGTCTAAAATCAACTTCTACGGCACCATTTTATGAGTTAGATTTTATTTCAATGGAGAAAGTATTGATTGATTGATTGTGAGGTCTAACGCGCCGACGCAACGCAGGCGATGAGGCGCGCCGTAGTGGAGGGCTCCGGATTAATTTTGACCACCTGGGCATCTTTAACGTGCGCCGAAATCTCGTACACACGGGCGTTTTTGCTTTTCGCCTCCATCAGAAAAGCGGCCGCCGCGGCCGGGAATCGAACCCGCGACCTCGTGCTGAGCAGCGCAACGCCTTAGCCACTGAGCCACCGCGGCGGGTAATGGAGAAAGTAGGGCGGTAAGCATTTAAAATGCGGTCACCCACGAGGAGGGCAGTTGAGCTTACCATGGGACTCATCAGTGGGCCTCATAACATGGTGCCTTGGCATTTGTGTATTTGAACATGGGTTTTGAACTGCTTTTCCTTGCGTAGCAACTTTACTATCTGCCTTGTTTTTTTTTGTTTTTTTTTTTTTTTTTATACATAATGCTTTCATTTCCTTTCTCATTTGTTTTATGGGAACACTGCGGAATTTTCAGGTCTTCGACAATGGAACGCTTGACGTATTTGATGAAGACAGTCAAGAGTATCAAGGTATCCCCAAGTGCCACGGAAGAAGTACTTCTGGGCTTGTCTAAGGTACGGGGCTACAACTTCATTGTAAACTCTCACTTTCTTCGTTAACCCGTTGGCTAGCAAAAAAAAGGCAGACCTTGTGTTGCTAGGAAGCAGAAGGAAGAAATATTTAGCTTCCTGGATAGCATAGTCTCTAAATAGAGATACATTTCAGCCAAATTGTTTCCAGCAGTGGGTATTTTAACAAATTATTTTTGGTGAACCTACAATTTCCTATGACACTTGCACCGCTCCTGATTTTATTTTTTTGTCTTAATCTTCTCAAGAATTCCTGCTCTGGACAAGAGTGTGCTTGTATTCTTCGAAACTCCATACTTTGAGTTTAGGATGATCAGCACACACCATCGTTTTCCAGGGCTGGTTACCCTAAGCCATTTTTTTACCTGAACTGGGGCAGATGAGTGCAGACTGGTGCAGAGTGCTACTGGAGCTGTTAGTAAAAAAAATGGGCATACCGTATTTTCGCGTGTATAACTCGTGCCAAAAATGCGGAAATTTCAGTGGCAAAGTAGGGGTGCGAATAATGTGCAGGGTTTTTTTTTAGTGCAGCTTCACGGCAATGTGCGTTGTGCCGCAAAGATGACCTTGTGTACAGCAGTGAGGACTGCAGCCAAGCTGCAGAATGAATGAATGAAAAGTCTTTATTGTGGAATGGCTCTTTGGCCTAATAGGGGGGGAAGAAGGGTGTCAGAGAAAAGACAGAAACAAAGAAAGAAGAGAAAGAAGTGCGTGCACACGTGCGTGTACATGGTATACATTTGCAATCACATGCGGCAATCGATGCCTGCCTCGTGAGCGAACACCCAGAGGGAGAGCAGGGTGTCGCGGCTGTTGTTGTTGGGGGTGGTCCATTGATGCAGAGTGCTGATGTGCGGTGGCAGGTACTGGGCATGGAGGTCCTGGTAGCCAGGGCACTCCCACAGCATGTGGGTCACTGTTGGGCACACTTCCATGGTGCATGTGGAGCAGCTCACTATGGGGCCCTGTTCGTGGTCGCCGTCGTCGCTGTCATCGTCGGTAGCCCCGGGCCTGCATCGTTGGTGGGCCCGCCATTTGGCGAGCACGTCTGCTGTTAGTGCGGCCCCCGCACGTGTCTTGTGGATGAGGACCTGAGCCCCCCGTGGCAGTCCTCGGGGCAGTGGGTGGTGGTTGGTGGGGATGTGCTGCCAAAGGGCGCGCCTTCGCTCTCTCTTGGCTGCCAGAATTTTGGCTCTTGGGTCGGGGTCGTCTGGTGCGGGCATAGTCTGGGTCACCGGGGCGGAGCGGTCGTCCATTAGCTCGCTCGCCAACGCCTGTGCGGCTCCATCGCCAATGCCACCGGCGTGACCTGGTACCCAGTCCACCCTCACCTCCACTCCATATTGCTGGTACAGCACTGTGCTTGCCATTTTGATCCTGTGAGCAAGCGTGCCAGTCCTGGGGGTGCGGCCAAGGATTTTTATGGCCTCTCTACTGTCTGTGTAGATCACCACAATCTCCCCTGTCTGCCTCAGTCCTCGACGGGCCTCCCCACAAACCCCGTCCACTGCACACAGGATGGCGGACAGTGAAATCTGGTCTGGGCTGGGTCGGTGCTCATGCACGTGGATCTGTCTGCATGTGCCGATTGGGGAGATCGCAGCTAGCCTGGTTCTGTGCGTGATGGGGTCCCAGGTGGCTGCCGTGAACACAGAGTTCCGGGTTCTGTCAGTACAGGCAGCTGCTGCTCTACGCTCCGCTTCATGATCCTGCTGATGGCACTTTTTGGAGAGTGGTTTGGGAAGCTTGAGGAGCACATCGAGCCAAGGCTCCAGCAGGCGTGGCAGTTTGGGTGCATCGGGGGGTAGTTCTTTTGTGAGGGTGAGGAGTCCTCTACCCGCAGTTGTGTTTTGCCGTCGTAGTTCATGGCCTTCATTGTGTGCCTCGATAAAGGCTTTGAGGGGAGGGAGGCCGGAGTACCTGTAGAGTTCTTCAGTCCTCGTGTGATGCGGCAGGCCAGTTATTGCGCGGAGACATTCGAGATGGAGGACCTCCAGTTGTGCGTAGTGGGTTTGGTTCAATGTGAAGCAAGCTGCTCCGTAGCATGCCTTAGAGGTGAGGGTTGCCAGGCATAATGTCCTGATGGTGCGTGTGCCGGCACCGCCAAAGTGGTTGCCTATGCGGCGGATCAGGTGGAGGTGTCGGCGCCACGCTGGCTTAAGCTGACGGATCCATTCCTTTGGTCCACCAACCTCACTGAGGGGAACCCCAAGGATCCTCACCCACCGCTCCGCTGGTCGGGTGATGGTCTTGCCGGCCAGTGTAAGGCTTATCTTCGCTCGCTCAGAGTCGTAGCCACCTACCAGGAGGAGGTTAGTCTTTTCCGGTGACGGCTGCATGCCAGTGGAAGGGAGGTAGTTGTCGATGGTGTCCAAGGCTTGCTGCATGATTCCCTGTACATCTGCTGTGTTCAAGTTCGTGCCCTTGGGGTCCACCCACAGCGTGATGTCATCTGCGTAGAATGTCAAGCCCAGGTGCGGAATTTTCCGTAGCTCTACAGCCAGTCCTCGCATCACGATGTTAAAGAGGACTGGAGACAAGATGGCACCCTGCGGCACTCCTCTGGAATTTGAGAATGTCCTTGGGTGGAATAAGTTTGATCTCTCTCACTCTCAAGTGATAGCTCTAGTGAGAGCAGTGACACTGAGTGAATTGTGACTTTCGCCTTGAAGTCAGCGTATTCTACTTGCTAAATATACACTTTTTCTGTCTACATAGTATGTGACGTGTTGCTTGAGCAGCAGCTCTGGTGCAGCCTTTACTATATCAAACGTTCGGGCAGTACGCAAGGATTTTTTTTTCTTTCCCGGCAGGCTGAAAGTGGGGGTGCGGATTATATGCAGGGGTGGGTTATACGTGCGAAAATACGGTATGCTGCACTGCTTGGCTGCTTGCGCCAGTGCAGTCAGTGCACATGAAAAAAACAGCTCTGCTGTGGTAGAAAATTACCAGTGCACCTCATTGATAGTTAATTCTGAACAGCGAGGAATTTTATGCGGTGAAAAATAGTCAGCTGTTGGAGACCACGTGTAACATTGTTGCTTGTCATGCCCGGAGAACTTTCAGGGATGTGATCTTGTCAACTAACAGGCCATGCAGGGCTTGCGGAAGCGTCCCCAGCTGCTGGGAGCTGCAGCTGACTGGTTTGCCCACTTATCGGCAAGCTGGGAATGCTTTCCCCTTGATTCAGTGCTGCAGGAACTGCAGGAGAATCTGACACCCCTGTTGGAGTCCGCAGACACTAACATTGTGAGTGCATTCCCTCTTTCTTCCCCTTCCCTTCACCCATAAAGCCAGGAGCTTTTGCAGTGTGCTGGCAGACAGTTTAATCCAGAGCTTTCGCACGCTTGAATTGATTGAGTAACTTTAAAATACTGACTATTTTATTTATCCTAGAAAAAATGATGGGCATTAGTAGCTGCTCAATTTCATGGTCGTTGGGCAATCCCCCTGAGTGGGTATGCATGTATTGTTTCTCGGTGTGCTTGCACAATTCACCTTCCTCATGTTAGAATGGGTGAATCATCATTATCCCTCTTGAAGCCGGAATCACTGTGACCGTCGTCGATGTGTAGTGCCAGTAATGTATTTTACTTCTAATGGCAGCTGTCATTGTCGTTGGCCGATCCCTCTGTATGGGTATGTGCAGGTTGAGGAGCTGTAAGTGGGTGAATTGACATTGCCCTTCTCAAGGCAAGAGTTGTCGATGTTGACATAAACGTTAACGCCTTCATGGTCTGCGCCTCATTTTAGTGCCCGTGAATTGTTCTGAGGAGCCATTAATGTCAATGTCTGGTGACAGTTGTCATCACCTTTGGTCGGTCCCCCTGAGTGGTTACGGGTTAATTGTGGGTGGGTATGTGACTGGTGTAGTCATGAGGGGCAGTGACGGTCATCATCCTCGCATGTGGCACGAGCTTCCGGTGGAGTGCTGCCCAACCACTAAAAAATATAAATACCAAGCGTTTTCCCTCTCTCCCTCCGTCTCCTCACTGGCATCAATCCTGCACTCACAACTCCTCAATCTTCCCTTGTTTAAAATGAGGAGTAGATTGATAGAAGTAATTCAGCAAGCAACAACATACCCCCTCTCCCTCGGAGGCCACGAATGATCCTAGTAAAAGTGACACTAACAGCCTCTCTTGCCCACTGGCTAAGTCGTGCTGCTGAGCCCAAGGACGCGGGTTCGATTCCCGGCTGCGGCAGCCGCTTTTCTGATGGAGGAGAAAAGTGAGAACGCCTGTGTGTTAGAGATTTCAGAGAGCATGTTGAAGATCCCAGGTGGTAAAAATTAATCCAGCGCCCTCCACTACGGCGTGCCTCATAACCTGTCTAGTTTCGGTGCGTTGAACCTTATAATCAAATCAAAACGTACACATAGGGGATACTGTGGGAGTGTGTGATTTTGTACGTGATGTACGTGACTGAGCGAGTGTGGTTTTGTACGTGATGTATTTAATGTGAATCTGGGCATTGTCAGTCGCATGGCAGCACAAATCTTGTTGCCCTTCACCTTCACATTTGCTGTGTGGGCCTTTGTTTATTTGGTGCACTAATAAATGGCTTTACTGTGATTGCGTACTTTTGCAGTAGTCACCTGGTAGCTGTGCTTTCTGAGTGCGGTTAAATCATGCTTTCATTCCTATCTGTGGCTAAGCTGAAGGCTGGGGATAAAGTTGACTTTATTTTTAAGCTGTGCCATTTTCTGTCCAGGTGTCAAGTCAAACGTACGTCGGGATTCTTACCCTGGAAGCCAGCAAAGCACTCTCAAAGTCGCAAGAAACTGGTGAAAATGTTTGGTACGTGTTTGTTCCTTGCAAATTGAATCACCAACAACAGCATGTTGCGAACAAAAGGTTTTCTGGAAATGTATTTTTTTCTACCTTTATTCAGGCACTCCGTTGCTAAAAAAACACTGCATGACAGTTTTGTTGGAATCAAGCTGGACAGGCTTTTGCATATACGGGTATGTATGTACTCTGTATATCCTGGTAAGGCCTACCTTGTTTCAGTAAATAGTAATAATAAAAATTATGACAGACAGCAAAACAGCATGCATTCCAATTTGCAGCTGCCTTTAGTCAGTACTGAAATAAACCTTTGGTTATTATGTGTGCACATCAGCATTGCTCAACAGGCAGTTGCTGTGCAGGAACAGCAGAACATATGAGGGCAAACCTACTGCATTCATTTTAATCAATCAATCAATCAATCAATCATTCATTCATTCAATCAATCAATCAATCAATCAATCAATCAGTCAATCGATTCCTTTTTGAAAAAGGAAAATGTCAATAAAGGGCAAACGAGACAGACACAGTTCAGCCCCTAGCTTTGCAATCGGTGTAAATAAAATAAAAATTCGGTAGCTTGTGAAAGGTGGTAAGGTTTGTTGGCTCAGTTTACTATGAAGCTTGTTTACAGCAAAATGGTTTTTGTTTAAGTTGGAACAGTGGCCACGTTTTTTCGTACACTTTTTTAAAGGATATTAGTGTTGCGTTTAAAAAATTTCATTTTGTTACGTTTTTGTGAAAGTATGGCCCAATCAATGTGAGGAAACCTGGACACCGGAACTGGGTGCAATATCGAGGTCAAAGGTTTTTATTAAGCCCTTAAAAGCTATGACTTGCCCATTTGCCTCGCACTTGAAATTGGTTACACACTTGGGGTTGAAGGAACAGGTTTAAGGTGCGGTATCAGTGCACCCCTTTTTGAGTTCTGTTCCTACAAATGGAGGAAGTGAAAGGGCATCACGCTTGTGCAATGCTTGCAACAAGGCTATGCCAGAGTCCCTCAATGCTTCTCTGGTCATGAAACTCCCGGCCAAGTTTCGTACGGGGACAAAGGCTACTGCGAGGGGCGCCACCGCAGATCGGAGGGCATCGGACGGCCGCCGCTGCTCTGTAGCCAGACCGGCAGGCAGGAACGCAGTAGCAGCATGCCCGTTTGCACCAAATTTTTTCGCCACTCACAAAATGACAAGTCCATTTGAGCGGCCCACGACACGTGAAGCGAAAGCGCACTGCTGATAAGGCGGCGAGCGTCTGTTTTATCTTACTCCGTGGTCGGTTCCCTGCCAAATGCGCTCTGACCACGCCCCCGGCTGCCCTCCGATCAACACCAGCGCCGCGGCACAGCAGCGTACGAAGCTCTCCCATAGCGTGACGGCGAAGTTTCATGACCAGAAAGGCATTGAAGGACTCTGGCTATGCTTTGTTACAGCACAGATGCTCAACAAGGTTTAATTTTGCGTAAGAAGTAGTTGTATTTGATCACTGAGTGCGAATTTCCAACCATGTAGTCAGCCAACTTTTGTACTACATCCTTGTGGAAAGTGAGTGTAGTAGTTTTTTTTTTTTTTTTTTTAATAACAGCAAAAATAGAGGTTTTCCCCCGTTGCTTCATCATAGTGATGTTGCTGTTTTTATTCTCAGGCGCTCATTATAGTTTACATTACATGCATTTATATGCTTGTAGCCAAAAGTAGACAGCAACACTTTGTATGCTAAATTTCTAGCGATTTTTGGAACCGCTGTGGATAACACTGGATACTGTATTGAAGTAGGTATTTTGTCTTTGCTTGTAACTGCTATTGCTGCATGCTGCTGAGCAGTTCTGTGCAGGTTTTTTTGCGTTTGAAGCAGTGGGTCAACCAGCTGCTACAGGCCACTTAAGCTGTTTTGCCAACACCCCTGTACGACTGCACCATTCATATCCTCTAGGATACTGATGTCGGGAGCTTGAAAAGAGTCGCCCTCTGCATAGAAGCCTTGCAGCAAGTGGCTCACCAGCTCGCGCAGCACCCTCTCTTGTGAGAAACTCCTTTTTTTGCCATGTTTTGATTATTTGGGACTGATTTTTTTTTCTTTTATGGGCTGCACCTTTGTTTGGTTTGTGCATAGGAGTACAACGTTCATATGAGTGACTCGCACCAAATGCAGGCGAAAAGACAATCAAATGCTTAGTTAAAACAAAATGAAACAAAGAAATGAGAGCACGAACGGAAGATTTCTTTTTCTCATTTCATCCGTGTCGGTAAGCGTCATTTTTTGCTCTTTCGTTGCCCTATTAAAGGAAACAACCTACTCTGCAACACCCCAGCCTTGTGCGCGTTCATTGCCAGCTGTCTCCTTTTCCCTTGCCCCCCTGGTTAAAGATCTCTGTAATGGTACGAAGACGTAATTTTATGTCCACCCCACTTTGTGAGTGTCTTTAAAAAAAAAAGATGATGATAAATTTACACTTTGCAACATAGAAAAATCGACATTTTATAATCAAGGTTACGGGCTTAGCTATTTATGTGCTACAGCTACAGACTTTTATGTTAGAGATTACTCATATTTTGTAACTTAACTGTTGTTTACTCTGTGCGATGCCATTGAAACACCTGAAAATGTGCTGCTTGCTGTTTTCATCTGTAGGACAGAGCAAAAAACGACTGATCCCATGGCCACAATGAAGGCAACGATGCGCCTCCAAACGGATGTCATCAATGAGCGGATGGTGTGGGCCCTGCTCCGAGACTGCCTTGCTTGCCGGTTGAGCGACGAGATGCTGGAAGAAGTGTTCCACATCCTGGGCCTTCTCCTCAGGTGTCAAGGTAGTTGGGGAATAACTACGGCCTCATTCCTGTAGTACTATTGTGCCCACACACACAGCCTCTACACTCCAGCTCTTGTGAGGCCTTCACATATCGGCCTTGCTGATTTTAGCCGCAAAAGAGGCATTGAAAGTTTGTGCAACTACCACAAGGGATGCTTAACTTTTAATTCAGTAAGGATTGGTTATCTTTTTGTACATGACTGTGTCTTTGGAGATGTTCTTTTCTTTTATTTTTATTTTTTTTTGAAAATGGTGCATATCGGGAGTTGTTTGCATCTACAAACACTGAACACGCTGCATGGTAATGGCTGTCACATTTGACGCTGTTCATTTTTTACGTTTGTTGCTGCATGCCATGTCATGAAGGAGCTGTGTGGAGAAATCAGCCGTCCGGCCTTCGCAGCAACGAATTGTCACCTACAAGTTCTCTCTGTGGCTTCCTTTCCCTTTATGGCTTTCCTTTCAGACACCAAAAGTGCAAAAGAGCTGCTGTGCTTTGTGCCGGCCATCTCTGCTTTGTGGAACACCCGATTTGTGAGTTAATTTATCGTTCGGGGTAATTTACGCAGTTCGACATACGTGATAAAATGGCATTAAGAATTTCCAATGCGTGGTTGCAATCTAACTTTCAACAGTACAGTCGCTGTGAGTTTATGGTAGTTATTGATTTTTGTATTGTTTCAGTGAGACTGCAATGAGTTCAGTTTATATCGAACAATGGTCAGCTCTTTAAAGTGTGTCTTATTGCTGCAGTCGTCTGCACTTGTTAGAGCAAAAGATGTACTAGTTGAATAATGCTAAATTAATGTTGAAGCAGTGAAAATGTTCAGTTGAGTTATTTTAGCACACTGTGTGCCTCTGGAAAGGAACTTGTCTGTATTGATCAATGCTAAATGAGACCCTGACTGTTTTGCATTTTTATCTCTTCTATTTTATCTTTTGTGCATGGTTGCGTTGAACTTTTAATTGTTTTGCGCACGGTTGTTGAGCCATCACTCTTATGTGGTGATGTTACAACGTGCCGCTGGCTGCTATCATGCGCCCTCCAACAGCTGCGTTCACAGTGGCCAAATGTTTCCACGGGAGTGTAACGGGAGCAAGTGTGATTTCAGTGTTGCATGCTTTTGGTGCCCAAAGTGCATTCTGCTGCCCTCACTCAGCCTTCAAAATGCTTTGCTTCCCGTTTTCAGCTCCAGCTTCTGCGGCGTTTCATGAATGCACTTTACAGGATGGGAGGTCTGGCCTGGAGCCTGGAAGGACTACTCTGCGCTTTGATGGGGCTGGATCTGATGCTGCTCTTTGTGCCAGCCTGATTGCAGCCAGTTTCTTCCCACGTGGAGCCCTCTGTGTGGAGACTATACTCAGCCTAGCCCTTGTGCGTACTTTTCTTCACAGTTCTCGAGATTGCCTTTCTCTTGGGAAGTACAAAATAGGCACTTCCACTCAATTATTCACGAGCCGGGTTTGGACAACCGTGGTAGATCTGCGCCTATAAAAGTGCATAAACAAGTTTACCTGTGAGTTTTTTCTGAATTTGAGTCTACAAGTGTGAGCTCTGATCTTCCTAGTAAGGAAGTTCGTCCAGCAGTCGTTTCTTTAAAGATATAAATAAAAAAACGGCCTTTGCCAATATCAGGGTAGCGTATCTCTTTCGTGACCGCGCCTATTCAAAATCATTCAATTTGAATTCAACGATACCTTGGGAGACCCTTTTCATAGCGTTCCAGGAGTTGCTTGAAAAAGTAAAGCTTTTTGGAGTTAGCTCAGAAAATGCTCTTTCAAAATCAGCTTGGTTTTCATTTTTGCAACAAAAACGTGATTTTTGGCACGCGTTTGCGGCGGAGTCATCGCGCGTCACTGCTACCAATGAAGAATGTGTGCCACTCGTAATTACTCTGCATTAGCGTTTTGTTTTTGTTATCAGGGCACGAATGGTGAATCAGCAAATGATTTTCAATCGTCAAGTTAGCACTTTGACTGTAATAATCCCTGAAATCTGCTGAAAATGCCTTTTTGGAAAGCTACTTTATGATTTTAGGCAGCTTTATTTCCTTTGCACACGTTGTTATAAGTTGTGTTGTAGTTCTGCTTACCACAGGACCATTTGCGAATAGTTTACAACAGTTTCGGTTTCGTTTTTTTATCGCGAAATTCATATTTGGCGCTACTACGCCGTTATGCACTTTAAGCCTACCTGTCTTGAGCGTCCGCGACTGATCCTCGAACAAAGCATGCCGCTCCTGATTTCACCCAACCCTAACCCGATTTCTGCAATAAGAACTTCCAATGCAAGTCAAAAGATAACACCCAGTCGCCAGATATCTGTTCCGACGAGGAAAGCGCTTCAAACCAGCCTTACACACTGCCAGCTATTCGCCGGACAGTTTCATTTCCATACGAGGGTATCTCCGGGGGTCTAGTGCTGCTGCTTAGTTGAACTGTCTATTCGGACGGAGTCTCCAATAAGTTTTGTACTGTTTCATTTCAAAAATGTTAGGTGGGGCTGCAATGGAGGAGGCTATTAGGGCTGATCTTTGTTATCGCGCAACAGCTACTCGGCCAAAGTTTGCAGTGCACGACTCTAGCGCATCGCACCTCATTCCTGCTAGCAAGGCTACAATAGCAAGTCAGAAGATGATAATAAAGCTCAACTTTATGTTTTGAGAGATAACTGACGGTGAACGTCAACAAGCATCAACCATGGAGTTCCGTTTTCAACTTCATGCATGTTTTTCTGCATCGCGTGCTTGTCCCAGTCACTGTGCTGGCCGTGAATGCAGTCAGTCATTGACAAGATGTTTTTACGTTATGTGGGGGGCAAATTGGTGCCTCTGATAATGTCAAACTGCCAGATTTCTTCCAAAGAACCACCCGAAATTACGCATTTTGAAATGGAGGTTGGGCTTCACCGCATGGCACGAGCACCACGCATGCTAACATTTTTTTTATATCTGACAAACTGTTCCACGCAAGTCGACATTTTTTCTAGGTTGTGTTTTTGAAATGTTCCCCTACAAAATGTATATTCTAATTTTTTTCTACTAACGGTGGTTTGTTATACACAACTCTTTTTTTATCATTTTCTTTGACAACTTGACAAAAATTTTGATTTTGATATTTTTTTCGCATCTATGATGCATGAAAACATTTAAAAAACTGGTGTTATTGGAAAGGCCATTAAATAATCTGCATTTTGTGTTCCTGTAATTAGTGCCTAATCGATTTTATAGCAGAAAAAAAATGTTTTCTCAAACCCCTAAAAATCGGTCAATTTTTCTGCGGCCACGAAAGAGTTATTTAGGATTTGTTGTGCATTGTTCCCCCCCATCACTGTAATTTTTACTCTGGCTTATGGTACAAGGAAATGGGCACATTTTACAAAAAAAGAAAAACGCAAAGGATTTGCAATATGCAAAAGGAAAGGCACGAACGTAAATTTGCTATGGCAATGCAGTGGCAGAGAAAATGTTAAAGCATTGCCTATGCACTTGGGATTGCAAGAAAAAAAAGTCACTTTTTTTTGTGAGGAAAAAAAAAGTGATTGCAAGCACAGTCAAGTGACTTGTCAAGTGTGCACTACACCAGTCAGTATCATTTCGAACATGTCCAGGCAGGTTTATACAGTGTAACCAATTTTCTTTTTCTTTTATCATTGATGTTATTTTTATTATACTCTTTTTTTCCCCGTTGTACACATCTCCATTTCCTATCCTTTCCTTTGTTTCTTCTGTGCACCACGCTGAAGGCATCATGCTGTTTGTGGGCACTTATCTAAATAAATAAATAAATAAATCTTTCTAAAGCAAAAAAAAAAATTGAAAGTCTAAACATTTGAGGCAGTCCAGGTTTACTCTGAGTTAAAGGTGAGATTTGGGTTAAACGTGTTACTTAAGTGGTTGCCTTTGTAGAACCTCTTTCAAACAGTAAGAAAATAACCCTTGAAGTTGCATGTTCCATGGGGCTAGTTTTCAAGCCTTGTCCCTGCATTTGTGAGCTGAAACGTGCGGCTCGCTGCTACTGCCTTTCACCTGTACTATGTAGCAGAGGTTGTGGCATCGGCCTTTGTTGAAAGCAGTTGCCCATTGCAGGCTGAGGGCTCAAGTGAGGTCCAGAAGGCTGCCCTGCGAGTCTTGTGCCACTGCGTTCAGCAAAGGAGCGCGTCCACTGCTGTGGCTGACAGCCTCAGGTGACGCCTTGTTCCTGCTTGGGCCGTTTCTCTGAGTGTAATCGTGTGCGCACTTCTGCCTTACCCACATGCCTCGTAGTTGCTTACTCGTCGGAGAGCTTGCACGTTAGATGTGTGTTACAATCTTTCTTGCCAGCTTCAGCCGACCACCTGCGAGGTACGTCTCTTTCAGCAGTAGAACTTTGGCTTAGTGAGACTGCGGTAAGGGGCAATGGAATGAAATTAGGCTCGGGCATGCTATATTTTCAGGTGTGGCATTTCATGCTCAGGGCACTCCTTGCACGTACTCCTGCATTGTTAATTAAAGAGGCCCTAAAAAGAAATTACGTTTTTATTGTAGTGTGAAGATGCAGTTTTCTTTGGGGTGGGGGAGCCTATAAAGAGCGCTTTCCCTCCTTTTCTTCACGAGCAAGGAAGACCTGCTTCTTAGTTCAAAAGTTCGTAAATAAACGTGTGAATATTCATTCTGTTTTGTATACTTGGTCAAACTATACGTTACTCAATACTTGGTTCAATCAGGGTTTCAGTATTTGAAAATTTTGACGTGCTGTTCGACATCAGTAGGGGGGTTGGGGTGCCTTTTCAGTGCAAGGAAGGTCTAAGCGCGGGTTTATTCTTTTGTGATATCAGCGTTCTATAACATGCTGGCACTCAGCCACTAAACGTGAGCTGATCACTTCTTGCTTTGTACTCACTTCAAAGGCAAAAATCACTTTTTTGTTCAGCAAAATGTTCACTGTGTACAGTGTATTTTGTAAACTGGGCCCAGTATTTATTTAGGCAAACGATGTTTCCTTCCCTTGTGGTGTGTTAAGGTGTCCCATTTGATTATATCCCATTTGTTGATTATATCCCAGTGTCCCATTTGATTATAGTAAATTTTCTTTAGATAACCAAGAATCTCTTGTCTCTCGATCCTCATTTTCAGTGCAATTATTGGAACAGCGTCTGTACCAAATCTATTGGCTTGTGTTGAATGCATTTGTGACCTGAGCTGCATTCTGTCTGGGAAGGCCAAAAGGCAAGCACTTTGAAAATTTCACAAATGTGCATCCTGATTATGTAGTCAAATGGAGTTACTGCTCCATCTATGAATGAATCTGTCGAGTAATTAGTCCCTCTGTAACTTTTTCCCTTCTAGCATTCCATCAGGCAACAATTGGCAACAACCTCACCGTGTTGTCTGCTCTGCTTGTGAAAAAGGTTGGACTTCCATTCAGTGTCTAGTTAGCTGTAATCAATTTGAGTTATTCAGCTCTGAGCGTCGCTTTTTTTGCTTATTTTGGTTCATTATTTTTTTCTTCGGTGTTCTTTCCTGGATAGCTGCGATATCACTAAAAATGTTTTCCAGAGCAAGTTGCTCCAATCGCAACACGTACTGACAGTGCACTCATGGCTGAATGTGTCGTCAAGCTGTCCAAGTCCACTCACTCTTCAGTTCGAGAAGGTGAGGCTCGTGTTTCAAACTGCATTTTATAGTCTGGGCTTTCACAACACCAGTAACACGCAAGAAAATCTCATCGTCTGTTTGTTGCTTGTGCATAAAGAATATGCATGTGCTGTCATGGTGTTCAGTTCTGATTGTAAGTCAGATGCATGTAATCCGAATGCCTTCCCTTCTTGAAGGGGGGAGGCGGTGGAGGAAGAGGGTGTTGTTGCCTTCCTCATGCCCATCATCATCATCATCTTGAGCTTGTCTGATTAAAGCACTCATCGGGGTGGGTCCCGGCGGCTCGTCCCTTTCTAAACTGGGGAGGGGGGTTGTTGAGGCTTGTTAGGTGCGGTTTCCAAGTACAGTGTGAACCATTTATAATGTAACCGCTTATAGTGCGAAACCGGGTACAACACGGGTTTTCCTGGCCACCGGTAAGCCTCCCATGGAACTCAATGAACAAGTGTACTGCTTATAATGCGGTTGCCCGAAGCACAATACTGTTTATAGTGCGTTTTTTTGGCTGGTCTGCTCATCGACCGGTGCATTTGGGGTATTGTTTTAGGGTCGCAAAAGAGAAAGAAGATAGATTTAGCCATTCCATGCAGCCCGCGCTCCCTTCTCTCGTCTAACTTGGACACGTACAGGAAATAAAAGTAATAGGCCCTCTTCAGTTTGTGTGCTCCCTTTGCACTCACGTGATAGTCACAACTGCTGTTGCTTTCAACGCACTTCTGAAGATAGCAAGCCCCAACCCCCCTCATGTGCGGTGAGTTGTGATTAGAACCTCATGCAGATGAGCAACCACCCTTTTCCTTTTTCGAACATCTGGAGATTAGCTGGCTTGTGTTCTTATCACATTGTCTCGTTGACATAAGCCGGGCTTCTGCCCTGTCTAGATGCTAAGAAGCATATATATCTCAAAGCATAAACACAAAGTATAAGTTAAAAGCTGAGCTCGTGGTTTGCAGGGCCGTGCAGCAGCGTCTAATGCCAAAAAAAAAAAGGGTGCAATAAAGATCATACCTCTGTTTCTAAGTGGCATTTGTTTGAGTGACGATAAACAAAGAATATTTGGAAGGTAGCTTGCGATATGGTTGGATTCGCGCATGTTTTCTTTATAGTGCAGATTTTCGCGGCTCCTGCAAGATACGTTTATAAGCGGTCTACACTGTATCACATTGAGATTACTTGTTTAATTATTGGAACGACTTGCTCATTTCTGTACAGAACTGACATCTTAACTGTGAGTCAGCGACAGTAATGGAACAGCATCGTGCTTGAGTGCTGTTTTTCAGGAGCTCATCCACTTATTTCTACTATTTGGGCCATTTCCGATTTGTTAGCTTGAGTTTGCTGATGAACATTATTCCTTGCGCTTAGGTCATCATCAGTGTTCAAGCTAATCATTATATTTTTTAATACTTCCTCTTAGTACGTAATACTTCGTCAGAGGCATAATAGCTGCCCCTGACAAAAGGGCACTGCGGGCGTTTTCCTCATTGCTGCGTTGTTCTCTGTGTGCACAGCCCTGGTGTCGAGGCTCCCCCGTGTCCTCCGTCACCTCCGTGTGGATGCGGATCTGGCTGCGAGTCTGCTGGAGCTCTTGGAAGACCCACAATACTGTATCCGGATGAACTTTGGGTTGGTGGGCTTGTTATTATCCTGAACAGTGAAACCTAGTTGGCGCGCTCTTTGGAAGGTTGTGTAAATCAAATTTAGCAACCTCAAAAATCATACAGTCTGGGCAGAGTCGTGATAAGGAAAGGTGGAAGTGCATGTACAAAGGTTTTGCCACATAAACGATGCGGAAGTAGAGAATGTGCCAGCAGTTTCTCAGGTTTATGGGTTCTCTTCAGCACCAGCATGAGCATAGATGTGTGCCAAGGGCGGGTCACTGTACCGAAACAAACTCGGATTAAATTGTAGTTGTCCCCAAGAATTGTTCCCGGATGAAGAATATAGGCTTCTACTCGTGAACAGTTGTTCCGGGGAATTCGAAATCTTGGTACATATTAACCCGTAGCCTTGTACTGCGGCCCACCTCGTAACCTGCATGTAGCTACGTTGCTTGAGACCCCAATTTTAACGTCTGTTTTTTCACCAGTCATTGTGATGAGTACTGCCTGTCCTGTTCTTCACCCCAAAGAAGAAATACAGTTGCAGAGGAACAACAAAACAAAAAACATTCCGGCGGAAGTTATTTCCAGTTACTGTTAGTGTGTTGTGTGATTTTCCTCTCTCCAGTCTCTCCCACCACTTCTCCTTGATTTGCAAGGAGCCCTATACTCATTGGACAGGGGCTGAGGGAAAGGGTCCCACAAAGAATGCTAATGGTTGCAGGGACCGTCCGATGAGGGCGCTGGTGTCGAGCAAAGACAGTGCCGTGTGCGAGGCCATCATGGCCCGCCTGAGGCAGGCCCTGGAGGGGGCGTGGCAGTCGGAGAATGCCCGCCTCCAGGACACCCTGCTTGCGGCCGTGGGCTGCGTCGGGGGCCAGGACCCTGAGAATGAGAATCTGCAGGAGTTCGCTGTGCTTTGCCTGCTGCAGCACATGCTGTGCCGCACACCGGGTGTCGCCAAGATTGCGCGGGACCAGGTAAGGAGAGGAACGGGTGCATTCTGCGGTCCCAAAAATGTTGACGCACTCTGCCACCTGGCAAAAGTTTGTGTACTGGAAAACGCAAGTTGCTGCGGCGGTATTTCCCAGCTGGACGCAGGGCACCAGTGTGTCAATGTTAAAGGGGCGCACAATCAATTTTGGTGGAGTGCATGTCTTCTAGCTTATATGAAAGCCAGGGTTTTATATAGTCCTCAAGGAATTTCGAACTACACTAGCTAAACTAATTTTATTTTGGCACTAAACTTTTATGAGGTCTGAAAGGTGGCACCTTGTGGTGCCATCCAAGCAGCTCCGTCTGTTCGAATGCGCGATTCCAAGACTGCATAAAGGAGAAGGAAAGACTGCATTTTATTATTGCTTTATCTGGAGAAACGTCTTAATACTTCTTTTCTTCTCGCATACAGTCAGAAGTGTGTTGCTCCACCCCTCACTCTTGTGGTTGAAAGAATTCCTTTTGGTGGCATACAGAAGGCTGGTAGATCTAAAAATTCGGCTTTGAAACGTTTTAGGGCACAATCAGTAAAAACATCTCAGTTTGTGGTGTTCCAAACAATGCCATTTCATTTGGAATAGGGAGCATATACTCCACAAAAATTCCTTGTCCGTCCCTTTAATTAAGTGGGCTTTCATTTTGAGGTATTGCGAGAAAATAGTGCTAATGTATGTGCTGGTTGGGTTGTGGGAGGAAAAACAATAAGTAGCACAGTACATTTTAAACTCTGTGTAGTGAAGCTTGTTTCTATGACTTGCCGAATTCAGGCTTGGGGACTTGCGATTCCCCTATCAGAAAGATTTTTTCAGCATAATGACATCAACTTTGTGGAGTTTCTGACTCAACTAAACACTGTACTTCGTTTTGCATATAGGTCAGTACACTGCTCCTCCAATGGCCCTGCTCCTGTCCCCCCTTTTTCTTCTAGAGTAGAGGACGCAAGCAACCCGCATACAGATTGACTTATAGTAAAAGGATACGCATTTTTTTCTCCTTTTTTTTAAAGCTTAGGAAAACAGGTTCACGACTTACCTATATTTGTGTTGTTTTATATTCATGTATTTATTTATTCATTAAAGGATACTGTCAGTCTATTTATTTATTTCAGGGTACTGTCAATCCTGTTCAGAGTATCACAAGAGTGGACTCGCATGTCACATACGGAATAATACACAGACTCTGTAAAACACGTACCAAGCGATTGGAACCAGCATAAATGCAATATTGCAATGTGTGACGCCATCAAATGCAAAAAAATTGTCGTGACTTCATAAATGTGAAGTTACTTTA
Organism: Haemaphysalis longicornis; assembly: GCF_048455015.1. Taxonomy (NCBI): domain Eukaryota; kingdom Metazoa; phylum Arthropoda; class Arachnida; order Ixodida; family Ixodidae; genus Haemaphysalis; species Haemaphysalis longicornis. Next base: position 253,532,323 of record NW_027526295.1, read on the forward strand.
ATATAATTATGGACGCAGATTCACTTGCCAGGAGTACATGACACACTAGTGCTCAGCGCGTTCTAGCTGCATATGCATTTTGGGAAAAAATCGGAAGCCCCTTCGTCTAAAAATGACAACGGTTGAAACGCGAAGCTTTCTTGCATGTGACAATCAAATGGTGAAGTGCCCAAGTCAAAGCCACTGTAATCAAAGTTAATGACCAAAGGGGAAACTGCCTGCAAGTCGAAGTCGAAACACGGACGAAAGCAAACAAATCTCTCACGAGAAAGCTGAGCCCTTTCCCCCCCATCGTCACCGTTAGACCATCGTTGTCGATCGAAATTCAAACTGCCCAAGTCCACAAGTTTAAAGCTAATGGCCGTGCAATGAACCCAAAGGAAATAATGCAAAAATGCCCATGGTTTAGAGTTTTCAGTGCATGTTTATTGAGGTCTGAAAGGTGGCACCTTGTGGTGCCATCCAAGCAGCTCCGTCTGTAAAATTAATCTGAAGCCCATTGCCTGTGAAGCGTTGGTGCATCAAGCCCCACAATCAGTCAATCAATCAAAGAACCCAAAGAAAAGGCTGAGGGACCTGCGATTATGGCGCATAAGGATAGACATTGGCTCCATAACGCGAGGGACCCAGGTTTGATTCCGACCACACAAAGTTTTTTTTTTTTTTTTTATATCATCGTCACCGCGTCATCATGTGGCCTCCCATTGTGTGAAGTTGGCTTTCCTGCAGTGCAGTTTGTTTACAACGCTGCCATCAGTGATTCCAAGAAAGCTTTGCTTCGAAAAAGAGTGGCGAAATTCGCCGTTCCTGCAAGAGTATTTTTTAGGGTGAATGACAGGGCTTGTTTCGTGTTTGTCACTTTCAATTAACTGCTACAAAGCTATGCAAAGATGCGTGTACATGTGATACTCGGCGGGTGTTTCCTACTTTTGTAAAGTGCAATTTCAAGCTGCAATTACGTGACCATGGCTGAGAGCTCATTGCGGATTCGTTCTGACCAACATGTGCGTAGCGAATTGCAGAAAGGCGGTTGATGAGGGAGGTGGGCAAGATGGATTATACCTCTCAGGGTTCAATTTGACACCGTACATTCAGGCCGTAGGCTTGGCTTGTTCATTGGAATGAACTTGGGGCCCAACTTGCATTTCCTAACAATGTGTTCCCGGATGCGCGGACATCTCGCATCCCAGCGCACGGAAGCAGCTGCTTACAATGGACCAGTGGCAAGATTACACTTGGCAACTTTGAAAGAAGGATGGTTGGCAGTCCACTTATGGCAGATAGTCACCATTGGGGCTTTGTCAGCACCCTTATTAGCTGTGTTAAAAGGCCACCATTGTGTAGCTACTAGAAAAGCATCATGGGATACTAAACAATGGAAGAAGCTCCGAAAAAAGTTGACACTGCTTTTTTTTTTAAATTTTGCCTGATTTTTCTGCGCGACAAGTAGCAGTGGGAATAGGCACACATTGTGATAGAAAGCACGACGCCTTGAAAGATAAGACCCTCTGTCAAACGCCAGATTGCACAGGGTGCACTTTTGGCATTGGTGTAACATTTTTCGGTGGTGTTCTAAAGTTGTTCGGGTGTGTGTTTTTTTATGGCAACCTTGGCACGGTTTCTTTACACTAGGGTTGTGCCTCTGTTTGTAGCTCAAAGAGCTTGCCGAGCGTCTTGAGTCGTCTACTGCCCTCTTCCTAAAAGCATTCCGGCCACTTGTGGGAAAGGTGAGCCTTGTACTTATTTTCTATTTTTTCTTCCCACGGTTTCCTTGCTTTGCATTAATCTTTGGTTTTGTTGTTGTGCACTGTAAGGAAGCCAGTCTTAGTAGTTAATCTTTAGATAACACATCACCTTGTGGAATTCGATATGCAATGTCCCACTTGCTCAATTCTTGTATTTTTTTCTTCACAGTTCCTGTTCGAGAGCATGATCAAGTCGTGCGAGGAGGATCCAGACTTCTCGCCAGAGGATTTCCTCTCCAATCTCATCGGCCTTTTTGGCTCCAGTGACGTGCGGAGCTTCATCATCGTAAGATCTGATTTATTTTCCAGTTCCCTGCTCAGGTGTGTGTGCTGTTGCCTTTTGTAAAAGTGCGGGTTCTTCTGTCTGTCCAAACCATCCTCTATTTTTATGCATGTGTAGCATAGTCAATACCAGTGGTTAACTGCTTGAATGCAGTTCTGAAGAAAGAAAAAAAAAATAAAAAGTGAAACCTAAATAGGCATACCTGGACAGTGTTCTCGTGCATAAGTACGTGGATGAAATGGGGTTCAGGGGTTAGCAAAAGGCTTTCTTTGTCAACACTGCAGCCACTGTCTTGTCCAAATTTTAGTACTTGGCCTCTTATTCACCTGCATAGAGCAGTTTTAATAAGCAGTTCCTGGGCAGCCCGAAATCACTCTCACTGGAGGAGGAATTCAGTGGGTGCAAAAGCACAGTTCAGCTTTGGAGCAGTTCTGGGCAGTCCGAAATGACAAATAAAATAGGTGCACTGTTTTTTCCATCTCTCTTTTTGGCGACATCTATAAGATCATTTTCCCCGCACATGCATTCCTGTTCTATTTTGAAATGCCAGCCAGTTTCTTATTAATGATTTTTATCATCGTCATCATTGTTATTATTATGATTATTATTTTATATTTATTAATTATTAGAGATCAGAACTTGTGAGGAGGGAGTGTAAGGGGAAAGAATTGAGGTTTAGGGGGTCGGTTCTCACAAGGTGGTATGCAGCCTGGTGGCAAATGGCACAGTTGATTCTTCTTTTGGCAAGTTGCGCTGGCTTCCACGTTGTGCTTAAGTCTGCTCTTTGCAGTGAAGTAAGGGGATTGAAGTTTTCCCTTTCTTTCTGCCTCTCCCTCCCTCTCCCTCGCAGAGCATGCTGCGCCACCTGCTGCCCCCGCTGATCCTGCAGGCGGCGGAGCCGGCCTGCTCGCGGCTGCTGCGGGGCCTGGCCAAGGAGCTGGGCGCCTCCCGGCGGGACTTCCTCATGGCCAACTTCAAGCACATCTTCCCCTACCTGCTCATCCACGCCTCCTCGGCCGAACAGCTTGCCACCGCCCTGTCCTTCGTCGAGGTAGTTTGCTCTGACTGCCATTACAGCCTGGCATTGCAGCCTCAGCTTCTTGCTGCAGTGGCTGGGGGGCTCTGAGGGAGCTCGAAGTGTTCAGAAAGTATACACTTTCTATGCTCCCTGACAAGACTTTTGTGTGAAGAAAAAAAAAAAAGAAGAAAGAAAAGCGCGAAAGTTCACTTCACAGGACAAGCTGTTTATGGCTTCGAGGACATTATTATCACACTAGGGCGGCTCTTGCCACTGTGAAGTCACGACATACTGTATGGCAAACCACACATTGCGGCCACTGTGTATCCAAACTGCAGTGGCGAAAACTCAGAAAAATAAACGAGGTTCAGTGAGAAGCTATTAGGAAGTAGCAATCCCTTTACCCATAGAAAGGGGCACACTGCACGATACTGTGCTCGCTGCTTTTATCTCTTTTGAAGGAGGGGGAGGGGGGGGGTTCTCACTTTCTGCGAGGCTATTTTTATTCATACAAGCCTTCAGAAGGCCCCTCAGAGCCCCCAACCTCCTCACTCCTGCAACCCCCACAACGGTCGCACACGACCTTTGCGCCTAGCAGATAACACACCTGCATTAACTAAACGTGCATCTTTTTTTTTCGTGTCAGCGTGCGTGTGTGCATGTGGCGTGGCATTGGTGCACGCAATTATTGGATGCATTTACACGAAAAAAGTGTGCATTAAAAGCGAGTACAGTCGGACACGGATATATCGAACACGGATATATCGAATTATTGTCTATATCGAACTGTCTGAACATCCCCTTGGGAACCCCGTGCAAAAGTATAGCGCTGTAGTACGCGTATATCGAACTATCGGTCACGGACACATTCGATATATCGAACGCTGTGCCCCAATTGCCCCTGCAAGTGCGCTTCTTCTGATGCGATGGATGGGATGATGATGGCGACTTCTGCCGCGTTCGGTTTCTGGCATGTTTTCTGCATGCTCTAGCGGTTTTCAGTGGTTGATCGCGCAGGGGGACCCATGTGGCATGTTGCGTGTTTTTGTCCACGGCCCACGTTTCGGAGCCATGGTCACGGAAAAGCGGAAGACTTTGGATTTGTTAACTTATGACGCAGAAAAAGAAGCAAGCGAAGCTCACAGATTTTGTTATTTGTGTTAAATTGTCGTTATCGTAGCGGTGTGGCTTTGAATTTACCGGGCTGTGGGGAACAAATCGGTAAGGTACCGCGTGTAGCGGCTTTGAAAAGCTCTCAGTGATGTGCGGAGTTTTCATATACGCTTCAGATAGGCATATTTCATATTTCGAATTATCGATATATCGAACTATTTTATGATCCCCTTGGAGTTCGATATATCCGTGTTCGACTGTATTACGCACATTCCTCGACGTTCTCCTGCCTCGACGTAGCTTTGCATCAGCGTGCAAGGAAGTGCGTACTCCAGCATACAGAAAGTGCACTGGTAATGCACCTTGTGTGCCGAAGTCTGTATAAACTGTGATTAATTTAATCTGTACGAACTATAGATGTCCGCTCACTGCACTTGCACTCACCACGCGCTGAAGCCAGTTCGGCCCGCCCATCGAGTGACTGGTTAGTTGGCCTGTGGCAGGGCAGGGAGGCGGGGAGAGTGGAGCCCGGTGCATTCACTGTGCATTTCCACCCACGTTGAAAATGGGTTGGCATAAAAGAATGACAAGTTATATCGTTCTTCGTTCGAATGCAATTTGATGGTCAGAAATGAAATGCAAGCTTCGGTCAAAGCGGATTGAGCAGCGTTAGGCCAAACAGCGGCCAGCACGGTCACGGCTACTGCCGGGGTGTCGCTTGCCCTCTCCAGCATAGTGCACGACAGCGCATACTTCTATGCGCACTTTTACGCCGATTCGCGAGTAGGTTGGCAATTACGGGGCCATGTAGTTGAGCCTTCAGGAGAATGCATAGCAAGCAGATAGTTATTTACTTTTGCGAACATGTGTCGCTTTTAGAGAATATTTAGTCATTGCCGAATATTTGGCAGCTTTCAAATATACATTTCTCGAATCAAATGCACCTTGAATAAGAAGAATACTCGATTTGTATTCGAAATTTCGAATATTCACACACCGCTAAAAACTGGTATCTGTGAAGGCATTTGAATAGGGCCATTAAAAACACCCCTGGCACCAAACTAACTGGAGCACGTTGTGACTCAAGTTCTGTCTGCTAGGTCTCGTGGCCACTGCCTGCAAGGCTAAGCGGTTGCCTTTGCGCTAGATGACGCCATGTCTTACACAATCCAAAGAGCAGGTCCCATGACGGGGTTAAATTTTGGAGTGGAGTTTCGTAACTCTCTAAAGCCTTGGTGTTCTGTAATGGAAGGGCTTCATACTCATTTAGACCACCTGAGGGTCTATATCATGCACTAAAGTCACGACACACACAAGCATTTTCGGTTTTTGACTCCATCTGAAAAAATGGCTGCTGTGACCGTGACTGAACCACACCCTTCAGCTTAGCAACACAGCGCCTTAACTCTTTCGGGACCGCTGGAAAAAGTGATGAAAAAGGGAGGTCTCGGTACAAATTTTTTATTACATAAAGCAAAGGCGCCATCCTGCCTTATCATATACCAAAATGCAGCTAATTATATGTTCTTTGACATACAATACCAAGTTTTCCTTCAACACTGACGATAGAACCATGAAAAAATCTTAAAGTAAGAACTTCGTAAAAAAACTACAGAAAAAGATAGAAAAAAGCGTAAATATAAAAATATTAAAAAGAATAAAATTATTTCAGGATATACAAAATCTAACACAATGCTTTGTTTCTTCATCGCGAAAGTTTGATGCGGCTAGCTGTAACTGGTTTTTTGATTTGTGTGTGATCTCTTTGGCACTAGGGCCATGGCTACGTCGTTGCCCAGGTACACGCCGGGCTCTCGTCTCGGCGAAAACTTGATCCGTTTCTGCGCTGGTGGCAGGAGATCACCACCATAGGTAGTTAACACCGTAGCGAACAACTATAAACCAGCCAGAACATATTTCGAGCGCACATACCTACTCCAGAGCCAATTGAAACCGAAACCAACACCCACCTTTGAGCGCGATTTGATGTTCCAGGCTGATCGACACCCGAATCCTCACTCGAGCTGAAATCCGATCTCTAATGCCGCATTCCGACTCTTCACTGCCACTCTCATCGTTAAAATCCACAGTAGAAGGCGAAGATATGCCAGAGAAGACGAGGCGGATTTCTTATTGCGCTCGCGCGAGTATGACGCCATGTTTGTTTACATTCGAAACCACTGCCCGTCAGAATAAAATATCTGATGCGTTGCCGCCTGGTGATAAAAAAAGAAACTTCACAAAAGAGAAAACTCCAGTTTTCAAACTATCTTCTAGATGTCGCTAGGTGTTCCATCGAGCGAAAATTTGTATTCTGCAGGCTCGCGAAACCATCGATCATATGTGATCGATGGCCTATGGAGCGGTCCCGAAAGAGTTAACCACTGGGCCACTGCGGTGGGTCATTTGCAGTGGGAAAAGCACTGTAAGCTTCTCCTTGTGCCATTATCCTTCTGCCATACACTGCATAGTTAAAGCACCACCGCATATGTTACAGTGGTGTGGGAAAATACAGGAATTTCCTGCCGCATTGCCATAGTGAGTTACATCATGGGCTTGAGGCCATGTTGAAACAGCAGACATAGCTGGGGGAAAGTGGCACAAAAAATGTTTAGGCTTATTTACTCATTCAACATGATGATGAGATGGTTGTTTCATGCATAAGCAGACACACACAACACAAACACATACGCATGCCCCTCAATCTACTGGTCACTGATGTCAGCAGCGGCTAATACACTCCAAAATATATCCACCAACATGCCCACACTGCAGCGAACATCTCACACTGTACCACACCACGTGGGCTTGCCAAAACACACCAGCAGCCCCCATTATCCGCACCCCCACCCTCGAGCAGTGGGAAGCCGCGCTGTGCAGTTCAGACCCTGAGGACCAGCGACAGTTGGTGGACCGGGCACGCAGGACCTCAGCCGCTGCAGGGGCCCTGGACTGAGGGCTTCTCCCGCTTTCAAGCGCGAACCTCTTGCACTTGAATAAATGTTTCACCACCACTGTCATTGTCCTCCCTCTTGGGCAGAAGAAAGGAAGGAAAGGGGAGGGGGATTATGATTTTTCTTTTCATTCCACTGGTTGACACATTTGAATGAGAAGAAAAATCATGATCCTCCTCCAATTTCCTCCCTTTCCCTCTTGACATGTGTAATTGTATTTCACTCTTCAGCGAACCTGCCGCGGGGGCTCAGTGGCTATGGCGTGCTGCTAAAGCCCAAGGACGCGGGTTCGATTCCCGGCCGCTGCGGCCGTTTTTCTAATGAAGGTGAAAAGCAAAAACGCCTGTGTGTTCGAGGTTTCGGCACACGTCAAAGATCCCCAGGTGGTCAAAATTAATTCGGAGCCATCCGCTACAGTGTGCCTCATCGCCTCTGTAGCGTCGGCGCGTTGAACCCCACAATCAATCAATCAATTCACTCCGTAGCGATGCAGTGAGCAGGAGACCATGCTCCCTAGAGCCACTAGATAAGCTATGCTATGCTAAAAGCCCTTATTTGGTGGCTGCAATTGAGGCGTGAATAGTGATAATGGTGACTATGCATCCATGATGTGTGTACTTAGGGTGCATGGTCTCGTTTTCTTTCACTCTCCCTCTCTCTTTCTAGGCCGAGACGGAACTGCGCATTGGCAACGTGATCCGCTTCGACTTCCAGCGCATCCTGAACGAGCTGCTCTTGCACCTGGACCCCCACTACGAGCAGGTGTACAACGGCCTGCTGGCCCTGGCCAGGGAGGATGGCTTCCGCCCCATTCAGTCTACCAAGGACCTGGTGAGGGGACAAGGCATGAGGGAGGTTTCCTCGCAGCCCCCATTGCACTTCTGCGCCCGAGTTCGGTGACAGAGAGAGAGAAACGGTGTGAGATTATAAGTCCAGTTCATACAAAGGGGGAAGTGAAAGAGCCGAGCAAGTACAAACCCGTCAGCCTGCTATGTGCTGTAGTGTGCAAGTTATTAGTTAACTGCATGAACGACTCCCTGGATTTCCGACAACCGAGAGGACAGGCTGGATTTAGGAAAGGCTAGTCAACTGTGAATCACAGTCATGTCACTAACATGGCAACAAAGAAATCTTCGGGGTGCAGTAGTAAATCGCTTTACGTGACATTTATAGATCATAAAAAAAGCATTTGACTCACTAGACACCTTTGCAATGATGGAGACATTGTGAGACCAGGGCTGGAGTAGTCGACATGGGGCTCTTTAAGATCATATAAAAGAGATGGCATGGGCATGGTAATCTTTTGTAGGAAGAGTGAGGGGTTCCCTATCAGGAAGGGCATCAGACTAGGAGGCACTATCGTATTTTGGGAGCTTAATTGTGGGGTGTTAGGTACGAAAAACTTGGAAATATTTGAGCCGCTTGAGATTTGTACATGACATTGTCTTGTTGAGCATATCAGGAAAAGACTGGCTAGTAATGCTGCAGGAACTGTACCCAGAAAACTCTCTTGTAGGGATAAAGATAAACATGAATAAATCGAAACCAATAGGTTGAAAGCCTAGGTAATGAAATGCTTTAAGCAATGGATGAATACAACTGTCTTAAACATGTTGTCCGTGCTCATCCCAACCACAAGAAAGGAAAACGATGTAGAATTGGAAATAATGGCTGGGGTGCATTCAGCACCCACGCTAAAGTAATAAACAGTAGGCTCCCCTTATAACTGAAAAGATTGGCATGGAACCAAACTGTACAGCCGGTGATCACTTGTGGAGTAGAAACTTGGGCACTTACTAAAGACCTTGGAAGAAAATGTTGGTCTGCCCAACGAACCATGGAAAAACGGGTGCTGGGATAGGACGGAAAATGAGCATCTTAGATTAGGGAACAAGCTTGGGTAGAAGACATGATAAAAAAAAAAAAGAAACAAGTTGTCTCAGGCTGGGTGTGTAATGCGGAGAGCAGACAACGTGTGGGCCATCTGGATAAAATTGCAACTACCGAGAGATGGGCTTGGATGTAGGGGATGCTTACCAAGGAGGCCTTTGCCTAAGGGGGTCACAAAAGGATGGTGGTGATGAGGCAAAGTTCAAGCTGAAATAGTGCTGATTTTTAGAGCTTGTTAAATTTCATGCATATCATGCTTCACTGAAAAAAGTGTATTCTGTTACTAATCTTTTGCTAAATTGATGTATGCCACTTCCCTTTTGTGTGCCCCACTTGTGCATTGTACCAAAAGGTAATAGTAACAATACATTTAATGACATGTGGCTGGGCGCAGTGTAGGAGTCGTATCCAGTATAAGGTACCAGTATAACTTGCATGTCCTTTTATCTGCCCTGACCACTGCAGGCCGAGTTCCTCCAGCCAAGGTTGCTGGGCTTTCTGACCTTCTTCGACCTCCAGCTGGTGAACAAGTCGAGCGTCCCTGATGATAAGAAAAGGATGGTAGGTTCCACTTGCTTCTCACTCTCGTTTTGGGCTCGCTTTGTAAAACAGGGCAGAGCACTTTTTGTGCGTACATGAGGGAAAGGGTGTGCTGCATGGCTCTCGCAGTTGCTTAGCTGTTATTACCAGTAATACCGTATTTACTCGCGTAATCCTCGCACTCGCGTAATCCTCGCACCCCTAATGTGAGCCACCAAAACTTTGATTTTTTGGTTCCTCGCATAATCCTCGCACCCCCAACTTTGCAGTGGCGAAAGTTGCCTGCTCGCAAAACCCGCATGGTGCACGCGCTCTCCAACGCGCGCCCTCCCCCGCCGCCTCTCCGTTCGGCGGAGAGCGCTGAGTATCCAAAGCCATCCAGGCGCCCTAACAACCTGCATGGCTACTCCCTAACAGGCGCCCTAACACGCGACTCACACTGTCCTTGAGCCGGTTTCGTGCATGTTTCGCGTGCGCGCAACTAGACGGTGTTCGCGCAGCCCGCTGTCGTGTCGCCGTCGTGGTCCCGTCGTTGAGCGGCAGCAGTCAGTGAGTCACTCGCGTCAGTGGTGGATAGCTCGCTGCCATTTTGAGAACTTTTTGATATCTTTGTTTCGTGCTTGGTGCCGCTTCGCCATGGGGAGGAACGCCAGCTACACTGCCGCTTTCAAATTGAAAGCGAAAGAGTACGTGATCGAACACGGCAACCGTGCCGCTGGCAGGCACTTCGGCGTCACCGACTTCAGCGTGCGTTACTGGAGTAGGGCACGCACATACGACGACGAGATAAGGCGTGCGCCAGGAAGCAAAGGCGGCAATTTCATGAATGCTGATCGACGGGAGACTGTTTACGTTGTAAATAATAAAATAAAAAGAAATAGCTGCTGTTGGCAACACTGAGCTTACATATACAAAAAATGACCGCTACATTTAGCGGGATTGGCATGAGGCCAATTGGCAACACTGTGCACCGGATTTTTTTTTTTCCCGCATAATTATCGCACTCCTAACTTTGCATTGACTTTTCCGAAAAAAAAGTGCGAGGATTATGCGAGTAAATACGGTAATGCACCATGCCTAGTGCAGCGTGCACCGTGTGAACATCGACCAGTTTGTCATCTCGCCTCTTTCGTAACGGAGTAAAAATAAATGATGGAACATCCTGGTTTTGTGTCGCCTGGATGCCTGTTGCAAGCTATTCCTGTTGATTGCTGCTCCATTGCAACAGGAAACACTTAAAAACCCGACCTGTGAAGTGGCCCGCTAGTTTCTTTCTTTCTTTCTTTCTTTCTTTTTAACGTTCGCGATCTTCTCATGCCGTGTGCACAAGAATCCCCCCCCCTGTTTTATGTGTCTTACACAGGCGCTCAGAAGCCTGGAGCGCATTCTTCGACTCATGGGCCAGCGCCACGTGACGGCGCTGCGCATGAAGCTGATGGCCACGCTGAAGCTGGCACTGCGGCTGACTCATGGGGAGTTCCCATCTATCAACACCAGCGTATGGAGCACATTTGTCCACAAGTACGTGGTCCTGGAGTGTAGAGTACGTTTAGTGCTTTATTCGCACGCCAGTAAAACCAGCCTAACAGCAAAGAGTAGGGAAGGAGTGCGGAGTATGTTTCGTGCTTTGTTCGCACACCGCAACGTTTTTATGGTGCAAGGTTTGTTTCGCATTCAACAGGTGGCGCACGCAAGCGCGCAGTTTTTAAGTTGCAAGCCATGGCATTCGCGCTTACGTCTCCGGCTACTGTGGAGATTTATTTTTGTTGGAATGCGTTTTTAGCATTTCTGCACGTACTGTAGCGCGATATCAAATCACCGCGATCGCCTACGGCAGCGGCAACCATGCTGAGATAAAAACATATTCCCGCTGCATCTTTTAATTCAAAGTGACAAAAAAGTAAATTCTTAACAAGAAAAGTGGCGGGAGGGTTCATTACGTGAGTAAATACGGTAATCGCCCGTGAAATGAACTTAGGGTACTGCAAGTGTTTGGCTGACCGATCTGTTCGTTCGTCTCGAGCCACCGTTGATATTCCGTAAAGTGTGCGTTGCTCTGCCCTTGTTATGTTTGAGCCAGGTGGAGTGCACGAGGCAACGACGACTACTGGACACGGCTGCCGGGAAGAGTGTTTATTTCATGCTAGGTTTCGTGCCGCCAGAGGGAAAATATGAGAGGGCTGTGATCGCCAGACAAGGTGAAGTGAAGGCGCCATCCTGAACCGTGCCAGCCACAAGCCGGGATACTGCGCTTGGTATTCAATATGGTGCTTGTTGCTTCAAAAGCGGCTTTGCTGCAGCCCTCCATTGCTCGCAGCTGGCTCGATGGAGTCTGGGACGCCGGAGTAGGGGGCACACTGGTCACTCTAGCATCGAAACGCGTTTCTTATTCCGTCGGTGAAAAATGATAAAAGTCCGAGCGATCCTCCTTGGCCAGAGAAACGTTGCTGTTGTCAGCGATGGCTTGAAGAGGTAAAAGCTACCAATGCCAGCGTTTACGCTCTAGACCGCACTGGGGCTTCGCTCCTAATTTGTGACTCAATGGCTACGTCACAAAAAAATGAAAGGGAAGAGGTGAGAGAAAGGCCAGCTTTGTTTACCGATTTATCAGCAAATAACGCGTTGTTTCTCGTCGAACGAAAGTCTAGAGAGCTACGAAACGTATGCTTTTTCAGTTGAAACAAAATTTCATTCGGCCTTAAGTGTCCCTTTAAACCCCACAAGTCGAAATGGGTAGCCGCCGGGAGGACTGATGCTAACCCCTTGGGTTTCAGCCTGGAGCCAGCATCTACGGGGCCGATGCTGAGCCAGATCACTGCCACGCTGCTGCCACTGCTCAAGCTGGACCCCGAAGGGGCAAAGAGCATATTCACCTTTCTCTTCGTGGACAACAGGTGGGTCCTCGCTACCCTCCCTTTGGGGATTTGCCTGGCCATTACGTTGGCAAATGAAATCTTTGGCGACCTACGGGGTACTCAGAAGCCAACTTCATTAAGGAGGAGTGTCACAGCTAGTGTGTGTTTAGTTTTCATTGATTTAAGTTTCCCACCAAAGCCACGTTCCCAGATTGCCTTGCCAAGGCAGGTCATGGTTAGAGCCCCTTCCTTTTTGCGGTGGAACATGTCAAATTCTGCGATTCTAGATAGGGGAATCTGCAAAATTCCGCTACAACATTGAAACGGCATAAGGTGCATGCAACAGTTTATTTATTAGACACTTCGGACTCCTAACATGCTAGATTTTATTTACAACTGAAGGAAGCTGTTGTGAGTCTGGTGATGCTTTGTGCTTTCTTCACCAAGAGAATGGCGCTTGTGAGGCACGATGTCACCATAGCGACTGAATGACCGACAAGTATTTAAAGGGCAATGGAAGAAAGTGTTGGTGTCAGGTGTTTCATCCCAGCCCAGAAAGCCAGGACATCAAAATCTTCCCCTGGCTTTTCTTGTTTAGAAAGAAATTGTGCCAAGTCCCTGCCACTAGACTTGAGGTCTTGGGCAGACTTCAGGTACACTTGCCATTCAGCAGCTAGGACGAACAGCCCCAAACTCTGATCTCTTCTCTGAGAGACACCCAGCTTGCTGGGGATCCAAGCACCTCACACTCTTGAAGAACTTCCAAGTGTCAGAGTTCTCTAAGTATACTAGTGCCTTGCTAGCCGCTTTACTCATTGCACCCTTCATTTGTTTGCAATCTGACGTGCCTTGTCGTGTGCAATGTTCTCTTTCTGTGGCTATGGCTAAGCCCCTTGATTTGGGTGGAGGCTGTGCCACCTAGCCACTTTTAATATTTGATAAGGTAGGAATACGCAGATGCAAATTTAAATTTTCAACAGTAAAAACGTCTCAAACAATAGAAACCATTTTGCTATTACTCTTCCGCCATATTTCACCGAATATATCGTTCTGGGGACGTAGCGCCACACTTTGAACGTTTTTTTTTTTTTTTTTTAATTCCGTGAAAACACTTTAATTCCGCGATTTTTCGCGGAATTGCGGAAAGCGAGGGGCTCTAGTCATGGTGCTTCTATCATTGCATATTGGGGTGGGACGTTAACCACAAGGAAGGAATGGAGGAAGGGCTTTGCACACCATGGTCCAGGAAAGGGATGACAATGATGAAATGCACTGCAGAAAGACCAACTGTAAACATGCCTAAGGGAAAGGATGATGATGATGATGAAATATGTTTCCGACACTGCTTGGACGCCAACTTTAAGCACACTACAGGAAAGTGATGGTGATCATGAAATACACTGAGAAAAGCCAACTTTAAACACAGGAAGGCGGTGATGATAATGAAATACATTCTCTAAGCAGGGTTGGACTTTGGCTGAGTTGAAGTGAATCAGTTGAACGTTCAAAATCTACTCTCACAAAGTCCAAAGCCAGATTTGAAGTGGACTTTGGCCTTGGACTTTGGGAGAATGAATTTTGAACTTTGGCTTTGACTCAGTTTGCATGGGAGAAAGCTTCACGTTTTAACTGTCCTTCTGTAAGCAATGGGTGCTTTGATTTTTCCCTTTTGTGTGCCTGTATTTCTCTGTCTTTTCCAGGGAACACTATGCCAGCTTCTTTCATGACCTCCATTTCATCTCGGAGCTTCCAGAACTGAAGCACGTTCAAGAAGCTGTGGCGACACCAGAGAGCCAAGTGTAAAATCCTTGTTACAGATTTGGCAGATATTTCTAGTATTGCGCCCTATTTCTTTCTATTCACAGTCAGAAATAATATTTTCCTAAACAGGGGTGAGACAGCTGCGCATATCGCGCAGTTTTGATACAAATTTGTTTTCCTGCGCCAGGCTGCTCCAAAAGCTTGAAAATTGCAAAAATTGTGCCAAACTGCTCCAAAACAGTCTGAGAGTCGAGGATTTTTGGCTCCCGTGGCAGTATTTAGTGGGGAAAAAGGCTTACTGACGGCATAATTTTCCTGCACCCTCAAAGTGATGCTGTTTGTAAAGGTTTAACTGATTGATCATTCAATACAAAGCCCGCATAAAATTGTCCCCCGAAACAGCTTTTCCAAAAGTCACAATATCGGGTTGCACATGTTATATTCTGTGCGTTTTTAAAGTTTTCCCATCGAAAATCAATGCAAAGTTTTGTAGAAAAAACACTAATGTTTACTGAGACGGTAAACTGCTTGTTCAAGGTGATGAAAAAACGGCAATTTTCGGAGCGCTGTATCTCCGGAACGAAATTACTGGGCGCCGCCATTTTGGTGTGGTGAAGATTGGGAAACATGGCTGCTGAGTGAAGCACTTGCTCGTGGTTCAGGCTAGTTCACTCTAGTTCAGGCAGAGCGCTCTTTGCAGATTTAGCGTGCTTTTTTCGTTATGGGGGAGGCTAGGTTTACATTTTTTCGTATGATCTGTTGGGGGAAGTTGTGCGACTCGAAAGACTGTGTTCGTCAAAAACAACGTGGTGCCTGCGAATTTGCCGTGTTACGGCATTGAGTGTGAGGTGCGGTGCGTGCTTGAAGTGAAATTTAGGACTGATTGCGATGTTATAAAATGCTGAGTTATTGCTTTCTTTGAAAGCAACCTTGCGAGCGGCGGGAATGGTACAGTCGACACTGCAGAAGGGGCGGCGCAGGCTACATTGCTGCAAAATGTTCAAGCAGTGTACGATAGCGTGACGGGCTATTTATTATTGCATGCTAGAAACAGGTTAATCTATCTGAAGTGAAATTTAATGCCAAAAGACAGGTGGCTAAACATACCAACGGTACTCAAATTACGATCGTAGTGAACGTGCACCTTGGGGATTGAAGTGGGAAAGCTCGTGGGGTGCGACGACTCACCTCGCTTTGCGCAACTTTTTCCGTGGCTCTACACTTGTGCATAATGCTGAGTCTTCTGATACAAAAATTATAATTTCGGCATTCGCATGACACTAAAAATGCCTTATGGTTGCTTAGTTTCTCATTTCGACATTTTAAATGGCACTCCACACTATCTAAGCTTAAGAATGTAAACATGGCTTGTAAAAAGGTAGTGCAGTTAGTACATTGTGATACCCTAATAGAAAAAAAACTTTTTTCAAAGGCTGTTTCAGTGTTATGTACGTCCAAAATCATTTAAAAAGTGCACTTTTCCCCCCGAGTTGCCAAAAATTTGATTTTTTAGTCTCCCAAAATGACGTATTTAATGTCATTAACTGCTCCAAATCAAGACTCTTCTGCTCCAAAATCGAGATTTCGCTGCTCCATAAACTGCTCCCAAATCTGATTCAGCTGTCTCACCCCTGCCTAAACAACCTCTTATTGTTTTTAGTGTATATTTCGCAGCGCTCTTGTACATGCTGTTAAACTCTGTGCTTGTGTGGCATGGGCCAGAATTCGGCAGCATTGTTAAAAATGTAATACCTGTGCCACATGGGCATTTGAAAGGCCTTTAAACCAAATGTCACTCTTCTCTAATGCCACTACTGAGCTGCTACGCAATGTTTTTCAAAGTCGTTGGGTTGAAACGCTATTGAAGTCAAAGGAGCATGGTAAACTACTCTGAAATGACTGGAATGCAAGGGCATGTGATGCCACTGCACTTAGACAAATTTTGGGGTGTAGCAAAAAAACATTTGTTGTCATGCAAAGAGAGTTATCTTTGGGAAACTTTAGCTTACGAGGAAAAGGGAGTGTTAAATGATCTTTCTTGTTCTCTTCTTCAGTGTCTATTAAAGTGTTTTGTTCTGCCTTGCGTGCAGGGAGAAAAGCCTGAGCAGAATCTTGGGACACTGCTTGCACGGAATTGCACATGAAAACCTGGACGTCCGTTTTCTGGCCTTGAGCAAGCTCAAGAAAGTGCTGGCGGCAAACCAGGTACGTACTCCAGCTTTTGTCATCGTTTATCCCTTTGTTTGTGAGATCATAAGAGATTTTTCTCAAGAAACTTCAAGGCGTCTAAAGAAAAGGTGCTGTTAGGCACAGTTTACTGGAGGCAAGTGAAAGTGGATTGCTGTCAAACCAACAATGCAGTTAAACTGTCGCGTGTGTAAGTTTCTATGACCTCACAGGCAGAATTATACAATTACTCGACTGCTGACAGCCTTGGACAAATGCAAACCTTTATTACTGCATTGATGTGCCAAGTACTGTATATATAGCATTCGTGCAAGGGCTGTGTCTTTGTCACGGGGATTAAATATTTACAATTGGGTAAGACTCAGTTGAGGCACTGTCAATTCACTACGAGCTAAGCACTTAGGTTTGCGATGCTATCATATACAGCGGAACCCCGATTATATGACCCCCGGTTTTACAATGACCAGCTTCTTACAACAGATCACCGTGTTCCCAGCAAACTCCCTGTAGAAACAATATTAAAAAGCCCTACACAACGCTTGGGTGCACGTGATCCGCTTCATACGGCAAACCCTGGCGGGGATAAACCAGCATTTTTTTACCTTTTACGCCGGCAAGTTTGCTGAAGTGACATGTTACTTGAGGCTGTTTGTTCAAGTAGTGGCTGTGCCCCTTAAGAGTGAAAAATTCAACCCGAACTGCATCTCTTGCTCCTTCAGAATGAATTGGCGGAACACTTGCTCACACGAGAGTCACTGGATCCGTTGGTCTCCAAACTAATCGTTCAGGTGAGTGCGTCGTGCTTGCAGCGGGAATTCCAGTGCACACTAAACAAATTTCACTTAGGAAACCTTTTGTGCCCATTTTCATGCTTGTCTGTGGATTCAGGAGAGGGATGTGGGTGTTTGCATGTGCCACATGTACATCTGCCACCTGTTGGTGTATTCTGTGCTTTTACTGATTCCTTCGAGAGAGAAATTACTAGCCCTGCTTCTTTTCTTTCGTTTCTCTCTTGCATCACAATGCAGCTTCTTAGTGGGTGTCGGGAGGCTGACTCCAAGGTTCATGTCCTTCTGGCTGAATGCTTTGGAGAACTGGGAGCCATCGATCCTGGCAGGTGAGCCTTACTGGATGCCTTAGTTAAGGAACATGAAAAACTGAATGTGTTTTTGTTCTCGTTGCAGCTAGAACCTTTTGCAGCTCTTGGCTTTTGTAGTGTGACAAATGGTGCTCTACCTTTTTAAATACAATAGGTAGTACTGGCATTCCTCCCCCTTGTTTCCCTTCTATCGTTCTGTGACCCAAAGGAGCATGTCACGCTGCGTGAAAGTCATTCAAACAGAAAAGGTGCTACCACCTAGGAGAACGTATAAATATCAGTTCCAATCTCCAGCATGGTGACCGACAGCCAGGCGGATCGTACAAAAACAATTGCAGGAAATAGGAAATTGCTCTTCTGTCCACCCTCAGAAACCTTTGAATGTACTTTTACCACAATGCCGAATATCTCTCTGAAATTGAAATTGAAACAAATGTTACGACCAACAGTTGTAGGGAGGGAACTTGACTGATAGTATCTTAGAGCTGAAATTTGTGCCTTTTAAAAAAATGTGCTCAGATAAGTTTCCACGTACATTAATTTAACATTTACATGTGCCAGTAGTGCTGTTTCTTTGGAGAAAAATGCTCAGACACGACTTACCAACCCTCTTTCACCATGCACGAACTGTGATGTCACAGAATTGTAGTGCGGGAAGTGTGTGGGATGGTGATACCTGTTTTCACACTTTGGGCACTTTCTGTGTTACTAAGCAGCTGTGGCTGCTGATGCTAGTGGTAGAGTCGAACCCGGCTATATGGAACCTATTTACATCGAATTATCCTTTATATCAAACGCGTGTTAAGGACATATTAGTAGAAATTAAGAAGAAGAAATGGACGTGGGCAGGGCATGTAATGCGAAGGCAAGATACAGAGTGGATCCCTAGATAAGGCAAGCGTGGCAGAGGGCGGCAGAAAGTTAGATGGGCAGATGAGATCAAGAAGTTTGCGGGGATAAATTGGTCGCAGTTAGCACAGGACCGGGGTAATTGGAGATTAATGGGAGAGGCCTTTGCCCTGCAGTGATGATGATGATGATCCTTTATATCAAACTATTTCTGGACATGGTACATTTACAATGAGACAATTACTGGACCTGGTCCATTAATAATGAGACTATATAGCAAAAAGTATGCTTAAATCGAACAAAAATACCAGCGACAACGATATACTGAATGCTAAATGCTGCAAAAGTGCCCTCCACCCCCCTGCCCCCCAAGTTGGAAGTTGACTTTCCCTCGGAGCGGATGGGACATTCTGCCGGAACACCCCTCAAAGTGGTTTAGCCCGGCCGCTCAGGGGCAGCGGGCGGCTCTTTCCCCTCCTTCACCTCACTGTCCCTATCGTGACTGCACCATCGCGCCATGTAGGGCAAGCCGTCCCCTTGCAAAAAATGGTCCCGACCCACCCGCTATGCCTTTTTGTTTGTTTGTTGTGTTTGCGTTGTTCGCACTCTTTGTGGGCTTGTGTGGTAGTGCAGCTATGGTGGCTACTGGTGTCACTAAATAAAGGCTTATTTAGCGGTTCTAGCTAGCGCGAAGCGGCCAGATTTCGTGAAGCTGGCAGTCGTAAATCGAGTCGAACTTGGTGAGAAGTCGGACGTCCCCGTCAGGCATGAGATTCCCGAGAACACCTTGTTGAGGTAGGCTCTGGGTAGATTTTACTAAAGAAACTGCCCAAAATTGCTTCAAATCTGCCAGCTTGTGCATGCCGCTGATGACTGAAATTCATGAGGAGTGCAACGAAGCCACCGCCGGCGTTGCCGAAGCATGGAGCGAGCTGTCGGAATTTCCGGACTCCGTTGCCGTATCAACGGTCGGCGATTTTTTGAATGTGGATTATGGTGTCACGACCATGGGAGAGTGTGGAAGATTACATTGCCGACTGTATCTAGAGCAAATGGAGGTGGGCACAACAAGGAAAGCAACAATGATCCTTTGCACAGAACCTCCAAAGTGATTGTTGTACTTGCACTAATCCGGCGCTTCTTCGTAAATGTGAACGATTGCGACCTCAGCTGCGCCGACCCTTTATACAACGTGGAGAAGTGCGTACTGTCTCGAAAAGCGAGGCTTTTCAAGCAGAAGATACAGGACTATTTTGCGCAAAAGTAAGGCAATGTCATTAGTAAAGTGTTTTTTACGAATGGTACGTGCTTTTATGACGCCCAATTCCTTATCTTGCTCATATTTAATTATCCCCTATTTCAAACTTATAGGTGTGTGTGTGTGCGCATGTGTGTGTGTGTTCGATATGACCAGGCTTGACGGTATGTATATCTGTATATGCAGGACCACAGCCTTCCAATAGAGGCCAGCTTGTTTCTATACTTTAAGCTCAGCTCCAATGATTCCTTGAAAGGACTGCACTGTGTTTTTTTGCTGTGACTGTAAACATCCACTGAGTGTGTCAGTCAGTTCTTTCAATATTGTGTCCTTTACTGGATCTGTTCAGTTTTTCACAGCTTAGCTTGTTGTTTGGTATCCTATAATAGAAAATCGGTGTCCATGGGCATGGCAAGAAGTTTGAAATCTTGAGTGTTTCTGTTCCTCCGAACCGTGTAATTTGAGCATAACTGACTGGTGTGATGTACATAAGAGCCTCGCTCTCGTGCGTATTATGTGTGCCCTTCCCCAACACGCATCGCTGACGTACGAAGGCAGTGACATCTTTTCACGGTTTTAGGAATATAAAACAAGCACGTGTGAATTGAGGATATTCATCTCGCCTGCTGCATGCCAGTGCAAGTTTGTTCAGTGCAGTTCCAATTGCCAACTGTGTGCCAATGTTGAGGACAGGAGCATGTGCTTTGCAGGTTGGAACTGAAACACTTGGCCACGGAGAAATCGGTGGCTGTCCACTCTGGGGTCAATGACGAGGGCTTCGCCCTTGACTTGCTGCAGCGACTCTGCCGATCCTACCTGGCAGCTGAGGACAGCAGAGTCCAGGTGGGCCGATGCGGTGAATAACTCTGTTGAGCGCCAAGCTAAGTGCATTCACGTGTGAACGAGTCGTTGTTTGAGATTCACACGGGAGTCCAGTCCTTGCCTCTGGAAATTTTGACAACTCATCCCCACTGTGTAACAGTGGATGTAGACCACTTACAGGGACCGGGCACCTTTGCCCTCCCCCCCAGCACCCCCCAACTTTGTCTTTCGCTTGCGCACGACTCTGTTTCGTCATCAACTGCCAAAGGCCAGCGCCGCAGCATTCCTGGATCGGCTGCACACACCGGTTTTGTAGGAGCATTTAGCTGCAGTATAGTCCTCGATACGCCAAACTGCATGCAGGCATGAAAAAATTTGCATGAAGGTACGGAGTTGCACTTCCAGCTTGACTTCGAGCTTGACGCATTGAGCGCCGTCTTCTATTTGTAGTTACTAAGTATGGGCGTAAATTACACACATGGCATGCCTCGTAAAGGTCGCCTCTACTTTCAAGATTTACCTATCTGAAAAAAGTCCTTGTGGTTATCTACGCTTTGCAAGCCTCACGACAGCAGAACGACAGAAAGCCATGCACAACTACGCTGCGCTGACCGCCAACGGCATTCCACTGATGAGCGGTTCGCCGTGGGCGGCGCTGTTCGATGAAGCGACGGTGGTGCCGTACAACGGCCGCCCAGTCCCTATAACGTATGTCGCGCGAGCTGCGAAAATCCGCACTATAAGTGGTACTGCACTATATAAACAAAACGTGCGAATCCAACCATATAGCAGCCTACTGTCCAATGATTCTTTGTTTATCGTCACTCAAATGCCGCTCAAAAACACCGGCACGGTCTTTATTTCGTCCTCTTTTTTTTTTCCCACATTAGGTGCTGCTGCACGATTTTACAAACCACAAGTGTGGTTTTAATGAACTTACTTTGTGTTTGCATTTTGAGGGAGCATGCCTCCGTTTCTTAGCATATAGGTGGTATTCATTGAAAAGTTTAGCTGTCAGTTCTTCACTTGGCAACACTGGAAGAAACTGCCACAAACATGGCTAATGCACCACGGACATGGTGCGGATTGTGCCACTGCGCCTGCATGCCAAAGAAGAAAAAAAACACCGATGTGCGTCATCTGCTTCGTTTCAACCCGATTCTCAATGGTGGTGTGAACAGAGATGTTATTAATCGCCCTCACATTGGACTCGAGGCATTACTTTTTCCTCGTACAGCACCAGACTGGAACTGCCTTCCCAGTGAAATCGCAACCATTATCTGCTCATCATCCTTCATAGGAAACATCAATAAGTTTCTCTTGTTAAATCCCTCTCGGGTCTCTAAGGAAATAAAATGAAAATGAAAATTACTTCGCCTTTGGTGGGGTAGAGTTTGGAACGTCCGACACAAATCTTGTGCTTAGCTCGGACAAGTACCGCCATCTCGCGGAGTCCAACGTAACCAGTGACGGCGCACTCACACGGTTGCCTGTGTGCGTTCCTCACCAGTGAATACAAGCTATAGCAGAGCAGATGCTTCAGGGAGGGAAGAAGCGCGGCTTATGCCAGCAAGACTACGTGATAAAAACTCGGCACTCTCTTATCAGCACAGCAACTAGGTGGTGGAAACCTGTGCGTTGTGGCTTGCTATCTCCAGATGTTGGGAAAGGAAAAAAGCGGTTGCTTATCGGAACAACATCCTAATAGAAACAACTTACCATATCTTAACTTACCACGCGCGTGCGTGAGGGCTCACTATCTTCAGAAGTACGCCGAGAGCAAGGGACGCTGTTACCATGCGAATGCCAACGGAACACACGAACTACGGATGCCTGTTTTTTTTTTTTTCTTTTCTGTGTGGAAGTTAGAGGAGAGCAGGGAGCGTGCATTGTATCTGATGACTGCTTCCATATTTCTTTTCTTTTTTGCGGCCCCAAAACGATGCCCCAGCTGCACCAGTTAATTGACGGACTGGCCGTAAAACCGCACTATAAATGGTATTGTGCTTCCAACAACCACATTTTAAAGCAGTACACGTATGCATTGAATTGTATGCAAGGCAAACCGGTGGTCACAAAGACTCGCGTTTAACTGGTCCTGCACTAGAAGTGGTTACGATGTAAATGGTCTACACTGTAAATAGAAACAAGTATGTGCTTCCAGGACTGTTCATCATACGCCATTCAAGAAATTCTGAAGATTTACAAGTGCAATGACCAGAAGTCGCCGTTGGGACAAAATTTGTGGTCCAATTTCTCGCCGGAAATGCAGGAGTTCTTCACTCCTATGCTTAGTTCCAGGTGAGTCCTCGAGGCTTTTTTCTCCCTGGTTATTTTTCAAATGATGCTCATAAGCAGTGTGAAATGGGTGTGTTCGCTGCTTGTTCTATTCAACCCACTCATTTCAGATATGTCCTGTCAAACACGCCAGTGGACTATCCACACCCGTTGTTTGGCAGCACGTATGGGCAGAACTTCCGCGATTGGCTGGCAAACTGGACGGTGGACCTTCTGAACAAGGTTCGACGCTCGACTTCCCAGGCTCCATTCAATTCCACAATGTTCTGTCGAGTCACAGAATCAAGGTTGTGCAATGATTGAACATTGAACTCCGTGTGCTGCAGGTGCAAGACGAGAAGGCCCTCAAGGTGTTCAGCGCCTGCTCGCTGGTCTTCAAGAACGACTCCAACCTCACTCTGTTCCTCTTGCCACGTGTCGTCGTGTACGCCCTGGCCAACACGGCCCAGGCCGGCAGTGAGCAGGTGGGTGCTAATGGATCTGGCCAAGTTATCCTGAATCGCAGTGTTGTAAACCACCATCACAAAATGTAAAAAATGCCAAGGTTTCTGCAAAAAATTTTCTTTGGGAAGAAAAGTTGTGAGGCTGAAAAAGGTTTCAAAAAAAAATTTGTTTTTTAGCTTTCGCAACTGTGGAACTGTGATTGCAAGTGCGTCATTATGCGAGTGCTGAGGAATTGCGGTTTTCTTAGGCACTCCGACTTTTTTTGGTGTTTTTATTTTGAGCACTACAAAAGGTTTTGTGTTTGAGAAATTTTTGGGAAAACTTCCTGCATTTTGGGGCGGTCAGCAACATTATGGTTAAAAAAACACAGCAAGATTCGTGAATGAAAAGGTTTTTGTTGAAAATTTAAAATAGTTCGAGGTTTTCTCACTGCTGAGAAAAAAATGACCCATTTTGTTGCTGGAGATCTTACAAATTTTTTTACTTTTTAGGGGTGGTCCAGGTTACATGATGCACCCTGAATTGCGTATGTGTAAAGAAAGCTTTGGATCACAAGCACACATGCAGGCATCCACACATGTGCCAAAGTGAAAATTTATTTAGTAAACGCATAACTTCATTGCATTTCTTTTTTTGTTGTTGTTGTTGTTGTTGTTGTTGTTGTTGTTGTTGTTGTTGTTGTTTAACGTGTATGCATGTGAGCGAGAAATCAAGTGCACAACTTCAGGAACTTATTCTCTCTTCTCAGTCCAAGCGTTTTCAGAGCAAAAATTCTACCGCACTACATATTTCAAGGTCATTCATCATGTTGCGAGTGACCTTCAGTTACTTGCGCCTTTCCTTCTTATCGGTTAGCTTACTTGGAGTCTTGCCGTGTGGTACCACGTGATTAGGCTGATTTACCGGCACTGTGTGCCTCAATCTCACCATCAATGGCGCATCGGCTGCGCTGTCTGTGGGCGTCCTTACCTGCAAGCAAAAGGGTGAATCTAATCGTTCAGTGGATATGGCTAGACAGCAAGCTGCAAAATTTCAAGCAAGGGCAAGCATTCACAAAACGCTGAGTGCAGAGCCTTCGCTTTTGCCCGTGGTAACTAGGTTTAGAAGTGTGAAACTTGGGCCATTTTTTATTTTTCCTTTGATCCTTGGCTGCCACACTGAATAGGTATGTTTGTAAGGCCACTCACTGAATTTGAACTGGTAGTGTTCAAGCAGTGCTATGAGCTTTTCCCTGGTTGCTTGCCTGCAGGTGATGGCTGAAGTGCTGGCGGTTTTGCACCACTGTGAGCAGACCGACGATGCCTCTGGGCTGCTGCACCTCTGCTCCCAGACCATCTTCTCCATCCTCGATTACCTTGCCGTGCGAGCCAAGATGTTTCGCAACACGTCGTCACCAAGCACATCAGCGTCAGCGTCAGGCAGGTCCCTCTACACTGCTTTTAACCATGCCGTCTAGGGCATTCCGATAATGCGGAACTGGGTCCTTTGATCTTTCAATCTTTGTCTGGGCAAAGGCAGACATCAACTCTGTGTGAGCTGTCGTAATAGTACCACCTGGACGATTGCAGCGGGTTAAATGTCAGTTGCCTTTGGTGTTACACGTTGAAAACTGCGGCAGATGGTGCCATCAACAGGCTCACTGCACGTTACATGTTCGATTCATTTGTACGACTAAATGTGAGGTAGACAAAAGAAAATGTAGCTATTTTGTCGAGAACAAGCATTACTGTGCCTAGCACCAGCTTGTACAATGGCTCCAAGCACGTAGATGGGAAAAATGTAGCCAAAATCCATCTCTTGGTTTCAGTCACTGGGCCTTCTGCTTTTCTGTTTCCCACTGTACCAAAGAGGGTGATTGCTATGGGGTAACCTTGTGGGCTTTTGTTGAATGTAGCAAAAGAAAACGCGACAAAAGAAACGGGTTGGGCAGTACAGTAACCCTACCTTACTGCGTCCGTGTGTACTGCTATCGTGCAGAGAGGCCCGTGCTGAGCCCCGAGGAGGCGTCTTTCGTGGCCCGCATCCCCCAGGACCTGTTGGCAAGGGTGTCCTTCAACTGCCAGGCCTACACCCGGGCCCTCTTCCACCTCGAGGCCTACCTGCACAGCCACCCCAACTGCCTGCAGGACAACCTGCACTTCTTGCAGGCAAGGGGACTCTTAGCGCCTTGTGCGATCTCCCCCGCTGCTTGTACTTTATACCCTGCTGCATTGTGCTCTGTGGTGGGGACAGCTGCACAGACCTCCCAGGCTTCGTTTGAGTTTGTTTTTCTTGTCGGTTCCTCCACTGATCTGTGAGTGTGCCAAAGGGGGAGTACAGTTGTTTCAGTTGTACTGTAGTGCTGCGAAATTCACCACTTGCTGCTTCTAGGTGCTTTATAGGCACGAAATTGCAAGCATGCATGTGAATACAAACTTTAGCGTGCAGCACTTAAGCGCCCGCTCCTGTGGTTCCGTGGCGCCGTCATAGCCCATTGTAACTGAATGAACGAAGGGGGAACCAACGACAGACGAGATACAACAAGCAGGAAAACGGAGAATGAAAGTATGGCAAAAGTGTGAGGGGGAGGGTGATATACCAAGGCAGCGCAAGATGCTTCCCAGCAGCGACGCGCTACGAGGTAATCATGAGAACAAAGAGGCCACTGTAGCAGTGCAGAAGCAGTAGGCCTACTGAACCATAAAGCTGTCCGTTGGTCATTCCAGAAAATCTACATAGCGCTCGACGAGCCGGATGGAGTCGCAGGGGTGGCCGCTGTCCGTGACAGCCCGCCCTCCTTGGAGGACCAGATTGTGGAGCACCAGGCCATGGGTGAGTGGGCATTCTTTCTTTGCACACCCCTGTTCAGAAACCGCAAGAGATGCTGTGGGGGGTTAGCTTGCACTACATTTTTAGTAGCTTACACACTGACACAGAATGTCGTTGGGCAGAGTCATACCTATCTTGGCATTTGCACCTACAGTTTAATCCCGCTACAACGAAGTCCGCTTCAACGAAATTTCCGCTTCAACAAAATATTTCCAATTCCCCGTCAGCTAGCCATAGATGTCAATGCAAAAAAGTCCTCGCCACAACGAACCATTTGTCTGGCTTGCTTTCGCTTCAACGAAATTTTCACTGACTGGGGCTTGATTTGAACAATTATTTTACAATCATATCAGCATAATGCTGGCTATCTGTAACTTTTTATACATTCAAGGCCCTCAGTTTCTCTGAACACGTGCGCTGCGCACCCACACTACTGCCCGTAAATGAAAACAAACTACCTAATAGATGGACGCCATTGTTTGCTGGTGATAACCAGATAACGATGTGGCTCTCCGTTTTTACATGAGGCACAGGCCCGGTTCACCAAGCTGGAGCTACAGCCAATCCGTATCCTGTTGAAATCACGCGAATGTGCTCTGCTGGTGGCGCAGTGCCGTCACGTACGCGTTGTAAGCAGCTGTCATTGCAATTTTCCTTCTACAGCTCTTCAAAGTTTAACACAAAAATAATTGTTTCGTGTTTAGTCTTGAACCCGCGTCATCCTATCTTAGTTACGAGTGCGCGCTGGCGATAAATGCAAGCGTGCGCGGCTTGCCTGCCAAGGTCAGTTGCAGTCGCGCCTAGTCAGAAGGCAAGATAACGGCACCTCTCCTGCCTGCCGCAACGAGGGGGAGAGGGGGGGAGGCTGAACAGCTATCTGCAAGTAATCAGATCGATAGATATGCCTTGTTATGCAGCAATACGTTTTGCGACTGCATTTCTTCAACCCACCCCCGCACCTGTAACCGCTCTTTACGTGCAGGTAAATAATACGTTTGTTATCCAAACAAACATGGCACATTTGCGCATCAATCGTTTTTCTAAACACTGCATATGCTGCCAATAATGCGGAAATATACGAGGCTATTTTTCTTGCCCTCCCATAGTGTGTTAGGGCTGATTGGCCGATTTCACCTAAACGAATTTCCACTTCAACGAAATTTTGCACACGTCCCAGCAATTTCGTTGTAGTGGGATTAGACTGTATCACTTTGTCCTTGTCAGAGATATCGCATGAGAGAACAACTTAAGGGGGAAAAAATGATGGGATGAGGTGTGTTACCATGGAGGCAGGGTTGCTCAAAGTTTGGAGATGGGCTGCTCTGCGAAGGCAGCTTTCTAAAACCTGGGAAAAAGTGCCTCCGCTAAACCCAATAGTTTGTTGTCCTATGTTTCAGAGAGAGGGAGAGGGAGAGAGAGAGAGCTTTTATTTGAGCCACGGTTACTGAGGGTTGGTGGCGGCTGGGCAGAGACCAGCTGTGACTTCGGTAGCTCTGCGTGCCAGGTCCTCCTGAATCTCCTGGCTAAAGCCACCCAACATCTCTCTCCATAGCTCGCTGCTGGAGATTGGAAGGAAGGGGTCATAAGGGCAAGCCCACATGGAATGTTCCGGAGTGGCACATTGGCCGCATTGGGGACAGTTGGGAGACGGGAATGATGAGGGGTGGATGTGGTGTAGACGAGCTCTGCATGGGAAGGAGTCTGTTTGCAAGAGTCGCCAATAGCGGGTTTGGTGAGGTGTGAGGGAGGAATGGGCGGGGGAGAACGTACGACGAGAGAGTCGGTAGTGCTCCACGATGTCGTTGAACGTGATGAGGCGTTCTTTGGAGGAGCACGCGCCGTGTAGAGGGACGATGCTCACACCAGACCGGAGTGTGAGATTGTGGGTGATGGCATGGGCAAGTTCGTTTCCCGGCAGGCCAGTGTGAGCCGGGGCCCACACCAACTCCACCATCTTTTGAGGCGGGTTACTCTGGATGATGCAGAGGGCTTCAGAAGAGATGGTCCCCAGTACAAAATGCAGCAAAGCCAGCTTGGAGTCCGTGACTATCTTGGGCGTGGTCGGACGTTTTGTGAGGGCCAGTGCAATGGCTGCTGCCTTAGACCTTTTGCCTTCTTTGAGTTTACAGTTGTAGCAACCAGCCTTTCTGCACAGACATGAAAAAAAAGTAATTAAAATTGTGCTTGTGAGCCATGTTCCCACAAACTTGTGGTCGAGTCAATTTAAAAGTAGTACAGGTGGGTTAAAAAGTGTCAACTAGTGTACTACTAGCTTTCCCGGCTTGGCATGCATTAAAGAGGATCCGCTCAATTATGCTAGTGCCAGTGTTCTGGGTAAAAAGACAAGTTTTGCAAGCACTTCGAAGGAGTAATGGTTAGAAGGGCTGACTGTTTGGGTCTTCTCATTGCTGCCGCCCACACGTCCGTGCAGGGAAGCTGCAGGATGCCCTCGCCTGCTACGAGCGGGCACTGCGGCTGCCCACTTCACAGGCCAGCCACCACCAGGGGCTGCTGAGTTGCCTGCTCAGCCTGGACCAGCCCAGCACTGCACTCACGCACGCCTCGGGCCTGCTGGACGAGAGGTGCGCTTTCCCCCTCCCGTTGCACTCCACCTTTCCGTGCACTCCAGGATGTGTGCTTTGGAAATACCCGTGTGCCGCCAAGAGAGGAAATCTGTTGGATGTGTGATTGACGGCCAATGTGTATTTTTGTGCTGTCGGCCGATACAAGCCCCAACAGCGCAGGAGTTCATTTTTGTGCTTTAAAGAAGGGTGGAGGGAGAGGTCAGTTTGCTTGCAAATTTGAGACTGTCGCGCCCCCTCTGTGGCTTTGTCTGGCCTGCATTGTGGGCCCTTTCTGATAAAAGTGGCACACCTTTGCTGTTGTTCACTGTGATCACCTCCTTGCTGTCTATGTAACTGACTCATTTTGACACATTCACCCAAGGCACAGTTGGTGCAGTCATAGCTGCAGTTGTGCACTATGAACAGCTTTCACTGTAGCAATAGGCGACCGGTAACAAGTGCAAAGTCTCATGGGTACGTCGTCTGCTCCTGTCATTTCCGATTCGAGAGCCCTCCTGGCCTCCTGTATGCCAGCGGCTTTCACGCACGTGTGCATGTTGTTTATCTCTTTCTACCGAAAAGAAAAAAAAAGCTCATGTATTGTGCATTCAATTAATAACAGCAATTAAGGGCTTCTCTGAAAAATAAGCACTCTGTGACAAATAAACAATACGCACACACGTGCGGGAAAGTTGCGGCACACAGGAGGCCAGGAGAGCTCTCTAACAGGAAGTGGCAGGAGCAGAAAAGGTACCCATGAGCCTTTGCACTTTTTATTGGTCACCTATGACTTGCTTACTACCACTGCTCCTTTTCCTGTACCGTCAGGAAAGACTGGCTGGCGGACATAATCGACTACCAGGTGGAAGCTGCCTGGCGACTTTGCAGCTGGGACTCCCTGGAGAAGTTTCTGCAGACCCAGGTGGGCTGTGGGCTTGTTTCCTCATGGACGCCTTCTCATCGCTCTCTCCTCGTTCCCCCTCCTGAAGTGCACATTGCTGCTTTTTTTCTTTTTCTGGAACAGGACTCGATACCGCAGGACCCTGGAAACAGTTCGAGCTCGTGGGGAGTGGCCACAGGCCGATTGCTTCTGGCTGCTCACAATCTGGTCAGCCTCCGGCGCACTATTACCGCGCAGTATTTTCTTTTTGTTGAAGCACCATGACAGTATGTAGTTTGGCCACATGATACTAGTTCTTTCTGGTTGTTGTGTTGTACTACCTCAATTGTGTTTACTGTAAAAATTATTTTATGCCCTTTCTTTGCTGCTGTTCTAGCTATCTGTGTTTTGCTGCTTTTTTGCCCTCACCATCTTTGCTTTGTTTTTCCCTTATGTACTGTGCCAACATGTCTCAGTGAGCTAGTCTCCCCCCCCTTCATGTGTGTATGCATTTTCGTGTGCATGTGTTGCTAGGTGGTGCTTATTTAATTAAGCACTAAAAATTCTCCGACCAGCACTTCTTTTTAACACCTCCAGCTTGTTCTACTTTTGTTTTCAACTGGCTTTCTGCACACTTTCATCTCATTTCTTCTTCGTTCTCCTGTTGGCTGTATACTTTCACCAGGATGAGAAGGCCTTTTTCGAGAGCCTCGCCCAAGCTCGCAGCCACCAGACCAGCCCGCTTGCTGCTGCCGCCATGGAGCAGGAGGCCTACCAGAGGGGCTACCGCTACGTCTCCAGGTGGGTGCTGCCTCAGCCTCTTCCAGCCAGGGTGCCCACTCCCACTCTGGCTGCTTTTAAGTGGGGCCCAGGTTTTGGTGCCAGGAGCAGTAGGAACTTGTGCTTTTGACTTTGGGCTTGCGACTGCACGTTGGCCCATTTGGTGTGCTTCAATGGGTGTTTGCTGCTCCTACCAATGACTGATTATGTAGCGATGACCATGCCTACGAAACATGAGCGAGGGCTGTAGGGAAGCATCATTGGAGTCGCATGATGGCTTGCACCTTTATCTGTGGATAGTGCTATGTGCACCGGCAATGCTGCACAACTACATAAAGTAGTGTGCAGAGCGTACCTTCAATTGATTGTAGTGTGTGTTTTCTGCACAAAGGAACTGTATAAACTTTGAGATCAGTGATGTGCCAGCCTCAAGGTTTAGGGGTAATGAGTCCTAATGCTGCGGGCTACAACACGCTATGCATCTTGGTAAGTGCATGTTACTTACCAAGTCATATACACCTCGAGCTTCACGATGACTGTGCCTCCTGCCGCTGCTTCTCCGTGGCGTCTACGGGATGAACACTGGGTGGCTGATAAGGGTCATGCAATGTTTTAGTTCTCTTTCGCTTCTTTTTGCCTCTCCGCGCCCTTAACAATTTGCTATGGTCCTGTCTGTGAGTAGATAGTACGTTTGGGGCACCTCAAAAAACAGCTGCGGCTTGGTAGAATTGCTCGAAGGCCAACAAAAGCTGTCCGGGTACACGGTTCTGCACGTTTCCTGATTGCTCTTACGGGCGTCAGCAACAACAGCAGCATATCACCACTGTCACCTCCGAATACATGTTTAGACGTGATACTGGCACAGTGAGAGGTAGGTTTTGTCTTGCAGCGAGTCCAACGAATGCGGCTTCGTTTCGAATATATACGCCGTAGAAAAATCTGTCTCAGGGATGTGATTATGCCAATACCTGACAACCACTGTTGCCTTTTGAGGGAATGTAAGCCACACGAAAATGTTAAACATAGTGCAAGGCTCTGCATCATTAAATATATGCACACAATCAACAAAATTTAATAAAACCACGGACATTTAATGAATGGTCGGCAAGTCGGGAAGAAACAGATGGCCCGTGCGGGAATGAAAAAAACCCAGTGCATCTTGGGAAATGCTTAAGACGTTCGTTTAAACGTAAGCCAGGTGGGACTCCCCAGACCCAAACTGTATGCGAAATGCACTATTTCGCAGGACATTGGGGGAGGGAGGAGGACGCTTATAACTATCATTGTGGCCGAATGCGGAGCGAAATCAAGGAATGCACGTTTTAGTAATCGTACACACAAGATGCGCGTTCACTTTACTTTTGTTTTTCGAGTTGAGGAACACCTGATCATTCGTAGAACACATTTTTTGAGTACAGGGTAGGCATGCATACAGTTCACAAACAACAAAAGGTATCGTTTTAAGGCCATCTTATTTTAGTTTTGGCTAGTTTCTGCAGGATCACTGTGTCATATGGTGTTTAGTCGCATACGCGGCTTACTCTATAAGCCCGTCGCCGCAACTGCGGATGATATATGTAGCAGATGATGAAAGTTTGCGAGCGCTCACCTCAGAATAAGACGGCCCAGCCTTAAATTCTTCATCGCGTGCCAATCACCGGGTGTAATTTTGTACTATGCACCGTACTCCTTTCATAGAACGTTCAGGATACTTGTGCCAGATTGCTTGTCCATGAATAATATCCGAGGTATGATTCTGGCAAGCGTAACTGGGCAACTGTTAGGTATGAGAGCTCCGCTGGATTATGTGAGCACACAAAACCGATATACATCGTAGTGTATAGCCGTAGCATGACCACCTGAAAAAATGCTCTTTACGGAGACACTGTTTGTAAATTTTCTAGCAGTGGAATGACAGTCAGCTCCATGCATATGCCGGTTTCCCGACGCGGACCTGAGAGACCAAATGTACCACACTAAGACCGCGTCAGAAACATTTGCACTCTCGTAGATACACCACATTTGCAAACAGGCGGACTTCTTGACAAAAATATGTATTTCGAATGCGTACAAACGGTAAATCTCGGTCTCGAAGGTGCCCCAAAAGCAGCGGCAACAACGGGGGCCGGCCCAAGACTCCCGCGGCTGCTTTCCAAACGGGCCGCTAGGGGAATTTCAGTGGCGCCCCTTCAGGCAGCGCTCGAGGCGTATAGCCTGTTCTTGTTTGAGACATGTGACCCAGCAGTCCACGAATATCTGTCCTTTTGCAGTCACCTGTTGTCACACAACGTGGCTTTGCAAAACGTGACCCACGACCCCAGCGGTGCTTGCTCTTTTGCAGGCTGCACATCATGACGGAAGTGGAGAAAGGGTTTCAGCTGCTACTCAACATGGACTCTGACTGCAGTCGCGAGGAAAAACAGGCCACACTGAATTCACTGCTCGAAGTTTGGAAGGTCCGGGAGAGCCTTGTGCAGGTGAGTCGGCGCATGGTGGGACCACATTCGAGGGAGGGACTGGAGGCTGGAGAACACTGCTCTAACTGATGATAGCGTGGCTTTTCATGAATTCCATTAAGAAAAAGAACACGAACTGTACTGCCTAGGTAGCTCGGGCAGCAGAGTACGTGGGTGCGTGCAATGAGATGCAAGGAGCAACGCAAGCGGACGGCCCTTGTAATCGGTGTGTGTGGGTGTGCGTGCGCAGTGTTCACCGCTGTTGCTGGAACCCCTGTGGAACGTGCGGCGGGCATTGCTGAGCATAGCCAGGCACAAGCACGAGGACTTGGGGGACCTCCTCCAGACAGAGCTGGCCAAGTGCTGGCTTCAGAGCGCCAAGCTGGCCAGAAAGTGAGTGAGCCCCCTCGGCTGCACTGCCTGGCTGGGATCGGTAGATCTTCAGTCACTGCGTAATAAGTGTGGGGCAGCAGTAAGTGCCTCTCTTGAGAATTGAATTGAGAACTTCATTTGCACTCAAACTTCGCACGAAAGTCGCATTTCGTGGTCTGTTCTGTGTTACACGAGTCAGTGGCTGCATTTGCTTGGTTGCTTAGGGACAGAATGTGAATGAGCTTTGCACTTGAGAATTCCGGCAGCTATGACAGAACAATCGCTCCATATAGTGGCTGCGTAACATAACTTTCTTAAACGAAAGGCCGCCCCAAAATCAAAGTTTTTCGTATTAGCAAGAGTGGTACTTGTCACAGGGCCATTTGTCATGTAAAGGAATTGTTTTTTGCTTGATTGATATCCTAACAAACTTATTCCATCAGCCGAATCTTCAGAAATCCTTTGCCACATAAAGCAATTCTTCCCAAGCAATAGTGAGTGCATGGCTTTTATAGGGGTAATGCATCGATTTTTGTAAGAAGCACCACAGTCGTGAAGTGACCAATACTCTCTGAGAAACGTTGCTAGATGGGGGGACGTTACCTGCGGACAAGCCACATGCGTCATTGCTAAGTGCTGGAAAGATTCACAGGTTGTGTACATGCTTTTTAGCAGGGGTCAGCGCACCCTCCACTCTCCCATCTCGTCTCCTCATTCACTCCAGGAACGGCCACCTTCAGCAAGCCTACAGCTGCCTGCTGGAAACCGAGGGATGCGACCTGCCCGACATATTCCTGGAGAAGGCCAAGTGGCTCTGGGCCAAGGTTGGCAGCGGCTATGCGGCTTCTCTCTGACTGGGTGCCACATGCAGGCCATTGCTTCATCGTATCCTTTGCAGGGCGAGAGAGAGAAGGCCCTGTCGGAGCTTCACCGAGGCATTGAGCGCCACTTCCCCAACTGTGGTTCCGAGACTAGCAGCGACTCCTCCTCCACCCCCGAAGAACGTTTCACGTGTGCAAAGGTGGGCCTACGAAAAGCCAATCACCGAGGCCTTTTCACTGTAATTACATGCTGTGCGGCACACAGGCCGGTGTTACTGCCGAGAAATGCCACAAGAAACATCACATAATCGATGATGCATGTGGCCATAAACATGCTCAGTGTATTGGGTAGGTTGAGGCAGTTGGTAAAAATGAGGCATACTCATGTGTTGTGCCTATTTGAAACTTCTTTGTGGCCTGTTTTTCAGTTCCAGTTTTGTTGCTGAAAACATCTACAAACTATTTGCTTGTCCCCATTGTTTTGATGGGGCTGTTGTTTGAACCTGTCTTCTGCACACGTGGTGAATCAAGACTGGCCTTCGGCTGATTCAGATAGATTTTTTCAGGCATGGCCAGTAGGGGAGGAAAAGATGCTTAAAGGAGCCAAGGAGAGAAAATACAAATTTGTTTAATTTGAAAGAACTAGGATTCAGTATCTCACTCAGCTCCATTGCAGCCACAAAAGATGTTTTTTTAACGAAAAAAAGCCAAAAGTATTTAAAAACTTTCAAATTTTTTGCCACAGTGACGTGTTATGAGCAAGAATAACGTCACACGGGCCAACAATAAAGCATAATTTTTAGTGCGTTAACTGCACGTTATCCTTCAAGTGATGCGGTCGAATAGAACTACCTACAGGCCCCATTACAGACGTCCAGTCATGTGTCGTCGCGACAGGTCAGTTAGGCGGCCGCCAATCGCACAAACAAGGTTCTGTGACGTCATAGAAAAGTTGTGGGAAATTGGCTAGGGGGGTTGCGACTGCTTCACACGTTTTCTTTAATATCTCCGTTATTTGTTCGAAGATTGCGATGATATTGGTATCATTGTTATCGGGACTAAGCAGTCTTTCTAATAAACCCAACTTGTACTCATGGCTCCTTTAACATTGATCATTTAAAGGGGAACTGAAGCAGACCGGGGAGATGCGCTGGTTGGTGGAAGTGTGTGGTTGTAACGAGAGTGAAAGACTGACGTGGGCAAGGAAGCAAACAGTGCCAGCCCGGTTCCTGCTCTCTTTAATGTCAGTCTGTCATTTGCATATCAGTTTCAATGATTGGGTAGAAGGTGTTTAGGGGTGGCATTTGATTCCACTGCCCCCACCCTCCCAGGGTACATATCTGTGTGCGTTTACCAAACTTGAAGAACAGATGTTAGGTTCCCAGCATTATTTCGATTACTACGTTGCCATCGTTGTATACCATTTTCTTTGTCCCTAGCTCTCCATCTCTTTCTTTCGCTCACCTCTGCTAGCTCATAATGGGTTCCCAGCATATTCATGGGCATGCTTGTGTAATCACTGCATCACTTTTGTGCATTTGAGAGTTTGCCTGTGCACACGCTCGCCGTGCAGGCGCGGCTGCTGGTGGCGCGCTACAGCGAGGAGTCGGCGTCTGTGGAGAGCACGCGGCTGGCCCTGCTGTACAAGAGCGCTGCCCGGGCCTGCTCCAGCTGGGAGGACGGCCTCTTCTTCTTCGCCAAGTACTGCGACAACATGCTCAACCTCAACGACAAGCCCGAGAAGAAGGCGTGCGTGTACTACAGCTGTCGGGCACTCGGTTGTTGCACAGCCCTCTATGAGGGGATATGGCCTGTGCTGCATTCCAGCCTTACCCTCTCCCCTGTCCTCCTCCCCTCGATCCCAGGGACACGATGGTGCACGTGGTGCGTCACTACGGGGAGTCCCTGCGCTTTGGCTGCCAGCACATGTACCACTCGATGCCGCGCATGCTGTCCATCTGGTTCGACCTGGGCTCCCAGGTGGCCGAGATGGGCCGTGCCCGCCGGGTGCCCGCAGGACTGGAGAAGCTCGAGGGGTATCTGCGCACCATGACCGACAGGGTGCGTGCCGTCAGCTAGCGCGCGAGGTGCTAGTTACAAGCACAAGAAGAAAGTTACTCAATGTTGACTCCTTGCTCATTGCAAGTGGTGGCCCGTTTCTTCTTCTTCTTCTTCTTCTTCTTCTTCTTCTTCTTCTTCTTCTTCTTCTTCTTCTCCTCCTCCTCCTCCTCCTCCTCCTCCTCCTCTTCCTCTTCTTCTTCTTCTTCTTCTTCTTCTTCTTCTTCTTCTTCTTCTTCTTCTTGAGGGGGGGGGGACATTTCTTGGAAGATCACTGGTAAAGCTCGTTGCTTCAAGCGCAAACCTCTGCAATCTTGGCACATGCATTGTCATGCAACTTAATTTGGATTGGAAGATTGTCATGTGGCATGCAGTGATACGAATTTGTGTGGGGGCGGACAACTCGAGGCCATAGTAGTTCAGAGAAAATCTTGCAGGTCATATCATATCGAGTTGCGCTGGGTATACTCAGACGAATTGGAAGATCTTTGATATCCCATTAGTCTGAATATACCCAGCGCAGTTCATTATGAAGCAGTACCAACCAGCCCCGTTCTACATCCTTTCGAACTCTAAAGTCATGCCTGTTTTTGAGTAGTAGTAAAGTGTGAACAGTCTCCTCCTGTCTCTGTGCGGAAGGAAGGCGCCCCCGTTCTCTCCCTGCCAGGTGCTGAGCAACCTTCTGGACCAGCTGCCGCCCTACCTGTTCTTCACGGCCCTGCCACAACTCATCTCCAGGATCTGCCACTCGCACGAGCGGGTTGCGGCTAAGCTCAAGGTGAACACACTCTCGCCTCACACTGCTCTCTGCACGGAAGAAGGGAGATTAGGAGATTGGTTGCTTCTTGCATGCACAACATTGTACTTTTGGACATGTGTTTGGTCCCCATTGCGGAGTAACTGGTTCCGTTCTTCCTCTCCCACAATGTTTGTTCCAGGAGATCATTGGCCGCCTGCTCGCTACCTACGCCCCGCAGGCAGTGTGGATGATGATTGCCGTCTCCAAGGTCAGGCTCCTATCACTAATGCCGCGTTGATGCGGCCTTTATCATTGTCGACCTCAATGTCCTACCTGTGAAAATACCGAGTGCATTTGGAACGGGGGCCCTCCCCTGCTTGTGCGCTGCATTTGGACTGTATGTGTGCGCGTGCGCAGTCGTCGTACCCGATGCGAGTCCAGCGGTGCCAGGAGATCTTCCAGCTGGCCCGCCAGCAGAACCCGTCGCTGTCCAAGTTCCTGAACGACACGCTGTCCCTGTGTGACAAGCTGCTCGAGCTGTGCAACCGGCCCACCGCAGAGTCCCACGTCATGTACATCTCCAAGAACATGGAGAGCCTGCACCGACTGCTCAAGCAGCCGTGAGTAGTGGGGAGGGCGGGGTACGGTCGGGACGGCAAGGATTTTCGAATTGCATTCAAACCCATTATCATCCTTGGAAAGAAAGGAAGACCGTGTGCATTTTTTGGGTGGTGGGGAACCAGGATGGTGTTAAACTTGCTTCGCGTCTCGTGTGTTGCGTCGAAATGTCTTGTGTGACCATTGAAAAAGTGAAACGAAAGTTTTCACTGGGTGAATTTTTTGCTACAACGCTGGCATCGAAGAATTCTAGGGACCTGTTCTGTTGTTCAGTGATGGAAAGGTGTCTGCCATGTGCGTGATAGATAAACCTTAGCACTTTGTTTTGAGTGGCTTCAACTCATGCAGTGTCGTATTTTTTTTTGTGGGTGTGTGTGTGGGTCCGAGATGACGTCTCCGTATTCCAGCAGAAAACACACTAAATGTATAATAGGATACAGGTTTTGTCTTGGCTTGGGCAGTGCTTCAAGCACTTTTTTAAGCACCATAACTGTCTTGAGGTCACCGAGTCTATGCTGGTTGCATGGACAGTACAAGATAAATCAGATGTTATTATGCGGGCTAGATACAGTATGGCACGGGAGCCTTGTTTGCACTGTTTTTGTTTCCTTACATGGTTCAGACCTTGAGTCAAGTGTGCTCGTTGCCTTAGGCTTTGGATACTTTTAATTTATTTATTTCTTAAATGTACCAGGTAACGTCACGGTTAACATACACAATTAACGATGCGGTTAAAATACACAATCGGGCATTGTTATTTGCAGGCAACAACTTTTGGTTATTCGTTGTTTCAGGGTCCTTGATAAAACTATGTTTGATGCAACACTGCTAACCTTAATCTAGCCCTTTTGTAAATGACCAGATTCCCAAGCAGATCCAGTTTCCCGTCCTTCTAAGAGCAGACCTGAAGCGAAGCCAGGAGGCATCTCCTTTGAACAGTGGTCATTGATGGGATGCGCAACTGACCTCATTCCCCTCCTTGTGTTGGTTGTCTTTTGGTTATGTCTTTCGAGTACAGCTTTGTCTGCCTTCACTTGCGTTCAAGGCTTGATTCGCGACAAAGATTCTTGGCGGCAGCTGGCTTTGGATTGGTTGCAGCCGGCTTGTGCATGCGCCTTCCCTGCACAGGAACTTCAGCCGTGTGCTGCTGCCCCTGCAGTCGGCCACCTCGGTGTCCCTGCCCAGCGGTGGCACCCCCAGGGACCACCGGCCCTTCCCGCAGACACCCGTGCACCTCGTCTCCATTGACGACCGGGTGGGCACTGCGTCCCTTTCTCTCTCCTGTGCAAAAAAGGCGTCTTTGCAGAGCCAGTCTTACTGGATTCTGCAAGCTGCGCTACAGTACAGTGCTAATCATAAGAGTTCAGGCTGATTTGTGGGTATCCACAGACATTTCAAAATTCAAAATTTCAAAATTTCGCAGTTTCAAAATTTCTTTGCTCACCTGATGAGCCTTGTCTTTTTCATCCGGAATCTGTGTGTTGGTTCACCCTGTGAAAACTGCATCTCCTAAGGCGGTGTGGTGTATTCAGAGCAAAACAGTGGGCTGATACGCATGCAACTTCTTCATATTGAGGGGGGCACACTGGTCTTAAAAACTTTTTTTTTTTTTGCTTTCCAACCAATTTTGACGAAACTTTATGGGCTAGTTCAGTTTTTTTAACTGATTTAAAATATCCAATTACTTTTGATCTGAGATAATTAGTTCCTGAGTTAATTAAAAATCTTTCTTGATTTTCTTCAGAGCAATAGGAAAAACTGTTCAACAAAAAATTACCAGCAAGGTATCAATAGATGCTAGAAGTTGTGGAGAATGAATTGTGGGGAACAGTTTTTTGTTTTGCAATCACATGCAAGTTTACATCAGTTCTAACTTCTGCGTTTGAAGTTTTTTTGCTAACCAATTAAAAACAATGCTAATTAAAAAAAACCACTGAAGCACAAAATGCAAAATCTGCTTCCCTTATTAAATGGTTTAGACATTCAGCTTCACAGTGCAAAAGAAATGATCTTCCTAGCTGCACTACATGCTGGGATGTACCTCTCGATAATTTTCTACCGCGGCGATACCACTCACGGTAAAGAAGTGGGGAATTGTGAAAAAAAATTTTTTTTGTTGAAGTGTGTCCTCTATGGCTTTTATAAGTACCTGGTACTGTTCCGAGTACGGAATTTTCAGAGGGAGAACTGTGCAAATCAAGAGAAAAGTGATACCTGGAGAAATTCTTTCTTGGGCAATTTTTCGGTCCCAAAGACCCATGTGCCCCCTTAATACTGATCAGAAAGCATTACATGGCCCATCGAGCACAAATGCCAACTTCAGAGTTCTCCGCCGTTGACGCATCCCATACCGCTCTGCTAGGCAATGCCTGGTCATGTGCAGAGCTCTGTGGAAAGCAGAGAGTGCAGCTGCAGCAGCTTTAAACACACACCATTTAATAACGAACTCGGAAACGTAGCTCGCAGCGGAAACTCGAAGAACCATGCAGTTGTGTTCAATTGAACATTAAATCTTTTCCGTTTCACTAGTTATATGTTTACGCTTTTCTGATGAAGGCGAAAAGCAAAAACGGCCGTGTGTACGAGATTTCGGCGCACGTTAAAGATACCAAGGTCGTGAAAATAATTCGGAGCCCTCCACTACGGCGCACCTCATTGTCTGCGTTGCGTCGGCGCATTAAACCTTACAATCAATCAAGAAGTTATATGTTAAGTCCCCGTGGAGTTTTTCTTTATTTCTGTTCTTTTCTAATTTACCTGATCATGTTAAATAAAACATACTTTTTGGCACTTTATTTTCTGATGCACCAGGTTATATGCTTTCTTTTTTTTTTTTTCTGTAAACAATAAATCAAGAAGGGTTTTCATAGACAATAACTATGAAAGAGGCTTCTTTGCTTTGAGCAGTGAATGGGGAAATGTTGTAAACATATCATAATGCTGTTGCCGTCAAGGGTTGTTATGCAAGCTGTTGTTTTTTTTATGTCCTAGCAGCGTGTGAAACAACTGCCATAAAACTGTGTTTTGGTGAAACTAGGAGAGTGTGGAAAATGAAGTATTAAAATTGCCTAATATTCACACACCTATGATTATTTTGAGATCACAGCAATGCAAATTAACCAAAAGTTTTTGCTTGTGCGTTTATGTACTCTACCTACCTTGCGAATTCGTACTGCACCTCTTGATTTACTTACAAAAATTTTTTTCTTCCATTCTTTTGACAGGTTGACGTGCTGTCTTCACTCCAGAAGCCTAAGAAGATCTCTGTCAAAGGCAGTGATGGCAAGACCTATGCCATGATGCTGAAACCGAAGGTTCGTGGCACCAACATCCTGTTTCTACACTCCACCATCGCTCCTGCTGATGCTCAGATAATTAATTCATATTGAAACTCATTCTGGATATGAATGCCACTATAGGTTTTCGAACTTCTGAACAATGGTGATTGTCTTGAGGTCCTTTCCTAGAGTATTTGTATAGGTGCATACATTCATGGTTAGGTAGACTTGAGGCAAATACTCTGTGAGAGAATGATAGAAGGAGGAAGAATGTCCCTACACAGGGTGGAAAATTTTTATGTTTTCTTGGAGGATTAAGTAATGTAAATAATGACGTTTTCTCTGTTTAGGTGACATGGAGGATTAAGTAATGTAATTAATGACGTTTTCTCTGGTTAGGTGACATGGGCATTGGTTTTGTTTTGTTTTGTGCGTAACGACCGCTAACGTGCTTGATTTTCGTGTGAGGAGCAAGCTGAATGGGGAGGTGCTGTAAACATTGTCGTAATGTATGCTTACATTGTTGAGGTAATTAATGCCTTCTGCAAAGGATGTAGGTCGTACTATAACAGTCTTTAAGCAGCTTTGCTAATGGCGGTTGGCATTTTCCCTGGAAATATTCAAGTCCTACTATAAATCTCTGCTGGACTGTGTTAACCCAGGGTCGTGTTTGGAGCGTCAGAAATTTAATGTAAGCAGTCAGAATTAATGAAACTTGAAAATCAGTGGACCGAATAGTGGACAGTCGTGAAGAGAATGCATTCGATCAGGCAAAGCCTACAGTTTACAGTACCTTTTCAATATGAACCTGTGAAGTGCATTGTCTCAAAAATTTGTTACTGCTGTTTAGGATGACCTTCGCAAGGACTGCCGGCTGATGGAGTTCAACAACCTCATGAACCGCTACCTGAAGCAGAATGCCGAGGGCCTCAGGCGAAGACTGCACATTCGCACATACGTACGTTCTTCTATTTAAAGTAAACGGCCAAGTTAACGGCATTCAAGTAAGCGGCCAAGTTGGCCTCCGTTGGTAGACCACAGCTCGCAGCAACATCGGTTGCTTCTAACACAGAAAATGCCAAAACTGTGAACATGGGTATCGCCACCCCATACATTTTTCCACACTGCGGTTTGTGACATAACAGATTGCGGATGGCGAAATGGGGCTGACAGAGCGCATTTCTGAAAATAGCTGTGACATAATGACATGCAAATGTTAAATAAATGCACCTGGTGATGCTTACGGTACACATGCCTTTTTAGTAGGGGTGTGCGAATATCAATTTTTTAATTTCGAAGCGAATACGAATAATGAAAACAAAGTTCGAATCGAATCGAATATTTTTCGAATATTTTTCGAATACGAATACTTATTGTTTTTTGTAAAATTAAAGTTTTCACCATCTAGAAACACAAAAACTGCACAACAAATCACATAAAGTAAAATTAGGAATTGCGCAGTACCATTGCACTCAACAGGTTAAGGTCTGCACTCACTTAAATGTTATCAT
The DNA here is from genome assembly GCF_048455015.1 of Haemaphysalis longicornis. NCBI lineage: Eukaryota > Metazoa > Arthropoda > Arachnida > Ixodida > Ixodidae > Haemaphysalis > Haemaphysalis longicornis. Next base: position 253,574,324 of record NW_027526295.1, read on the forward strand.
GAAGAAAGGTTAACTGCTCGACATGTTCGGGGAGCAGTGAGCTCCTGCTCGTCACGACTCTGCCAGATACCGAAAACAGCCACTCACTTGAGACACTAGTGGCCGGCATCCGTACACATTACCGCGCGCTGATACAGTAATATCGCGATGATACTAATCTTGCGGGACCGCGAAAAATATTCGTATCATCCGAAATTCGTATGAACCAACACAGACCAAAAAATTGAGCGCTGAAAAAAGTTTTCGTTTATTTCTTTTCTTGCTTTCGCGTCAAGAAATTCTTGATTTTTTCTGCTTTTTTTTTAACCCCCATGTCGCAAAGCAGTCCTTTCTGGAGCACGGAAAGCTTCGCGCTCATCTCCTCACTCGCGATGCCCAAGTGGCCCAAGCTCGCTACACGCCGCAACAGTCAAGCGTGAACCGCATGGTGCGTTTTTGCACGCGATATCGCTCACCTCGGCTTTGCGCACGCTGTATTTTCACGCCCGCATCGACGATTTCGCGCCCGCGCCTACCTCGGTCAGAAAATGACGCACGACGCGCGCGGCAGAATGGAGGAGCCTGACGACTTGCGAAGCGATCGAGACAGCCGGCTTGGCTCCGCGGGAGATGGTTAGGCTTAGCACCCCCACAAATATTTCATGGGCGCTTTCACTAGCGGTGGGGATGATGTTTTATAGTACCGTTTTCGCATGCATTATCAGCTCCTTTACCGCACAAGCAACTTCGTGTCTCCCTTGAGCCTTATTTTAAAGAGTGGTTAGAAGCGGGCGCTCCAGTTCCCGCGCCACTTCACGGCCGGAGCCGACGCCATGTTGCCGCCGCCGGCCGCGCCGCGTGCAGCGTGCGGGTGGTTTCGCGGCGGTGTCAGCGCGCGTGGAGCGTGCGCGGCGCGTTTTCGCGAGCAGAAAACAACAGCCCGGCCATTTCTGGAGAAAGAGTGACAAACAGGGGAGAGAGAGCCGTCACTTGCTCGATCGGCAGTCGGGTGGCCTCGCCTGCTCGTTCGTACCCGCCGGCCGCGCAGGTCCGTTCGTACGCCGAAATTTTTCACATTGCAAACAATGCAATTTCGCCGAAACTTTTCGGAAATTCGTATCACCCAGAATCGTATAATCGAGATTCCACTGTAACCACGAATAAACACCGATACAGTCTGCGAAAGCACGTATCGTTCGCCGTGTATATGCTTCGCGACTTTGCTGTTGAGACACGTCCTGAATTTTTTTTTTTTTTTAGTTTTGGATGGTTCGAATATTTCGAACAATAAAAGTGCCGTTCGAATCGAATCGAATACCAAAAAATTCGAATCGAATATTCGAAGTTTCGAATATTCGCACACCCCTACTTTTTAGATGTTGTAAGGGCAGCTTGCATTTACTCATTTCACACATTTACTGTGTGCTATACTGCAAATTAAGAGGCAACATTGGAGGTGGCAGATACACAGGTGTATCATTCGTTGTTTACACGTTTATGTGCAACCTGTACAAAGATATTCAGTTGCACGGGGGAATTTGTCTTTTATGGATGTCTAATTATTATCTCTTTCTGGCCGTTGAAGAATATTTCAAGGGCACTCCTTGGAGGCTTCCAGATCCCACCGCAAGACCAGGTCGATACGGTTTCCATAACACGTGTTCAGAATTTGGAATTGCATGCCCAGCACCAAAATACGCCATCAAATCAGTTCATCCTTCACCCCTATACATAGGGTAGGGTGGAGGGGTGCTAGCAGCTACCACTGTAAAGCCGGCCAACAGAGCCAACATGAGGAGACAAATAGTTGTGAGCTGCAAGCACGTCCCCTACCCTCCATTATTTTTTATGCTTTCACAGCTTCAGGTTCATTTGATCTTATAAAAAATTTCGCTCTTGAGCAAATAGAGCTCTCCATAAACAAACTTTTTCTCAAACAGCCACTATGTGTATTTCACAGGATCGTACTGTTGTGCAGTTAACCCACTACTCGGCTATGATGATATTCGTAGCCCCCTCATAACCTTGCGACAGAGTACAAACAGCGCAGCAAGCGAGGGCTTGCGTTCCCAGTAAGATTCTTTGAATCGTGCAGGTGCTGCTCACACCTAGTGCCTTCCCACGTCCCATTGTTGTGGAGCAGCTGTCGCCTCTGCTCTCCTTCCAGAACGTGGTGCCCCTGAACGAGGAGTGTGGCCTCATCGAGTGGATCCCGGACCTGCAGGGCTTCCGGCTCATCCTGAACCGCATCTACCGCGACAAGGGCATCCTGGTGCTCGGCAGGGAGATCAAGGACATGATGCCCAAGCTCACCGCCAGCGTCGAGTGGGTTCTGGCTCGCTGCCTCGCCTAATTGGCACAGGGCGTCTCTCTCTCTCTCTCTCTCTCTCTCTCTCTCTCTCTCTCTCTCTCTCTCTCTCTCTCTCTCTCTCTCTCTCTCTCTCTCTCTCTCTCTCTCTCTCTCTCTCTCTCTCTCTCTCTCTCCCCCCCTCCCTCCTCACCTCTTGGGCCCCGTGTGCCTAATTAAGGGGGGACGCGGCTTTCAACTTCGGAAAAATGACCAAAACATCGTTTTTTTGAAACCCGCATATTCGGCTTCTATGTTTCCTATTCTATGCGTCTGCAAAGTTTTTACGCTGAAAAGCGTCGCAAAGTGGCATAAAAAAATACTTTTGTCAGGCGCGGTGACAAACTATCAGCGCAAAAGGGCGAAAAAACGGCAATTTTCGGAGCGCTCTATCTCCGCAACGGTGCCACCGGGCGCGGCCATTTTGATATGGTTAGATCGGCCGAGCGATCGTCTTTCCGGTTCCGCTCGTCTCTTTTATCTTCGTTCATTCACAAACGCACAAACGGCAGAAAAGAAACGACGCACAAACGAAGCTAGAAATAGATGCTGAAGCGCTATTGGTCCTCCCAGAACAACGACCCTCCTGATTGGATGTCACGGGCGCTACGCAAGATGGCGGCCGCCTGAGCTGCGTAGCGAGCGCATTGAGTTCATTTTCGCCGCTTCGCTCGGCCGAGTTTCTGTTCAATCTGTGGTATTCAACACGCACGTTATCGCGATGGGAATGCCTGAGATCGCGAGCCAGATTACGGGAAGTTGTGTGGCTCGAAAGGAGGAGGTCATCGAACGCTTCGTGGTGCGCGTGACTCTACCGTCGCCAGACCCCGGAGGGTGACGCGGTGCGCGCGCTTGCGATAGCGGTTCGTGAAGTGAACTTTTAGTCGGGTTTGCGATGTTTACACGCTTAGTTATTGCTGTGTTTTGACTGTGGACTCGCTAGCCTTGAAAAAGAAACGGTCGACGCGTCAAACGCGCTGGCGCGCACGGCATAGCCGACGCGCATTGGAGCAGCACATGACTGGGCAACCGGTTACGATTGAACGCCAGTAGTTGTAATTAATGCCTGCGACGTTAGATTTAATCTTAAAAGCGACCTGACCAGCCATATCAGGTATAATTAAAGTTCGATATGTCGCGGTAAGCGTGCGCTGAGATGCGCGCGAGCCATATCGCCCGTATTGCGCAACGTTTCCCGTGCACTTGTAATTTTCATGCAAAAAGGTTTGAGTTAGTAATATAGGAATAAAAATATGTTCTCTACATTAAAAATGTACGTTACTGTCGCAGCATTTAACGGTGATTTTTTAGGGAAATTATTGATACCATTGCTTAGGGCATACTGGCTTTGCTGCTGGAAATATTGGATGCCTTGAATGTCAAAAGTATTAAAAAAATATGCTCTTGCATTGAAGTTGGGAGTTATGCAGAATACTCTACCAAGCTTCAAAGTAGCTCATTTTCATCCTTGTGGTATGCAAACTTTTGGCAATGAACACCTCTGCACGTATGAGTACTAAGTTGCTGTGCCAGGCAAGATGATAAAACATAAAAAAAAAGCCAAAAATGTTCAAATTTAATTAAAAAAAATGCTCAACTTGTTGCCATGGTGACAGCACTGCAAAAGGAGGCTGTTCAGTGCGATACAGCCAACCAGCTAACCTACTTTGCATTGAAAGCCCATTGAAACCCATCTCCCCCTTCGTTTGGTCTGCAAAGTGGGGTATGTACTCTTCACGGAGGAGCTGAAAATGATGTTTTCTGGAGAGAAAAAGGCTGTAAAAGGCACTCCAATTTCAAGGCAAGGCATTCCAGAAGCCCCATGTTCAAAAGGACATGAAAGGCTACAACCATGACGACTTTTGATAAGTGAAACCTATGTTGCAACTTCGGAAGCCGTTTTCTCAAAACAGTTTTTTTTGCCACCTCCGTCGCTTGTACCAGGGATTTTTTTGTGACCGCTGGGTCTATTTTGATTTCGTTTCTTGCATTACATTCCTTGATAAACAGTTCAGGTCGTGACACTCTTGGTTTTCCAGATTTGTTTTTTGTGATTTTTTTATTCGAATAATCGTTCACAGTCAACATGCCTATTGCACATTAACCTCTAAAGAAATGAAAACCAAAAAACATTGTGTTGTAAAAAAAAAATTCTAAAACTGTCACGACCTCGTCCATTCATTTGGGAATGCAAAGCACTTCGAACAAGTTTTCTATCGTGTTTTATAAGCCGCTCAAGCTCGGTACAAGCGGAACAGAAAGAAAATTTAATACATAAAAAAGTTTTCAAAATATTAGTTTGAAATTTTTATGGTGTTATCACGGAAGCATTTCCAGTTGCTGTGCCAATTTTCATCAAAATCCACAAAGAAATAAAAAAGTTGATTTTGAAAGCCACGTCCCCCCTTAAGTTGCCACCGTTTTTCAAAAGAAGGTCTTGATGAACACTCCACTCATACAGAAAGGTTCAGAAAAGAAAAAAAAAGGTAGGGTGTTGTGAGGCCGTGTCACGTTTAGGGTTATTCTGCAGTGGGATTTGGATCACGGATGCAGCGTACTGTTTTCCTCTTTAATTATACCGTTGAACCTCGTTATAGGTGAAATTCCTTGAAAAGTTTAGCTGTCAATTTCTGCACTTGGCAACACTGTAAACGGCCACGGACATGGCCGCTGCCCCACGAACATGGTGCGGCTTGCGCCACTGCACCCACACGCCGAAGAAGAAAAAAATACCGGCGTTCGTCGTCTTCTCCATTTCAACCCGATTCTCAATGGTGGTGTCACCAGAGGTGCTATACATCGCAGTCACATTGGAGTCGAGGCATTACTTTGCGTTCAGCGGGGTAGAGTTTGGAACGTCCAACCCAAATCGTGTGCTTAGCACGGACAAGTACCGCCATCCTGCGGAGCCCGACGTAGCCAGTGACAGTGCACTCCCATGGTTGCCTGCATGTGTGCCTCACCACTGAATACAAGCTATAAGAGGCATGGATGCAAGATACAAGTGTGTATAAGAGACACTATTCACCCACATGGATGGTTGCCCTACCTTGCCCATTCAATTGACCTCTTTTATAACAGACTGTTATAAAGGACAAGTAATCCTTGAATTTTGGTCAACAATCTTGCTTGTGACAGACAGTCTAACTGTAGATGTGGTGCCACCAGTTACGCACTGCCGTTGCGTCTGTTGTGGAATCAAATACCCACAGTCACTACTTATCATAACTTCAGCAAACACACAGTGGTTCAGTCGGCTACGAAACGACGATGAGAAGTCCTGCCAACGGAAACGCAACATAAAAAAGTGGTTAAAGCTTACCGCCGGGCATGCTGGTGCGACCATGCATGCGGGATTCTGCGCGAGCCACCGGGAATGCACAGTGGGCTCTCCAAATCGTGTTGCTCCCAATCAAAAAGCATTGCAGATGTCGAGTCCTGAAAGCCTGATGAATAACGTTTATTTATAGGTATTTTTTCCGCAGTTGGGCGACACTACACATGAGTCTTGTGCCATGTGGTTTGCAGGTGTGGTACATTTGGTCCTACCCGCCGCGGTGACTCAGTTGCTAAGGCGTTATGCTGCTGAGCACGAGGATGCGGGTTCGATTCCGGGCCGCGGCGGCCGCTTTTCTGATGGAGGCGAAAAGCAAAAACGCCCGTGTGTACAAGATTTCGGCGCACGTTAAAGATCCCCAGGTGGTCAAAATCAATCCGGAGCCCTCCACTACGGCGCGCCTCATCGCCTTCGTTGCGTCGGCGCGTTAAACCCTACAATCAATCAATCAATCTGATGAATAACCAGAGCACACACAGGGTTCGCACAGGTCCTTGAAAACCTTAAAAACCCTTGAATTTAGAAGTGTCAATTTCAAGGCCTGGAAAATCATGGAATTTTTAAATGGTCCTTGAAAACCCTTGATTTTTCTGGAGAGAGCCAATGACCCTGTCTTTTCACAAGAATTTAAAGTGTTTGTCATGGATTTTAGGTGTTAAAAATGTGAAGAAACATTGTAGCAATCAAGTTTCAGTGTATTGCATGAAATTACGAGTTTGGTGGATTGTAATTCTTACGAGGCAACATTTGGAGCAGCATTCCTCACTAGAATCCATGTCACGATACAATCCAGTGAAAGCCGGCTTCTCTTCTTTATCTTGCATATTCCATTTAGTCTGCGGATGGCCGCTCATTGCATTTTTGCTGTGCCTCATACGCTCCATCTGCGTTTGCTTTTATGTGCAAATGGTAGACGTGTACATAGTTCATCCTGCCTTGCAGCAACACTTGCTGATTTAATTTTAGTTCATACTCTTGCTGAAAAGCAGAAGATGCAGGCAACATTATGAAGTTTTGAAATCAAACAGCCTCAGCAAAACACGAAGAAAAAAAAAACACCTCTAAAAGCCATTTGGGAAATAAAAAATAAAGCTGGGGGAGCATTCACGAACCGCTTAGCGCCTATCAAATGTGCACTAATGTGCTTAGGAATTTGGCAATAACGAAAATTTGCATTGTGTTGAAAAAGTTATAAATAATCCCAGATAAAACATTAGATGGGGGCCTTGAAAATGTGATTTCTGGTCCTTGAAAGTCCTTGAAAACCCTTGAATTTTTGCTTTTGAAGCCTGTACGAACCCTGACACAGGGGGGAAAGACGCTGTGCACTCTGGTTATTCATAATACCTGTGAACTCAACATCTACGATTCTTCATCTTGCACAGACAGTGAAGGAAGAGAAAGTTTGTGGAAGGAGGAGGAGGAGGAGGAATAAATGTTTATTCCACGAGCACTGGTGCTAAGCTATTGTAAAAAATAGTGTAAATGCAGTCATGAAGCAAGCAAAAATTAACTCTTTCACAAATTCGGGGGGGGGGGGGAAACATAAATTATAAGGCCAGTCCAGTGTTTTCTGTGTTTCTGTGTACCTGTGTCCAGTGCTTATGGAAATAAATTTGGTTTGATTTGATTTAATAATAAGCCTTTTGCAACATGCTGTAGCCTTCCTTTGTGCTTATTTTAGTCGTACGATGCCCCATTTTGAACTATGCTTTGATCAGTTAGTGAAATCATAGTACCCTTTTTATAAGAGACCTCTTATATAAAAGGCAGAAGCTGCTCCCTGGTACGTGCCTCTTACAAAGGGGTTCAGCTGTAGTTAATGTTATTTTTGTGCATGCGTGCATGTGTGTACAGGTGCGTATGCAAAAATAATTCCAATTGGGTCAAGATATACAGTAACTACAAAAGTCGGGTGGTTCAGCATGTCAACTGGAACTAGAATGACTTGTTTGTAAACTTTGGTTGTTGTAGTTGAACAATGCAGCAAACATTTAGAATCGCAGTTCTCAGCATGTGTTAATGGCAGCGCTCAATTTACTACCACACTGATCTTGTAGGCCCCTTTGGATCGGAGCCTTGCTTTTTATTTTTTGTTTTCACCTGCAGAGACAAGCTGGCCGTTTACAAGGAGAAGTTCTTGCCTCGGTTTCCTCCAGTTTTTGCCGAGTGGTTCCACAAGAACTTCCCCGACCCGACTGCCTGGTATGTTTGATCATTCGCCTGGTAATTCATTATTGATGTGCCGGTTTTGTATGACCGTTTCCTGTCACTTACACAGCTGGGCTGGACAAGCCGTCCATGTCAGTTAGGACCTTGTCTTCTACAGGGTGACAGCTTATGACGGAGGCTTAGCGAAGGATTGGCATTATCGCCAGTAGCGTAGTAAATGGCACATCCTGACCAACGACACCCTTCTCTAGCGAGCAGCCTTTATTTTACATACACACACAAACAAGTGGCATTTCTTGCTTAGATTGTGACCACAGAAGTGAAACTCCAGCTGCCCGCTTCCAACTGACAAATTTAATTTCATTGCCATAGAGTGCAATTGTAAGATCTTGTGCATTTACTAAGTCACCACACCAACACTTAAAAGAGAACTTTTAATCCCGAGCACCTCTACACGAAACCTTGCTCCCTCCCCAGTTTCTATTATGGTTGGTGAGTCGTTGGATACGTTGGGATCATGTAGCTCTCACTCCTCACCAAGCCGTGCATGACAGGGAGGGTGAGATTGCATAGAGGCACCTGGCTTCGTGTTGAGACTGCAGCAATCGAACTTGGCCGTCTTGTTTCAATTTGTTCTCCTCTTCTGCCCCTCTTCCTGCAGGTACACTGCCAGACTGTCGTATGCGCAGACTGTGGCGGTCATGAGCATTGTGGGCTTCATCCTGGGCCTGGGTGACCGGCACGGCGAGAACATCCTCTTCGATGTTACATGCGGAGACGCCGTGCACGTCGACTTCAACTGCCTCTTCAACAAGGCACGCTGCACCTCCCGTTCTACTGGTCTCACCAGTCTTGCATCACCAGTCCCCTTTGTCACAAGCACCTGATGCCACTAGTCAATCTGACTATACGAGTTAGGCACTGGCTTGGTGGGACAACATTTCAACGTGTGCATGGAATTGAGCTGCTTATGTGTGGAGAGGCACCAGTCAAACATGTGTTCTTTGGTGTGCCGTGTAGGTGTGTAAGTATGCTAGTATAGAGCAACTTAAGGCCTACAATATCTCTGCCATTTAGTTACACACACACACAGCATGTCAGCTTTGACCTTTAGTATGCTAAACTCCGAATAACTTAAGTGCTTTCCAGACATTGATCATAGTATTGCCATCTGTTGGCACAGTCTCAAAGAGTGATGACCAGCGAAACTGTATATACAAGGGCCTTCGACACTAAAGTACTAAAGAAAAAAAACATTTTAATGTGGCCCGAATAAGTTGTCTCAAGGCTGGAGCAGGGCCAAAGCTGAAATGTTCTGCTCCCTGCTGTTCCCAGAACCTGGACTCATTTGCATCTTGGGGGCTCGCCTTTTCTTCTCCTCCAGGGAGAAACATTTGATTGGCCCGAAAGAGTTCCTTTCCGGTTGACGCACAACATGATTAATGCCATGGTGAGTTTTTTTATTCAGTCTCATTTTGTTCAGTCCATGTTTGGTTGCTGCAAACCGGCATTGTACATATAATGCCCAATATATTCCCACATTGCCTACAGTAGCAGGCAATGCTGCTCACTGTTGGATGCGTGTTAGCTGAGCAAGCCATAAATTATGTTTAATAAAAACAACTGGTAATATTGGCCTCTCATCCTTACCTGCCTTAGAGGATGCCACAACTAGGAGTATCTTCTGCACAGGGCCCACACATTAAAGGCCGACTGCACTCAAAATTTCGATCTCTTGAAAACACCATTTCCGTATAGTATGCCTAAAAAGAAAGCAAGATGCAAAATACAGCAGCCGAAATATGTGTGTGAAGGCAGCAAGCGGTCAGCAAAAATTGGCGATTTTGAAACCGGAACCGAGAAGAGCGCGGCCACTAAAGTGACGTTGGAACCGTCCAGCGAGTGGCCGGACGGTCAGCAGCTCGGGAGCTAGCCTGCGCGCATGCTCTATGCGCGTGTGGGGCAGCAAATGGGGGAAGCGTGCGCAGCAGAGCTTGGCCAGTTCTCCAGCTGCCTGCCTGGCCAGAGGAAGAAGTCCCTGTCGGCTGGAGCATCACAGGCACGTCATGGCTGTTTACGCGATCCGCCGGAAGGTGCAGAGTGGTCTGCAGTCGAGCTTTTTTCAACGCTTCTGACTGATTAACGAGGCGTTTCATGGGGCTACCACTTGTGTCCCAGCTGATTTGGTGGTGCTTACTACATATCAAAAATAAATTTGGTTGAGGTGAAATTTGAGTGCAGCTGGCCTTTAATAAAATGAAAATTGGTAATTACGTAATGAAGCACATCTGGTGCACCATAATTTAGTTAGTAATCGTAGCCACCGGTAGATGCACGCTGCATGTGTATGCCTAAACTTTGGTTTTTCCCCAGGGTCCCCTTGGCTACGAAGGCATCTTCCGGAAAGCCTGTGAAGTCACCCTGCGCATCATGCGAAACGAGACTGATGCACTCATGAGGTAGGGCCCAAATCAGTGAATACAAAGGCTCCATCTCTGTGAAGCAGCCATTGTTTTGCACTGGGACGTTTTCACTTTTGTGAGCTGAACTTTGCCTTGATTCGTTGTTGAAACTCCCGTGCTGCTCTCCGGCAGCGTTCTGAAGCCGTTTGTGCACGACCCCTTGGTTGAGTGGAGCAAAGGACCCAAGGGCACAAGAGCGGGTCAGTCGTCGGAGACTGGAGAGATCATCAATGAAAAGGCAAGCCTGCACTGTCTTTCAGTTGCATAGTATGGTTGTCAAGTCCTGTTATCTTAACTGCACTTCCAGAATATAATAGTAATTAAGTCATTAGTTCTGTAACAGCCAACTTTGGAACTGGACCCTGGCAACGTTCAACGCACGTACTCTGTCTACCGAGGGAAGCTTAGCTGTACTTCTAGAGGAGGTCTCGGACATTGAGTGAGATATTATAGGGTTAAGCAAAGTTAGAAGGACAGGAGGAGGCTTCATGGAGCTCACTAACGGGCATATTCTGTGCTGCAGTGGACCCCAAGAGAAGAAAAAATACGAGGTGGGATTTTTAATCCACAGAGAAATAGCAGGAAACGTGGAGGAGCTTAGCATTTGCGAGAAAGCCGCGGCTCTTGTGATCAAGCCAAACAAGCGGTACAGGTTGAAGACAGGTCAGGCCTATGCACCTACATTTAGCTATGATGAAGCCGTAGACAGGGCATCGAATCAGCAATGAAGAAGGCAACAACACAGTTCACGATTGCGATGGGAGACTAACGCAAAGGTCGGTAAACAGCAAATGGGAGAATGGTCAGTGGGAAACTTCGGAATAAACAATCACAACAGTCGAGGAGATACACTGGTTGGATTTGCAGAGAAAAATAACCTAAGGTTGATGAACACCTCCTTCTACATAGGAAAGAATAGGAAATGGGCATGGAAAAGTCCCAATTCTACGACAAAAAAGGAAATTGACTTCATTTTAAGTGACAACCCAGGTATCGTGCAAGGCGTAGAGGTTCTAAGTAATATTTGGAGCAGCGATCATAGGAGAAGGAAACTCGTGAAAATTAAGAAACCCTCCATAGAGTCGGTCAGAGCCAGATAGCAAGAGTTCAAAATAACTCTTCAGAACAAATTCGCGCTTTTAAACCAGCAGGAAGAGGTCAGTGTAGACGGGCTAAATGACAATCTAACATTGGCACTTGGTGAATCAGCAGCAGCTGTGAGAGAAGCAGCATGTAGAGAGCAAACTGGAAAACTAGCTAAGAAATTGAAGGAACTAATTGCCAAACGTAGGAACATGAAAGTATCAACAACGGTGGATCGGACTGAATTGGCCGAGCTGTGAAAACTAATTAACAGAAATGAAACAAAAGACGTTCGTGCGACTGAGGAAACGCTGCAAATAGGGGGAAGCTTGGAAGCAACTAAGAGAAAGCCAGCCATCAGCGAAGACAGGATGTACGCAGGGTAACATTATTTGCAACTAGAACGAGATAATAAAGCTAGCAGAACGATTCTTCACCAGGCTGTTGCCAGCGACGTTAGATCAGGGGAAACTACTGAGAGTACAAGCTCAACTTGCAATGTCCCATTAGTGCTGCTGAGCACGAGGTCGCGGGTTCGATTCCCGGCCGCGGCGGCCGCTTTTCTGATGGAGGCGAAAAGCAAAAACGCCCGTGTGCACGAGATTTCGGTGCACGTTAAAGATCCCTAGGTGGTCAAAATTAATCCGGAGCCCTCCACTACGGCGCGCCTCATCGCCTGCGTTGCGTCGGCGCGTTAAACCCTACAATCAATCAAAGAAGTAGTCTCAGATGCGAGTAGAAGAGGAAGATGAGGAGCAAGAGCTGCTATCCGACGTGTTCTGTGTGTATTCTAATGTAAATACAGTCCATTTTCCCTCGCCGAAGGCATTGTAGTCGCTGCAGGAGCAGTTGGAGGTCAATGGGAGAGGCCTTTGTCTTGACGACGACGATGGTGATGATGATGATGATGATGTAGCGAACGAGGTTACTGTGCAAATACACAGAACTGCCAAAGCTGGAATGGCACATGTTTAAATGTTTGTCTGCCCCGAATTTTATGTTGTCGTCAACCCTTGAAAGCAAGGGACACTCTGTGAATTAGGTGACATGGAGGGCAAGAAGCTTAGTTGAAAATGTTTGTCAAGGCAGACATAAAGTACAACTAGAAAGAGAGGGGGAAGAAAGAGAAAGCCCCCCATGTCGATGGTAGATTTTTCAAGTGATCCTCTGTTGCTCTCCCCGTCCCTCTTGTGCCCAGGCGCTGGTCAATGTGAATGGCATTGAGCAGAGGCTGAAAGGCGTCTACAGGGGGCGCAACAAGCCTGCCGGACCACCCCTCTCCGTCGAGGGGCAGGTGGACTATCTCATCCAGGTACGGCCGCCGTGCTTCCATCTAGCGCAGAACTCTAGTCCAGTGAACTCGGTGTTAATTTGCGACAGGTCATGCAACATCAGCTACCAGAAGTTTCCCCCCTCCCCCTTCAGAATTTCATGTTCAGCCATAATGATTCCTTCTGAACTGATTTACCTTTACATCCTCTAAATATAAAAATGAATTTGCTGTGACACTGCTGTGGGCTGGCCTCCTGGGCAGCTTATGGTAGAAGGACTGCTTGGTGGTGTTTGTGCTTGGGTCAAGCTGTCTTCCGTGTGGCGTTTTGCTGCAGTGAGATATTGTTGCCACCGGCCCTACTAAGATCAGATCCCAATTATAACAACTATCTAGGTATAGTAGGTTACTTAGTAGATTGTGTCACTGATTTTTGTTTCATTCAAATTCTAAATACAAGAAGGTTTGGTTAGACAGGACCTGGTTGTAGCAGACTATCAGTTGCATTGGGCAGGATTTCGAGAGAAATATGGTTTACTGCAAATTTTGGTGGCCCAACTATGATAACTGAATTATTTCATTATGTGGATAAGAAAGAAAATGTGACTCACAGCATTGCCAGCATTGTGAATGAAAAGCATGAATTGTCCCTACCATAGCTGAGGTATAGGTAAATGTTTTTGTTTTTTTTTAACACTAGAGTTAGTCCTGTTTGACAAATGAGGTGCTGATATGTCTGCTGCAAAGTTAAATCGCTGTCTTTCGAGGTTAAATTAGCACTATGAAGCTTTATTTATTTTTTTTTAACTTAATGGGTAACACAACAGAGCTCAAAAAGACATTGCTGTAACTGCAAAGGGCCTTTCAAAGCATGTCGTATGACCAGAAAGGCAGCATTGCAGCAACAAGCAGTGTCTGAAGCTGATTTCGTATTGGGTATCAAAGCAGCCACAAAATGCTTTGTGGAGCTGCAAAGCGGCCCCTGTTCAAAGATTCGGAACCTTTGGTAGTACAGCAAGAAAGGTGGTGTTTGTCAAGACATTCGGTGGTTTCTTTATCGCCAAGTTTTGACCAAAATAATGATTATCACTCTTCGTAAAGTTTTGTTGCGAAACGCTGATTCTGTGCAATTCCTGTCATTTTGCATATGGCAAGTTTTTCACACATTGACGCATTTTTGCTGTATACTTGAGGTCCATCACAAAAAAAAGCCAACCGTGATGCTGCTGTTATTTTATTATAATTATTCGGCAGGGCTGAGCTTCGAGTCTAGTCGCAATGCCTCATTACTCATGGTCCAAATATACAGGAGTCAAAAAGGGCAGTTGCAACAAGTTGCAGCCACTAAAACAGTAGGTGGCCTCTTCCTGGGAATGCCTGCGCCTGCCACCAACCAAAGGAAATGCTTTGGTGGTGGGTGGTCCTTATTAATGTGCAGCAAGTCTGGTACCCAACTCGTTCCAATTCATTTTATTAAAGGATATAATATCTTCATGATTTCTTTTTTTGAGCTGGGCACTTCCAATTATCATCAAAACACAATTGCAGTCATGTATCTGAGTTTATTGATACAACTGACTATTTGCATTTTCAAACTTTGAAATACTTTGCGTACATTTGAATTTTTTTATTAGTGCTGTTTGAGTCAAACCTAAACCGAGTTTTGTATTAGTGCATGCTTCGATATTCAGAAGTTTGAAATATTTGGTCACTTTATGCGAGCCCATTGCTGGGTCATCCCGAGACAGTCACGTCGCTTGTGCACAGGTGCATACCTGTCGAACAAATGGTGGCTCGATTTATGCCTAATCAAAGGTTGCTCCTCACACTTTTTTATTTTTTTTACGTGTGTATTCTCATCGCCGTTTTTCACTGTATATTTGTTCATGATTGATTGATTGATTGATTGTAGGGTTTAACGCGCCGACGCAACGCAGGCGATGAGGCGCGCCGTAGTGGAGGGCTCCGGATTAATTTTGACCACCTGGGGTTCTTTAACGTGCGCCGAAATCTCGTACACACGGGCGTTTTTGCTTTTCGCCTCCATCGGAAAAGCGGCCACCGCGGCCGGGAATCGAACCCACGACCTCGTGCTCAGCAGCGCAACGCCTTAGCCACTGAGCCACCGCGGCGGGTATTTGTTCATTCAGTTGTGTTCACTGTTTCGTTAAAATCGTGTGAAAAAGTGGTTTTGGTGATTTGCTGAGGCATGATACTTTATCTTGGTGATGATGAGTGCATTAACTCTCGCTGTCAGCGTAGTCCTCTTGCTGGATTATTTCTCAGCATGGTTATATCTTCTTCATTTTTAAAAATGCAGGAAGCTACAAACGAGATCAACCTCTGCCAAATGTACGTAGGATGGGGAGCCTACCTCTGATACCGGTCGGCTGCTCACTGAAAGATCGCCGTCATGACTGCACACAGACTGCATGACTGCACACAAACCTATGCTTGTGGACGTTCCTCTCTCTCTGAAGAGTCACTTGTGCTCTGTCCTTTTGTTGAGCATTCTGTTTCTGGACAGCTTGTTAACTCAGGTTTTCTCTGTCTGTGTGTGTGTGTGTGTGTGTGTGTGTGCGTGTGCGTGTGCGTGCGTGCGTGCGCGCGTGTGCGTGCGCGCGCGCACTCAACTTGTTTGCAGCATCAATGATTTTATATGAACAGTTCACTTACATTGATAGGTAATGTAAATGCATATTTTTTAAATTTAATTCATGGTACTGTTGTTGCCAGAATGCTGCAGGCAGATGCATTTGGTATTAGAGAGCCCAATGAGCACATGAAAAACGTGCTGTCGTTTTGTATAGTTACAAATGTTGAGCAAGCGAAAACTCTTCCAGCGATTACACAAATAAAGTTTAGTAAAACCAATAACATGCTCTGTGTTTTAGATTGTGAACCCTTTTGTCGCAAACATGGGCGAAGACTTGCAAGAAGGTTTTGTTAGGTGCTGCAGCACACACTGCTTCTCAAGACAGCGCTGGAGCGCAAGCTCATGTTTGAGCGCACAGGCATGCGCTTACGACTTTGCACAACTAACGACGATAGTGCTTTGTACACCAAACTGGCTGTGCACACTGTCCTCGGGGCAGCACTTTCCAGGACGAGAAGATCTTCCAGGGCATCCCATCGCTGGAGGAGAAGGACGACCTCGCCTACCGGAGCTCGATCAGCGGCAGCTCAGCTATCTCCTTCCTCAGTGCCTCGGCGACAGCTCCGAGGGCAGCCTCAACGAGGGACCACTTGAAGACATTGGTGGCCAGGTTGACGAGGGCCTCGAGCAAGAAGTCGAAGGTGCCCAGGCCGCCCATATCGAGCCACACCTGTCCCACTTGGCGCAGCTCCAGGGCCTCCAGCCTCACGGGCCCCAGTAACGCGTGTGTTGATGAGCCCGCCTCCTGGATTGGCAGGGCGAGGCGCAGGTGCAACGACAGTCCCAGGACGCCGAGGGAAGCGTCGCCCGAAGGCCCAGAGCCCAGCAGCTGCGCCCACCAGCGCCAGTGGCCCGTCAGGTTGGAGAAGCCCACGTCCGCCTCCAGGAGAAGCGTGCCGTCCTGCGAATGGCAAGCACAGAGGCGTCAGCGTTCTGCGCATCCTCCCCAACCAGACCCCTGCGTGAGTGCGCCCCTTAGCTGAGGAGGGTGGAGGGAAATAAATGGATTGAACAGGCAACTCTCATCAGAAAAGTCAACCAAGTCCACACCATGCAGATGCAGTTTAAGTACGTGTTCGTACGTGGTGTGGAGCGAGATACCATCTGATGGCAACAGCTGACCAAACCGCTACGCGAGCTGCAGTACAGCACAATCAGAAACACAGCCTCATAGTGACACTGAACGTGGAGGAGGAGATTATATAAGGACACAAATCGCATGCACTCATGCCCTTCTGGTCAGACTCCTTGCTCTGCTCTTTGGAACGGTCTTCATCTCTCCTGGTCGTTTTTACCCGCCAACCTGCTAGCGGAGCTTTTCTTTGTCACCCCTAAGTGAACCTGAAAAATCGGATGTTTATCAGAGTATGCCTTGTTCAAAGTTGCCGAAAAGAGTGTGACATTCCACATTAGTGCACTTGCAACTTCGTCATCACCATTATGCTCGAGGGGCGGGTAAATTTTATCATTTTCAATGGGAATTCTTTGACTAGCTGTGGAATCTTTGGTGGCCTGTCATCGTTTCCTATTCCATGTTTTACTATAATTTAACTAAATAGGTTGCACAGGATATCTAAGCTTAGGTCTTAAAATGTAAGACGCGATATTGTTACTTTGTCGTCAAGGGAGCATTTTGAAACAGTTGCTGCCTTCTTTGCCCAGCTATGGAATCTTTCTGGTGTCCTGTCATCATTTCCTATTACAGGTTTTATTAGAATTTAAGTTTAAAGGTTGTGCAGGATATCTTAGCTTAGGTCCTAAAATGTAAGACGGGATAACGTTACTCTGCCGTTAAGCGAGCGTTTCCAAACAGTTGCTGCATTCCAGTGCTGTCCAAGCGGTCAAGGTCAGCTGACAGGTCGAGACTAGCAGCAATGGTTTTTTACAAAGACAAATTCACAGGCTTGAGCACCTATGAGAATGAACCCTTTTGTGCAGGCACGGCGCATGCTGGAATCTAGTATCTTTTATTTCTTCTGCACGACACCATTATTGTCAGTAATCCGGCTGGCATGCCCCCTTTCCTCACTCCTGTTATTGCTGCCCCCAATTCCAGCTTCAGGTGGTTGCTCGCTTCACAATGTCGCGTTTGTCGTTTCCGGTTTGGGATGATGACGTCGTTTTCGTGGAGGCCTGATAAGCACGGCAGCTGCGGATGCCTATTGCAGACGAAGAATCATTCAATGAACCTAGCAATGCCATCGCTTTAAAATATCCTGCTCCGCGGTACTCGTAACATGGCTTTTTATTTTTTTCCCTACCCAGTAGGCTGTATTGGGCATGCTACAACGCCGTCACCAGTGAAAATGAACTGAGCGCACACTTGTTACAGGTGGCCAGAGGGGGCAATTGGGCGCAGCGCATTCTAGGGATCATGTGCTCGCGCTCACTGTTACACCACTGGCAGGTTTTCAATCTGGCCATTGCGCCAGGCCAGCATACGGGACTCAGCCTTTCTGTGTAGCCTTCGTCAGAGCCAGCTCTTTAACCGCGGAGCTGATCAGGAGCTAGCAATGCCCGCCGATTATGCTTGTCACGCCAGGCGAGGTACGCCGGCGGGCCGAGAGATGGCGCCACCGTATGACGTCGGCACGTGGTGCATGTCCACCTCCTGCTACCAGGCCTGAGCTCTATAAATAGTTACATACCGCGGTGAATGGCGTTAGTGCACCCCCCGCCTCAGCGGGAGGTGGCCGCCAACATGCCGAAGTCGCGAAATACCCCTGCCGTACGCGATCGTTAGGGCTCGTATTCCTTCGGTCGTGCTTGCACACCGCCGGCCCGCCAACTTCGGAGCCGTACCGCGGGCCCAGAAGTGCTCTCGAGACAATGCGACGGCTGTCCGGTGCGCCATCTTGGATAGACCCGTCGCTGTGGCTCAATGGTTAAAGCGTTGTGCTGTTGAGCGCAATAACGCGGGTTCGATGCCCGGCCGCGGCGACCGCTTTTCTGATGGAGGCAAAAAGCGAGAACGTCCGTGTTCGAGGTTCCGGCGCACGTTGAATATCCCCAGGTGGTCGAAATTTATTCCAGAGCCCTCCACTGCGGTGTGCTCCTGTGTAGCTTCGGCGCGTTAAACGTCATAATAAACCAAACCATCTTGGCTCACGCGCCGGGGTAAACCCCGCCACTACGTGTGGTAGCCGCCAGCGTGCCGAAGTCAGCTCTGCTGTTAAAGAAGATATGTCACAGGCATGGAACTGGATTTAATTTTTCGCTAATAAAGATTGTCATTAGCCATAAGTACTGTGATCAGCCACGACGCCAGCACCTAGCTGGGGCAGCCGTCAAGCGACGTCCCTAGCCGGCAAGCAGCGGCCGGATCGAGCGCATGCACCTGGTAGAAGGCGAGCACGTCGCCCGTGCGCTGGACGGTGGAGAGTCCGTGCAGCGAGCCGTCGAAGAGGCGCATCTCCCCCTGGGCGCGCATGAGCAGCAGGTCGTGGTCGAAGGAGCGCGCCTGGTCCGGCAGCGCGTACGGGTCGGCCACGGCGCGCAGCTGCTCAGCCGTGCGCTCGATGAGCGCGTCCACGAGCCGCTCGGAGCGCGCCGCCGTCAGGTCGACCGGCACGCGGGACAGCTCCTCGTTCACCCGCCCGCGCACCTTCTCCTCGATCTCGCCGCGCAGCGACTTCTCGGCCTGCGATGGGAGGGCAGTGCACAGTCCATCCTAAGTGACACCAGTGCGCACTTGTTTTATCACTACCTTGGTGTGAAAAAGCCAACATGAAAGTTCATGCTAGAGCTAGTGCACGGGCCAGAAATTTGGGCCCGGGCTCAGAACGGCCCGGCCCGGCCCGGCCCGGTTCTTATCGCAGTAGGCCTGACCCTGCCCGACAAAGACCAACGGGCCGGCCCGGTAGCGACCGAGAACATTACCCCATGGCCGGGGCACGTGGGCCGGGACGTTTGGCAACAGAAACCTACCTAAACCAGATAAAAAGCACTGTAAATAAGATAACATGCAATCTATAAAACGGCAACACAACCACTGAAAAGTACATACCGCTGAGCTTATATGAAGGGAAAAAACCCTAAATATTGTTTACAATGCCCAAATGTATCATAAATACATAAAAGTTTGTGCTAAATAAAGAAAACAAGAAAAGAGACAGGCGCCTGCATAGAGACTTCTCGATTAGGGGGGGGGGGGGGGGGCAAAGTCTTACCGCTGTCCCCCTCCCTCTTTACAGCAACTCCAGACATCTTCCCACTGAAGGGCTAGCGGTCCGAACGCAGTGCAAAGAGGGATGGTTATAAAATTTTTATTTCAATTTGATGGAATTTCAACACATACAAAATATTTCTGAGCCGAAATTTTTACTTTAATGTGTTACATTGGCAAAATATGGGCCAATTTGGCGCCCCCCTTCAGATGATTAGGGGGGGGCGGCCGCCCCCCCGGGCCCCTGCTCCCCCTGTGCGCACGCCTATGGGCGCCTGTGGGGTTTGAACCTGGTTGAGGCGATATTGCTGCCCAGAAACGTAACACCTCGACATCAGTCGGCTCGTGAATGTTTAGCAACTCAGCGTTGCGCTTTTTTTTTTTTTTTTTTTGTACCCATAACTTTACTTACACATAAATATACTCGTTATGCAGAGGGTCACACATGATTTAGCAGTATCTTCGACAGCGATGTCTCGGTCACATTTTTTGGGTAATGGACATAAATCGAGCACGGAAAACACGAACAAAGAAGGAAGAACAATGACAACGGCATCACAGGCTATACCGTCACAAAAGCTAAAGGAATTTTTATGGGACGTATAGGCCGGCGCTAATCTCTTGTAGAAAGTACTGAAAGGAGGGATTGATTGTATAAGCCAAGGATGCGCTGACCCGTTGGGTGCTTGAGTTTTTTTCATGGGTTTGGAAGTTTCTCTGTCTGCACCTCTCCTCATAGTGTTGCAGTGCACGACTGCCTAGGCGAGCATTCGTCGCAGTTCCGGGTCCAAGCCTGGTGTTCCGAGAGCGCTGACTATCCACAAAACATCAATGAAGTCCACCACCGAGGCCAGCTCGCACGGGGACCGTGGGAAGTCGCAAGTGCTTACAAGGACTCCCGCCTTTTCAACTTACAAACTGCATTAGACCCCATCCCCGATAACGTTCTCAGTGAACTCCCAAAGATATCGGATGATTTGAGAGACTCCATCAACTCTCCAATAACTGCAGCGGAGGTAGAATCCCCAAAACAAGTCCCCTGGTCCAGGCGGGATTGTCTCAGAATTTTATCAGGCGTTTCAAAAAAGTTTAAGCCCAATCCTCGCTACAGTCTTCGAGGACACTGCAAAGAAAGCTACTTCCCCCTTCCATGCGAAACAGCCATCTGGTCCTCTTTCTGAAAACACCCCAATCTGGTTCAACCCCAGAACCTCGGATTTCCGCCCGATCTCCCTTCTCTCTTCGGACTGTAGTCCGAAGAGAGAAGGGAGATCCTGGCTCGGATACTATCGCAACGACTCGAAACAGCCCTTAGTGCGGTAGTAGGCCCTACGCCAGACATGCGGCTTTAAAGGCCGAAAATAAACTCCTACCTGCACTGCATGGATGAGAACCACGTGCGAGGCGGGAGAACTAGGGTTAGCACCGCTGGCTGTGATTGATCTCGGCCTCAGGAAGGCGTTTGACAGGGTACAACGGTCATTTCTGTTCACACTTCTACGGCACTGCGGATTAGGAGACACCATGTTGGACTGGATTCAGATTTGCTACACTCAAACCACAACGAGCATAATCTTAAACGGAGAGGTAGAAATCCCCATCATGGTACAAAACTTCCGGCAGGGATGTCCTATTTCTCCACTGTTTTTTTGCTCTTTATCTGGAGCCTCTGTGTCGCATGGTGGCCACTTCCAATGGAATTGAAGGTCTTGTTTTGGCAGACGGGAACTCCGAGTTCTCGCATATGCCGACGACGTCGCCTTTGCTCAACGGCCACCCAAGCTGGGGAAGTGCTCAGACTGGCACACCAGTTTTGCCTTTTCTCCGGTGCAGAGCTGAACCTCACAAAATCAGAGGGGGCCTGGTTGGGGTGCTGGGAAAGCAAACCACACAAGTGCTTCAACATATGGTGGTCAGAACGCGTTGGAACATATCTAGGTGTCAAGATTGGCGTGGGCCAGACGGTGGCCCCTCGGTGGAAACCGAAAGTTGACGCGCCAGAATGGAAGCTTCACCCATGCATGGAGGAACCAGAGCATATCCATTTACACTAGGTACCTTTGTGCAATATGGTACCTTACCCCACGATCCTGTACGCAGCGCGCATTATTACCATCGATGCCGGCTAGGTTCTGAGGCTACACCGGTCATGGGCAGTAGAGCGTGGAGAGGGAGACATTGGACTGGTAAATGAATAACTCGAGCTCGTAGTCCAGCGCTTCTCGTATTTCCGCAACCAGGCTGACCCGTTCCTCCAAGCGGCCATCCAGTCCCTAGTCCCCACCACTTGAGGTCATGGCTTGCCACATCCATTTCTGTCCGTCACGACTCCCGCATCACCGGGTTCTACAAGGAGATAACGAGCGCGGTGGCTTCACTGCAGACGCTGTTTTCGTGGGAATACCTGCTCGCCGTAAAGCCACGAAAGGCTGTACTGGAATTTGGTGGCACAGACACTGTCACCACCCCTGTACCGTCAGCCTCCGGTCCCTCAGGGTGGAGACGATGCGCTTAAGCGGGTTAAGCAATCGCCCATTCCAACCGGCACTAAGGACTTTTTCTTCCGATTCCACGCGGTAGTGTTGCCAGTGATGGCGCATCAGCAGGAGCAGGCTTCTTCCTCCCCTGGTGTTATGCTGGAAGCGGACCACCCCGCCGTCCGCGACTGCGTCCTCGCCGTAGGCTCCCTCTGGAAAGCCAGTGTGGAGGCCGTGCACGTGGAGAGCGCCCTCCACCCACAACTGGCATGGGTCATTTTGTGTGGAGAGAGGATGTGAATACTTAGGGTTGCGCGGTGAGCCTCGTCGGCTACGTGTAGGTTCGGTGCTATTACAGAAAACCTAGTGTCGCCTCACTTTACCAGGCAGAACCCGGGCGGTCAGAACGGCCCCGGCCCGACCTTAGCATTAAAGGAGTACTGACACGAAATTTTTATGTTACGTTTTTTTCGCTGCTATGCGTGCCTACCAGCCCACTAATCATAGAATGACAGATTCGACGGTCGAGCGCAGCGTAAACATTCATTTACGGCGTCGTTTATTCGTGCCAGTTTCGGTTTCGACAAAAAATTCCCCCGCATTTCCCCGAGGGGGAGAATGTGAAAGTGCGAATGCACGGTTGTCGGCCCGCTTGCGGCGCTTGCGCTCGGCCCCCGCAGCCCACCGCACCACCGCCTCGCCGCCTTCTCTTCCATCTCTTCCATCGGGTTTGTAGTATCACGTGTACACCACGCAGTTATCAAGCCGCTATAACGCCGCTGAGTCGCCAACGCACGCCGCTGACGACGTAGTTTGAATGCGTTAAAGATATAAGACGGGTTACTGACACCGATATCAGCGTCGCGTCCGTGGCTTATTCGGTAGAGCGTCGGGCTGCGGCCCGCAAAGTCCTCGGATCGAAACCTGGCGCCGGATGCTGTTTCATTTTTAAATATAGAGGAGCACTGCGGACGCCGCCGCCGCCGCCGCCGACGCCGGCGGTGGATGGTTTGGGGTCGCTTATAAAGTGCATTCGCACTTAAAAAACGCCGAGCGGCCGCCATGACAGCATGTATCACATGGCGTCACCATTCTTGCCGTATCGCTGCCTCTCTGGAAGCGCGCGCGAGCGAGCGCACGCGCGCGCCCAGACCGGCCGAGGTCTTCGCCGTCCCCACAGGCCCGTGCAGCATGACGTCAGTCCCAAAACCATGACGTGTACACACGCCCGAGCAGCGCGCGCCAACCACAGCCAGCGCGTCGGCTTCGTCACGGGAGCCCCGACGTCGGCAGTTTGGGGCACGTAGCAGATGATGTCACGTCAGCCCGCTCTGGGCTTTCTCGTGCGGGCGAAGATTAAAATGGATTTTAAATATGTTTCGCTGAACGGTTGTTGTAGAAACTTGCTGGGAGATATCTCCTGATAAAAAGGAAGCGTTTTACATAGTTATCTCAGCTTTGAAATTTCGTGTCAGTACTCCTTTAACATTTCAGCCCGGTTCCGGGCCCGGGTGAAAAGTTAGTCACGCGGCCCGAGCCCGTGCACACCTATTGTGGTGGTGGTGGTGGTAGAAAAGCAGCCTCGAGTCGGGTCCTCTGTCCAGGAATGCAATGGCGGACGTTATCCGGAGGACTCGCTCGATCAGCCGTTGCTGGTCTTGCGCGGAAGTTCTGGACAGAACAACCTCCCAAGAGGAGGAGGTGGGTAATTGTACAGGGGTGAGCCCGTCTGGTGGTCGCGGGCACTCCCATACAAGAGAGTGGTAGTGGGGCTGTTGCAAGCTGGGCGTTTGCTAGGGTATTGGTTGGGAAAGAAGATGTGTTTGTGGTGTAAGTTTGGGAACGTGTCTGTCTGGAGCTGCCGCCGTGACGTGGCGTCGGCGCAGGACAAGGAGTGGTGGGGCGGAAGTAGCGCTTTAGGGGCGGAGCTTCTTAGGGGCTCGGGCTGTCGGCGTCTCGCGTCGTCGTAGTATCATGGTACTAAAAAAACACCGGGGCAATCGTTTTCCGGCGCCCCGCGCTAGAACACTTCGTGCTTCAAAGACACGAGACTTACAGCAAAGCTGTATGCCTCTATCCCAAACGGTTTCACCTCCGTGGGCAAAAACGCCAAGTCGCCAGAAATACACTTATACACTGCATGCTTCGCCCCTCCCCAGGTTTCATGTTAGTGGAGATGGCCCGGGATTTTTAGGTGCGGAGTACCTTAGGACCGCACGATGTACGTCCGCGTCCGTGCGCATAGCATTTAGAATCACAAAAAAAATCGCACAGGAACCGGCAGGACTCGAGCCTGTGTCTGGTAGACCAGACAGAGTTAGTGTCAGTCGTCTTTACCCATTGGGCTACGACCGTGAGTTGGTACCCGAGAGTCAAACGGCTTACTCCCTCGCCTGTAACGGTGCGGAGTACCTTAGGACATCCCAATGTCCGTCCGCGTCCATCCGTGCGCACACCACCATCAAGCGAGATTCGATTTGAGCCGTGAGTTGCAGTTTCATTTATGGAATAATCAAGGTGCAACTCACGGCTCAAATCGAATGACGGCCGGGACGCAAATCGGATGTCACTCGGGGCGCAACTTGCAATGTCATTTCGAGTCCCCGTACTCCGCACCCTCGCCATCATCCACGGAGTGGAGATGCTGCCATTTTTCTTTGTGTGCGGTAGTAGGCGAGTGTGAGTGTATAGTTGAGAGGTTCATGGTATGGGATGGTGGAAGCTGATGTCTGGGAATCACCCTGGAGGCTGGATCTCTCTGCTGACACCCGATGGGTCATTTCTCGCGCGCAAGCGCGTGCGCGCGCTCATTTCCAGGAAGGGAGGCATGGCTGCAGGGGTCCCGACGATACGAATGAGGGGAAGCTTGGATGGGTGGAAGCCCGAAAGAATATGCACGGCAGGCGGCTTGTGAGCCTGTTATAATAGTCGTCGTCAGCATCCGCGGCCCGGGCGGTGGTGCACGATGTGGGAAACAGCCAAGGCGGTGCGGAGCACGTTGTGTGCGCATTTTGGCGTTGGGGTTGACTGAGTTATGCAAGTTTCACCGCACCGCCAGAATAAAGCGACTATGCTTATTCCACAAAATATTTCATAATCCCACATTAAAATAGGCCCTAAACAGAGTTCCTAAGGTTGCGATTTTACGTCCGCCATGCTTGAGTACTATCCAAGGAACGTCCTGCCGCAAAAATGGTTTAGAAGCGTTGAGTATTTATTAGTCGAGTTATCGTTCATTAAAAAGGGACCGGAATAAGTCCTGGAGCTTTTACCCTCTCACCGCGCCTCCAAATCACTGTGGAAGCTGTGACGTCACCGACCAGGCGCAAGACTACCTAAAGAAACACGGCTGGTTCGAGATGCGTGCAGCCATTGGCTCCGATCGGCGTTACGTCACGCTTTTTTTTTTTTTTTTTTGCAGTCGACGGCCGTGTTCCGTTTACTACAGCCGCTACTGATTATTCTAGTACACCCTACTACTGCTGAGCGGAGCCGGTTGGCGGTCGGCCCGCATCGACCTTCCGTGTGCTCTTCGCGTCGGCCGTGCCCGAGTCGGCACGTCAGTATAACGAGCGCTTGGAGGCCAGATAGGGGTGTTCTAAACACAACATGCTCGCTCACGACAGTAATTGAAGATATCCACGGACGACTAGCGGTCCGCTAGCGTTTCTGCATGCGGCTCTGTCACGGCGAACTGGTCGCCCCGAAGTCGGAGAAAAGGCTTAGCATCGTCATCAGCGAAATCTGCACTATCACCCCCTCCCACGCACTTATAAACTGATTTTCAGCAATAGTCCCGCTATGGCAGGCGGGGACACGTGTTTTAGCTGCTGCACCGCAGAGTGGGCTCTTTGTCGACCGCGCAGGCAGAAGCTTGCCGCGGTCACGCGTGTAGCTGCGTTTCCGCCTGCAGAGACTCCGTGTTTTTCAGCGTTATATACCTTGTAAACGACGTGCTACATCTACAAACTCGGCTAAGCTCGTGTGACGAATGTCGAACGCCGTGCCGCTTGCAGGAGCGCCGCTCGCCGGAACCGCACCCGCGTTTCTCCCAGAGCCGGGAACGCTGATTGGCTACTGCAGCATTTTAAGGAACCCACCAATAACGGCGCCGTGCGTGCGCATGGCCTCCGCGACCGGCTGCCGGCGGAGCAGCGGCGCTCCGCCAACGGCGCTCCGCCGGCAGCAGATGGCGGAGGCCATGGGCTGCGTCAGAGCATTATGCCGCACGTCAGAGCGCGACAGCATGGCGAAGAAGATCGTTAGGTAAGCAAGGAAAGGAAGGAAGATCTTCTTTGCACGTTTGTGCGGACTTTCGTCACAACAGGAAACGATGCAAGCATGCTCACAAATGATAGTGAGAAAAACCGCAAGGTGATGGACAAGGCAGACGGGAAAATGGCCATACAAAAAAAAATTAATGCAGCGACCTATACAGGGCATGCACAAGGATCGGCCAACGGGCACTCACACCGCTTTGGCGTTGGATGGACTATCTGACGTAAGCAAACTACGATTGATCAGCGCCCCCTCCAACTAACGAGAGGACGCATCGATAAGTGCCGATATTCCTAATTCCAGAATAGCGTGAACGACAACAAACACGGTGATGATCGTTCCGGCCGCATCAGCGCCATGACTATGATCAGCTTACCTCACCCGAAATTTCTGTGGACAGGCCCAAAAGCATACGGGTGCCCGAAAATGTTAAGAAACTTCTTTGCTAGTGGAGCAGTGCAAACTCGCTATGACTTCCTGGTATTACTCAAACGTGACCGTGCCGGCCTCGTGACAGTAAAAACACCCGTCAAACGGGAAATATTTCTTTTCACTTTTTTCTTTCCCTAACCAACGCACCCGATCAATCGACAATTAACCGATTAAAGCCTGCCGATTCATCAAGTTTAAATTTTTAACCGACGCCCAGCCTTAATGAAAGCCACTCCAATAGCCATGAACGAATACATTTCCCCTTGTGTCGGTTTGATCTCCTATGTAAAAGAATTGCAGGCTTCTCTTTGTAGTCGTTGGTCATTTGTGTACAGAATTTGTGAACTTTTTTATGCTGTGTTCTTGTGGAATTATTATTCTTTGTATGATTGCTTCATACGCGCTGTAATCTCTACTTCGAAAATGTTAAAGCCTACTCCCCTCTATAATGCTTCGGCCATGGGGGTACGCGTACTGGCTAGCGCTTCGGCTCGGGCGCGGCGCCTGCCCTGGTTGATCTTCGCGTGAACCATAGAGTCTCATACTAATGCATGTATATATCAGTGTGAAACTCTATGGTGTGCACGACGGTGCGGGATATCCTAGGCTGGCGAGCACGTGACGCTTGGTTCCGGGGTGCTAAGTCGGATAGCTGACTGCAGCTGCAACAAAAAAGCTACTCTGCTTTTTAATTTAAAAATTTTGTACATCAACACCCTGACTTGTATATTGTAAGTTTCATTTGTGTGCTACTAAAATTAAGCCTAATTTTTTAACCTTTTTAAAGCACTTCACCGTCTACAACGAGATCTCTTTGGGGGAAGGATATATAAGAATTTAAAACCGCTAACAAAACGTGTGAAGCAAGTTTACCGTGTTTACCAAGTTTACCTCTTCAATTGTCATAAATTTGTGATGCACTGAAATCATACCAACATAGAGAAGTCAATAAATAATATTAGAAATGTAGCTAAGGAATTTGTTTCTCGAACACACAAAAACTGTTTATTTTACCACTCACCAGCGAGAATAACGTGAGCTTTTCAGTCTCTAGCCAGCAATCATCATCATCATTGTTGTCGTCACTAGGGCCCCAAGTACGCAGTTAGCCCCCGGCTAAATGCGTACTTAATCTGGCACTGGCGACGGAATTTAGTTCTATACTGCGATAGAGCGGACACGAAGAGAGAACATAAATGCGTCAATTCGGGGCTCTGCATTAAATAGATCAGTGATTCTCAACCATGAGTGAGTGGGGACCCCTTTCGTGCTGGAAAAAGTTGTGGGGGCACTCATGATGAACGATGCTGATTTGTGTTAAAATGCCAAACAATTTGCACATTCAGCGAAATTCGCTCATATACTTATTCAATTCCCGCCTTTTGTGTCTGACTTTTATGCTTATGTGTGCCATATTGTCAAGCAATTTGCTCTTGCAGCTAAACGTTCCCCAACGAATGAATGAATGAATTTATTGACAAGGAAAAGGAAAGGAAAGACCACCAGCAGGCGTAAATTGTCACACCTAGGGGTGGACACCGGAACGCCTGCTGGTGTGGGAGTTGGGGCAGGGGTGCACGCTAAACTTTTTTACACCCTTTTTGGCCGAAAAGGGTGTAAAAATCTTATCCCATGGCTAACACCATTAAAAGGTATTTTGGCAAAAAAAGGGTGTATGGATAAAAAAAGGGTGTTGAGGATGCTCAACACCTTAAAAAAGGGTGTTGAGTCTCACACCCTTTTTCTGAGGTGATGGCATGCGCAGTAGCAATGTCTAACGGCGGAGCGCGCAGCATTCAACACTAACAGCCAATACGTACAAGTTACAGTTGGAACACGGGATGCAAGCGGTACAGGGAGTGCGCACTTACTTAGCAATAGATGTGCTGTTCTTGCTTTTATACCCGGCAGAGGAAAGCACCCAGATGGAGTCGGTGGGCTTGTCGCAAAAAACTGATATTTTAGCGGTAATTTTGGAAGTATGGATTTTACTACGAGAACATACAAATCAACACGCGGATTTGCAAAAACTTTTTAATTACGCGGTAGTTTTTCTGATCCGTAACTTATAGAATTTTATTAAATACCATACAAATCTTCCCTACCACCTAACACCCTTCAAAAAGGGTGTTCATAATTTCAACACCCTTTTTCCCAGAAGGGTGTGAAGCTACAAATTAGGGTGTTTGAATCTAAGAAAAAGGGCGTAAAGAAAAAAAGGGTCTAAGAAAAGACCGCCAACGAAGAAAAAAGGTGGAGAGACCTCCAATTTTGGAGGCATTTTGTACCTGTTTACACGGGTGGACTGAACATTCTCTACAAGCGGGCGGGGGGGGGGGGTTGTACCTCACGATGTTTACAGCAATATGAATTGGTATAATTTATTACCAGTGAAGCTCTTTAAGCTTCAGGAGGTAGTTTCGGTGGCATTAGCAAAAAAATACAAAGAAAAAGAACTGGGGCACCTGTAAAGGGTGCACCACCGCAGATAGGGTATTATAACAGTGAAGTCAGCTTTCGAGCTTGTTATGTGAGCGTGAGCACAAGGGGCGTATGCGTATCCGCACCTCTTACTGTACCATTTCAAAGGTACTAGTCTTTTTTGGGTTCTAAAAGGTAAAAAAATTCGCGCAGCTTGCAATAGTGGTGCAAGGCTGGAGAAACAGCAACGTTGGGGGCCGACCTACCTTGTTTCCCTCTTGGATCTCCAGGAATAGGGGAGGGGGGGAAGGGGGTCACACTAGAACAGCCTTGTGAAATCCGGTTAAATTTGGCCTCATCCCTGAGCGGTCATCCTGGCTTAGCAAGAACATTGTAAAGCTTAGCAAACATAACAAAACTTAGCAACACCGGAAGAAACTAGGTCAACATCCAGCTCCGCTGTTCTTTTTTTGCAAATGAACACCTATTTCACACCGTTTCAACAACCTACAGAAAGCCAAGCGTGTTGCAGTTGGTAAACATACCGTAAAAACCCGCGTATAATACGAACCCGCGTATAATACGAGGTGTAATTCGGTGACAACAAAATCAGAAAAAAAAGTTTTCATCCGCATATAATACGAGGTAAAAAGCACAGAAAACATTTATTTGCACTGCAGTTATCCTTCAGTCATTGTCAGTTCTCGTTGGCACTGTCTCCTGAAGTCGCCTTGTTGGAAATGTCTTACCACAGAAAGTGGTCCTCAGTGCCATCAAGGGCTTTCGAGATGCCACATTTCTTAAAAGAGCGACTGACGAGCTCCTCTGGGATGCTGGCCCACGCATCCGCGATCCAGCTACAAAGCACCGCTGGAGAAGCCCGCGCCAGCCATCTGGTAGCTGTCACTTACGGGTCTCCTGACCTCATCCACTCTTGGTAGCAGGACCTGATGCAGTCTTTGAAAGGCTTGTTGATGCAAACGTCTAGCGGTTGCACTGGGATGTCATTCCTCCTGGAATGACAATGAGTCCGATGCGGGGTTCGCGCAACAACTTCTTCACGGAATCGGCCAGGTGGCAGCGAAAAGCGTCCAACACGAGCACTGACGGGAACCCCCAACAGTGCTCCAGGCCGCCGACACCACACAGACTTTATCCAGTCAAGCACCAGTTGCTTTCTCCACCCGCGAATTCTGCCTTCGGTGACGCCGAACTGCCGTCCTTCGGCGCAATTCCTGATGGTCTCGGCACATAAAATAACTTTTCTTTTAATTGCCGCTGAATACTGCCTTCGTGCACCTGACATCGTGATAGACTTGCGGCGAACGTGCCAATCCTTCGCGTGGTCAAAACAATCAAAATGGCGCCGGCTGAGAGAAGCAGCAGCCAGCTAACGCCACCGCAAGATGGCCCACCCTCCGCTGAAACCGAAACCGAAAGTGCAAATTTTTGGCTGAAAACTTTGGGATCCACGTATAATACGAGGCACAAATTTTACATAGTAAAATTTGGAAAAAAAACCTCGTATTATACGCGGGTTTTTACGGTACTTTTCGTCACACGACTACAGTCTTTTTAATTTTGAAGGTTCAAATTGGTGTGTCACGTGCCAAAGCAAAACTTGGGGCATGTGGTGCACCGAATAAGGAAACGAGCGATCATTGCATAAGAGCAATTTTTTTTTTGCGTTTGAAAATTTCTTGCGAGTAGAGGAGTATATGAGGGGATGTCTTCTTCTTTACAGTGTTATTATGCATCCGAACATGGCCTTATTCAATGAACAGCTGAACACCTTCACCACACCCTTTCAACACCTTAAGAAAAACCAAGGGTGTTGAAGTTGATCAACACCCTTTTTTTCAAACAAAAAGGGCGTAGAGCTAGGAAAAGGGTGTTGAGACTCAAGAAAAACGGTGTAAAGGCCTCTCAACACCCTTTTTCCACCTATGCTACACCCTTTTTGGCTAAAAGGGTGTAAAAAAGTTTAGTGTGATAGGATAGCAGTGACATATTTACAGAAGACAGCACCCCCACGCACATATTCAGCTTTTTCGTGTGTCTGGCTTTTCCGCAGAGGTGGTGTGGTGTGCAAAAAAGCCAACCCTAAAACATGTGCTACGCGGAGAAATTGCACGTACAAGTCATGCAGCAAAGCCACCTTTCTGCATAATAACCGAGGTTCGACGAAAAGGAGAAAAGAATGGGGGTAAGAGGTTAGGGAAGGGCTTCGCAGACCCCTAAAATGCCCTCGCAGACTCCCATTTGAAAACCACTGAAACACGTTACAGGCACGTGCCGACCTTTGTGTGTTGCGGATAGAAATTGGGTCTAATGCGCTGTCGGAGGAATGTAACCCACAACAGGAATCGGTGAACTATTTCAAAAAGCAGAGGACCTCGTTGAGGAACGTAGAGTGACGTTCGAGCATACAGCATGGCAAAGATTTATTTATTTATTTATTCAGGTACCCCTAAAGGCCCTCCGTAGGAGGGTATTACATAGGGGGGAGCATTCGCATACATCAAAAATAACACGAATGGGTGCTAACAAAATCACAAATTACAAACGTAGAAAAAAATACAACTTACAAAAATCACAAATTACAAACGTAGAAAAAAATACAAGCAATAAGAACTTTTCAGACAACTCCAAAACATGCAACCACAAGGCAAGCACAGAACTAAAAAAAAAAGATAGAAAGGTCAATATACGCAAGCAAGAACAGAATTATGTCACTTAATTCTTTAAAAAAAAAGTCTTGAAATTTTATGTTAGCTTCTGTGGCAATGTGCTGCGGTAGGTTATTCCATTCTATTATTGTGCGCGGAATTAATGACTGTGCGAACGCAAACGAATGGCAAGTGATGCGCTTAACTTTACAAGAATGATCGCGCCGTGAAAATGTGACAGTGGGTGAGTGAAAGAAGTCGTCGCGAAGGCGCTCATGGTCATACAATTTATGAAAAAGTTTTAGGCGAGCACATGTCGGCGGCGAGGTGATAATGAAACCAACTCGGCCCGATTTTTCAGCGCTTCAACGTCCGGGACACTTTGTGAAGCAAGATGCCTCTCAGTCAGGGTACTATTAAGACAAGAAAATATCCGTGTCTGCCTCCGCCATTTTAGCGGTTCATTTGCCCATCCTTTGGCAGATAGCTCCAGAAGTCATGTGCAGGAATTCCTGCCGGTTTACTATCAACGTCCTATTAGACCCGAGTTACCACCTTGGCAATTTTCTACGTGGTCAATAACAACAACAGTGCCTGGAATCGGGAAAAAGTCAACGATGCCTCCACCAGCCTTGACCTACTACACACTTCAGCATATATCTCGCTGCTATGGCGGGTATACCCACGTATATGCTGATGGGTCCGTGACTTCTAAATCTTCCGCCATAGGTGTATGAGTCCCATCTTCGGGGGTCTCTGTGAGCCAAAAGCTCAGCCACAAGACGTCGGCTACAAAAACCGAGCTGGCGGCAGTAAGAGCTGCACTGCAGATTGTCAGGGACTGCCCTCCAAAACCTAGGGTAATTCTCCTGGACTCCCGCTCTGCGCTACAAACGCTTCTCAAGCGTGGAAGTAATCAAGGCCAATTAATACAAGAAATCAACGTCATACACACTGAGGTACTCCGCAACGGGCACACTATTTCTTTGCAGTGGCTGCCAGGACACTGCGGCATCACGGGCAATGTGATATCGGATCGGCTCGCACGCGAGGGCCATTCCACGAGCTCACCAGTACAAATCCCTTTATCCAAAGAGGACATCAACGGAATAGCCACAACTCTTGGATAGCGCATGCAATTGCAGCACTGGCGGAACCCGGACCTGCAGTACGCCCCCCTTTACGCTATCGACCCGCAGTGTACGTTTCGTATACACCACGGTTTATCGAGGCTAACAGAGTGTGCTATACATCGCCTGCGCCTCAGAGTAGCCTATACAAAAACCTTTCTTAACAAAATCGGTTTGGTGGCATCACCTCTGTGTACGCTTTGCGGTGTACGAGAAGACACGGAACACTTGTTCTGCGTTTGTCCACGTTTTAACTCGGTGCGAACGACAGCGCGAAGTTTATTACGGGCGAGAACTGTCAGCATGGAGAACTTTTTCGGCCCCTGGAACAGCGAAGACAGGGCGGTGCGGGGTTCTAAAGCTCTTGCGCGTTTCCTCAGAGACTCTGGACTCGACTCCAGCCTGTGACTGTCTGTGATTTTTTTTTTGTTTTTTATGTGTGTTCATGTGTCTGTCTGGTGAAGTTTCTTTCGTTTTTTTTTCCTTATTTGTATTAGTCATGTAAGCATATCACCCTTATCACATGTTTCACAAACCATCTGAAGTAGCAAGCCCAGCATTATGCAGGGCTGACCTCTTCGGTCTCATTAAAGAATCTTCTCTCTCTCTCTCTCTCAGAAAAAAATGGCAGCATCTCCACTCCGTGGATGATGGCGAGGGTGCGGAGTACGGGGACTCGAAATGACATCCAAGTTGCGCCCCGAGTGACATCCGATTTGCGCCCCCGACCATCATTCGATTTGAGCCGTGAGTTGCACCTTGATTATTCCCTAAATGAAACTGCAACTCACGGCTCAAATCGAATTTCGCTTGATTTTCGCTCGATGTGCGCACGGATGGACGCGGACGGACATTGGGATGTCCTAAGGTACTCCGCACCGTTACAGGCGAGGGAGTAAGCCGTTTGACTCTCGGGTACCAACTCACGGTCGTAGCCCAATGGGTGAAGACGACTGACACTAACTCTGTCTGGTCTACCAGACACAGGCTCGAATCCTGCCGGTGCCTGTGTGATTTTGTGCGATTGTAAATGCTGTGCGCACGGACACGGACGGACATTAAGGTGCTCCGCACCTAAAAATAAATAACACAAACAGCACGGTTTTGCAGGGATGCAATATTACGTATAATGTATTGCTGACTTGGATCCCAGATGGCAGATGCATATTCAATTTTAGGGCGAATGAGAGTGACGTATACAAGTTTTTTAATGTGTGATGGTGCCTGCTTGAAGATTGAAGTAAGAGCGAGGAATCTTGAGGGTCCGAGATAAGCGTATGCACTCTGCGACGAAACCGGTAATTAACCAACATTGACGAGAAGATGAAAGTACCGGGAAAGTTCTATGGAGGTTTAGTTGTACGCTAGCAGCGCTATAGGCCAGGGAACAGTACTGAAAGGACTCGCTTGGTTCTCGAGGTTCCAGCGGTAGCTGTGTACAGGCGAGGGGGAAAGGGCGCTAATGAGATGAAGGGAGGGAAACCGCGGAAAAGGACGTAGTTACCGCGGAGGATGAACGACATATTAGGAAAGCCAGCGAAATTATTCCCAGAAAACTTCGGGACTTTAATGGCGCGCCAGAAGCATGGGGGCGATTCCACGAGAGAACGAACATGCGTGTGCACGACCATTTTTTGTTCATTATTTTTTTTTATTATATATGCGCGCAATATGGAAACGCCCGAAGATCAAGTTTGTTTTCTCCTGAGGTGCGTAGTTCGGGAGAAAAAAATGTTTGAATGTGCCCGGAGCGCAGCGGTGGTTCCGTCAACTGCAGATTTTTTTCAAGTTTGCGTCTCTGTGTACGTCATGGAGTACAAGGGGTGTGTAAAAAATGTTTTGGGCCATAAACTACACCAGAATGCTAATCCGTGTAACGCAAAATCAGCGTCCAGCAGCGAACAAAACATTAAAAAAAATCGTGAAATCGGCCCAGACGATAGTTTGTTACTGTTTTTGACGCCCCCTATCTACATTTCTTCTTTTCGGAAAAACTTGTAAGTCAGCCATTTTATTGGCCATACGTGTAGGACGCATCAGCAAATGATGGTGTTTGTAGAAAATTTATAAGTACTAAAAAAAATTGAATAACTGCGGCTCTTTTTCAAAAATTGCGCTAATTCAAAACTCAATATAAAAAAAAACCCACACTCGATTTTCTTCCAAATTGCGTAAACAAGACTCCTTTACTTGGACAACAAAACTGTGGAAAAACATGTTGCATCATTTTGTTGAGAACAAAGTTATAAGGGGCCAAACTTGGGGCTCGCGCGACGCGTCTTGGCGCGCCGCGGTAAGTTCTGGCCGCTGTTGCCGGACGTTGCGCGGGTGTACACGGGCGGTAATTCACATTCCACTGCCACATGCCGGCACGGTCAATCTCTTTCCAATATTCCCAAACAAAAAAACTATTCTGGAGATTCTTCTTTTTTTTTTTTTTTTTTTTGCCCGCCTCTGTTTCCCTAATGTGGTCTTTAACGAGCTAACTTTCTGGCCGATACCAGCTCGAAAGCGCTTCTTTGCGAGCGCCACTCTTCTTATAGGGAAAGGAAAGAAGGATTCGAAACAACAGGTAACTACCCGGTATAACCCGGTGGTTATACCGGGTAGAAGTGGTAGGAGTGGTCGAAATTTTCTATTATGATGGCGCTTCGGTCACAGCACGAGTAAATTACTGAATGGATTTCAGATTTTCTTCACAAGAATATTTATTCAAGTAAAAAGACACAAGTTTGGAAATGGGCTGTCAGACTACCGTGATTAATTATTTACAGTCAGGAACACAGCAAAAGGCATATGTGTGGGAATACAACTCAAGTAAAATCTTTATAATATCTGCACCACAGCTTCCTCGGGCTCTCAT
The DNA here is from genome assembly GCF_048455015.1 of Haemaphysalis longicornis. Classification (NCBI taxonomy): domain Eukaryota; kingdom Metazoa; phylum Arthropoda; class Arachnida; order Ixodida; family Ixodidae; genus Haemaphysalis; species Haemaphysalis longicornis. The sequence goes on from NW_027526295.1 coordinate 253,610,065, forward strand.
ACAGTCAAGCACAGGAAACTGATAACGGGCAAATGGCAGTGGGCTCACTTTCAGCAGTTCTAGCGACAGTTAAACGCTGTTCGTTTGGGTATTCCTTCGTGACAGATCACACGTGCCAGGACTGGATGCCAGGACTGGAATATAGCCATGGGAAATCCACTTGGTGACCAAGTGGATTTCCCATGACTGTATTAGGCGGACCCAGGCCATTGCCATAAACGAAGCGAAAAGTTGCCAACGGCGATCAAGCATTGTACTGCACTTCGACTTCGCTGAAAATTGGACAATTATTCTGCCAAATGAAGTCCAGTCGTACCACTGGCACAAAACACAAATTTCACTGTTTACGTGCGTTGTAAATACAAGAAAATCAGTTCAGAGCTTCGCAGTAGTCAGCGATCACGTGCAACACGATACCGCACATGCATGCTATGCGCTCCACAAGGTGCACGAATGCCTGGAAGAAAGTTCCCCGGTGTACAGCCACGTTGTTTACGTTAGTGACGGTGCAGCCAGCCATTTCAAGAACAAATATCAGCTGTACAAACTTTCCAGAGCAAACTACGTCTGCGAAGTGGCTGTTCTCTGCTACCGGACACGGAAAAAACTCGTGTGATGGAGTTGGTAGTATTGTAAAACATCACGCTTCGTTACACAACCTGAAGGCAGGCAGCACCAACGTCATTCGGTCAGCAGCTGAAATGATTGCCGAGTTGCAAAGCAAGCTAAAGAAGGTGACCCTGATTCACGCATCTGCTGCAGGCATCGAAGAGTTTCGCATGGAAAAGCGCGAAGAATGGAAGCGTCTGCCACGCATCCGAGGCATCCAGTCCTGGCACGTGTGATCTGTCACGAAGGAATACCCAAACGAACAGCGTTTAACTGTCGCTAGAACTGCTGAAATTGAGCCCACTGCCATTTGCCCGTTATCAGTTTCCTGTGCTTGACTGTATGAGAGCCCGAGGAAGCTGTGGTGCAGATATTATAAAGATTTTACTTGAGTTGCATTCCCACACATATGCCTTTTGCTGTGTTCCTGACTGTAAATAATTAATCACGGTAGTCTGACAGCCCATTTCCAAACTTGTGTCTTTTTACTTGAATAAATATTCTTGTGAAGAAAATCTGAAATCCCTTCAGTAATTTACTCGTGCTGTGACCGAAGCGCCATAATAATAGAAAATTTCGACCACTCCTACCACTTCTACCCGGTATAACCACCGGGTTATACCGGGTAGTTACCTGTTGTTTCGAATCCTTCTTTCCTTTCCCTATAAGAAGAGTGGCGCTCGCAAAGAAGCGCTTTCGAGCTGGTATCGGCCAGAAAGTTAGCTCGTTAAAGACCACATTAGGGAAACAGAGGCTGGCAAAAAAAAAAAAAAAAAAAGAAGAAGAATCTCCAGAATAGTTTTTTTGTTTGGGAATATTGGAAAGAGATTGACCGTGCCGGCATGTGGCAGTGGAATGTGAATTACCGCCCGTGTACACCCGCGCAAAGTCCGGCAACCGCGGCCAGAACTTACCGCGGCGCGCCAAGACGCGTCGCGCGAGCCCCAAGTTTGGCCCCTTATAACTTTGTTCTGAAGAAAATGATGCAACATGTTTTTCCACAGTTTTGTTGTCCACGTAAAGGAGTCTTGTTTCCGCAATTTGGAAGAAAATCGAGTGTGGGTTTTTTTTTATATTGAGTTTTGAATTAGCGCAATTTTTGAAAAAGAGCCGCAGTTATTCAATTTTTTTAGTACTTATAAATTTTCTACAAACACCATCTTTTGCTGATGCGTTCCTACACGTATGGCCAATAAAATAGCTGACTTACAAGTTTTTCCGAAAAGAAGAAATGTAGATAGGGGGCGTCAAAAACAGTAACAAACTATCGTCTGGGCCGATTTCACGATTTTTTTTAATGTTTTGTTCGCTGCTGGACGCTGATTTTGCGTTACACGGATTAGAATTCTGGTCTAGTTTATGGCCCAAAACATTTTTTACACACCCCTTGTACTCCTTGACGTACACAGAGACGCAAACTTGAGAAAATCTGCAGTTGACGGAACCACCGCTGTGCTCCGGGCACATTCAAACATTTTTTTCTCCCGAACTACGCACATCAGGAGAAAACAAACTTGATCTTCGGGGGTTTCCATATTGCGCGCATATATAATAAAAAAAACAAGAATGAACAAAAAATGGTCGTGCACACGCATGTTCGTTCTCTCGTGGAATCACCCATGGAGAACACCAACCTAATTTTAATCCGCCAGAAAGGTCGTGTCGAAGAGCTGAAGAATTACACTCCCACCACCGTTTTCCCTCTGTTACCGGCATTTATTGTGTTTATCCCGTGTTATAGTTGGTCACATAAACGACACCCTAGCTTCGCAACTACCTAGACAACAGGCTGGATTTAGAAGAGGTTGCTTGAATAGTCATATTCAATTCATCAAACAGGTAAATCCAGAAATGCTCGGTGTATATTAAACCTCCTTACACTGTCAGTGATAGATTACGAGAAAGCGTTTGATTCAGTGAACACCACAGCATTGAAAACAGTGATCGGAGCCAGAAGTAGCGGAGAGTTGCATGGGTGTTGGAGAACATATATATGCAAGAGATGTACGGGCGTGATAATCCTTCATAAGAAGGGTGATAGGTTCCCTATAAGTAAGGGTGTAGCGCACAACAGCTTGTCCAAAAGGTGCTCTTAGAAAGCCTGGTCGGAAGACGTATTTAGAAAGCCTGGTCGAAAGAAGTATTTAAAAACTTTCAAATTTTGCGCCACAGTGACGTGTATGAGCAAGAATGACGTCATACGGGCCAACAATAAGACATAATTTTCAGTGCGTTAACTGCACGTTAGCATTCAAGTGATGCGGTCAAATGGAACTAGAGGCCCCATTACAGTCGTCCAGTCATGTGTCTTCGCGACAGGTCACTTAGGCGGCCGCCAATCGCACAAACAAGGTTCCGTGACGTCATAGAAAAGTTGCGGGAAATTGGCTAGGGGGTCGCGACTGCTTCACACGTTTTCTTTAATATCTCCGTTATTTGTTCGAAGATTGCGATGATATTGGTATCATTGTTATCGGGACGAAGCAGTCTTTCTAATAAACCCAACTTTATTTTGTCTTCATGGCTCCTTTAAGCCGCAAACGCTGCGGGAGCGCACCGATCCCGAAGGGTCTACCGAACACAGGAAGATGGCCCTCGACTCTCTTCTCTTATATGTTCGAGAAGCCGCCATAGAGGACCACGTTTAATCGGGACGCCCCCCCCCCCCCCCCCCCCCCCCCTCATTCTTCAACTCCCTTCTCCCACCTCCCCCTCCGACGATGACAAAGGTCAAGGCAGGGAGTGTAATTAATTTTAATAAATAAATATCACAACAACAGGAACGTCAAAACAGCGCTCAAGGACGGGGAGAGGAACGTCTTGTGTTGTCGTTCATCGTCGCGTCCTTTTAGCGCTGTTTTGAAATATTTTTTGCTAAACACCCAGGAAAACCTCGGCAGCGACCACTGTCTCGTCACTATCGGGGTTGAATCTGGGCTAGCCAAAGGAAAGTCCGGCAAAAAACTACAGTTCGTCGACTGGGATGCATTCCGTCGCGGGCTTTGAGCCGAAGAACAAGGCCCGCTGGGCGCGGAGGACGGCATATCTGAGATCGACATAACAGACATTCAGTGCTTAGCAGAACAACTTCACGCAGACGCTAAACGTGCCACTAAGGTTGTACCGGAAGAGGCAAAGCTCCGAAAGGCCGACGCAAAGTTGCTGCATATGTTGGAAGCTAAGCGTAGCTTACACACACGACTCGAGAAGCAAATTAAGCTTAACCGAAACCTGCGGCGACGACCAGCCGCCGGGTGTAGGAACAAATGGTCCCGGAACAAATGGTCCCGGAATAAATGGCTCCGGAACTTATGGTCCCGGAATTTATGGTCCCGGAACAAATGGTCCCAACTCGAAAGTAGGAACAAATTGTCCCGGAACTTATGGTCCCGGAACAAATGGTCCCAGGCACCTCTTCGGGCAAAATGATTCTATAAAACTCCACGTTGGTTTTCTGTTCAAATTTGTTGTATCTTGCTGGAGGGCAGTTTATAATTTCTTTAGTTCCTCTTTTTTTTTTTCAGATTCCGTTAAACCGCTTATCTCAATTTACACTATTATATCGATAAAACGCGGTATTTCTCCAAACATTCATTTTTGTGCTAGTGCAGGGCATTACACGATTGGCCCGTTTGGGGATTTTTTTATTCGTATTTCCGCCGTTTTTCTCCGGCCTTTTTTATTTTTGTCTTCGCAATTTTTATACGTTGAAGACGAATATTGTTATTTATTACTTCTCTCTCTCTTCAGTTATTCGATTTTTGTAATGTTCTCATTTTTTTTTTTCTGTTTTCTATGCCCCCTCCCTTCCCCTCATAAGTTTTCTCAGTCACCGCAACTATTTCCAGGCACGGCCAGACTTAATGCTCCCTTCCCGTTTAAGAAGATAGTTTCTGAGTCCGGCCGTGTTCCAGGAAGCCGCACCTGTAGCGGGACGCCGCTAGTACTTATAAGCGAGATTGGGGACAGGCACAGTCTCCAGACATGCGGACGTCTGATCGCTAGCGTCGGCTGAGCTACTGGTCAAGCCAGGCTGTCGCGACAGTCAGCACCATGGCCAATTTCTTCTAAAGAGGGCAATGAGGGCCATCTCAAGCAAAGAAATTTGTTACCGAAGCGAGTGCACTTAGAGCCACTAAATAAAAATATTGTCGCAGCCCTTTATTGTATTCGCTTCAAACACCGGCCCTGGGCTGCCCAGTACAGCTGATTTTGATTGAAGTGTCTGCCACTGGTTTGCCTGGTATTCGGAATAACAAAAAAAAGGCGTGCAAAGGAATCACGCGAGGACGTACATGTGCGACAAAAAAACTGTATACCGTATTTCACTCAAGTAAATTCAGCCTTAGCAAATATATTATATATACTTTCATAAAGCGTATTCAGAATGCTGCCCAAACCTCTAAAGAGTCCATAACATGCTCTGAGGACACACCTGCCATGGACGGCCACCTAGCAAAACTTGTGGAACCGAGCTAAACACCTAACTCGTAAATACAGACGACTAGGGAAACGCCACGTCGACCTAGTGAAACTATAAGGCACCAATACAAACTGATTCAAGAATATCAGAAACAATTGGCTCATGAGCACTGGCAAGAGCTATGCTCAACTTTAGGCAAAGAGCGCAAACTCTCGAAGCTTTGGAGAATCTACAGAGGCATGACAGGAAAGGGCAAACAACGTCTTCCCCTCTTCGCGACGCTCACGCTACACAACACCCCGGTCCCCGGAGGTAGTCGAGCGGGAGATTATAGCAACGCTTTTCCCTTCAGCAAGTACGCAACCCCGCACGTCCCTACCTATCATCAAACTAGACTCGGACGACTCAGCTTTAGACACCCCTTTTACGATGGCAGAACTTCGCACCGCCATCCGACAAAGCAAGGTGAAATCATCCCCAGGACATGATGGAGTCACGTGGCGACACATCCGTAACCTCGACGAGCCTCAGCTAGAACAACTTCTTGGCCTTATAAATCATTCCTGGAACACAAGAGAAATTCCTGACACCCTGAAGCTTTCCCTGGTTAACCTCATTCCAAAGCCTGGAAAAGACCCTTCTGTCATCTCCAACCTTAGACCCATATCTCTTACACCCACGTTATGCAAACTGATCGAACGCCTGATTAACAACCGGCTACAATACCATTTGGAATATGTGAACCCATGGTTTCACCCGTCCCAAACTGGCTTTCGTCCGTACCTAGGGACACACGATTGCCTCTGGCTCTTACGACGGGTAATCAACAGATCCCCGTACGACCGCGGACTTCCCGACTACGTCCTTACTGTAGACCTTCGGAAAGCATTCGACAGAGTAGATCAAACGACGATTTTGACTGAACTCGCCCAAGCCTTCCCCAGCAAAAAAGCACAAGTTTGGGTTCGTAACTTTCTCCACAACCGGCCCATTCAACTCAGCAGCACGCTCCCTGGACGAACACCCAATACCTACTACAACGACAAAGGTGTTCCACAGGGATCTATACTCGGACCCGTACTCTTCAACATCGTCATGGCAAAGTTAGCCAAAACTCTAGAACAGGAAACGTCAGCCCGTTTCGCAATATACGCTGACGATATTACGATATGGACGGAAGGTAGAGACTACTCGTCAACATCCGGCATGCTGGTCGAGCTGCAGTCGGCGGTGAACAGCCTCGAAGCATGCATACCGAAACTTGGCCTAGAACTTGGCCTTGACCTAGGACAAGATGCCCCAACACACACCCACGATGCCCCTACTGCAACACTGACGTCAAATCAAATCTCCACCACCTAGTGTGGACATGCCCACACTTTGCCAAACATCGCCCAGAAAGTTTACAAACATTAATCCCGATACCCTATCACATGCAGCACATACTGGATTAGACGCATCTTTATTACGAACAATTGCCGCTTTTGCAGTTAAGAGTGGTCTGGCGCGAGTAGTCTAACTAGGGCCGGCCCCGGTGAAGACTTCGAGGCACCCATAACACGAATCCCCTCTTTGAATATGGACCTTGATTAGTAATCCCCTTCCTTCCACCCCTCTCCCCACTCTACGGCAAGCGCCCTCCTTGCTCCAATAAAAAGACTCAATCAATTAATCAATCAATCAATATCAACAGATGCAAAATATATTGTGCACAAATACAAACATATAAACATACAAATGTATTGAGCACAAATACAAACATATAAACATAGATACATTGACCCCCTTCCTTCCCTCATACAGGCGCTCAAGCATAGGAGCAGTAGTGGTGGGACCATTTCTTCCTAGTTTGAAGTTGGGACCATTTGTTCCGGGACCATTAGTTCCGGGATTATAAGTTCCGGGGCCATTAGCTCCAGGACCATTTGTTCCGGGACCATTTATTCCGCGACCGCCAGCCGCCATCAACCTACAAAAACGTAGGCACAACTAACTCTTCAAACATGGCATAGCACATGCGATCGCATGGACTTACGTGAGCCTTCCCAAAACCTGGAACATCCTGCGCTGTCTCATTGACCCCGAAAACAGTAAAACTACCCGAAGAAGCAACCTCAGCATACTTCTCCAGGAATTTCGGGGCACAAACACGGAATCTCCCAAAGCTATTCAGGACAGATACATTGGCGACTGCACGCGCGCTGCAATGCTATCGGGTTCAGTCACCCAACGATTCCGTCGGCCAATTATCGCAAGTTTTCCTCTCCCCTACCCTCATCGATGGGGAGCGACCCGGCTTTGTATGCGATGACGCGGCGGAGAGGGACGCTTCTGCTGGACACAAGGCGCTTTCCGCGGCTTCCCGCCGGCGAGGCAGGGAGGTAGGGAGGGATTTACAAAGACGTGCAGCATTGCTTTTCCGGCGGCAATCGTCAGCGGGGGACTGCTTTGTTGTGGTCCGAGACGCTGCTATTCAACGAGTACTCCACGCCGGATTATCGACCGGGTCCGGGCGTCCTCCCGGCGCTTCAACCATTGCATCATCAAGAGTCAACTGAACATTAACCTGTGCAAAGTGCCATCTCTTTGTGAGTGTGTGGACGTCAGCTGAGGCGCCCCTGATTGGACCATACTGACGTCAGTCGAGGAAAGGGGGAAACGGGGCGGACCCAACCTGGTTATTTAATCTCGTGCGCGCAGGAGCGCAGACCCCTGTTCACTCAGTCAAACACCATGTAGATATCTGTACATAAAGTTTCTTTCGTCGCCCTACAAGCCCCAATATTTGCCCCAACTCCGGATCAACGTACGCCACCACCGGTCACGCTACCAGATCCGCAACACTCCCTATGTGGGCAACGATAATTTGCTCTTCTTGACCGGCCCATCACTGTAAGTGAAGTTAGGGGCGCTAATCTTGTCACTGCACACTCGCTTTGCTCCTGGCCCGGACGGCATTACAAATAAAATGCTCGGAAACCTAGATGACGAGGCCGTTGAAGCCTTCACAGGATACATGGACGTATGCGGGCGTTTTACCGGCTCAGTGGAAAAAGGCCAAAGTCGCCGTGATACCTAATCCAGGCACAAAGGTCCAGATTGAAAACCCTAGACCTATTTTCCTCAGTTACTGCGTTGGAAACTATTGGGACACGTTCTAATCGAATCACCAATACATGAAGGCCAATGGACTTTTTCTGCACTCCATGATCGGGTTCCTAATAAAGTTATATCTATCTACTTGAACTATGATATCTTCTACTCTAGTTTGTTCTCTGATCCAGATAGCTCGTTTACTGTCCTTGAGTTTTATTCCTAGCATTATTCATTCCATGGCCCGTTGAGCCGACCTAAGTTTCCTTTCTGGTTGTTTAGTAAGGTGCCAAGTTTCAGCTCCGTATGTAACCACCGGCAGTATCGTATGCACTGGTTGTAGATTTTTCTTTTGAGTGACAGAGGTAGCTTACTTTTCATTATTTAGGAGTATTTGCTGGGTGTTCCCCAACCCATACCTATTCTGCGCCGGATTTTCCTCTCGTGGTTGGGGTCAGCAGTAATCATCTGTCCAAGGTATAGTTCACGGCTGAGTGTTCACGGTGCTCAGCCAATAACAGCATTGCACACATCCTGTAGGACTGCCCTCGCTTTGCCGACTGTCGACAACAAGCCTTCAAAAGCGTAGGATTAGCAATCCCACCGAGCATTAATGATTGCTTTATCCAAGTCGTTCCAATCGGAGCGAAGGACGGCGCCTGCTCGCCGCTCTACGAAACTTCGTCGAGAACTCTGGCCTTCACCATTTCCTTTTTCCCCAACTCCCATTACCTAATCCCTCTCTCTTAGACACCAAAGTTCGCTAAAGCGTAACATGGCGTCTTTGTATCCCTTGTACATAAAATAAATGCGTGTTACCACCACCATATTCTTTTACTTCTGCTAGCGTTTCGTTTCCTACGCTGAAGAGAACGTTTTTGGCATGCTTATTCATAAATTGCGAATGGTACATAGCGAATGGTACATATTTAACGTTTTAATACGAAAATTGAAAACTCAATCACAGCAGCGTCTTACAGAACCAGTTTGGTTGACATCGGGACCATGTAATTTCGCTAAAATATTATTTAATCAATAATGCCATTACTCTTTCTTTATACAGGGTGTCCCCACTGATGTCCTAACTATCATGCACCAAGATTTAAAAAAAGAGCAATGGCGTTACTCGAAGAGAAGCGGACAGTAATTTTTTTCGTTGATGAGACTTCGCTAATTAATTGTAATTAATTTTCTAACTTGAGAACTACTACTGTCCTAATCACTGAAGTGTCAATGAGGCACTTGTAGGTGCTCACTAGGGGCATCTAACTGCGGTATTTTCAGCGACAAACTAATTGCGTACTCATTTATTCTGGCTGATAAAGAAAACCCGCGAAATATGAAAAATACCATGTGACGGCGCTTCCGTGCGCATTGTAAAGCAGCGTCCCCAATAACCTGACTGAAAGCAACTGCTTCGCCTGTCACCCGCCCGAAGAGACAGCGCATCACCTTGATAATGGCATGCATGGAAGGAGCAGCAACAGCAAGTTGTTGTTGTTGTTGTTGTTCCTTTTTGTTTGTGGCGCGCACCCACTTGGGGGATTGGCCAGGATCGGGAGATATATTGGGGCTAATGTGCCCGATTTAGGAGACTAAATTTTGGAGAAAAAAAAAATTGTTGATCAGAATAATTGCACAACAAATACATGAATTTGTAGAATGAAAGTGTGCACTATGCAGGAATTTGCAAGAAAAGGCTATGCGGGATTTTGCAATAGGCTCTTATTTCGTCTGTGTACAAGAAGAGCGGCTAACAGGGTAGGCGCCTAGTCTCTGAGACGTAGGTATGAACGGCCGTAACCAAATTCCTGTGGGGAAACCCAAGCGAAATGGCACCGAACGGCAGTAAGACCGGCATTGAAAGGGTAAGTCCAAGGTGGTGAATTGGCTCCACGAGGTATTTTCTTCTCATTGAAGAGAAGCCGCGGCAATGTAAGAAAAAATGCTCTAGGGTTTCGGGTTCATCACAAAGAGCACAATGACGAGATGAGGTGAGCTCAGCGCGGTGCATGTAGAAGTTGAGCTGCGGAACTCTACAACGTAAGCTAGTTAAAGTAACATCACATTGGCGAGATTCGCAACATCGGAAGTCCCACGCATATGCAAAATGGGCGTAATCATCGAGGGAGGTGATGGCATCCTCCTGCCTCCTCGCCAGATGTTGATGCCGTCGGATCCGTGCTTCGGCCAGTATGGAGGGAAATGGACAGACGTCGATCGGAGGGCCGTCTAGTGCTGACCTCGCTAAAGAATCTGCTTCTTCATTCAGATATAAACCCTTATGCCCAGGCACCCATATCAAGCGGATTTCTCTTAAGTGGGAAGGAACTAAAAACCAAATGTGCGAAGAAGAGCAGAATTTTGGGGGGATATCAAAGCGGAGCAAACAGCTAATGAATCAGACACAATTACGACATTTCATATCTGGGGAGGTAAGCTTTTTAATGCTATGACTATTGCCATAAACTCAGCATAGAATATTGGGGTGAAGTCCGGTAGGCGAATCGAAAGCGACCAGTTGAGTTGTGGACTGAAAATCCCCACACCCGCTCTCTCCTCAAGTTGAGACGCATCAGTCGCTACAACCACGTATGTATCCAAGCTAGACAGATAGTCGTTCAACAAACCGGTTAGTATACGTGTAGGTAGCCTTTTCGCATTGTTAGGGAAAATGTTATTAAAGGTTAGGGGAACAGGGAGAGCTTCCCAGGACATCTGCATAACGGACGAAATGTTAATATTAAGAGGTGAAAGTAATGTCTGGGCATACACACATTGAGGGCGGTATTGGTGGGGCCACCACGAGTTAAAAAATAAAGCCGGTCGAGCCACCATCAGCGACAAATCTCTGCTGAGGGGCGATTCGAAAATCCGTCAGAGCACTTAAAAGCTTAAACCGAGACTCTAGTGCAGGCAGCCGGGACTCTAAGTACGGAAGGCCGAGACACAATCTCAGGGCACGTCGATCTAGCAGTATAAGCGGATTGAGTTTGTACATCGGAGATCCTGAAAAGAGAGCACAGCCAAATTCTAAGATAGGGCGCACGTACGCGCGGTAAATGAATATTAAGGTGTCTCTTCTCATCCCAAAATTCCGGTTGCTAATTCTTCGCAACAGGCCAAGTGCCCGTTCCCCCTTCGTCGTAATGTGCTTTATATGATGCCGCCAATCAAGAGTCTCATAAATAATACCCAAGTATTTTAGAGTTGTCACTTGCGGAATAAAATCCTCCCGGTATCTAAGGCAGAGGGTAACAGGCACTGATACGGGGAATACCAGGACCGCGCACTTGGCAACGTTCATCGACAAATTCAGATTTTACAGCCACCTTTCGAGAGAATCCAAATAATTTTGTGACGCCTGATAAAGCTCATGTATGCCCCGTGCTGCTGCGAAAAAGGCTATATCGTCCGCATAAACGTAACCGCAGACTTCATTGTTGGTAGGAATGGATCTCATCAGTATGTTAAACAGAACCGGAGAAAGCACTGACCCTTGTGGAACGCCCCTTGTATGATGTAGTGTGGAAGTCTTAAAACCATTTTTCGAGCAAAAGAACTTGCGGCCAGATAGAAACTGCTGAATCCATGAAATAATGTAATTGGGTATCCCGCATTCTTTAAGTTTAGCTATAAGGACGCTGTATTCTATACTGTCACGTATGATTTCGCAATGTCCAGTGTGACAAGCGTGCAGATATAGTTTGTTTCTACGGGCAAACTGGATACGACTCTCCAGGTCCACATGGGCGGACCAAATGGAGCAGCCTGGACGGAAGCCAATCTCATGTGCACTCATTAAATTTTCCCTAGATAGGAATCGAAGTAAACGGCCGTATACAATTAATTCGGTCAATTTGACTAAGTTACTGGTCAAAGCAATTGGGCGAATGTTGTCTGGGAGAAAGCCAAGACTGGGATTTTTTAGTAGGGGTACAATTTTTGCAATTTTCCAATCTTCGGGCACCCATGCTTTCTCCAATGACGTGTTGATAATGTTTAATAGATCGTGAGGAGATTCCTCAAAGAGTAGCTGTATCGCTGTAGTCGAGATGCCATCGGGTCCCGGGGAAGCTGGTGGGAGGCGCATAACTATATCCGCCATTTCCTCCATCGTGACAGGGGTAAAGTCAAAAACTGGGGTATTTTCCAATATCATGGGTCGGAGAGTAGCCGTAAACCTTGTTTGCAAGGCTCGGGCGACTTTTTCGAGCGACTTCTTCCGGCGTTTCCACAATGGATACACCGTTGCTTCTGTCGTCAGTGCTCTTGCGGTTACGCAAAAAAGCAAAAAGAATACGCCGGTTTTTCGTTTTGGAAAGCGCGGAGAACCGTTGCGAATAATAGTCTTGCTTAGCCGTTGAGATGGTTCGGCGAAAGATTGCGGAATAATACTTGAAATTGGTCCAATTATTGGGGCTCTGATTACGGATAAATTTTTTCCACGCTGCTTTCCTGCGCCGATAATCTCTCGTGCAATCATTATTCCACCACGGGCTTATACCGTCTCTCTTGGTTGACGAAACAACAAACTCTGAATTTTTTAGTGTACTTTTCATTAATGCTGTGACGTTTAGGGCCCTAAGCTCCATATAATCACTGGGCAGAGATGCAAGGGACGAACTCAACTTCTTTTTCATGAGTTCATAGTTAACCAAGGTCCGCAACACACGGTTAGGTGTGCTTGGGGAGACCGCAATATCAAAAATTATCAGAACGTGGTCGCTACTTGTAGGACCATCTACTGTACACCAACTAGAAACCAACCCACCCTTTACGAATGTTAAGTCTAAGACTGAGCGCGTTTGATTCCGAAAAAAAGTCGCACTACCCGAGTTAAGACATACTAAATTATTTTCCTCTGTCCAGTCTAATAAACGCCAACCAGAAGTGTCGGTCTTGAAGCCCCAGCTCACATGGTGTGAATTAAAATCTCCGGCAACTATGACGTTTTGATTACAGGAGGAAAGGGCGAGATCCAGCGGTTCTGTGGTGGACACTCCGTTGGGGAAATAGGCATTCAGAACAGAGAAGGAAAGGCAACCTGGCAGACTTATATCTACCACCATGAGTTCACTAAACGGTGACGAAAACTGGAAGGCCAGCTTGGCTTTGTGGCAAATAGACCCCCTCCTCGCGTGTTCCTATCTAAGCGAAACACGCGAAAATTTGGTAAAGTAAATGGTTTGCCTCTAGACAGCCACGATTCTTGAAGGAGAATAATATCTGGGCAGTGATTATTTATAAGACATTTAAGATCTGTCAGTGCCGCAACTATCGAACGGCAGTTCCACTGGAGTACTCGGATCGACATTATGGAGAGTGAATGGCAGTCATGGCTGCCTCCAAGATGCTTTCTTTCAGTTTAATGATTTGCGGGCGCGTGTGCAGATAAGGCACAAACTCGGTCAGGATTTCTTCTTCTTTCTTTTGTTTATTTCATTCTGGCTAACTCAGAGGCAGCCTGTTTGAGGACAGTGCTTTACGATGCGCGCGTAGGCGCCGTCACGTGGTATTTTTCATATTTCGCGGGTTTTCTTTATCAGTCAGAATAAATGTGTACGCAATTAGTTCATCGCTGAAAATACCGCAGTTAGATGCCCCTCGTGGGTACCTACAAGTGCCTCATTGACACTTTAGTGATTAGGACAGCACTTATCAAGTTAGATAATTAATTACAATTAATTAGTTAAGTCTCATTAACGAAAAAATTACTGTCCGCTTCTCCACAGTACTGCAAACATTATGCACTAGGTTTTCTTCGAGTTACGCCATTACTCTTTTTTTTTAAATCTTGGTGCATGATAGCTGGGACACCCGGCATATGACAATATGACTGTCAGCGTTTTGTACAAACGTCGTTCTAGCATGCCAGCAATTCATTCTTGGTTAGGTAAATAACGGCGCTGAAGAATGGGTTGGATGTTTAAGTAATCTGAATGGGTTTTTTTTATGGGCGTTCGTTTATTGAAGCACCATTCATCGTACGTTCAAAACCGGCCTCATGCAGCAAATATTTATTATACGTGAGCTTTTTATTTAAATATACCGAAGGAGAAGAAACAAGGAAGACGAGAAGGAACCATGATAGGAAAAGTAAATACAACAAAATACAAAATTTACCCTCCCTTCCTAAAGAAAGTTGGCAGAAGCGCGGAAGCTTTCTAGCATCAAAGCTGCGCCAAAATCTTCGCTAAAAGAGCGTCCGGCGTTCGGTGAAAGTGCGTCCGATCGACCGTCATACCTTCAAAGACGCAAATCGCAAACGAAGAGCGAACTCGTGCGACGAGTTTTCGCGCACTAAGTAAGCGCATCAACGAACAATCTAAATGTATAACTATGCGTGGTTTATGAGATAAATGTATGCTATTTTACTTCTTCTTCATGAGCGATGCATGCATTGCTTAATCTAGAACCGTTCCCCTTTTCGCGATTTTAAAGTAACCGTTTTCACACAATGGAAGCCAGGTTCCACGCACGCGCCATGTGTTCAGAGATCTTATCAAAGCTTTTCGGTCGACGAAAGGGTCTATGGGGGGAAATGCATTAGTTTTTTGACAGGACGCCATTGGTCCCACTAAGAAAGCTTTCGTTGTAATGATTAAACGCAGCACTAGGCAAAATTGGCAGGGCCGACTTGGCGTTTGGCGTAATTAAGCGCCTTTCGGGCCTACCCCCACCTTGAATGAGTAAGCGAGGTTTCAGGAAAAACAATCTAATCACCAACAGCCAAGCTGCGCCATGTTAAAAATGTTTACCTGCTTGAAGACGTTTCCGCTGATCTGGTTGAGCAGCGAGTTGCTGAAGGTCGACCATCGTCCGCCGCCCATCAAGTTCTCCATGTGTAACTGGATGTCGTCCACATCGAGCTTGGCGCTGACCTCGCGGACCCAGGGTCCGCCCCCGGGTCCCCTCTCCAGTTCGGCGCGGGCCGACGCCACGGCGTTGGTGGCGTTCATCCAGAAGGTTCCGTTTCCGCGGACCGCCACGAAGGCGAAGTCGCCGCTCACCACGTACTGTCCGCGCAGGGAGACCAGGTCCGTGAGCGTCGCCAGCTCGACCGTCTGGCCGGTGAGGTTTGCCGTGGCGCGCTCCAGTCGCGTCGCTGACAGCCCGTGCAGCTGCAGGTCCCAGAAGCGGCCGCGCACCGTCACCAGGGGCGAGCTGGTCGAGATGTTGAACTCCGGCACGGGCAGCGGGTCCTGAAGGTACCGCTCCAGGGACACCGAGCCGGTCCGTTGCCAGAGGCACGGAAGGGCCAGCGCCACAATTACCAGGCCTCCGTGCGCGGGCCGCACCATCATCGGGGCTTGCTGCCGCGTAACAGCAGCTGATAGCGTCGTATGTGCGTGCGGCCGGGCGTGGGGCCAGTGAGGCGTCGCGCGCGCGAGGAGATAAGCGGACTGACGGCTTGAAGGCTGGCTTGAGTTTCGTTTGGTGTGGCCCCGGCCGCCAATTCTCTTTTTCTCTTTTGCGGAGTGCAGACCGTTCGAGGGGGGGCATGTCTGGCTCGGGGGCCGGCCGGAGCTCTCGGCCTCTCTAGCCCGCCCCGACATCCCCCGCTCTACGTCCAGTCTATTTATTTACGCTGCGGCTGACGTAGGTCGTCGCAGGACCGAGAAAACGTGGCCACACGACGGACGACTGCGCTTGCAAGTGATGGTTGTGGCGTTCCGGCGTCCGCGTGTCTGTTTCTGGAGGGACCTGAGAGGTCGAGTTTCCGGTCTCCGTTAGCCATCTGGTATACCTCTGCAGTAGCGGCCGACCTTGTTTTTCAACACCCTTTTGTATGTTAAAGGACATCGCGATCTCTCTGCTTCGCGCTCTAAGCTAAACGTCGCTAAACCGTTCCGAAACACCAAAACATGCGTATACGTACCCGTGGTTTGTTATGATTTCCCTTGCTATATTGTTGTAAAGTAGTGGCGCAGTCATCGTATTTGTTATTTTGATTGATAACTCGAGGTACGTTTCCTTAGAAATTCGTGGGTTTCTAATGATTAGAAGCCGATAGTTTGTGAATAGACGGTTCTATTCACTAATCGTATATAATGTGCGAAATCTACTGTTCTTCGGCAGCATATAGAACAAGCTGCCGAAAACCCATCTATTTCACGCATCAAAGTTGATGCTTAGCGAAGCATTCCCTCGAACTCTAAAATGTCGCGTTTCCGTCGCCTCGCAGCCGAGGCGTTCAGCCGAGGAGTAAGGTATCGCCGTGCCCAAATATTGTGTCACAGAGCATGTTGTAATAACCATATTCGTAAGCGTTGAAGGCGCGCTAACATGGAGCAGATTATGGCTGAAACAGCTGTAATGCGGGCACTGAGACTGAAGGATGCCTAAACCACCTCATGGGGCGCATATTGGGACTTTCGGGTGTCTCCGAACAGCTTCGCCGGCTCCACCGAGGGGGAAATAAAAGAGAATTTATCGGCTATGGGGGGTTCCCTGTAAATTTAACTCCCCTCACTCCTTCTATAGAGGAATGGGATCTTGATTTCAGGCACAGCTGGGAGCGTTGGTAAAGGATAGGTGCAAATAAAGCGCCACCACGAAGATGGTTTATTTCTCGAGTTCTTAGTCTCGATCACCTACACAATTACGTAGGTCGTAAAAAAATGTGTAGCGAGCCTTCTGGTTCAATCAGCCGGTTGAGGGGAGGAAAAAGAAAAAAAAAAAACAGTGATTTAATTTAAGCGTACGTAAGAGAAGCTGGAAGGATAGTGGTGGCGTCCTCAGTGCAGGCCGCCTATCCCGCGCCCACGCTGATTCTCAAGCTTGGGGCTGATCAGTCTGCGCTGCTGCTCCTCCAGTGGGAGTGGGTTGGGATAAGTGGTTTATCCAGAATTTCGATTTTGGTGGTGGTGTCGAAGGGAAGATGTTACGGGGTGTGTGTATAAATCCCTGGACAGGGTGCTCCTGGTCGTGGAATCTTCTTTTTTTTGCGTGTGTGTGTGTGTGTGGGGGGGGGGGGGGGGGGGGGGGGGTAAATCCCTGGTTGAGATGTTCAGCCCTTCCCGATCAGCGGCGAGCATTCCGCCTCCCCGCATGCTAACTTACTCTCCTCCTGCTTCACTTTCGGCGGGGAGGGGGGCTTCAGACCACGAAATCTTTGACGAAGAGTGGAAGGGCTGTGGAGAGGGGGCAAGTGAAATAAAGGGTGGGTGAAGGCGCGTCCCCGCTGCTCGCTTGGCACAAACGCGCTACCACCGACAACGAGAAACGCGAGAGCCACTCGTTTGCAACAAGAGCGGGCACATTCCTTCTCTAGTTATAAGTTCCGCTACCCATTACATCCCACCAGCACCAACAGAATACTATCATTGATTGATTGATTGATTGTATGGTTTAACGCGCCGACGCAACGCAGGCGATGAGGCGCGCCGTAGTGGAGGGCTCCGGATTAATTTTGACCACCTGGGGATCTTTACCGTGCGCCGAAATCTCGTGCACACGGGCGTTTTTGCTTTTCGCCTCCATCAGAAAAGCGGCCGCCGCGGCAGGGAATCGAACCCGCGACCTCGTGCTCAGCAGCGCAACGCCTTAGCCACTGAGCCACCGCGGCGGGTAGAATACAATCATGCTCCAAAGCAGAGGTCGGCAACCTTTCGAGGTGGAGGGCCGATTTGCATGAAGCCGGCGCGGCAAGGGCCGGAGCAACGTATATATATGCCAGACGGCAAATCGGGGCGGAAGGGGGGAGGGGGGTATTTCTTGGACTGGTGCAGGAAAAGGAAGAGGAAGTTGAAGACGTTACCTGGCTAAGTGTGAAAATGGGTAGCAATGTAAGCTAGAAGCGATCTTTCTTTGTTCCTGTCTAGCCCCATGTGAGGTTCACATTGCCGTGTCAGCATTCAGAAGTGACAAGAGGAGGGGTTCTGACGTCGTGTCGGGGCCGCATAATACTTCCCCGCGGGCCGAAAGTTGCCGATTCCTGCGCCAAATGATGGGCTCTGCGTCAATCCATATGATTGGATTGCTCTATAGAATATATTTAAGGTACAGACGCAGGCAAAAGCATTGTGTCCGACACAAATACTGCTAAGTTGTGTCCTAGCTATTCTTCGATACAGAGCCATGCGTTGAATCACAAGTTTTCAGTGGCTAGCAAAACTACAAAAGTTGAGCGTCAGCGATTTTCTACAAGCCCAGCTTTACGGCATTGTTAAATTACACGTAGCATGCTGGTCATATATATAATGCCCCATCTCTTGCTGTCTCTTCGCACCAGCTTATTCTGCTATGTATTTTGCGTATGCGTTTCACGTGATCGATCGATTACGTGGTACTGTTTTCTTGCTGGCGGGCATGCCAGTAGTAAAAAATAATTTTGTTCCGACAAAGGGACTTTGTGATCTGCTCACTAACAATAATAACATCGATCTGCTTTATAACTCTCGTGTTCCCTTCGCGAACTTCTAAATATGTTCTTGATCTATTTTTCCCCCCCCCCATTTCAAAAGTCTCTTATCTTTCCTCTTTGTTTTACTTTTCTATTTGGTGTACTTTATAATCCTTGAATCGTGTCATCTTGTGGATATCTCTGAGTGCTTTGTTCAACTTCCATGACCATACTACTTTTAAATGGATCGAGCATTTCAGTCTCTAAATAAGTTTGGTTTTTTTTTTATTCGCTGCTTTTTTGTTTGTTTGTTTGTCAGATCAGTTCCGTCTTTTTTTTTTTTTTCTCCCAGTGCGCCAGAACAAAGGCTCCGGCTGTTCCCGGGCTTCTATATTAGCTTTGATTGATTGAGTGCTTGTTGTTATTATTATTATTATTATTATTATTATTATTATTATTATTATTATTATTGCGTACAATGCATGCTAACGGCGAACTGCTCCGTGTAAAAGAGATTAATGACACAGGCGTTATTTTTCACGGTACATTGTAAGCTTGCACTCACCACGACCGGATGTCTCCACACGTCAGTACAATCAATCCCTTTCCGTGCACTTCGACCTGAGCCCTCTTTGCTTGCAAAGCTCTACGCAACTACCTGCCGTCCAGATCATTTGTGAAGTGGTACGTGAAGAGCCAACTGTAAGCTATAATGGACACCAGTGGGTGGGTACCAGTCGATGACGTTAGACCTCAAAGCGTGATGTTAGGCCTAGCACCTATGTTAAGGCTTAACGTTAGGTAATATTCAAGTTGAGCCTTGCGAATTACCAAGTAACGTCATAATGATTCTACTTTATCGGTTAACGATGTTAGGCCTCAAAGAATGAGTTAGGCTTAACATCGGGCCGTCGCACGCCCGCGTCGCCCCTCCCTCTGCTGCACATCATCAACCTTTGAAAAGTGAGTTATAAACTGGAAAATACGGGAGGCTTCACGAACGAGGCTTCACAAAACAGGCTTCATGAAATTCTCTCAAAACCAATAGATGTGTAGGCTTTTTATGTTGTCTCGTTACAAGAAAAATAAGAAACAAAAAATCATCGCCCCTTTCTAGAAGAAAATGGTTAGAACACGAAGCTCTCCCCGATACAAACGCAAGGCCCCGCAATCCAATCAGCCAAAGGCCAAATCTACGACGACGCTGAGGTAAACGAATTATGATTTTCTATCTATTAGTATATATTGGGTCATCTGAATGTGCTGCTTCGGTACGCTCAGCGTTGTCGTTGATTTGAACTTTGGCTGATTGCACTGTGGACTTTGCACTTGTACCGGAGCTTCGAGTTTCAACACCACTATCATCATCACACGAACTCCCATGGTGAAAAGTTGGCTTTCCTGCTTCACGTTTTGGTGTAACATCGCCATCAGTGAGGCATAGATAGCGTTGCTTTAACAGGAGAGGAAGCGTTCGTACCGTTATTCTAAACTTACCTGTTTTAGGAACGTGTTGAGACTCCCTAACCTGAGCTCAAGACGGAATAAGGTATACCTCTAAAATCATTCTCAAGGTGTACTGTGCCGAAATAGGTTAAGCTTCATGTGCCGTATATTAGAATGACAATTTACACAACCTATTTTGTGTTCGTGTCCTGCGTCCAGCACGTATTGCAGTTGAAAATGCTACGCTCTAAAAAAATTAAAGCAGGAAAGGAATTAAGAATCCGATAAAAATATAGCCGGAGTGGCGGAATAAAACAGCCCACGCCTGTTCACACAGCATGACAAGCTTGATTTCAATGACGTACAAAAGTACGTGATACGCAGTTGTCAGCGGTGTTGGACAGCAGTAACAAAAGCCAGACAAGCCTTCATAAAACCAAACGGAACCGTTGGCTAGAAACAGTTGTTGATAGTCAACGCGTGCCTGGTGTCTCAGATAAAGTTTGTAGCTCTGAATAAGCTCGGTTCTGTAGTCAATTTATGCTTAAATTGTTCAGTTTTCTTTTTTTCAAAATTTGAAAAGCACCGACGCGATAGTATGGTGCCCGCAAATCCTTCGTAAGAGGTCTGCTTCTACGCCCGTGATTTGCATTTTTCATGCTGAGTAAAGGTTCTTTTGCTGGTATATTCCAATTCGCATTCGAAAAAAAAAAAAAAAAAGATGCGTACGTGGACCTTTTCGAAGACTTTTCGGTTTTATTTCGGAACCTTTCCGCGGGCCACATGTAGTGTGCGAAAGCTTTGAACGCGCGTGCTGCGATACCAGCTCTGCTGATCCTTTGCTCAGCCAAGATTATCAGCCTTGCGACGTAAATACGGTACTGGCTTTATGGACATACGTCTCTGACTCAGTGGGCTAGTAGCTGATCCCATTTTGTGATGACGAACTGTCGGCGTAGAGCGCAGTCCAAAGGTGGGCGTGGTCAAATTCAAACACGCAGCGAACTGACAAGTGCGGGCCAAGCATGCTGACATCTGCCTTCAGCTCCTGCCTGCGGTCGACTTCATTTCACGTCCTGCAGCGCGACCGAAGCAGCAGCGGACCGGCGCTGTTTTTTGTTGCGTCGGCGCTTTTTGTGCGCGCCGACGATGGATGGTCGTGGTGGCAGCATGGGGCGTGCCACACACGCGCACAAAGTAACGCTGCTGGACGTCACAAAACGGGTTTCGCGACGCTTTGGGAAACTAGTCGTAAACCTGGACGCCGCGCGGATACAGCGGGTCACCACCGCATATCCTGCGCGCTGCGTCAATGGCGGCGCTTAACATGGCGACAAAAAATGGGTTTCTCTTCCGGACCGAGGGAAGCCGAAAGGGGCGCCGGGGGAAAGGGCCTTCCCTCACGAACCCCGAGAGGAGTGCCAGCAGTTGCCGCTCGTGTCTGGCGCCGACGCTAGCTGCTGCTGCTGCTGCGGGAACCGCGACAGACCGAGGGCGGGAGGGGGGTCAAGTCTTGGGTGCCCCCCGCGTGCTCAGAGCGTCCCTTTCAGCTTCCTTTCGGGGGGAAGAGCTGGCGAAGCGTAGACGAGAGCAGACCGCGCGTCCCCCTCGGCCGCTGGCTCTTTTTGCTTGGGCTGCGGCACTCGCTGGCTGCTGCTGGTTCGTCGCGTTCACCGCCGCAGCAGCAGCAGACGGAGAGGGGAGCGTCGGCGGCCCTTTTCCGAGAAAAACAGCGGCGCTACGCCGCTGGCCTATCCGGCCTATCCGGCGGCGGCGAAAGGACCCGCGAAGGCCGGCGCCTGCAGCACGACCGACGCTGGCCCGTCTTCTGCTGTTGTCCCCCTCCTCCGGTCCGCTTTGACGGGGGCTCTGCGCTTGACACTTTTTGCTTGCCGCTCGCGGGGGGCTCCGGATCTTTGAACCAGCGGCGGCTGCAGCGCTCGCAGCGTCGTCGCTGCTGCTGCTGCCGGCCGGCGGCGGCTGGGGGGCGGGCACCCGCTCTTCTTCCCCCCCGCCACCCGGTGCTCCTGCGGCTGTTTGCTTGGCCGCGAGCGGCGGCGGACCAAGTTAGCGGCGCGCCATCAAGTAAACAGGCATCGGGCAGACGCCGCCGCCGCCGCTGATGCCCGGCGCGCAGCTTCGGCGTAATTAGGAGCAGGCCCTTCGCGGCTGGCCCGTTTTTGTCTGGAATGTTTCTCGGGAACTTGGGCAGCGCGCAGGAGCCCGGCGTAAAACGTCGCTCGGAGGAATCCTCGCTCTTTTGGCGATCTTTCGTTTATCGCCTCCCCTGCTCGGGGGTGCGGTCCGGTCGCGGGGAAGGCCACGAGGGGGGCGCACAGCAAAGGGGGGGAGGGGGCGCTCCGACGCTGGTCGGCACCTTCCAGGGGGTGTGTTGGTTAGGGACGGGGGGGGGGGGGGGGGGTGCGCTGAGTGGAGGCAGAGATCGCTCGTTCAGGCAGCGGGGGTCACTGTCTGTCTGTGCGGCGGCGGCGGTGGCGAGAGCGCCAGCAGCTTCGCTTTCCTTTGTCCAGTGCGTGGACGCTGGCCACGCTTAGCCGCCGGCGCTTAGCTGCCGCTGAGGGTCGCTAGTCAGCGCCGCGCCGCAGAAGCGTTGCACACCCTGTTCTGTGCGTTGCAGACGCCGGACGCGATGGCTCCCGATTCGGTGGAAGCGTTCATCTCCAGCGTTAAGAAGTACCCCATACTGTACGACTGCAAACGACTCGGCTACAGAGACGTTGACAGGAAGAGAGAAGTTTGGGAAATGGTCAAGCAAGAAACTGGAATGGACACCGGTGAGTGATCCACAATCAGCGCCGTCGAGTGTCAGCGATTTGGCAGGTTAGCACGCTGAGGCTAGCGCCAGTACGATTGTCGCGCCGTAGTCGTGCGTGCAGATGCCCATTACGCATTTTGCTTCGTGCAGAGTGCTAACCGGGAGCCAGCAATTTTGTATCCAGATAAGATCTTCCGCGCTGCTCTCTTGCCCACCCGTGAACAAAGGCCGGGTGCGTGTTGCGTAATTTGTCGCACGGGCGCGGCGAGTTTAAACGGCGCTTTGCGACAGATTTTGTTGACATGCAGAGAACACGCTTCAAGAGCGTACGCAGCGCGTTGTTAGCTGGCGCTGTGCCGCGGCGTTTGATTTGTCGTTGGCTCGTCCTCGTGTAGGGTTTATCTTACTGTCGCGGTGTGTAGTTTTTTCTTGCGATAATCTGATTGCGTTGCATTGCAGTTGACGACTGTCAGCGGCTATGGAAGTCCCTTCGCGATCGGTATATCCGAGAGCTCAGGGCACTGGAACACCCCAGCCAACTGCCCTGGGAAGCACGAAAGAGCAAGTGGACGTACTTCAACTCCCTAGATTTCTACAAGGACTGCGGCAGGGCTGCTAGGTGAGTGTTATGGACGTTTCTACGTTTGTTTACCTTTTGTTTCATGCGGCATAAAATCGGTCGTAAAGAGGGGGGCATCGCGTGAGCGATGGCTGAGGCCGTTACATGGCTTGTTCAACTGCGCGTATGCCGCGCGTGAAAACGGTACTCCATCATTCACGAATCTTGAGCTTTCGTACCGATGGCAAAGACAATCACCCTCGACACGTCTGGTGCCACTGCCATGGCCTTCGGTGTATTGTCCAACACTCCTCTCCTTCCCCTATCCTGGACTGATGGGCCCAGATGGTAAATGTTTTTTTTTAGTGTGTGGATATTGTGCCAGCAATACCTGCCCCAGATATAGTGCCAGCAGTATTGCATTTAGTGATTAATGTGTTCAAAGAACAACCACGATATTTTCCACCATCATTGGCTTGTCGTCACCATCATGTCTGCATTTTTTTGCTGGCAGTTGTCATTTTACTATCTCCCATACAGATGCATTTTTCATCTTGCATGCTTTATTCACACATGTATTTTAAGCAGACAATCAAACTTACTAATCTACCCCAACCTAACCAGTAAAGGCAGGTCCAACCTTAACCTGACCTAGCTTGAGCTAACACACCACATAAGGGCAGGTCTCTAATAAATTATAAAGACAGAATGCCGCAAAAGAACCAAGGTTCTGACTAAATAAATGCAGTGAATAAGGCAAAGAAAATCGCAAGGAACAAAGTAAAAAAAAAAAGAACTATGGAAGAATGCGGGTTCGAACGTGCGACTTCACATCAGAAACCAGATGGGCAACCAGTGCGCCACGGTAACCACAGCATGTTCTGCACCTGGCAGAGGCAGACATACCAGTCACAATAAAGTAAGCTTAAACAGCCAGTTAGAAGACTGCTGGCACCCGCCGCGGTGGCTCAGTGGCTAAGGCGTTGCGCTGCTGAGCACGAGGTCGCGGGTTCGTTTCCCGGCCGCGGCGGTCGCTTTTCTGATGGAGGCGAAAAGCAAAAATGCCCATGTGTACGAGATTTCGGCGCACGTTAAAGATCCCCAGGCAGTCAAAATTAATCCGGAGCCCTCCACTACGGCGCGCCTCATCGCCTGCGTTGCGTCGGCGCGTTAAACTCTACAATTAATCAATCAAGAAGACTGCTGGCAAAAGATCACTACCAGCTAAAGTGCCGGCTACCAGCAGTATACCCTTTTCACTTTTTTTTTTATTGCCAAAGAAGCTCAAATAAAGAATTTTCTTAATGATCGGGGTGCACGCGCAAGCATTTCAGCGGTTTGAGAGTAGAAAGCACCTCCGACCTAATTTTCCACTGCTAAAAATAAAATCAAAATCTGTTAGGAAACTCAAAACCAAACAATTTGACCATGCCTGTCTTACCACACATTATCATGCTCCAGTTCATTCCTTTTGGAATCAGTTTCTTCCTCCTCACAATAAGCAGCCAGTCTTGGGCACGTTACCGGCAAAAAGTAAGTGTAACAGTTACAATTACCAAAGCCAAAAAAGTAACTGTTACAGTTGCAGAATTTTTAAAAGTGACTTGTTAGTTACTGTTACAGTTGCAGAATTTTTAAAAGTGACTTGTTAGTTACTGTGAAAGAGTAACATCGTTACTTTCCCATTACTGTATAAAACTGAGTAAGTGATTGCCAAACAAATGATAAATTTTATTTAGGATTAACGTACGAAAGAGTGCGGGTGGTCCAAGGTGCGCGTGGCAGAACCCCAGGCGAAGGGAACCTAAAGGGGCACACTCAAGCCCAACACTAACAATCGTTCTGTACGCCTCATTTTGTTGCATCAACCTCTTTTGCTTATGCACCCTTGGAGTCGGGGAATATTTTTGCAAAACTTCCGAGAGCTTCCCTCTTCCCTCTATTTTGCATCCGAGAGCTTCCCTCATTTCAGAGGTCTACTTTCCATTTTTGCTCGCTCAAGACGAAGGAATAGTTTTAGACATCACCTCTAAGACCCACCTCCGACCTCGGTCTTCTGCAGGAAAGATAATCCATTTTCGTAGTGACCTTCTCTCCTAAACTGCGAGAGCAGCTGTGTTGTGGAAAAGTGAAAGGCGGAGAGAAAAAGGTCTGAAAAAGGAGCAAGCGCAATCTGTGCGCCGGCCTTTAATATGTGTACCGAATGGATAGTTTTCTATGTAAAAAAGTAACTGTAACGGTGTTTCCTGTTACAGTTACTCTCTCAAAAAGTAACAGTGGTACACTTATAAATTCCTCTGACTTAAAAGTAGCTAGTTACATTTACAAGTTCCTAAAAAAGTAAGTAGTTACCAGTAATGCGTTACCAGTAACTAGTTACTGCCCAAGACTGTAAGCAGCAGACATTGATACTGTTTCATACTGACCCCAATCCTCATGACATAGTGTCAGATGGATAGACATTGCAGTGCGAGCCCTCGTGCAGAAGCAGGATCATGAACTGTACCATAATGATAAACAGCTATTGCCCGTCATCTGATTTCTTGCCGATTTCTTCGAAAGAGGAATTAACCTTGGAGTTTCTTTCTCTCTCTTCGGTGTGCCATTATTGTTTGCATTTATTTCCAGAAGGGTGCATTTTTGGCCGGTTCACCCTCATGGTGACCACAAAACCTAGGGTAACAACAGTTCTGACCTACTTTTTCACTCACAAGGCCCATCGTTCCTTCATCCCCCAGGGCCAAACAACCACTGGGCATTGCAGACACGGGCTCTTTAGACCATGGTTACTCCAATGGAAGTGAGCCAGCAGCAATGGAGGACAGCTTCACCAGCGAAGGCCCCCCACCGGCGCACTCGCACTGCCCAAAGCTGGTGCTCAGCTCCCCACAGACCGCCCCCGAGGACTATGCACCCCTGCGGCTACACCAGAGCCCCGAGCCGCCCGAGAAGAAACCCGTGCTCAACAACGAGTCGATGGACTCGTTTGAGTCCGAAGTGCTCAACATCCTCAACCGCCCACTGGACGAGGACGAATACTTTGCGCTCTCCATCGTGCCTTCCTTGCGACGCTTGTCCCTGAAAAAGAAGGCGCTTGCCAAGGTCAAGATCCTGCAAGACCTGGCACTTGTCGAGTTTGGCGAGTGAGGGCTCCCAGGCGTTTTCCCTCCCCGCTGTTGTTGTTGCCATTTGTCAGTGCCATATTTACCAAAGGAATCTATTTGGGACCAGTGCTACGACGAAGCCCGAACTTTTCGTGCCTTTCGACTGGACACTCGAGAAAGTGATGTTCGGAACAACGCTTTTGGCGCAAGTCAAGAATGAGCTCAGCCAAAAGTGAAGACACACCGTGTGCCAACTAGTTCACTGACCACCTCTTCAAAGAGTCATCGAAGTCGCGGCTCCTGCTTAAGTGCGCAGTTTTGATGTATTGCGCGTTTTTTACTAGAACTAGCTTTACACACGCCTTGCGTGCACAGGGCACTGGCTTTGACATTCAGGGATTTCAACTTATTGCAGTCACAGCCCAGTGCCGCCAGGTGGTCACTTTGCTCCAAAGACGGTGATATATTTTTTTAAACATGTGCCAAGGACACTTCCCCAGGTGCCAAGCTTGTACAAAGAAAGGAGCGACGTCTCCACATTGTTGCTGTTCGGTGCCAATCCTTTTACACGTGCATCGTGCTGGAGCAAGCTCTCCGTGCATGCAAGATCTCTGGAACACTACTAGAAGCTGCAAGTGCCTTTGAGTGCAGTGCAAGTTCCATTCTCGTTTTTTTTAACTGTTTGCAGTAATAAATTGCCATTTTTGCTCATTTTTGTAGTATTCTTTATTGCAATCACGCTTTCATTCTCTTTATAACAGATCACATAACCGCAGTGTATTTTTTTCCCAGAGCTGCGCTTCTTTGTCCAGGGGCAAAAGTATACCGCGCAAGGGAACAATGTCTGAAAGTCATATTTGCCCGTTTTATACCACGTCAGATCACAAACTGGACTTCGATGTCAAGCTAAACAGTCAACAAAATAAAGTAAACAGGAGCAGTAGGGTATCCTATCCACTGCTCCAGTCGGAACTAAAATGATGACAATGGCAGCACAGCGAGTATGGACTAGCAGGAATGTGAAAGGTAAGTCTGTACACAGTTTCAGCTCTGTCCCTTGAGAGCAATGGCAAATGAACGGTCTGCTCTGCCGACAGTGTCTTCGATTAGAGCTTAGGCTCCGGCTTGTGCACAGAAACGTAGATTATAGTGCCAAAGGCAATGATGGCTGGGATCCCAAGGCCGACGGATGTAACTGACACCACTGTTGCCGACACGCGCTCCTGTGGAGATTCTCCGAAACCAGCTGACATTGCCCTGGGCGAGACAAAAAGCAAAGCAGACTTGTGTTACGTGACAGGCACATATAAAGTTCAGACCAATCCACCTGATTGCCCAATTGGAGTCGCAAATACCCACAGTGCATCTATAATGGCAGATACTAGCTACACTGAAGCTAAAGCTATTTGGCCATTCACTGCCAACAGTTAGACATGCTAATGCTATTCAGTTCAATGTCAGTGTCCTGAGGATGAACTGTATAGAAATGATTGGGGAAAAATAAAAAGCAGTTCTAAGCATGACTGAAGGTATATTTTGTAGACTTGGCATCACTCGAAAGATGGCCTTCGGATGCTACTTCAAAAACCAGCATTCACGTAATCTCTATGAACCAGTTTAGAACTTCAGATATTGAACACAGTCATAGAGGCATAGTAGTGTTATTATGCAAAGTAAAATCCACAGGAATGATTCCGAAGCCTAACAAAGCCAACTTTGCTACATTTGTAGCAAAGCAACCAGTTTCATGCCACCAATCTACATTGTGCATAAACTAAAAAATACTTTTGTCAACAAATTGCTTGCCTATTCAAACATAAGAGCTATGCAGTCTTTGCCAAAAAACAAACTAACATTTCTCGCTTCACTTGCACAAATTATTTGTTTCTGATAGCTCAGCCCTCTGCCTTTGATGTTTTCAGAATCAATTTTTGTTTCTGCATTGTATGCTGTCATACTAAAATACGCAATGTCCAAAAATTTGGGGCAACTGAATGTGCTGCATACAATGTTCAGGATTCACAACACCATTCGCTTTACACTTTTTACTTGTCATTTGTTAGCAACGAAAAATTGGAAACATGATTGCTGCTTGTCTGAGCTGCAGGGCTATTTCAACTGCAATCAGTCCAAGCAAATATTACGTGCCCACGGCAATGCAAAATCATCGCTCCCAACCCTTGCATACAGAGCACATCCCGCTTTCACTGTATAGCACATAGCAAGCTGGCTTGATGAACAAAAATGGCCAAGAAGAACAAAGATTTTATATTTTTGGAGTTCCAGGTAGTGCGCAAACACAAATCCACCTACGTCATAGACATCAACACGTGAATAACCCTTTATGGTCGGCTATCGGGCCCCACCCGACAAGGGTGTTCAGGGTTAAATTTCACAGTTTTTTTCACTGCAATGCGTGCACACTCTTTGTAAACATGATGCGCCATCTCTTCAGGGATAGTGCACGCTATTTTTGTGTACTTAATGCTCCATCTCCTGAGGAATAAGTGAACTTTGTTTGCAGAAGTTTACTTGTTTTTGCACTAGCGTGCAGCACAATGTTCAGCACAGGCCTTCTGTATCACAGAGTGTCATCAGTTGCATGCTGTTCACTGAAAAGCATGGGTGCTTTTTTACCACATGCGTTTTACGCTGGTGCATTTAGTGAAAATGATGATGGCGTTAGTGAGGAAGAGAATTTTCACCGTGTGCTTTTTACGTTGGTGCATTTAGCGAAAGCGATGACGACTTTACAGTGAGCAAGAGAATTACGTGCCTACATCAGATAGTGATAACAGTGGTTCAACAGAAGCGAGTGCTGAAATATCGGTTATACAGTTCGACGCAGAATGCAAAAGAAAAAATAAATATCCTGCAAGTTTTTCTTTCACAGTTTGTGTTTTTCTTTGTGGCGCCGAAAACTGGCCAAATAGTTTCGGACCAGGGCAGCCGGAAAGTGGGTAAATGTTAGGGACAGCAAAGAGTTAATACAGCATTAATTGTGCATAACACACAATAAGCTCCTCTTACTCGTTCATAGGTGGCACTAGTTGGAAATGGTTAAGATGGAGGACTGGGCAAACTTCCTAGTGATGTTTGGACTGGATTTGTCAGGTTAGACGATTTGATGAATCCTAACCCTCTCCCTTACTCTATTACTCTGCTTTTTTCTCTACCTGGCATGTTTCAAACTACCCCTCCTTGCGTGCGATTACCACGGAACTGCTGCACAAGCAGTCGAAGCACGTTTCGCGTCAAGAATTAGGAACACAGGGACAATACGACTGGCACTTTTCTACATCAGCAGCACATGCCCTTCCCACTCACCATGTGGCGTAGCTGTACTCTTGGTACCAGTTGTCGCCCTCCGAGCCAAAGGCCATGGTGATGGCTGAGGATGCCACATTGGGTGCACGGTGCGCCAGCCACGCTGTGGCCACGTTGAAGCTCCACCAGGTGGCATTCTGTATGAAGTTGGACTCAGTGGCATCCACGGACAGCGTCACCGTCCTCTGAGGGTCACGGTAGCAGACGGGCTTCCAGTGCAGGTACTGGCTGGACGCTCCCGGCTCCTTGTGGACCACAGCGACTGTCTGGAACAGCACGCGAGGGGGAGTCAGGTCGCTGCGAGCGAGCACAATGTCGCGAGGGCAGTACCAACTCTGAACTGATGGATGAACAGGTCAAATGGGCACGTAGTTGTGCACAATTACTTCGTGCCAAACTATGTGACGACGGAATGGCACAGAGGAGGCAGTGCAAAAAGAAAAAAGTTAAGAATTTCTTTAAGAGGCACAAAGGAAATGCAACCATAATGGGTCTATCAAAACTGCTTTGTGATTTCGGCACTGTGTCTTTTGCATTATAACTATGGCTCAGGCTACTTTTCAAGTGTTTATATGAGATCAAAATCTTTCTCTTCGTTTGTGCCTCCCTTCTTTTCTCAAATTTTCTTTTTTTGGGGGGAGGGGGAAGTGAAATTGGCCTGAACTCTATCACTGAGCACACATGCCATGCTCTTCGCCCAGTTTTATTTATTATTTTCCTTGCCGGGAGTTTACCGCGCAAGTCATAGCCTTCAGGCACATAGCAGTCT
This sequence comes from Haemaphysalis longicornis, assembly GCF_048455015.1. Classification (NCBI taxonomy): domain Eukaryota; kingdom Metazoa; phylum Arthropoda; class Arachnida; order Ixodida; family Ixodidae; genus Haemaphysalis; species Haemaphysalis longicornis. Next base: position 253,640,519 of record NW_027526295.1, read on the forward strand.
GGCAGTGGAGTGACTGATCCTAAATGTGAGGCCAAGTCATGGTGGACAAGTGGCACATTGGCTTCTGTTCACAACCAGACAATATTCAGTTTCACCTCAACACCACTCAGATATTGTCAACTCCATTTGACCAGCTGCATCAGAACACTGCTTTCATTTGTATTCCGTCTGGACGGAAGGATAACCCGCAAAGCTCCGTTCCGTCTGGACGGAACTTTAGCAATTGTACATCGTTCCGTCTGGACGGAACGCTAGCCACAGCCTTTGTTATTTCTTTATTTCAGTACGGAAGTGACATATTTCCAAAAAACGCAAACTAGGCCGTTTGGAGCATCTTCAAGAATCGGCAAAACTTTTCATATGGGTGCACAATAATTTTTAAGCCTGCGCGTGGGTCGTGAAGTAACGAGTCCCATAGGAATGTTAACAGGTGAGTCCCCCTTAAAGACTGGCAAGCTGACACCATATCAACTAGTCTTTTCCTGTACTGCATAACCTAACAGCACACACAACGAGGCACAAGTCCAAACTGAAAGCAAAAGCCCAAGGCAATTATGGTGTTCCTCAGTCATTAAGCCCCAAAAGTATATCAAGACCCTACTAATTATTTTACATAGTGCAAGACTCTAAAATAAGGCACAAAATGTTAGCACAGTCCATTTAAGGACTTAATGCCAGTTTGCGTTCGAGGCAAACTGCAGCTCGACTGCATGCATGCCACGACAACTGTGTTACGCTTGACACTTTAAAGATCAATCCAGGCAGCATGTGGAACCCACCGTGAAAACTCCGGGTGTGTACTCGTCATCAAACGTGGTCTGCTTTCTCAGGTCGAGGCTATGGTTGCGGGACTGGTCATCGAGGACCGTCAGCTCGAACGCAAACTGGGACGTCTTGCCAAGTTGGGGCGACAGGTCCAGCAAAGAGAGCTGCAGCTGGCTGCTCTCACTGGTGTAGAATAGGTGCGGAAGCTGACTGTCATGGCCGTCGCTGTCTCGAACTTCAACCTGAGCACAAAAAGAACACAGCAAGAGAACTGATGCTCTCAACTGAAACGCTGCCTACAAATTGGTCCTGTTGCTCGAGAGAGGGGTGAAGGAGAGATGAGACTACAGAGTTGCATCTACGAAAGCTAGACATGCATTACCCAGCAGCACCCCCACCCCCGCTTCACGCTTTCTCTGCTTAGTTGCATGCAGCAGGTTAAAGCCACAAAGTGAATCTTAGCCCATGCAAGCACACTGCGGAAATGTTTAACACACAAGCATGACAGTTATAATGTTTCAGTCGTATTTGCACCACCAATAAGAGGGTGCCCTCACACTTCAGACGAGGACAGGCAAGGAAAGGCAGGCACACTTACAGTGAACTGAATGGTGCCACTGTGGTTGAAGAAGCCCTCGTCTCTGGCGAGGGCTGTTCCACCAGCGACAAAGGTTGCTGCAACCAGGTTGCTGCCGTTGCCAGCGCAGCCCTGCATGGCTCCCCACTTGAGCCGACTCTGGTCAATGAAGTGAGTGCCATTCACCAGGCTGGAGTTCATGTGGACCTTGTTGTCGGGATCGTTGTACTCCCACAGCTGCCACCAGGGGCAACAGGAGAGACATGTCAGGAGGATGGCACATGAGTTCGAGGATTCTCAAACTACTAATTTGTTGTTGCACGCAATCTCGACAAAGGACCTAGGGCACTTGATAGAGTTCAACCTGGATGTAACGAACCTCTATGTAACGAATTCCTGGATTTAACAAAGTTTTTCAATTCCCCATTGCCAGTCCCATTGAAACCCATGCTTTTGCGACTTCTATGTAACGAATGCGTTGCAAAAGTCAACCTTGATGTAACGAATTCGCTACACTGATGAGCCATTGTTTTTCGGCTGGAGAAATGCATTCGGCTGGAGAAAATCGGCTGGAGAAATGCATTAATTTAGCGAATTTCACCCGCACCACAAACTACCGTGCGTTTTCACGTGTGAGTGCGGTCTCGGTTAGGTGCTAGGCGTGCTTGTCGGCGTGTAGTCGCGCATCTGTGCTGTCGGTTCGTTGGTGGGGAATTCTGCTGCCAGAAAACAAAAAGTTTTGTCTTTCCAAGACAAGCTCACAATTTTAAATGCCGTCTCTGCCGGCAAGAAAGAAGAACTTAGCCGCCCGGTACAGTATAACCGCCAGCACCCTCTCACAAATTTTTAGTGCGGAAAATAGCATCAAGTTCACAAAAAGGTGCTCTTTCAGCATAACTTTGGTCTTAGAAACGCGTTAAGGCACCGAAAAGTGATAAAAGCAACAGTGACACAAAAGTTACGTTTGCTAATACAGGGGTAAGTGGTGTTGCTTCTTTGAGTGCCGTGTAGAAACTAAGCTCGCGGAAAAGCTGCAGGCGAAAGTCACGCAGTTTTTCACTGAAATAAATCCTCAAAGAGTGAGTTCACCGTCACTGATGGGCAGCATTTTTATTTCGTTCCTGCTTCACTCATGCCAGCTTTAACTCAAAACCTGCATGTAACGAAAAATTGCGAACATTTGTCAATTTCGTTATATCCAGGTTTAACTGTGGAAGACAGACGCATAAGACAAAAAATAAGTGTGGTACTTAGTTCAGTTTAAAACTAAGAGTGGAATCACGTGAAAAATGGAACATTTTGTACAACTGACACAGAGCTGTGAAGCTGTACACAAGTTTTATTTCTCAACTGTGTCATTGTATTTGCTTTTTACATAACAGACAAGAAAACTTCCAGGAGAATATGTAGGACCTACAGCCGCTATATCAGGTAGAGCCACTAAACAAGCGTAGCTCATTTAGTGGCTCTAGTAGGACCTTCATTCTGAATGATGGCTCTTGAGTGGCAATAGCCTCGAGCCTCCAGTATTAAGCAGCTTTAAAAGGGGCTATGATAAAAATACACCTTCGTTCAATTTGAAGGAGCTAGCCTTTAATAACCCACACTGCTCCATTCTAGCCTTGAAAAACAATTCTTTAACCGAAAAAATGCACGGGATATCGAACTTTCAAATTTTGCGTTACAGTGACGTCGGCATGTGTGATGTAATATGGGCCAGTCCTAAAAACGCACAAAAATCCAATGGTAACATGAAGATACAGTTAAACCTGGATGTAACAAAGTTGACAAAAGTTCGCGATTTCCCGTTACACGCAGGTTGCAAGTTAAGGCTCGCAGGAATGAAGCAAAAGCGAAGCCAAAATGCTAGACATCAGTGAAGGTTAACTCACCCTGCAGGGATTTATTTCACAGCACAATACTGCTGCTTTTGCACGAACTTAGGCACTACATGGCGCTTCAAAGAAGCAAGGTCACTTACTCCAGTATTAACAAATGTAACTACTCTTGCCATTTGACTATTTTTGGTGCCTTAACGCATTTCAAGAACCAAACTTGTGCTGAAAGGGTGCCTTTTTGCGAGCTTTACGCTCTTTACCACACTCAAAATTGTTGAGAGGGACACTGTACCAGGCAGTGATATTCTTCTTTCTTGCCGGACCTGTATATATATATAGGATATATATATATATATATAGGACCTGTACAGAATACAGACTGTACAGACCTGTATAGAATATATAGGACCTGTACATTCCACAAATCGCATTTCAAACGAGAAATCAAAAAACAGAATTGTGCTTTTGCCTGGAAACGAGTCCAACTGGAAAATATAAGAGATGGCCGATTGGTAATGCCCAGCGATTCACACGGCCAGTTTTTTGCCCTAGCAATGGCTGCACTGCATCGTGGCTTCCTCGTGACAAGCACACAAAGCTGCGAGTCTATTTATTTTCAGGAATGAAGGTGAAAGAGGCGACAGATTCCGCGAACATTACCTTAGAGATGATGACTGCTGAGGAAGACAGCACAGGCTCAGAAAAGTGGAACGTGCTTGCACCTAGGTCACTCGCATTCAGCGCTTTCCACGAGATGTTGGTAAGGACGCCGCCCAGCGGGGTGCAGATGCTGAGGGCTGCAGGGGCCCCCAGTGTTGACCAAAAGTAATGCAGTGTGTCGTTCGTGCCTTCGGCTGTGACATAGCACAGCCCACAGTCCTTGGCATCACAGAACGGGTTGGGGTAGGCTGTCAGCTGCAAGTGATGGAAGGTGCACCAATATTGCCTTGTAAGGAGCAGCAGGGCATGCTACCTAATATCAATTTACACTGTATAAAAACACCTCTGAGACAGAGCTGGGAGGAAAAAACAAAAAGTGCTGCCACTCTGTGATCTCTTGCTGTGGCCTACATGCAAAGGTCCTAAAGGGCAATATGAATCATGCAATAAAAAATTGCTAGTATCTACCTGCTTAAGCCATGGCTTGTTGTTAACTGATCGCAACAAATCATTAACCCAGATGCGGTCTTCACACCTCCCCGTGATTCGTACAATTTGGCATGGTTCTTCTGTTTGGGTATCATTCTTCGTGCATCATTAGGAACATTAACGCATTGCATGTTTGGGCAGTATATCCAATTGGCACTTACTTTGTTTAGTGTTTTTGCAGCTGTCTGTAACATTGCAAGTTTACCGTCACATAAGTTATTTATTTCTCATACAAACTCAGTCATTAAAACAGGCTAAACGGTCCCTCATGGCACAGTTAAAGCCGCCAGGAATGCAAATGATGGAACTAATATATATGTCGATGCTCACAGACCTAAACTAAAATGCATATTTCTGTGGTTTTGCTTTTCTTATCCCTCCAGCAGTGCAAAATTTCGTGCCCTTAAAAGATTTCGATAGTTGTGTTTTGGCTTAATTAGCAGCGTAAATTATTGAGCACGGGAGTAAAAAGGTGCGCACAATTTATGCTATGTCGAGCTTGTATACAGCAGCAACAGTTCACTACAACCAGGCATTACAATAAGCAAGCTTGTGCTTCCACTGTCCACAGGAAATTCCATGCAGAATCTTTTACATAACTGGGGTATTTTCTATTATAAGGGGGTCCATAAAAAAGGCAACATGTGTTACCAATTTAATTACTTGCATGAGAAAATACATGTCAAGTTTTTAATAGTTTTCTGTGGGGATTTTTTTATAGGCTTGATGGCAATTAAGATAGAGTTATGTTTATACAGTTTATAATAACCATTTTAGTGATACAGGTGTGTTGCTGCAGTACCAGTAGGCGAGTATGCAGGACAGTTCAGAAAACCTCGGCAAACTAAGCTGGTTAAGAGCATGCGCGAAGGTAGTGCTGAGCACACTTTGTTTCGTAGGAAAAAAAAGAATCTTTGCTAATAATTAAGTACGAACCAATCAGAACAAGTCAACTGACCATACAAGTATATTAGAAATTTAATTATTGTGCAAGTTTGTGATACGATCAAGTGATTGCGAATATTCTCCTTGAATGTCGCAATTACGAGCAGCTACAAATACAAATTTAAGTTCTGGCCGCACTGAGTAGTGAGTATCCAATTTGCAAATACTTTAAACGACGGACTGTTTGGTGACGGTGCGAAAGTAACAGGGCGACAGGCCTGGTGCGCAGACTTGAGATATGAGAGTCAGAGTGCAGATCTGAGATATTTCCAGAAACTATATAAGCCGATAAGGCAAATCAAACGACACAGTTTACCTTTCTCTGGCTTCCCGCATGAGTGGTCGTTAGGAGCACCACCAATACAGCTTTGGCGAACATGACTCTCACAATTGCCGAGTACATCCCCACCCCTAGTCACGCGCCAGTCATCCCTCGTTCGCTTGCAATCTAAAGTTTGCGTTGAAACTCGGTCAGGCAAGTCGCACTGATAACGCTGATTGGACACTGTAGCCGCCGTAGCCACTGGCGTCTTCCTCCGTTGTCACGAGGCTGTTTGTTTTATCAATCCTCGCCGCATGCCATCAAACGCGTCAAACGATCACAACCGAATAATGAGTCACAGCTGCGGGCTCACTGAGAGGGCTTTTAGTTTCGGTTTTGCAGTCTGAACGTATGCTCTTTGGTAAACTTCAAAGTGCTTTATTCCATTCAAAGTGCTTTACTTCAAAGTGCTAAATATTTGTTTTATACGGCATTGTTTCTCCATTTGTGTACTTTTATGAGGTACTTAGTTTTTCCTTATAATGGCCAAAAAAAGTAAAATCCAATCCAATCCAAGGGAAGAAAAAAAAAAGTGAAGGGTAAAGGAGGGTGTGCGTACACATTGCGTATGTTTTTGGACTGTTCGAAAGACGGGGGTAGGTTAGACGTGCCTGCCTGCATGTGCAGTGTGTGACACTGACTTCTTTCCGCGTGTGGCTGTTGTTGTCCCGATCCGACGCTTCGAACATACTGCAGAACTTGTAGCAAATTTTGCGCTTCGTTTTACTTTTATCCAGTGCCAACTTATTCTATCGCAGACGGGGGACCTTTAATACTGTTGTTTAACTGCGCGCGTTTTTGAACAACGCTGTCGACCATTCCGCCGTCCTTTCGAGATGTCGCTGCTGTAACGTAAAGATCAACGAGTCTGACAAAGGTAACTGTTCTGCCCACCGGGTTATTTTGTTCATGAAGCATGTTACAAAGAAGCGCGTGCTTACAAGCAACGCTTAGCCTGTCAACACGCAGTGTTAAGAATGGTGCTCTCGCGTGGTGTTCTCGAACGCAGTAGCGCGCTGTCCCCGGCCCTACTGGCACCATGGACACGTCGGTGGAGAACCCCGTGACTGCTTACCGCACTGATCGTGCCTACTCCACCTCCGAAGACGATTCTGACGATGAAGATAAATGCTGGAAACGGCAGGCCACGGAAAAGGCCAAGGCAATGGCTACCAGCGCCGGCTATGATTTCGCCAAGTCATCTGCTGTAGCTGGTGAACCGCCGCTTCCCAGGAAAAGGAAGGTGAATATTTACCGAAATTGTATATTTGAACACTTGACTGGTAGCTTTTCACCTCAAGTCCCGTTACAAAACATGTGGCATACTTATGCGCACCTCAATTTCTTCTGGCGGGAAAAAGAGGGGGTTCACAAGTAAAGGTGGTTATTTTTGTCGCACACATTATCGTCATTTTGTAAAACGAAGGTTACGTGTGCACCAACACATGGCTACACAGTAAAGCTGTTGTACTGTTTTTACATCTCCTACTGTCCTCCATTAGAAATGGCCCTGGCCGTCATGTCTCCCTGTTCACTCTTGCGTTCTTGCACTGCGCTTCATTCCAGGTCAATAATGTGTGGGGTGCCGTGGTCAGTGAGGAGCTGCTCACTGAAGACCTGGGCCAAGTGTCAGTGGCCCCTACCGAGTCCTGGGCTCAGGACCGCCAGTGCGAGAGCTACGACTACATGCGCCGAGAGCTTGACACGCGACCCAATACCGGCGAACCTGACATTCCCGTCGACGACGAAGAGTCGGTCACCACACACGATGCACTTGATGTTCTGGGTACGGCACCACGCGGAGCAAAGCGTTCGTTTGCAGACCGGCTGGGTGAGCGCGCCTGCACACGGCCATCTCGGTCGCGGAGACCGGTGGGTCGGGGTGGAGCGCGCTCCCGACGTAACGAGTCGGGCAGCTCCAAGTCTGGCAGCTCAGAACGGGAGGAAGACACGGCTGCTGAGATGGTGGCTGACATGGCCAGGAGACTACAAGAACCCAAGGTAGAGCTGCTGGGTAAGAATGGAGCAGGGATTTCACATTGGCTGGTTAGTTTTTGGTGCCAAATGGCGTCTATGGTAGTAAGTGTGCCGCAGTTGCTCCAAGGTGGAAACGAGGTCCTTTAGGACAGGCAAGCTCAGTGAGCTTGCCTGTCTAATAAGGACCTCGGTGAATAAGCACAGATCGCGAGTGAGCCATAGCATTTTAAGATGGGAGTGCATATATGCACTGCAACATGTGGTGCCGACACTTTGGGTTGTGCCAAATCCAAGTTTCCCTGATGTGGCCATCCCCCCCAAGTCCATCTATGCATACAATGTGTGATTTTTGTTGTGCGTAGCCCTTTGATCATGTTGTCAAGTTAAAGGGGACAAGCCAGGTATTGCAAGAACTTGCATGTAATAAGCAGGGCTGTTTCTAGATTGCACCATGTCAAATTCATGGCTTGTATTATATGCCAGTTTGGACGGCCTTTTGTCAAAATTACTGTGGCTGTTTTCTGCTCTCGTTTCTCTCGTGCTTCCACCATTCAGTGATCGCCCGCACTAGACCATAGAAAGCCTGGCAATCGGGAAAAAAAAAATGCAGGGAGGCAGCTATTTTCCCTCCTTTCTCTTCGGAACTGTGGTGTGGATGTGCAGTTGTGTGGAAGTTGCGGATAAGCAGACCTATGCAGTGCTGCTGGCTCCTGATCATTCTGATGATTATCAGTTAAGGGAGTACTTACACGAAATTTCAAAGCTGAAATAACTACGTCAAAGGCGTCCTTTGTGTATGGAGATGTCTGCCAGCAAGTTTCAACAGTAACCATTCAGTTATAAGATAGTTTAAATCCATTTTGATCTTTGTGCGCGCGAGAAAGCTCAGAACGGATACCCTTTCCCAGTCAGCATCAGCGTGATGCTATCTGCTTCTCCTGGCCTCAAACTGTTGACGTGAGGGCACCCGTGACATGGCCAATGCACTGGCTGCGGTTGGCGCGCATTGTTCCGCCATGTGTATCGCGTCCCGGTTTTGCGACCGACATCATTCTGCCCGGGTGCGTGGAGACGGTGGAGACCATGGCCGGTCTGGACACGTACACGTCCACACCAGCAGTGGTGCTACGAGAACGGTGACATCACGTGCACCGTCCTTTCATGGAGACTGCCTCAGTGTTCGTTCAACGAAACCGAAACTGACACAAATCAACGAGGCTGTAAATAATTATTTACACTGCTATCGACTGTCTAATATGCTTATATGATTAGTGGGCTGGTAGGCACCCATAGCAGCGAAAAAAACAATACGAAAATTTCGTATCAGTACTCCTTTGAGAGCATGATTGCAGTTTCATAATGTGCAGCCATCGGCTGCACTTTTGTTTCTGCCTTAGTTATTTGGCTCCAAGGTTGGACTAGTGGCCTTTAATTCTGTGTGGGGTGTTTGAATTAGTTTTGTAGCAGTTTACATATGTCGAACCAATGCTGTTGACAGGTTTGGTGCTTGAGTGAAATGCATGTCCAGGTTATTTTAGAGTTCGCATACGTTATACTTGGTAGTGGTTATTCCTATCTTGCATGGCTGTGATTGACTGCAATAACTTCTATGATATGGTTTTTATGTTTTCATGTTTAGAGAAGTTGGTGTTAGTCTCTTAACAATTTTGTGTTTCCTTTAATTTTAGTACAAGCAGACAATGATTTGAAACTGGCACGACAGTTTATAACTCCATTTTTTTTGTGCGTGTGTTATCTAAAAGCTTTCAAATACAACAGAAGTTGCACAAGACAACATAAGGTTTGGCTTAATAAATTCGCTTCTGAAAATCCACACTTGCTTTAGTGCGTAGAGTGAAGGCTAAATAATAAATTGAAAGCACCTCCTTTTGATGCAGAAAACTCCATTCACTTGCCTCGCTGGTTAGTTGATTTACTGGAGTGCAATGACAAGATGAAGTCTTGGCATGAGAGCTTGGGAGATGTATGAGGCTTTATGCATTGAGAAGAGGAGCTCGCAGCGTATTAACATACCCTTAAACAATCGGGCAGCTACCCGAATAAAATAGCTAGAAATTAGAGCCTGTCTTCTTACTTTCATGTCCTTGTCTACTTGTGCTTGTGTTTGGAGTACAAACTATGGCCCAGCAATGCTTTTATCTAAATTTTTGTGCTTAAAGTCATTCCTTTTCATTATTTCTTATGCAGTATGTTTCGTGCTATTTTCTAGTGCCTTGTTGGATAGCTTGAGGGATGGTTGCAGCCCTTAGTGAGATAATAACTGTTTCGGCATATGCTCCGAACTAGCACTTTTCTTGCACTGAGTCTTCTCCACACTGTGAAATGCTATCACATGTGGTGTCGCAAAACTTTACTAGAGTACATCGCTAAAATCTAATCCAGGCACCGGCTCCACGTTAGAGTGGCTGACAGCTAGTCTACTTCTATGGCCAGCATTTCTTTTTTATTTTTTTACAACTTTTATGCACCTGCTAAAGTGCCTCCCACATTGCATGCAATGCGTACTCACTTTCAGACTGCGATTGGTTCGTTTCTCATTGATTCAAAGCATATGTCTAGAAGAGGACTTGCTTTTCTCTGCATTTGGTTGCATTTTCCACTAGAGCGCTGCTGATTCTTGACTGACCATATGAACGACTGTTTTTTCTCTCCCGCAGAGCGTGCAGTGACTATCCTGGGCATCCCACAGTGCCGCAAGTTCCTTGGCATGGCCGAAGACATTGAAGCCAGTGGAGGCCTCATGACTCTGGCACGTAGACTTTCCCCCGTGGTCCAATGCTTTTCTTCTTTTCTTGGAAGCTTGGCTGCCTGTTTTGAACTCAGGGCCAGGCATTTCTGCCTCCTGTAAGGCATTCTTTTATAAGCTGTACCAACTGAAACCCTAGTTTGGCCAAAAGGCTAATATATACATGCAGGATGTCCCAAACCATGTACATTGAAGGGACACAAAACTGAAGTTAGTCTAAATAGATAAATTGACATCCCCAGAAAATGAATATAATAGTCTCTAAAGCAGTACCTCAAAAATAATTTCGTAAATAATCAAAAAGGAAGCTATCAGTTGCCCAGCAGTGATGATGTAAACAGTGGCTGAGCGGATGTGCCAAGAGTCGCGTGACAAACAACAGAGCAAGGAGTGCTCACACAAGCTCTCAAGGAAATGCGTAAAATCTTTCTTTGCAAGTTAGCTTTCATAAGTTATAAACGGTTATAAATGTACAGGTATTCAAGCCGTGCTGACATTCGTAAGCTGCCAAGCCGCAGCGCTGGTGGCAGGTGCGATGGTTCTTGCAGGTTTAGCGTAGTCAGGTTCGGAGGTAATAGTCACATGCCTATTACCTCAAACTCTATGCATACCTAGGCTGTGCTACACCAGCACATCTGTCAAGCCGTAAATTGAATGTCTTTTCCGAGTTTTCGGACGGAAGTGCACACGCGTGCCTGCATAGCAATAGCACGCAAATGCACACGTACTGCCATTGAGGCATTGGGCGCTGTTACAAGTGGAACTAACAGATGGCGCCACGTAGTCGAGCCCAGTCGAGCCGAATGCATCAAAGCGACTAAAACCCAACTACCCACAACGAGACTTCAAAGCAAAAGAGCGCCCTTGATGTCATTCTTGCTGCAGTTGCGCTGTCCACTAGACGTTTTGTAGGTAAAGTAAAAGGCCGTGCAGCACATTTACATTGTTTAACCGCCATCGCATGTCCCATGTGGCACCAAGATTGGCGCACACAGAGTGGCAGATATGCGGACATGTAGGGCGGGCAAGTTGTTTTGTCGTATGCGCCGAGAGTGCGACCAGTGGCTCCTGTGGCCGCGATGGTTCGCTTGGTAGGTTTTAGTTGTTATGCTATATCACACCATTGTCCCACTTGCTTCTGGTCTATGTTTGCGTCACACGAAACGTGAAATGCCGCAAAGGATGAAATGGGTTTTTCAGTTGGTAATTTCTTGCTAATTAAAGCATTTTTTGCCGCCCAGTAAACGCTCAGAGGACTAAGGTGCAGTTGAACTTTCGTCTGAGCCCAGCTTGCTAGTTGCCTTCAATTAAAGCATCTTTTGCCGCCGAATAAACGCTGAGAGGGCTAAGGTGCAGTTGAACTTTCGTCTGAGCCCAGCTTGCTAGTTGCCTTGAGTGTCTCTGCCCCCACGCTTAAAACGTGGTGGCAGAGTCCTGGACGAATTCGTTGAACTGATCGATTGATTAGTTGCGAGGTTTAATGTGCTGACGCTACACAGGCAATGAGGCGCGCCGTAGGGGAGGGTTCCGGATTAAGGTGGCAGACTGGTCTTAGAGCTATTTTTTTTACTTACCAACAATTTTTTTTATTTATTTATTTTTTTATTTATTGAGATACCCTAAGGGCCGAAAAGGCATTACATAGGGGGGGATTACACATCAACCAAAAAATTGCATACAAGTCACATGTGTCAAATGATTGCAGGGTGAAAAGCCAGTACAAAACATAAATGGCGTACGAGAGAAAAGTACAAGAGAATAGTACAAGAGAATATGGATACAGAACTATAACGGATGTTCATTTTCTAAAAACGCTAACAGAGCACTCTGGAACGAGGACAGCTCGGTTAGGTTTGCCACACTGGCAGGCAACAGATTCCACTCGGCAATACTAAGCGGTAATGGTGAATTTTGGTATTTGTTAGTCTTCGCGAATATGGGCCTTACTTTATGCGCATGATCGATGCGTGCTGATACATAAGTTGCTGGATGAACATGACTGCTTGAAGGCAATAAACCGTTGTGATAAAGAGCATGAAAAAATGATAAGCGACAGTATTTTCTTCGAATTGCGAGAGGCGGAAGTTTGAGGGACGCTTTTATTGCCGAAACACTGGTATAGCGGGAATATGATGAAAGAATAAACCGAGCAGCCTTGTTCTGTACTGACTCGAGTAAGGCTGTGAGATATTCCTGGTGCGGGTGCCATATAATAGAAGCGTACTCTAACGAAGGACGAATTAAAGAACAGTATGCGTACAGTTTAGTTTCGGAGTTTGCAAGGTGTAAGCGTCGTTTTAGAAGGCCCAGTTTTTTAAAAGCTTTACCTGTTAGGTATTCTATATGAGTGTTCCAGGTCAAGTTCGAACTAAGAAATATACCCAGATACTTAAATGACAGCACTGACTCTATACGGGTATTCGAAATAGTGTACTGATTTGGGGTGAAATTGTTAGAGGAAGTAAACGTTACATGCTTAGTTTTATCTGTGTTAATCTCCATTTGCCAGGTGCAACACCACTCTGACAAACCTGTTAAATCTGTTTGGAGCGCAGTTATATCAGCCGGATGTGTTATTTCTCTATAAATAACGCAATCATCTGCGAAAAGGCGGACGTTTGAGGCTAAATTATGAGCAATGTCATTTACATATATTAAGAAGAGTAGAGGGCCTAGAACTGAACCCTGTGGTACACCGGATTTTACAGGCATGCGATTAGATACATGATTATCGAGTTTGACTGACTGAAAACGGTTAGTTAAAAATCCTTCGATCCACTCTGCTGTGCGGCTGTCCAGCTGAAGAGCGGAGAGCTTCAGCAGTAATCGCTTATGGGGCACACGGTCGAATGCCTTAGAATAATCAATGAATATAGCATCGACGTAACGTGAAGAATGCAATGAGCGGTGAAGATCATTCAAAAGCTCGAAGAGCTGTGTTTGGCATGATCGCTCACGCCTAAAACCATGCTGGTTTTCAAACAAAAGGTTATTTTTGTTCAGGTGAGCCATGATATGGTGATAAAAAATATGCTCGAGTAGCTTGCAGCAGATCGATGTTAGTGATATAGGACGGTAATTACTGGGTTGGGTGCTATCACCAGATTTATGAATCGGGACTACATGGCCGATTTTCCAGTCCTCAGGTATGCATCCTGTGTCGATTGACTGTTGGAAGATTAGAGTAAGTATAGGGGCTGAAAGATGACGCGTAAATTTTAGCAATTTAGAACTGATACCATCAGGACCCGGGCTTGTGCTGTGAGGCAGGCGGTCAATCGCCCGAGCTACACCATTTTCGGTGACAACGACGGGAACATCTGGGAAGGCTATCGGAATTTGCTCAGTGGTTATAGAATTTCCTAATGGCTGTTCAGTGGTAAATACTCCACTAAAATATAAGTTAAAACGTTCAGCACATTCAACATCTGTTAAAGGGGTACCTATATTGCTTTCTAAAGAGGGAATTTTGGCTGCGCATTTAGGGTTTATGGTGTGCCAGAACTTTTTGGGATTAGTTTGGGAATTTAAATGAAACTGCACTGCATTATACAGTTTCTTGTGCTGATTTCAAATCTGCCATTAGATTCTTATAAGTTGATTATATTTTGAGTTAATTAATGATTAATTGCCATTATTTTGGGTCACAGTTGCAAAATAACCACTCCATATATAATGGAAATTACCATGTGGCTAGGCAGACAAATGACTCTAAAATACAACGTAGGAAGAACTTTTTTGATTCAGCTATTTTTGGTCGTTTTACAACACTGAACTTCGCTCCTCCCGCGCTCTGCCAGAAATGGCTCGCAGGTGGTGCCAATTGAATACAATAATAATTTTCCAAAGCCTCCATTTGAATAATTTATTTCCAACATTGTATTCTCCACACATTTTCGTATCAGAAGCAAAAAGAATTACAGTTGTACCTGCTCTGGGTGTCAAGATATCCGAGAACGAAATGCTAGCTTTGCATTGCAAGAAAAGTGCCGTTTCACCATCGAATTCTGCGCTAACTGAGCTGTAGAGTGCACTTTAAAATGCTATTATAATATAATAACAACAAAATATGGTGCCTTTTAATGAGGAAATTTACAGACTGGTCGAAAAATGGCCGTGGAGGCTGAAAATGCCATTTTTCAGAAAACTCTTTCTTTGACCGTTTTTCGGCCCCAAAGACCCAACTGCCCCCTTAAAGGGACCCCGAAAAACTTTGTGAAGGTGGCAATCAAATGCATTCAGGTGGTAGAACACATAACGGGGGATTTTCGAGCCAAGTGTGAGCCCCATACGTTGTACGGATAATTTGTAAACAATTTTTGAAGATTGCCTATTTCAGTCGATGAGCGCGACGCCGCAGCGAGCCGACCGCGGCTGACGCAACGGCGAAGGCGTTCCCTGATTCGCCCAATCACCGGCGAGGTCGGCCGGCGGCGGCGTCACTGCCATTGGCTTCCGGCTGCTCTTCCTCCTTCCTGCGCGATCCCGAGGCAAAGGCGGCAAAGGCGGGTCCGCAGCGATTGACGCGTGTCTAGGCGCAGGAATGTAGCTAGCGGAGAACGGAAGTCGAGCGTCGCGATGTCACATGGCTATTCCCAGTGTTTCCAGCTGCTTTGAAAGAAGCAGAGAGGGAGGAGGAATCGATCGGCAAGGGGGGAGAGGTGCATTTAATTGCTTCTGGCGCAGCTAATACTGAATGTAGATCAATAATTCCAACGGCATTGCATCGCTATATTGGTGCTACGTGACAATACAGGCCTTTTGTAACTTTTACGGAAGGCTTTTCTGGGTCCCTTTAAGTTTGACCAGCTGAGGATCTTTAATGTGCGCCGAAATCTCAAACACGTGGGCATTTCCGCTTTTCGTTTCCATAAGAAATGCAGCAGCCACGGCCAGAAATCAAACCCACATCCTTGAGCTCAGTGGCACAATGGCTTAGCCACTGATTGATTTGATTGATTGTAGGGTTTAACGCGCCGACGCAACGCAGGCGATGAGGCGCGCCGTAGTGGAGGGCTCCGGATTAATTTTGACCACCTGGGGATCTTTATCGTGCGCCGAAATCTCGTACACACGGGCGTTTTTGCTTTTCGCCTCCATCAGAAAAGCGGCCGCCGCGGCCGGGAATCGAACCCGCGACCTCGTGCTCAGCAGCGCAACGCCTTAGCCACTGAGCCACCGCGGCGGGTGCTTAGCCACTGAGCCAAATTTGTTTAACTATATTGTTAGGAGTCGTGCATCATCTGCACTGCACTTCCTTGTTTTTGTTACTTGCACTTCTTTCTTTTTTTGCATCTACATTACTTTTTGTGGGAGACTGGTTAGTTAGGTCATTAATTATTAATTTTAAGGTCGGGGGCCTTAGTGGGAAAGTAGCAGAGCACCATGCAGAGTAGCCACTTTGGATAGTTTGAAAACGATGGTCTCACTTTGCATGGCGCTTCTTTATCCTTGTTATTTTTAGAGTAGATCTTTCTGTTTAGCTAGCTTTGCCTTGCATGCAGTTAATAATGCATAGATACATTGCAATCGCTTTGTTCAAATCTTGTCTGGCTTGAGATGTGGTGGGTTTGGTGCTGATGTTTCGTGTATCCTGAACCTTTCGACGGCTGAGCACGACGACTATTCCAACAACTGACACTCCCAACTCTTGTGCACATTTCAGAATTACTCTAAAATTGGTTCAATCTAAGCTTATCCCTAAACACCAGTGTTGTAGTGTAACATCGAGAGACAACTCTCGCTCTCACTACTTTTGTGGAGGATCAAAGGACCTGCCTTAGAGGTTACCCCCTTGTAAGGGACTAGGTATTCATCATATAAAAGAAGGACAAAAGTCTCACATGTTAGGCCACTTCTTTTCTTAGTCAGCAACAGTTAGTGCGTGTGTGCTTGCACGTAGAGGTCATCTAAATGAACCGTGGTAACTGCGTCTCAGACTTCCGGGCTGGTGGTTGTGGTGTGCCCATGTGTGTGATGATGGTGCCCGTGTTCCCCCCTCTTTCCCCCGCAGGACAAGAGCAGGCGGCGCACCCCCGGTGGCGTCTTCTTCTATCTTCTCAGGGTGCACGTTCCACGGCGCCAGATGCAGCTGATCTTTGCCGAGGAGATGCAGGAGCGGGAGCGCATCCGCAAAAGATTTAGGCGGGAGCAGATCCGCAAAAACAGGGAAAAACACGTCGGTGAGGACTGTTGCACCCCCACGCCCACCCCTCTCCTCATGCTGCGGTGTTGTCGTGTCGAACTGTTCGAAGTAGAAATACGGCCTGACATTGGTGGTGAGGTCCATTGACAACTGCACAGGTTATTCGAGGCAAGCAAAGCAACAACCAAACATGGCCAGGTCCGTAATGTACTAGAACGGGAAGGAGCCTAGGCGAAGGCGGAAAATTTGAATTGCATTGGGTGGTAGCAGTGAGCGGATAACGGTGCTACAGTCTGTTTTGGCGAATTACTGCTCTGCACTTCCGACAGCTTTCACATTGAGTGGAATAGCTTTAATTTTGTTCCTGCTGTGGTGTACACCTGCTCAACCATCATTCATCATCATGAACGATAACCAGCCCGTTGGAATATGTAGACGTTGCAGCTATCACCAGTGCATAAGGCCTGTTACAGTTCAAAAAGTCGGCTGTAGTGTGAACAGCAAGAAAAACAAACAGAAACATGCACACACGTACCATTAGCTTTGTGCTCTCATGGCTGCACATGTTAACATGTCCATAATACAACAGCTTGACTGAAAATAACTTTTTTGTTGCATTGGTCCAGCACAGTGGTACAGCGGAGCACTGATGTGTGAATAGGGTCATTGAATGCAAGAGCATGTTTGCCTTGTTGCCTCACATTTATGCTTTGCTGTATTTTTGTCAGTAATTTAATTTGTCAACTAAAAAATGCGATGAACCATATGCTATCAGCATTTAAATTGAAACAAAACCAGTGTGGCAATGCCTAGGATTGCAACAGACTGGCACCGAGAACGTTCTGGCCTCTGGATCTGTGTAGTAACTCAGCACCTTAACCTCAGTCCAGATGAGCATTTGGGCACCAGAAATGTCGTAACCAAAAGCAGAACTTGCATTTATTCACTCATCACAATGATTATATGTGCAAATAGTGATTCATGTTTTCACGGCTAATACAAAGCATACTGTTGGGATAGTTCCTAATCGAAGCAAATACTTTGCAATTGCTGATATGAAAACGTAAAATACATTTTCTCACATGTGCATCAGTAAATGATGCATAAAAAATTAGATTAGGTGAAGAGCCTCATAAAATCTTCTCAGCGAGATGAAACAAACAAGCAATTGAAGCAAATACTTTGTAATTTGTAATTGCCTGCTTGAATACTTACAATTACATTTTCTCACATGCACATCAGTAAGTGATGCATAGAAAAATTAGGCGAGGCAAAGGGCTTCGTAAAAAACTCAGCAAGATGAAACAAAGAGAGCAACAAACGTGGATGTGTAAACTTTTAGTGTAGCTGGTTGTTTGGAGGCAACTTCCGTCACCGAGCTGCAGAGATTGAGTGTTAGTCGACATATATTGTTATTACTGTTGCGGTGTTGGCTCAAGGACGAGAGATAAGGCAGCTCAAAGGCTCTTTCCTTTCTGAGCGGCTCTCTTGCCAGTGCAGTTTTTTTTTTGTGGGGACAAGTAGCCTTCTTTTATTTACCATAAATTTGTGCACAGTTGCTGAGCTAAAAGCTGCAATAGCAGCTTGATGAGGCCCAGCAAACCGTTACATGGCAATAACGACCGACAACATCAAAGCTGTACGCGTTTCATAACATAACAGAACATGATATACGTACATCCAATATACGGAATTTACAAACAACAAAACCGTAAATCTGATTAAGCCATCTTTCAATTCAATGGCAGGTTACATACATTGGTAGGCAGGATTTGCTTTCGGATGTAAATTATACAAAATCAATCCCAAACAGCAGAACATTAAAGACCAGGAATAAAAACCAAGCAGCACAAACATTTACAACTTGCAGAGAGAAAAAAACGAAAACAAAGTCTGCAACTTTCATGATAATTACAAATTTGTCTACAAGGTCACAAAATATTTTAGCAATTTCCGAAAATTAAAGTTTGCCGTGTGCTTATAGCTGTTTAGAAGGGGGGGGGAGCGGGGGGGGAGATTGTGTTGTAGCGATTGTAATTTATAACTGGTTCCGAAATGCGGGATGAACCAAGGATCAGAACTGCGGGTGCTAGCCAAGTTTTCGCTTTGTCGCAAAGAAGCCAGGTGAGTAATATAGTCTCTGTATTAGGGGGAAAAAAATGAAAAGGAGCGCAAAATTCGGTATTCATACATGTGGTCCACTTAACAATGTTGTACATGGGAAATAAATTTCCTGTTGGGCACAGATAAGGCACGTTGGCGATTAAACGGATGATCTTTTTTTGCTGCAGTAATACTTTCATGATGTTTGTTTTCATTGTGGTAGCCCAAATTAAACTACAATAATTGATATGCGATGCAAAAAGCGCGTAGTATATGTTCAGTTTCACCCTTCTTGGGAGCAGCGCACGACAGCAAGACAGTGCTCCAGTCGTGGCAGAAAGTTTTTTACATATGCTGTCTACATGAGCATCCCAACTAAGGTGAGCAGAAAAAATGACGCCAAGAATTTTATGTGAGACACTAAGTCAAGACCACCTGACCTTCATCGGTGGATTTGGGGACCCCATCATCGCTCCCTCCTTGCGTTTCTTCACGAAATGGGAGTTAATCTATACCTGTGATGTAGTATTCATGCTAACAGGCATACTATCGCAATAAAAGAAAACTGTAGACTAGGGGACAATACTGAGCCTACAAGCTTAACTTGAGAGTTCCTATTAGTAACGAAAGAGGAAGTCGTAGGAAAGGCACCCAAAGGCATGGAAAAAGGAAAAGCTGCAGTCGACGACGACATAACCTTGGATCTCGTGAAGGAAGGAGGAGATACTGTTCTAGGAAAGCTTGCTAAACTACTTTCAGAATACTAAAGATCTTCAGAATTACAGACCCGTCAGCCTATTCTCGGTTGTACACAAGCTCTTTTCAAGGTTATAGTTAACCACATAAGTGACAGCCTAGACCGTTAAAGGCCAACTGCACTCAAAATTTTGGCCTCTTGAAAACCCTATTTTCATATAGCCCGCTTAAAAAGAAAGCAACATGCAAAATACCACAGCTGAAATACACGCAAGGGTGCTGCGAGCGGCCAGCAAAAATCTGTGATTTTGAAACCGAAACCGAAACCGAAGAGGGCACGACCATTGCAGTGATGTTGCAGCCGTCCAGCGAGCAGCCGGACGGTCACCAGCTCGGGAGAAAGTCTGTGTGCATGCTCTACGCACGCACGGGGCAGCACATGGGTGAAGCGTACGAGCTCGACCGGTTCTCAAGCTGCGTGGCTGGTCAGAGGAAGAAGCCCACGTCGGCTGGAACGTCACAGGCGCGTCATGGCTGTTTACGCGATCAGCCGGCAGGTGCAGCGTGCTCTGCGGCGGAGCTTTTTTAAACGCTTCTGACTGATCAACGAGGTGCTTCACGGGGCTGCCACTCGTGTCCCAGCTGATTTGGGGGTACTTACTACACATTAAAAATAAATTTGGTCGAGGTGAAATTTGAGTGCAGTTGGCCTTTAACAATCCAGGAAACTGGCTGAGTTTAGGAAGGATACTTTACAGTTGATTGCTTACATGTCATCAATGAAGTACTAATTGAAATATACACGGATATAGCAAATCCCTTTTTATAGCATTTATCGGCTACAAAAATGCATTTGATTTAGTAGACACCGCAGCGCTGCTGAAAGCACCAAAGGACCAGGGAATAGAAGAGATGTATACAAGACTTTTGGATGACATATATGAGGGATGTGCGGGCATGATAACCTTCCACAAGGAAAGAAAAAATTACAGACCAGAAAGAGGGTGAGACAGGGAAATATAATATCACCAAAATTACTGCATGTTTTGAAGGGTTATTTATGAAGCTTGACTGAACAATAGCAGGATTACGGATAAACATTTGAGGTTTGCAGTCGGCATAGTCTTGCTCAGTGAGTCTGCAGAATACCTGCAGAAAATGCTTGAGGGGCTACAATGAGAATTTCTAGCTGTAGGCTTGAAAATAAATGGGGATAAATCTGAAGTAGTGCTAAATAAACATGCTAAACATGTCCCTTCTTCGTAGGTAATGGAACACGAGGTAAAAATGGACCAATATAACAACTTTGGACAGTTTGTCGGGGCTGATCCCGACCACGAGAAAGAAATTCAGTGCAGATTAGCTATGTGCTGAGGTGCACTCGGCAAGCACTCCGAAGTAATGAAGAGCGAGCTATCGCTATCATTCGTGAGAAGAATGTACAGCCATTATGTACTGCCAGTGATGAAATATGGGGCGATAAATTGGCACCTTACTAAACAACTGGAAAGCAAACTTAGGTTGGCGCAACGCGCCATGGAATGAAGGATAATAGGAGCAACACTTAGAAAGGAAATGGGCACCCTGGATTAGGCTTAGCCGCGGGTGGAAGATATCATTGTTCAAATTAAGAGAAAGAAATGGACTTAGGATGGCCGTGTAAGGAGACCAAATGACAACTGGTCACCACCAGTGTAGCAGAGTGGCCACTGAGAGACTGGTGTAGAAGGGAAGGAAGACTGTTAACTCAATGGAGGGGTAAATTGGGAAAATTTGGGATGGTTTCGCTATGAGTGGCTTCACTTTCCTTGCAGTATGTACACGAAATCTTTATAGTTGTTCCTTATAAACATGAGATTTGAAAAGTTTGCCTCAATCGTTTTCTCGAGAAGCTGAAATGGAAATTGTAGAGTAATATTTTTACGGGCTCATGGACCTCTCTACATTGTAAATTCATGCAATACAGTAAAGCCCTTCATCTTGGATAACTGAGACAGTTTTTCTAATGCAAAAAAAACTAACTTATACCCATGCCACACGTACACGAAAATGACATTAAGTGGTTAATGCCTTAAGTTTTAAAGGGACCCTGCAACACTTGCCATCGACGACTAGTACTGTATTTTGGGATAAAGTCTATTGTCCCAGAAATCTCCTCCCGCAAGAATTATGAAAATCTGTTCACAATTAACGAAACTACGCGCGATGAGAAATCGCGCATAATCGTTCCCTCTCAACTCGAGCGCGGGTGGCTCGCGGCGTTCTTCACTCGAGGGTGGCTCGCGGCGTTCTCTTCGGCGGCCTTCGATATATCACATGCCGGGTAGTTTTCTCCTTTTCTCCGCAACGAGGAGGGGCCTATTTCCGGTCTGGTGCCACAAAAAAGCAGGCATAGGTGCCTGCTCGCAAGTGCGCGCTTGGGCTGGTAGTGCGTTTTTGAAGCAATAAACGTTTGTAGTCGAGTGGTCCTGTTGGAAGGGAAGTATTGAGCTCATCACTCAAACTCCGCGCGCACTCAAAACACAAAATAAACGGCAAAACTGTGCCTACAGGTTCAGGCATAGAAGAGGTTCGTACACAGCGATGACGACGACGGAAATGGGAGAATCTAGCTGCGAAGTTGACCAGTGACAGCCGATTGGGCAGCCATGGCCTATGTGACGTCCCTTAGGCCATGCATAATGAGGACAACTGAAGAGAGAGCGGTTTGTTTTTCCGCGCCTTTCACATCGATTTGCGCGCTCACCGCTTCCTGTGCACGTGTAATATTTGGCTCAGGTATTCCTGGCAGTGTAATCTAAACGTCGCGCAGGTTTACTTGCACTGCTCAAAGAGTGTTGCAGGGTCCCTTTAATGCCATTAATTTGCTGCTAGTACATGCAAAAATCTAATGTCATTCGCTCCAATGTCATTTTTGGTATAAGGAGTTCCGCACATCTCACTTTGCCTTCACGAACGCCTACTGGAACGTGCTAAGCACAAATGAAATCAACGAAACTGACACCGGAATGTTGACACAGAAACGTGGGTGAACTTCGAAATAAGATGATTTTTTTGTGCACTCTTGGTGGCGAACTTCTGAAGAAGAAGACGAAGTTCACTAAAAGAGCAGCAAAAGTCAAAACGTCCATGTTGCTCATCGTTTTGAATTTTTCAGATTTGGCTACCGCTGGCAGGTGATGGCAGCTGCTGAAGCCACTTTTCGAAACTGCTCACACCGTTTGTTGGAAAACACTATTTCTCATAGAAAACACTATTTCTCATTTTTTTCACAAAAAACATTTTTAATTCTTTTAAGACGTTTCTCTCTATGTTAAAAGTCTGAAAAATAGTGCATTTCTCTTTTTGGTCATCATCAACATCATGCCTAACACATTTAATGCAGCTCGGTCGGCCCAAATAATGTCATTCGGTTTCTTAAGGCCTTAAGCACTTAATGTCATTTTTTGAGCACGTGTGGCACGGGTATTAGAGAAGAATACGGACGGGACAAACGCTAATGGTAAATTTCGCTACAATCAGTAGCTCTGCCCGTATTCTTCATTACACAGGTTGTACTAGACCCCAAAAGTGAACCTCAAGACGTGTGTGGAAAGTAGATTTTATTGTTGAACATCTTGAAGTAGCACATATTCGACACAGACACGAGAAGAAGGAAGTGGGCAGACTACAACACTGTCATCTGTCTACTTCCTTCTTGTGTCCGTGTCGAGTTTGCACTACTTCAAGATGGTCTAGAATCAAGAAGCCCAGTTGTCGATTCTTCCACAGATTTCATTGTATTCTGTAGAGGCAGCATTGGTGGTGTCATCAGGCATACCCGTGGCTGTTTGCAGTCGGGAGGGAAAGCGCTGGGGGGACAGCGCGATGGCCATGCCTTGCTTGGTCTGTCCCGAGCTCGGGTTTAAGAATGGTTTGGTGGTAAGAAAGTGTTTCCCGGAAGCCTTTGCCACAACCTTGCATAGCGGCAGGTCCCACAGGAATTTTCCCCTAAAACTCAATTCAGAGTGTCCAAAGACGTGGCCCAACCTCCTTTTATGTATTGCTCTTGACTTCCAGTCGGCAAGTGTTCCATCATTATTTAGAGCGAAAGCTCTATTGCACTAGGTACTGGCTCATAGTGGCAATCTGATTTCGAGCTCAACCAAGGTGAATCCAGTGCTTCGGGCACTTGTTCGTTGCAAGGAGAGGGGAACACCGAGGGAATACAGGGAAAGGGTAAGGGGGATTGGCACCAGAAAAAAGATGTGAAGAGGCGCTGCCTGCATCCATATTCGCTGCGCATTCGCACCTAGAGGGGTGGTTGCACTGAGCAGCGTCTGTGTTTTATCTTGCGATGCGTTTGTGCGCGTTAGTTGTGCGCTTAGTGTAATCGTGTTCAACCGTGGCAAATTTTTTTTCGTACTGCTCTTTCACTCTTGTTCACAGGGTGTAAAAAAAGGGATCTTTCTCTGGTAGCTCTTTCGTGACCCAATTGCCCGTTAGTCTGTCTGGCTGCAAGGTGAGGAAGGTAAAGAAAAAAAGCAGCGCAAAAGAAAAAAAAATAACCAGCCAAGACAGTGCATAGACACCTGGCGTGTGTGCACCTCCGACTGGGTGCAGGCTGTTCATCTTCAAAGTTGTTCAGGGGATAATCCGGCAGCGAGGGCACAGAGAAAGTCACTGCCTTGCTGAGCCTACTGAAGAGTGCCACAGTGCCCCCCCCTCCCCCCCCTTTTTTTTTTTTTTGCTATCTTGCTATGGTTGCAGTGGTGGCTGCACGATGGCTACACTACGTAGTGCAATTTACGCCACAAGCCCCAAACTTCAGTCTTGTATACGAAATTTAGTGCCAGCGAAATTAAGGGTGTCTGCAGTATTTGTGCATCTCATGAGCTGCTCTTAGTACCGCAAGAAGATCTTGATGCAGTCATAGATTGTCGAGCCTGCTGATTAAAGGTTTGCACAGTTTCCATCACTCCTAGCGAAAATTATACTTGAGTGACCTGCCGCATCGGTGTGATGGCCTTAAATTCGCCTCTTTTCAACGCAACAACTGGCGGGCAGATCCTTGCAGGTTACTGACATGATGCAAATTCATCAACGGGCATTCTTGGCTTTGATGTGAAGTGTTCTTTAAAGCTGGCATTTCAGCAAATAAGTTTAATGTGGAGTGGTCATGGTCTTCCTGGGAATCCTTCGCACAGCAGCTTCACTGTATAAGAGCTTGGAAAATCCTCTTTATGTATTGAATGAATGAATTTATTGTCAAGAAAAAGGAAAGGAAAGACCACCAGCAGGCGTAAATTGTCTGCTGGTGGTCTTTCCTTTCCTTTTTCTTGACAATAAATTCATTCATTCAATACATAAAGAGGATTTTCCAAGCTGCTGGGATTTGGTAAGTGGCACCAGTAAAAAAAAAAAAGAAAAAAGTCCCCCCCTTCCCTTTCCTCCGACACTCACCTTTTCATTAATTCGTGCCGTCTTTGTGACAGTCTGGTTTAGGCAATTAGTTACATCGCAACTTCCTATTTTTTTCGTTCTTGAGCGCAGCAGAAGCAGTTTTGTTAGTGGCATTACCTTTGTATTTCTCCACAGCATCTTATTCACGCTATAAGCAGCAGGCAGCGGTCTCGCACAACTGAGGCTTCCGCGGACTGTGCAGCAGTCTTTGGAACGTTCCTTACCAGTCGCTTTCTTACGCAGCGTTGGCGGCCGCGGCAAAGCCCGTGGACTACCCGCGAACGAGCTACTCGCCAACGCCGCTGGACGGCGGCAGCAGCGAGCTGGACTACTCCCCAACGCGCGTGGACTACTCTCCGACGCCGCTGGACGGCGGCAGCGAGCCGATGGCAGACCAGGAGCCTGGGCCCAGCGGGAGCGAGCCAGTAGTAGCGGCCGACCAGGTGGCGGCCGAAGAGTCGGACGAAGACTGCCAGATTGTCTACATCGATCCCATGGGGGCAGACGACGACGAAGAAGAGGGCGAGGTTTCGGACTGAAAAAAGAACTCTCTTTATTGTGACACAATAAAGACGCGGGGTTAGAGCAGCCGCCGAATTTTGGGCGTGCTTCTGTGTGCTGGTGGGTTGCCGAGCTCAAGAGGGCGCCAGGCAGACGCTGCCGCGGTCGTGGAAGCCGCGAGAGCCGTCTGGGCCCCGGGGCTGGCGTAGCACGGGCCCCGGGCCGTCGGAGCGCTTTTTTACCCACGGCCCGGCTGCGCTCACGTCGCCCTGGCTGTGTGACTTGTGGCGCGGCGGCGAAGAAGAGCCTGGCGAGCCGCACGACGGGGCCGCCGCGCACGGGGGCGGGCCGGGGGCGCCTCGGGGGCCCCGGGGCTTTGCGGCGCCGCCCCGCTGCGAATGGTGGCCGTCGTCTCCGGAGCCGGCCGCGCCGGCGGCGGCCAGCGGCACGACGTTGAGCAGCGCGCTGGCCTGGCGCACGGCCAGGCTGGCCGCCTCGTGGTGCTCGAACTCGACCACAGCCGCGGAGCAGCCGCTGGCCTCCGGGTGCCTCTGCAGGAAGCGCTTGGCGCACGGCGGCACGGGCCCGCCGGGGCGCAGCAGCCGCAGCAGCGAGATGGGCCCGCAGCGCGAGAAGACCTCGGCCACGGCCTCGACGGTGACGCGCTCGACGAGCGGGAAGGCGACCACGGTGCGCGAGGGCGCCGTCTCGTCGTGCTCGGGCAGCGGCTCGCGGCGGCGCACCTTGGTGCCCTCGGCGTTCACCTCGAGCCGGCTGGACGAGGAGCGCAGCGCCTCGCGCACCAGCTCCCAGTTCTTGGTGAGGCTCTTGACCTTTCGGAACGAGGCCATCAGCTTGAGGCTGACGTAGCCCTCGCGATTCCGGCGCACGTGCTTGAGCAGGAACGAATCGCGCAGGATGTTCTCGTCCGAAAAGTAGAACTCCACCTGGGCCACGATCCGCTGCGCCAGCTCGTCGTCCTCCTCCGAGGAGCCGTTGAGCGACTCGAGCCCGGAGTCCTTGTCCGACGACGGGCCGGCCCCCTCCTCCTCTGCCTCGTCCTCTCCCCAGGGCTCCTCGTCGGCCGCGTTCATCGCTCGGTGGCTGCGCGATGAGAGCGACCGCACCACTAGATCCCGAACGCCCCGCTCACGTCGTCGTCGTCACCCGCCACGGCGCTGCAGTGACCACTGCCGCTGCCGGGGATCGAGTGGCGAGCGGCTGGAATTCGGACGCTCGGAATGACACCCATGCCGGCCGTGCTGGCGCGCGCCGTCGTGCCACCGGCCAGCGCCAATCACGATGGGCCGGCCGCCGCCGCAGTGCCGGCCTCTATGTTCCGCTGCCTCGTGTTTCGGCTGCGCGTGATTCATGTGCCAATCTGAACCCAGCTGGCTGCCAGCACGCCGCCAAAGCTGGGCGCCGTTTCCGCTTGCTTCTTTCCTTCCTTCCTAGGCCTTCGTTCAAAGCGCGAGGCTTCTTTCTGTTCCTAAGAATATACGGCCGAGGACCGCAGCTATTCGCATTGTGATTAAACAAAACAAACAAAAAAGTGCGGTTCCGCGCCTGCGCTCGTGCTTTGCTGCTTGCATTGCTATTTCGCCCTGATGACCTACTCTGCGAATAAAGGCGAACTAACGGGCTCCCGTGAGTGTGATAAGCTGATGCGCTCTGAAGTTTTTATTTAAGCCCCTCTCTCTCTTTTTTTTTTTTTCTTTCGTGCTTTCATTATCTTCTTCAGCGATGAGCGGTATTCCGAATCCTTTATCTCGACCCAAGCCGGGCAACTCCTCCCTGGCCGCTTTTAGTGGGTATCGCTAGGTATCGCCTAAGGCCCAATGGTCTAAAACGAGAGGCTGTCGTTCTTAAACGATGGGGTAGCGCCATGCAAATGCATGTGTTCTGGGGTTGGGGCGCCGCTTTGAATTGTTTCGGGACGTGAGTATCCCTGCAAAAAAGGCACTTGGCATAGGCGCAAAGCGACAAGCGAAACGACGTGGAGGGGGGGGGGGGGGGGGGGGCAGCGGGTGCCGCTTTGCGCCCTTGCCACAGTGCTTTTTTTGCAGGGATACTCGCGTCCCGAAACACTCATAGCGGCGCCCCAACCCCAGAACACATGCATTTGCATGGCGCTACCCCGTCGTTTCAGAATGACGGCCTCCCGTTTTAGAGAATTGGGCCCCAGGTTTTATAGATTGGTCGAGGGAGGAAGAGGAGGAATGAACGTTTATTCTACGCGCGCTGGTGCTGCTGTTAGGGCACCCCTGGCCTTGGCTGGCAGTGCAGGCCCTCTCCGCCAGTATGCGCTGGGTCTCAGTGTCTGGACTTTTCGGGCAGGCTACCCACTGCTCGTAAGAGGGGAAAGGGTTCGGGGGTAGAACTGGGGTTGTCCGCACTCCCACACTTGATGGTATAGGGTGCCCGGGCAAGGGACAGAAATTACAGGCGGCAGGGCATAGGGTGGGGTAGTCGAGGGAGAAATAAGGGGAGACCAAGCTACAGACTAGCCCTTATCTCGGATACTCTACAGCTGATTTAAAGGGACCCTGTTGCCACAAGCAGATCATGCAGTGCCGCTATGTGCTGGCGATATCTGTTGCTTTCAAAGTGCTTTTAGGCCCCAAGGAAATAGGATTTGTCGGCAGTGTTTCAGGGTTTCTTTAATGAGCTACGACGTATGCTTGGTATGAGATTCCGAGATAGCGTATCAAAAGCAGAGCGGCAACAGGAAGGCGCGGCTTCCAATTTCCGCTTTGCTTTTGATACACTATCTCAGATATAGAAAGTGGCTCGAACACGAGCCACCTTCTATGGACCTGCCCTGCCCTTCAAACCTCTCGCCTGCAACACCTCCGGGGCACAGTGCTCCATCCTGGGAGACCCCCTGATCTACAGCGGTGGATATGGGGCCCTCAGTACCGGTCTCTGCTGACGTTTCTGCACGGATGTGATGTTGTATATATAACTGTTATGCCGTACGGCAAACTCTCGCAATATATATATATATATATATATATATATATATATATATATATATATATATATATATATATATATACATACATATCAAGGTTGCAGTCGTCATTGCCAGTGCTATTCGGCTTTTTTTCGAAATATTTAATAGGGCTGAATGACGTGTGCTTGTCACGTTTCTTTGATTCATTGATAAATAAGCGAAAATATAAGTCGAGAAAAAATCCGCCGTTTTTTCCGGGAGCGGGACTCGAACCCACATCTCCGCATAACCGGTGCGGTGCGTTAACCAATTACGCTAACCCGCAGCGGCTTCTCTCTCGACTTTTAAAGCGGAGGTTTATATTTACAAGAGCTCTGAGGCCGGTCAACTAGCGCCGCCCCTCGACTACCGCGGGAGACGTAGAACGTCTTCTTTCCCAGCGGCCGCCACGTAGAACGTGGTCGGAGGTCGGGGTTAGCAATTGGCATATCCGAACTGCTGGAGCCAGTGCCTCGTAATGCATGTAGCAGAACAGAGAGATACGGGACGAGGGACTCGGTGAAGATACATATCAAGGTTGCAGTCGTCATTGCCAGTGCTATTCGGCTTTTTTTCGAAATATTTAATAGGGCTGAATGACGTGTGCTTGTCACGTTTCTTTGATTCATTGATAAATAAGCGAAAATATAAATCGAGAAAAAATCCGCCGTTTTTTCCGGGAGCGGGACTCGAACCCGAATAGCACTGGCAATGACGACTGCAACCTTGATATGTATCTTTACCGAGTCCCTCGTCCCGTATCTCTCTGTTCTGCTACATGCATTACGAGGCACTGGCTCCAGCAGTTCGGATATGCCAATTGCTAACCCCGACCTCCGACCACGTTCTACGTGGCGGCCGCTGGGAAAGAAGACGTTCGACGTCTCCCGCGGTAGTCGAGGGGCGGCGCTAGTTGACCGGCCTCAGAGCTCTTGTAAATATAAACCCCCGCTTTAAAAGTCGAGAGAGAAGCCGCTGCGGGATAGCGTAATTGGTTAACGCACCGCACCGGTTATGCGGAGATGTGGGTTCGAGTCCCGCTCCCGGAAAAAACGGCGGATTTTTTCTCGACTTATATTTTCGCTTATTTATCAATGAATCAAAGAAACGTGACAAGCACACGTCATTCAGCCCTATTAAATATTTCGAAAAAAAAGCCGAATAGCACTGGCAATGACGACTGCAACCTTGATATGTATCTTTACCGAGTCCCTCGTCCCGTATCTCTCTGTTCTGCTACATGCATTACGAGGCACTGGCTCCAGCAGTTCGGATATGCCAATTGCTAACCCCGACCTCCGACCACGTTCTACGTGGCGGCCGCTGGGAAAGAAGACGTTCTACGTCTCCCGCGGTAGTCGAGGGGCGGCGCTAGTTGACCGGCCTCAGAGCTCTTGTAAATATAAACCCCCGCTTTAAAAGTCGAGAGAGAAGCCGCTGCGGGATAGCGTAATTGGTTAACGCACCGCACCGGTTATGCGGAGATGTGGGCTCGAGTCCCGCTCCCGGAAAAAACGGCGGATTTTTTCTCGACTTATATTTTCGCTTATTTATCAATGAATCAAAGAAACGTGACAAGCACACGTCATTCAGCCCTATTAAATATTTCGAAAAAAAAGCCGAATAGCACTGGCAATGACGACTGCAACCTTGATATGTATCTTTACCGAGTCCCTCGTCCCGTATCTCTCTGTTCTGCTACATGCATTACGAGGCACTGGCTCCAGCAGTTCGGATATGCCAATTGCTAACCCCGACCTCCGACCACGTTCTACGTGGCGGCCGCTGGGAAAGAAGACGTTCTACGTCTCCCGCGGTAGTCGAGGGGCGGCGCTAGTTGACCGGCCTCAGAGCTCTTGTAAATATAAACCTCCGCTTTAAAAGTCGAGAGAGAAGCCGCTGCGGGATAGCGTAATTGGTTAACGCACCGCACCGGTTATGCGGAGATGTGGGTTCGAGTCCCGCTCCCGGAAAAAACGGCGGATTTTTTCTCGACTTATATTTTCGCTTATTTATCAATGAATCAAAGAAACGTGACAAGCACACGTCATTCAGCCCTATTAAATATTTCGAAAAAAAGCCGAATAGCACTGGCAATGACGACTGCAACCTTGATATGTATCTTTACCGAGTCCCTCGTCCCGTATCTCTCTGTGCTGATATATATATATATATATATATATATATATATATATATAGTATGACAGAAAAAAATAAATTTTGGCAGTCGAGAAAACCTCGGAAAGAAAAGGGGAGGATGTGGTAGGTCATTGAAATAGATAAAGAATTTGGAAAGAAAGTGGATAAAAAATGCCCGCCAGGTGGGATCCGAACCCATGACCTCCAGAATACCGGTCTGGATCGCTTTATCTATTTCAATGACCTTCCATATCCCCCCCTTTGCTTTCCGAGGTTTCCTTGACTGCCAAACTTTATTTTTTTCTGTCTTATTTTCAACGAGCCCCTCATTTCCTATTCTGATTCGCTATACATATATTACAGCGTGCATACGAAGCATACGTCGTAGCTGATTTCTCGTTTTGCTTTTGATGCGATTTTCTTGAAAGTTGCTGTTGAATGCGTTTATTGCTGCTACTTCAAGAAAGCCGGCCGATGTCTGGGACATGGCTCAAATGACGTTATTCGATCGCGCAAACAACGCCAGGTTTCTAGTTGTTTGAGTAACTTTTAGCTGATGTATGTACTTGCCTTGTGACCTTTTATTCCAAGTAGTAAACGCGCTTGTTGACTTCGTTCTTATAGCTATGCAGATTTAGAAGAGGGGCGAAAGAATTGTTTCGGGGATCTCTTGAACTTATTGGCCTTTGATTGCCGTGACGCGTGGTTGCTGTAAAACCACTCCATGGAGCGGACGATTTCGTAACTCGGCCTATCATCAAATAACTGCCGATAATGACTTTTCTTTCGCAATTTGCGCAACAACCTTACGCAGCTTCGATCCCAGCCATGGCCTCAGCTCACGCCGGTCCGCCATTTTGCAATGCCCTTAGAGATAAACGAACAAAACAATCGGAAGGCCATACACGCCCGCAGCGAACCAACGTATTTCGTTTTGTGTGGATTAAGCTTGTTTAGGCTTGATTTTGTTGTCGTTTATACTCCGGCCTGGAAGGGAACGAGTCCGCTATCGGCGCCGCTCGAGGCTTTACCGACTCGAACCGCACCTCCGCCGCGGACATCGTCCCCGTGTCGGGCAGTACCGGGCTCGTGTATACAGTGACATTCCAAGTCATTCCGGAGTATGCTACCCACCCGCGCACCCATCCCTCAGTAAGCGAAATTCGGTGGTCTGGCGACTCCCACAGACCCACTCGTATCCCAACCCACTTGCATTGCTACCCATGGCGCTATAACCCGAGTGTTGTCCGACCCTGAAGAAGAAGCCGATCCCACGGCTGAACGGCAGCTTAGTCAAGCCCGCCGGACAGCTTACCTCTTAGCCATGGCCAACCCTCTCCAGATACCTGCAGTTCCTTCCCGTGAATTCTCACGGCGGGAAACTGTGATAATCTGACGGATTCAGACGGGAACGCTGCTCACCGTTTTTCTCCACCGTTTTCATCGTTGCCGTGGGGCCGCTCCCATGTGTCCCGAGCACCTGCAGCACTTGCCATACCAGGGCAGACCTACAACAAATAGTGTGGGGTGACTGCTCCCGCTACAGTATTCCTCGGTACCGTGCCCTCACCAACGTGCGACTTGAACCGTGGCCCACGTCTCTCCAGTACTGGTCCTGTCCGCCGCCTAATGCTCCTGCTGGGTACGCTGCTAGCTTGTGGCGCGCCCTGCTGTATTTTCTCTTGGACCCCGCAGCACCAGTCGTTAGTGACCGACTTTGCGGCGACGCGGAGGTCACTACGACGGCTACGACTCCAGGCGACCACTGCGTTGCATCCAGGCCGCTGACGAAGTAAATGGCGGCATAATCATCTTTTCCCACTTTCTCCGTCCGTATACCAATCCCCTGCCGATTCTTATCCATAGAAGCGCCCAAGCGCAACAAAACGGAATAATCGTGTTTTCAATCAATCAATCATGGATGTCAGGAACGCACGGACCTAACGTATGTTATGGCAATGTCCGCAGGCCGTCGCAAATAGCTGCACAAAAAAAAAAGTTCCTGTGTTTTTGCAGCCGCCCCTTTCCTTAGGGGCGATTTCCCGTGCAAGCCGGGGGAACTTCCCAAGCGTTGTAGAGCGCCAGGCCGGGGAGTCGCTTGTACCTATTTTACCGGTATAGGTGCTCGGCGCCACCAAGGAACACGAATTCACATGGTGCCTTCCACAGCCACGATGGACGCTCAATTGCAACCGCCTGTGGCAGGACATGCCGCCAGACTCTCACCCCCGGCAATAACGCAGCATGATGGCCGGGGGCCCCGCCAGATGGACAAGGGTCAGGGGCCCCTCGATAGGGTAAAGGCAGCTTTCCAGGCGTGGATTCCCCTTTCAAGGGTCCGCACTCGACCAGGGACGCCTGGACCCATTAAAGAAACCGGTAGGTTCCCGGCGGTATCAGGATTCGAACCCAGTACCTCCCGCATACGAGGCGAGTGCTGTACCTCTGAGCCATCGCTGCGGTAAAAGTTCCTGCGTTGTTGCAGCCGCCCCTTTCCATAGGGGCGATTTCCCGTGCAAGCCGGGTGAACTTCCCAAGCGTTGTAGTCCCGAGCGCCAGGCCGGGAAGTCGCACGGTCTTAGCTGCCGGGCGGCAGCTGAGACCGTGCTGCTCAGCTGCCGCCCGGATCGATCAACTCTGGGCCGTCCAGCTGGCTGAGGACGCTGCCAGGGTCCAAGGGCTCGCTGCGGACAAACTCGGACAAACGCTAAGGACACAGTGGGCAAACTCACTAAAGTTTATTCTCTCTGTGTGTGAGTGTTTCTCGATATCATTTTTAAATGCAGAGCATTTCTATAACTCACATGTAGCGTCCGTTGTCCGTCCGCAACAGCTCAGCGCGCAGGCGCGCCCTCTCCCCCACTCCTCTCCCGCATCACGCTACCCTCCTCGCTCTCAACAACAGGTCCGCACCCCTCCCCCTACACTATATAAAAAAATAATACTTACCGGCGCCAGGTTTCGATCCCACGACTCTGCGGGCGGAACGCAAGGTACATGGCGCTCTACCCACTGTGCCACAAAGCCGACACAGAATGGACGGCTACGAACGCGCCTTATATCCTTGACTCATTCAAACTACGTCAAGATACTGCTATTACCGCTATTACAACGCATTCACTACCTGTGGGCGGAACGCGAGGTACATGGTGCTCTTCCCACTGCGCCACAAAACCGACACAGAATGAAAGGCTACGAACGCGCTTTATATCCTTGACTCATTCAAACTACGTTAAGAAGCTGCTGATACAACGCATTCACTATACTCGGTTACAACTCGATTGATTGATTGATTGTAGGGTTTAACGCGCCGACGCAACGCAGGCGATGAGGCGCGCCGTAGTGGAGGGCTCCGGATTAATTTGGACCACCTGGGGATCTTTAACGTGCGCCGAAATCTCGTACACACGGGCGTTTTTGCTTTTCGCCTCCATCAGAAAAGCGGCCGCCGCGGCCGGGGATCGAACCCGCGACCTCGTGCTCAGCAGCGTAACGCCTTAGCCACTGAGCCACCGCGGCTGGTTCGGTTACAACTTAAGAACGGCACCACCTCATGTAGTGTATCACTCCGCCAAAGCGCCGGACCCGTGACGTAAGTGCGCGCGTTTTGAAAGGGGTTTGCTATGAATGCGTGATATCGTCTGCTTTGTCTCACGCAGTTTGTTTGTCGTCACTGGAGTCGTTTATAAGCATATTAAGTGCAAAAAAATCACGGGAACGGCTCACGCCATGTTCAAAATATTCCCAGTAACGCCCTACTTGTGCAGCGCGGAGAAACATCTGGCGACGATGATAAGGCACAGCGGCAACTTCCGGTGCCGTATACCACCAACTCCCCAAACACTAAACGTTAACGCAATACACCCACCCCCTATGCGACGCATTTACTCGAGTCCCCCTCGCGGGGAGATGGGCCTTTTTTTTTTTTTGCTCATTTCATCCCCTCTTTTTTCTCCCAGGGTTTTCCCCCTGTCCCCACCGAAATGAAATGCTGTGTCCCCCACTGGCTGCATGCGGGACATTTGCGGTTGCAATTATAAGTTTAAATATCGCATGAAACAAACTTGGGCGGAAACAGCGCGCAAACTAGACAAATCGGTTCTGTCACTGGCCACCCGCGTTGCGATATCCACCATTATGCAGCGATAGTGGCTAGCCCATGGATGACTAAGCCGGAGAAGGCGGATTTCCCGTTTCGGGGCCTTTGATATGCAAGTTAAAAAGAAAACGAGGAGGGGGGGGGGGGCGCTGTCAGCACGGCTAAGATAAGCATAGCGAAATTCCCATAATTGCGGTGGAGGGCTGGGGGTGAGAAGGCAAGGAGAAGGGAAAGGGAGGTGCTGCATGCCCTCTTGGCCTTTTTATGTGGTAACGCTGTTCAACTAAAAGCATCTTATTCAGTCTACCCGTTCATCGGACCTCGGTTAATTCTATTGTGTCGCTAGACCAGCAACGACTGGCGGACACGGCCTGCCGGGCAGCAAAAGACCAGGGCTTCGTGGACGAATTAAGGAGGCCTCCCACCAAGAGACTACTACATTTCAATAAGCGTTTATTTCGCTCCCTCGTCTAGTCGACCAAACATAGCATTATGCCCTTTGCGGGTATAATGCTATCGCGGATAACCGCGGCCCGCGATCCCGAGCCGGCGCGCGCTTCGGGAGAGACGCTTGGCGATTAAACCGGTCCGGCGATCCTCTGGCTCATCGGCGTCCCCCGAGAGATAGCACCACCGGTCCGTGCGGTGCATAGGCGCGTGCTCGCGGAGAAGACGGAGAGAGAGTCTCGCCGGAGGCCCGGTCGGGGCAAGATAGGCTGAGATAGGCTGAACAGGGATACACGTATCTCAGATGGGAGCTTGTTTGGATCGCGCGCCGTGAGTGCCTGCCTCCCGTTCGCGATCACGACCCGGACGGCGTGATTCGTGAACGCCGTCGAGCCTCGTGCTCGCATGCTTTGGGATTTCCCAAATAAACGGCTGTGCTTCGGCACTACTCTCTACTGTGTTCTCGTATCGGCGAACCTCGCTGGGATGCCGTAGGCTCGAGAGCCCGCGTGGTTGACACGCCGGGAGTTGGCGCGGTGGCTTACGCCGGAGTACTGGCTAGGTCGCCCCTAAGGACCCCACGATATTCCACAATACCTCGACTTTCGTCATTTCAGTACACTTCGGCCCATAGGCGTAGAGTTTTCAATTTCCCGGTGGGGGCAAATACACATGTATATATATATATATATATATATATATATATATATATATATATATATATATATATATATATATATATATATATATATATAATTTTTTTATTATAGTCATTTTAGTTGTTTTATTTTTAACCTTCTAAACCTTCTAGCTGTCTACATCCCCTTTTCCCGCGGGCTCTGCTGATCGCGGCTACTGCTGAATTGGCGTAGCACACACTGCATAGGCGTACAATTTTCCAATCTGTCAGAGTGGGACGGGGGTGGAAGGCATCGGTGCCCCGCGTGAGCTCAGAAAGTTTTACATGTTCGCTGAAACGGTAGGACAAAAAATTGAGAAAACTGGTACATGGTGTCATCATTTATTTTTTTGTAAACAAGACATTAGGGGCTATAGTGCAATAAACAAAAAATGAGATATCTACAAAAGCATGAAAACTGAAATATCTACACCAATCACACCTAAAGCATACATACCCTCCCCCCCCCCCCCCCCCCTCCCACACACACAAAGTATATGGAGACATGTATAAGTGCAAGCACAAAAAATAAAATCACGAATCAGAGTTTTTATACATGTATACATCAACACACAAAAAACTAAAGGACATGCACATACATGACATTTTACAAATGCTTCCATGGAATGGTGTCCTGTACGCCGGTCACTCATTCAAAGTCAGAAATGTATTTTTGCGTACAGCCGATCTGCCGATAAATTCGTCAGCAATGAGATATAAGTTTATCTTTCGGCTAAGCTCTTTGTGCCCATGGAGAAGAGCAACATGATTCAGCATTGTCTGTCCCATCGTCGACCTCAAATATGTTTTGACTCGGCGGACGCATGAGAATGATCGCTCTGACGTGCACGACGTTACTGGCACAGTCAGTGCACTTTTGACTAGCGTGGCTATTTCAGGAAGCAACCCTCTCAGGTGCTCTCCGTTTTCCCCCCTGAATATCTGAACAACGTCTTCAAGTGCTCTGACCGGCGGTTCATTGCGCTGCATTGCAATGTCAAGCAGCATGTCTCGGTGCAGCTTTAGGCGCTCAGTTTGAAAATCTGAGCCGTAAAACTGGGAAACGTATGTGGCTTCGGCCCTTCCAGCGAGGAACTGCTCAATATTGATGATGTGCTGCCACGTATCGGCGGGACAACGGTCATCTAAGGAAGAAAGCACCGTGTCCACTACGGTGTAGTACAACTGGCGGTACAGGTCTTCAGTAGAGTGGAACACATGACCCCCAGATCCATCGTCGTAGCGGCGTGGAGTTTTTTTTTTTTTTTTTGAAGCGGGGATCGATGGCTCTTCAATCTCGAGTTCACTAGCTTCGGCCAGGCTCTCAGCCCAAAAGTCGGGAAAGCTGTGACGGACTTCACTAATGTTCTCCCTAGCAGCCTTAATCATCCTTCAAGCATTAAAGACCGTTTCTGTAGAGCGGAGCTCACTGTTTCTAAGCGTGAGAATACTAGTTCCATTAACTTGAGCATGAAGTAAGTCTGAAACTTTGAAAGCGCCTTCGCGAGCCCAGAAGCCTTTGCGCTGATCTCACTGCGTTCCGAGGCCACTTCTTGCAAAAATAAGATCAGCGGCCTGTAGTTCTTCAAAACAGAACTTAGGGAAGAAGCTCTAAGAGTCCACCTGATGGGGCAAAACTTTACCAAACTGACGCTTTCTTCCTCTTCCTGGAATGTTTTGAACCAATGAAGGCGCTTTGGGGAGCCTGTGACAAAACTATCAGCTCCGTTATCACACTAAGAATGTCACGGCATCTGTCAACTGTTTGCATCACGTCGTTCAAAACAAGGTTTAAAACATGGGCGATACAGTGCACAAATATTGGCCTCGAGGACATACCGTGGCGCCACCTACGAGTGACGTCACTTGTAGTAGGACGCCGAATCGTGTTGTCGTCTGCTACAACACATTTCCCGTGCGTATGCGGAAGCGTGTTTTTTTGTTGTGGACACCTTCTCGCCCGCTCCTTGTGGATTTGATGCAAATTACCAAAAAAGTTGTCTGTAAACCAAATAATTCGGGCAAGTAATCAGCGACTCGCTTGTTCCCGGCGACACCGCCGCATTTAGGTAGTTGCTACCATCGCGACCCACAGCTCTTACATACGCAGCCAGCTAACGCCAAGGACGATGCAACTGATGCCGAGAAAAGTACGCTGTAAATTCATTATGAAATACTTGTGACGGGACATGTGTGTGCAAGCAAACACCTTGTAACAGCGACGGAAACGCGTCGCTCACTTATGATGTCACCGCGCGAACTGCTCCTATTGCCTGGTAAATGAATGACGCGAGAACGGTGATGAGATTGCTTCGCCGCACATGCTTAAAAGTATTGTTATGGTAAGCAGTTTGGCTTAATCAGTGCCTATTTCCCCTACGATGTTTTTATAGTCATGCCCGGAAGTTGATTAACGATCACTGCCGTAGCCTGTACTCTGCACGGCTGTTTACTTTTCGCAACTTAGTGTCCGCAATGTATGAACGCGAGTTTTTAACGCCTTCGAGCGGGTTCGGACAAGGCTATATTTAGTTTTCATTAGGTGCTCGGCGTGGTAATTTATAATTGTCTCGTGTTTTGTATGTTTACAGTAAGCCGGCATTTCTCAAGCATCAATTTCGAAACTCACGACTGCTCACAGAAGGCGAGGGTGCGTACGAGGCGAAACATGTCGTTAATGATTTCGGGTAATGGGGATATTTAGAATAGGAGAACCGAGCGTTGGGGGCCCCCAAGAAGTTAGAGTAACCCAAACACAACACGCGCGTGCGCGACGGGAGGGCCTTCGCCAACAGCTCGCAGCCGGCTTCGGATGCACGTAATCGGATGTTGGGAACTTTAGGCTTGGCGTCGCAGCAGATATTTCATGGCTGTTAGAGTTGCGAGTGACAGTACCTAACAGAACGTTTCCCCGCGCTGGGAACTCTGTAAGCGCGGTGATTTCCGTTGAAGCGAGCGACAATCAAGATACCTGCACGGCCTCTCGGCCGCTCGCCGCACCGTGCGTGAACGGGCCGGCGGTGCCGGGACCGACCTCCGCGGCCGGTCGGCGTAAATCGCGACAGATATTTGAGCATCGCTTTGAAAACCACGGCTGATGACACTACCTATCAGAATTTTTAATCACACTAACATCCACTTTCACCAGTCTGGAACTTCTTTTCCACGACTTGTGTGATTTTAAAAAGCGGCGACAAGTTGTTACTGCCGCGACCTGCGTCGGTTCGAGTCGCACCATCGGCTGTGCGGGCAGGCACGCCGGGTGCGTGTGCTCTGCGAGCAGTTAACGCTTCACGATTTCCTGCTTTATACATTTCTTGCAAACAAGGGAAATCTAGAAACTTCACTCGGCGATCGTCGTAGTCCACATTGTTGATCGGGGAAACAAGCCGCTGCTTACGCTTCGGTCGCATACGTAATACACCACCACGCTCATGGTGTTTGCGGATAATCTACCACAGTTGACACGGTTATACAGCCACCATTATGTCGAACTGCGCTTGACGCACTGAGAATTAACTTCAAACGAAAGAAATTAACACGAAAATACTTTTAGAACGCGCTTCCTAAGCGAAGTGTCACGCGCTCAAGCCAACTACGCAGCAAGATAGGAACGGTGATCCTACAAGTGACGTCAAAACGATCGCAGCGCTGGCCTCTCCAGTGATGGGCCTCGCGGCCAATAGCTCTAGGCTTCTCCTCTCGTATGAGAGCTTGCAGCCCACTGTGCTGCCCTCTCATGCTTGCCGCGCCGTCATAGCACTGTCGGCGACACTTTTCAATGGGTATGTTAAACCTATGGAGAATGTCCTTGAGTATTTTCAGCAGTGTTGCTGCTTTCGTGTCCGTTGTGTGGAAGAAACCGCAGAACAGTTCCTGCACCTCGAAACTTTGGTTTACAACACGAAAGCAAATGGACACCTGCTCCTTGACGGATAAATCTGTCGTCTCGTCCATTATCACTGCGTAGTGACCGGCATCACGGACCTCTTGAGTGATAGACCTAAGAAGGCTACTGACCATCATGTCCAACATTTCATTTACGATTTCCGGGGAAATCCATTTGTACTTTGATCTGCGTAGCCAAGACTGCACCTCTGGGATATCATTGGCGCGAAGTTCAAGAAGTTGTCTTAGATTACTTTTATTCTCATCATGGCCACGGACTGCTAGCCCCTGGCATGCAAGGTACTGCAAAGAAGATAACGTGGTGAGAAGCGCCTTCCGGGCATCCTTCATTTCCTTCTCTTTACCCCTTGCGCACATGCAAAGCACACTCACACCGCCTTTCGCAGCTGCCAGTGCAGCGACAGCTGCGCGATGGTACTGCGAACTTTCATGAATCTGAAAACTCTCCAGACCTTTCTTCCAGTTGTTATACCCGTTTTTTACAAAAGTCAAGTGGGAGTCCTTTTCTCTGGAGGTGCTTGGAAGTGGCAAAGTCATTCCTGAAGCAGTCCGACAAGTTTCACAAAACACCTTATCTGTAACCTAATCGTACGAGAGCCAGGTATAGGTATTCTTCCATGCAGGCTTATAGTGACGTCCATGCTTGTCTTGACGGCCAGCCACCGTTGTCTCACTGAAGGGTCGTTTCTGCGCCAGCGCTCCACTCACGGCACTTGACGACTCTGATGTAGAGCTGTGGCTGACTCGAGGCGATGCGGCCACAGAGCTCGATTTAGCAAGGTGGTCATCTCCAACCTCAACTCTGCGCGTTTTAATAACGTACTTATCCATTTAGTACGTCTCCCTGCACATGAGAAAAGGGCCTTCTTTAGGGATATAGACAGAATGTCAAGACACAGACGCAAATTTTCTAATGATTCTATGGAACTGCATAGCGAAGACAACATGAGTTTGAAACAGGGAAACGTCTGAGTCGAATCGAGCAGGTAACCTCCCAGAAAAACAACTTTAATTATTGGAACAGCATGATTTCGTCCGGCAAAGTTCTATAGAAGTCAGTGTATAAAAAAGGCCGTTACTTCAATGGCGGGTAGGTTCCGCCAGGGAAAATTCGAACTACGCGGCAGCACCCTGGTGCCTTGGCGAGTGGCAGTCTGCCAGAGAAAAGCACCGGCTGCTCACCCTGGTGTGAGAAGTTTCGGTGCGGACATTTCGGGGCGGACCTTTCTGTGCACGGACATATCGGCGACCGAAATATCGGTGCTTGCTTGTTTGAAACAGCCGTTATATTTTTATTTCCGCATAACGTGAGTGATTGACCATAATCTAGCGCAGTGATTGCATCTTTAGATTAATGCTGTGTTTGTTTCTTGCCAGTTATTCTTAGAAATTGAACATTAGTATATTTTTTTTTATTTACTAACTTGTTAAGAGAACTCAGGGTGTCGAACCGGAACCGAACCGAACCGAAAACCGGAACCGAACCGGTATTTTTGCCGAAACTGAACCCGAACCCGAACCATTATTTTTTGAGCCGGCTGAACCCGAACCGGAACTGAACCGAAAAAAGAAATAACGGTTTCGGGTTCTCGACAAAACGGTTCGACCATCCCGTTATTGATAACGGGTGGTAAGTGTCATTAGGGGCTTCTTTCTTTCACGCGCCATCAACTTCGCAATCTCTCGCTCACTTTTACCCGTTCAATGAATCAAAACGCTCCGAACACGCTCATCACGGTCACAACATGGTGACAATTTGATTACTTGATTGATTGTGAGGTTTGTTAATGCGCCGACGCAAGGCAGGCGATGAGGCGCACCGCAGTGGAGGGCTCAGGATTAATTTTGACCACCTGGGGATCTTTAATTGCACTGAAATCTCGTACACACGGGCGTTTTCGCTTTTCGCCTCAATCAGAAAAGCGGCCGCCGCGGCCGGAAATCGAACCCGCGTCTTTCGGCTCAGCAGCACAACGCCATAGCCACAACATGGTGAAACGACTGCACACCAGTATAGCAATTAAGGCTCCTAATTGCAATGGTATGTTGCTGATGGTCGAGCAAGCAGGGTGCAAGGCTGGGAAGAAGAAATGTCAAACTCTTGGCAGCCTGCACGATGTTTGAAGCACCGAATTCACCCTTCCCGCGGTCGCCGGTGCGCCTGCCACCACGCCCCCACAAGGGGCCTTAAAAGGCTCAATAAAACGTTTGTCGCTCTCTCTTTCTCCCTCATTGGGACAGTGCAAGTGCAATCAGTCCACGAGATTGTTGCACTGTGTACCATCCAAGGTTCAAGCCCTACATTTGCCTATGCCTATTTACAGCAGCTAAAGAGTGTTGAAATTTTGGCTTTTAGGTACATGCCTAATCACAAGAATTAAACAGCGCCACTAACGGGACGCACGAAGAAAGGGACGCACATATGTTTGTTATTGGTTCGAGACATCGGCTTTATACAAGCGAGGCGAACCTCACGAAACGAGGAAGAGGGGAAAATAGGGCGAAGGGGCCGGAGAAATAAGATTCTTAAACGTACTGCACGGGGAAAGAGAACATTGATTGACTATGAGGTTTAACGCGCCGACGCTACACAGGTGATGAGGCGCGGCCCAGTGGAAGGCTCCGGATGAATTTCGAACACCTGGGGATCTTTAGCGAGCGCCGAAACCTCGAACACACGGGCGTTTTCGCTTTTCGCGTCCATCAGAAAAGCGGCCGCCACGGCCGGGAATGGAAACCGCGTTTTTGAGGCTTAGCAGCACGACGTCTTTGCCACTGAGCCACCGCGGCGGGTGAGGTAAGCAAAGATACGCGTCTATTCGAAATTCTAGAGACTGTGTTCTTTCGAATTGACAGGTGTGCCTAGCGTTGGGCACTGTACGTTTGGTTTCGCTGATTTCCACTAGCGTCTTTGGTAGTCTCTTGTACAGGTAAAGCTGCTCTTCACAGGCGAATAAAACGCCATGTTGTGTGCGCGGGCGTGTGTTTGCGCGCTTTACGTGGAAGTTTTCTTTGTTGATTGTTTTGCAGGCAGCATTCGCTCTTGATTGTCACAGTAAGCCCGATAACGAAGGGGCCGCAGCCCCTGGTCGGCGATATTTTTCCGCCGCGTCATCTTACATGCTTGGCCAAGGATCCTAAATGGACCATGAAAACAAAGCCCTACCTTGCCTTATTTGAAAGATCTGCCTTTTGTGACTCGTTAAGGAAGTTGTTTTTACAAGAAGTGGTGATGAACACCGAAAAAACTTTCAAATTTTCTGCCACCCAGCATCAGCAGTGACGTAACAAGGAAGTAATTCAAGCAAAATGGGCCACGTCTTAAGTCATTATTAGCATCTAAGCAGTACAATAAAACGACGCAAGGGGCACCAATAAATAACACACTCATGTCTCTTGGCGGCGGCTTTGTGTAGTCTCTAGGATGACAGTAGAGGGGGTGAAAAAGAGGCTGGTACATTTTCTGTTACACCTGGCCAATATTTTCAAATTTGACAGTAGTATTGCAGCTCATTTTCAAAAAACCACTAGTTCGAGTGAAGAAAAAAAGTACTTCAGTTTTGATGAATTTAAAGTATACAAAACTAATTTTTCACACCTTGCTAATAATTCAGTTCTGAACCGGTTCACGAACCGGTTCAACACTCCGAACCGGTTCGCGAACCGGTTCGTGGATAGAATTAGTCGAACCGGAACTGAACCGGAACAAAATAAATTTACCTGAACCCGAACCGTAACCGAACCCGTATTTTTTGCGGTTCGACACACTGCCTGTTATGCAGCCAAGTGACTGAACTATTTTGCACACGTTGTCTTTTTGAATTTACTACTAGCTGTTAATCTATATTTGCTCGTTTTTGCGGCACGCAAATCAGATTAGCCAATTAGCCGGTGTGTACGACGGTGCAATGCATTTTTTATGTAATTTCTTTAAATGAAAGGGAAACTCTCCCTATCCAAAGAAAGCAGCTTCACAAACATTCATTTGCCCCAAAAAAAACAGAAAATATTATGAATATTTCAAGCTTTATGTAAGCTGCTCTGTCACGCTAAAAGGAGTTTGCAAGCACTGTTGTAGCTATCTTTTTAGAGGCAAGTCTATGGGATATTGTTGCGGAGGAAGAACGCGCCTTTTTGAAAATAGCTGCAGCTTCTTATTTTCTCAATGCAGATAACGCTCATACGGGCTGTGTGTACAAATATAACTCATTCCCGTATTCGGGCAAACCAACCTTCATTTTATGTTTGCACGCGCACTTTCATTTGATTTTAATTCTTTGTCCCAGACTCCACCGACGCCATCCCCGCCCCTGTCTTGAGGTTTCAGTCTCCCACAGATTTTGTTTGCAGTCATATTTTCGGTTTCCTCTGGAAACCTCACAGGCCTCCGAAGTGTCACCCGGTCACCGCATCGATACAAAAGCTACACATTCACCATGAGCTCATACAACCTCTCTAACTCTGTAATGCGCAACAAAAGGCCAGCCGAAAAGGCGCTGAGAATATAATGACCAGTATCGTTGGCGTCTGTCGCCACCATCGAGGAACAAGCATCGCTGGCTACACCCTTCCGCGCGTCGCGGTCACACCCACGGCGCCCCCTCTCCAGGCTTCGTCTTCGGTCACCCCATCGGCAAGGAAAAAATTGGCTGGTTTGGAGAGCTGCGATAGTCGACTTCAATTTTCCCACGTCTAGTTTACACAACGGAGATGCACAAGTGACACCCCCCTCTCTCTACCAAGGGGGCTCGTGGTAGCCAGCGGTGCTCAGTTCCCCAGACACCAAATGCAACGAAGACCAGATTGGCAGAGAAAATATTTGAAAGGAGCACACGCGCTCAAGCTAGCTGGTTTCGTTTCTCTATTTTTCGCGGCGGTTTGGCGGGGAAGGAGAGATAGGAATGAACTACCACGGCCGCTGGATCAAAGCGCATCCAGCGGCCGTGGAACTACAAGCGGCAGCGTCCTGTAGCGTTGGGTGAAGTGAAATCAAGCGCTTCGGTAACACTAAAGTATTAGGGTTGTTCACATGAATGTGGAAGTAAAGTAACAACTTTAATTTTTAACATCTACCGAAATTGTGTTTTACGCGCCGATGCACCTCCTCGTTTTAGCGTTCGTTTCCGCGAACAGAGACGCAAATACAACTCTCGAACGTAAAATCATATCAATTGACGAAATTAAAATATTAAAGCTAAAATGTTGAAACAATGCCTGGGAGATCCCGTGCACCGAAACCTCCTACACCGAAATGTCGGGATCCCTGCTTACCCACGGGGCTGCATTGCCACCGGAACGGAGAACGCTTAGAAAAGATAAAATGAATGAATTTAAACACGCCTCTGCTTAGAACACAAACGATTACACTAAATAAATTTGTTAAGTGTCCCGACTTGACAAACAAT
Source organism: Haemaphysalis longicornis (assembly GCF_048455015.1). Classification (NCBI taxonomy): domain Eukaryota; kingdom Metazoa; phylum Arthropoda; class Arachnida; order Ixodida; family Ixodidae; genus Haemaphysalis; species Haemaphysalis longicornis. The sequence continues at coordinate 253,685,419 of NW_027526295.1, forward strand.
TTTCCACCGACTGCCGGTAGCGAGTAATTCTAAACTGCGGTCTGAAAGAACAGCTGAATATATAGAACTGATGCCACAGATACCTTTGCCTTGTTTCGTTGCATGGGTGTCCAGTCCACTCGATCGCGCAGCCCAGCACAGCCACTTTCACACGGTACGCTTCCCGCCAAACAAAACGGTTAGACGGATGGTTCTATACTCTTGCTAATCACGTGTAGCGACTGCTTCTGTCCGGCCCGCTACGTTGTTCGGTCGACCGGCCCTCGTCTCCAACTTGAAATTTTTAGTTTCCTTGCTCCCAAAACACCAAACACTTCAGTTTTATGGCACAGAAACCACGCCTCCAAATGCGTGTCACAACAGTATACGAAGGTCAACTAACACACACCGGGCCGCTGATGGGCCGGGCTGCTTGCACTGTTTTTTTTTCTTTCATTTTCGTAAAGGCTCGGACTGAGTGTCAACTAGCCGGCCTAGAGGGGCCAAGGGGCGCGACGCGCCACAGATGGAAGTACTTTCTTCGAGTGCATTTTGTTGTGTTTCTCCAGAGGCGGCGGACACCGCTTAGCGCTTCGGCGGCAACTGGGAATCGGTTGGCTCGGAAGCATGCGAGGGGGCGGTGGCCATGTGGTTTCGCACCGGGCGCGTTGAGTGTTCAGGCTGCGGCGCGGGAACGGTAGCGGCAGCGCAGCGGCCGGGTCATAAATCGCTGGGTCGACTCGTCCCGAAGACGCGAAATGTCAAGGCGGCGGCCGCGGCGTCGACGGCTTTCTTTGAGACTGTAACACGCTCTGGTTTGTTTTGAAGTGAGTAATTCGGGGATGACCGGAAACGGAGCGACAACTGGACATAAATTCTCAGAACCGTTGCACCCCCCCCCCCTTCTCCAAGGAGCTCCTCAGCTTCTTATTTCTTGTTTTTTTAAGCTTCCCACTTATGCGAAGTTGCAAGCGTGTTGCGACGGTCAGAAATACGGGCACGAGTCAGCCATTGCACCGCCTAAGGGGCGGCAAAAACCACTGTGTCGCCAAGTGATTTGTGGAAAAGGTTACACCTCATACGCGCACACGCCGGCATGGTTATCGCCTCCTCCGCAGAAGTGGCGCATGGAGGGGAGTGGTTCTTTCTCGAGGCTGCAACCGTGGCCGCCGAACCATGTGCACTTGTTTCGAAGAAGTCGCTTCCTTTACTAGTTGCCGACGACTGGGGCGTCCGCAGAACAGCCGGCCGGCCCCATTTTCCGCGTTGGCCGATGCCTACACTACGCGGAGGCTGGAGCGTTGGGTTACTGCGGCTTCCCTGTGTCCCACTGGATTGAAGGCCGCACGCTTCCCTACCGGCCGCCTCCTTTCCAGATTCCTCACCGTTTCTACAAACCGTGTGTGTGATTGCGCGCACGGCTCAGGGCGCATTCCGAGAACAGTGCGCCGGCAGCTTCCGAGGCATCACGGGTGCGTGTTCTTTTGCCGTTTGGGTATCGGAGGGTCCTGTCAGCATGCGGCCTTTCGGGACGCATGCGGCATTTCGGGACGTTCCGCGTGCGTCACGATGAACGGTTTCAGGCCATCGACTGATTTGTAGTGGGGGTGCGACCTTTGACGTGACGTTTATGCGCGGAGCGCAGGCTTGGGAACAAGTCAAAGATCCTCAGAGGTGCAATAAAGCCTCTTCGCCCCTAACTGATTTCCGAAAAGGGGACCGCTACACCTGCATGCTGCGGAGCATCGAATAATAACGACGAGTGCCGTCTTATTTCTTTTTTACTGCCTTTTTACTGCTTTTTTACTGTTTTACTGTCTTTTTTTTACTGTTTTTTCGGTATCAAAATTCGCACCCCCCCCCAAAAAAAAAGAGCAAAAAAAAACAGTCTCTGGGACCACTACTGCACCCAGCCAGGGTAGTGCACTGCACGGGCCCGGGCCGGCCCGAAAGCCCGAGCCCGGCCCGGCCCGCGGGCCGGGCTCGGGCCGGGTAGCACACATTTTCTCGGGCCCGGGCCGGGCTCGGGCTTGAACGAAAAATGTTTCGGGCCTTGCCGGCCCGAGCCGGCCCGAGCAGTGCCTGAGGCACTGCAGTGGTGTGACGCTAATTCGAAATTGTTGATAGCAAGTTTTCCCATTGATATTTGAGGTTAAGTGAAAAGAAAAAAAAGCGAAGTGCAACGTCACGATGGCGCCGTTAAAAAACATGATAAATAGACGATTCCGCTCAGAAAGCCTTCACATCAATTATAAAACGGACAGTCTGGGCAGCATAGTGGGAGAGAGCAGGCCAGACGAGGGCACTCCAGACACACAATACAACATGACTGTCTTTTATTTCTGCTTTTTGAACTAAAACAAACAGAACAAAGGCGACATAGACTTCGCACTATCTACTTTTGCCACCTCCGTGGTAGCGAGCGGCTCCTCGGTCACGACGTGTGGCCCTGCATTCCAAGCGCAGGGGCCTCCACAAGAAGCGGGAGACTGAAGAATGGGAGTACATCTCTTTATTTTGAGTGCACGCGTCGAATACACTGCTGTGTACAGGACGGGGGTTGGTGGAATAGGCACGAGAGAGGAGACGCGGGGACAAGCAGTCATTCACAAAACAACACAAACACATTCCCTGAGGCTGGGAGCCGTAAAGATTCCGTCGCCGGGGTCCGCCTCACAGAAGTTCCACGAAGGGTCGCGCGGCCCGCGTCGTCGCTTTGTCTCGAACGGTTGCCGGAACCCCCCCGGTGGTGGCGCGCTGGCTCGAAGTCGTCGTCGAACAAAATAAATGGGTCAGTCACAGCGCACATGCGCGGCCGCAGCGTCGTCGGGATGCTACGGGTCCGTGGAGGGCGAAACCAAACCCTACTGCAGCGGTTCCTCCACTTCGGAAAGCTAGCTGTCACCCGAAAATGCCGAGGCAAGGCAGACAAGATTTGTTGCCATCAGCTGCTGCCTTCAAGGTCCGCACACCCCCATTCTTTTGCCGAAAGTAGGAACGCCGGACGCCCACATGTTTTCGTATGGGCGGTAGTCACAACCGTGCATAGTTTCGGGGACCAATTTTCGAAGCAGAGCCAGTGTTTCGGATAAAAAGTTTTAAAACCATGATTAAAGGCACAAACGAAAACAAATGCAGACAAAATAATGCTGCCTTCATCCCTGAAGGAAAAAAAAAATGAAGTCATGAAAGCGGACACGTCATCTGCTCAAATTTCAGGCGCGTTCGTGTATGGACCCGAATTGAACCCGTGGCGTAATCTCCGAGTTCCTTTAGCAACAGATAGTAAAAGCAAAATGCTGTCAAATATTCCAGCAGTAAATGTACGTAAACTTAGTGTGTTGAGTCAACACTAACAAAATCCTAATTATATTATTGGGATCACAGTATTTCCCATTCATTGCTTTGATCAGCATTGAGCACTACTTTTCTCGTCGCAAGAAGCGCCCTATTACGCTCTCAAGCCTTGGCAGTCATATAGTTTGAAATGGAGTTATATAATGGAAGGGAAGAAAACGGGTGGCGCGCAGGGGCCGCACGTCGGCTCCCAATGCGTGCCTCCACGTGGGGGCGGTGTTGGTATAGGCGCGCAACGACTTCGTGCGATATGAAACGCTGTAACGCGAACTTGAGAACTGTGACCGCTACTACGATTATCGTCCCGTCTACCACGCCGGCTGTCTGCGCTTACCGCGCCTCTAGCTGAAGCGCACAAAATAAAGTCGCTCTCTCTCTCATACTTCCCCTCAAGCTGCCGGCAGACCCGCTAAGTGGGCCTCGTCGAGCAAAAGCGCTTGATGTGAGAGTTCCAGCCCACGGACCAGTGACAGGAAAAATAATGGCCGTTTATTTTGACACCCTCCATTGAACAGGGCCTCGGGCCCTTCTTCGTTCCGAGGGGCTTTCGTAGGCAGCCGCTTCCTTCCGCGCGCCGAAGACAATTCCGGTTCTCCCTTTCTTCTGTTTAGGGCTCGAGTCGCGCACACCGCCCCAGCAGCGCGGTTCTGAGAACCCGACTTTGGCTCCGGCTGAAGCTCGCTGCACCCGAATACCACCGCCCTCGCACATGGCCTTTCCCTAACAGCCGGAGGCACAGAGGGCGGTCAAAACAATTGCTTCTCTTCGGCCTTGCCTCCCCACGAGGTCGCTCTAAGGTGACAAGGGTAGGGAGCGCCGTATGTTTGGCAGGCGGCACAGAGTTCTTAACGGCCGAAGAGGTTCGCGAGTCGGCGAGAGTCCTGCACGCGACACACTGCGCCGCGCATTGCACGCCTTCGATTAGTTGAAGTTCTATACTGCCACTCGCTTCCCCAGTGGCTGCAATGGAAGGTGGCGCACCATCGGCGACGCCCGGCGAGCTTAAGCACGGCTTATCCTGCGGGAACTACAAGCTTGTGCAGAAGACGAACTCCAAGAGCTCTGTGTGGGAAAAATTTCTCACCGTCGTGGACTCCAGAACGTCAGTGCCCGAAGGACATGTTCAGTGTCGGTTGTGCAAATCTTTCTTCGTCTACGATTCTGCAAAGACCGGGACGTCCCATCTCAGTCGTCACAAGTGCAAGGTTTCATCGAACAGCGCAAGTATTTCTTCTTTTTTCTCACCTCAATGCCCTAAACCTTCCGTGCCCACGGACGCAAAGGAGAAAGTGACAATCGCGTGTGCGCGCCTTTGTGCGAAAGACATGCGACCCTTTGATGTAGTCAGTGGCAGCGGCTTCAAGGCAGTTGCAGAGGAGCTGATTAAAATTGGTGCTAGATACGGCAACGTGAACGCTCAAGATATCCTGCCGCATCCCACAACTGTGTCGCGAAAAGTCGCCGAACTTGCCGGGGCTTTAAGAGACGGCATCATGCCCGAGATCCAACTTGCGCTCAGTGAAAGCAGGTGCGCAATAACAACTGACATGTGGACAGATGATTTCAGGAAGATCGCCTACACGACAGCTACGGCGCATTATATCGATTCTAAGTGGAGCATGCACTGCCGCGTTGTGTTCACGTGCGACTTTCCGAATGAACGGAAAACCGGGGACAACATTCGGAAGGAACTAGTACGAAGGTTCATGAAGCTGGGAGTGTGTGATGCCACTTTGAAAAAAGCAACGTTCGTAACTGACCAAGGAGCAAACATTGTGTGCGCATTGCAGACCTATGACAGAATAGATTGTAGCGCACACGTGCTCAACACTGTTCTGCGAAACACGTTTGCCGAGGAATTTGTCGCCAATGAGGTTCCGTTGGTTAGCGAAACGGTACAGGCGACTAAAGCCGTCGTGACTTTTTTGAAGCAAAGTGGCTTAGCCAGCCAGCTAAAGCAAACTGTCAGCCAAGAAGTCCCCACCAGGTGGAACTCAAAGGTATCCATGCTAAAGTCTGTCTGCTCCCAGTTCGAGGAGATAGAAGGTCTACTCGAGTCAAGGAACAACCCTATCATGGAAAGTGTCAACAAGTCAACACTCAACGATTTAATCGAGTTCCTGCAACCTTTCAAAGATGCTAGCGACGCACTCGAGGAGGAAAAACGCCCAACGCTTCCTTTGGTTGTGCTCTACGCCTCCGCGTTGAGGAAACATCTTGAAGCTGCTCCGGTGTCTGCAGTGGAAATCGAGAAACTAAAGGCCCGTGCTCGTCACTTCCTGAAGACAAAGCTCAAAATTTCCCTCCTTCACAAGACCGCCACATTCCTCTGGCCTCAATTCCGCCAACTGCGCATGTTGCCCGAGGACGAGCGCCTTGAAGTGTACGCGCACGTCAGAGAGCTGCTTGCCCGTATCACTGAAGCAATGAGCCAAGGTGGGGAAGATGAAACGAACAATGACGTTCGAGAGCCCGCTTCGAAAAGAAGGTGCCTTGGTCTGTTTTTAGACTGGTGTGACGAGGAGGACGACAAGACACCTAAAGATGAAATGGAGGAGTACCTGTATGGCAAGAAGGAGTACTCGTGCTCAGGCGTGTCTGAGCTCTGTGACTTTTGGAGAGAGCACGAGAAGGAATTCCCGAAACTGGCCCTTCTGTCCAAACGCATCCTGTGCATCCCTGCCACAAGTGCTAGCAGCGAGCGGAACTTCAGTGCCGCGGGCTACATTATGCAAGCCAGACGCACCTGCCTGAAGAAAGAGTCCATGGACAATTTATTGTTTCTGCACAAAAACATGTAGCAAGGAGCGAGAACTGGAAAGAAACGTGCAATATATATCCAAGTGTTGCATAAATAAACATAATCACTTTTCTCAGAATCATTTTAAGAATCCTCAGTGTGCCTTGATTTCGTGGACTGTCACAAATGAAGTGCATATTTCACCGCTACTCACAAAAATACAGCTTCTAAGTCCCGATATTTAAGTTGTGCAAAAAGCGGTCCAAGTATAAAAATTTAAATCCGAAGTAGTCGCTTTATGCTTACGCTTTTAGGTTAAAACCGCAAACGTTTTCGGGCTCATGTTTATAGCCTTTTGGACTCGGGCTGATACTTAGAAAGTCTGGCGGAGGCGGACTTATTTCATTAAATTCTACTGGACTCGGGTCGGGCTCGGGGTGATATTTTAAATTTTCGTCGGGCTCGGGCCGGGCTCGGGCTGGTATTTTAAATTTTTGTCGGGCTCGGGCCGGGCTCGGGCTCCCGTTTTAAAAACTTGTCGGGCCCGGGCCGGGCCCGGGCCGTGTCTCTACCGGGCCGGGTCGGGCCGGGCCTAGAAATTCCGGCCCGTGCAGTGCTCTAAGCCAGGGTTCTGTGGAAGACGTTCACGCTTTCATTGTTTTTCTGGGAAAACCAAGATGTCGCGAATTTAATTAAGCGCACAACGGGCGGAGAGCCGCACCGCTGCGGTCTTGCCAGCAGAAAGGCCGATAATTTGTATGGGAGTATTGAAAGACGCGTTTTCCTGTGCGACTGCGTCGAAGGGGCCTGAGAGACGTCGATGTTTCTCTTGTAACGCCGGCGAAATGTCAGTTGTCACGGGTAGCTACCGCTTTAGAGCGTGCAAAGAGCGGGTGCGACTGGTCGGTATAGTTACACTAGCTGCGAGGTCATTACAGGTTTCACCAACTATCAATAGGATGGCCCCAGCTGCCCGGACGGAGAAAATTCCACACGAGCTTCCCCGGTGGGGGCGACGCCCCCACCGGGGAGGCTCGGTGGGGGCACGCGCCCCGTTGCCCCCACGTAGTTGACGCCTATGCTTCGGCCAATTCGATATTTCATTGAATCTACTTGACGTTTGTGGCCCATAAGCGCTGAACTTTACCAGAGTTTGTTTCGCGAAACGTCGCTGGACTGTCTGAAGTTCTGGACCGTTGGACGAGGACACTGCGCACCGCTGGCGGTTCACGTACGGATCCGAAACGAGAACGCGTTGGCGCAGGCCGTTTACTGCACCACTGAACATATCGATAGCAGAGTACGTGCAACCCTTCACTGCCGTGCGCCTCGTAACCTATTCGCCGCGAGCTCGACATGTAGGTGGCGACAGCGTCGCGCTGCTAGTGTGGATGCTCCGCTGAGCGGCCCGTAAGAATGCACACTGTGGGCGCGCTTCGTGCCTTTTTCCCGCCGTATGTGCGCACGAAAGGTGCAAACAAGAGTGGTATGCTGTAGTTCGGTTCCTCAACGTTCAATGTATAGCATGGAAGCGGCAGTCAGTTTTCATTACTACGTCAAAAAAGCGACGACTCATCGGGAATATCAGAATGGCCGTAATTGTGGCAATAAACTTGTACGCTGTGGTTCGTAGCAAGCTCGATCTTTCCAGACTATGGCTATGAGCCTTCAATCGAAACAAATCAGGAAGAAACAAATAATAATAAATAAATAGAAACAAATCAGGAAGCCTCGATCTCTGAAATTCAGTTTACAACAGCAATCTCAATCGCTTTCACTGGTAGCATGACGCATTCTTGCATTTGTGGGATGCCCTGGAATGGTAACACTACTTGACTGCCCCGAAATTCTTTCTAAGAGCTTGCGATATATTTTGTGTGTTCAAAAGGTAACATGAAATTACTGAATTTTGATCAGCGCAGATATGTAAATGTAACCGCTCTAACGGGTCTTTTCAATGAAATTTTAGCGACTCTGAAGGAAGGTTTGATGAATAACGGTTTCATATCACTTATTTAAGGCTTTCGTCGCAAGTGAACTTGCGAATTGAATTGTCAACGCACGCAGTACAATCAACATCTCATGTTTAGCTAGGTTTTCGCAAAGTGACAAGCAGGTTTACAGTGTGCAAACCAAGCTTTTGGGACCTCACAGTGAGCACAAATTTTCTGTTACGGCTGCTCTGTTGACCATTTGCGTTCCTTTTAAAATCTAACAGGTGCCTGCAACAGCGAGATGTGTTTGCACTCTTGCGTATAAGGTCGCTTACGAACCCTAAAGATGGCAATAAATGAAGTTGCGCTGTTGCAGATGTAGTAAAACATTTCCTTTTTATTTCTCGTTGCGAATCAGCGCAACGGGTTCCCGGTAACTACCTTGTTTTGTAAAGTGAATATCGCCTTTGTCTTGGCATTTAATTCTTGAGGATTGGTTAAAAAATGAAATTCTGTGCATTTCGTTTTTTTTTTTTTCGGGAAGGAAGGGGGGGGGGGGGGTCCTAACTACACTAGGCGTCGTGTTCTGTAGCGGTGAAAAAGCAGTACGTATTCTCAAAACTGATTAACCCCGCTTTGGTCGGGGATTGTCCAGGAATTGTGGCTCGACTTTTTCAAAGTTGTATTGAAAGCAAGCATCGTGGGAAAAAAAAAAAAAAAAAAAACAGCGAGTCACGGCACACACTCCTCTTTCTTTAAACTTAGGTCCACCTTAAGAGGTTAAGACGTGACCATATTAGGCATTTGGTTATGCCGAGTGTCACGTTTCTGGACAAGGTGATTCATGTCGGATTTGACAATGATATATATGAAAATGACACACGAAATGCCACATGACAGACGCAAACTCACAACTGCTCAATTTTACCGAAAAATCCCCCCTAAATACTCTTGCGCATCCATAGAAACGTAATTTAAATAATACGTAAAATTAGCAACTCGATACAGTTGAATAAATGTTTATTCCTCCTCCTCAGTATAAACAACGACTGTCCAAAAATGGTATTTATTTTAGAAAAGGTACGGGAAGGACACGATCACACAGGCGCTTGCGGGTGTAAAATACGTGTCCGGTAATGTATGGGCGGTAGCGCACGGGTCGTGGGCAGTGTAAATGTTTTTGTAGCTTTCTTCTTTCTATAAGGACACAGCGCAATTTTACAAGGGTGCGGAATTTGCACGCGTATGCACAGGTCTTGTCGCTTCTTACCCGTTTCGCGTACTAAACTTTTATCCTTTAAATAATCTCCACGCCACCTTCAAAAAGCACCCTTCGACGTTCCCGAAACGGCAGACGACTGCAGTCAACAATAAGAAAGGCGCAATGTGTGGAAGCAATGTTTATAACACGTTTCACACTCAAGCGGTGACCAGGGCGGAGATGTTTCGTGGAATTAAATCAGCGCATTAACCCGCAACGGCCGCTGATTATTGCGTTTCTAGATGAAATGCGCAAGCAGAGGTAACTATGTCATTGCTTACTGCCAAACGAGCACACATATTGGTTGTTTTGTCAGGTGCAGCACGCGTCTTGCGCCGCACGCAACGTGAAAAAGCAGACGACGCAAGAGCGCCATCCACACTAGGAGCGGTTCGTCCCGCCGCCGCCAGGGGCCGACTGTGTTCGCGCTCGGGGCGAATAGCAGGTGCGGACCCACAGTTTTATCATTCATGGTTGGGTGACACGCCCATAGCAGAAAGGTGCTCGGGGAGAGGGTGATCGCCTCCCATGATCCCGTCATTGAGCCTATTAGCGTAACTTCGGTCTTAATCTTTCTTCTGTTCTTCGCTGACCACGGCTGGTCGATTTGGCGATGTCCCCTAGCGACGGCAGATACCCACGCTGGGAACCGGCCAAGAAGGCACGGCTGGCTTAACGGGGGCGCTCGCCCTAGGCCACGTCGGGCGGGAGGGCAACGAGCGGGCAGACGAGCTAGCCGCCGACGCCCACGAGCTGCCTTCGCCCACGGCGGCCAAGACAGCCGAGGGCGGCGCCCGCCTCCTGGTCCAGCGGCACGTGCGGGCCCAGCACCCAGATCCGCGGTTGGCCGCTGGAGAGGCCCCACCACCCGTGCGGGCCGCACGGCTGCCAGCAGTGCAGCGCTCGGCTGTCCTGCGTCTGCACGGGGGGTGCGTGTGGACGGCCGAGCGAAAACTCCGCCTGGAGGAGGTCGACAATCCGTCGTGCCAGCACTGCCGGGCGACCGTCCAGACTCTGCATGTCGCACTTGGACTTCGAGTACCCACAGTTTGTGGCAGGGAGGGCAGAGATGCTGGGCCCTTCGAACAGATTTTGTGGCCGCCGGGCAGTGCCAGAGAGCGGGAAGGAGACCATGAGGCTCTGGGTTCCTACCTGGACGCCTCGGTACTCCTCCCGGCGCTCCGCCTTCTCCCCCTGTAGCGGACTGCACCTTTCCCGATTTTTTAGTGTATTGTCCTTTATAAATGTATACGTGTTCCCCCTCACTCTCTCTTCTCCCTTTCCTGCCTGTCTGTTTTCCCCATCTCGCCACACTCCCGCACCAGCAGGCGTTCCGGTGTGGGAGTGGGGGGGGGATGCTCGTGGACTTTCCTTTCTACTGTGTGTGATAATAAATTAATTTATTCATGCATTAATTTATTAAGGATATTTTTAGGAATAGTATTAATGATCGAAATATAAATTGAAAATAGTCAAGAAGAGAAAAAAAATCCATGGGGATGCTCAGACCTTTCTAAGAATGTGAAGCTGAAAGACTAGTTGGACCTCCTGTTGATCTTCTGTTGAACTACGAGCGGAACGAACTCCGGGAGCTCGTTCCGCTCGTTCGCCATCGCCATGACTCAGGAGTGCCTGCTGCTCGCCCCCGTCGGTGCGTTCACCTATCGAGGCGGGTTACCCTCCTTTGGCGCCGCTGTTTCCCTTTTCCGGAGCGCGCTGCGTCGCACTCTCTCAGAGCCCTCCTTTTCCCGGCGCGCGATCCCCGGCTCGCGCTCGCTCCGACCACAACTTCAACTTTCTTGTGCCACCAATTTTCTGTATCTCACAACGCGCGTGTAGAAGGGACACTCAATGATCACTCACCTGATGGAAGAATTCACGAAGGATGCGACGTCCTTGTGGCGAATTATATACGAGGGCTCAATTGCTTCTGGAACAATGCAGAAAGGGGCATGTGGCCAGTTAGATCCCCCCCTTTGTTTTTTTTTTGTTTTTTGTTTTTCATTAGTTAAACTCTTTTTTTTTTGCTTTCTGATCGTCTCAATTCCTCAAGCTTGCTTTCAACCTTCAAATTGTGTTTCCCTTCGAAAACGTTTTATTTTTTGGCGTTTATGCCCGTTTATTTAATTCATATTGACTTTAACCTGTGTTGCGACCGAGTGGGGGCACCCGATCCGAGCTCCGTGGCCTCCGACATACGAGTGGTAGCGTGTATGATGCGAGCGGCCAGCCGCCGTTGCAGCCGTGAAGAATTCCAGAAGCCGTAGGCTAACGTAACTGTTTACTTCATAGCGAGAGGTGAGCCGAAGCCAAAGAACAATGCCCCGACGGGCGAGGTTACAATACAGGACTCGAGCAGAGTAACAGCATGGATTCGCTGCTCAAACAGGAATGGTTTTTACAACGCTTGCGGGGGTCTATTTATACCCAAAAGCGGTAACGGTCAAAACGCAACAAGCTGCAACACGCCACGAACGTCACAGACACACACAACGCTCTTTCGAGAGTTCGTAAGCCGTTCACAGCCTCGGCGCACGTTGAGTCCGGGAGAGGGGAGAGAGGAGGACTCCGCTGAGTTCGCGGGGCCTCTGTGTCCTCGAAGAGCGTGGAGACGAGCCTCGCCGGCAACCGCCGAAGTTTTGAAATGCACCGAAAACGAAGCGTCTGACGCGGCTTGTCGCAACTTGTCACCGACATGGTGGCGCCTGACGGCAGAAAGGTGCACGAGGTGGCTTCGCCGCACAGCCGTGGAGTGCTGCGGGAAAGTACGGCGGCGCTGGCCGATTCGTAACAGCTTCTCCGCCGGGGGTCCGAGATCCCGATGGACAAGGGTCTTCAACCGTTGTCCGGAGGGATGCTGTCGAAGTGAAGTGTTCGGAAGACGCTGGAGGCCTGGGCTGTACGACACCGTGCTGGAGCTTCACCGGCCGGGTCACTGGACGAGTAGTGGCTCCCCAAGAACGTCTCTGGCTTGGTCAGGCAAGCAACGGAACAACACAGGAAGACACAACCGCATCGCCGGCAAGTGCGAAGACAAATCCACACTGAAGCTCTACCAGGCTTTTAGTTGCGAAAAAGTACGCGAATAACTAACTACTCTAGTTATATTTTTGCCCAGCAGTACTTTAGACAAGTGCACAAACTTGAAAGGCGACATTTCGCGTGATTGGAAATGTCCCACACAAAAAGAAATGTAATCGTAAAGGGCGAAACCTGCTCCAGGAAAAACAATGAAATTGAGAAAGTCAGGCGTCTACAGGCCACTTCTCGCGCTGAGAGCCGCGATTTGAGCTCTCGTCATTGCTACGAGCTTTCCCCAATTTGTACCGCACTGTAGGTGCGACCGTTCTCTGAACGCTGCTGCGACCGCGTGAGGGGACACCGGCCGTTCTCTTCGACAACAGTCGAGCGCGCGGAGGAGCGAGCGGGATTTTCCATCGTTCATACGTTAGGCGCGCACTCCTTCTTGGAGGCAGCGTTGTTCCCTTGGCGCGATGCGAGCTCACGGCTTTGCACCTTGGCATGACCGCACTGAAACACGCGTCACAAGTACGCGCAGAAGTTTTCCCTCTGTCCTCGTTGTTCACCTTTTCGCGAACGCGTTCGGCAAGCGAACGTCGGAACGCGTTTACGTTCTTTCCTCTAGGCTGATCGGTTCCCGACTTCGGCTCAGCCACAGGCGACACCGGAACCTCAACTAGCTCAGCCGATGTTGGCCTATCATCGGGAGCATCAGCTGGGAGTGAAACGGGCACGACGAGCTCATTAGACACCTGGTAGCTTCGAACAGTCACCACCTAATCGCCCCTCGTGCTTTCGGCGACAGCCTCAGCACGCGAACACCGAAGCGCGTCCCCGTTCTCTTTTCTCACTGCCAGGACTACACTACACCCAGGCTGCCCTGTCTCAAAAGACGGCTCAGCCGCCCGCGACACCTGAATCTCTACGAGCTCGGCGGGCTGTTTCTCGAGGTTGGTTACCTGAGCTGGTGGCAGGACGGAATCGGCTTGCTCAGTGGCGAGATCGTCATGACTCCCAACTGAACCCTGCAAACCGTTGGCTGCCTCGACTGCAGGCTTTCCCGGCAACGGTCTAATTAGTGTCGCATGATGGCCGCCATGGGAGCAGTCATAGTTGATTTTACCCAAACGGACCAACCGTTTCCGCTCACTGAGTACCCAGAGTCACTGTTAATTATTTATAGTGACGCTGGCTAGTTAGTGAGCGGTAGCGGTTTGGCCGGTTGCGTCGAATCAAGACATACTGCTCCAATCCAGTGCAGCAATCCTCGCAGGTGTAGTTTCGCAACTACAAGTGATCAGTCTGCATTGATTAGAGCAGTATGTCTTGATTCGACGCAACCGGCCAAACCGCTTCCGCTCACTAACTAGCCAGCGTCACTATAAATAATTAACAGTGACTCTGGGTACTCAGTGAGCGGAAACGGTTGGTCCGTTTGGGTAAAATCAACTATGACTGCTCCCATGGCGGCCATCATGCGACACTAATTAGACCATTGCCGGCTTTCCCACCACGTCGCTCGTTTCTGTACTACCGTCCGAAGGAACACCCTCCGTTTCAGCGGACTCGTGCGGCCTCTCGGTAACCTCATCGTTTACGCATTCCTGCGAAACGTCGCTATCTCGCGAAATGTTCATGTTCAGACCGGTAGCCGCTCTCAAGGCCTCCCGCGAATTTGAACCGTCCGAACACTGCGAACACTCTGCCGAGATCTCCGAAACAAACGCCGACACATTATCGCACTCAGTGGACACGCACTGCCCTCTGCCGCCTCTGCCGACTGTCTGAGCTAATGCGCCGTCTGGCGCCGTCGTTATCTCTCTCAGCAACCTTGCCGCGCTGCTGGGCCGCAACCGTCGCCTCTGACTCGCGCTCCCGAGCGTCTGCTACTGGCAGCGCTGGCACGGTGCTTTCCTCGACAACGAGGTCTTTGTCGAGCAACAATTCTAAAGCGCTAACCACATGGAGCGATTTTTCCAGCGACGCGACGATCGCGACGCGACTAGGATCCGCAGTCGCCGAACCGAAGTCGCTCGCCGAGGCAACCACATGACAGCGACGGCTCGAGCGACTGAGGACGGCGATTTCAATGTTGCCGCACTGCTCATAGTAACGCGCTTGGTACGCTGGTTGTTTGCAAGCATTTTTTTTGTTAATTTGTCATAAAAAGCATGACTAAAAAGTATTACGCCTTTCTACCTTGCTTTTTGCACTTCATTGCATCTCTAAAACTGGCCCTGGGCATAGCGCACGCTTTTCCTTCTGCGCCTCGTCTCTCGGCTCCAACATGAACGCGGTGAAGAATTCGCTTTCTTGACGTCGTTTTTCCCACACGGGTCTCACCCAGTGTGTGCGGGAGCCTTCTTGTTTCTGCTCCAGCGTGTACACAAGCTTTGCCACGCAAAGCTTTCTTTGCCGCTGCACCGCAAACGCCGTCTGCATGGATTTGCAAAATCTTCCCCCCGTTCTCTTCCAAAACCGGAGGTTGCGTGCTTACCTAGGGGCTCTCCTATTGGCTAGTCGCTGAGGCCACTTCCGGGACGCGAGCGACTTGGTCCGTGGCGAAAAGTAGTTCGTCACTAGTCGCGTCGCTCCCAAGTCGCTTGCAAAATCGCTCCATGTGGTTGGGGCTTAACTCGGGCTTCACTTCTTCCTGCTCGAGTTGAATTTCATGCTCTAGGTGCTTGTTCTCCCGTTGGAGTCTCTCTCTTTCGAGCTTCTTTCTTTCCCTTCGGATTCGCTCGATATCGAGGTCGTACCATCGCATCATTTCCTCGTGCTGTCGCTCTCTTTCCTCGCGTTCCTGCTGTCGTTTCTGCCTCTCGAGCTCTTGTACTCGCTTTCTTTCCTCGCGTTCCTCACGCTGGCGCTCAGCCTCAGCCTCTGCCTCGGCAGCAACCGCCGAAGTTTTGAAATGCACCGAAAACGAAGCGTCTGACGCGGCTTGTCGCAACTTGTCACCGACATGGTGGCGCCTGACGGCAGAAAGGCGCACGAGGTGGCTTCGCCGCACAGCCGTGGAGTGCTGCGGGAAAGTACGGCGGCGCTGGCCGATTCGTAACACCTGTTGTTCTTCTGGAGCCGTGGCTCTTGTTCCCTTTGTTACTTTATTCATTTGGGGGGGGGGGGGGGGGGAGGTACAGGGACTGAAGGGCGATGAGCCAGTTAATGTTTTAATAAACAGAATCAAATGGCTGAACACGGGGCTATACCACTGGCACTGGCCGCGCATATATATATGAGCGCTCTGTAAGCGTGGTTCCACTTGATCGTGCTTTAATAGAGCTACGGTTCTGGGTCGGTTGGTTGGTTGCCTGGAAAAAACGGAACATACCCTCGGTGGAATCGCTTGTGAAGCTAAAAGGCAACGATGTAAACAATAGCTGATCTACCTTTTAGGTGATAGGAGGCAAACGTAAACGCGAAAGCGGAAAAAAAAATTTTGCATGTCTCTCAAACATCACACTATACAAGATTACTTGCCAGAGACCGACACTATCCACTATGGCGCACACTATCGACAGATTTTTAACAACCAAACCGTTTAGCAAATCGTTAGAGTTTGGCGTCCGCAGTTAAAAATACCAAGAAAACGCCGAGCGCATGCATGCCTTGCGGCGATCGCCCGGCAGTTAAAAAAACCAACCAGATGCCGAGCGCTCGTATTTGCGTGCCTCGCGGTGACCGCCCAGCGTCCCCGGCGCACGTTTTTAAAGCCAACTGGCCAAGGTCCCCCCCCCCCCCCCCCCGTAAAAATAGAAAAATAGAAAGCACTCCAGCATTCTCCGCAACCGTGGCAACGTTTGCTCGGAACGAGAAAGACACGTCATAGCGTACGCCCCTCCAAGGTGATGTCTAGTTATTATCACTTCCAAAAATAAAAAAAATAAAGAAAGCTCAAAGTTATAGAAACAATAATGGAGTAAAGGTCGTTGAGGCAGCGAAGGAAATCGGCTGCAATGGGGGCTTAAACCGTCGTGATGGTCATGAAGGTTGCGTACAGCTCGCTACCTTCAAGCCTGACGCGTTAGTGTGAGCTGCCTTTTTTTTTTCTACGTAATTAATGTTCGAATTTCTTGTGTTTCATGTGCATGCATATATCTACACAGTTAATCTGGCTATTCATCTGACGAAAACTATTTGCTCTGTTTTTGCTTAGAAATGTTCTTGGTCGAAGTAAAGAATGAACACTCCTGCTTCTCCTACTCTTGATGTTTTGCTGAAATGGGAGGCGCTGCGTGGTCCACTCGATCTTTGCTTCAGGCATGTCAGAAACAAATAAAAGTAATTAGGCGTTCGCTACAGAACAAAATCCACGCTGAAGCAATAAAACATGACGATAAATTGTTGCATGGGACGGAAAATCTAGAGGAGGGAGGCAGCTGTTAGCATCTGGCTGTTTGTATACATATATGCGTCGGCAGTAAGATGGCCTGACTTTTCTTTTTAGAAAGGCGCCTAAAAACAGCCGTCGTCACGATTATTAATATTTTTTGTGGGACTGAGACATTGTTTATTACTATCGGTCTGCTACGAGACCGTGGAGACCGTGAAGTGTGAGCTAGGAGATCGAATGAATGTGCTCGACGCCCCTTGTGCTATAATACACTAAAAAAAAATCACTTGCACATATGTTGACAGCGCAAAACTGCTGCGCACTGCAATTCTAGTTTGTTACGGTATCGCAACATGAAGGCGTCACCGAGAGGAGTTGAAAGGCGAGTCTGTCGCCGGCGATTGCGCGATGGGCGAATTTGCAAGGCCGCCACCTGAAAATAGTCGCCGGCGGCCGGAATTCCGCCCCAGTCACGCTCGAGCGGCGGGTCCCGTGAGCCCTTGAAATCCTGGTCGTTACGCCTCCCCGTCAGATGCCGCTTCTCTCCTCCGAGTTGCCGCAGCGGCTTCTCAGAGTTGCCGATTTTTTTGAGCGGCCCCTATGATTCGCAAACGCCGGCGTTGGTGTTGGTGTTTTCCTTCCTAAAAATAGAGGAAGGGAGCGCGCGGCTCCATCAGCGAGCGGAAACTTGCCCACTGCCGATTGAGGAGTGGAACAACGTTGCAGCTGTCCGGTGAGTATGCGCATCTCTAGAGCCGCTACACGCCGCACGCACTGCATAACTGAATGGGCACCGATGATGTCTGCACCCAGCCGGATCGTTTCTGGGGAAAAGAGCGGTTGCATGTTGTGCGCGGTGCCCTTGGTTGCTTTTGCTGACGCCGTTACTTGAAACTCGCGCTGGACCACTTGCTTGCAGCCAAGAAGAAAGGGAGCTTTCTTTCGGTTTCCTGGGAGAAAAGGCGCCGCGCAGCGTCCTCTGCGAGCTTCTGCGCCAATTCTATTTTGGGGCAAGGTCTATTGTTGTCGCTCTTGTCTCCAGCTCAGATCGTTCCTGTGGCGCTACAGGTAAGTGAGGGCAGCTGTCGGCGGTGATTTCGGCCGCAGGCATCTTTCATCCGTTTTTGCGCGTTCAGGCGCTGTTATTAGGCGCGCAAACGATAGCCGAAAGCCAGCGCAGTTTCGGTTTCGTTATCCTTTGTGATCGCTGAAACAAAAACATAGAAAAGGCTTTTGTTTTGACCCAGCACTTCTGTGCGCCGGTACATGTAGATTCTCTGAATAGTTTTCGTTTAATTCAATATTGATGACTATTTTGTGTGCATTTAATTTGATATTTGCTTGTTTGTTTTTGTTGCTGTCACAAAGTTCAACGTGGTGGTTGGCCCGCCAAAAGCGGGTGGTGGAGGTTTCATATGCAAGCAAACGAACGATGCAGGTGAAGCTCTAAATACTAAAAAAAAGAGTATCGCGAAAGAGGTAGGGGAGATTATTTATAACCTGCTCGTCATAAATTCAGCATAATCTGGGCGAGCCCGTGATCTTCCGCAAGTGGCCGCTAGCCTACCCTTATTTAGTCGCGTAGAAATCGAGACAAGCCAGACTCGAAGAATCCGCAGTGCGCGAGCTCAATTAACTTTCAAGCTGATCGCTCTGGTGCGGTGTAATTTTTCGGCGCTGTGTTTTGCTGTTTTGGGCAGACACCGCGCAGTGACTTGTGCCTCCGCAGTTCAACACTTCGACGGAGCTCGAACTGCACTGTCTGGAGCATTATCAGCAACTTGCTCACGTAGTCCTCGACGGACACTGCCAGCTACAGCCGGTGGTGGGCACTTGCACCCCTGTTGCTCGTTTGTGGTCGGGCCCCACTTTCGCCAAGAGCGCAAGATGTCGGAAAACACATTCGAAGCCATTCCCGAAGTGAAGCTTGACAACGGTCGCTTCAAATACGTGCTAATCAAAGTGCACGACAAGGCTGATCCAAACCGGAGCAAGCTGATCGTGCGGGGTTCAGCCTCGGCTGCCTACCACGCCGACATCTACGAGAAGGAAATGTGCAAGATCGAGTCCATCAGTGGCTTGGAGACGGAGTGCTTAGGCGGCGGAAGAATCATCCACAACCCGGACTGCGCCGAGATAAAGGTTTTCGGCTACTCTCAGGGATACGGTCAGGCCGACCACAGCAAGGCCGTGGAAATACTGAAGCGCAACTTCCCCGACTACAAGTCCATTACGTGGTCGAACGAAGGATACTAGGCCCGGCCCTGCGACTTCAACTTGTATAGCCCGACTAGTAATTTAAAATAAAGTAGTTGTACCACTCAGCGTGCCGCACGCCTTGGCTTGAATCACGACTGGGGTGTTCCCCACTGCTTCTTGCAAGGCGCCAAAAAGGGAAGCACTACTTGGGGACAGTGATCATAGCCGCGAATACTTTTACGAAGTACATACTAGGTACTTTACCAACTTACTTTGATCTTAACCTGTACTTTATTTACTTTTACCAGTTGTCGATGTTAAATCAAAGCTCAAATCAATAACCACGAGCAATTCAGCGACCTTTGAGCTGATCGTCGTCAAGAGTAGCGAACGACTACCCAGTCATTGAACGGTCGGCGCAGTTGTCGCTCAATTGTTTTGTGTTGTGCTTCTGAACTGGGACTGAACTGACGAATTAATATGCGTATCTTTAAATATTCTGCGCCACTTGTGGCCAAATTTTGGTCCGAGCGTATCTACATTAGTTGGAAAATCGGGGGATAAAAAAAGATTCGAGATTAATATGCAGCATCCCCTGAATGCATACAACGATGCTGTGATGAGCATGAATCGCTTGCTTGGGTTCCTCATTAATCTATTGTTCTAGCATGCACAGCTAGGCACCTAAATAGCTCAGTGGCTGTCTCGGGGGAAAAAAAAACTGGTCTCAGCCCCCCCCCACAACCAAGACTTAATGAGAGTAAGCCTGGCTTGCTTTGCAGCTGCATTTAAGGGAGGTTGTGTAGTCATTTCTTCTGGTTCGCATTTACATTACGTATTGGTTAGCATTGGAGCAATCATAAAGCCAATAAACTTCAGTCATTCTGCTTAAACTTTTCAACATTCTGAGAGGGTAGAGAACAAAAGTGCACGTTTTAAGTGTGCATAAGTAATTTATGTCATGCTACAGGGTGCCATTTTTTGTGGGCATGCTCGGAAGGCATTGCTAACGTGTCAGCTTTGTTTCCAGCCAGTCATGTCTGCCCTGAGTGGAATTCCAGATGTGGCCCTCGAGGTTGGCCGCAGCCGATACATCCTGCTCAAGGTGTACGGCAAGGATGATGAGGAAGTGTGCAAGTATATTGTCCGAGGGTCCGTTCTTGCGGCTCACCACACTGAGGTAAGAACCTTGCAAACCTACTTTGACTGGAGTGATGAAAATGTCACGGGTCAAATACTGAAACAGTGGCAGCGCCTGCAGAGCAGTGGTTTGGTTTACGCGGTTGCCCTTCCAAACCTTTGTGAATGACCAGGGTTCATTATTTGGACTTACGGTTTGGTATGCTTGTTACAGACCTCTGGAAACTGCCTTTAGTGACACTTAGAGTATCTGACTAATGTTGGGGCATGTGCTTTTCGTAGAAGCCCCACACTACATGAAGGGAGCATGGGAAATGGGTTTGTCTACGGGCATTCATATTTTGCCATGATCGAATTGAAGTGTGCTCGCCATGGTAGCACAGGGGCTGCTTTGAATAAGGCTGCGGTTACTAATTTCTGCCCACTGCTACTATCCTCCTCTTGGAGTTACAATACGGAAATGGTTCCTGCTCATTGAACAAACATTTACTAGCCCCAGATAGCCCAAATGAACCAGTAGCCCTGGGCGGATTTATGATAGTCCAAGTAAACTGTGCAGTGGTGCATTATTCCTGCCTTGGCTGTTGCTGAGGGGAAAGTGCCTTCTCATCTGGGGATAGGCATCCAGCAAGATGTCCTTCTTTAACTTCTGCTCCCATTTTGTGGTGTACTACCAAAGCCCTGTTGTACAAGATTGAAATCCGAGGGTCATTCCATGAACTGTACACATTTTTTACTTCATTATTATGCATTCTGTTGTCTTTATGATCCTTCTATGTTGTCCCTGTGGTACAGAGTATTTTTTTCTCAAGTGTAAGTTTTGAAGGTACTGCTTTTTATTCTGTGCTCGCAGGATTTATTTGCAGTGATGGTAAAGATGGGCTGCAAATTCAGTGAAGAAATTCATGATGACTTGTTTAAGTTCATTTTTTGGTTCACTCACTCGAATTTAAGTAAATGATAATACTTTCTTGCAATTTTTTTTACTGCGATATTACGCCCTTTGGCATAATTTAAGAAGTCCTAAAGATACAAGTTCGCCCCCGTTTCCCGGAGGAAGTGGTGGGGCCCCCACAGCCATCGGTGGAGTTCGGGGGGGATCTCCCAGGATCCAGGCCTGCACCACGAAGAATGAATCTAGGACGCATGTTTATGCTCTACAACTGCAATGGCTGGGGGGGTGATAGCGTGCGAGAATTTTGCAGAAAAATTTGCAAAAACCAGCATGGCCAGTGGTTTCCCTAAGGCCTAGGCAATGCACTTTATGCAGTAGTGCGCACTGGGAAGAACTTGCGATGGACCTGCTTTATAAGTTCAGCTGTAGCATACGGCACTTCAGGTTGCATGCGAGTCAGTGCATCAAATTTTAGGTTTTAAATTCTGAAGCTACAACTGGGCTGTGAGGTGCACCAAATGTGGAGTGCTATAGATGAATTTCATCCACTTTGGGTTTGTTCATGTGCCACTAGAACTTTTACATACTACAACCAGTTCTATTTTTACCTGTACGGTCACGGCTGCTAAGGGTTCAACCTGCACGGTTTTCAGTAACAAAACACTTTATCCCCGACTGCATCATTGTGGGGCGACCTCTGCTTTTTTTCAGCTATGCAAAATTTGAAACTGTACAATGTTTTGGCTTACTTAAGGACCTTTCTTCTGCTGTGGGCATCTAACCTACCTGAGAAATGACCCCCCCCCCCTTTCCACTCAGAAATGTCTGTACTGGCACCGTAACCAAGGTTACAAGTAGCTTGTGCAGAAGAACAACCCCCGAGTAGGCTTCAATGATTGTCCAAAAATGATGCACGTTAGCCGTAAGGCACATTGAGCAGTATGGAAGTGCGGAGGAATTTCATGATATATCGATGTACGCACTGATAAACTTTTCGCTAAAGCAAGGCATGCACTGTATTCTGTGATGATAGAGCACTCTCAAGGGTAGGTGCATAGCTGGAGGCTATGTTTGGGCTTCAAACCCCCCCACCCCAGAATTTTAATGGTCCCCACCCTTTTTCACATGTAGTTAGGAGGTGCGAGGAGGGGGTTTAAAGAGTTAACAAGCATGTAAAGTACCACCCTGCTTCTTCCCTGGAGCTTGTTTGAGAACGAGTCTTTGAAAATGCTTCCTGGGTATGCCACTGCAGCAACCAACAAAAATGTTCAGACGCATGGGAACATTGGGGAGTATAGAGTGCACTAAAAGGATTTGAAAAAAATTGGTGGCATATCTCCTTGCTTGGCTGCAAATGTCGTTGAAAGATGATAGTCTTTTGCCGCCCCTGCCATGTGACTGCCTCTCCTGTTTCCTCCTCCCGCCTTTCACGCTCTTTCCCTACCCTCTTGGTCCTCCTCCCATGATGAATGAAATTTAGGCTGGTTCAATTTAGTTTGGATTTTTCTTTCTTTTTTCTTTCAGAAAGCTCTTGTAATGCTTGAGATTCATCTGTTGGGACAGTGCATCTCTTTTTATTTAACGTGTGTTGTTTGCCCTTTCTTTTACTGCATAAGTTCCAGCTCAAGCTTTTTTGTTTGTGTTTACTTTTATTTCGCCCCTCTTTGCCACCGTTCTTGATGCATTGTTTATTTATTTTATTTATTTTTTTTTTTTCATTTTCTGTCGTAAGAACAAACACGTGTGTTCTTAACTAAGGGCTGTGCACTGTCATCGTAACTATCAATGTTGACATGAAAATGAGATATACGTTGAAAGAAAGCTAAAGAAAGGCAGATTGCCAAACAAAATTAAAATTACTCGATTCAAACTGTGATGCCTGAACCAAGCCATTTTGACGTGTTTTGATGTGGATTTGAGGTTACAGAGCACTTTTAGGAGCGAGCAGTAAACTGATTAGTTGAAAACATCTCGCAGGAATAAAAAGAGGTTTTGCTGCAGCAAGAAGCACCTGCTTAGCAGTAGAAGTTTAACCGAGAAAGGTTAAAGGAAGAGGGGGAATTTGTTTCTCGACTGTCATCTAAAAATAATTACTCCCACTGCAGTGACTCAGTGGTTAAAGTGCTGCACCATGGAGCACGAGGTCGAGAGTTTTATTTTGAGCCGCAACTGCCGTCTTTCCGGTAGGAGCGGAAAAAAAAAAGGTGCGTGTGCACGAGATTTCGGGCATGTTAAGGAACCCCAGGTAGCCTAAATTAATCCACGTCTCTTCACTATGGCGTGGCTCATAGACCAGGCTTGAGTGCATAAAACCCCACTTTGAACTAAAAATATTTTTTGCCGGAAAGTTGGAGAGGAGAGCTGCAACCGAGAAGATATATTTCGATGCAGGTGCACGACATAGTAAAAATCAGCAGTTTTGGTGGGTAGTGTGGTCGTTTTGAAATGTGTTCACTGCAAAATGTAAGCGCAATCCATAGGATTGGCATTGCAGCGTGTGTTTCGAACCATTTTTATCTGAACTACATTTTTTTTAATTTCAAGTCTGTGCTACAGCTTATGCAGATAAATATATGACCAAGACACAAATTTTAACCACAGTGTTGCATTTGTGTATAACCGCTTGACACGTTACATGGCTAGGTGCTCTGACAAGTAACACCATGACGACTGGCCTAATTTTGTTAGTTATGGCAAGATTATTGTATTATTGCAACACTTGAACATTTGGAAATTGCGTTAAATTGCAGATGCTCAGGGCAGCGTAAGCAGTAATGTGGAGCAAATCGAGGCTTTGCCGTAGCCCTCGAACTGTGCATGTTTCCCTGAGTATGAGTGCATAGGGGTCAACAAGTGCAATAACTTGAGCCTTTTTGTAAACACCATTGACAGCTGTTTCATGTGAATTGTGTGCTGTATTATAATTGGTACTGAAAGGTCTTTCATTTTTGGTTTCACATACAGGATTTGTAAAACCATCTACCTAAGCATGTCACCCAGCTTCATTGAACCACAAGAAAGGCCACCGAGCGGACTTTTGTAAAAATTTATGTTTACCATCACTCATCAACTACCGTACATTAGAATTGCAGAAAAATGAAGGGTAAATTTACTAAGTTTCCCATTCCACAACAGAGCAATGCAAAAGGCTTCAACACTTATGAGTAAACACAACAGCCCTAGCTCTTTGCTACAATACTGCATAAAGGCTACGTTTTTCAAATTAATGTTTCTCAAACAAGTTTATCCAAAACTTAACAATTGCATTCAATAAGTATTGCACTCGTGTCTGCAAGCACTTCCAGTTTTCATTTCATTTTCTTGAAGGCTGAAGACCCCATCAGCATGAGGCAATGGCTTTTACCTAGAATTGAAAAATTGAACAACCGGGAAGATGGGTAAAAAAGGCACATTTTTATAATGTTTCTATGCAAAAAGAATGTAAAACTGTACCTGGCATTGCCCTGAAAGGGCAACAGGAGGTTTGTGAAGAATATAGTAAAATTATAAGATTATAGTTTTGGGCCTGGTCTGTCTGTCTGTCTGTCTGCCATTCGAAAGAATTTAACAGCCAGAAACAGAATTACAGCGGGGTCACCAGAGTGCAGTGAACTTATGTGTAGGAAATGACAGACAGTTGTGGTGAATGTCAGCATGTCGTAGACCCTGGATTCACCTGGAGTGGCGCTGGATGTACATGGATGCTGGATGTGCATGCCATTAGATGCGCAGAGGCAGTGGTGATCTGGCCACAGAGCGAATAGGTATCACACACAACTAGTATGGTTTGGAAACCTTTGTCACGCTATTCGTGCCGCCCAGCAAGGATGGTGTACCAGCGGTGTTGCTCTGGTGTCTGCCAAGGCAGCAAATTTCAACTAAACTGTAAATCTTTTGTAGACTACTGAATATGAAAGTGACAAACTCGACAGCAACAGAGGCACTGTCGTCTTACCATGTCATTCGCAGCGAAGCAAGCACATATATGTTCAAATTTTTTTAACCCTTTTGGGCACCCGCTCGAGCTGCGAGACTTGAAAAGTCGACTTGATGGGTTCCATGTGTGGGGCGGGCAGTGTGTGTGGTGCACCTCTCCTCACACAAGGATTGTCCCCTTCCAACGTCCCCACTTCTTTAACCACAAGATGCGAGAGATTTCCACATGCAAACACACTAAATCACCTTAGATTGCAATTGAAAAGAAAAGAGGGTACCTCTGTAGACCCCCTGCAGACAGGTCATTTGCCCCCATAGTGAAATGTCCAAGTTCTGAGGGCAGTGCCTATTTCACTCGTAATCCAGTTAGGATGTCTGCACGAAAATGTCAATCACCATTTGAAGCAAAAGCCAGATTGTTTCCCTGCAGTGCACCCTGTATGTAGAACGATTACGCAGTGACATCTTGTTGGTGCAGCACAAACGACGTGGCAATTTCATTCATTCAGAGCAGCGTTACACAACACGGCGAACCAGTTTTTTGCAGTGACTAGTTACTAAAAACATGTTAGTGGTAACTAGCTACTATTCCTGAAAACATGCAACTGTAATATAATGCAATACTTTTTGTGTCCAGTAACTTGCACAACAGTAACAATGCTAGTTCTTTACACAATAGCTGTGAGATGTTACACCATTCTAGAAAACCTAACTGATACAATGGTGAAGTTCATCCTTTTTAGTCTTTTAAAGGGACAAAAAAAATTGGCTAAATTTTTGTGCATGTGATAGAATAAATTGAACAAGTGCTTGCATGGGTACCAAATGCAGAACCCCTATAGCATCAATCATCAGAACACTGCAATTCGAGCGTTTACCGTCAGAACCTTTATTAAATAAAGGACATGGTGTGCTCTGTTCATTGAGGCAAGTCCAAATCCCTTGACACACAGCCACAAGTGAAAGGGGTGCATACATTGTCTCCTCCATTTTTTTATATTGTAATGTATGTGATGACACATGCACGAAGTGCACAGAGCGCTACGGTCAAGCAACATTATTTATTGTTGGCATTTCTTTGCTGTTCCTTACAGCTCTAGGAGGAGGATGTCTAAAATATGTGAATGTTGACTCTGTCACTTATTGTGCTGTTTCATAAGCACAATAAAGTGTTCAGCGTGATATTTATGCCAATCATTTGCAAAAGCACAATAGTAACGGTGTTGCCTGTTTCTGGAAACTGTGGCATATTACTTAATGATTGTGACTGCAATGGGGTGCTTTTCTGATGTGGCTAATTAACGCGGTTGTGTTTTGTTTGCAACACACCTGTGACTGCTGCATAGCAACTACAGCAGTTGTTTAAAGTTGCTCATTAAATCTATTTTGCAGTGATTGCGCATTTACGTTTCTAGAGGCAAGTGCCATTTCCATATTCACCTCACAAACTACTCAATGTGAGGACATTTGGAGGAAAGGAAATACTAGTTGCTGGGCTATCAGCACATGGGATATATCAGAGGCACAAGCTTTGCTTTGAAACAGGAATAAAATTAACTTTTGAAGCAGTCTGGGTAAACTTGGTTGGCAGTTGAAAATAAGGCCAAATTGAGTTTTTGTGCTGCAAACATAGACAAAGGGAGCGTGTTATTGCATTCCTCCCAATGAGAGAACAGGACAATCACATTTCAAAGGTGCGAAAGCAATGCTAGGGCAACCGTAGTGCATTGGTATTTCCGTAGCTTACTCTACCTATAGCTCCATCCTTTCCCACTACACAAACAACAGAAGAAGGTACCCTCCTCCCCACCCATCCCTTACCCCACATGAAGCCTATGTCTATCGCCGCCTTCAGACGGAAACTTTCTATAATCACACGATTCTCTCGCACATCTCCCCATCCCTATTCCCCCATAACTGCCAAGCGTGTGACCTTCCTCTTACCACCTTCCACCTAGTCTTCTCCTGCCCGCAGCACCCAACCCCCCTTCACTCCCCCACCCTTGAGCAGTGGGAGTCCGCTCTGACCAGCTCGTCACCGGAGCAGCAGCTCGCCCTGGTGAAACGAGCTCTGGAATCGGCGCGGGCTCGCGGCCTCCTGGACATGGGAGGCTGACCACTTCCCCTTCCCTCTCCCCTAAAGCTCAAATAAACGTTTTTACCACCACCACCATCTTCCTCGAGATACGGAGGCAGAAAAAAAAATTTGTACTTTACTGCAAGGCATATTGCAAGTGAATCAATTTGGAAGGTCAGAAGCTTTTATTTAGCCCCAGATGTGTTCTCACATATTACTAATTCTGCTTAGGTCCTGGAGAAGGAAACTGCTGTGCTGAAGGCAGCAGGCTTGGAGTGCGAATGCCTCGGGGGTGGATACATCGTCCACCTTCCAGACACCAAGGAGCTGAAAGTCTACGGCAATTCTCAAACCTACGGGCAAGCAGACCACGCCAGGGCTACAGAAATCCTGAAGAAACAATACCCGACATACGCATCAATCACTTGGAGCAATGATGCTATTGTGTAACAGTTTACAAAGTTTTGTCTCTGTTGTTTCTGCTGTCCTGCCAATAACATAAGAGTGGAGTGGTGTGGAAGTGCACTCATGAGAAGCTGCTGAATAAAAATGATCACAGCCAACTGTCAGTGAGTAGAAAAAAAACATGTCCGTTTATTGTACAGAGATGGCAAACAGGCAAACAAGACTCCACAAACCCCCAAATGAAAATGATGGAAACAATGGCCCCCATCCCAACACCATGATGCTGCCTCATAACTCCTCCTTGGCCTTCTTGGCTCCAGAGCGGTCGAAGCCCTTGAGCTCGTTGGTGGCATGCTTGGCAATGTACTTGATGAAGTCGTCGTGGTCCCGGCCACCGTCGTACCTCTTCGGGTTCTCCTTGTCGTCCTTGGGCACCCAGTAGAGAGTGGGGAAACTGCAAGAAAAGAGGGGGCGCATCAGGCATTGCAGTTGGCACGCACTGTGAAGAGCAGTCCACTGCCAATCCAACGGTTCACCACTGAGTTAGAAAAACGTACTCACCCAGAGACCTCGAAGCTGGAATGAACGTCGTTGGCTGTGGCATCCATCTTGACGATTTCAACATCCTCACCAGCAAGCTAAGGGGGAAAAAAAAAGTTTCGGTTAACGCAGGTCTCAGCTACCACCCGCACACCAAAAACCACTCATGGCATGTACAATAAAAGCCGAAATTTTAACAGTGCTTCAAATTTAAATTTCCCTTTCATATGGCGTGTCCCAAGTTTACGCAATTGAAGCTGGCATTATATAGCCACCGAACTCGGCCATAAAAACTCAGTACAACTGCGATAGCACCTCTGCTTTCGGACCAATACAAAAGCTCCCTTACCACAAAACACTTGAAGCTATTAAAAAGGCCTGTACCGAAGACATTTTGGTTCGGGGTAAAATAAGCGAGGTTCCTGCCACCAAAAAGGTGCTCGCATGAATAATTGAGGGTAACGGTCATTTCGTTTATCTTTAAAGAAGTATTGACGTGAAATTTTAAAGCTCAGATTACTATGTAAAAAGCTTCTTTTATATATGGAGATAACCCCTTGGAAGTTTAAACCGTAACCGTTCAGTAGAACATATTTTAATTTCTACCTTGTTGGTGTGTGCTTTTCCTTTCGCAGTTTTTGGGACTAATGCCACGTGCGACTACAACCGGTTGGGTTGACTGGCACCGGCTGTGGCATGACAACAAATGCGCTTTCTTGTCATGGCGGTTGCCTGTGTTCGCTTCACCGAAACCGGAACTGATGCAAATAAACGGAGCTGTAATTATGTATGCTGCATTTGACAATCTAATGTGCCATTCTATGATTTGAGAGAGGGCTCGTAGGCACCTAAAGCTGCGAAAAAAACTTATTAAAATTTTGTGTCGGTACTCCTTTAAGGAACTCGGAATCCCCTGATTGAGACAATCCCCTGCCAGTTCAGCGTCAAAAAGACCCACGCACCGTCTTTCCAACTTCCTCGTAAGTAGGGGCCAGCTTCTTGCAGTGTCCGCACCAGGGGGCGTAGAACTCGACCAGCACATCCTTGGGGTTCTCGAGGACGAGCTCCTTGAAGTTCTCGGCGACGGCCACCTTGACGGGCCCATCGTTGCTCTCGGGGATCGGCTCGGACTTGAGGTGCGCCTTCACCTTGCCCGCCACGTAGTCGTTGAGGAACTTCTCCAGGCTCTCCACGCTGAACTCGTCCGTCATGCGGAACTTCTCGCTCTGGGCGTTGCGGATGGCCACCACGGGCTTGTTGCCGTGCGAGGACAGGCCGTAGTCGTCCATCTCGGCCGCAAAGCTCTCCTTGTTGCTGATGGCAAAGTTGAGCTTGCCCTTGAACTTCTGGGCCACCTTGAGCACGCGGTTGCGCCAGTAGTTGGTGCCTGCACAATGGAACAGGGTAGCACACTTTTCAGGCACGCTGCACCAGTGGAACAGCTGGGACAAGTTGGGCTGCGTGATGTGCAAGCCGCTGCACCAGGTGGTGTAGCAGGTTCGGAGGCATAGCCTTCTCTACCAGCATGCTCGTATGTTGAAGAAGCCATGAAGACAAAATACAAGTTGGGTTTATTAGAAAGACTGCCTAGTCCCGATAACAATGATACCAATATCATTGCAATCTTCGAACTATTAACGGAGATATTAAAGAAAACGTGTGAAGCAGTCGCGACCCCCTAGCCAATTTCCCTAGCCAATGAAGTCACTGAACCTTGTATGTGCGATTGGCAGCCGCCTAACTGACCTGTCGCGACGACACGGCTGGACGTCTGTAATGAGGCCTCTAGTTCCATTTGACCGCATCACTTGAATGCTAACGTGCAGTTAATGCACTGAAAATTGTGTTTTATTGTTGGCCCATATGACGTCATTTTTGCTTATAACAAGTCACTGTGGCGCAAAATCTGAAAGTTTTTAAATAATTCTTGCTTTTTTTTCGTTAAAAAAACATCTTTTGTGGCTGTAATGGAGCTGAGTGAGAAAACTGATGAAGGCAACTTGTGCAACCGAAATAAAATTCGTACACCACAATTATGTGACAAATCTTGCACCACCTGGTTAACAAGTACTTACAAATGACTTAGCTGTGAGATGGGGGAAATCTAAATGGTACGGATCTGAATGGCCTTTGGAAATTCTAGTTTTAACCCAAAATGGTTACAGCAAGGCACCATTCATAAGTATTTCGACAAGAACTGGATGCAAAGCCGTGAAAAGAATGAGTCCAAAACCAAACTAACGTTTGCTCAAACAGATTTCGAAATAGTAAATTTATAATATTAGCAACTGTGCTCAAACCCAGCAAACTCGAGCCCTGTTAGAACAATAACTGATCAGTTATGTATGCTAAACAATGACTTGCGGTGCTTGTTCTAATGTTCAGAATCAACAGTTATTGTTGCAATGGTTAACTACACTGGGCAGCACATGAAAAAAAATTACTTGGGCAGTAATTAATAACAGTAGTTCTGCCCCAATATACCCAACTAGTTGGCCTCCCATTGTAGACACCCCGTCATGTCCTATTTACCAGCACACTGCACCATGTACGCTATCATTAAATATTGCTGCAGTGCAGTCATAGAAGCAATGAGCTTTTTACCGTTGGTAAGTAGCACATGTCTTGCAAACGTAGGCTGCTGCTATTTTCAAGACATGTGCACTGTGCAGCTACAACCCCTCGTTTGGCATGCATCTTGGTTTCACTAGGCACGAAAGAGAACATAATTGTGCCTGTGAAAATATTCTCACCACCATGCCTCTTCCAGCAAACTCTTTTGCAGAGGCCATGTACTCTTATTTGTACTTTACTGCCGGTTGATAATCTATCTGTGAAGACAAGCTGGCTGTGAAAACGGCTACAATGGCAGCTCCTCAAGTTAATACATCAAAATCCCACCTGTCGAGATTCTTAGGGCAGCTGTGCGCTGCAGAACATGCAATTCACAAGCGCTAGACAGTTGTGCCGTGCACTGCTTCATGAACTTTTTGCGTGTAACATTTAACACGAGTGATGCCTTTTCTGTAAGTCTGCTTGCTCGGAGATGAACAAAACGCCGAAGCTGCGATCAGTGGCCACAACAGGCTGCTAGACTATGCTTCGGCATCAAAAAGCGTAAACCTATAGATGTTTAATGTGCACAAACCAAATGCAGCTTTTGTACGTTTGCAAGAAGAGACTGCCTACCCTTTGCATTCTTGGTGTAGTCAACATCGTAGTAGGCAACCAAGAGAGGAGCCTGGAACTGGTTGTAGTTGTCCTGGGTCCTGTGGCCAACAAGGCCGTGGCTGAAGAAACACAAAGGAGGAAAATGAACCTCTGTTCTTAAGAACAACATCACGTTGCCATATGGCAAGGACTCACTAGTTCTCCTTCAGGAACTTCTCCAGCTCATTCTTGTCTGCCGCACCCTCGTACACTGCTTCACTCTCCTCAAACTTGTTCTTGAGCACACTTGGCCTGAAGAGCACCACTTTGCTGAAAACGAAAAAGACGACATTTAGGGTGGTGCGACTACGAGATTAAAACCGTGAAAATGACGACCGCGGCTATTACTTGGTATGGCCATGTTTCTTGAGCAAGTCCTTGTTGAAAGTGTGGCCGAAAACCCAGGATTCCCTCTGTTTGTCGGCGACCTTAAGGAAGTGCTCGTGCAGGGCGACATCCTTGTTCTCGAAGAAGCCTGCAAGGACGGGCGAGGTTTAGCGATAACCGCGAATCGAGTGGCGCGCCGTCCTGAACGGCGGACTCACCAACAATGACCACTTCGTCCTTTGAAAGCAGCTTCTCGAGTTCTTCGGCGCTGGTGCATTCCTTGGAGGCGGGCCCGACTTGCGACCGCATGTGCTTGACAATGCCACCTGTTCGGGCAAATGAAACGGTTAGCCTTAACTGCAACTCGGGCCCAAAGGCGCCGTGACCACTTACTGAACTCCCGAGGGCCATTGTACTCCGAGGAGAATTCTCCACCCTTGAAGATCTTGAGGGTGGGGTAGCCGCTCACGCCATGCTTTTGGCAAGTGTCCTTGCCGCCGGTTTCCGACGTGCAGTCGACCTAAGAGGAAGTTATGTAAAGAAAAGCCGCTCTCTAGCAACGAACGGGATTCCCTTACTTTGACAAGTGGCACCGGCGGATCGTTATCCTTAAGTGCAGTGGCCGCCTTTTCATACTCGGGCGCTAACCTCTTACAATGACCGCACCTGTAAGAGTAACACAAGCGGCCAGTTAGTAATAAAACGCCCACACAGCAGACACGCGGCGGCTTTGAGTACGAGTGCTGCGTACCGGACGTAATTTCGAATTATCGTGACTCACCATGGGGCAAAAAATTCCACAAGAGCGGTGTCGTGCTCCCTGATCCGATCGTCAAAATCGGATCCCGAGTAGTCGAGCACGTCGCTTCCCAAGACAGCCGACACAAAAGCGGCTAGCAAAATAATCTGCTTCATGGCGTTGCCCGGCTCGAGACGTGTCTCCCTACGAAGGCTGTGCCGGCTACTTAAAAGTTAAAAAACAACGTGGCTGTCGTACAGCGACGCCGGCCGAGCTGCGCTGTCGACCGCCGATTGGCTGAGAGCAAAGTTGCAATTGGTGACGTCGATAACCAGGTTGCCAGCAGTCAACTGTTGGCCGGCGACGGCCACGCTCACACTTCTGAACTGCTGATGCACGGTAGCGCGACAGCTGATGCGCGCAGACATTCACCCGTTCGCTCTCCCCGACAGCGGCTTTGCAAGCACTTTTATTTGTCATTTTGGTCTCCCCAGAACTGTTCCAGAGCAGCTCCGTATTTTTTTTTTGTAGAATTTCTATTGCGAGAGCAGTTTTCGGCTGCCCTGAAACCACCCAGTACAGGCAAAAGAGAGCTCGCCAAAGCTCAGAAGTTTGGAGGACACAACGTTTTTAGATTACGTTGGGAGGACAGTAGTACTCGTTTTTTCGAAATAAAGAATTATAATAAATTATGCGGTAATACTTCGTAATACAATATCCGCGCTTAACTTTTCGGAAGCCCACAAAGAACGAAAACGTAGTCAGCGTGATATTCTAGCTGTTCTAATATGCGAACTGAATGGGGAGTGCGTGCGTGTCATCATGCCGTCAATCTGGTATTGTGCGGTATGTGACCTTTGAATGCGGGTCACGGCTCTGTCTTCGTAGCATCTGCCCCTGTTTTCCATCAATAGTTGTTAATGTATACAGGTACAGATGTCCCCAGACTTGAAAATAAACGTCTAGTGCCCTGTCCTAACACACACACGCACGCACGCACACACTGTGCAGTGGCAATGATGATGATGATGATCTCGTTAATTTAGTGGCTAGTTGTGCATGAACTGTCACCCCGAATTACGCCCACACACCACATATCAATCCTGTGCCTGGCAGAGGCACAAGATTTTTCCTGCCACAGGATTTTCATACTGCCAGGCACAGGATTTTTCATACCACATATCAATCCTGTGCCTCTGCCATATATGGCAGAGGCACAGGATTTTTTAAGTGCGAATGCACTTCTTAAGCGAGCCTGAATCGTCCGCCGCCGTCGTCCGCATAGCAACAGCTGCGGGTGCGCGCGCTCCTCGTCTTCCTCCTCGTCTTCCCTAGCAACGGGGGGAGATGGGCGCGCGCTACTCTCCTCCTCCTCTCTCCGCTCAGTGACTGCGGGTGTTGGGCGCCTCCTCTCCACTTCGGGCGGGAGAGCTCTCGCTCGCGTAGCGGGCGCTCCGCATTCCGACGCGTGAGGGCGCTCGTGTAGCCCTCGCCGTAACGGCGGGCGCTACTCTCCTCCTCCTCTCTCCGCTCAGTGACTGCGGGTGTTGGGCGCCTCCTCTCCACTCCAAGATCACGATATCCACCGTAATCGCGCAATCAACAATCAAAATTAGCATTGGCTTAAGGTTCAGCCGGAATTATTCTTAGCTTTCCTGGTTGTCTACGATAAGCTTGATTATCATGCTTACTGCTGCTTCAATGACACACACACTTTATAGCATTATGTGACACATGTATATTTATCAAGCGGCTCCGGCGCACCGTCACCAATCGCCCCAGAGCTAAGCTGGTTGCACCCCAAGCAACCACGGACGTCCGTGGGACGTCCGAAATACAGCCGAACATCCAGTGACCAGTTTGGACGTCCACAGTGCGTCCACTGTACGCGTCCCTGTTCGGATGTAAATTTTCGGACGCACAACGAACTAGACATCCGAATGGCATCCGCCAGTGGACGTTTAGTTACTACGAAGCATCAAATAATGGCTTAAATTGACTATAAAAGCAAAAACGAAAAAGCTATTTTGCTTTTAAATGAAAAAAATTGTAAATCAACACCGTGACTTGTAGATTGCAAGTTTCATCTGCATATTTCTGAAATTAAGCCTAATTGTTCTTTTTTTACTTTTTTGAAGCACCTCACCGACTCCAACATGATCTCCTTGGGGAAGGATATAAATTGAGAACCGCAAACGAAACATGTGAAGCAATTTCACTGTGTTCACGTATGCCTGTCTGCCAGGTAGTGAGTTGGTCCTGTGTGGTGTAGTATTCGTTGTAGGAACATAAGCTTTTCGTTATGTGATTCTGAAAATTTTTACTGAACGTCCAAAATACATCCAATTTCGGATGTCCGACTGGACGTACGGAAGTGTTAACTCCGGACGTCCCACGGACGTACATGGTACGTCCATCGGCCCTGAAACGGACGTCCTACCACGTCCGCTAGAGCCGGAATGGACGTACGGTGGACGGCCGACGGATGACCGGTGGTTGCTTGGGCATCTTTGCCGAAATGCGGCGTGCGTTGTGCTGAAAACGGGCTTACGTTGTAATACAACCAACAGTGCGAGATATTCACCCATGTAGGATGCGGCAATTACAGAGAAATGATAGGGCTGCAGAGAAATCAGGGAAGGGATACCCGTGGCTCCGAGAAGCTCGCCGGCGCGCCCTTCAATTGCTACATCTAGTTCGCCGGATTTCCATGAAATCGGGAGGAGCTCGCACAAAGATGGCTCGTCTTATTGTACATGCAATCCTGCAGACACGAATCACGTACCAAGCTCAGTTTCAGTACATGAAAAGAGCGGAGGGGGATCGTCTAGAGGCCATCAATACAGAAGCCGTGATGACTATTACCTGCCCTCCTCGCTTAACGCCCATCTCTACAGAAAGAAGCTGGCCTTTCACCAGCGGCGACAGGCACGATCTCTTAAAGCGCAGGTGTACACATCTGTGGCTGCTTTAAGGTGGTATATGGGCCTCCAAACTAACACGCCGCCAGATCCCTCTCCAGAACCCCCTCCTTGGACCCGAATATTAATTACTGACTGCAAGCCTATGGGTCGGTCAAGCCGTGTTGCGCCGCAACTCTCATCCAGTGCTGGCCAAGATACGTTTTACGTTGACGCCAGTATTTCAGGAAGCCTTACTACCACAGCCGTCGTAAACCCAGCCTTGCAATTTTGTCAAACCTGCCATTACTACGCCCCTCAGAGGCCCCCGTCAACGCTTGCTGAGCTCAAAGCGATTTTCGATGCATTGACGGCTATAGAGCTGCTGAGGCTAGACCAATCGGAACCTGTCAACATCTTTAATGATTCAATGCAAGCAGTCCGAGACGTCCGTAAGGTACTTCATCAAGTGCCCATGTCCCAAACCATCCACGCGAAGGCTGCGACCCTTAGCTTCAGAGTAAAGATTACTTGGGCCCAGAGGACGTCGACCCCCGGACAGCAACAGGCGGATGCGGCGACTCTTATACCTCCCACGACGCATCCACTTCCCCTATTTCCAGTCGACGCAATGTCAAAGTTGGTCACCGGCAAAGAAGACCTTCGGCGCTCCACACGCGCACTTATTCCACCGTGTGGATCAAACCTCCCTGGTGGGCTCACCCGCCGTGAGGAGGTGGCGCTACGAAGGGTTCGCGTCGGGGCTGCTCGTACACCAGCTGTCACGCACACCTGGCCCCCGGATCGACGGGCTCCATTTGGCCGGACATGTCCATTTTGCTCTACTTCGGCATCGACCGCAGACATTCACCACCTTCTGTGTACTTGCCGTGCAGACGTGGCCTCCAACGTTCCCGACAGCAAGTACTGAATACTGTGGGACTCAACCCAGGCCGGCCGCCCGACTACAGACGCTGGCTCTTTGGGCCGTATCACCAGAGCCTTTTAGACTCTGAGTGAGAACTTCCTGTTTACGTACATTTAGACACACTCACCCCCACCGTTTTAAGCTGCAGAGCAAACTTTCGCAATTAAAAAAGAATTAGACCCAATGATGCCAATTAGGATTAGAGATGAAACGGCGGCTGGAATGGGAAAGGGGAGCAGGGGAGAGCAGGGAAGAGATTATAGAGCCAATGAGAAGTAAATAGATGAAAATTATAAGGAGGGGGAAAATGCGAAAGGCAGTTAAATTTCTTATGGGCGGAACAAGTATACGTCGGTTTTCTTTACAATGGCCACCCAAAAACGGTAGGCCAGTTTGCGCTCCACTAGTGTTACTTTCATGCAGGCTGTGCTCATATTCTGCAGATATAAGGCGACCACCCTTGACACAACCGCACCCAAGATTCCAGTTGCGATTACACAGCAGCGTGTGCGGAACTATATAGACATTTCTGAGAATGGAGAAAGGCCTAAACGAATAGAGAACGAATGATCAGCCCATATCTTCCATCCACAGCAGCCATATTTAGAACTAAGTTCAACGAGCTCCTTAAAAAACGTGCACCGTAAATTCTTTTTCCGTGAATTCCTTCTTTACATATGTGCATGCGCGCTTGCGTAAAAAATGTACTTAGTCGTGTGTATACATATATGTGCGTCATCCCTATGCTGCTCCATAAAGCAGAATCAATGCCCATTAATTTTAATTTCGTGCAAGTTACACGAACCCGAGAAGGACGGGTTGATGTGTTTGAGCATTGTGGGGCTGTAGAATGAGCCCGTCTGCAGCCGGCGAAGATGGCGCTCCTCAGTTCTATCCAGTAAGGTCCCTGAGGGACCTTACTATCCAGGCCCTTGGCGGGCACCGGGAACGCCTGCCTACCGAGGCGCAGCTATGTTGTAACATTAGAGAATGTAGTTAGCGGGTAAGGTACGGGCGTACGGTCAGAGCAAGATTCGTGCGTGGTCTAGTACTACGCAGCCTCCATCTTCCCTTATCCTCGTGATCGCGCCTTATAACCGATGCGGAAAGATACTAGGTGGGCCAACTGGGAAGAGGGAGGAGGACGAGGAAAAACTTAATTAATGTACAAGACAGAGTTAAAGGGAGGGAGAGGCGGTTAAGCCTCTCTAGCGTGGGTGTGGGTGGTATTCCTGTCTGGGATCCCACTGGTCGAGGCCGCCGCCCGTGCCCGCTGGACGAGAGCCCGCTGAGACTCTGCAGGCCCGAGCAGCCGGACAAAGCCTCCCAGCCTTTCCTCCTTTGCTTCACTTTGGCATAGATTATATTGGCAGGCCCAAACCACATGATATGGTTTGGGCCGCACTGACCGCAAAAGTTACACGAACCCGAGAAGGACGGGTTGATGTGTTTGAGCATTGTGGTGCTGTAGAATGAGCCCGTCTGCAGCCGAAAAAGATGGCGCTCCTCAGTTCTATCCAGTAAGGTCCCTGAGGGACCTTACTATCCAGGCCCTTGGCGGGCACCGGGAACGCCTGCCTACCGAGGCGCAGCTATGTTGTAACATCAGAGAATGTAGTTAGCGGGTAAGGTACGGGCGTACGGTCCGAGCCTGGGAAGTCAGACGAAGAACGTTGGATGGTTAACCACGAGCAAGCTGCTGAAATGGCCGCAGTACCAAAAAAAACCAAAAAAGTTGGCAGTTTGCAGTACGTTAGGGTGCAGGGAACGCGTAGAAGTTCTAGAGGGTGTTGGTTAAGCGCGTTTTGCTTCCTTGTGTGATTGGTGTCGTTCGTGGAAAGGTGCAAACGCGTTTTTTCGGACACTTCTTTTCGGCATCAGGGCCGAAAAAAAATGAAAAAGAAATCATTGGGACTTCATATGCGAAAAAAGGGCCCTCCCTAGCTTTGGCCATGCAGGGAAGTGCGGTTTTTGGAAATTGGCCCAAGCAGGTTGACAGCCAGAGTACTTCTCGCCACTCCGCCATCGGGAATCTAGCTGTTACGCACGCAGGGTAGATGTAGTTCATGCAACATTTCTGCACTTGCCATTCTTTTCCCTAACGCACTGCATGAGCCAACTACTTACAAATATCGTTTTCACCATAAAAATGTTGAGTTGCGAGAAAGCGCTCGTAGCTACCTTCTCCATCTCCTGCAATAAATTTCCAAGATCAGCACCTTAGGTTAAGAAAATTCCCGACATCTGCTAAAATATATATGGCTGCACGATTATTATACATCGGGTTTACAGTTTCTTTTTTTTTTCTCTTGAATTTCTCTTGAATTTTTCTCTTGAAAGAAAATAAAGCTATAGCTTTCTTTTCTTTTTCACGATGGCGCGCCTTACAGATTGTTCCGATTTCAGCCCTTAGCAAGGAACATGCGCTACGGACGGCAACAGAACCCACAACCTCCGTGTATAATGCCCAGACAAAACACGACCGCTCCGGTATCGGACGCGTCATATGAACGGTTGTTGCTCGGACCCACCGAAACGCATTATTAAAGATGATAGACTTTCTTTAGCCACTCAAAGGCGGCAATTTTCGTCTGTTTATCGTCTGTCTGTCTGTCTGTCCCTCGATTCATTACAGCCAACATTTAAAAGAATGCTTGAAAAAGAGGAATACAGGCAGAGTCGTTTGAAGCTCCTGCAACCGCTGACATTGGTCATACATGTCGCCATTATTTAGCGCAAAAAAAGTATCTACGCCCCAACCCTTCCTTCCCCCTCTTACGAGCAGTGGGTGGCCTGCGCCTGAAAAGTCTGGCACGTGGGACCCAGCGCATACTGGCGAAGAGGGCCTGCACTGCCAAAAGCCAGGGCCGGGCGGGTGCCCTAACAGCAGCACTAGCGTTTGTGAAATAAACATTTATTCCTCCTGCTCCCAGGCACTTTTTAGACAAAATGTATGCCCTTAACCGGCAGCTCTCGAGTTCTTTAGCTAGGAATAGACGTTGGGTTGGTTTTTACGAGAGTGAATTGCCCGAAGAACAAAAACGACGCGCTAGAATTGCGCAGAAAGGCTCCAGCACATGCGAGATGAAGTAAGAAAAAAAAATGAATGAACTTCACACTAGTGCGTAAGACTTGAGGGTACCGAAACTGTACGCAACAGTAGCGTGTTCCCTGTTTTTCGCCTCACGGCGTTGTTTAAGCCTCGCCGCTGTAGGAAGGGCCACAGCTGGATGTTCGTCTTCTTCTGTCGCAGACTCGCACACGGTTCTGTGCCGCACGTGGCCTCGTAGCCTTCCTTCGTGGCTCGCGCATGCGCGTGCTTATCGCTGAGGCGGCGGCCTCCTCGCCTTCCTCCGCCACGTTCCGCGCACGGTAAGGTCCCTGTATTTGCGCTAAGGTCCCTGTAGGGACCTTAGCGCACGGGTCCCGCCAACGCCACCTACCCTCTCTAGGTGGTGTTGGTCCCGCGCACGTCTTCTTTCTCGGCCCCTTTCCAAGGTGACCGAGGTAGACGAGCAGTCTAACAGTTCGACTGCGACCTCGGAAGTGAGCACCGGATCGAGCAGCGGAGCCCCTATGCAGCCCTTTGCTCTCCTGGAGGCCCCCCACACGTTTAGTCTATAACGATGGCGGGCAACGGTCCTAGGTCGCGCTGCGACCGTGCAAATTCGGCTATTTTTACAACCCTACAGGGGAACTGCCGCGGATTTAAGGCACGCAGTAAGCGGGCTGCTCTCCGGCTCCACTTAGAAACCTATCTGCAGTTGCCCGCGGTAGTGGCCCTTCAGGAGACGGGCGAGCACGTAGCTCTCTCAAATTATACCGTGTACCAAAGGGATGTACCAACCGCACTCAGCGTGCATCGAAATTTAACCGCCAAAACTGGCAGATCTCGACTGCGATCCGCTTTATTCGTACGTTATGGTGACTCTCCTCCCGCTTAGGAAGCAGGATTCGTCGCTACACATCCTCAACATCTACAGTTCTCCCAAACTGCCTAACGTAACTTACGCTGATGTGTTTACCAAAACCCTTACGGCAACAGGCAGGGAGCCACTTGTCATCGTAGGGAACTTTAATGCCCCTAGTCCTCACTGGGGTTACCGTAAGGATGAACGGCGTGGTAGAAAGTTGGCAGAACTTATTTCCACCTTGGGCCTCACTATCCAAACGGAACCCGCGCACCCAACCCGCATTGGCAACTCTCGGGACACCTGTCCTGATCTTACACTTACCAAGCACATCAGGCATGCAGAATGACTCAACACCGATGAAACCCTCGGCAGCGACCACTGCATTCTTCTCACTACAATTAGGACGCATCCCCTTACCCGTCCCCATCAACAAGCGAAACTTCTGGACTGGGGCAAGTTCCGTTCGGAGTACACGACTTCGGCTCCCATAGCTCAACAAGGCTACGCCACTTGGTCTCAACACCTTGTGACGTCGCTTCGCCAAACTGAGCAGACGGTTCAGCTCTCAGAGGCCACGCCGGCGGTGGATAAACATCTCCTGCATATCTTGGAGGCTCGGCGTAGCCTAGTCCGCCGCTGGCGCCGACAGAAGCATAACCGTTAGCTCAAACTCCGCATAGCAGCCCTCACTCAGGAAGCGGCCGAGTACGCGGCTCAGCTCGCTGATTCCAATTGGGTAGAACGCTCCAACAATGCCGCCAAGCATATGTCCAAGCGCAGCACGTGGCGTTACTTCAGAGCCCTCATCGACCTAGCCAAACGCGCACAGAAACGCAAAAACATATCTTCAACGCGCGCTCCACGCTTACACGGGTGACGCGGATAAATTGGCACAGGCAATTAGGGATAAATATATATGTGGCCCGCAGGACTCCATCGAACCGGCGTTCTCATATGCAGGCTCGGAGAACGCAGACTTGGATCGTTGCTTTGAACTCCCCGATCTGAAAGCGGCCCTGTCGAAAATGAAGCGAGGAACGGCGCCGGGTCGGGATCAAGTGACGGTTAAGCTTATAGCCAACTTCCCAGACGCAGCATACCTTCACCTCCTCGACTACTTCAATCAAATTTGGGAGGGGCGCGAACCGCTTCCAATTGATTGGAAAACGGCTCTGGTAACTTTTATTCCCAAACCGGGCAAGTCTATCAACATCGAAAATCTCCGTCCCATTTCGTTAACCTCGTGTGTGGGGAAGCTTATGGAAACAATGGTTAGAGATAGGCTCTCCGATTACCTCGAGGTCCAGCGCACTTTTGCCGACACTATGCACGGCTTTTGTCCTCATCGCTCTGCTCAGGACATTCTCCTACAACTCCACCGTGACGTCATTGAGCCGATCGAGCATCTAAGTACCGATAAGGTAGTCCTCGCCTTAGATCTTAAGGAGGGCTTTTGATAACGTTACCCACGAAATCATTCTTACCCGTCTGTCCCAAACGAACTGTGGGTATAATGCTTTCAGGTACATCCGTCAGTTCCTGACTGAAC
The DNA here is from genome assembly GCF_048455015.1 of Haemaphysalis longicornis. Classification (NCBI taxonomy): domain Eukaryota; kingdom Metazoa; phylum Arthropoda; class Arachnida; order Ixodida; family Ixodidae; genus Haemaphysalis; species Haemaphysalis longicornis. The sequence continues at coordinate 253,726,806 of NW_027526295.1, forward strand.
GGCAGTCGTACCTCCACATTCAAGGCAAGGAGCATGGCCCATATCCTCTGGGTACTCGAGGAACACCACAGGGAGCGGTCCTCTCTCCTCTTTTGTTCAATCTCGCCGTGGCTCATCTTCCCCCACTGCTGAAGGATATCCCCGGTGTACGGCACGCTCTGTACGCCGACGATATCACGCTGTGGGCAACCCAGGGTTCCCTCGGCAGCATTGAGGCCAGCCTGCAGCATTGGTCGTAGATGAATACGCCCGCCGCTGCGGCCTCGAATGTTCCCCTGAAAAATCGGAGTACGTGCATCTTCGCCCCAAACTGAAAGACATGACTCAAATCGCACTTTCCTTGCGCACCGGGCCTATCCAGGAACGCGAAGAAATCCGCGTCCCGGGTATATTCATACACAAGAGCAGGAAAGTCGACACAACCCTGCGGAAGTTATATGGTCGGGGATCAAGTGGGCCGCATGGTCCGTCGGGTCTCAAACAAGCGGGGGGTCTCGGAAGCCGCGATGCTTTGCGCCTCGCCAACGCTTTCGTGACCAGTCGGATCCTCTATACGACACCCTACCTACGTTTGCGCAAATGTGATGTGCACACGCTCGATGGCATTCTCCGCAAGATATACAAGCGCGCCCTCGACCTCCCGATCTCGAACCAGCGTCTTGCAGATTTGGGCATGACCAACACGTACGGAGAACTCAGATGCCCATCTCCATAACCAGTACCTGCGGCTTACCAAGTCGCACGCTGGGAGATGCCTCTTACAACGCCTCCACATCTCCTACACATATCAGGCAGAAGAGCGAACCACGATCCCAGAAGACTGGCGTGGTGCGTTGAATATCCAGCCTCTACCCCAAAACATGGCTAGGGGTTGTTGCAACCGTGTCATCCCAGCGCTGACACCAGTTGTTGCGACCGAGCGGGGGCACCCGATCCTTTCTCCGTGGCCTCCAACATACGATGGGTAGCGTGTATGGTGCGAGCGGCCAGCCGGTGTTGCAGCCGTGAAGAAGTCCAGAGCAGTAGGATAACGTAACTGTTTACTTCATAGCGAGAGGTGAGCCGAAGCCAAAAAAACATACAATGCCCTGACGGGCGAGGTTACAATACAGGACACGAGCAGAGCGACCTCCCCTTACAAAAATGGGTTCTGAATTTCTGTTGACGTTTCATTGAGTTCTCATTGATTCAACGGAAAATCAACAGAAACTCAATGTTCATTGAGTTTACACATTGAGAACACAACGGAATTTTCGTTGTGGTCCGCACAATGATTTTTATATTGTGGAGTTCTTGTTGACTTTTTGTTGTATTTTCAGTGACTCATGGTGATTATTTGTGAAACTCAATGTTCATTGAGTTTACACATTGAGAACACAACGGAATTTTCGTTGTGGTCCGCACAATGATTTTTCTATTGTGGAGTTCTTGTTGACTTTTTGTTGTATTTTCAGTGACTCATGGTGATTATTTGTGAAACTCAATGTTCATTGAGTTTACACATTGAGAACACAACGGAATTTTCGTTGTGGTCCGCACAATGATTTTTCTATTGTGGAGTTCTTGTTGACTTTTTGTTGTATTTTCAGTGACTCATGGTGATTATTTGTGGGCAAGTCATCAGCAACTGATGCCAAATACTATCTGCATGCTTCTTCGACATGGACAGCCACGTGCACTAAAACTTTAATACCCACTGTCCTGGATGTATGAGCCTAATTAGGCAGCATCTTAGCATATTTTTGTGCAGTGTGAGTGTATTAAATAAGTTGCATTTTTCAAGGAAGTTGCATTTTGTACAGGTAGCCAGCTTTCACAATGCAACTCTCAGCGCTTTCTTGTACATATGGCAACATATCCATACGACATGCATGATATCATAACGATTTCGAGATGTCTTCAATATCACAAAGATTTCAACGAAAATCACATAACTTTTACGGCATGTTGTCGACACCTTATGAATTCAACGACATTTCGTTGTCCTCAACATCATGAAGGTCCAATATCGCAAAGATTTCAACGACTTGTCGAATAAGTATAACGACATGTCTTTAATGATAAGGACTTCTACTAGATGTCGATATACTGCAAGATTATAAAGGTCTGATATCGTAAAGAGTCAAACAACATGTCGAAGATCAACAACATGTTCATGATATAAAGATTTCAACGATGAGTCCTAGACATTCTGCAACATGTCTTCAAGGTATTCTTACAACATGTCACATATCGCACAAATCAGCGCGTCATGTCTGATGCTTTGTGTAACATCTCGCAGACAATATATGTTCTGCCTTGTCAGCATTGGAAGCATACAAAGTACAAGATACAGCACAAGGTAAAGTACAGTACAAACTCTGATAACTTGCACTTTCAGTGTGATCGAACAAAATTCAAATTCTTGTTTATACTGTTGTTTTATCAATGTTTCTAGAGTGCATATTTCAATTTCAGCCATTCAGTTAACCCATAAAATTCACTTGTCCATACTACAAAATATCCGCTGCTTCACCATTAGCTAAAAATTTGTCTCCAGATATCATTAAACAGCAGCGTCTATATCTGGTATAGACGCTAGACGAAAACGTTTGCGTTCTGATTTTTCCCTTCTAGACGGACGATAGCATAACGACAACGATGTCAAGATATGCTTTGACTCATACCACGGCAAGCACAGTCGTTTGTTGCTGAAGCCTCGGTTGCTCTTCGTCAACAACAAACTGAATCGGCCGGACAGTTTTTTTCGATTGCGTGTTTCCATTTCTGCGCAGGCCGGCGGGGGCGGCCCATGTTACATCTTTTTCGCTCGTCGCTGCCGCCCACAGTACCTGTTTGCTGCACTTATTACGTCGCCGCCACCACATGCTTCGGTCTCTTTAATATTGCCTTGCATTATCCCCAACTTGTTACAAACTCAGAGGTTTTCGCTGCTGTATGCGCCTGACATGCCAGGAGTGACATCGCTTGTAGTTTTAGCGCGATGTTGCTTGTCTGCAAGATCGGTGCGTGACAAACAAGCGTTACCAACGCCACAACGGCCACAATTCCAACGGCGCATGCCATTTCCTTCGTGGCTACCGTGGCTTGCGAAGAAAAGATCGCGGGTGACCTGCGATAGCTTTGCTTGAGTCAAATAAGGGAGCTCCGGCTCAATCGCTCGGAGTACTAACAATGTGACCTCGTCTGCAAGATCGGTGCGTGAGAAACAAGCGTTAGAACTGCCAGAATTCCAAAAATGCAGCATTGACTAGACACAAACGACAATTTTCATTGCCGGCTTACGTAGTTATACAATCATTTTAGACATTGGCTGAAGTCCCGCGTGTATGGCCGAGTGGTTACGTCTTCGATTAGTGTTTTGAGGATCCGCAGTTCGAATCCTCGTTGGATGTTTTTTTTTTTTTTCCTTATGAAGGTTTTATTACCTCTTCTTTTTTAAAACCATAGTAAGCGCCTGTTCCTTGCTTTCAATCACACCGACGTTTGCCACCCTCTTCCTAAACCCAAAGTAGTTCGTTTTCTCGCACCTCCTCTGTAGAGAAACCCGCCGTGAAAACAAAACCAAAACTAACTTTAAAACCTTTACAATTTAAGTATATATGTCAGTTAGTTTACTGTTATTCGCTTTTGCGTTTAAAAACCTCAAATTCAAGTTATAAACACTTTTAATACTTTAAAAGCAGGGAGTTAATTACCAATAACACAATTTTCGTCAAACACAGAAATGCTGCTATTGCAGTCTGGCAACTATCACTCCCTTTTTGTGTGTTTGTTTATGGGGTTGGTTTTGTGCGGAGTGGTAGCTGGGGCGATTTGTTCAGTTTTATCTATTTCAAGCTTATATCATAGTTATAAAAGCTTTATAGGGTGACGATCATCGCCTCAACGATCATCGCGCGTCAAAGGTGGATGACATTGCGTCCGAACAAAGTGTCGGTGTCCTTGAAGGGCAAGACGAGCGTGAAGAAGGATTTTTGGCGGGAAACGTCGTTTCTGCTGGGGTGAGTACGCATTTTTTTGTTTTTCTGTTCTTGTTCGGAACGAGTTCTGGTGCTTATGGGTCAGTTATTCCGTAGACCCCCATCTCATTTGCTCTCAGAGCCTATGCGATATAGCATACTTGTTTGGCGCCTTGGATTTACCAGTCTACCGTTTCCGCAGCCGTCAGCATCAATTTACGCTGAAGCTAGACCTTTGTTGCGATGCTCGCGCTGTAGAACGCGGCAGCTAATTATTTGACATCACTCAAGGCTCTTAAACACCGGGGCGTTTGTTTGTTATGTGTCTCTCAAACAGTGCCTTTGCGGCGACTGTTAATTCCGTGCAGTGCGCTTCGCAGCTATTACGCTCGCGAGACCGGCTGCCGCCGTCGCGACCCGTCTCGTGGTCTTCGGGCCGCGATATGCGTCGTGGTATGCGTGCCGTACTCGTGAAGCTCACATTCACATACGTGGAAATTGAAGGTGAAATGCGCGCGCGTGGTCTCGCAGGGGCGCCTGCCCACTCAACTCTATTTATATTGGAGAATCGAACTTGCAAAGGCAAGCTAGGCATTGAAATGGAGGAGCCTCAACTAGTACACACCAGTTCCGATTGAAAGCTAGCGATGCATATGGGCTGCTAGCAAGCGTTCCATGCAAATTAGCATAGCAGTGAGCTTTGCATATATCAGGCATACCCCACTCACAGAACCTGCGTGCCTAATAAATACATTACTCTGACCTAAATTTCAGTTTGGGTGTTGCGGGAATGTTCTTATTAGGGCCTTGGAGGTTACTCATTAACAATTAATAATCTGCTTAATGTAAGCATTCGTGGTTTGTGTGTGCTTTTCTTGTATTTCATCAAGTGCCACCACACTCACAGATTATGCACTTTCAGGTGCTGCTGCTGGCTGTCCGGGTTGGCTGGCTGGCTTTCAGTCCAGTTTCAAAGGCTTTGCCAGGGCCCTCCGTGGCCAACTGACACTGCACCTGCTGTACCCAAGTACTGCCTGGCCTTTCCTTGGTGCTGGGTACGCTTTGCCGCCAGGAATAGTCAATCCTTCATCCATCATCTGGCCGCTTGGACCACCCGTTCAGAAGCCAGCGCATTTGCTCAACGCATCGGTCCAGGCACCGCTGCCACATCAGTGCACCCACTGATTATGTACTTTCAGGTTAGTTATTTCATGTTGGAACCTGTCATAATGTATACCTGTTAGCAGTGCTCTAGCCCCTGGTTATTTGAAAGTTTCATGAAGCAGTGTTGCGCATTTTGAGTGTGTCATTGCTTAGCAGGGATATTGAAGCGAATCTGGGGCCAATGGCTAAAGTGCAAGAATAGAAATTGAACTGACTTTGAAGCAAGTATCCGTATGTAATCAAGCCAAGCAAACATTTAGGATTTTCGATATGGTTTTGAATTTGCAATACAGACTGGCGTGGAACTACTTTCCATTTTAAGTAAGCTTACAATATTATCTACTTCAGATCATACTGTTATTAATCACACTATACCGAAAAGTACTGTCGGGAGCAAAAGTCTGGATTCCACGCGAGCGGCGGCCGAAATGCATTGCAGCGCCACCCTGCGAAAGCTCGCCTGCTGCGAGACACCGGCTGTAGGGCCTATCTTAACTGCACGCATGTTCGTTCGATTCATTCGATAAAAGCAGTCGCGAAGCGACACGCTTCCTTAAACCAGTTTGAGACTATTGTTTTGGGGTGCAGTCGCAGATAGCAACTACTTTCGATGTGCAACGCTGATAAAGAGTGACGAAAAACTACCCGTTCAACGCATCAGTGGCCGCTTACTGCCACTCACTGAGACCGTATCGCAAATGCTACACGCCGACGGAATTGCCCAGTCGTAAATGCTAGACACGGCCGAAGCGACACCGTTCGGTCTTTCCGTGAACAAAAAGCGTATCAGATTCGTGCGAGCAAACGAACATGCGTGCAGTTAAGATAGGCCCTACAGCCGGTGTCTCGACAGCAGGCGAGCTTTCGCAGGGTGGCGCTGCAATGCATTTCGGCCGCCGCTCGCGTGGAATCCAGACTTTTGCTCCCGACAGTACATACCGCAGTCTGTAGATTTTGTCGGCACTTTTTTCGCAGTCTCTCATGACAGGCACTATTCTCAGTGATTGGAGGATAGCCGAGGTAGCACCAGTCTTTAAATCAGGGACGGTACTTCACCATTAAATTTTCCTAACAAGCACCATACGCAGGGAACATTTCACCCACTCTCAAGTTGCTAATTATTTATAATATTACATTCGAATATCAGCACGGTTTTCACAAGGGTTACTTGAGAATTTTTCGCGTACCCAAGCTGCAGCATAAGTGTCTGATTGATTTTCGATGGCTTCCCGTCGATGAAACGGACCAAACATACCTCCAAAGAACAGAAACGTGCGATAAGGATTGAGCATGAGGGTGATTAAACAGCGCTTCCAAAAGCAGCGTACCACCGGGCTCATTCTGGCAAATTTGCCAGGCTCTAAGTCTGCGATTTAGCGCAACGACCCATTTACGGTGACACTCAAGCGACGCAGGAAATTTGTGCAGCCAATAGACTCCGCACATGCAGACACTTGTTTTGTCATGGTGCACTTCGCACGGTTCTTGCATGAGCACTTTGTGCTTACGCTGATTGTTGGTGCAGCCAGTAACGACGTAATCACGCCTGCCCGGACAAGTAGCTTCTGAACATCGCCAAGTAAAAGGCAATGATGGCAATTTTCCCAGAATTCCGAAAATAAACATCAATTGAGGATAAAAAGGTCAGGCGTCCTGCTGGCAGGACGAAACGTGGCCTCACAGGCAATGCCTGTCAGGGCAAAGTGGTGTGGACTGGCCCGCCACCTTAGTGGGTTAGGAACAGAATTGATGGGCGAACGGGACACCTCTTGGAAGAATTAAACGTTCTCCTTAGGCACTGCTAAACTTGTTGCTGCTGAAATGACACATAAATGACACCGATTTTCGATGACGTTCGGTGCGTCTGATATTCACGCATGGCACGGAGCAACAGCGTGGGACTCAGCGTCGTCTGCTCGCCCCGCAGTCCGAAAGAATTGGTGGCGCCCAGTGCAGGATGGAAATTCTTGTCTATCATGTCTGCTATAAAATATGCCCATGTGGTTGAGATTTCGGCGCATGTAAAGATGCGCAGGTTGTCAAAATTAATACGGAGCCCTCTACTATGGCTCACCTCACAGTCTGTGTAGCGTTGGTGCATTAAACCCGAGAATCAATCAATTATAATTTATGCTTCATCTACATTGAAAAGAAAACACTTGAAAATCTTTGTCCTCCAGGTAGAATCTCTGTCACCGCCACTGTATGTAATTTTATTGCACTCTTACCTCGCAGTCGTTTCCACCCAGATCCTGTGCATAATCGCTCAGCATTGGAAGCTCAGGCGGAGGATGGTCATGCGCTCAACATACCAGAACACTGTCACTAGAGCACCTCTCAAACTCTCGTACTCCTCAAGAAGTGCGCAGCATGCCTGGGGGGGCACAGTAAAAACAGTGCCTCTTATCACACGCCACCACCACATGAAATATCGTTGCAGCTTTAAGTGCATAAATTTTCCTTATTCGAGCCACAGTCATTTGAAGCAATGAAAAAAAAAATAAGGCAATCAGCGCGTGGAGATGACACAGACAGTGCAAAATTACCTTATCTGAGCTGCTGTCCGCACCTGTCCAATTGTCACGCTGTGCTAGCATTCATCGTGCAGCCTGCTTCGTGTCTGTGGTTGTAGGAGGCGTGAACAGCGCAGTGCGGAATTTCGAACCAAAAACAATGCTGGGTATCCCTTACGACAAGGCATTCGCAAACCCACAATCCTGCAGAAAGAACACCAGCCACACAAAAAGTTCCTGCTAGCACCACGCCGCAAACCACATTTCGCGTATGACCCTCGTGCACTTCTAGCCAATGAAAAAATGAAGGAGCAAATTGGCCTAGTTGTAACTAGGGTTCACTCTTTTCAATTTAAATAATTTAAAAAATCAATAACAGTCTGCTCATTTTATTTTGCTGAATCGGGTGCTAAAAAAAGGTCAGTTTTTTATGGATAGTTGCATGAGTCAGGGCAAGGCATCGTACTGCCTACTTTGTGTGCATTACAGCCATCTGACTATTTTAGCCACATAACCTTTCATCCAGATTGACCTAACAGCACCCAAATGGTTTTTTTTGGCCTTTCTACCACAAAGCAATACACCCACGGTGTACTGCAGTGGGCACTTGGCAAACACTTTAATGAATTCTTGAAACGCTTGTTTAAACAAGCCGAAAGCATGTTGAGGTATGCATGTTCACCCATAAAAACTAAAAATATACATTTAAATTAAATCTATTCGAAAAGAATTTTTAGTGGATCAATGCCAAAATCTGTAAATGAATTACCGTAATATTCTGAGAAATTGTTCATGGGTACTCAAACTCTTCATTGTCTCGATCCTGGAGTTCATGTTGGTTCAACTGTTTCGGTTTTATTTTCTGCTCGCAGGTTGACATTGGGGGCGGTGTGCTAATTGAGAAGGGGTACCTGGATCAGCTGGTGCATGCGTGTGCGAGTGGCCCTGGCAAATTTGCCAGGGCTCTTTTGCGCCATGTCTTCACTCCGGAGGAGCTCAAGGGGAAAACTCTCTTTGGAGGGAAAGGCAAAGCCCAGGGCGACGCTCCTACAAAGCCAGGGTTGGACCAGGTGCGGGTGAAGGCTGTGGTCGGTGAGTGCACATGATTTGCATTTAGAGTGCCAAGAACAAAGCTGTCATCTTTGTCAACTTGTAGCTAATCACCCGTTTTTCTTCATGTGCACAGTGAGATCAGTGCATCCCTTTTATGCTTTTTGGGAAAGTGTCTATTTTTGCACACTTTTATTACTAATTCTGAGAACTTGCTGAACACGTTTTCATTTCTTATAGTAAATCATAAATTCATTCTATCTCTTGCAGGCTACACGGGCCAGAAGTTTCCAGGTGTGAGCGCCGGTTACATAAAAAATAACCTATCATCGCTTTTGAATCGGGAAATAAAGTAAAAAGTGCGCGCTGAACACCTTGTTTTTCTTTTTGCATGTCTGCATGAGGCAGAATTTTTAGTCACATGACATGCACTACTGCCACACCATAAACTCGTGTATTGGTGGTGCGATAAAATGTAGATTCTTGTTCAACCTACAATGATCGCAAAAACCTTTGAAAGAAATCGCAGCAGAAACACATTGAGCATTCGTGTAAAACTCAACAACATATCAACAGAAACGCATGGGGCACTCGTAAAAATCTCAACAAAATATCAACAGAAACGCATGCGGCACTCGTAAAAATCTCAACAAAATATCAACAGAAACACATTGGGCACTCATAAAAACCTCGACAAAATATCAATACGAAATTCAGTGGAGACTCAACGGAAAGGCAACAGAAACTCGATGGGAATTCGACGTAAGAAATTCAACGGACAATCAATGAAACCACGGTGGCCACTTTTCCTGAAAAACTCAACAAATCCTCAACACAATCTCAACAGAAATTCTTTGGATACTCAACAATGTTTGTTGAGTGAATTCAACAAAATTTCTTATGAAACTCAACAATCATTTTTGTAAGGGTCATGGATTCGCTGCTCAGACAGGAATGATTTTCAGCGTTTGTGCTGCTTCTTTTATACCCAAAAAAAAAAACGCCCCCTAGAGTAACACGCCACGAAATCACAGACACACACACGCAGTCTTTCCAAGATCGCGAGTCATCTTCGCCCCTCGTGGCGTCCGAGATAGGGGGGAGAGTGTCCTTGAAAGGTGCCGGGGTCGCGCTATCAACTCTGATCGCGCTGATAGCGAAACGTCTAAGCCGGGTAGGTCAGGGCGGGACTCTCCGACGCGCAGGTGCCTGAAGGGTGTGGCGCTGGCAGCCGCCGGTAGCACGTGGCAAAGCGAGGTGACTGACCCGGCATGGCGAGACCGGAAGTACGATTCACCGACACGCGGGCGCACATGGTCGATTCCCACGTGGTCGCTGATGCGGGAGAACACGTGTTGCTGGCCGATTCGTAACAGGGTACTCACGAAGGCAGGCGAACTGCGTGGGTTACAGCCTTGCAAGGACGCTATGGGTCCCGGCCTGGAGTATTCTGGCCCTCACCACGGGGGGTGGTACACGGCAGCCGTAATCCATCAAAACGTGCCTGTTCAAGGGCTCACTTTTCGAGCACCGGACATTTCTCATGCGGAGGAAGTCGCCATAGCTCTCGCTGCAGCGGACCCCGCATCTCGGATCATTATTACCGATTCGCGGAGTGCGTGCCAAAATCTTACCAAAGGTCGCATCACCATTCGCGCTGCTCGAATCCTCAAGGGCTGTTATTATATGGACCGCCCAAATACACGTTCCGTCATCTGGACTCCAGCTCACGCAGGACTAGGTGATAACGAGGCTGCCGATGCCTCAGCCCGCGCGCTCGATTCCCGGGACCCTCCTCGCCCTCCATCTCTTGACGATCCAAACCTAACCCGGTCAGCTCATTTCGCGACATCACAGCGATGTACAAATCGAACAGGCTCCGATTACCGCCTCCGGCGCCGGGCCCGACTAAGGCTGACGAGCGCTGGCTCTTACGGCTACACACTAACACGGTATTGTGCCCGATTCTGCCTTCTCCGGGGAATGCCCACACTGTGATCATACGTTTGCGGATACTTTCCACATGGTGTGGGCATGCCCATCCAACGCGGCGGTCCCCCCAATCACGTCCCTTTCACCCCCTACCCGTGAGAGCTGGGAGGCTGCCCTGCTCGGCTGCTCGACCTTGGAGGGCCAAAGAGCCCTCGTGGCCAGGGCGCGCGCCGCCGCGGAAGCCACAGGCGTCCCGGACTAGGGATTCCTCCTAGAGTTTGTACAGGGTCGGCCCTTAAGGCCACCCCTATCTCTCACTTGTACATAGTCTTAATAAATGTTTTTCACCACCACCACCAGAAGCCGCTGGAGCCCTGGACAAAGGTTTCCCCCTATGATTCTCCCATCCTCTTCTCCCCATCCAGTTATACAGTGCAGTTATACGGTGATACAGTTCTTGCCTGCTGCCTAGCCTTCGGAAACCAGATGGGTTTCTGGAAGCTTGGACCAGCCGAGTGAAGAAAAGGTATTAGAACCAATTAGGCAAAAAGGTAAAATTTGGGGCAATTTGTAAAAACTGATATAAGAGGTAAAAATTGAGTAGCGGTGGATGCATTCAACAAAGCTGACTATAGAAGCAACGAAAACCATAAACAATGCACCGTGCTGTGAGAATGTGTGTGGTGCACAAAAAGAAAAACGGTATCGTAGTTTTCATCGTATACATCCACAAAGTTGACACCAAGAACTTCGTGCGCACGCGCTTTTCCTAGTGATAATTGTCGGTCAACGTGGACGTCTCCAAACCAGACAAGAAGTGGTTGGTTGGTTGGTTGGATCCGGAACAAGAATGGCGCGTACCCACTCTGGGGGATTGGCCAAGTCTTATTGTGATTTCACTGCTAAAGAAGCTTAGTAATTAGTTTCAAACGAAGGGAAAATAGGGTACAGTGATGCTAACAATTTTGGAACCAAAAGAAATTCAATACTACTGTACCAACAGGTATTTCAATAAACGAATAAAAATGGGTTGAAGCTATTGATTAACAAGGCAAGCGACCTGTTTCGGCAATAAATGAGTGAAGAGCGCGAAAAACATCCCCGTTGCACCGCCCAAGCCCGACTGCCCCAAATGACAATAAATTAGGCACCGACAAGGCGAGACCCAGGCGCCGGAGGGGAGCCTCCAGGTAACGATTTCGGAGGGAAGAGAACCGCCGGCAAGACAACAGGAAGTGGTCAAGTGTTTCCTCCTCTTGACAGAAGCTGCAGGTGGCCGATGGCGCTATGCGTGCACGGTGCAGATAAAAATTCAAATTAGGTGTTCGACATCGCAAGCAAGTCAGTGTGACCTCGCACAGCCGAGACTGCGCAAAGTCACACTTCCAAGAGTACCGGAGATGCTCAATGTCTGGGCAGCCAGCGATGCTGTCTGGTGTGAAGCTGTCCAGTGAACTGTACCTTCGAAACCTAGTTCCAACAACATAGGCTACCGGGGGCACAGTATCAACGAGAGGACCATTCAGTGCTACTCCTGCCAGGTAATCAGCAGTTTCGTTAAGTTCAACTCCTCTGTGCCCTGGGACCCAGACCAGCCGGATTTCCCTGACATGTACTGGTATAAGCATCGACAGCGATCGGCGAAGTGGAGAAACGGTTGGGGAAGATAAAGCGGAGCAAACCGAAAAAGAATCCGTCACAATGATCACCTGGGAATGCTCTTCGCTGAGCTTTCGAAGAGCGAGCGCGATTCCCAAAAATTCTGCCAAATATATTGACGTGAAATTCGGAAGACGAAGAGGAAATGCCCAGTCAAGCGCAGGTGAAAAGATACCTACACCAGCTTTTTTGTCTCGGACAGAAGCATCTGTGGCTATAACCACATGTGTCGGGAACTCTTCTAGGTAGTTTTCTAAAAGGCCAGATATCGTTCTCTCCGGCAAGCATTTGGCATTGGAGGGAAAAATGTTGACGAAGTCAATGTCCACCATCGCAGTGCGATATTCAAACGTAGGTACAGATAATATGTTGATATTTAAAGGGGCGAGCAAGGACTGGACGAACACTACCTGTGGACGCTTGTACGTGGGCCATGATTGGGCAAAAAAGGACGCTGGGGAGCGTACAAAAACCATTTGCGATCGTGATATAGGCAATTCCATTGCACGAAGGTATGCTTCAACTGTCAACACCTTGAAACGAGATATCAGAGGAAGGATTCGAGCCTCCCAGTACAATACCCGAATGGGGACGTACCTTGGCAATCCCAAACAAAATCGCAAAGCTTGCCTTTCTAATGTAATCAATGGTCGGAGCTTGTAGAACGGATAACTAGAAAAAAGGATACAGCCGAATTCCAGAATAGGGCGCACGTACATGCGATAGAGCATAAGGAGGACGTCTCTGCGCATACCCGATTTCTTATTACAATATCTCTTCAACACGGAAACCGCCCTCCCCCCTTTCGCCGCAATGAAGTCAATGTGAGGACGCCAATTCAGAGTGCTCTCATACAACACTCCTAGATATTTCAGAGAGGTAACCTGCGGTATTGATTTCTGTCTGTATGTCAGATCAATCGAAATTGGGTCTTTCACTGGGAATGCCAAGAGTGCACACTTGTCGACATTTAGGGATAGGTAGAGGCCATCCAGCCATGACTCTAAGGTCGACATATAAAGCTGCAGTGACTGAAACAAGACATGTACATTGCTTGAAGAGCTAAAAAACGCCAGATCGTCAGCATACAAGTATGACTGTACGCCCGCAATAACGGGAACCTCGCTGAGTAAGACATTAAATAAAACCGGAGAAAGAACGGATCCTTGAGGTAAGCCTCGCGTTTGATTGTAATGTGAGGAGGTAACGCCGCTCTGAGCAATAAAGAATTTGCGACCGGTTAAAAACATCCTAACCCACGAAGTAATATATTCGGGAAAACATAATCGATGCATCTTTTCTAAAAGTATGCCATGTTCCACGCAATCATAAGCTTTGGCCACATCCAATGTCACAAGCGCTGCGGCCTCTTTGGAACGACGAGCCAGATGAAGGCGGCTCTCTAGGTCTATGTGCGCCGACCATATCGAGCAGCCTGGCCTGAAGCCCACCTGTCGAGGACTCAAAATGTTAGCACTATTTAAAAACTTTTCGATTCTGGCCAATAAAACCCTCTCAACAATTTTCACAAGATTAGACGTTAAGCTTATCGGCCTAATGTTATCCAATGAAAGACCTAACCCAGGTTTTTTAGGCAAGGGAACAACTTTCGACAGACGCCAATCGAGAGGCACCCAGGAAGCGCGCAGAGAGTGGTTCACAATATGCAGGAGGTCTTCAGGCGACTCCGTAAACACCATCTTTATCATTGGGACAGTAATACCATCTGGGCCTGGTGCTGCATCGGATACACGCTGTAACACATCGTATAACTCTGCCTTCGTAACCTCTTCAAAGTTGAGAGGAGCCGGGCCCAGGACAGGGGAGCCATGGGCCGGTGGGGCCAGTACCGGGTAGCGGGAAGTGAAACGAGCCTGCAGTCCTACAGCCAACTGATCAAGAAGAATTTTTAAGGCTGTTGGCGTGTGCATGAAGGAATCAAGGTTTGGTGAGCTGTGGCCGTTTTTTCTAATCCGCAAGAACGAGAAGAGCGCACGCCTATTACTAGTTTTCGAGAGGAAAGAGAAGCGGCTTGTGTTATATATCTCTTTTGCCCGTGCAACAGTACGTTTGAACACAGCGCGAAAATACTTAAAATTGCTCCAATTTTCGGGACACTGGTTATACTGTAACTTTTTCCACGCTGCTTGTCTTCGACGGAAATCCCTCGTACATTCCTCATTCCACCAAGGACTGCTTGGCTTCCCTTTAACCGAAGAAATTGTAAATTTAGCTCGAGTGGCCGAATCCTGAATTACTGATATAAGCTCCTTGGCACGAGCGTCAATTTCTTGAGTTGGTAACGAAGCTAATGCTGAACGCATTAAATTTTCATACCGATTCATATTCACTAAGGAGTGCTTCGTACGGGTAACGTGTTTCCTTGCGCGAATATCAAAAACCACGGGGATGTGGTCACTAGATGTAGCACAGTCTGCCGTAGACCACGCAGCAACAAGACCCGGCTTCGCAAAAGTCAAGTCCAATACCGACTTACTCTGGCCGCGCAGGCATGTAGCCGCTTTTGAGTTCTCACAGGAGAGAGAGTGGTCGCTAATCCACCCCCATAAACGCCTCCCGCAAGCATCGGTACGATATCCCCAGTCCACATGATGAGAATTGAAATCCCCTGCTAATATGACATGATTTTTACAAGCCGCCAAAGCTGCATCCAGTGAACCAGTCGATGTCACCCCATATGGAAAGTATGCATTTACAAGGGAGAATGAAACATTTCCTGGTAATTCAAAGTCAACTGCAAGAATTTCACTCTCAGATGAGAGAGAAACAAATGACATGTGTGCACTATGGCAGATCTTTTGCGATACTAAAATCAATAACCCTCCACCTCTACCTTGCCTGTCCAAACGAAACGAGCGGAAATTTGGAATAAAAAATGATTTCTGGGGAGAAAGCCAAGTTTCTTGAAGTAGGATAACGTCAGGGTGGTATTGAGACACAAGCCAATTAAGATCAGGAGAAGCAGAGAAAACAGAGCGGCAATTCCATTGGAGTACTCGTATACTTGTCATTGTTAGCCAAGCTGCGCCGATGATATAGCCTGTTGTAGAATGTCGTGCGGCTGATTGGGAGACTGCACGGAACTTTTTGGATTTTTGGTATTCTTTGGTTTGGAATCTTTGCTTACCTCCCCATCAGCGGGGGAGAGCCTGCGCTTTTGGGCCAGTGGGGAGGACTGGCCTACCTCCATCTCATCGGAGTCCTCAAAACAAGCGGACGACATTTCTTGGGACACAGGAAACTGTCCTAGATCAGTGAATGCTGCATTATCATCAGAAGTGGATGGCATGTTTACAAGAGGAGTAGGCGGGGAGACCCGAGTGCCGCCCGGCAGCGATGCCGAAGGTGGCAATGGGGCTAGAAGAGCCGATGCTGAGGGAGGTGCTGCTTCTGCTAAGTCAGCATTATTCAGTGAAGGTGGTTTCCCACTTACGGCACCTACAATGGAGCCAATTCCTGCAGGTTGAAGCTGAGAGCCGGAGGAAATTGCTGAGAACATTTGCAAAAAGTCTGCCATTTTCTGAGTCATGGCTTGGATTTGACTCATGCACTCGGACAGAGACCCTATAAGCGGCTGTACAATGATAGTCATGGAGTTCACTACCGAAGCATTGATCATGCTGGAAATGGACTGCTCGCTGACAGAGTCCTGGCGGGAGGCCACAGTAGCATAACCACGCGCCCTTTCTTTGACCGCCGCTACAGCTTCCCCACGTGAGCACCTTCTCTTCTCTATGATTTCCAACACACTGGTTTCCTGAGCACGAGTCGGACAGTTGGAGTAATCAGCCGGGTGCGATCCCTGGCAAAGGCAACATCGGGGTTCAGCTGCTTGGCACTCGGAGGCAGCATGAGCTCCTCCACACGACACACACCGGGAGTTCGATTTGCAGCCTTTGATGCTATGGCCGTATCTCCAGCATTTGTGGCATTGGAATGGCCGTGGCTGAAGGGGTTCCACCCGGAACAGCAAAGGCCATGCCTTAATCTCCGAGGGGCAGGTGATTCCCGCAAAAGTCACGATGACGGATTCCGTTGGCATTTTTCTGTCGTTGACTGTTCTGCTGCACCGGAAGACCGAAATGGCACCCGCCGCTGCGAAACTATTCAGCACCTCCGGTGGACTCAAGTCCTTGCTAACTCCCCTCACGATACCTTTCGAGCATGCAAGGTGAGGAGGAATAAATGCTCTCACCGGCACTGAGGAGAACTGAGTACAGGCTAGAATATCCATGACGCAGGCCTCGTCAGACGACCGGACGAGTATGCCACCCCTGCCGAACGGTCTCACCTCCGAGATCTTCCTGAAATGCGGAGTCACCCCTTGCAGGTCCACCTGAATGGCCTTCGGATTATTGCGCCGAATTTCGCCCCCGTTTGTTGGAACCAGGGCCACGGGGATGTTCCGCACTCCTCCGTTGAGAAATGCCTCCACAGACAGGTCCTGCATGGGGAGGAATGCCGACCAGGGCGAGGAACCCTGACCGGGGGAGTTGAAAGACATCTCCCTCACCAATACACTAACTCACAAGAAAACAAAAACCCTTCAAGGCTGAAAATCAAAGCCTCTTAACCTCAAACAAGCACAAAACCACTCAAAAACTCGGCCAAACCCCACAGAGCGCTCGCACGATCGAATGTTCCAGCGGTTCATCCAGTTCATGTTGAAGGGCTTGGACTAGAGTAGGACGGCATTTATAACATAGGGCGTGAAGCCTTTACTAATTATTGGTCAATTCCCTCCAAATGTACGTTGCATAGCCGGATGCGAGCGAGCGAAGCAACTTTATTAAAAATGCCTGCAGAACGATTAGCCGTCCCATGTAAGGAAGGCGTGACCGTGACGCGGCCATGACGTCTTCCCGGCTGTTGGCACCTCTACTCCGGCCGCGGCCTTACTACTCTCTGGTCGAATGCGCCTGCCCCTGTTTTGGGGTGGCAGCCTCCCTCCGGTTTCGCTCGGTCGTTGCCTTTCGAGGGTCGCCCAGATCTGCTGGACGGCCTGGGCTTGGATCTCCTGATCGTAGTAACGCATTGCGGCCTCGAGCCGCGGCGGGATATCGTTGTAGCTTTGTGCAGGTTCTTGGCACAGTCCCAAAGGATGTGAGCCGCAGTGGCTCTCTCCTTTCGGCACACACAACAAAGGTCACTTAAATAAACACTCGGACAAATTTGTGCTTCATCAGCACCGGGGTGAGTAAAGACCCTGTCTGTAGTTGTCACTATATTACCGCTTCCTCGCTGGTCAGGTCCGGACGGGGTGGCGGCATAGTAATTCTAGAGTGTACTAGAAGTTTTTTCTGGTACACTCTAGTAATTCTATCTAGTCTGTACTTTGTAGCGTGAGCTACACTGGCCGAGGTTGAGCAGTTTCGCGTGGCTCCTGGAGAGCCGTGCTGCGTATGCGCGAGGAGCAGTGACGTCACACGGCGCACAGAACGTTGCTCCCCAGATAACGCAAAACGTCCTGAGAACATCCTCAAATGGTCCAAACGTCCTGGATCCTATTCTGGGCTTCCGGGGGGCATCCACAGGATTAGATATTGTAAATGATTCCTCAATGGTCTATATCTGGAGCTTATTTTGGATCACAATGGATTGCGAACGATCCCTAAATGATCCGTTGTGTTACTTCTTTTGGACCACAATCCATATAGACGTGTGACGCTGCTGTTACCGTGGAGGAAAGGCTATTACAGTAATAAATTATGCTAATTTATTACAGGTGAGGTACAAAACACCACCCGCTTGTAGAAAATGTTCAGACCACCCGTGTAAACAGGTACAAAATGTCTCCAAAGTCTCTTCACGTTTTTTCTTAGTTGGCGGTCTTTTCTTACACCCTTTTTCTTTACGCCTTTTTTCTTAGTTTCGAACACCCTCATTTGTTGCTTTACACCCTTCTGGGGAAAAAAGGTGTTGAAATAATGGACACCCTTTTTGAAATGAATTTAATAAAATTCTATAAGTTATAGAACACAAAAACGACCTCGTAATCAAAAAGTTTTTGCAAATCCGCATGTTAATTTTTATATTCTCATAGTAAAATCCATAGTTCCAAAATTAGCGCTAAAATGTCTGTTTTTTGCGACAAGCCCACCGACTCGATCAGGGGGCGTTCCTCTGCTGGATATAAAAGCAAGAAGAGCACAAGAGCACCTGTACGTTACGTATGCACTCCCTGTTCAGCATGCATCCCCTGATCAATTCGTTTGTGTTCCAAGTGTGACTTGTGCGTTTTGACTGTTTGTATTGATTGCTGCGCGCTCCGCCGATTCACATTGCCACGCGTAGCTGCTGCCGTGGCCACCCTTATTTTAGGGTGACCACATTAACAGCCTTTTTTCATCCATACAACTTTTTTTCGCCAAAACACGTTTTAAAGATGTTCGCCATGGGACAAGATTCTTACACCCTTTTCGGCCAAAAAGGGTCTAAGAAAGTTAGTGAGGCCTGTTGCCTTAGCTTGTAGGTAACTTCAGACTAAGAAAAAAGAACATTAGTTTGTATCCTGGAAGTATACGAAAATTGTCCAGCGGCATCATTTTGACGACGTTCTGAGGATGAACGCAGGACGGACAAACGGACCCCGATTGGACTGTCTGAGGATAATATCTGGACAACCTAGGGATATGCTGAAATGTCCAGAGTCGGGTATCCTGAGGATTTACCCAGGTTTGTTTTGCGTTATGTGGGATCGCTGCCCGGCGTACCTCCGTTCCGCACGTGGCGGCCCGGTCCACTTGATGATCATGCGAGGGGTGGCTGGGTGTGGAACCGATGGCTCGTGCGTCGCAGCAACACCATGCCCGTACTACTGTCGCTAGGGATCCACATCACTGGGATATTGTCACAAGAGGGGTGGCTGCAGCCATTCATGCATATGTGTCCGAGACCAGCTATAGGCGTCTGCCCTGTTAGCTTTTATTATTACGTATATGTTTTCTCAAATTCAACCGCAACTTTCAATTTTTAGCCAATTCTTCCTTCTAATCTCGCGCTGTTACTGGATGCCAACGGATAGGTATCTACTTTTAAGTTGTGAGCGGGCGAATTAGCCCCCTTCTTGCATGATTCCTGGCCAATCCCCCGCGTGGGTATGCGCCATAAGACGTGGAACAACAACACCGGCGTGCGCCTGTACCACGACCGGCTTCCGGTCGTGGCCTGCACTGAGATAGGAAGAAAGCAAGGCATGGTTGGCACGGTGATAATGTGGCTCGTAAACGGTGTGCGGGAAAGTGTTCTGGAAGCAGCAGAGGGCACTGTGGTAACAAGTAACAATAATTTGCTGCAAATTAACCGAACAAAGGCAGCGAACATGTTAGGTTAGAGACGCGGGAACTCGCCCTTTCCTATTGTTTGAATTTTACAGGGCGGGAAAAGGAAAAGAAAAGAATACGGAGTGCTAAAACTCTTTATTGTGCCAGTTGACGCACGTGTACCATATTTGGAGTCTCTGGCGTTGCCCGGAAATCCGCGAGGCGGCACATATGCGCACGCAAAATGAAAAAAAAAAAACACACACACACCAGAAACAGCGAGGAGGAGGCGGCGGCGGTTGGCGGTGTGGAGGGCGAGAGAAACCTCCACCATCATGGCGTCGTATGCTCTGCGTCGGCTGTTGGGCGCGTAGTAGCACTCGCCGATTGAATTTCCTGCCTGGTTTGATGATCGGTAATGGGACATCACGCTTTTCTACCTCGATGGCTTCTCATCACATTTGCTGCGTTTTCCACTGCGATGAATTGTGAGTCATGCAATTTTTATTGTTTTTGCAGAGACTTTACTTTCGACCTCTTTCGAGACCTCGTGAGTAAACTCTCTCGAGTTGCTTGAGTGTGAAAAAAGAACGTGGGCCTGGTTGCAAAGAAAAAGAAAGCATATCTATAAATTGAGTAAACAAACATTTTTAGCTGTTGTATGCATATGGATGGTGTGGCTGCGATCTACTATGTGGACAAAATAGAGCCGCTGGTAACGCGGTGGTACTACATGAGTGGGCGGTGCGCTGAGCCGAGCTTGTTTCCGTGTGACTAAATAGTGCATAGTGTGGTATAGTATCCTCCGCTTAACTCAAAATATGTTGATAAAGTATGTCATTTTTGTGATCTCTGACGTTGTTAGCTCCCCTATAATCTTGACTGGCTACGTTAACCCACCTTTTTATGTTTTTCGAACCACAGAAAAGCTTGTAACTCCGCAGCCGCGCACGTTTACGTACCCTGGGTCTTTCCGGTGTTTATTTTTGGTGCTTTACCGTTTCAATTTGTTTTTGAGACCCATCATCGCTCAAAACCTACTCTGTTTTTTCAAAGTCCGTGCGGTAACGTAAGTGAAGGCTCAAGTACCGTTTGTGGCACGCTGATCATATTTTTGATAGAAAAACCTGAAATACTTTCCCTTCTTTCCTTCTCTATCGATCATGAAGCACAGAAAAATACTTGCGAGGATGGGCACATCTACTGAGAGAAAAAAAAAAAAAAAGAGTACCTTTCCTTAATGCGCACTTTAATTAAGAGTACCTTAATTTAAGTGTGCATTTGTTATATGCTGCAATACAATTACGGACAGAAAAGCAGCTCAAGACTTTACTTGAGAGAGGCGCTTTTTTTTTTTAAATATTTATAAACACTGCGTAGTCATTTAAAACATTGTGAGGATTAAATGTCATCTTTATGCGTGGAATGGTTTCACTTTCCAGCTGTGGTGGTTGCATATCCTTTGAACAAGGTTTCAACCCACATTTCACGTGTTCAAGATTTAAACACACAACGTAGAAAAGCACGTTTCCCATGGTTAGTTTCAAATTGTCGTGGTGTGCGCCCATTTCTTATTTATCTTTTTCCCTTAAAAATTTTATTAGTCAGACGACAGTTCTTTCAGTTTTCCTCCACTGGTCAAGTTCACAGTGTAGTCTTCTCTATTGCAGGCATGGTTTTTGACTGTTTTGGGTCACATTACGTTTGGCTCACGTCACGTCACAACCCTCTCACGCGTTCCACACATGAGAGGGTTCTTTCTTCATTGTTCAGGGCAAATCGTTCAAAAGTTTGTATTTGGGAAAAAATAAGCTAATGAATGCTCGATGGCATCTTGTTGTCTTAAGCTGCAGAGAATTATGCCACGAGTGGTAAGCATTTTCGTAGGGCATAGAAAGACATTTAGGAGGAGCGTTTTAGCAGTGGGAGATATCAAAGGTCAATGACTCCTGTTGCACTTGTGCCTTTTTTTTGATGACGAGTACATGATAACAGCATGTTGCCAGTGGGATTGTCTATGAGCAACTTTTTTGTATTTCCTCCGTTTTTTTATGACGAGACCAAGAGGCAGGTGGCTCCTCAACTGTATGCGCATTTTAGAACCACAATGTGACCTAAAAGCACGTGCGGATTCGCACTTTTTTAATGTGGTTAAAGGAAGGAAGGAAGGATAATACAGTGCATGAAAAGCAGGGAGGTTAACCAGGTTACAGTCCGGTTGGCTACCCTACACATGGGAAGTGGGGAAGGAGGGATTTAAAGAGAAAGAAAGAGTATTGAAAAGACAGGAATAGAGCTTGAGAAGCAAGAAAAGAAAAAAAAAATGTTACCTGCTTTGTAAACTAGGAAGGCAAAAAGCGATGACATTAGGGTTGCTATGTATTGGTTGCTGAATTTCTTGTGGTATCGTATATATGGTGAGCACACAATTTTTAATAAATTGTTGACAACCGACATTGCTCGCTAGCACTTCTCTACAGACTGAGGGCAAAAAATTGTAAATTTTTTTGCTGTCTTTGCTTTGTTTGGCCTCAGCGATTGTTTGGCAAGTACCATTACTCTCTAATCTTGCTTCTTTTGGTTACAAGTTGTGTGCATATGGAAAAAGCCTTACAGTATCTAATAAATAATCAAAACAAGTTATTTTCATGTCTTGCCCTAATATTTTCTTTTGTTTCTGTTGTCTTAGCGAGTCTTGCATTTCCCTACATTACAGCGGATGAGTGCAACGTTTTAAAGTGCTTCAACACATACACTGGCAGCACCTGTGACAACGTGGCAGAGGTCCGGTCATGTCTGTTACGTGCACCCAAGGAATGCAAGTCTGACTTTCACTACAGGAGTGCGTTTTCTGTGCTCGACAAGTTGAAGTTGAACTGCAGTGATGCTGCCTCTGTGCAAACGTCCACTCCAAGCTCGGCCAAGGAGACTTGCTTGTGGCGTTCTGGTGAGTGCTCTACTTTTGTCAAGCCATGTATAACTTTGCTCTGTGAGGGAAAAAAATAAAAGACGGGGAGTTTGGATCTACAGCGGGGTTTTTAGAAAGGAAAAACTGCTGGCAAAGAACAGCAGAGACTCGGCTGTGCGATCCAAGTACAATTCTTCTGTTTGCCACAAGGTTTTAACAGGTGTTGCTAATTAAAGTGAAGAGTTGGGCGAGTTGGTTAATGTTTACTAAAGAACTCGTACTTCTAGTGAACTTTATTACAGGACAGAGAAAGAAAAGACGAAACACACGCTAGACTTCAACTTGGTTTATGCAAAATGGAACAGGAAAACACGCATATATGTACATGATTCGAAAAAACAAAAAAAGCAAACAAGCACATGATTCCGCGGAAATGAAACGACACAATGTTTGCAGTCGCTCTTATCACTTTTACGTTGAAGCACAAACAACGCCTGGTTACATTACAGGACATGATCTTCACCGACACATTTGCACACCAGTCGCCAATTGCGCATGATCAAGGGACACCCCCTCTCTTACCAAAAAGTGGATTTCACGTGTTGAAAGTGCCAAAGATGGGGTACTGACGCAGTTCTCGCCCTCCCTGTTAATCACAGAAGCCTCGAAGGCTTCCCCATCAGTTTGAGAACGGCTTCTAAACAGGATGCTTGTCTGCATGAATTTGGGCGTGCACCCGCACCCACGGCAATGGTCAGCAAGGTGGCCAGCTCCCATCTGCGCACTCACAGCTGCGCGGTGCTCCCTCAGCCTATCGTTGACTGGTGTGCACATGTGTCAGTAAAGATCATGGCCTGTAATGTGACCAGGTGTTGTTTGTGCTTCAATGTAAAAGTGATAAGAACGAGTGTAAACATTAAGCCATTTCATTTCCGCAGAATCATGTGCTTGTTTGTTTTGTTTTTTCGAATCATCTACATATATGCGTGTTTTCCTGTTTTCTTTTGCATAAACCAAGTTGAAGTCTAGCGTGTGTTTCGTCTTTTCTTTCTTCGTCCTGTGTTGAAGTTCGCGAGAAGTATGAGTTCATTAGTAAAGGTGTTGCTACTTTCATGGTTATGGTTGCGCATGCATGTCTCGAGTGGCCGCTGCTATGGAGCAGGGTGTATTGAAGAGGGTGGTCTCTTTGTGTAGTGTTTGCGGTGGAGATCGATTGGGGGGGAGACTGCTTCTGCTGCGCGTTCATAGGGGATGCCATCCGCTTTTAGTCCTGGAAGGCTAAACACACACACACTAGACTACAATACAAATTGGCATTTCCTCATTGTTTAAAGCTTCTGTGAAGTGTTTAGTTAGTACTGTTGACAATTTGCTACACATGGTTGTGTGTGGCACTCAATTTCAAAGCCAAAATATAAAATCCTGGTGGAAGAGTTGTATTTCTCAGTACATCAGGCCATGATAAACAGAGGCCTAACAGCGGTTGGGTTGGCTTTTTCGGCATTAGGCACGGTTGTTGCACCTAAGGTAGGGGAGGTAGAAATATACACGAGGTAAAGATCACATGGCAGCCCAAAGAAGGACACTTGAGGCACCTTGAATAGCACCATCCCATAGTTCAGCACATTTGTCACTTTTGATTGCTTTTTCCACTTTTTATTGTGTTGCTGCTGGATAGTCTGCCATTCTGTTTTCTCTGTTTGCACCAGCACAGCATCCCCTGGAAAGCAATATAGAGATGACATGGATGTTACCTAGCCTTGCATTGTGAAATAGCCTTTAAGCTTAGTGTTTTGCTTGAAAGCCACCCAATACAGTGCCTTTGTGTAGCAAGTCACCCCCAGCACCAGTGAACAGGGCATCATTTTTCCTTTTGTTGCAAAAGAGCTTTTTCGAATGGCATCCCCGATGAGTGGCCCACACACGGTACCTATGGGTGAAGAAATTGAGGCAAAGAGGAGAGAAATACAAAAAACAGGGCAGAGGAACAAGATAAGGACATTGGTGGAAGACGAGTGGGTTAGTTCTTTGTCCTTTAACGAGCAAGTAGTGGTTGTTGTTGATATTGATGTTGGAGTGATGATGGCACCGTGGACAGCTGGTGCCACGTGGGATGTGGCATTCACCATTTTTGTGTTTTGGGGGACGACAGGTGACCACGGAGAGGGCTGGCGCCACTGCAGCCTGTACGGGGACCCCCACCTGCGCACTTTTGGAGGGGAGCTGCAAACCTGTCGTGCTATCGGAGCCTGGCCCCTGGTGGACAATGCCTATGTGGTGGTGCAGGTGACCAACAGCGCAGTGGGCAAGAGGGCCACAGTCCTCTCCAAGGTGATGACCCCCTACTGCTCATAAACATTTGCTCTTTCGTGCTGCCAGCTGAGGGTTGTCTAAGCCAGTTTCACACACTGTGTTATACTGTTACTGACTTAAACAGAACTCTTTTCTATTTGTCGTGTCAGATTTTTAACGAGCGAAGCTCCAAGGGCAGTTGTCTGGGCTAGTACTACTACATGGTGTGGCTTTCCTTTGAGGGTCCAGTGCTATGACTAGCTGGTATTCTGAGATTTGCACGGTCTTCTACATCGAATGCTTGCGAATGGTGTGATGTTTTCATTTGCGAAACATGTTATACTAAGCCTGTCGTCCGTGCTGTATGTGCGGAAATCGTAGGGAAGTTGGTTCCTTCCAAACCTTTGCCAGTTTGCTGCAGTTGGGAAAAGGTGAATGCTCTGCTGCACGAGTGGTGTTGCATTACCGCATTGGCAGGTCAATTTGCGCCATGTTGAACAGGCTTGAGACCCAGAACTTACGTTACATGGTGTTTACATATAGAAATGCTGAGGTGAGGGTTGGGAAGTTGTATGAAAATCGATGTCTGCATATGTGCTTTGTTGGCTTTGTGAGCACACTGTGATGGAGATCAGCTTAACTAGCATATCACACGCCATCTCTTGATGCTACCTAAAGAGCACGAATGGATTTTTTTTTTACTGACATTAGCATTATTGTGAATATGCTTAGCTTTGCGAAAATATCGCTACTCGCCTGCTGGCACAAGATTCCCTGGAATGATACAGTAATTTTTAAGGGAACAGAAGACCGATATACATAGTTGGTTTTGATTAACCTTAGAAATGGTGAAACAGACAGGGAATGGGGAAGATACACACATGTGCATACATGTCTTTCTCGTTTGCTTGTTTCCTGTTCTCTCAAAATGAATCGGGCAACTGGCTTGCCGCAGGTGACTGTGCAGATTCGTGCACACGGCGGCTGTGCCATGGAAAAGCGCTATGAGGTGCAGATCAAGGACAATCCGCTGCCCAGCGTCTTCGTGGACGGGACAGCGTCGGCCGGGGAAGGAGTGCTCCTGGCTCCGCTGGGGCCAAACCGCATGCAGATCACCCTCAACCACGCGGGCATGCGACTCATAATCGGGCGGCAGGGCGACTTCCTGTCGGTGGCCCTCCGCCTTCCAGCGGCCCTTGTCGGGCTGCCGCAGTCGCAGGAGCTCTGCCTGCGGGGATGCCCCTCGTGGGAGCGCCTCGCCACCGCCCCCGAGGGGGAACCCGCCTGGCGGCTGAGCGAGGCCGATGCAGCGTGCCGCGGCGCCAACTTGACGGGTGCCTACCTAGATGCGTGTGTGTTCGACGTGCTGGCCACGGGACAGAAGGACATGGCCGCCGAGGCCAGTGCGGCGGCGGTGGCCGACCTGAAGGAACTGGGTGCAACGGCGGCGCACCGTGCCATCCAAGAGCCTTCTGGGGCGGCGGGACAGGAAGCGTCGGCCACGGCTGTTGTGTCTGCCTTGCTGCTGCTTGCCTGGTTGCGTGCCAGGTGAGTGAGGAGGCAGGGATTTGCGTGCTGTTAGAAGACCTGCAGGTGCGTGCATCCGTGCGTGCAAAGAGTGTGTCTGTAGTTCATATTGTTTAAACAGCACAAGGGGGCGACAGATGAATAAAAAAAATCCCGGGCCATCTACACTAGCGTGAAACCTGGGGAGGGGCGAAGCATGCAGTGTATAAGTGCATTCTTGGCGCCTTGGCGTTTTTGCCAACGGAGATGAAATCGTTGGGGGGTAGAAGTATACAGTTTTGCTGTAAAACTCTCTTGTCTTTGAAGCACGAAGCTCTCTATCACGAGACGTAAACGAGTGTCCCGGAGTTTTTTTATTACACATTTCGAAGTGCTCCAGCATGAGGCGTAAACAAGTGTCCCGGTGCCTTTTTAGTATGCATTACGTTCTAGCACAAGGTGTAAACGAGTTTCCCGGTGTTTTAGTACTGTGACCACATGAAACGATAATTACGACAACGATGATGACAGGAGATGCCAACAGCCCCAGCCCCAAGAGGCTTCGCCCCTAAAAGAAGTAAACAAATAAAGCAATACCGTATTCTGAGTCTGTGCGGGGTTAGTCACTACAGAATGTAGGTAACCTGCATGAAAGGGAAACAGCCATGAGATGAATGAAACAAGCTTTTAGGTAGATACTGCTAGTGGCGGAATCTTCGCAAGCAAGGCAACGTTGTGTGGCAGCATGCATTTTTGAAGAGAAAATGCGAAATGTGCTGGTACACCAGTGTTGTTGAAAGGGTTAATCATGGGTGAACTATGCGGCTCAGTATTCATTGTTCTGGCATCAGAATTGAACGAACCTGCCTGTATTTTAAAATCACATCCAAAGATGGGTGGTTCATTGCCATGTCAGACTGCAAGAGGGCAGAGGGCAGAGAATTGGTTTCTGCAGAGATAGCCTCGGTGAACAGATGACATTTACTCCTTACCAGAAGTGCAAGAAAAAAAGTTGGCTCCAATCCATGCTGTGAAGGTGGTTGGAACGCAGAGCTGTAAACGACACCCACAAAGACAACCCATGCAGCGTCACTTGAATTCACACACGTGGCTCTACCTTTAGAGTGAAACCAGAGACTGCCAGCCATTACCTGGGATTTGCCGGGGCGGTGTCACGAACACTGTCGCGTCAGCCATGGCTGAAAGAGAGCGGCGGACGTCGCTCTCTTTCAGTCTTGAGGAGCAGGGCAGCACACACGACTATGGCGTCATCTCTCTCACTGCCTCCCCTCACTCTTGTTTCGTGTGTTGCCTCCATAAAGCGCCCTCCTCCTTAGTCGCTTAGTCAGCAAGCCGACGGGCTCTCGTGCCACTTCTCTTGGGGCCCTGGCTTGATTCCTGGCGGTGCCAGTAGTTTGTGTAGCAAGGATGTAGCCAGTAGCCAGTAGTAACCTGGGGTGCTTCTTTGTCTAGCCAGTAGTAGCCTGGGAGTTTTCTGCTGACGCAGACACGAAAATATCCTTGGCTGGTTAGAGGTATACATACTGCTCTGCAGTAAAAGGGCTATCTTTGCAATTCTAAGGTCGGAAAAGAGAGGCCACAGACTTTGGAGCAATATTGACAGTATTCTGCTGACAATATTAATATACCTGACCACATAATCTGGGGACTGGGTGGGTTGTCTGTCATATTCTAGATGCTTCAAAGATGTGTACAAAAGGACCATTCGCTATCTGTTGCAGGTGCTGGACAGAGCCACGGGAGACTGTTAGCTGAAGCCATGGCCATGCAAACTACATTTTGGCAGCATCGAAATCGAGGGGTGAGTGAATTGTTCTTCGGTGAAAGTTTACTTGAACAAACTGAGAAACCACTCAGGTTAAGGAGTGTATGAAAAGGACCTGTGGGGTTTTGCTAATTGAATGCTTTGCTGTAGTGGCCATGCTGCATTGGCTTAAGTGGAAAAGGTTGCCTTAATGCTTCCAGGAATCATAATGCAGCGTGCTGCTTTGCTTTGCAGTGTGCTCTTTTTTTAGAACTATGCATGTCCTGTTGATGTTCACCAATTGTTTTTCTTTTCTTAGGGGTGCCAACGAAAGTGGTGAAGGTTGCAGTTGCTCCAGTGGGACAACAGCCCCCTTCGATGTCTTCAAGTACACCCGAGTACTGCAGCTGAATCTTAGATCAGGTTACCTGCATCATCTCGGTGACAGCCGCTGGATTGTACGAGGTGCTGGGGTCGATTCCCAGCCGCAGTGGCTGCTCATAACGAGGGAAAGGGAAGAAGAACCCTCATGTGTTCGTGATTTCGGTGCACGTTAAGTACCCTTACGGAAATCAGGTGTTTCTCCGGTGCATCAAAATCAAATTTGGATTTTAAACCTTCCTGGTGGTCACTTTGGACTGTCACCACTGCAGGATGTGTGTGTGCGTGTGTTCTCAGGAACTATTTTTGGCATTGTGTGAACTGATGTGACTGTGTGCTCCCAACGGGTGTGTCCTAGCTTTCCCACAGATGTCCGACAAGTCTGTGGACAGCAGCAGCATTTGCCCGTGCTATGCTGCAGGCATGCTGTGTTCATCTGGCAGTCCATGTGAACAATGAGGTTTTTAGTAAGTCTACTTCATTTAGACATTATAGTTCATTGATACTGCCATCTATGTTTGTCAGGCAGTTCTTTTATATAAAGATATGACTCTACGTATATGTACATATATATATTTTTAAGGCAATAAACATGTAACTTATCTAAATAGTGTATATTTCTAAATTTGTTTTTATGTTTATGCATTGCTATGCATATGCAATTTATGTTTATGCAATTTGTTTATGCATTGCTTTTTATGCTGCAATTGTGCCATTTGTGAATGACGGACATAAATTTCTTTACCACATTCAGTTGTTTATAGTGTTCATACTTCTATTTTCTTCAAAAAAGTAATCCTGTACTGTAGTAGTCTTTTTGTACGTGCCTGAGGAGAGGTTTTAACCTTAAGTTTTTGCTCGAGTTTTTAGTGCAAGATAGGTAGCTGATTCTGATTGGTTACCAGGAAAAAAACGTCTGCAATGAGGTATGACCTGTAATGCTAGGGATGCTTAGAATACACAGTGCGGCTCATTATTTACAGTATTTGCTAGCCACTGTACGTATTATATGGTGTGCGAATGTCGCGTGTACAGGTGAAAAGAAGAAGATAAAAACAAGACTGCTATGTGCAAGATGAAGTCATGGACACGCTTTGGTAAAGGTTAAAGCTCTTGCTGAAAAAACATGCTTGCCACTGTTGCTTTCATGCAGAGAGCAAAAGTTTTCGAAGCAGCATATTGCGAACTGTCTCTGTGGAGCTACAGATTTCAGCCTATAGCTTGGCCCAATTCGTTAAGGAAGAAGGCAAGATGATCATCACCTCTGCAAATTATATAAAAGCCGCTCCACAAGCACATGCACGACGCAGTCAAGCTTTTGGCACCTACATGTGCAATGCCGTTGTGTCGTTGTGCAACTATGCTGTTGTGCCTTTGTGCACCTATGCTCTTCTGTTTGCAGAGGAGGTGTAATATGGGGGTGGTCGTTAGTACGCTACAACAGCAATGGATTTTGCCCCTATTGCCAGCTTCTTTGGAACTCCCTCGCATCATAAAAGCACCGACTCACATTCTCTTTTAGTGGTATTTTGTGCATGAATGCATTTAGGGACGCTATGAACTGCGGTTGGCTTGTCCAGATATTTGCTTTTGCACCGAGAAGTCGCCCACACTCTTGTCAAATGAGCATTTCTTTTGTGCGTTGGGGATTTCTGCACTACTTTGGTGCAACGTGGAGAAGCCCTTAGCCGTACATTTTGGGCAAGGAAGACATAAGAACGGGAGGTTTATTTAGTTACAGCTTTTGCCCGCTGCAGCATAGCTTCGTTTGGCTGCATTTTTTTATTTGCAGTGCCATGTACGTAAGGACTAGAATACATCAAGTTAGTTTATAGCATGGGAAAATGCAATTGTAAATAAGAGTAGCACATAGTGGGATGGGCTGTCATGGGATCGGCTGATTGTTATTGCAATCAATTGCAATAACAAATGTACAAGGAATTAACAAACCATATACTACTAAGTAAATGATTTCTATCAGTAAATATACGTATACCTTCTATGGGTGGGTGATCGATCAATTAACCTTCCGATTAATCAAATAATGCTTTAGTCAAGATTCATTTTTTTTTAACCGGTTCATCGGTTGAAGTGGGGAGCAAACTGAAATAAGAGTGCAGTGTTGAAATTGTGTGCAGGTGTTTCAGGGATCATATTCGTGTTCAAATAACCCACCTGACGTCACAACAGAAAACAATGCAAGTATACTCATAGGTGATAGTGATTAAAATCGAAAGCGTATAGTCAAGACCGACAAGAAAGTGGGTACTCTTTACACGGTACAAAAATCGGCAAGCGGGCACTCGCACCATTTGGCCTTTGTATAAACTATGTCGTAAGTAAACAGCGAGTTATTGGCTTCCCCTGCTATTACGGTGAGTGCCTACGTTTCTCATTCTAGCAAAGTGTCAGTAACGAACGCGGTGATAAGCGTCCCTTCCTAATCAGTGCCGTGATGAAGACCTGCTCACCTCATCTGGAATCTTTGCAAATGTTATAATTGTTATTATTATCATTACTATATCAATACAAATATTCTTGAAATATGATTTTTGGTCATTTTTCATCCTAAAGCAATGCAACTGATTAATCGATCAGTCAATTAACCAATTAAAGCCAACCGATTAATCAGATTAAAATTTCTAATCGACGCACCTTCTCTTGACACAAAAATTTGAAGCTTTCAAACATTATCATAGAGTAACACGTATTAATGGGAATCATCTCAGGCCAGATCAGTAAGTTTAAATCAATTTACTGCTTTGAATTAATGAGTGTTTTATTACTTTAGCTCGTGCTGAATTTTCAGTGTACTTTTGAGGTTGTCCGTGAAACTTTGGTTTTACTATGTTGTGGATGAATTTGCATCGCTTTTCTTTTCACCCATCTAAAAAAATAAGAGCACTCACCCCCTTCCTTTTGCACCCCTTCTCCAACTTCACTTCACTTCTCTCTCTCTCTCTCTCTCTCTCTCTCTCTCTCTCTCTCTCTCTCTCTCTCTCTCTCTCTCGCTCGCTCGCTCGATCTCTCTTTCTACTGTTTGCACTTAGAGTAGAGGACATGTGCTATTTTTTACTGTGGTGTCCGGCATGCCTGCCCATAAAATGTCGCTTTGTTCTGAAAAATATAGAACACCAGGTTTTCCACCTCTTAGCGAAAATTCCGCAACCGTTTTAGGCGGCGACGATGTTACTGTTAGCAACACTGGGCAAAGATATGCAGGAAAGCATCGGAAGGAAGTAGAGGGAGGTTCGCGCAGCAACTGTTGCAAGCAGCGCAATAACGCAATAACTGCTAACAACGTAATTTATAACCTGCGCAATTACTCGAGGCATCCATTGACTTCCTGCTGGACTACCTAATGCTTTCGCCTTCCTCACAGCTACCTCGCGTGAGTGGAAGGCGGTGAAATAAGGCGAGTAAAAGCGAGTTTGGTCTCGTGCCAAGAGTCGTTTCTCGGCAACGTCGGCTGCTGCTGCAGTTGCTTTTGGCTGCGGAGAGTTTATTTTATTCTGTGTTCTGATGACTGCGCATCGTTGGACTTGCAAGAAAAGCATCGCTGCTGCTGCTGCTGCTGAACTTAAAAGCTGTTTTGGGGCAGCGCCAGGCGTCGTGGGCAGTTTATCGGTATCGAATTCGGCTTTCCTGCTAACTAGGCTCCGCAAAGCAGGTCATGTCGTCGTTCTCGTCTGCTACCAAAGTGTTCGGTGTGTCCCTACTGGCCGTCCCGACGACGTACGCCTTCAACGTGGTCGCTCAGCTCCTCAAGTGGGACTCAGCCTGGCCCGTCTGCGTCGGGGTGGTGGTCGTGTTTGCGGGCGTAGCTGGCCTATTATTTTGGGCTACGGGAAGAAAGGCTCCGTTCCCTGACGGCCGGAAGCACGAGCAGATATTTTTCTACGGTGAGTAAACACCACGTTTGAGTTCACTGTCGCGCCCCTTAGTCACCTTGTTCTACTAGCTTCGGTATCAGTTTCGCGCATCATTGCGCGCGCGGATACAGGATGCGCGAGCTAGACGGCGGGCGTCATGGAGTGTTTCTTTTTTCTTTTTTTTTTGCGGCTCGTCAGAGTTATATAATAGCTAGGAGACGATTACATCTGCGAAGTGCGTCAGCGCAGTGCGCCAAACTGCTTTCCCGCTCTTTGCTTCGCATTTAAACCAAGGCCATTCGAGCGCACATCTACTACGCACATTTAAATTCGTATAGATGTCCGCGCCCAGCTGGTGATGGTGACAGCCGCGGCTGACGCACACGGACGCAACAATAACAAAGAAAAAAAAATGTTTTTGTTGAGCAGTCCTGAGAGTTCCGATTACTCCGTGGGCGTCGATTCTTTTACGTACTTTTAGTAGCTTTCTCACCGCTGTTCCAATTGTCTCGTTTCGGCTGTTTCGTGCAGCCCTGGCGATATCTGCATTTACAAGCGTGGCATCACTCACCGTGGGTCTTGAGCTGGATGGGATCATATCAGGTTTGTATACCTTTTATCGCTTTCATCGGGCCAAGCTTGAAATTACTTTGCATATGTTGTTTCCAATTTCTCTCTCTCTCTCTCTCTCTCTCTCTCTCTCTCTCTCTCTCTCTCTCTCTCTCTCTCTCTCTCTCTCTCTCTCTCTCTCTCTCTCTCTCTCTCTCTCTCTCTCTCTCTCTCGACATGTCGTAGACACTCGAGTCACGGCCCGGGGGTTAAAAAGAAGGTCCCCTTCACCCCGAGTAGTCCGAGTGGCGCTGGCTACCACCCCCAAGTGCAGGAAACAAAAAATACCTTAACATAAATACCTGAGAAAGTGGTGGGGAAACAGCCCCGCCGGTAGCGTAGTGGTTATCGCACCAGACCGGTATTCTGGAGGTCGTAGGTTTGGATCCCACCTGGCAGGCATTTTTTCACCACTTTCTTTCTGACTCAAAAAATTCTTCATATCTTTCTATGACCTAACACATTCCCCCCTTTGCTTTCCGAGGTTTTCTTGACTGCCAACACTTATTCTGTCTTAATTCACTGAGCCCCTCATTTCCCATTTCTGATTCGCTATATATATATATATATATATATATATATATATATATATATATATATATATATATATATATATATATATATATATATATATATATATATATATATATATATATATATATATATATATATATATATATGCACACACACACACACACACACACGCACACACACACATACATATATACATACATACAGATTGACACAGAAATCGTTGGTACAACGATTTCTGTGGACGATTACTGCACTCCAATTGCGTCCGATTGCCGGATGTGTCATCTCATCGTCATCGTCGTTGTCATTCCCCCATTGTGCCTTTTTGTAGCTCTTAAAAAGTTAGCGCGAAGGTTAACGTTTTGAACTTACCCAGTCCTCTTAAAATCTGTCAACTTCGAGAGGTTGCAAGCATTGCTGTCTGTGAAAGGCAGCGTAATAGAGAATTGTGATAGAGCATCAACTCTTGGTAGTTGTGCATGTGATATTGTGGCCTATCCTCAAGTGCCCAGTATTCGAAGAGCTCTTCACCGGTAGGTTGACGCGCCATCCTCTGGCCTGTCAGGGGCAGCATCAAAGTTCAATCAATGTGAAATTACTACCGCAGAGCCATGCTGCCTTTAGTAGTGGACATCTTAGCAGCATCTTGTGGCCATCAAGAGAAAATGCAACAAAGGGAAGTTTTAAAGAATGACTCCCTTGGCTCCGTTCCAGCTGCAAAAGACGTTTTGTTAAAATGGAAAAAAGACGCAAGAAATATTGAAGAACTTTCGAATTTTGTGTTACAGGGGCAGGTGCGTAATTTGGGCCAGCACTTTTTATAAAAACAATGTTGAGTGTGTTGACTTGAGTGTGTTGTATTTTGTCCTCATGGCCCTGGGGCCATGCAGACAAAATAAAAATTTGGTTTATTTGAAAAATTTCGTGTTTTATAGTGCCCCCAACGCTTGTCCAGAAGCAAACAATGCTTTATTCACTGAGAAATTAATCAATTTAAGTTAAATTTTTTATTCTTCCGCCAAACCGCGTGTTTTCATGATGCTGCAATGACATCATAAGAATCGCTCTGCCGCCGATAGTGGAGCCTCGTTTACCATTAGTCAACCTAGATGGCGCCACCACACCGTGGTAAGCCGTTTTCTGCCTTTGGTTTGTTTGTGACCGTATTTAGACCTGGCTTGTTTTTGTTCATAGAGAAAATAATCGTTTCGTGAAACATGGTGCTCACTCGACAAATATGGTCACGTAAGACACCGTCACTTGCGTCAGTCGGCCAGTGTCATCTGAGACAACCCCAAGGCCCCGCAGTGCTGTGCATCTAAATAAACCATAGTGCGTGCAGTACCAACACGAGTACACATGTTGATGTGTACTTTTGTAACTTCCACTGTTTACCCCACCATTCTTACTGCTATAAAAAAAATTGCCCTTAATTTAAGCACACATAGCTCGTTCGACAAGCTTGTAAGAACTGCCTAATTTGCATTTGCTTTTGGCGGTCTCAGCCAATCGCATGGCCGGGCATATGACATCATAGGTTCTGTTGTGGGACATGAGCTAGTGGGTCGCATGGTCATTCCCTTTTTTCCTAATTGTATAGCTTATTTGACCAAAGTTTACGCTAAGAATGGTGTCAGTATGATTCTAACGAGGCAATCTTTCGAATGAACCAAACTTGTGTTTTGTCTTCATGGCCCCTTTAAAGTGTAGAAGTTCCTACTCTTCCTGTAAAACCTTGTTAAACAGAAATTGCTTAAACAGAACATCGTGATTGTTTAGCTCTTCTAAATGGGGCTTTTCAGCAAAACATACTTGTGACAAACAGAACAAAATTCACTGGTCCTTGCAGGTTCTGCTTTACTTGGTGGCAATATGTTTGGAACTGCAAGTCTTGTGCAGGCCCCGAGAAGCTGGCTGTGTGTTAGGCGAACAATTCTTCCATTCTGTTGGAACCCCTGTTTTTACGAGTCGCTCTATTCCTGGTGCAGGCTTTGTGAATGTGTACCTCAAGGTCGGGGAACCGTACCTGCGGTGCAGCCACGGAGCCCTGGCGGCCTACTGGCACGGGACGGCCATGTATGCCATGCACCTCATGATGCTGGCTGCTCTGACGTGGGAGTAGGTAAACGTTCTGTCTGTGCACTAAAACACTTTCTGGGCCTGTTCGACACTCGTGCCCGGCACTGTGCGTTTGGGGGCTGTGAACCTGTTTGCTGCTTGTCGTTTGCATGCTATGTGGACACGGGTCCGATTCCCAGCCGCGGCGGTCGCTCTATTGATGGAGGCGAAAAGCAAAAATGCCTGTGTGTACGAGATTTCGGTGCACATTTAAGATCCCCAGGTGGTCGAAATTGATCCAGAGCCCTCCACTACGGCATGCCTCATCGCCTGCGTTGCGTGGGCATGTTAAACCCACAATCAATCAAGAATTTGCATGCTACGCATGGACTGCCGTAACCCTTGACCACGGAAAGAACTTTAGGGTGCCGAGGCAATGCTCTCCCTCCCTCCCTCCCTCCCTCCCTCCCTCCCTCCCTCCCTCCCTCCCTCTCTCTCTCTCTCTCTCTCTCTCTATATATATATATATATATATATATATATATATATATATATATATATATATTATATATATATATATATATATATATATATAGATTTCGATGAGTTTTGCAACGGGCCAGAAGAAACGGTCAGGTAAAAGATAAGAACAACTTTGCTGTTAACTTGTTTATTATAAATTAGTCCGACAGTTTCGGAAGTGGAACTTCCTTCCTCAGGGACGATCCCACAATGACATCCCACAGGGACGATCCTACAATGAAGAGTGGGATCGTCCCTGAGGAAGGAAGTTCCACTTCCGAAACTGTCGGACTAATTTATAATAAACAAGTTAACCGCAAAGTTGTTCTTATATATATATATATATATACAGGGCGTTGCGACGATAACTGGAACACTTTAAAAATTTTTCCTGAGCGATCCGCCACTCTGTCCGCGCTCAAACTTCACACAAAGGTCGCATTTTGTGGTCTATTTTGTTTGACACCGGGAACAACAACGGTACTTACCTGTTTATTCTGAAAATAAATAAAAACAATTTTCGCCTATGGGAAAATGGCCGCTGATTTGGACGTGCGAGCCAGCGCAAGTTGATGTTGGAACGACGGAACCACCTACAGAGTGAAACGCATGTTTGGGATTCACGTACGGAGCCAAATGGTGCAGCAGACGATCAGAAAATGCACCTAGAAATGAGCTAACAGACGATCAGAAAACCCGGTTTTCGGGCTCGCACGCCCAAATCGCCGCCATTTTCCCATAGGCGAAAATCGTTTTTATTTATTTTCAGAATAAACAGGTAACTACCGTTGTTGTTCCCGGTGTCAAACAAAATAGACCACAAAATGCGACCTTTGTGTGAAGTTTGAGCGCGAACAGAGCGGCCGATCGCTCAGGAAAATTTTTTAAAGTGTTCCAGTTATCGTCGCAACACACTGTATATATATTGTTACGAGGAAGACTAGCCACCATCGACGTAACGCTACCAGCGCAGCTACACAGCGGTGAAGTGGAAAGAACAGCCAGCGGAGCGTATCACCTCATGCGACCTGCATCATCATCATGGCAAGACTCAAGATCATCATCACGAGCGTGTTGGCACGAGAGCTGAGCGTGCACGGTAGAACCCCTTCGGACTCAGCTGAGCCTCTCTGCGTTTCAGCGCCTTGCTGCCATCCTGCCAATAAACCTCGTCATAATTTTGGTGGTGGTGCTGGGTAAACTGGGTGAAGCTGAGGAGCAGGACGAGGATGGAATTCGCACACTCCACCAAAATTATGACGAGGGGGCTGGCAAACATATGTGCGTCCCTTTCTTCCTGGGTCCCATTTGTGGTGCTGTTTTAATTCTTGCAATTATGCATGTACCTAAAAGCCAAAATTTCAACACTCTTTAGCTGCTGCTAATAGGCATAGGCAAATGTAGGGCTCGAACCTTGGCTGGTGCACAATGCAGCAATCTCGTTGACTGATTGCACTTGCACCATCCTAATGAGCGAGAGAGAGAGAGAGCGCAAACGTTTTTTATTGAGCCTTTAAAGGCCCCTTGTGGGGGCGTGTTGACAAGTGCACCGGCGACCGTGGGAAGGGTGGATTTGGTGCTTCAAACATTGTGCGGCCTGCCGAGAGTTTGATATCGCTTCTTCCCAGCCTTGCACCCTGCTTGCTCGACCATCAGCAGCATACCATTGCAATTAGGGGCCTTAATTGCTATACTGGTGTGCAGTCGTTTCACTATGTTGTCGCTATGGCGTTGTGCTGCTGAGCCGAAGGACGTGGGTTCGATTTCCGGCCGTGGCGGCCGCTTTTCTGGTGGAGACGAAAAGCGAAAACGCCTATGTGATCTAGATATCGGCGCATGCTATAGAGATCCCCAGGTGGTCAAAATTAATCCTGAGCCCTCCACTGTGGCGCGCCTCATCGCCTGCATTGCATCGACGCGTTAACAAACCTCACAATCAATCAAATAATCAAGTTGTCACCATGTTGTGACCGTGATGAGCGCGTTCGGAGCGTTTTGATTCATTGAAAGGGGAAAAGTGAGCGAGAGATTGCGAAGTTGATGGCGCGTGAAAGAAAGAAGCCCCTAATGACACTTACCACCCGTTATCAGTAACGGGATGGTCGAACCATTTTGCTGAGAACCGAAACCGTTACTTATTTTTACGGTTCAGTTCCGTTCGGGTTCAGTCGGCTCAAAAAATAATGGTTCTGGTTCGGGTTCAGTTCCGGCAAAAATATCGGTTTGGTTCCGGTTCGACACCGATATATATGGTTCAATGCTGGTTGACCACTCTCGACATGTCGTAGACACTCCAGTCACGGCCCGGGGGTTAAAAAGAAGGTCCCCTTCACCCCGAGAAGTCGGAGTGGCGCTGGATACCACCCCCAAGCACAGGAATAAATTACATTGACATAAATACCCCAGAAAGTGGAGGGGAAAATCGCCCCGCCGGTAGCGTAGTGGTTATCGCACCAGACCGGTATTCTGGAGGTTGTGGGTTCGGATCCCACCTGGTGGGAATTTTTTCTTCACTTTCTTTCTTTCCAAATTCTTTATCTGTTTCAATGACCTACCATATCCTCCCCTTTGTTTTCCGAGGTTTCTTGACTGCCAACCCTTATTTCAGTCTTGTTTCAACGAGCCCCTCATTTCCTTTTCTGATTGGCTACATATATTGGCTACATATTCTGATTGGCTACAAACGGAAAGAAATAAATCTGGCAATTGCTGCAAAACACAGGTCTTCAGAAAGACACAAACTTCAGGTAGGAAACATAATAAAACGGTATGCACTTCTGCCGTGAGTGGTAAGCACTGTTTTAGTTTTGATTCTGCCTTTATATTGGAGGGCAATGTAAAATGACCTTCATCCTGTCATCTTGCTCCCCCCATTCCCGCACGTGTGAACATGCAAGATATTAGGGGTGAAGCCCCTTAGAGGCTCGGGCTGTAGGCGTCTCATGTCATCGTAACCGTCATGTCATGTAGTCGCGGTACTAAAAAATGCTTCATAATGCGTACTAAAAAAATCACCGGGACACTTGTTTATGCCTCGCACTTGAACGCTTCATGCTTCAAAAACACAAGACTTTTACAGCAAAGCTGTATACCTCTATTGCCCAACGGTTTCATCTCCATTGGCAAGAATGCCAAGGCGCCAAAAATGCACTTGTACACTGCATGCTTCGCCGCTCCCCCAGGTTTCACGTGAGTGGAGATCGCCCGGGATTTTTACATCCCATCTTGCTGTTAGCATCTATATTATGTGTGTAATCTACACATGACAGCCAGGGGCAAAATTAGAGATCATTAATGCACTCAACTGTGAGACTGACTGGCTGTCCGCTTTGCAAATCACCGTGCTGGCCGGTTGCACGTATATTCTGCACCTTCTCCTAGGTGGAAGAATCACATGCGCTGGGTATGCTTGTTCCGATGCCTGCTTGTTGCTCAATATGCTTGTTCTGGGATGTGCCTTTTTTACGATGTGAAAAATATGGAGAAAAATATTAGCTGCGGTGTTCCAGTTAACGCAAAATTATTTGTATGTGTGGTTATTTTTAATACAAGTTTTTTACTTTGCGCACCTTGTTTACAGCACTAATTTCTCACTAATTGTAAGATGTTTGCAATACCAGGCTTTTTTCCATTATCAGGGATTCATGTGTGCGTAAAATGAGCAGGCAAAACGTACCAAAGCACGTTTCACGCTCTAAGGTACATGCAGTTATTGTTGGTGATGCCAAATATTTTGCACAATGTGAAACAATAGGCTCTTATTCATACCACCCTGCATTTAGTACAGATCAGCTCTGAGAAAAGTAGTAAATCGCGTGCACTATTGAGTATTGTTGCTGCCAGAGCAGTTAGACCTGGAAGTCGTTAAGTTGTATGACTGTACAGTGCTTTGCGACTGGCAGGTTGTTGCGTAATCCTGTGACTGGAGCTGAGCAGTGCATAATCTGGGACATTGGATGCCGAATTTGTGCAGTGGAAACCTCTATGATGTCGCCCTCTTCTGGTGTGGATCAAACATGAACAGCGCTCTCGTGCTTCTGCTGGGGGTCGCGACTGGTAAGTTTACTACGTACCTTAGGTGCATACAAAAAGAGCAAACCTGTGTGCAGCAGCCTTAAGAACAAGCATGTATTGCAGCATTGTGTATGGACAAGCAGACATTACAACACAATACAAGGGGTTTAAGTAACTTTGTTGTGTCTTTTCTGCACACTATCATGGCCATTAAAAGGCAAGTTATGCTTTTTAATTGTAAGCATGGCTGTTTTTTATGCAAGTAAAATTCCTCTATTCAGTGACATTGAAACAAGGCTTTAGAATATCTCAGAGAGAGAGAGAGAGAGAAAACTTTATTCAAGCAAATGTTCAAAGAAGTGCAGTCCACTGCACTTCTGGTGGGCACTTGAAGGCGGGTGGCCACGAGGACTTTTTGTATAGTCGGGTCAGAGCTACCCAAGGCCTCCCTCCACTGCTCGCTGCTGTTGATTGGAAAGAAGGGGTCTTGGGGGCATTCCCATATGGAGTAACTTAGTGAGGCATGCTGATGGAGGGAATTCTGATGGATGCGGGCTGTGCCTGGGAAGGCGTCCGTTTGCAAGAGCCGCCAAATGCGTGCCTGGCTCATCGTAAGGCAGGGATGAGCTGATGCTGCTGACCCTGTTTGTTGACACTGCCATGCTGGTCTTCCGCCAGTTGCGGCTGATAAAACGAAAGTTTTCCCCCTTTTTTTAACTTCTGTGGCTTGTTGGCATTTTGCAAAAAGTGCTTGCCTGTTTTGTTCCTCCTTCTCTCTGGCCGCCAGGGAAGCATGGCATCACACCAGGGGCTGTTTTCTATCTCCTGGTCGTCCTGGGCTCGCCTTTTTTTCTCTACCAACTGAGACATCAGAGGATTCACTTTGTGGTATGCTATTTCCTTTTTCAACGGGACAGGGTGTAGCCGCAGTTTGGTATGGCTAAAGTGTACATTTTTAATTTTTTAATTAGTGGAACGTGTTAGTAAATTGGCACAGAAGATGTGTTGTCATTTCACACAGTCCTATCCCCCCTAGCCTCCCTGAAATTTCATGGACTAGGTAATTTCTGTACAGTTCCATCTACACAAGCGCAAATATGACACCTAATGCATACTTATCGCAGGGGGGGGGGGGGTAATGCGGAGTTTCACAGAGTGAATGGAACAAGAAGAAAGCAACAAGGAAGATTTTTTAATGATGCAGGAAATGTTGTGCACCAGTCAGTCAATAAGTTGATGTTTGTTGAAATTTTTGGGGACCACCAATGGGAGAGGCCTTTGTCCTGCAGTGGACCTAAGTAGGCTGCTGTTGTTGATGATGATGATGACCAAATACACTGTGGATGCGCCGTTGTCACATTGCCATCTACAAGGACTGTCAAGAAGATCACTTTGTGAAAATCAGCTGGGGGATAGTTAATGAAAAAGTTAGAATTAGAGGGGAAAGATCAAAACTGGTAACGGAAAACTCTATTCTTTCTTTAAAATTTTGTGCTATTTTTGAAAGGATTCCACACAAATTGATTTTAACACTGCGTGACATTTACTTCAGAGATC
Source organism: Haemaphysalis longicornis (assembly GCF_048455015.1). Classification (NCBI taxonomy): domain Eukaryota; kingdom Metazoa; phylum Arthropoda; class Arachnida; order Ixodida; family Ixodidae; genus Haemaphysalis; species Haemaphysalis longicornis. The sequence continues at coordinate 253,768,387 of NW_027526295.1, forward strand.
TTGAGCTCAAGCACCGCTGCAAATTACACACGGTTCGAGCTAGCTAAATGGGCTTAGTCAGCAAAAATTTTTCTATGTGAAAACGGTTGCAATGTTAAACTCTAAGCTATTTAGAGTCTTTCTCTGCCTTTACTTTGTTTATGGTTTAGTTGCGGACAAAGAACGGGACCGTTCATGACCATTTCACTCAAATTGGAAAACTCCGTTTAGTTTGAAGACCGTCAGATTGGCTTTCTGGCAGTGCTCGATTAACATTCAGTTTGACAGCCACCAGCTTTAATGACCATTGGAGTGTGTTCCAAGCTGAATGCGTTGCTTATTATGCCAGATAATGATGAGGAGTTAAGTACTTTCTGCTTCACATTATTTGAAAGATCATATAAAGCTATTCTTGTTATAATGTCTGTTCAGTTGTTCTATAACTCTAGTGGCAATGTGAGAAGTTTACTTAAGCCCAGAGGGATATGCATCTTTCTTCCTTCTTTTCTTGGCGTGTAACAGTGCTGGCTTCTTTGCATGGCTGCAGTGTGATGCAAGAAAAGTCAGTTGTGTTGAATGTGCATAAAACAGCTGCGCTACAAGTGCGATTTACAATGCGTGAGGAAACAACTTTGATAGGGTATCATGCATATTGTGAAAAATGTTATGCATGCCAGCTGTTCTTTGCTAGCAGTTGTCCATCTATTTTTGCCAGTCCACGAAGAGCCTTTGCACAGGCTTCCTTCTTGTGAACAATGAGGCGCTAAAGCAGAGCAAGACCCGGAACACTCGCATGCTCTAGTAATCACAGCTTACTTGTAAGAGTATAGCACACTTTTTCTGCTTGCTGAGGCAGTGTCTAAGTTCTATGGCTACTTTTCAAGTTACGTACCATTGCTCTGTATAATATGACTTCTCCACTAGACTAGGCCGGTCCAAAGAAAGGGTCAGAATACCTACACACTGCATAGGTGTCAAGGCTTATATGTGGCAAGCATTAATCCATATAGTGTTGAATCTATAGCCGCTACACTCCTTTCATGGAACTGGCTTGTCATGCAGGCAACTGGTTCGAGGGAGCGTCTGTGGAAGCGGAAGCAAGACATTGCGCTTCTTCTGTGCCTCTTCGCTACGAGCTTCATCACCATATTTAGAGGCCTGGTAAGAGCCGTTTGTGTCGGTCACCCCATGTTCCTCACTTGACATCGAGCTAAATCTCAGCACTTAAGTGCAACAACGTAGATACAGGCACACAATGTGTTCATCAATGTATTTACATCTGTAAAATGATTTAAAAAGAGCCCTTTGCCCTATCGAAAGATGTTGTCACTGATCATGATTGAATGCTCGTGTCTTTCTTGCTTAACAGGCAGTTCTAGGGACCAATGTTGGTTGGATCAATCGTTACGTAGCGGCCGTGGAACCGTACCTGCAGCAAAAGGACCCAGCACCCTTTCCAAAGATGCAGGTTAGCAGCACTGTCGTGTGACTTTTTTCTGCACCGCATTGTTTCGCTTCAATGTGAAAACAAAGCTATTGCTGGTAGGACAGTCTATGTGCTCTCACATTCCAGCTTGTTTACCTCAATGTGCCTGCATTTGTGATCAGTGTCTGGTATCTCCCGCCCCCGTTCACAGATGCTCATCTACCTCTTCCATCACCTTCCGGTGCAACTTGCCAGTGCCTTTGCCTTGCTCGTTCCTGGCTGCCAGTGGATGCCCGACCTCAGCCTTCTGGCGGCCGGCGCTACGCTTCAGGTGCACTTTCAGACACAGCAGTTTTTACTTGGGGGGGAGGGAACGACGGTGAAAAATGCGGAACCATCTCCGTTCCTAAGATGGCATCCCTTAAAAGTAGATGGGCAGAGGAACCATTATCTCAAGCACCATAGGCTATTGAGAGAGCAGCACGGGGTAGTTGTGTTACTGCAATCAGAGAGAGAGAGGGAAGAGAAATGGATCATCAGAGGGGTGTAATAAAGCCTGCACCTTGTGACTGACAGTCAAGTGCTCTACTGAGCTGTCTAACTAGTTCAAAAGAAGGTAAATGGCTGGTGCAAGACTGGTAAAAGTGCAACCACGTTTGGATGCAGTGGAGGTCAGCCTATTAGTTTATTGAAATTGGTTGACTGAACTAATTCGACTGACCAATCTGCCTCTGCGGGCACCGTCTATTCTGGCGGCATGCTTGATGGGCGAACTCACAGGGCGCTGAGGATATGTGCGTCAAGTGAGGTTATTGATTGACATTACTGTTCCGTTGATGCACTTGAATAATTGCAGTTGATTTGTGTGTTGTCAAGTTTTGCCAGTGTAAGACTGAATCAGTCTGCCACACTTCAACTTGACATATGCTCTCCCTCCCTCCCTCCCTCCCTGTGTGCTGACAGTGTGTCACAAATGCAGCCACATGCAGCTTTACAGCTGCCACAATACGTAACAGAAAGGGAGGTGTGGCCGCACAGCTTTCAAGAGCTAGTGCTCAGGTTGGACAATGGTGGGTGGTTCTGTTCAATAAATGTTCATTACTACAACTTTCACAAAAAATTGTGTGGCTTTATGTTGGCCTTATTGCTAAATTTTATCTTTTGGCGGTGCAAGATCAGAACCTTGAAAGGCAAGCTGATCATCGTCACATTATCTGACCATCACATTAACTTAATATCTACTGTGTATCTATTGGCGTTGAAAATCAACTCAGTTAGCCGCAGAATTTTACAGGAGCCACGAGTGGTGACCAAACTTTGTTGCTGCCCCACCTTATGGCATAGTTCCTAAAAATTTGGCTAGTCTGCCGTCCGAGGCGTTCAACAGGGTCCTTTCAGTGATAAAAGCCTCGGGCAGACACCACACCGGTCGACTGCAGCGCCATCTTAGTATATTGGCCCTTTTTGCTACTGAGAGAGTTTTATAAACACTGAATTGTTGTTTTGATAACATTTCCTGACATTATTACATTTTTGCATTCTTTTTTTGTGTTTGAGTAAATTTATTTAGGAATTTTTAAACTGTGAACAGTACTATTGATGCCTCTGATCGTCTGCTCACCACAGGGTGCAAGATGACCACAGCTAAAAGCAGCTTGCCAGCAGATGATGCTAACTTTTCACTTTTAATTGCTAGCAAAACTAATTCTTCCAAAAAAAGTAATCAAGTGAATAATTCTACAATAAAAATTTATTACAAGAGCGATTTGATTCTTAAAATAGCCTCAGTGGCAAACGCAATGAGTGCACTGCATGGTGCGCTGAGAGTGCGCCGCAGTCAATCGGTGTGCTGTTTTTCACACTGTTACGAAGTTGCCATCTTACCGCTGGCAACCAGTTGTTACGTACGGGTCATTCCACGCCAAACGTCCTAGATAGTTCACTCGACCATCTGCGATTACACTATAAAAATTCAAGGTTGATCACATCCTCACTCTAATAATTCGCCTAGCCGACTTTTGGCGGGAAAATTTCTTTTCTGTCTTTTACAGCTATTTGAACATTGCGGCGGTCACAAAAACCTACGTTGCGAAAAAAATTTGCAAAAATACAATAATATATGGAGTGCAGGGAAATGATTGCAAGTGATAGAAAAAGAAGTGCGCTTCCTTCTTCTGTTGCTAGTGTGTTTCAAAATGGGCTTTGCGGGGAAGCGAAGTGGCGTCTTTGAGCAATTTTTACACATTTTTTTACAGCTATTGAAACTTTTGTAGAGACAATGTAGGTCCATACCTTGTTTATATTGTTGACGGTAAGTGCCGAAGAAAAATATGTGAGCAGGGAAGCAGGTAGTTTCAGCACGATAAAGACATCAAATTTGAAAAAAAAATTGCGAAATTGTCCATGTTCAGACGCTCATCGTGCTGTGTGGCGGTCCATGCAAAAATGCAGGCTTAGGCTCATTTTAAAGGTTGTACAAAGGGTATTTATTTCAGAAAATTTAATCGAAGTAATTTTTGTTTTAAGCGAGAAATTAATTTTATATTGATCACCCACCATGGCCTCAGACGGTGGGCCGCAAGTACGCTTCACTGCAATGAGGTTTCCTGCGCGGCAGCGCAGGTCGATCCACCGCGTGTTTTGTTGGTTTCTTGCGATGCTGCCGGTTAGTAAATGTGACTCCACATGCATTCTTAGGCCTTCCATGGTGCTGGAAACGAGTGGTGTTGTTAATCTTTTGTAGTTCTTTCACTTAGTTCTTTGAATTAGAAGCGTAAGCATATCTTGCTTGGGTAACACTTTTTTTTGAAAACGATCTGCGACTTTGCTGCACACTTCGGAGCAACAGGCGCGCAAAGCTATGCGGATTAGAAGCAAGGATGGGGTAATTGGCGAATCTAACATAAAGCAAGACTCGTTGTCAGCGAAGCGAAATTTTTAATAAGATTTTATGAGGACGATTCCGTTTTGTGCAGTGTACGTGGGAGAAAATACATAATATGCAGTCACCAAAGCGATTGCTCTTGCTTAATCTGAGAGAACTGTATGAGAAGTGAAAAGAAAACTTGCTTTTTAAAGTGTAGATTCTCTTCGTTCACAGCTGCACGCCCGCCACACATCGTTGTCCGGCCGAAGTGGCGTGCACACAGTTAGCGTGTGCATAGAGCACCAAAACTTCAAACCTACGCTTCATGCTGCAGGTTTCAGGCAAACTTTAGAGGAACTTATGTCAGCAATTGTATGCAACCTCTACGAGAAAGGCTTCATGTGCAGCCGCTCCAGCGTGTCCTGGCAAATATGCCCTTCTGGGAATTTCGGAGAGCGCTTTAGATATGGACAAAGTTGAGGATTTTCATGTTGAAAATTGGATCGCAGGTGTTCGCTGCACACTAGAGAAAATATATTTAAGTTTTTCCAAATTTTCAGAACAGTTTTTAGGCACTGTAGAAGATCTCAAGTTGCACCATTTAATAAGCAAACAGCAAGCAAAGTTCCTGCGATAGATAAAAACCAGACAAAAAATGAGGGGAATATTCTTGTTTTAGACCTCACAGAGAATTATGGCTTCCTTGTGCAAGAAGCTCCACAATCATGCCACTTGGTATATACGAAAGTCGCGATGCATTCATTCATGGCATACCATCGTTCGAAATTCTCGGGACCCCAGTGTAAAATTGCTTGCTGTCATTTAGTACTCTCTTGACCACACAACAGCAGCTGTGGCTGCATGTCAAAATAAGGCATTAAAACTTCATAAACAAGAATTCTCTTGTTACTTTGCTAAGCGCAGTAAAGAAAACACAGGACGAGGAAGACAAGGACCAGAGCTGCTTCCAACTGAATTTTAATGACAATCACGGGACACATAGATAGAAAAGAAGAACACGCTCAAATGACTGTGAAGTTTTTCATGTCACTGCACAGCCCCCCACACACCCGTCATACATGCTTGTGTGGTAAATGCTTCTCCAAAAAGGCCAGCTCTTTCGGGCTCAAAGATATGGATGTTGTGCTGACATAGTCACCTATCCGCTGCATTTCTGCAGCCTCAACAATCTCTCGCGTGCGCTGATCGGCGTCTCGAAATATGACGGAGCACTCATCATACATAGGCTTGCACTTGTCATGAGAAACTTCACAGTCATTTGGGCGTGTTCTTCTTTTCTATTTATATGTCCCGTGGTTGTCATTAAAATTCAATTGTAAGTAGCGCTGGTCCTTGTCTCCCTCGTCCTGTGTTTTCTTTACTGCGCTTACCAAAGTAACAATGTTGTACCAACTAGCTTGTACCCATACATTGTTAAAGAATTCCCTGCTCTCCAAAAATTTTTCCGATGGGTTATCATCACTGTACAGAAACAAGAGAAATTGTGTAATTTTGCGCTGCTATAAAAATGAGCCAATTTATTGTCTGAGTGGAACTTTTTTGCAATGTCACATGGAAAGAGTGCTTCCAATGGAATTGGTGGCACAGTTAAGCCATTGTCAGCCAGGGCCAGTCTTCAGAGACCTTACATTGACAAATAATTACACGCCATCAGTTTTTTACATGGGTGGAAAAGAACACTAAAGGTATATTCCTGCTCTGGGTGCCAGAAGAAATGGTTGAGGAAAAAAAAAAGCTGTCAACAAGCTTTGAGTTCCCAATTTCTTTGAAAGCATACGCCCACCTTTCACCACTTGGTATGATAACCGCTAACAACTGTCAAAGCTGGGCTCATGTCTTACTCCGCCACTGAGACTTTCCAAGTGGCAAAGAACCCATGTCGGCGACCACGACGAAAAATTCATACTGTTAAATGCATCAAGACCGGACCAGCAGCCAACCTCCTGCTACATCTGTATCACTTCTATGAATACAACGTTGTGGAATTTAAGAGTACCAACAACTAATCATCTGCCAATGACGCCCTTCCAAAATCCAGTACGAGCCAGCCGCCCTCCTTAGAGCAGCTAGCCATGTGAAAACTTAAAATGTGTGGTGCGTGCGGTGACGCCCCACCTCTCCGCTGCTGCGCAAGAAGGTGGGTGCAGTGAAGCGGACTTCAAAGTTCGTGTCTTTATCGCGCTGAAACTAACCGCTATACATAGCTTGCACTGACGTCAGGGAAAGGAACTCTGGGATATGCGTCCGCCATTACCGTGAACCGCTCGCTCTCACGCACTCGTTGCTAGCCTCGCAAGCGGTGTTGGCATCATGGTCATGTGCGCTATATTTGGTTGTTCCAACCGCAGTGACACCCGCGGGAGAAAAAAACCTACAAACGGCCACTTCTTTTCAGTACCGAAGGTCGTACTACAGGACTCGAGCAGAGTGACAGCATTGATTCGCTGCTCCAAAACGAATGGAGTATCCACCGAGAGGCGGGTTTTAGGTATACAATCGCCATAACAGCCCTGTGGCTTTTCCCAAAGCTTTTGTGCACACGGCACAGGCATAGTACAGACACACACAGCACTCTTTCCACCAGAGTTCGTGAGGGTCGGTAGTATAATAGCTGTTCTCGTTGAGTTTGAGATAGGGGGAAGAGGAGATCTCGGCTGTGGCATCTGCCCGCCGAGACAAGCTACACGCTGCGTTTGCAGACGCCGAAGTTTGAATCACGCCAACAGCAAGGTGCCCACGATCAGGCTGTTCCCAGGCATGTTGCGGCTTGTCGAAGGCAGCTTTCTTACAGACTGGGGACTCCACAAAAAATTTGCAGGACGTGCGAATATGGTAGCGGTGCGCAGAATCATAACAGCGCCCTTTCACCACTGTGGCAGCACACTGTTGTAATGCAAAACTGGCCTAGATGGCAGGCTAGCGAAATTTCAAAGGACTATAGTTACGGCACATGTGCGCCATCGAAGCTTGTTTCCAAATAGGGTGGAGACAGCCAGGATGAATACAGGGTGACATGTTGCTTGTTGCCCTGTCAGGCTTGTCTCTAAAAAGGGATTAATTCCTGTGCAGCGTTCTCTTGAGATGCGCACGAAGTTGTATTTTTCATACAACATCCACACCTGTCGTAAAACATTGGCCCCTTTACCCGACACTGTGACTCAGTGCAATTCTCCATTGCTTTCATGCAGGGTCAGGTGACCCACATTGGTGCATCCTTCCACCCACGCACGCCCTATGTGATGCGGGTACCACCCGAACCGGCCTCTTGGCTCGGTTTCTGGGCTGTGAACTTACTCCTTGGCTTCACACCCCAGTGCCTGGCGTACCGGTGCATCAGCGAACCGCAGTTCTTCGCCGCAACGCGTCCGCGCGGGGACCGCAGGGCATCCTAGCCCTCTCCCGTTACTCAGCGGTTGGCTGCAGCTGTTCAGGCGGGGAATTCTCAAACAGAAGATGTGGGATCAAGAGACAACGTTGGCATTTCTTGAAAGTATCGAAGTGCCTTTGCGTTTTGCCCCTTTTTACACACGGCTATGTCGTTAATGTGTGGAACTCGTAGACTGAAACTTGCACACACTGTTCCTTCCATCCGTCCTTCTTTTTGCTGTTGTACAAAGGAAAAACTTAGTGCTGTCTTCTTTTTTATTTTTTGTGGGATAGGAAACTTGGAAAGGGAACATTTGTTTTATACTTGGATGTGCTTTGATGTTATTGGCAGCCGGACTTTAATGTGCCACCGCTGTTGGCTCACCTCCTGATGTCATGTGGGCATATCAGGGTCCCCTTGCATTTACTGTGATTGATCGCATTTATCGGATACACCTGCCAAAGCTTGCACCATTGTGCTGGGTAACTTGCATGTGTACTGGTCACTTTTTAATGCGTGGCTGCTGTGTTGGTCACCATTTTTTTATTAGTGGTTTTCATTCAGAATAGAGGAAGAAGCACTAGAGCATCATCTTTTCTTTTAAGAGTTCATGTCTTGTTTTAGCCCTGTATGATTTTTTGTATAGCATTGTTGCTTATTTATATACTTATTTAAGCCACGGAGGTGCGGTGAGCAAAATAGTCCTGCACTTTCACTGTTTGGTACTTTTAACACACCCACATTTAAAATTGAGGTGACTCAGCAAAAATGAGAATGTGTGAATATAATGCGAATGAACTGGCTTAATATCTTTGCAGGCCACTATTGATGTAAGCAGCTTCCAATAGTAGGATATTGCTAAGCCAATACGATCTGTTTTTTTTCTAGTGCATTGCTGGTATACTTTGCGCCACAGCTTTCTTTACTAGGTAATTACAAAGACAGCTTCAAGGTATTGAAATGCAGTATGTTTGCTGCTTGTCATCTCTCGTCGTGCAGCATTGTAGATGTTACATGTAGCTCTCCCAAGTAACACCTCGAATAAACATTGAGTAGTTTTTTAGTTACAGCACACAGCCCTTGTGTTTTAATTCTTTATTCCTCTAGCAAGTTAAGGGCGGTTTCATGCCGAATTCATGACTCAAAGTTATTTGGTTGTGTATTTTGTGTTCGAGGATTGAAAGAGATTGTATGATAATATAGGTTTGTTGATGTGTAGTTTCTGTACGAGAGTTATGGGGGCTGTAGAATTTGGTAGCTGGCATGCATTTGATCAAAATCTGTGACTTTATGATACACAGTTTATATTAACACTATTATTACTGAAAGGCATATCAAAAGTAAACACAACATTAGTGGATGCTGTCGTTGTATGCCAAGATGGCAATCTCGCTCGCTCAGAAAATGGCATTCACTTAGAACGAGGTTGAAGTGCTGTTGTTTATTTACAGTTTCATAGGTTGTGGTTGCACCCAACCACCGCTTAGAATTTGCGAGTGCCTACTTACTCTGAAATTCTCTTCGGCTAATTCTTAGTATTTTTCTATTTTTATCTCGAATTGCTTAGGAATGCTCTTAAATGAGGCATTGAGTGTGTGGAGGAACAAACCATGTTATAGACCACAGCTTAAAACCTGAATCAAACACTTCCAGTTGTGCCTTGCTGTAGTTGTGTGAACAGACTTAAAGGGAGGGTGATAGCGAAGTCGTGAGATGTGCGCCAAGTAAAAGAGCTTTGGGAATATTCTCATGCACACACAAGCATACTTTTCCAGAAGTTTGTTCTTACACCAGCAGTGCTGTGTTTGAGGCTAAAGGTATCAGTTATGATATCTATGACTTTGGTTGAGGTGCTGTGTAGTATTATTTTACCCTTGGTGTGTTCTTTTTGTACTGTTGAAGCAGCAGGTTTTTGCAGCTCTGTAATAGTTCTGAATTTTGCATTTTAATTTTATTTGCACGCAAATGTGTCGCACATTTGCTGTTTTATCCGTAGGTTGTGCTAAACATGAGTGCTTGAGAATTTCAATTGTGTATGCCGACACATTTATATTGATGCCTTCATATTCCTAGTCAGGCTTGGCATGACAACAGGTCAGAACACTCGATGGGAATGTCCTTAACATTAGAGAGAAGTGTTAAAACTGCTTAAGGCATTCGTGCTGTATGGATATTTAAGATACAAAGGAATAAAATGACCTCTTTACTGTGATCTGTACTGTTGTAAATCACTTATGCTGATGGAGAGTGCACGCACTGTGACGTAGCTCAAAATATTTTTTGAAGGGTAGACGGGGATGTAAAATGCCCGTTGAAGTGTAGAAAGTAAGTCATACTGCCATAGCGAATGAACATGCTGTAGCTATGGGCCACTGTGAGTGTCTGCAGCTTTGTATGGGACATTCTCAAGCTCTGTTAATTCTGGGGAAGGATTTATAAAGAATGGTGCTGTAGGGTAACTATCATAGTACATAATAGTAAAAAATTGTGCATCCAGATTTTATGGCATATAGGTGTGTAGGGGCTCAAGTCTTTTAATCTACGCTCCTAGATATGTATTCTGGTACGCCTGACTGAGAAAAGTACAGCGAGCGAACGGCATAGCGGACTGTTTGCTGCGAACAATATATGCATGAAGGTAAAAAGTGTTTTTTATATAGTTGTTAGGGAAGATGCTTGTGCACTACCTGCATTGTGTACATTGCACTACCTGCATTACGAATACAACTTGGCTCACCTCTAGAGACAACAGTGGTAACAGGGTCTGGTAAGTGAAGCAGAGCAATTAGGTGTAGCACATTAGGTGTTTTTTTGTATGTGCAGTGGAAGCAATACTGCAGGCATCTAGCTAGCAGCATTGCTTCGACTAACCAAGAATGTTATTCTTAATCACTGGAAACATGGGTCACTTTGGGCCACTTGCTTTGAAAATACTGGATTGGCTTTCTAAAGTCTGCCACTGAAAAAGAAAAATAGTGTGCTCTTGAATTATGTGAGATTAAATTGCGCAAGGAGTTAGCAAGCATTGTATTCATATAAAATGTGGCATGCCAGGTCGCATCAGTGGCCAGGGTCAATGGCATATGCAGATTGTGGCAGCAATAAATAATCATATTTAAAAATTTTTTCTCAGCACTTCTTTATTTGCATTCAAAGTTCACATGAAGTCGAATTGCGTGTTCAGTTTTGTTTAACTCCGAGAATGGCCATGGCATCTACCTCCTCATTTAGTAATCAAATGAAAATGATTTTTGCCTATGGGATAGCTTGCGGCCACCACTTTTGCAAGTCCGGACCTTTCACCCAGTTTTCCACTGTTCTGGTCTGCAGATATTTTGCCAGTTTTCGGAGCTGGGTAGAAAACGTGAACTGTGCAAGAAAAACTCAACAGGATATTTATTTTTTCTTTTGAATTCTGCTTGCAACTTCTTTACCAATATTGCAGCAGCATGGGAAACCGCTCGAAGCATTCGCTTGGGTGCAGGCCAGGGTTTTTACTGTAGGTTTTGCAGAAAAACCCAGTTTCCCTCCTGCCTGTTTGTTTTTCTGTCGCTACAAACAGCACAGTCATTGTTGCTTCGGCCTGGGAGCTTGTAGATGAAATGACTTGTCTCATCTAGCCTTTACTCGCACTCCATATGTGCAGACAGGCACGTATGGAGTGCGAGTATCTATTCTTGTTGCTGTGACAAATTTTCAAATTTTTAGAACAGTCGAACTTCTATAAACGCCGCTTGGCATTTGGCAATTTGTTGCAGCAGTGAAAATAGGAAAATAGCTTGTTTTGCTGCACGAATGGTGGCGCAACTGCGAATTTGCAAGCGAAATTTGCACCATGTAGCTGTGACTTCCGAATGGTGGTACCACCTGGCGTATCCAAAACAAAATGCATGATGCAGGTTTGTGGGTGTGCAAGTAACCAGACGCTGTGGTAGATATATTTTTTCCACTGGTTTAGTATGATCATCCGCAGTTAGTTTAGAGTAGATGTGGGCTGTAGTAGAATAATCCACCCTCCCAACAACTGCATTGCACACTTAGTTATTTAGTTTTTGTAGCCAACTTTCTAGTGCATTCGAAAGGATTTGAATTCAAACGATGTGCGCCGTGAATGCTCTCACTGTCTTTGTCAGGACTGATGAGCAAGGACTGAACAACGGGACCAGCCAAGAAGCAGACTGTACTTTCACCATTTCCAGTGTCATCTTTGTCAGTGCGTGATTGGCCAAGAAATTAAAATCAAGAACTTGGTGTTGACGGTGGTGGAAATTTTTATTTCTTTCAAGTAAAATGAGCTTTGTCGAGGGCTTCTGTGGCAGCTGCTGTACTGCATGCTTTGTTCCACCAACTGTCGCTGGTATTTCGGGTCCGAAGAATTTGTCGGCATTATGTTGGTTTTTTTACAGCGGAGCTGCTACAGGCTGACATCCCTGTTACTTTCCGTCCGTAGGACGAGGACAGCCGCTCGTTTTCTCAGCTCCTGGGAAGGTGTTGTCTGCAGCTGCTGTGGCTGACTGCATGTATTGTTCTCTCGCGCTCTCTGCACACCCTCTCCCTCCGGCCACCGTTTGCCTCTGGCGCTTCATATTTCGACTTGAAATGGCGTATGTTTCCGTGCAAAAATGTGTTCCCTGAAATGCATTTGTGCTTAGAAGTGAAGCCGACTTTAAGGACATCGGTGTAAGCTGGCATTCCATGACATGTTTTGCTCAGTGAAGGCTACACATAAAAGAAAATTCAGTGCCATTCCAGTCTGTCAAGGTGGATGACAAGCGGAGGTTTTTTTGTGGGTGATTGGTTGCGGCCGCGAACTCCTGCGCAAACTGCGCCGTCACGCCTGGGAAGCGTTCGGCAAATTTGTAGCCGCGCCGATGTCTTGCGTTTTCGGCTTCGCGGTATTCGAGGTACCGATGGGCATAGAAAACGCTTACGCTTTGCCTCCGCGGCCCGATCGTCCGTCCTAGAGTTCAAGAGTTGCGCGTCTGATTGCCACATGTCGCGGGTTCCAGTTCGACAGGAAAGCCCGCTTTCAGTGCTGCGCACAAGACCCCGTATTCAGTCAGTTCTGCTCAACTGAGCATCGGCGGTTGCGGAAGAAGTGGCAGAGGCGGCGGCTAGCTGATAAGCAGCCGAGAATCGTGCGCCAGTTTTTTAGATGCGACGCATCTCTTACTCGGGGGTGTGTCCCTCCGGCGTCGGCGTCCGCACACCACCTGCGCATGCGCAACTCTCCTCCGTTCTTCTCTCCGACAGCTGTGCGCAACACTCTCACTCCGTCTCATTAACATAATAACAGCTGCGCGCGCGCTTCGCTCTGCTCGCGTCTGCTCCGGCGCGCAAGTGCGCGCATGCGCGACTCTCCTCCGCTGTCTCCTCTCCTTCAGGCGCTGTGAATATAAAGGGGGTAGCGCGTTGCGGCAGTTCAGTCAGCGCTCGCGATCCACTGACCGTGTACTTCAGCGACCACAAAGTCGTCGGGCTCAAAGTAAAGTGCAACCTCTGAAAATGGCAACCGGCCTCTCTCTCTCTCAGTAAAAGAATGAAAATTACGCCCATCTTTCCCGCGTATGAGAACACCGCATGTGATGGAATGCATCCTACGCGTTCACAACACATTTCGCGCGATTTAGAGAATCAACCCAATGGAAACACCAATTGAACCCCCCCTATGCGTCGCATCACATCAGGATTCCCCTCGCGGGAAGACGGGCGTAATTTTTGTTCGGCCGCTCCTCGCCACTCCTCGCCGCTGCGGCCCAGCGGCAGCTCGTACATGCGAGACGGGTGGCTTTCCCGCACGACCTGGAACTCAAGATGGCGGATGGACGCGCAACTCTCTTATGGTGGCTAGAAGGCTAGCCACCATAACTCTCTAGTCCGTCCGCCACGCCTGCGCCCACTGACGCCTATTTTGTCTTGCGTGGTAGGCTTCACTGTGCAGCACACGATGTAGGAAAGCCATCTTACAATAACCAAGCTTATATTCTCCTTAAAGTCGTTTTCACTTGTGAACACAGATGCATTGCTGGAAATACATTTCTTTTTTCATGGGCAATATACGCCACTTTGTATCGAAAATAAAACGTCAGAGGACGAAGGGAAAGGGTGTGCTGAAGTGAGGAAGAGGGTATGAGGGTATGAAAGGGCTTTTCTACCGCCCCCCCCCCTCTCTCTCTCTCTCTCTCTCTCTCTCTCTCTCTCTCACACACACACACACACACACACACACACACGCACGCACGCACGCACGCACGCACGCACGCACGCACGCACGCACGCACACGCACGCACGCTCGCACTAAAAAACGATGGAGCTCCGTACTCGCTCAGTGTAAAGGTTCATTTACCCGCATGGTCCACTCGACGATTTTCAAAAGGACAGGGCTGCTGCTGTTTCTGTGAGACTGTGGTGTCCCAACAGAGCGAGATGGAGTTTCACCGCGCAACTTCAAAACTCAATTCACATCATTCAAAATCACCAAAGGTGGTGCTAAAATCGCGGCACACCGCGTGTTACATGCTCTGTTTTATTTGCTGGTCGTGACTCGTGAGCAGTTCGTGGGCAGTCCAGAACTGCTGTCACAATAAACATTCTATGGGCAAAAAATAAAGAAAATTTAAAATAGAAATACTGACTGCTACGGAGCAGATTTGAGCAGTGCAAAACGGCAATAAAAGAACAACTTTTGTTTCCTTTCTTCTCCGGTTCTAAAACGCTCCGCCGCGCCTAAACTTATAGAATTTGTGGCAGCACGAGTCAATGAAAACGCCGAGCCACAGAACAACGATACCATACCGTGGGAGCCCTGCCCGCTCGCTCGACGCGGCTCGCGCCGTGAGCCTCAGAGCGGTGCTTCGTCGTCTTCGGCGATGCTGTTACAACCTCTTGCCGTTAGTTCATCTACCTGTTGCTTTCAATAGCTTTAAACGGTAATAAATATACTCCGTTCAAGATGCACGGCACTTACTGTGCGATGCAAAAAGTTAATGGACATTTTTCGAGTGCCGGTCTTCCTAGCGGCCGTCAAGGCGAACTAAGCAGTCAGGGCAGGGAAGTTTTTACTGCCGAAAAACGTGTGCACGAAACATCCTCGTCGCCCAATCCTCCGGGCTCCCACTGCTTCGTCACTCGTTCCTTCGACACGAAAGCCACGGTGCACATTACTGAGACTAATCTGCAGTGGGCGAAGGGCCGTTTTCTTTGCCTGTCTTCGTCTTTGCGACCCTCAGACTGGTGGCCATGTGCTTGCTGTGTCGATAGCCTTGCTTTATTTTTTAAGCAATGCCCCTTGCCACTGCAAGCTTTTTCTTTGTGTGTGTATACGTACGAATTTCCCGCGAGCTGTCGGAAAAGCGGGTGCAGCGCGAGCAAGTAGTAGCTTCCCTCCAGGCAGCGAGATGAGAATTCGCCAAGTGTTTATTTCGTACAGGGCGACCGGACAAAATGGCGGGCCAGTAGCTCGCTATTGGAAAAGAAGGTCCATTAAACGTGGTTATGTCGCGCATAATCTCTAAACCTACCTAAAAGGTACAAAACCAGTTTATTTACGAAAAGAATGCGCATAATTGAGCTAAGAGAACACTTTTGAGCTAAGAAACACTGCGGTTGATTCCTCTGTCATAGGAATCGGTAAAACACGAAAGTGAAATGTGCAGCGAAATCTGCAGCTGAGCATGATTTGCGGGTCGGCGGCTGTCTTGTGGGTGTGCTTGGCGAGCGAATTCCTCCTGGCGGGTCGCTTCGGCAAGGGTGTGCTGGCGTCATTTCCGTGACGGATATGACGTCAGTGAGATCGCGGCATAAAACACTTTCGTGATAATATATAAAACCTGAAAACAAACAACCCTAAGTATAACGTACTCTTTAGTTCTAAAGGTTGCTTCCCCGCAAGAAGACCCTGTGTGCAGGGGTGCACCCTTTACATGCCACTTGCTTCGTTGTAATGGCGTCACTTCCGTGACGAATATGACGTCACTGAATCTAGGTGTATCCGGGAATAAAACAATTTCGTGTTAAAAAAAGATGGCGCGTTATATAAAAAAATATATTGCATTGCCGCGGCTCCAACCCCGAGTGTTCGTTCCAAAGCCCAACTGCGGAGCGGTCATGTTGTAGACTTTATTGATGTGAAGGAGGAAGGGGTAAGGGGAATGTGAGGTTAGAGAAGTCAGTGGAGCTCTTTTTCGAAGGTCCCAGTTTCAGCTGCCCCGATCTTCGCAATCTGGATCTTCTAGTTTCGAGGGCATAGTTGGCCAGGGCTTCCTTCCATGTTTCTAGTGTGCTGGATTCATGATTTCGTTCATGGGTGTTGTTTGCAGGCCATATAATGGGGCATCCCCAGGATGCGTAGAAGATATTTGTAGCTATAGCTACCTCTCCACATTTTTTGCTGCGTTTGTCCGTGTTGTTCGGGAGCCTTAAAGCAAGCCTATAGAGTTGTGTATGAAGGTATTTGTTCGAAATTATTTTACTTAGCTTTCGTAGGTGTTGGGGTCTTAGTGGGGTGTGGGAAAGTGTTGCTGAGAAAAGTTCTTGGTGGGCTCGGGGGAGACGAGACCCCTTTTTCGGCGCCGCCTTGTATTCTTTGAGTTGTTATGGGAGCACAAGTTCGCTAAAAAAAAAATTGTTTTTCTTGAAGACCTCTGAAAAAAGCATCTGAAAAAGAGGCTGAAAAGCCTCTGAAAAAGAGTGCCTCAAATTATATGGGCCATTTCAAAATTTCGCCCATACGTGTATGGTAGACCATTCAAGGTTGTGACAGACCACCATGCGCTGTGTTGGCTCGCAAATTTGAAGGACCCCTCTGGCCGTCTTGGGCGGTGGAGCTTGCGCCTGCAAGAGTTCGACGTTACAATCGTCTACAAATCCGGCAGAAAACACTCCGACGCCGACTGCCTGTCCCGCGCCCCCGTCGACCCACCACCACAAGACTCCGATGAAGACAGCGCGTTCTTCGGAGTCGTGACTGAGAGCGACCTAGCCGCCCAGCAGCGTGCCGACCCCGACTTGCGCGTCATGATCGACTACCTCGAAGGACGAAATGTCGCCGTGCCTAGAGCGTTCAAGCGGAACTTACCAGCATTCAGCCTCAAAAACTCCGTCCTCGTGAAGAAGAATTTCAGCCCCGGAACAAGAACGAATTATCTACTTGTCGTCCCCGCAGACCTCCGTGACAAAATTTTGGAAGCGTGCCACGACGACCCGTCTTCCGGACATCTCGGCACAGCTCGCACTATAGCGAAGATCAAAGCGAAGTACTTCTGGCCACGCCTTACATCCGACGTCACCCACTACGTTCGGAGTTGCCGTGACTGCCAGCGACGAAAAACGCCGCCGACAAGACCCGCCAGACTTCTGCAACCGATCACCGTCCAGTCGAGGCCCTTTCAACAGATTAGAATGGACCTTCTAGGCCCGTTCCCTACGTCACGATCACAGAAAAAGTGGATTGTAGCGACAGACTACTTGACGCGCTACGCAGAGACCGCCGCTCTTCCGAGGGGGACTGCACTAGAAGTCGCCAAGTTCTTCATAAATCAAGTTGTGCTGCGACATGGAGCCCCTGAAGTCCTTATCGCGGACCACGGAACGGCCTTCACTGCGGATCTTATGCAAGAAATCTTACGCTACAGCAACACGGATCACCGAAGAATGACGGCGTACCACCCCCAAACGTCTAACCCCCAAAAGGGACCCCAAGAGAGCACAAGTTCGCTCCAACAAACTTGTTTTTCCTGAAGACAACTGCGTCGTCTTTGGCCACGTAACACTACTATGAATGTCCGGAGCACTCTAAAGTTACCTTGAATTACCTCTACGACAATATGGTTGTGGGACCTTCTGCATTTTCACACGATAATTTGAAGTGAAATGTACGCCTGGCATCTCTGATTTCCGTCGTAAAATTTGAGTCTGCTTGCAACGCTATTGACGAAAGCAAGCTTGGTCGCTAGTACGTTGCTGAGAGTGCCCAAATAGGACTTTAGTTTTTTTCATTCTGACCTGTTTTAGCATTCGTGCGAACTGTAATGATTTTTCTCGTTTTTTTTTTTGGTGTGCGATAATATATCAACGATAAAATAATGTTCCCGAGCTTCATGCGCATGGCAGGCACGTGAGCGCTAAGCAAACAAGCAAACAGTCACGTGCTGTTCCATCCAAAAGAGGAGAATGCTACGACAGTCGCCTGAGCCCTCATTCGCACAGCTGTCACCTTCACCGTCAGGGCACCGTCAGGGCACCGTCAGGTCAAAAAACCGCGACAGAGACGTAAACGGAGTAGCGTTCGTACTGGAGCTCTCCGTCAAAGCACAGGGTCGTCTGCCTAGCGACCAGTTTATCCTTGAATGGAGCGTGCTTAATCTGAAAAAGTAATGAAAATGGCTTAGATTTTTACGTGTACTCCCTTCTTGCTAAATTTAGCCGTAAAAATTAGTTTTCTGATTGTCTGGTTTACCACAGGCGTGGTACCGTCGCGTTGACGGAACGGGAACTAAGAGCTCGGCTTCCCGTCACCGTCGCACCGTTTTCGGCGAAAAATCTCCCGAGAAACCGTGGCCCATGACGGAAGACGGTGACGTGATGGGGTGAAAAATGGCTGTGTGGATGAGGGCTGACACTCACCGCGTTCGCGCGGGAGTGTCCGTCAACTGCTCGTAGCCCGTAAGAAGCGGTCGATGCGGATGAGGGTTGTATATTTTCAGTTCGGTCTCATAAAGGCTCCAATTTGATGTGTCATTTGTCGTCCAGGATTTCACATATTAATCAGTTGTTGAGATAAAACATCCAACTTTAATATCTTCCTTTCTGGAAATTCGTTTAAATTTCGTGTCCAGTTATACAAACGATGTTATTGGGCTTCACGCTGTCACAAGAGCAAGCCCAAGTACCAACTTCAAGCCCTGGAATGTACATAGTATTCACTTTTCAGATCTGGAAACTTTCCAGAAACCGTCTTCTTTTCATCGATTCCCTTTGCTCATACGTCCGCAACACTACAAATTTGGCTAGTTTTCTGTCCGATGCCCTCGGCAGCATAGACTCAGCAGCAGGACATACAGGGTGTTACATCGATAAATGGAACACTTAGACCGGTGTAAATGTAGACCGGTATTCTGAAGGTCGTGGGTTCGGATCCCACGCATTTTTTCACCACTTTCTTTCTGACTCAAAAAAATTTTCATCTCTTTCTATGACCGAGCGCATCCCCCTTTTGCTTTCCGAGGTTTTCTTGACTGCCAACCCTTTATTTCTGTCTTATTTCACCGAGCCTCTCATTTCCCATTTCTGATTCGCTACATGCTTAGCGAGGGTCTCTGTTCTGGCAGTCTTGGTGCCAAAGGGAGCTTAAGAGGGTTCAACGCTGGTCGACCACTCTCGACATGTCGTAGACACTCGAGTCACGGTCCGGGGGTTAAAAAGAAGGTCCCCTTCACTCCGAGTAGTCCGAGTGGCGCTGGCTACCACCCCCAAGTGCAGGAAACAAAAAAATACCTTAGCATAAATACCCGAGAAAGTGGTGGGGAAACAGCCCCGCCGGTGGCGTAGTGGTTATCGCACCAGACCGACCGGTATTCTGGAGGTCGTGGGTTCGGATCCCACCCCGCGGGCATTTTTTCACCACTTTCTTTCTGACTCAAAAAATTCTTTATCTCTTTCTAATGCGTTGGGTCATAGAAAGAGATGAAGATGTGTATATATATATATATATATATATATATATATATATATATATATATATATATATATATATATTAGTATGAAACTCTATGGGGGCCTGCGTCTGTCGAGGCTCGAGACCAGGGGGGTAAAGCCAGCTCCGAGACCGTACAAATCGTGGGCGCTGACATGATACAATTCCCATGGTTGCCAGATCAATTGTATTCAGCCTTCTAAAAATTTCTGCCATAATTATTTAACTAAAACAAAGAACTCAAGCAAAATAGTTACAAATGATTGCCTCAGTAATTAAAACTAGCTTTATAAAAAACTTTTAGTGTAATTGAGCTTTAATTAGCGAAGAAAGAGTAAGTGCGTCGTTCAGTTTTGGTTTCGATTTTTTGTAAGTGTGCTAGGAAGCGGCGAGGCCCTTGCGCCTGACTTGCGCAGTGTGTGTGTGTGCAGTCTCCGGCTCAGATCTGCGTGCGTGCAAAACGTATACAAGTTATAGAACTCGGATGCCCGCGGTGAGCAAGTGCCTCCCCGGGCGCTTGCGAGGCTGTCATTCTTTCTCCACGTTAAGCACCCTATCTATTGCCCCTCATCTGACGCCGGAACAGCGATTCCGATCTGACCTTGACTACCGCAAGTTCACTACAGGCTACGGAGTGGCAGCCAGCGATCGTTCCCGTTGGAAGAGAAATAAAAAGAGCTTTTATAATCCTTCGGTTCCAGTTGTATTATTCATGGAACTTCTTACAGCTCTTCGTGCTTCGAACTTTCGCGCAATCGTTCATGAAGGTAGAACGAAAAAATAGGTAACGAAATGCGGTTTCTTTTTTAATCAGTCACAATAAATCAATAAGTCAGTGTTCACTCCTCGCGCGCTATGTGCGGTAAATTACTGCCCATTCAATACTCCGCATTCAGTCCCGCAAGCTTTCCCTTTGAAGTGGTGGAAAGCAGCTAGAACTTGACGAATACAGAGAGAAAGGAAAACGGGACACGCCGCGGATTGTATTTCGCATACTCCCTCGGCATGCATTCTTCCACTCCGTTGGCCCGCGATCGACCGCGCTCTTTCGTTCCTGTGCTTCAAATAGCCGCGACTCACCGGCAATATCAGCGTTGGCCCATGCGATGTTTTTTTGTGTGTGTCAATAAAGGTTTTACATCGAGCTAAAGCCACAGTTCACTTCACTTCGTTTCAAAAGCCTTGAGCGACTCGCAAAATGTAACAGAATGGCCAATAAAGCGGCACAGCGCGAAAATGCACGGAGAGAATACGGAGATTCATTTTTCTGTGCTCCCAGTACGGATCAGCTGACTCCTTGGCGTCCTCGCGCATGCGATCAGTCGCATTCGAGCTTGCGCGCAAGTGTTGTATGAGCGTTGCCACATCTTGCTCAAATAGTCTCAGTACATATAAGTCACACGTACGCTAAACCGAAAACACGTCGGTTACCTACCCACAGGAGATAAACTACGCAATGCTGTCGACGCCGCCTACATAAAATCCGCCTGGCGAGCGGTCCGCCATGTT
The DNA here is from genome assembly GCF_048455015.1 of Haemaphysalis longicornis. Taxonomy (NCBI): domain Eukaryota; kingdom Metazoa; phylum Arthropoda; class Arachnida; order Ixodida; family Ixodidae; genus Haemaphysalis; species Haemaphysalis longicornis. The sequence goes on from NW_027526295.1 coordinate 253,789,248, forward strand.
ACAATTAATCCCGGCATGCTTCGCTAGCCGGACGCGAAAACGCCACAGTAGCACGTTGCCAGATTACAACCCATCGCTTTCGCCGTTTTCAGTAAGCAAAAACTCAGCTGGCAACCTTCAAATCGTTGTATCATGTCTGCCACTATGTGTCGTACGGTTCCAATGCATTGGCTCAGCGGCGCGCTTTCCCTCTAGAGTCAGTATATTATCTCTATGCTCGAGACACGCAAGCCGCCGGCCATTACGTTATAATTCGTCCGCGTTTCTCAGTTGCCGGCCGAATGTGCCTTGAAGAGCTGTTATGTCACATAGGACTGGCTGCATCTCAATCTGGTTTATCTTGTAATTCTGGTTTCTCTTGGCGATATCAGACTTGACTTTTAACTAGTCACAAAAATCTGGGTTTCCGGCCACAATGTTGTTATTGCCGCTGCTGAATTATCATGGAAGATACAGCCTATTTACAGTCACTTTACGGCACGTTTTTTGTATTTTCTGTTTCAGTTTTTATAACCTTTTTTGGTAAGCGTTGTTTTATGCTACCTGGGCCCTGGCAAATTTCAGAAAGCACGTGCCAACAGAGAGGTGGTCTACATGGCTACCCGCAACCAGTCCACGGAACAATGGGCAATCCATAGAGTTCCATACAGTATTATTGTATGAAACTCTATGGGACAATCCCCCTTTTACAGGGAAAGGGGAGACAAAGGCAAGGGATACGCCTCGGCGAGGAAGAGGAACAGCGCAATGGCGGCGCGGCCGCGGGGCCATGCGTCGGGGGCAGCCATGACTTGGGGCTCCCAGTCGCTGGCCCGCAAGGCGGCCATGGTCATCCTGGTCGTCTGTGGCGCTTCGGCCACGCCACAGCACCTGCTCAAAAGTGCTTCAGACCACGTGACCACGTTCGAAAAGAGGCAGCGGGACAGCGACTCCCTGTCAGAGATTGTCATCGAGCACATCGACGGCGACGCAGAAGCGGCGGCGTACCTTATCGGCTTGGTGGTCCTCGGTGTAATCCTCATCGGGGCGCTGCTGCTGCTCGGGTGCCTCCTGCTGCTACGCAAGTCAGGATTTCAATCTGCTGAGTACCATCGGGTGAGTACCGAAGACCCAGAAAGTCACCACGAAAAGGACGCAAGCCCGGGGCAATCCCAACAATTCACTTACGTCGATCTGGCCAAGCCCACCGTCGCCGGCGGCGAGTGCTGCGGCCAGGGACTGCACACGCCCCGCTTCTCCGTACAGCTCGTGACAACCACCGAAACTGACGCAAGTAAAACCGGCCTGCGTCGGGAACAGCTCGTAAGCCCTACGCCCGCTCCACGGAGCAGCCGGCTCGCGGAAGTGAACGTTTCTTCTCCCGTGCGGCGGCCTCATTCGGCGGTGAGCTATGATGACTCCTCTGAAGCTGTGACCACGAGTAAGGAGCATGGAGCAGAGCCTCAAAGGAAGCGCATTCGCGTGGAGCGTGTCAGCCCAGTGTCTGGATTTCGTGGCGGCTCGCTGGAAGACGGAGACGTACCGATGACATACCAAGAGTGTTGTGAGCAACTGCGATCCGTTCCGCCACTGCAAGTTAACATTCAGGACCGTTTCATCAATGCGGACCCAAACGCCAGGCGCATCTTCCAAAGGCCGTCGGCGAGCCATGATGCTACAGTTGAAGCTGAAAGCGCTGGACCGGCTGTCAAAACTGAGAGAAACGAATGTTTTGCTTACGGGAACACCTCGACGCTGTGCGAGGCACCCTTGGAGGGGTACAGAATCTATGAAACGAGTCCGGGCGGTGTTTCAAACACAGCGTACGGCCTAAGCGAATCGATAGTTAGCCCTTCTTTGTCGCCCACTGAGCCTAATTTTACCGGACCCCAAGACTCTGCGTCCCAACCTGACAACCCGGAGAACGTGGTAGTGTATGGACATGGCCGCTATTACAAAGAACAGACAGACCAAGGTTATAATGGGAGGCGGCAATCTAGTCCCTTTGAATCAACTGGGAAAGATGGGCTAACCATGGCTGAATCTATGACAGCGCAAGCTGTTCCCGTCAGTGCGGTTGTGGAGGTGCCTGATAACAAAGTTGAAGTACGTGACGGCGGTTCGGTGTCGGCGAACTCACTTAGAGACGTCAACGAGCAGTTTAAAGAAGCAGCAGCAAGGGCGAGGCGCGCTGCTGTGTCACCACGAAAGGCAACCGGATCCACCAGGTCGTCGGTTACTCCAACGAGGAACGATGTGGACGTGGAAGCGCGGGCATCCACATGCGCACGTGAACCAATCGATAATGGACCACTTAGACGTGCTGACAAATCGTCAGTTCAAGTGCCGGAGATGATCGCGTACTTTGACCGCATGCATAAGGGTTTGGAATCGAATTCGAACTTCGAGTGCAGCTCCAAGAGCGGCGCATCGTTGACGTCGGGAACTGGAAGGCTCGAACTCCCGTTACCGCCGATCGAACGAACGAAGAAGGAAATAATACGGAAGCTGTCCGGAGAAGAGGCAGCGCTGAGCAGCGGCATTATGTCAGAGAGAAGTCGACAAGGCATCCAGAGCCCCACTAAACCGTCAGGCGTGCAGGAGATCCGCCAACAGCCAACCCAACTCATGGAACGTCCTTCAGAAACTCCTGTGTCTTCGAACCGCATCGAAGAGAGAACTGTAGCGGCGCTGCAGCCATCAGCTCCACCCTTACAGCCAACATTAATTCTCTCTGACGGGGAACATACGGGAGACATCCCGTCGGTTCTCGTCGAGAAACGCCCGCAATTCCCGTCATCACATACTCCACAGGCTGCACGTTCGCCGGCTACAGCTCACGAAAGCAAAGAACTCGTCAAGATCTCTAAAGACACCGCTGGTCCCATTATCCCGAAGGAAGACAAACGTATACAGCGCTCTGGTATGCACGATGAAGTCAGTGTAGACGTTGCGGCGAGTCAAATTGCGCCACGCGGCGCCGATGGTGGGAACCGTGACGGGGAGTTTAGGGCAGTTTCTATCATGCCTGATCAACAAATGTCTACCAAACTGGCTGTGAAAGAACGCACCATAACCGATGCAGCTGGCACCGAGCTACTGCCAGGGGAAATAGCCGATAAGCAAGCTTCTCATTCTGCCGCAAGGAGCAGCGCAGATTCCGGACCGACACTTGTGGAAAAAACGGCGACTACCGATGCCCTAACCAAGCGAAAGAAAACCGACGGGGTCCTGGCCGCGAAATATGAACATCAGGTACCAGGCGAACATGATGCTGGGCCTGAAAAGCGAATCGAGGACAGTTCCGTCTTCCCTAAGCAACTCAAACCCGATTTTCACCCTCTAAGAAGCGTTGAAGACTCAAGCCTCAGGGAACAGCCTGAAAGTAACCTGAAGGGAATAGTGAGCCACGATTTAGGGCCACCCGTTGCGATTGGCTCTTTTCGTTCTATTGCGGAATCTACACACCCACGGGACAAAACCGTGGATGGGACCTCCCGTGCTACTTTTTTGTCCGAAGGGTTCCAGGGAGATGACGTCGATAAGTCACGGCGTGGACTGTCCGCGCATGAACAGCTTCACATTGAAGCTGTAGAAGCTGGAGCCGCCATTCATGATATTGTTGAGGCAGATAAGCACTTGCCACCATTGCTTGCCCATAAAAAAACATCTGTGGTCCCGGTACCGACACACTCTGCATCTTCCGGTATGACAGAAAGGGAGCGAATGTTTAGCAAAGAAGCGGAGGTTTCGTTTCGGCCGAAGACCTCGATGCAAGAGCGTGCGCAGACGAATTTGGAAGCCAAGAATTCGAAAAATGTTTCAGTTGTCCCGACGATAGATAAACGCGTTTCCTTTATCGATGTATTACAGCCGCTAAGTAGTGAAAATAGGTCCCCGGCGAACAAAGACTCCGCACCATTGGCAACATTGCCAAGAGAGAACCCAATTGTTCCGTACGGGAATCTGGAAAGGCCTCTCACAGAAACTACAATTCAGGGTTTGACCTCAGGGGAGAGACTGACAGAAAAACGGATATCGTCTTTTGAGGCTCTTGCACCGTCAGTTTCGAAGACTCCAGGAAGCTTGAAAGTTGATCAGCGAGAGCTATCGACATTGCCAGCCGACCACACAGCACTCGTTCCGCCATCGGCCAACCGCTTTCCAACTGACCTGCCTGACCAGACGAAGCCGTCTGCGGTTCCAACAGCTACTGATTTCTTATTGCCGGTTACAAGAGGGCGGGACACGTCCCATGTCGTTTCTTTAAATGAAAGTGTAAACGCTTCGGGACCCTTAGTTCCTTTGCCCTCTTCAAGTAGCAGAGCAATGGCTCCTCGAACACATCACAAGCTACCTATTGAGGTAATAGCAAACAAAAAACGCCTGGAACCGGCAGATCGCACTAACAACAAGCTAATTGTGACTCGACCGGCACCGCATCCAATTGTTGAGGCTGCAGACTACACCAAATCTGTGGAAGTGACCGTCCCTCCAAAAATTACAGCCATCAGCTCTCGCCTACAGCCGAAGCGGCTGCTCGTAGAAAGGAAAAATCAAGAAGTGCCACCGGCCATAAAGTCTGTGGGAAACGTTGAGTCACTTTTTGACCACACGGCAGCACCGCTAGTTTCGCAGCCTGTCGGAGCCGTTCGGGAAAATCTGCCGGCCCCACCAGCCAACCCCACGACGCTCACGATAGTTCCTCAGCCCCCAAATAATGTGGAAAGGAGCGGCAGTGAGGGGTCGTCTGTTCAGCTTGCCGCCGGTTTAATTGAATCGGCAGTGAAGGAAAGAAGCAGCTTAGATATCACCAAAAAGAATGACAGTGTGACCGGCGGAGGAGCCCCAGTACCTTTAGAATCTGCTAATGAGAGGATGATTGTTCCCCGAACTTCTCACGAACCACCTATTGAAGCCACTGAACGTAATAAATATGTCGAAGAGGCCGTCTCTACAAAAGGAACAGAGCTCGACTTTGGGGGGCAGCCGAAGTGGGCTCTTGCAAAAGGGGCTAACGAAGAGAAGTTGATGGCCGCGAGGCTTGAGGGACAGGTGACTTCACCTTACGACCACTCTGTGGCACCATCACTCTCGCAGCCACCCATTGATATTACTGCTGGTCAGCAAGGCCTAGCACTCTCAACATCTTATAGTACAGCGTTAGCTGCTCGGCAGCCTAGTTATGTGCGGACGAAAGGCAGCGAAGGGAATGTCGATGAATTGAAGCCGTCCGCTGTTTACGCTACCGCCGACTCAGCCCATCCCGTGGCGAGGGGCCGAGACACCTCCAAAGTGGCACCAACGAATGACACTGCGACAAGTTTGGGACGTTTGCTTCCTTCAGGATTTCCAAATCGGCAAATAGCTTCCCCACCGCCACACAAGCTTCCTGTTGAAGTCACGAGGGATAAAAATTCCCTGCAGCCATCAGCATCTCCAAGAGACAGACTAATAGATCTTAAAACGCCATACGGGCCACCTGTTGAGGCAATACACAGCAACAATGTTGAACCGGCACGCGCCACGGAACCGGTAAGTCATGGAGAAATGGTTCTTCGAAATGAACTTGAACACCTTGTTGAAATCGTAGAAAACAGTAAATCTATTCTACCGGGGGAATCCCCAAGTCAGACCCCAATGGTTCCACGAATTGAACCTAAACATCCTATTGACATCACAGATGATGATAAATCTATCCAACCGACGGCCTCTACAAGTCGCACTTTACTGGCTCCTCGAACTGAGCACTTGCATCCTACTGAGGCTATCAAAGACGACAAATTCATTGAACCGGCGGCCACTCCAAGCAGCAACGTAGTGGCTCCCAGAACTGGAAACATGCGTCTTACGGAAGTATTGGAAGATGTCAAATTCATTGAACCGGCTGCCAGCGTCTATATGCCCCCTCACCCTCTAGAGGAGCATCATAGTGAGGTCATGGAACCCAGCAAGTCTGTAGAACCATCATCCTCTGCTGTCATGCCTTCGTCTTTTGATTCCTCCCAAAACAATGGCCCCAGTGACGGTATGGAAAGGCTGAATTCAGTCGCAGCTGAAGCTGAGGCCCCGGGCCCTGTGCTCGCGCTTCCCTTAATGGGCGGCGAGCTCGTCCCGGTCGGCGCAACCAGCGACAGCTCGAAAGGTGGAGGCACGTTCGCCCCCCGCGATACGTTCGAAGAGCAGATGCCATCCGCTCCCAACCACGATAATGCGCCAACACAATCACAGCCACAAGCTGTGAAAGTGATTCGCCGTGATTCAGCGCCCTCGGATTACTTCAAGGAAAGTAGCACGGACTTGCCGATGGATTCTTTCAAGAGAGAAGCCGATTTATATAGTATCAGTAGCATGAAGACACCTACAATCGAATCCCCAGACATTTCACCACCTCCTGTCATGACTGCCGCGGAGTTCGTTGGTGCGACAGGATACATCGAAAGCTCCACAATTGCGCCAGGCGGCGTGTCCGAAGAACAGCTTTCACGCTCTCGTAATTACGATGGGGCGCCCTTAGTCCCGGACCCTCCGGTTAAATTTGCCTCTCGTAAGCCAAAATCACCATCCAAGCGGGCGCGTATGGGAGCGCTCGTGCTTTCGGATTTCGACCCCTACATACATGAGGGGGCTGTCGGCAGTGTAGGTAAGCTGGAGACGCCAACGGTGAAAACCACGGGCGCCCTTTCCGCGCCCAGCAGTATGTCCGAAGACTATGTTGACTACGTTGCGGCGGCGTCATTTCCAGAGCCAGCTGTCAAACTTGACAGGGAACGCAAGGAATCATCCCCCACACCTACCAGTATTGCAACGGTCATGCTCTCGGCTCTCGACTCTGCCCATGATGAAGGCGCCGCTGGGTCTTTGCCCAGGCTAGGTACGAGTGACAAACAGGTCGACCGAGGAAATGACCACTGGACGGCTACCCCTGGTGGCGTGCCTGAAGAATGGGTAGAACCTTTGCCAGATGGCGCTGTAGCGACAACAGCCGCACAGCACCTGGCTAACCTTGCCTTTGGTCAGCGGGAAGTAGAGTCCACTAAGACAACAGCCATGCTTTCGGCTGTCGATTACTCCCGAAATGAAAATGCTCTCGATCCCACCGACAGGCTTACCACAGTTCAAGCCTCAGACACAGTTCAACCCACTCGCACTTTGCCCACATTTGTTACGAGCGGAAGAGAGATTGTCGCGGTCGGCCCGACCGTCGACGGCTCTAAAGTTGGTGGTATGTTTAGTGATCTCGAGAAATCGGAGCGCAGCTTTCCCGGAGCGCGGCTTGCCCGGAACAAACAGGTCGACCGAGGAAATGACCATTCGACGGCTACCCCTGGTGGCGTGCCTGAAGAATGGGTAGAATCTTTGCCAGATGGCGCTGTAGCGACAACAGCCGCACAGCAACCGGCTAACATTGGCTTTGCACAGCGGGAAGTAGAGCCCACTAAGACAACAGCCATGCTTTCAGCTGTTGATTACTCCCAAAATACAAATTCTCTCGATCCCACCCATAGGCTTACCACAGTTCAAGCCACAGACACAGTTCAACCCACACGCACTTTGCCCACATTTACTACGAGCGGAAGAGAGATTGTCGCGGCCGGTCCAACTGTCGACGGCTCTAAAGCTGGTGGTATATTTAGTGATCTCGAGAAATCGGAGCGCAGCTTGCCTGGAACTCCTCCACAGGAGTCAACGGCCGGGGAGAATCCCAGTGGTAGCTCTTCGGAAGCAAGGCAGCCGGCCATGAGCCCCGACGTCTTCTTTGGCAAGAATTCACCTGTTCTGGCTCGCGGCAGCAAGGACTTGATTGTATTCAACCAGAACAACATCGAGCCAATGACAAACGCGGAGGACAAGCAAGGGGGTCCGGACAACCCCATTACCCGCGCTCCCACCCTATCAGAAGATGGAACTTAGAAACCAACGAAATAGCCCAGTTTCGGCGGCGAACGGTTACAAGAAAGGTTACAAGGGCCCCGGTTAGTGTTCTTGGCCTCTCATATGGACATAGCCATTTTTACTATTCGTCATGGCGCCACGGCTCGCGAAACGGAAAGCACCGCTCAATCGCCTAAGGCAGTGGCGAGGCTTACTTGTTTATAAGAAGTATCTTGAGGCTCCGGACTTCGTCGAGTTGTGGCCAGTTACGTCTTAGCACAGGCCGACTTAACGCTTCAGCGGTCTTTCGATTACTTCTTAAGGTCGGACCAGTGCTTCTTGACTTACCTTGCGAGACATCCAAATTCGAATGGTTGCATTCGCTTTAGGGTAGAATAAGATAACCACTGGGGAAGGGCATCGTATGTTACAGCGAAAAAAATAAATATGTATTTCTTTTAGAGGTACCGTGCCACTTGCTTTGCATCCTAAGCGAAATGCCATATGAGATGCAATTCTCAGAATTTTCTACGTTGATTGACCCACGGACCGACCCAGATTATGCGAATTTTCTACGTTGATTGACCCACGGACCGTCCCTAATTATGTGAACAATTATTGATTCCTTTTTGCGGTCGTTCGGAGGTCCTGCAAAGCAGTTTGCACTGTTACTGCTGTTACTTCGTAAACAGTGATTCTGGGATGAACTGTAGGCGGTACTGGTCTGAGTGACAAATAATTGGAGAAATTTTGCTGATATTCTTACAGCATGTAATAAATGATGGTCAAAGTGCCTAGAGCTTGTAAAACACTGTCGGTTGCTCAAATTCTCCGTATTATGATATATAATGTTTTCTCTTACTGCTTGAGCTTCCAAGGGCCACATGTATCGCTATACATAGTTGAATTACTCCGGCGTAAAAAGTATTTTTGGAAATCGACAGTTCTGCTTCTTGTGTCATATCAATAAACTGCCATTAATGAATTTACTTCAATTACGTGGTTTTCCCTAATCAGCCCTAATTGTATATGTAGATGTGTGAACATGTGTATATGTTAAGGGACTGAATTGTTATGATGTTTCAGTAATTTATCACGTTTTCCGGGTGTTGTTCTTGGCCCTTTATTTTCTGTGCTGTAATTATTGACTTAGACAAGTTGGAGTAAGTGGCTTCTGGACGGATTTATTTATTTATTGACGTAACCATTGATTATAGTTGAACCTCGTTATAACGAACACTTATATAGCGCATTATTGGCTATATCGAACTAAATACAGACTTTTGGTTGGTCATGTTTTATTTCGGTGACACTTATGCTTTTACAACGAAACTGAAACCGTGAGACCCGCGCTATATCGGACATAACGAAGAAACATTGGACCAGGAAGCTGAGAAGCGAATTGGAAAAAAAACCCTTAGTCCTAAACTGCAGAAGTATAAATGCCCTGTTGTTTGTGGACACTGGAAAACTTCATACTGCTCAGTGCTGTGAGTATCCACCAGACGAAGATCACATCCTTGATCAAATAAATAAGGACGCAGTCCTGTTTTGTCAAGTGAACTGTGTTATGTTGTAATTTCACGTACTCATGTTCCGGTTCATTGAGCTCGAAATGCAACAAGGAGAAAGGTAGGGGTTACCTTGTGTGCAGTGGGTTCGAAGCCCCAAAAAATACATTTTTGTATTTTTGCGCGAGCCAGATTGTGGATTAAAGGGAAAGTGAAGAGGTTTTAGAATTAAAACAAAAGTTGTCTAGCAGCAAGTATACATTGAATAGCTCCCGTGTGCGAAATATTTCCGCCATACATGCAATAGAAGCGGCGCAATGCGCAAACAAAAGTGGCCCGATGCCCCGCCCCGATCTCGGCGCGCGATGCCGAAAGACCGAAGAACGCAGACGAAAACCGTCCGGATAACGTCATACCTGGACTTCCGGCCGGATCGGCCGCCTCTGCCATGCTCTTTTCGCCGTGTTTCCTGTAGAGGCTCGCCACAGAAAGAATCATACTTGTTGTTGTTGTTGATTTGTACAATTTTCGTGTTCAAAAAGTATGCACGAACGCCACACGAGGCATACGCTACCATGCCGTATTCCTACTAAGCAGGATAATACCACACCGGGATGTTTTATAACATACGGAAGCGACAACCGTGGGGGCTGTGCTTGATGACAGAAAATATACTACACTACGTTAGATACTTTGTAAAACGCTCCAATACGTTTTTCCTGTTTTTTATTTCTTTTTTTTTATGTGGCGGACATGAATGTCCACATTAGATGCTAGACTTGGGAAGGATCGTGAATACTGCTGCACTTTGGCCCGCGATGTTTTGTTCCGTTCCAGAAACAGTCACATTTGTTCAGGAAATACCTGTTTCGTTAAACACGTCGGTTTTCTTTCCCTATGTGCATAGAACAGTGTTCAAAAACCCAATTGTTGGCGAAACTAAAACAAGGGGCCAATCCTGATAGAAGTTCTCTCGCGGCTAGAACAACCAAGACCACCACATTACTTATTTTTCAAGTATAAATGCCACGATAAGGTAATATTTGTCTGGCAATATTTCCTTGGCAAATGTCTACAAAGACTTTTGACGACATTTGCTACGAAAGGAGCAGATACGCAGCCATTTTTTTCTTTTGCTTTATTGTCTTCATTAACGATTTTATATAGGTAACTACAGGATTTCCCGCTCAATATAATCCAACCGCCAGTGAATATAATCCCAGCGCCAGTGAATATAATCCAGGCGCCAACCAATATAATCCAGGCGCCAACCAATATAATCCAAGACCCAGGCAGTGCACAACACATGACAGCGCTTGGTAATTTAGTTGGCAACCAATACCATTCCGGCGCAGTGTATTTTCATCCAAGTTAGATGAACTAGGTTACGTGACCAGTTTAACCAGACGACCTAAGAACTGCGCAATAAAACAGTCACGTGACTATCCAGCACTCTCCCTAACTACTATAGTGAATACGAGGATGGTGTTATGGGTATGAATTATCGCCTTTAAATTGCTCGCTTACTCGAAATTTTAGGGGAACCTGCCACAATGCCTAACTCTCGAAACCCAATACGGGCACGTTCGGTTTAATTAATTGCCTAATATAGCTACTTAATTGATTATTCGTTAGTCATTGATTTGGATAAAAGTCAAATTGATGTAACCAGGGCTTGTGAAGTACCAAAATAATGGTCTCGATAAGGGGAATCACGTGGGAGAAATAAAAAATTTCTACCTGCTTATGTTCATGAGATAGTCACGTTAGTCATAGATTGGGTTAAATGTCAGAATAATGCCACTAGGGCTTGTGAGGTATCACATTAAACGTCTCGATAAGTGGTGTCACGTGAGACAAATAAAAATAGCTTCCCGGTTGTAGACATGAGAGAGTCACGTGAGCCCTAGATTGGGTTGAAATTCAAAGTGATGGCACTAGGGCTTGTGAGGTATCAAATCAAAGGTCTCGATGAAAGGAATTCCGTGAGAAAATTAAAAATTCCTTCCAGGTTAAAGTAATGATAATAGTCACGTGAGTCATAGATTGGGTTAAAAGTCAAAGATATGTCACTATGGCTTATAAGATATCAAATTAAAGGGCTCGACGAGCGGAATCACGTAGTACAAATTAAAATTTGCTTCCTGGTTATAGTCATGGGATAGTTACGTGACTCACAAATTGGGTTAAAAGTCAATGTGACGTAACTGGGGCATGTGAGGTACCAAATTAAAGGTCTCGATGAGGGGAATCACGTGGGGGAATTTAAAAATTTCTTCCTAGTTATAGTCATGATAATAGTCACGTGATTCACAAAATGGGTTAAAAGTCAAATTGACGCCAGTAGGGCTTGTGGGGGATCAAATTAAAGGTCTCGATGAGGGGAATCCCGTAGTACAAATTAAAAATCTCGTCCTGGTTATAGTCATGAGATAGTCTCGGGAGTCATAAATTGCGTTAAAAGTCAATGTGAGGCAACTAGGGCTTGTGGGGTGTCAAAATAAAGGTCTCGATGAGAGGAATCCCGTGACACAAATTAAAAATTGCTTCCTGGTTATAGTCATGAGATAGTCACGTGAGTCAGATTGGGTTAAAAGTCAACTTGATGTCGCTAGGGCTTGTGAGGTATCAAATTAAAGGTCTCAGTGAGGAGAATATCGTGCGACAATTTAAAAATTGCTTCCTGGTTATAGTCATGACATGGTCATGTTAGTCGTAAATTACGTTAAAAGTCAATATGTGGCTTGTGGGGTATCAAAATAAAGGTCTCGAATGAGGGGAGTCACCTGGGAAAAAATAAAAATTGCTTCCTGGTTATAGTCATGAGATAGTCGTGTGAGTCATAGATTATGTTCAAAGTCAATATAATGCCACTAGGGCGTGTGAGGTATCAAAATAAAGGTCTCGATGAGAGGAATCCCGTGAGAAAATTAAAAATTCCTTCCTGGTTAAAGTCATGATAATAGTCACGTGAATCATAGATTGGGTCAAAAGTGAAAGATATGTCACGATGGCTTATGAGGTATCAAATTAAAGACATCGATGAGCAGAATCACGTAGTACAAATTAAAAATTACTTCCTGCTTGTAGTAATGAGATAGTTACGTGAATCATAAATTGGGTTAAATGTCAATGTGACGGCGCTAGGCCTTGTGAGGTATCAAATTAAAGGTCTCGATGAGGGGAATCACGTAGTACAAATTAAAAATCTCGTCCTGATTATAGTCATGAGATAGTCACGTGAGTCATAAATTGCGTTAAAAATCAATGTGAGGCAAATAAGGCTTCTGGGGTGTCAAAATAAAGGTCTCGATGAGGGCAATCACATGGCACAAATTAAAAATTGCTTCCTGGTTATAGTCATAAGATAGTCACGTGAGTCAGATTGGGTTAAAAGTCAACCTGATGTCGCTAGGGCTTGCGAAGTTTCTAGGTAAAGGACTGGATGAGGGGAATCACGTGGGACAATTTAAAAATTTCTTTTTATTTATAGTCATGATAATAGTCACGTGATTCACAAAATGGGTTAAAAGTTAAATTGGCGCCACTAGGGCTTGTGAGGAATCAAATGAAAGGTCTCGATGAGGGGAGCCACGTAGTACAAATGAATAATGCTTTCTGGTTATAGTCATGAGATAGTCACGTGAGTCATAGATTACATTAAAAGTCAATATGAAGGCACTAGGGCTTGTGTGGTATGAAATTAAAGGTCTCGATGAGGGGAGTCACTTGGGACAAATTAAAAATTGCTTCCTGGTTATAGTCATGAGATAGTCATGTGAGTCATAGATTGGGTTAAAGTCAACTTGATTCCGCTGGGCCTTGTGAGGTATCAAATTAAAGGTCTCGATGAGGAGAGTCGCGTTGGACAATTTAAAAATTGCTTCCTGGTTATAGTCATGAGATGGTCACGTAAGCCACAAATTGGGTTAAAAGTCAAAGTGATGCCACTAGGGCTTTTTAGGGATAAAATTGAAGGTCGCGATGAGGGGAAAGACTTAGAACACATTAACAATTACTTCCTGGTTATGGTCGTGAGATAGTTACGCGAGTCATAAATTGGGTTAAATGTCAAAATGATGTTGCTAGGGCTTGTGAGGTACCAAATGAACTGAGTCGATGAGTGAATTACGTGAGACAAACTAAATATTGCTTCTTGTTTATAGGCATCAGATAGTCTCGTGAGTTATAGATAGGGTTAAAAGTCAGTGATGTCTTAGAGCTTGTTATCGCCCGCCTGAATGAAAAAAGAAAGTTACATATGCAAGAAAGAGGCTGATGGTGTGTTGAAAAACTTGTTAATTGGATTTTAATGATTTCGCGGGACTCCTACGGATGGTTAATCAGTCACGTGACTTACCATGACGTTTATTTTTCACGAGTAAAAGCATCTTAGGTATCAAATGATCGCCATTCATTTGCTTGTTTGCAGTATGTGCAAAAAATTTGTCTTAGCAAACATTATTCCCAAAGATGTCACATGATTTCCATGCGTCATGATTTAGTGACGTGACTCACCATGAGGGTAATTACATCACGAGCATTGGCATGATGGGTATGAGTAAAAACACTGTTGAATTGCTTGTTTACGTGATGCGCAAAAACCTATTGTTATAGTGAACATGCCTCCTTTTGATGGCGCATGATTCCTATAAATCATGAATTGGTCAGGTGACTTACTGAGGTTTATTACACGACGAGTATTGGCATCATGGCTGTCAATAAACGCTGTTTAATTCCTTGTATTTGAGATGTGTACGAGAATCTTGTCATGGTGAATGTGATTCCTTATGATGACGTATGACTCCAATGGATCATGAATTAGTCACGTGACTTACGATGAAGTGTATTACATCACCAGTACTGGCATAATGGGTGTCAAATAAACGCTGTTCAATTACTTGCTTTACTGATGTGCAGAAAAAGCCTCTTATTGTGAACATGTTACCTTAGAACTCGTATCACACCTATTTATCATGAATTATTTATGCGAGTGGTAAGGTTTATTATACCACGATTAATCACATCATAGGTATGAAATAAATACAGTTGAACTGCTGTTTACGTGATGTCAAATTTTTTTTCTTGTGGTGCACGCGATTATGGATTATATGGCATGGTTCCTAATTATCATAAATATGTAATGTGACATACCATGAGGCTTACGAAGTCACGCATACTGTCACCGTATATATCCAAGAAAACGCCATTGAATCGTACTTCACGTCATTTGTGAATACATGCTTTTGTGAATACGTGGGTGATTGCAGGCACATCAATTTGAAAGCACAAAGCTGGGCCTGGTTTCGCGAATGTAGTACTCTTCATGACACACTGTCATGACAAACACCGATGTGTTATATATATATATATATATATATTGCCTAGCCATGACGGAACTGTCATGAAGAGTACTACACCGATGTGTTTTCAGCATTCGCGAAACCACGCCTTTCTTTGTGCTTTTAAATTGAAGTGCCTGCAATCAGGCACTATAGCAAAAAGCGTGTATTCACAAATCACGTGATGGCGTTTTCTTGGATATATACGGTGAGAGTACGCATGTCGTCATAAGCCTCATGGTATTTCACATTACATATTTATGATAATTAGGAACGATGTCATATCATCCGTACTCACGTGCAAACCAAGAAAAACATTTTGACATCACGTAAGCAGCAATTCAACGGCATTTATTTTTTACCTATGATGTGATTACTAGTGGCATAATAAACATTATAACTCGCATAAATATTTCATGATCAATAGGTGTGATGCGAGTTCTAAAGTAGCATGTTAACAATAACAGGCTTTTTCCTCACATCACGAAAGCTAGCACTTCAACAGCGCTTATTTGAGACCCATTATGCCAGTACTGGTGATGTAATACACCTCATAGTAAGTCACGTGACTAATTCATGATCCATTGGAGTCATACGTCATCATAAGGAATCATATTCACTATGTCAAGATTCTCGTACACATCTCGAATAGAAGGAATAAAACAGCGTTTATTTGACACCCATGATGCCAACACTCGTCGTGTAATAAACCTCATAGTAAGTCACGTGACCAATTCATCATTTATAGGAGTCATGCGCTATCAAAAGGAGACATGTTGACTATGACAAAAAGTTTTTGCCCATCACATAAACAAGCAATTCAACAGGGTTCTTTTCGTACCCATGATGCCAATACTCGTGATGTAATTAACCTCATGGTGAGTCACGTGAATAAATCATGACGCATGAAAATCATGCGACATCTTTGGGAATAATGTATGCAAGGAGAAATTTTTTTGCACATACCGAAACAAGCAAATGAATGGCGATCATTTGATACCGATGATGCTTTTACTCGTGAAAAATAAACGTCATGGTAAGTCACGTGACTGATTAATCATTCGTAGGAGTCACGCCACATCATTAGAAATACAATTAACAATTTTTCAACACACCATCGGCCTCTTTCTCGCTTATGTAACTTTCTTTTTACATTCGGGCGGGCGATAACAAGCTCTGAGGCATCACTTTGACATTTAACCCAATCTATAACTCACGAGACTATCTGATCCCTATAACAGGAAGCAATATTTAGTTTGTCTCACGCAATTTTCTCATAGAGACATTAAATTTTATACCGCACAAGCCTTAGGGGCATCATTTTGACATTTAACCCAATTTATGATTCGCGCTAACTATCTCACGACCATTACCAGGGAGCAATTTTTCATGTGTTCTAAGTCTTTCCCCTCATCGTGACCTTCAATTTGATAGCTAAAAAGCCTAGTGGCATCACTTTAAGTTTTACCCAATTTGTGACTCACGTGACCATCTCATGAATATAACTACGAAGCAATTGTTAAATTGTCCCGCGCGATTCCCCTCATCGATACCTTTATTTTGATACCTCACAAGCTCTAGTGGCATCATATTGACTTTTAACCTAATCTGTGACTCACGCGACTCTCTAATGACTATAACCAGGACGCAATTTTTTATTTGTCCCAGGTGACTCCCCTCATCGAGACCTTTATTTTGATACCCCACAAGGCCAGTGGCCACATTGACTTATAACGTAATTTATGACTCACGTGACCATCTGATGACTATAACAAGGAAGCAATTTTTAAATTGTCCCACACGATTCTCCTCATCGAGACCTTTAATTTGATACCTCACAAGCCTTAGCGACATCAAGTTGACTTTTAACCCAATCTGACTCACGTGACTATCTCATGACTGTAATCAGGAAGCAATTTTTAATTTGCCCCACATGACTCCCCTCATCGAGACCTTTAATTTGATACCTCACAAGCCATAGCGGCGTCATATTGAAATTTAAACCAATTTTTGACTCACGTAACAACCTCATGACTACAACCAGGAAGCAATTTCTAATTTGTGACACGTGATTCCCCTCATCGAGACCTTTATTTTGATACCCCACAAGCGAAATTGGCCTCACGTTGACTTTTAACGTAATATGTGACTCACGTGACCATCTCATGACTATAACCAGGAAGCAATTTTTAAATTGTCCCACGCGACTATCCTCATCGAGACCATTAATTTGATACCTCACAAGGCCCAGCGGAATCAAGTTGACTTTTAACCCAATCTATGACTCACATGACTATCTCATGACTATAACCAGGAAGCAATTTTTAATTTGTCCCGAGTGACTCCCCTCATCGAGACCTTTAATTTCATACCACACAAGCCCTAGTGCCTTCATATTGACTTTTAATGTAATCTATGACTCACGTGACTATCTCATGACTATAACGAGGAAGCATTTTTCATTTGTACTACGTGATTGCCCTCATCGAGACCTTTCATTTGATTCCTCACAAGCCCTAGTGGCGTCACTTTAAATTTTAACCCATTTTATGAATCACGTGACTATTATCATGACTATTACTAAAAAGAAAATTTTAAATTGTCCCACGTGATTCCCCTCATCCAGACCTTTAATTTGGTACCTCACAAGCCCCAGTGACGTCACATTGACTTTTAACCCAATTTGTGAGTCACGTAACTATCTCGTGACTATAACCAGGAACAAATTTTAATTTGTGCTACGTGATTCCGCTCATCCAGCCCTTTAATTTGATACCTCATAAGCCATAGTGACATATATTTGACTTTTAACCCAATCGATGACTCACGTGACCCTCATGACTACAACCGGGAAGCTATTTTTTATTTGTCCCACGTGATACCACTTAACGAGACGTTTAATTTGATACCTCACAAGCCCTAGTGGCATTATTCTGACATTTAACCCAATCTATGACTAACGTGACTATCTCATGACCATAAGCAGGAAGCAATTTTTTATTTCTCCCACGTGATTCCCCTTATCGAGACCATTATTTTGGTACTTCACAAGCCCTGGTTACATCAACTTGACTTTTATCCAACTCAATGACTAACGAATAATCAATTAAGTAGCTATATTAGGTAATTAATTAAACCGAACGTGCCCGTATTGGGTTTCGAGAGTTAAGCATTGTGGCAGTTTCCCCTAAAATTTCGAGTAAGCAAGCAATTTAAATCCGATAATTCATACCCATGACACCATCGTCGCATTCACATAGTAATTAGGCGAGAGTGCTGGATAGTCACGTGACTGTTTTATTGCGCAGTTCTTAGGTCGTCTGGTTAAACTGGTCACGTAACCTAGTTAATCTAACTTGGATGAAAATACACTGCGCCCGGGTGGTATTGGTTTCCAACTAAATTACAAAGCGCTGTCATGTGGTGTGCACTGTGTGGGTCCTGGATTATATTGGTTGGCGCCTGGATTATATTGGTTGGCGCCTGGATTATATTCACTGGCGCTGGGATTATATTCACTGGCGTTTGGATTATATTGAGCGGGAAATCCTGTAGTTCAAGTGACTTTCATTTTTACACTGGCCCCGTAAACTTAAGTAGTTTTTCGTAACCATTCCCAATCGTCATTAATTGATTTTAAAGGGGGCTACGGCACAGCGTGTCTTCATTAACGATTTTATATAAAGTGGCTAGTTCAAAAAACGTACATTTTAAACTGGCCCTGTAAACTTAAGTAGTTTTTCGTAACCATTCTCAATCGTCATTAATTGATCTGAAAGAGGGCTACAGGGCTACGGCACAGCGTTCACGCAAAATAATTCAAGGCTTGTTCACATAAATCTCGAGGATAATTCAATGAGGATTGCTTATAGCAGTACGGCAAGATAGAGGACCCCTTCGGCTCTCGCTGTTAAATGTCTCTCATGTGGTGACATGAAAAACCCACAATTTCTATTGCTGACCGCATTCCCGGGATACCATTACCTGTTTTTGGTCTGTAGCCGAGTAGAACTTCTTGCTGGTCTGGTCGGTAAGTGGTACCCATGATTTGAAGCGCAACGAAAAAACACGGATGGTGAATACAGGCTAGACAGGACAGTTATTGCGCTGGCAATCGCTTATACCCTGTAGAAATAGAGGGCGAGAAAGAAGGCTAGTACGTATATAACAGATGATTATAGTGGAGTTGTTTACAACACGTTTTCGAGAAAGCCCATTTCGCTACTTTACAGCGCAATTGAGGTACCACACAATCACTTGCTCTCAATGCTCCGGCTCCTACGGACATCAAGTCTTTATACAATCCTTTTTTGCCAAGTTCATAGACCAGTTGAAAGTTGAAAGCTCGCCTCAATTGTTTTAATCCTGAACTTCCTTCAGTAGTTACAACCGACGCATTTGACATTGGCACTGGAGCTGTATCACATCAGCGGTGCGGTTCTAAGCTTGAAACCATAGCCTTCGCGTCTAGAACCTTGTCGGAAACTATGAGAAAATACTCTGTGGGGAACGCGAAGCGCTTGCTTGTTTGTTCGCATGTGAAAAGTGGCCCATTTTCTTCCGGGGTAGACGTTTCACACTTAGAACTCACCATGAAGCTGTAGTTGCTTTGTTAGCTTCTACGGCGAGTTTCCTCACCTCTGTGCCCTACCTGTACAGTTCGCGAGGACCTGAAACACGTTCTCTGCGCATGTCCTCGTTACGAACTTGAGCGTACCACGGCAAAGCTTTCTCTGGGCCTGCCCGCGTCCCCCCAGATCTCTTCGAGTCATCTCCTCGGGCCCTGGCTTACAACCGGCATGGCAAGTCGCGCAACAAAAGTGCTCTTAACGTTCCTCCGGAGCACCTGACTTGTGAGTGAGCTATGAACTCTCAGACAAATGACTATATCGCCTGATTGTGTGTGTGTGTGCTTTTTGTGTGCGTCTGTGTGTTTGAGTATTCATGTGTAAGTGAGAGTTTTTATATATTTTCATCACACCTTCACCTCCATTTGGTATAGCAAGTCGGGCGCCCAGCCTGTCTGACCTCACTTGCCCATTAAAGATGTCTCTCTCTCTCTCTCTCTCTCTCTCTCTCTCTCTCTCTCTCTCTCTCTCTCTCTCTCTCTCTCTCTCTCTCTCTCTCTCTCTCTCTCTCTCTCTCTCTCTCTCTCTCTCTCTCTCTCTCTCTCTCTCTCTCTCTCAGGACACTCGGGGTGGAGGCCTTTGAGAATTTCACGCTGGTCAACTGGACTTTTGTACTACAACTTTGACATTGGCAAGGGATCAGAAAATCTTGTCGCTGACGCTCACTCCTCTCTGGTAACTTCCGCAGTTGATAAAGAGACTGTTAAGCTTGCAACGAATGCAGATGTGACACTTCAGAAATTTCCTGAGTATGTGTCCAAGGGTAGCCCCCATAAGAAAAGCGTAAACTGTGATTTAACAGCTTATTTTCATGTTAGGAATGAACTTTCTTTGTGGACGGCTTACTAATGCGTGGTGACGGTGTAATCATTCCCAGTGTTTCTTGTACCTATATTCTTCCAGTTAGAACATGAAAATCATCAAGGAACAGTACGTACAAAGCAACTTCTCCGTGAACGATATTGGTGGCCTCAAATGGATCGTTCCGTTGAAGAACATGTAAAGCATTGTCACATCTGTCAGCTGGCAGACAAGTCTGCTAAGCCCCATGTAGCTCCGTTTCAGCCAGTAGAGTGGCGTGAAGGGCCTTGGCAAAAGTTTGGAATGGCATTGTCGGTCCATTAAATGTGTCTTATCCTAAGTATCTCGTTACATTAGTCGACTACTATTTAAAGTGGCCTGAGGTTCCCGGCACTTTGGAAGTAGAGGGCAGCGCAATGAACGGGGCGAGGTGAAGACGTGACAAACACAAGCGCTTACTAACAACCAAATGATTTATTGCATCGGGGCGCCAGTTTTATACATGCTGGTCGACCACCAAGAACAACAAGGAAGAAAGATGGAGGGTTAGGGGAGAAGGAAGAAGGGAAAGCTGCACAAGAATGATTCCTAAAAAACGCACAGCAATGGCAGAGTGAACTAGAAGTATAGAGGGGTTCAAACAGGCCCCAAAAGGTGAGGCAAAAAAGGGGTCGAACCGTTTACGGGCGCTGTGAACGGGCGCAGCCGTAGGCTATGCATTGGTTCTCAGGTATTTCTGTAAAGCGTAAAAAAAACCTGCTAGGAGGGCATGCAGCATGAAGGAAAGGTCCGGTCATAGAAGAGGGTGTGCCAATAAAGTTTTATCACCACGAATAAAAGGCTTCAGAGATCCAAGAAATATCGCACACTTCTGCTGTTACATCTAACGCGAGAAAAGCTACAACTAAAAAATTAGCAAAACAATTATGGTAATTGTTCATCATTGCTTTGAAGAACTAAGTAAGTAATGTCATTAAATTAAATGGAACAGGTCTTGTTACGCCGTAACATTTGCATGTATTGTGGTTCAGCGTGATGCAGCCATGAACTCGTCGTCTGCGAGGGAGTTTACCGTTGTTTGTGCTTCTTCGCAGGCGCAGACGACACATGCTCTCAGCAATATAAAAAAAAAAAAAAAAACTGAAAATGCACAATTGTTGTATGTGTGGCCAAATTATTTAATATTAAGAGATATATGCACCAGAATTCGCTAAATGAATAACAAAGATTACCCCAGCTGTACTTGGTGATCGTCTGCTTCGTCTGCACGGCTGCGCAAGCCGTGCCCGCGGCCATCTGGGTGTTCTGCTCATTTACCGCCTTTGCAACTGACCGACTGACATCCAATAAGGCGAGACGCCAGCTCAATTGTCATTGTAACTCCAGCTAAAAGGAAATGCCGTTGTTGAGGGTTCTGATCAGCGTGTAGATTTTGTAAGTGACTCGGCGCCGTTACGTCGTGCAATTTTTTGGCAAGAGCTTGCATGAATCGAGAATTTTTCTATGTCGAAGCCAGTGGTCCCGGTTAGAAACTAAATGTTTCTAATTTTATTGTACTATTTCCGATCGCATTTGTAAAATTTGAGAAGTTTACACATGCCGCTTTGGTGAGTATAGAGACGCAGCTTAATCAGGCACAAATAGAAACCGTGGAACATATCGTTTCACAGAAACGGCGTCATCATTAAATTCTGACCCGCCGCGGTGGCTCAGTGGCTAAGGCGTTGCGCTGCTGAGCACGAGGTCGCAGGTCCGTTTCCCGGCCGCGGCGGCCGCTTTTCTGATGGAGGCGAAAAGCAAAAACGCCCGTGTGTACGAGATTTCGGCGCACGATAAAGATCCCCAGGTGGTCAAAATTAATCCGGAGCCCGCATCGCCTGCGTTTCGTCGGCGCGTTAAACCCTACAACCAATCAATCAATCATTAAATTTTGCTTTATTTAAATGTATTTTACCGCTGCCATTCATTTGTAAGCGACGTGCATGAATTCAGCTTTCTACACCTTTAAAAAGGGCATTAAGTTTTGCTACACAAGACCCGTTACATAAGCATCTTTATCACGGCTCTTGCAAACAGATTGTTTGGTGTATTTTGTATAGATGGGAAGAAAACAGAAAGGCCAGTTCCTGATTTGCATATGGGGTTAGATTTTATTATCCTTTTTCCGCAGTAAAACAAAAGGCACTGGCTTAAAAAGTTTAGCCAACTAAAAAAGAAAAAGAACAGCCTCGGCGAGGGATTTGAACTGAGGTCTTTCGCGTAAGAGCGGAGTACTGTATCCATTGTGCCACGATGGAGGGGCAACGCTCGCAGCGCCCCTAAACGGTTCCACCCTTTTTTGCCTCAGTTTTAATACACGGTCCCTATGGGGCGTTTGAACCACTCTATCTTCTAGTTCACTCTAGCAATGGAAACAATGCGAGTGAAAACAACGCGAACGCCGGCTGTTCTGACTACTTTCTTTATATTGTGCGAAACCTGATGTACATAAGGGATCGCGGCCATTATACTTCTGAACACATCTGGCGGTTCCCGACTGGATTTGTTGACAGTAGTGATCTCACGAAGAAGTGAATCTGCCACACTTTTTAGAGTTTGGCTTGGGAAGTTTGGCTTCTGAGGTACGTTCTTGGCACCAATTCCGTTTCACCTGAGGATGTCATAAAATTTTTGGACTGGTTTTCAGCTAGGAAGGGCTTCCAGAGGTTTCGCTTATGGACAATGGTCCACAGTTTATCTCAAACAATTCCAGGATTACATAAAGGAAAAATGCATCCGCCACGCGCTCTCGTCTAACTCTCGCCGGAGACACAACAGGTATTATTTTCTTTTTGCGAGCCCCTCACGTGGCTGGCGCAAGCCCACGCGCAACCCCGGATTGTGATTATATGCGCTTTGTTATTGCAATGCTTAAGTTTCTAATTTACAGTTTTGTGTAGCGGGCGCATTGCACTGGCAATGACGTCTGCAACTTCGAATAAACCGCTTCACGTAATTACGGACTGCCAACAGGCATGCAGGAACTACGGCAACGGTCGCATCTCAACATCCGCCCTCCGATTACTAAAAAAAGCACAAGGATACCCTGAACCCTACCATACTGATATGGACACCAGGTCACGCAGGGCTGGACGGAAACGAGCGAGCACATACAGCCCGATCATGCACCCTCCAGGCACCGCACCAGTCGCTCCGTGACCCAGAGCCTGTCCAGCAGCAGTTCCGTGCACTTCTGCAACACCACCGCCTTGCCAGATGTGCCTACCCACCACCGCACCAGAAGCTTACCCGAGAAGAGGCTGTAGCCTGGCGGCAACTACAGACCAACACATACCCCACCTTAGCTTCCTGCACATCATACACCCCACAACATATCCACCAACATGCCCACACTGCAGCGAACATGCAACACTGTACCACACCACGTGGGCTTGCCAGAACACACCAGCAGCCCCCATTATTCGCACCCCCACCCTCCAGCAGTGGGAGGCCGCGCTGTGCAGTTCGGACCCTGAGGACCAGCGACAGTTGGTGGACCGGGCACGCAGGACCGCAGGCGCCGCAGGGGCCCTGGACTGAGGGCCTCTCCCGCTTTCAAGCGCAAATCTGTTGAATAAATGTTTTTACCACCACCACCACCACCACCACCACCACCACCATTAGTCCTCCTTACGCACGATTCTGTCCAACCCCCCCATGTGGGTACGTGCGCTCGGATTATCTTGGTATTTTTTTCTGCAAATGGAAGGAGTAACCGAAAGATTAAACAGCTCTGCGGTTAAAATCAATGTTTCGATGGCGTTGGGTGATACAGGCCAGCTAGAGTGATGCTTGTTTATACTGGCAAGCCTGCTATACTTAGTGATGCATGAGAGGGAATTTATTTTGAATTCTTGTTCTTTGTCTCACAATGTTTCTGTCTAACTGGGCTGGGGACGTGGGGACATTGCCTCTCTTTTTCCACTAACAGTTCTATCGCACTTGTTATCACCAAGCTCCGGTCAGCTGTGGTTAATCCTATACAGCGAATATCCAGTTTTCAGTGAGAAGAAGATGACGATTGTGATCGCGGAATCTCGCGCAAATGGCAGGGCGCCAGCCTTATTCCGACCGCGCCATGGCTGACGAAGCAGCCTTTCCGCGCCCCAAGCGCTCAAGGAAGGCCCTAGAAGTAACACACGACTCACCTCATGGCTTCTTCCTAACTGATGAATGTAACTCGGTCCCCGAAAACCAGTGCTCCTCAGCTGGCGAGAAAGAGATGTCAAAGTCATGGGTACACCAACCGAGCGACCAAGGCCGCTTTCCGACGCCAGCCCGATCTGCAAGCTGTACATACAGCACGGAGACGTCGCCGCTACCCGGAGGAGGAAGTCCGGCGCCTGCAGCTATAGCGACCAACAGCAGCCGAAGTATGCCGCAGAGCCAGGTACTTCCACTGTTGAGAGCGAGCCTTCCAACCGCCAACAACAGCGAAGACGGATGCACAAACAATCAGAACCCGGAAATTAGTAAGTCGCTCCATTTTGGTAACGACTGCTCGGCCGGGGTTTTACACGCAATGAAAGATCTATTCCCCAATCTGGAGGATCCGAACGCAAAGACAGATGGAGAGATGCGGGTAGTTGGAAGAAGCTCCACAATTAAGCTCCTTGAAAATCCTAGGGTGACCTACGGAGGATGGGGCGACAAGAGTAGTTCCAACGTCGTCACGGCCTTCCCGATGTATAAGGCCAGAGCATTGCTCAAACTGAGTGCATCCTGCGACGCCAATCATAACGTCCCAACTCTGACCGAACAGCCTCGGAAGCGAGGGGGTTCTTTCAGGCGCCGCTCACCTTTTCGAGTGCCGGTGTTTGGCGGGAGCACAAGACGGAAGGGGACACGAAGTCAGAGGCGATTTCTACGTCCCGGCGAAGATGGCGAACAGCTGTCGAGAGAAAATTTAGCAGCCAAAAGCTCGCCTCGTATAAGCAGACCACGGAGTATGTCCAGAAGTCGTCGACAGTGCAGTCCCCTTCCTGGAAGTCGGCAGCGGGATGTCGCACTGCAGGTTCACGAGATGCGTAATGTGTGCGATGTCGTCGACAACCTAATTAGTCAATTCAAGGAACCGCTCATTTTAAAACCCTCACCACCACGGACTCCGCTCTCTAAGTCGGTGTCACGGGCCAGGAGCCTCTCCTCTCCGTTGTATGGTTACAAAAAGAGGCACCTGCAGCTTCCGTATGACCGCAGAAGCGCCTCTCGTTTGCGAGGTCACGTTGCTCTCGCCTTCCACAGTACTTCCGAGTCGGAAAGCTCCAGTGGTAGTGGGAAGGAATTGGAAGGCATTTCGAGGCTGTGTTCACTTTTGGAGTCGATCACGGGACACCTTAAACCGGAAGCACAACTGCTGCACGTGCCGGAAGCCCGGTCACCCGCTTTCCGAGAGGAAGTCGGCAGTGGTGGGTCTAAGGATCACTTACGGCGCAAGACGAAAACGCGAGAATTTCCCATCAAGCCGGGAACTTCCCGACGCCGTGGATATGTGAGGCGCCCGTGGGCACGCAAGGAACGTTCTCAACGAGATGACACGTTACTAGAACCGTCGATGGACGGGCACCATCAACGTCAGCTTACAGAACGAATGCTTTATGTAGAATCATACAGCGCGGGAACAGAGATGGACGCCACAGGAACGAGTATCTCAGATGTGACTTATCAATCCTCTACCGATGCAGAACTCAGCTCGAAAGCCAGAGGAAAAGTCGCCCATTACACCAAAGGGCCAAAAAAGGAGGAGGTTCAGTGCCTGACCAATCTTGTGGTTCGTGATCGAAACTCGGAAGGTGATCGGTTAAGTAACTTGGAACTCAAGCAGTTAAGAGACAACGCCGGAAACCAATCAGAAGCCGCGGATGCTGCAAGCCCAAGCAGGTTTTCGGGGAGAAGCCACTACCGTCCCCGTGAGAACATGTCTGATCGCACTCAAGGGAGCACAAGAAAATTAGACCAGCCGGCAGAAATTTCGCGAGTTGAAAGCTTTGGTAGTTCTCCGCAAGGCAATGAGTACCTCCAGAATTCGCGCAAACTCATTTATAGAATGGATGAACGGAGATACAGCACCGATCCCGAGCAAAAGAGCAGTACGGAGAGCAGCCTACGTTCTGGAGATTACTTTGAACAGATTGCGCTTCGTCAGTCGCGTTCCACACTTGATGACTCCGCAAGTAAGCAGTCGGATAGAATGCAAAAACCGCATCAACTGGACAAGCCGCATTGGTCTTCTTTAGTCGAGCCCGTGGCTCAGAACCTGCCACTGGGAAGCGCTGGGAACCTGCCATATGGGAAGCAACACAGTGCATACAAAGGCAGTGGCGCGGCCAAACTGCCAAACTGCCAAGCGAGCCCACCCGTAGCCCCAAGCGGGGTAAACTCGGCCTCTTTCGTGACTGCTCTCTATGCGGCTGAGACTGGGCCCGATTTCGACCGAAGCACAGCCGAAACACCGCCCGCTCAGCTCATGGCGCCGACCATGGCTTCAACAACAGGCGCTTTGGCGCTCGTTCAACCTCAGGATACCCCGATTCTTCCTCAAAGTCGGCGACCGCAATCGAATAGGCCAGAGTCGCTGCAAGGGCCTTCGTTCGTTGAAAATGAGCCCAGTTACGCTATGCAAAGCGGGGAGATGAATCAATCGTCTGTCGTCTCGGATTTGAAAGCCCGGTCAAGGTATAAGATGTATGGTCCCGAGCGGCGCTCGAGTTCCCTCGACCATTGGGACCAGGAAAGCACTCCACCCAGAACCAATTCAACGGAAGCGATAATGTCGAGGGCGCTGCCCCAGTTTAATTTGGGGTTCATGGAGAATTTCAGGCGTTCTGGCTCCATAGTGCTGTATATTACCTTGGTGGCTGGCATACTGGCGGGGATAATAGCCGGCTTCAGCGTACACATGAATAGCAGCGCATCCCTAGATGACACTCAGGACGTTGGTGGAGCCGACAATGTCGCTCAGTCGCCCATGTACAGTCCGTTGTTCGAGCGAGAGTTTGGGCTGGCCGCCAAGCCAACTTCTTGCCACAATCCATCATGCAGCGAGCAAGTGGCTCATCTGGTTCGCTCGCTCGACGCCAGCGTGCGCCCTTGTCGCAACTTTTACGGGCATGTATGCTCTCTGCGACAGGCTAATGGCACGGCAGATGACCAGTTAGTGCAGAGGAGTGTATCTAAGGTGGTCGCTTTCTTCAAAGGCATCGGCAGCCCAGACAGAGACTTTCCAGTTGCGGCTGCATCTAGGCGCTTCTGGAGGGACTGCGTCGACCTAACCACGCTTAGTCGTGTAGGCAAGGCACCGCTGCAGGCGCTGCTCAAGCTGAATGGCCTGAGTGAGTGGCCGTACGTCGCCGGGAATGGTGGCGCTGCAGCGCTACCCGACATCTGGAAGACCGCTGGCCAGCTGCTGCGGCGTATGGCGCTTTCGCCTCTGGTTGGCGTCAGCGTTACGAACACCGACACCCTTCAGCTCATACGGGGTGACTTGCACAGTGGCTCCGGGGAGGCCGATGACGTCCTGGAGGCCATGCTTATGCTGCGACGCAACAGCTCTCGGCTTCGCGAGGTCGCGGCAGACGTGGCCGCGCTCGGCCGGCAGCTGAATGGCCTGCTGGACCGCCAGCCACCGCCTGCTTCGCCAGAGGACGAGAAAGACCTGGTGCCCTTTTTAGAGAATGCTGTTAAGGGCCTTGGATTCGTCGATGCGGCTGTCGTGCACATCCAGCCGGCGAGCTTCCTCGGACCGCTGCTGGAGCTGCTCCACAGCACTGAACCGCAGACAGTGCTCAACCTGTTGGGCTACCAGTTGGTACGACATGTCGACCTCTTCACTCCATCCGCGGTCAAGGCTGACCTCTACTCGGGTGCCGTTTCGGGGAGGTAAGCATGACAGCTGCGCTTCGCCTTATCCGACACGTGCTGCTAAGAAATGTGACGGGTTCGACGAAGTTACAAAACCAGCCCTTTTGATTTCGTGGTTAACATGCCTAGGTACAGGCACGTTGCGCTGATGCTTGCCTCGCAAGCAGCAACGCCGTTTTTTATATTTTGGTGGTTCCGGGGTTCGTTTCTGTTGTGAAAGATGCCACGCATACCACGGGCTCGGTTCGTATAGCCTTCATATTACGTAAGTGTCGGCGCTCTGTACGAGACACAAACAGCCGGGATTATCCCGAGTCACACACGGGCGCCCACGCAAAGAAGGCATCTATGGTAATGTCATAACAAGGCCGAAAAGGACGAACAGCTTAAGTATCGCAGGCGAAAATACGTCACTCGCTGCTATTGTAGCCGACCATTCAGATTGCAGATAATGCAAATGACAGGGAGGAACCGATGCATTCATCACGGTCGTCTTTCTTTACACCGTGTCTCAGTGTCAACACCACAGACTGTTGGCACGACATGCTGCAGGCAGTGGGTGATAACTGCTCGAAAAATCGCCGCTCCTATATCGATGCCCTAGCGCGCGCTGGAGACAACTTTGGTAGGAAAAGTGCTGCACTCAGTGCGACCTCTGTGCGGTGCAACGTGCCTATACACGTAGGCTTGCGATTAAGGCCTCTTGTGTACCTTATATGCATCACGCGGAGCGTACAATGGCGAGCGTTTCCAAATTTCGCTCTTATAAAGCTTACAGTCACTGGGCTTCGAACCAGTGTATTCATGTGTTGCAGTAATAGACAACGCTGCACCCACAGAGGGGCGATTGCGATGGACATTTAGCGCACAGGGAACCGCCGGAGTTGGTCCACTGCGCAGCGCTGATACTCAGTTGTCCTCCAAATCTGCGGCCCTGCTGTATCCGCAGGGAGTCTCAGTGTGCGCACACCGTCCTCGAGGCTGCACTAACGAGTGACGAAGCCGAGTACGTGCGCTACGCGGCGCTGCGAAATCAGCTCGACTTCGACCTGGTGCGTTCCATGGCGGAGCAGCTGAAGCATGCGCTTGTCGCCATGCTGCCCGGACTGCGCTGGTTCGACGCCAACGCACTCAGGGAAACCCAGCGGCGTCTCCGCGAACTCAAGGTATGCCTACTTGTGTGCGACGACCATGTGAACCTGACGGGAGTGAGAACGTGTGCATGGTTGCATGATGGCTGTGCTTCGGGTCATTGACGTACACTGGAAAGCCTGGAATAGAGGGGCAGGAAACAAAGCGCTTCACTTCGAATTCGTAATCGACCGCGCATGCCTTGTTAGCGAGAGTGCTATCACCTGAATAACACAACATTCTGACGGCCTTTGCTAAAAGCGTGGGTTGAAAAGAGCCGTTAACCCCGTCTCCGCTAGTTGAGCGACACACCGAAAGTAAACAAGGGGGAGGGAATGAAAGAAATACGAATTTAGCATAAACGACAACCCCACACACCACGCTGCGGGAAAAAGTGTGAGGCGGAATACATATACCTTCAAATAATTTTCTTGATAAAATTAACGTTGCATAATTAGAGCGAAAGTGAAGTTTTCAGAGTCTATATTTTCTGCAGGTGCGCTTCTTGTTCGACCGCTACGAAGGCGATACCCAGACGTTTCGGTCGACGCCGCCAGTAGCCCTGCCATCGCAGGCGCTGTTGACATATCAACGTTTCCGGGAGGCGCGATTTCGAAGTCGCCTGACAAAGAGGAGCGCCGTCGAGGACGTGGACGACAAACACTGCACCTATGACGCCGATCACGAGGTTTGGGCTCCCATTACTGGCTGGTCCGCTTCACAACACGAGCCACACAAAGGAAATGTCAAGGCCTCAAAATTGATGGCAAACCAAAAATCCCAACACTATGTTAGTAAGTTGTAGGGATCAGGGTGAGCCTCATTTCACACCCGATCTCTATGACACCCCCTCGCACTCCTGTCACGTGATCATAAAGGTTGTGACGTCAAGACCGAAAGTCACGTGACAAAGATCGTTTCTTCACGTTCTTGCTTTGCCCAAAACAAATCGTGCCGTGCGCGTTTTCTCTACGTTGGCGTCGGCGTTTGTTTGACGCCCCATTTTCTTCCTCTAAACGCCAAGTGTAGCGTCGATCTGCAAACGCTAGACTTCGCGTTGTGTGCTGTGCTGGGAGCTCACGGGTGTAGCCGGCGTGCTGAGCCCTCGTCGGCGAAACGGCGACCACGACGACACCGATCCATCTCGTGAAAAATAGAGGACGAAGTTTGCCACCACTAGTTCGGTACCTATCCTACAAGTCACGTTGCCACCAGCAATGACATGCAACAACGTGTCAGAGATCACCACACGAACAAACGCCGTGCTAAGATGTGGCGAATACAGTGAGGTTCGATTGTGTGCATCGGAGCGTATATAGAGCTCGACGTAGTTACCACATTCGGCTTTTGCGGTAAATTCGCAAATGAGATGTGGAGGAGTGGAGGGTGTGTTGTGTCGTATGTACTGATTACTTTGTGCTGCCGCTCTTCACGTCGGCGCACTCGGCGGTGAAGTGCGATGCTTGCATGGGCAGCGATTGTTGCTGGCAGCCGCTGCCAGCTTCGCGGGGTTGCGCTGGTCAGTTACGATCGCTTTGGCGTTCGGTTAGCGCTCGAGGTTCTTTCGCTCAACGGAGCTGCCACCCGCGTAACATGCTGCGCGTTGCGGGGACGAAAGATGGTAGCGGCGGTGGGGAAAGAAAGGGTACGCAGACCATGGTGACAGCAGGACGCTTGTTTTCTTTATCCCTCGTCCATGCACTTATTCTATTCCAGCATGAAGGCTAGACTTCTGCCAATTTAATAGGACGTCGTAAAGTAGGTTCTGTAGCTAATAACAGGTTCGAATTTCAGATTTACAAAAAGCCAGCAATTATACTGGACTAAAAGGCCACTTTACAAGTGCCCTTTTAGGGATACTATGAATCAGGCATGTTATCTGAACAACCTCCGCTTAAACCCTTTCGCACTTACCCCCGCCTTTTAATATATATCCTCCTGTGGGCATTGAAGTGTCCACCAAATGTGCATTCTGCTCTTTGTTCTCTTGAATTTTATTTCAACCTACACAAAAACCGCTTTCGGCCTGAATGTCCAACGAGTCGAAAGGTCCAATTCGTCACGTGATCGGCGAGACAAAAGGTTCAATCGAGGCTGAATGTCCAATGAGACGAAAAGTCCACTGAGACGAAGGGTCCAACAATACTAAGGGCCGAGGCCCCACTGTTTTATTCAAGACATGCATTTGTTGTGAAGATTAAGACGATAGTGGTAGGTTGAAGCGTGGTGTGCCAAATGTTACGCTACGTTAATAAAATGAGCGTTGCGACAGTGCAGGTAGTCGTTTACGGGCCTCACCTTTGCGTCAATATAAAGCGTTGCACATGAACGTGCCGTACCGGATGGCTTTCGTCAACCTCCTCAAAATAGTTCCACCACAAAACAAACAAGAAAGTGTGATTGTGATTATGGAAATCTATAAGACTAATCTGTTTGTTCGTGGCACAGGGTACCATCATATGATTAATGGCGTGTGAAGACTGAACCGGAAGTCACAAAATGTCGCCAATTACTCTTAGGCCAGAAAAACAAACTTCTGCTCAATTGAGTCTTTTAGCAATGTAGGGGCTATCTTCTCGATTTAGCTGGAGCACTCCTTAATGGTTGACTAGAATTAACGTGCACATAAAATTATCTGACCCGCTACGAGAATAAATACTTGCATTCTAGCAGCATTGGCAGCTGGCGCTCTCTCTTGTTCACTCCTTTGAAGTATAGTTGCCCATCCCTGGGGCGTATGGGAACTGAACAACCGGGTGGCAGATTAACCGTTCGTCCGCTCACATTTAGTCCCTAAAGGGTGTAATGATTGGGGCAAAGTCAAGTAGTCCCCCAGAAGACCAACTTTTAGTTCTTTTTTCCTAAGCATGCATGCAGTCTTTTTAGGCTGGCTATGCAGAAATAATGTTTTCAGGAGGTTGAAATTTTGAGCGCAATTGGCCTTTGAGCCTACCTGGACTCACCATCCTACAGGATGGAACAGGTTCCCATGCAGTACTACAACTTCAATGCACCATGACTCAGCTAACCAAATTCATCCACCGCACCAAGCACAAACGGGCAGGAGTGAAGGAACCAAACATCATCCGACTTAAGCTTTTCTCATAAGGCACGTTATGTACGGCACACACCTTACCTGTCTCTCAAGCCAGCCGAACGGCGAACATTCTATACTTGTGACATGACGCCATAATATCGATCACTCCAGGTGAACAGGATATGCCTTTTCGTATGCTGTGAATGATCTCATGGCGCCTTGTCACAAGCACAGACACTTACGCACAGAATAGTAATAGAAGTAAAACGAGAACAAAGCAGCAAACGTGAACAAAGAATTGTAAGCCTTATTTCGGAAAGTGGGGTAACCTGGCACAAAAGACGACAGCTTATCTGAAACCAGATGACCGGTAGATATTGTGGTAGAGGGCATTCAAGGTAACTTCAGAGTGCTCCAGACATTCATTTAATAGTAAGAGCCTCAATGTCCAACGAGACGAAAGGTCCTCCGAGACGGAAGGTGCAATCGAGCCTGAATGTCCACCGAGACGGAATATCCACTATTAAACCTTTCGTCTCGTTGGACCTTTAGATGCTGAATCCACTGAAACAAAGTTAACGTAATGACTTGCATAGTTTCAGTGTTTTAGTAAGCGTATTCCGAGTTCGCAACCAATTTTACAAATTGTGAAACCGCCACAGTTCTACTGCACTATTGTTAGTCACAACAGTTTCCAAAGCCTGAAAGGAACTTTACATTTTTTTTGTGTGTGTCAGCAGCAGCTGAAAATGCCTTGCTATAAACTAACTTTGTACCAAACATTATGCTTGCATTATGGCGCACACAGTTGGAATGTTTCGTTGCCGCTGCTGTACATCACAACTTTACATTAATCAGGAAGAGTTAGAATGACAGCAAGCATACCCCACATTTTTTTTATTGCGATAGTATGCCCGTTGGCATAAATACTATGTCACAGGTATGTAAAACAAAATATATAAAATATAAAATCAGCAAATGTACAAAAAGGCCATTAACTGCGAAAGTAAAATTAGAATTCAATAAGTACACTTGAAACACAAGACAAACAATATTTTTATGCAGAAAGTGCAATAAAAGCAATATCTTGCAGGTAGGTAGTTTATTGTTTATGTGACTGACTTCTTGTTTGTACCTGTAATTCTGCCTTAACAGTGTGAAGCATTCATTACATCTGTCTAAGGTGTAGCTTATAAGCCACTTAACTGCTCTCAGCAATGCTACAGATCTGTGAGACAGGATAGTTGAGCAGACACCAATTTATTTGAGAGCAGGCCTCAAGTACGTGTCGGTGTACAAACATTCAAATTCAAATAACATACTAAAAGACAAACTTATATATACACAGGTAAACAATCCAATGTGGAGTACTAATATGGAAATCAAAGATCACAAGACCACTCGCACTTTGTTGTACAGATACCAGGACACTGCACCTCTGTGCAATTATAACTCACGGGCATTGCACAAAGCCTCCACAAAAATTGTTACAGGCGTTAACGTTTGCGCGCCGCAATCGCAAACGGATACGCCTCGTTAAACGACAGTTAACGTGCCCGCTAACGCAATGGGCGCGCTGAAGTGGTGCTTTCCGCTGTTCTAAAACTCTCTACTGTCTGTACAGTGACGACTGCCTCATCGTCGACTCATGGAACCTTTTCTCGTTGTCCGAAAGGTAGCCACGAACAACGGCTGCGATCAGAGACGTCAGTGACTGCTTTCCACTCGCACTTTTGACATAGTGGGCCTTGAGCACCCTGTTTTGGGCTTCAATGCCGTTATTTGTCGTTAGAACAACGTCAAATCCAAGCCTGTGAAACATTACCCACAGCTCCTTCACACTTAGCCACACCGCTTCAAAGTAGCTGCGAATTTTCTCGTTCTTCCAGTACTCTGAGCTAGAAGCAAGAACAGGTAAGGTAAGGTTAATAACTACCACATGTGGGCGTCAGCTTCCCGGCGCGCAAGGCCAGCCGCGCACTCTGAACGATCGACCGCCACGCACGAACGCGACGCCCGAAACCACGACACGACGGAAACAAGGGGAAAATAGCTCTCTCTCTCTCTCGCTCGCTTATTAACCTGACAGAAACGTTTGCAGATCGACGCTGCACTTGTTTTAAATAACCGGCCGACGCCGACGTAGAGAAAACGCTCACGGCACGATTTGTTTTGGGTTAAACAAGAAAGTGACGAAACGAACGTTCTTTGTCACGTGACGTCCGGTCTTGACGTCACGACCTTTATGATCACGTGACAGGAGCGCGAGGGGGTGTCATAGAGATCGGGTGTGAAATGAGGCTCACCCTAGGGATCAGGCCGAAATGCGTTTTGTTTATCTGAATGGTTGGACTGTGATACGCTTTTAAGCAACCATGTGGGGAAGGGGAAGGTGCCTGTAAGCATTTATGTTCTGTTTGATTGCCGGTGGTTCAAGAGCAGCTTACCGAATGACGAGGCGTTTGAAGTTACGAAATACAGCGGCCCATACCATTGTCTGGACGAATGAAAAACATGCAGAAACAATGTAAAATTTATTATTATTATTATTACCTTTTTATTACTTAAACTGTAGGATTGACCGCTTAATCTAAAAAGTGGAAGAAATTGGAAAGAACGATGACACCGGCAATCACATAAGCGATATTCATAGAAATCGCAATAGACAAAGGTAGACGGATGAATACATAGGAGTCTAATCTTGTCACTCAGAAAATCAAACATCAAAAGAAATGTTTAAAAATGAAGGCGGAAAGGTTCCTTCCCGTTTCTCTTGAGCTCGTATAAACTATCATGAATTTTAAATTGATAAGAAGAAGCGAAAATGTCCGAAATTCTAATTTTTTGTGTTCCTGTACTTGCAAGGGTTTCTCTCACGTGTACTGTGCCGAGATTCGTCAACCCGACTCTCCCCGGCGGCCGACTGGTTCCATTTGCACGCGGAGTCGTGAAACTGGTTAAAGGGACTCTGCAACCCTTCCTATAAACACTTTCACTCTTTCCTTCGTGTATGGAAGCACTGCGAAGGCTATAGTTATCGCCAGCATGTAGCAGCACTGCGTGATGTTATCATTGCAGCAGATACGCCTTCCGTTCCTACTTTGCTTTTGTGGCTTTCTTTTCGAAGTTGCTAAACAATGCGTTAGTTGCTGAACCTGAAGGAAAGCCTGCTACACTAGCTACTGCGCGAATGACTTAATACGAGCGATCGAAGAACGCCAAGACCGTTAAAGAGAGAAAAATCTTTTGAGCCAAAGTGTTTTGATGGGCTGAGGTACTTTGCGACCCCTAATATAAGTAATGGATGTGTTGGTTCACTACGTTCTGCAAGCATTTTAAATTTAGAAAAAAAGTCGAATGAAGTGTTGCAGTGTTTCTTTAACTCATGATTATTTCAGGTTCATTTAAACGACGTCAGGCTTAATTAAACGACACTTCTATGTGCCGCGGACTGTTCTGTGATGCCAGCCTGGCTTGCTACAAACTGTCTTGCTCATCCCTAGGCTTCTTCGAGCCTTCGTCCATGGCTCTTTGCGGTTGGGGTGTCCACTGCTGCTTTCTGCGGTCTCTGTCTGTAACTTACAATCTAC
This sequence comes from Haemaphysalis longicornis, assembly GCF_048455015.1. Classification (NCBI taxonomy): domain Eukaryota; kingdom Metazoa; phylum Arthropoda; class Arachnida; order Ixodida; family Ixodidae; genus Haemaphysalis; species Haemaphysalis longicornis. The sequence goes on from NW_027526295.1 coordinate 253,825,041, forward strand.
TTTTTAGCTCAGTTTTACCCCCAATGCTTAACTCGCCGCTTCAATTCGCGGCACCGCTACCCTAAACCTGCGGGTAAATCTAATCCCCTGGCTCAATCTTCCAACAGAACGAAATGCCCTTTAGATAATCCTGACAGCCTTGCGCGCATCATATCAGCTCCATGATGCTGACGACTGACGAATGGTCTCCCCTCTGGGCTGGTGCCCCACGCAGACACTCTACGTGCGGCTGTCGGTTGTAGACACACGCGACCCGGACAGCCCGCTGTGGCCCGTTCTCCAGGTGGCACATATGGGGCCCCGCGTGTCGCGCTGTCTCCTGGACCTGCTGGTCCCAACGTCGCTGCACGGCGTACGCCGGCCCCAGATGGTCAACTGGTCGTCCGCCGCGCACTCCAGACTTGACAAGTTGCGCACGTGTTTGCGGCCCCAGAAAACCTGGGACAACCCGGCAGGACAACCCAAGGGCCACTCGAGGGGCGAGCTCGCTCTGGCCGACCTCGGGGCACTGGGTCCCTCCAAGGAGGTCTTCGACACATACGTGACCCTCATTGCGGCCAGGTCCACGGACTCCAAGGCGACCGAGAGAGAAGATACCAAGACGCTCAGCTGGGACCAGGTACGCTCGAACCGAATTCTGCTTTCGTTGGTGAGAGGGCCTTGGGAACAGACCAACGCGTCATGTAATGTTCAGCCTTTTCAGCAGTTGCTGGCATGATTCTCAATTTATTTTCTTGATCAAATTTTTAAGCCCAGCATTCCTTGTCGAGTACTCGGGTACCCCCCCTCCCCCCCAACAGCCTGTACTGGCCTGCACTTTCATAAATATGCGGATTTGGTGGAAGCTTCATGTTTAATCATTGCAATAGCATAAATGTAAATGATTGGCTAGCAGGATTTTGAAAAACAAAAAAGAATAGAAAGAAATAAGCTTTATCAGGAATGATCTAACAAAATAAAAGATATGCGTCGTATACATCTCCCACCAAAATCAAAGAAAAACGAAAAAGGTCTGCAAAAGAACGATTTGATTGATTGTGGGGTTTAACGCGCCGACGCAACGCAGGCGATGAGGCGCGCCGTAGTGGAGGGCTCCGGATTAATTTTGACCACCTGGGGATCTTTATCGTGCGCCGAAATCTCGTACACACGGGCGTTTTTGCTTTTCGCCTCCATCAGAAAAGCGGCCGCCGCGGCCGGGAATCGAACCCACGACCTCGTGCTCAGCAGCGCAACGCCTTAGCCACTGAGCCACCGCGGCGGGTCTGCAAAAGAACGTTCGAAATACGAAATAAATAGCGTGAAAGGCGAAAAACCATGTAACGCCCGGATTTCCGCACAAATGCAGGTTTCGCGGAAGCCCCATCTGTAATCGTTATAATAGCATAAATGTAGATGGTTGGTTGGACAGAATTTTGAAACACGAAAAAGTAAATACAAAAAATAAATTTTAACAGAAATGATCTGATAAAAGCAATAATTGCATCTTATATATCCGCACCCAAAACCGATGTATAGACAAGCCCGCAAAAGAACGTTGAAAATCGAATAAAAAAACAGCGCAAAACGAACAACACTGCAATATGCCTTGAACTCGAAAAAAAACAAAAACATTAGCGAAGTAAAGGCACTTCATCGCTATAATGGTATACAAGTGGAAGGCAGTGCGTTAGCAGTAAAAAATTTGGCTCTAAAATTGCAGCCCTCAAAACAAAAAAAGAAAACGGTTCAGAATTTGGAAAACAAGTTAGTCCACCTGGAGAATAGAAGCAGACGGAATAATTTCATTGTATATGGTATAGAAGAGAAAACTGATGAATCAATTATATTGCTTACTATATAAGTTGTGGACCATGTCTTTTCTACGGTGCTACAAGTGAAGGTACCCTCAGTCGAACGCATTCACCGACTAGGACGAAAACAACCTGATAAAGAGTGGCCAGTTATATTAAAACTGACGGAATACCGATAAAAAATGTTGGTGCTCGAAAACTGCTCCAAACTTAAAGGCACAAACATATCGGTATCGGAAGATTTCGCTCCAGCCACGAGAGAAGTTAGGAAGAAGCTGTGGAACAGCACAGCTCAAATCCGGAAAACCGGTGTGAATTGTCTGGCTTGTTTACGATAAGATAAAGATTGACAAGAAAGCTTTCGAGTGAGACAACATTAAAACGAAAAGAGTACCTGTAGCGCATAGCTGTAGCACAGTGAAAGACCCACAGTGACCAACAGATAAGCCCAAAAAGTTATTTCGATGGCTTAATATTAACATCCCCAGTATAATCAACAAAAGTTCGGAATTAGAGAGTGTCATTCTAGCTTAAAAGTCTCATATTTCAGTTATAACCGAGAGTTGGCCTCTTCCGGACATTTATGATTCGAAATTTTGCCTTCTTGGTTATATTATCAGAAGAGATAGAAAGTAGCCATTACATTTAAGAACACCTTACGGTTGTCGAGATTTTCAAGTTGCTAAAATAGTTCTCGAAGAACACAAGTTGGTAATCGGCGCTTTCTACCGCCCTCCAAACAGTGACAGTGCGTTCGTCGAGAAGGGGAATGAATTTTTATGCACGTACAGAAATCATTCCTCTAATCTTGTGCTGGCGGGTGATTTCAATTTTCCATCGGTTAGCTGGGAACACGATTTCCCAAAGTCTCCCTCACCTTCATCGGAATCTTTTGTTGATCTAGTGCTTTTACATGATCAATCTCAACTTACCTCAAGTTACCCACACGGGTTCAAAGCGGCGCGGAATCTACGTTTGATTTTTTCATTTTTAAGTGGCATTCGTAAATGAAACCGAAAGTGCAAGTCTTTGAAGGCGTCTGAGACCATAAAATAGTACGTTTAACCCTTGAAACTAACTTCGCAGTACCGCCCAAAAAAGAAGGAAAAAAGAAACCGTCATTCCTGTTTTCCCGCGTGCTAGTGACGTTGATGTGCTAGATGCTCTTGAGAGTTCATTTTCGTCTTTTGTTGGTCTCTGTCAATCCAACGCATGCTAAGTTGCACATGCTTGGCTCTACTTTAAAAATAGTGTATTTAGGTGTATCAATGCGTTAATTCCGTCCAAAATAAAAGTACACAGGAACTCAAATCCATGGTTAAATAAGGAAATCGTGCGCACCTCGCGAAAACTGAATAAGGCAAGAAAACAATTCAAACGATCGTCAACATTGTCTAGTAGCAATGAAATTTGTATCCTCCAAATGCTTTTAAATTAGAGTACTAAGAAAGCCAAAGAACACTATCAACGGGTCACATTACCATAATTTTTAACTTGCTCTCCTGCAAAGTTTTCGCGGCATTTTACAACAAAACAAGGGGCTGTGCCAAATATTTGCGTGAACAATGTTCTAATCAGTGATAGGCAGTGCATTTGTGAAACCTTGAATGATTACTTCTGTACAGTGTTCACCATCGACGATAATGTTGCACCGATATTTCGTCCCTCTGTTGTTGCATCACGTATCGATGATGTGTAAATTCATGAAGAAGGCGTCTTTTCACTTCTTAACTTCGACACAAAGAAGACGTCTGGAATTTACGCAATTCCTAATGAATATCTGGTCAGGTATGCGGAGTGGTGCTCTAAATATCTGTGTAATTCTTAATAAATCTATTTCATGCGTGGAGCTGCCAAAGGACTGGAAGTATAAAAAATCATGTGCACCGCTATTCCTAAAAAATAAAATGAATCGCTACCCAGTTCGTACCGGCTTATATCATTGCTGTGTACTTGTGTATTAGAGCATATTATTTCCAAGCACATCGCTGTTTACCTCGAACACAATAATATGCTTAACAATCGACTGCGTGGTTTCCGCAAGAACTTTTCCACGGTAACACAGCTGCTGTAAACCCGTTCATGACCTCGCATCAGCCATAGTCAGGCAACGGCAAGTTGATATCAATTACCTCCATTTTGAAAAGGCATTTGATCGTGTTTCGCACCTTTAACTTCTTTTGAAATTAACACCCATTTTACAATACGATTCATCACTTTCGTGGATAGAAGCATATCTCTCGTATTGGGAACAAGGCGTTTATATTGACGACGTAAAGTCCAAATCTGCAGTAGTTCAAGCTGGAGTCCCCCAAGGATCCGTGTTAGGGCCTCTTCTGTTTCTAGTTTTCATTAATGACATCGCTTGCAACATACCAATAAAAGTTGTTTGCCGATTATTGTGTGCTATACCATGAAATCGAATCTGCTAACGATCAAGAAACTTTAAACACGTCACTGAACAAAATACAGGAATTGGTGCCTGAGGTGGCAAATGACTATTAATCTAAAAAAACTGTTTCAATGACTATAACCCGTAAAAAACGTCCACTGAATTTTCTATATCATGTCGGTAATTCTTTTTTAGACGTAATGCCCAGTTACAAATATTGAGATGTCACTTCTGATGTGCGGTGGAATGAGCATACGACGTAAATTGCAAAGAAGGGAATGAAAAAGTTCGGCTATATTTGAAACGAACAATAGGGAATTTTACAAAGGAAGTGAAGTTACTAGCCTACAAAACTTACATTAGACCCTTACTAGAATATGCCGCGCCTGTATGGGACCGGTATACGCGAACGAACATTGACTCTCCCTTCTAGTGCAGGCGAAAAAGGCCTTGCACCACTAGTGCAAGGTGGGGCATTTTTTTCTTTCTTCTTTTATTCTTCATCCTTGTTTACGCTTACAAAGTAGAGGTACTTTGTAACTTATGCAGTTACTCGTGTTGGCCTCAGAATTTGTCTCTAACAGACGTCTCTACATAGGCTGAAGGCCACAACGCCTTCACAAGGTCTGCCTTCAGTTAGGCTGGACAGAGGATCGGCCGTGGGTGGTGCTTTGGACGCTGCGGATAACTGTGCGCGCACATTGCATGCGTGCAGGTATTCTACACGGCGTACGCGCACTCAATGTGCGAGAACCACCCGGACCACCTGCAGCGTTCTGTGCAGCACATTCCACGCTGGGAGCGGGTCAACATGCCACTTGCAAACGACCAGGGCTTCCTGCGAGCCTTCCAGTGTCGGCGGGGAGATCCCATGCGTCCTGATGTCGTCTGCCGCTTCTGGGAGTCACCCCAATAGCACCAGCCGTGCCAAACGCCCTTCGACACCCCCGTCCGCCGCTTTAATATACGGCGTCTTAATTTTTTATTCGATGAAATCAATTATAGCCGAAATGCGCAACGAATGTACCTTGACGATTATGACTGCACCGCGCTTGCTCTGTTGTTCGTGTGTATGAAGAAGAGGGAAAACGTGAAATAAGTGGGCGCATCAAAGCTGCTAGTAGAAATTTGGTGGACTTATGATGTGTAGGTTTCGTGCCAAACTGCCCCCTCGCTTAGGCTTCGTATAGTGTGGATGTTCGAGCGAGCACACAAGGAAGAAAACACTACCCCCGCAATGTACGTCCTACCACGTTTCGAGGCTGAATGTTACTTCAAGCCACAGTTGTTTTTGGCTGCTTTCATCTAAACCGTCATTGAAGCTAGGCATTTTTGGTCGTGTGAGATCCCAGTTACAAGTTCACGTTTACGTAGGAACTGCAATGGAGGATGTTCGGGTCATTCTATTGCATAAATTGTAAAAAAAGATTACGCAACTTAATCGTTCAGCTCTGCGTGTGTGCAGATATTCTTAATCGGTGGCTGTTGACACAATTACTCGTGGCATTGCTTTTCCAATTTGTTTTGGTTGAATGTGTGGTATTGATTTGATTTATTTCGTTGCTATCTTTTTTCGGTATATCTCACTGTCTCCAACATACACATTTGTATGGCGAAGGCAGCAACCCAGAACTAATTATTTCCTTCTTCAATACTCTCCGAACATTACGACACTCTTTGGTAGCGACATCAAAACTGTTTGTCTCCTCTCACTTGCATCGAGAGCTATGCGAAAATTCTGAAGATCTGTTGTGATGTAACTAAATATGTCACGAGCCCCGCACTCCTCGGCGTGCACATATGCCTGTCGTGTCCCGCATCCGGCAGTTGAAAATGAAGAATGGCGCAGACATTTACTTTCTTATGTCAGGTTTTGTCCTTTTCTCAGGGTTGTAAACATGGCTAGCGTTCAGATTATTTTGTTCTTCTGTCAGATTCTTTCAGCCGCTTCTCAATAAAGTGACCACCATTTCCGGCAGCCAAGTTTCATAAATAAAACTATAAATTCGCGTGCTATTGAAAAAAGATCAGCCGAAAAAAGATCTGCCAGGGGACATCATTCTGAGAGCGTGAGGCCTCTGCAATTAAGGCCGTAGATGGGAAAAATGCAGCGTGAGAGGCCAACATTTTTGCGCTTAGGTGTCGCTATAAAGGCTATCATGAGGTTTGCAATGCCAGTCTATACTGGTGAAGTGCCGGGCTCTCGCTGCCTGTCTTCCCTTCACATACTCGTGCTGAAGAGAAATTACTGGAAGGGTTGAGCCACCTACGCACAGGTTACATCAAGTTGGAAGTAGTTTTGTAAGCAGATAAGTAGCAGTTTTGGTCTGCTGAGGCGGTCGTCACCCTTACTACGATATTTGGAACATGCGCAAGACACGTATGTTGTTTGGCTTATAAACCTTGTATTATGTACAGCATGGTTTGCGGCTCTAATCAACTTTTCCTGGGAACTCCTTTATGTTTCTAGTATAAAACTTGTAAACAGAGCGGGAAAATGTTAATACGCCATCCCGAACCTGCAAAACTCAATGTCCAGCAGGCTGTTGTAAAAATTACTGCACCTGCTGGTGTGGGGATATTATGCAGTGCTTAATTACTTTTCAGTAGTGGCAGCGTCAATGGTCTTTTTAGCAAGAATACATACCAGGCCAGATTTACATCATGTGGTTCGTTGACTGGGGCCTTTGTATACCATGCGAGTCCAAAGTGAGACCAAGACAAAAGCCATAAACCGTGTTTCCCGACGATAAACGCATGCGGTGTCTCGTTCTGATATTAGTCATGCAAAGTGTTCATGCCTCAGGGTGTTGATGCCTGTTTTGGACTTTCCACCGGGATTTATACTTGAAAGATTACCATTGTTCCAATGGCGTTTACACCACAGACATCTGCACAGTCAGTGTCATGTGTCTTCGGCTGCACATTCAACGAGTACACGGCCTAAGTAGCGTGTTGGCAACATTGTGAGAATTTTGGGACTCCCAAGAAGCGAATTTTCCTGATGTAGGCCAATACACCTCTGCGATATGTGTTGCTCTATAGGTATGTAGAGTTATGCGAGCTTTACAGCAGCAAATGAGAATTACTGTGTTAAATATTGGTCGACGCAACTCTGCAGGAATATGAGGCTTTGTGAGCTTCAAACACTGTGCGAGTATTGTTCGAAGCGTCTACCGTTAGGTCTAACGCCATAGCGATGATCTGCAGCTGAGCATAATTTCCGGGTCGGCAGCTGTCTTCTGGGTGTGCTTGGCGAGCGACGTCCTGCTGGCGGGTCGCTTCGGCAAATGTGTACAGGCGTCATTTCCGTGCCGGATATGATGTCAGTGAAATCTTGGGGCATTTCAGCATAACACACTCTCGTGTTAAAATATAAAACCCGAAAACGAACAACCTTAGGTATAGCGTACTCTTTATTACTTATGGTTGCTTCCCCGCAATAAGACCTTGTGTGCAGGGGTGCACCCTTTACAGGCCGCGTGCGTCGTTGTAGTGGCGTCATTTCCGTGATTGTATGACGTAAGTGAAATCTTCGTGAATCCCGGAATAAAACACTTTCGTGTTAAAAAATAAAACTTGAAGCTAACGTTTTCATGTAGAAACTGTACTGTGAACCACGCGAACAAAAATAAAAGCTATTGCACATACGCAGAAGGTCCCGAAAATTCAGGCACTCGAACGGCATGCATGAAGGATTTTGGTGAGTAGCCTCCCCGCTAATCTTTCCCGGGTGAAGGAAGTTTCTCTCGGGAGGCTTCGGGCTGGGGTAGCCCTCACACCTTCAGTCACCTGGACTTGGGGACCCGCACCAGAAGACCCAGGAACATGTTTCAAGAGTCCAGCTCCGGCGGCTGAAGCGGACGACAATCATCTCTTGTGGGCGTGCACAGGAACCAGAACAGCTCGGGACAGTGCGCTAAGAGAGAACATTGGTCTTCGGTGGGATAAATCGGGGGTCTTCAACCGGTGGGTGCACGAAGACCGCTACTGCAGGTCGCTGCTGAACTTTTTACATGAGTCCAGACTCCATGCCTCCCTTTAGACTTGTACAGGGTCATCAATTTTCTGTCTACCTGTGCTTTTGTACCCCTTCTCTTTGTTCTTCCTAATGTCTTATATTTTCTTCATATGCCGCATGGCAAAAATGCGAATTAAAAAAAAAAAGCTAAGTTAAGCATATTTTGCTGCTTCGTCTGAACTATAAAATAGATCCTTCCAGCGGCTGCGCTTGTGGGAGAAAACACCAGTTGCCCAATCTACCATCGCAGCGATGCAGAAGCTGACCTGAAGTTGAACGTCTTCGACAGACCTCTGTCTGACTGGGTTAAACTTGAGGAAGGGGCAAGTACACAAACCAAGGGCGTTATTCAAAGCGGTCCAACCGTTTCGTAGACTACTCGGCTCCTTCATCAGGGGTGACTGTGCATGACAAGAAGCAGAAGTTATATAGGGTGTCTTCTTCTTTTTCTTTTTCTTTTTACTCGCATTTTGCCCTTGCGCGTCGGAAATCAACCTCGAAGAGCGACGCGCCGTTCAGTCTGAGGAAAGCGCGAATTTTCGTCAAGCTGCAGATGTACCGTGGCTACCCCACCACGCGTAGGAAGTAGTAGAGTAGGTAGGGAACAAAGGCGACGAATGTTATAAATTGAAAGTTGCACAGCCGCAGCATGGTCAATTTCTATTCTGTCGGAAGAAAATTTTGAGGAAGCGGCCGTCGGGGCGCCGCATTGGAACGACCGCGCTCGCGAGGTCCTGGAAAGGCTGTCGGAGGTGCGCAGGGCGTGCATGAGGAACAACGATGCGATGGCGATGTGTTCGATGACTTACTACTTACTACTTACTACTTACACCGGGAGCGTAGCGATAATTATGAATTGGCAATCAGCGGGTTTGGCACATATCCACAAAGGGGCATTGACCAATGATAAAACGTTGCCGGCGCAGTTAAACTTGCAGAACACCAAAGAAAATAGGAGAAACCGAAAGGAAGCTGTGACAAGTTTTGCTCAGTTCTCATCCCTGCGATGCAGAAGCTGCCCTATACCGAGAAGTACCGAGGGAACATCTTGGGTTCGTATAGCTGGCCCGGGAACCGGAACGGGTGGCTCAATTACAGGAACACTCAAGGGCCAACTGCGCAGTTTCATTTCGTTGGAGAGCTATTACGCGGATAAGGCGCGGATCCTGTCTGATTCCTTCTTTTTGTTTTTGTTAAGTCGCGCTGTTTGTCCAGAGTGCAAGATCCAGGGGTGAATTTTCACATGTCCCGGCCCCCCTCTACTCTTTCGTCCCACTTCTATTCGACGGGCGGGAAAAGAGCTCGTTCCCCACTGCTAAAAGAAAAATAGCTATTAATAGTTTCGGGAATGTGTGCAACCGTGCTGTCTGAATCGACGACAGCCTGCCGATGGTTCGCAAAGTGAAACATCACGGGACCTTTCAACTGCCATCCTCCAACGACGACCTGAACTGCCGGACCAGCATTATATTTACCCTAGTCCACACATTCTTTAGTGGGAATCAGGTGGCGCATGTAATATACGTAGGCCCATGTTATGTCATGCTATGAACGCCCACACCATGGATGTGCTCCCCGCCTAGGATTGGGTCGGCTAGTCTCTCTGCACCGCTCGAACGCAGCCTGTCCAATACTCGTGGCTGGGGCTTCAATGCACATCATAGCGACTGGGGTGACCCTACCTCAAATGAACGTGGCCGTTTGTTCCTTGACCATTTCAGGGATGCTCACTTTACATTACTTCATGAGACCTAATGTCCTGAGCGCCGATACACTCATCCCCGATGAGGGAAGTAATACCGCATCCTGACAGCGAGAGGCCGGCTGCTAGGGTAGTTACCACCACCATATGCGGCTTGACATTGTCCCGAGCTCAAAAAATCGCCATTGGCGTAACTCCACTTGGGTATATTGGGATAACTTTCGATGCAACATCAACACAACCCTCACGGCACCCAGCCCAGATCGCATCACAGTAATTGGGAAAGCTCTGTACGACGCCTCTAAGAAAACAAGGGTAGAGGAATCCCGGCCAAGGCCTTACGTTCGACTCTTGCAGCTATTGGCCCACCGGAAGCCGGCTAAAGTGACCGCCTCACGATTTTACTCGTCTGTAACGGCCCGCACACGTTTCCAACGTTTGCCCGCGGCTGCCATACGACATGAGAAACGCCTGTTAAGGCAGCGATATGATTTAGCTGGGGTGAGTCGGTGCGCCCACCGTCCACCCCTGCATCCGTCATGCAGCCCTCTCGGGAGATGCAATCTGGCGGAAGCACTCCAGATGCAGCAGCCAGTGTATGTTAGCATCGGGCAAGACTCCCGACCGATTTGACACCGATGTTGCCCAAGGCTTGTACTCTGCCTTCGACGGCCGTCCAGCCAGCAGACGGTGCTCGCTTCCTCTGTCATCACTTCTGTTCCATACTTTGTCGACACGGTCCGTAGAATCCAATTTGCTTTCTCCAAGTGAGAGTTCCTAGCTGCGATTGACTACGCCATCTCGTCGATTGACCATCTCGTCGACTCTATCAACGAGCTGTGTCTTTGTGAACAAATACCGGAGTCATGGCTTCACGATAATATGGTCCGTATACTGAAGACTAGTAAAACATCTCTCCAATTAGCGTGAACAGTGGGCATAATTTTGGAGTACATGGTGGCAGGAAATCTTCCTGTGCGGCTTTGCCACCACCCGACTCATATTGGGCTCGGATCTCGTCTGAATACAGAGGATTGGCTTGACCATCTTGACCATCTTTCGCTAATGGTGCTACTTGGCAGTCGTTCACACAAACTATGGACGGTGCTGGCCATATACATTTTGAAGGCCTACGATAACTTTAGCCACGGGGCCACCTTGGCCAAAGCCTTGTTGCACCCAGACATGGTCTGCTCTTTAATTTCGACCTTTCTTACAAATACATCATTTTCTATAAGGATTGGCGGGGAAAGCTATGGCCACTTATGCGAATTGATGGGGACAGCTATGGCCACTTCCCGCCAGTTCACGGAGGGCTTCAGGGGTCGGTCTTTAGCCCCTCCTTTTTAATGGTACGTTGCCGCTTGCCTGGCATCTTGGCTACTGGACCTGCACTTCCCCGTTTACGTGGATGACTTTATGGTATGAACCATACACACAGATTTTTTAATGCGATAATACGATAACCCGATAATACGATAATGTCCCGTCCAGGGACCCCTGAGAAAATAAAATAAAGAAATAAATAAAATATACCCTCTGGCATAAATTATCCTATTTTGCAACTATAAGTTGACTCCCTTTTCGCGGTGGAAGGGCACAAGAGAGCGGTGGTGGGGTTCCCAGAGCCGCCACCGCTGGAGGTCGGGGGGCCTTTCAGAATGGAGTAGTGCCGCGAAGGTGTCGGGTAATCACTGTTTCGAGTTAAGGGCAAGTCCATTATATAATGGTTTATGTCAGCTACTACGGCAGAAGCTGTGCAGATGTCGGTGAATGGGGCATTGCAGCCTGGGAACCACGCGCGCAGGAGAGGCCACTCCAACACGAGGTCTACGCATCAAGGCCTCCTCTCAGAACAAGTTTACTAAGGAGGTCTGTTCCACACGGTGGGATGAGGGCACGGGTGACGCGTCGCAAACATTCCTTCGGTTGGAGAAATTTTTCTTCCTGTGCTGTTTTAAGCATCGGTAGCGGCCGTGGAATAAAGGTGAGGTGGCAGACAATACCGGCCGCAGTGTGCGCGGCGAGCGTATTACGGGCGAATCTCCAACAGCCGCAGAGAGCACGGGTATGTTTTAGTATGGAGTGGATGTCTTGGTACAGCGGAGTTGTTGGCTACGCGGCATAAATTGTAGACTGCTTCTATAGATTCAGTATACATTCGTAGAGTGGAGCCTCCAGAAGCTTGGAGAGGGAGGGAGGGAGGGAGGGAGAGTGCATTTAATGGTAGAATCGAGGTTAGCAGAGCCATTTGGCTTAGCTTGCTAAGCCATATGAAGAAACAAAAACACGAGTGTTTGTGAAATATAATAAATTAATGAATAATTTAAAAAAATCCTCCGTCGCATGCCCCGCGCGAGGGACACGAGTAAATGCAGAGCATTGGGGTCGTTTACGTGGCGTAGGGTTGGTGGTGGTGGTGGTGGTAGTTGTTGGTGGTGGTAGTTAGGTTTGAGAGAGAGAGAGAGAGAGAGAGAGAGAGAGAGAGAGAGAGAGAGAGAGAGAGAGAGAGAGAGAGAGAGAGACGTAAGTAGGTAACGTCAACTTGTTATTTATTGCCATCATTGCACCCCCCCCCCCAATCGGTGGGATCTTTATTGTTTCTCTTCTTCTTTTATCTCTCGAGGGGTGGGGGGGTGGCTGGGGATGGAGGGGTGTTCAGTCGGTTGTCGACGTGGGGAATGCCTCTGGATTTACTCTCGTCCCTCTCTGCGGGGCCTCTGGGGAGGAGTGGTCGTTGCGATGGCGAGTGTCGATTTAGCGCACGACGAGCACGACCGCTCTGTGGTCGCTAAAGTGGACGGTGAGGGGGTCCGGGAGTAGGGGCTGATTTTGGATTGCGTCGCGGTACTAGTTGAAGGTCTTGCTTCCATCGCTTATCAACTGCGACCGCCGACGAACGCAAGAGAAGAGAGCGCAGGAGTTGACTGGAGTGGAGCCCGCGCCAACCCGCTTTATAGGGGGTGGTTGTATTGCGGTAACGTTTAGTGTTTGGGGGGTTGGTGCTACCACATGTACACCACGCAGCTATCACGCCGCTAGCAGACCGCTGAGTCGCCAACGCACGCCGCTGACGACGTAGTTTGAATGAGTCAAGGATATAAGGCGCGTTTGTAGCCTTTGATTCTGTGTCGTTTTGTGGCGCAGTGGGTAGAGCACCATGTACCTTGCGTTCCGCCCGCAGGGTCGTGGGATCGAAACCAGGCGCCGGTAACTGTTATTTCTTTTTCTTTTTATAGTGTAGGGGGAGGCTGGCTGCTGCGGACGCCGACGCACGGGTGACATCGTGAGTTATACAAATGCTCTGCATTTAAAAGAGAGGTGATGCCGACGAGTTTTCAAGCACATACAGAGAGTTTGGCAGTGAAGTTAATCACAACACTTGGTTTAAGCCAGTGCTACCCGAGAACAGCAACAGAGCTTTGGTAGCCCGTACGTCCTGGCGTGGGAACGGCAAAGGGCCCAAGACTGCCTTCAGTTCAATGCTTGCGTGATGTGGCATACACGAGTATGTTAGGAGAGTCTGCCTTGGCACTGTGAACATTGGACAGATGCAGATGATGTGTTTGTATTCTTCTGTTACATCGCATGTTGAACAGAGTGCTGAAGAGTCCTGCTGAATCTTGCAGAGCAAATGCTGTGCGTATGCCCTGTTCAAGCGTAGGAGGTGCAGTACAGCTTCCTCAGGATTGCTGAGCCCAGGAGGCATCTTAAAGCTGCATTTAGGGTTGTAGTGGCGGCAACACCATCTGCATTTAGCGCCACTATCATCATCATCTGCATTCGTTCACAAACATCACCAGCGGTGCCTGGCCATCGTCAGCAGTTCCATGCGACATGAGATCGAACAAGACCGATTATTCTCATCAATTTTTTCCGGATCTTAGTTTCCTAAATCGGGCACATTAGCTCCAGTAAAGCTCCCGATCCTGGCCAATCCCCAAGTGGGTATGCGCCACAAACAAAGGAACAACAACAAGAACAACAACCGAGCACCTGGGCGATAGCATGTTATCACCGCTTTCCAGTTCCGGCCGGGCTTACGCACTCGAATAAATGTAGGAGGCCACCGCTCACCGAGTCCACGGCTCCTTTCTTACAGGGTCAATTAGATGCAGAGGCGTGTACTGAAGTCTTTTGTCGGTCCAAATGCACCGCTGTGTTCTTCAGGCAATCGAGGATGCGAGGGTTGCCGCATCCTTTCTTGTAAAAGGAATGGCCAGTGGTGGAACAGAGGCTGTGGGCTGCATTATCAGGCTGCATTAGCTGCTGCAACATTTCCGGCGACTCTGCAGTAAGCAGGAAGCCATTGCAGTTCTACGCTGTGCCGCTTTGGTGTTGCTTGAGGGTGCAGATAATGTATCTCTTATGTCATATGATCTTTCAGTAGTGATGCTAGGTGCCCTAGAGCGGACCGGAAACCGGTGAAAAAAGGCTGGCTGCTTTAAGATGTAGTGAAAAGCAGCCCGCAGCCCAGCGAGACTGATAGCCATCCTTGATGTCTTGGGGCTAAGTGGGACGCAAATGCATGGTTCGCGAAGAGAGAATCTATATCCCAATCGCTGAAGAGGTACCCGCCACTGATCCATCCGTGAACACATGTGTATGGGCTCTACAGTTGGTATTAATGAACTCGAAGGCAATACATTTCAAAGATTCAGTGGCCGGTATGTGTGCCTTTGCGTGAACATGTATGTATATGAGCGAACAACCAGGGTGGGTAAAGAAAAAGGGGCTGGAGTCTGGTAATGTGAAGGTAGGACCTCTTGCCCCCTGGACACATAGACGGCTGCTAGTGGATGTCCACAGTGCCTTGTTACAATGCGCAGTTGCTTTCGGCATATCCCAAGTGCCTGGAGAGCAGGAAACGGAAGACGTTCACTTTCTTTCATGGTTCCCACAGTAGATGTAGCCTTTGGAACTCCAAAACAGATTCGTAGTATTTTGGCCTGTAGGCCCTCTAGTCCTCTACAGTTCCCTTTAAAGAGAGGGCTCAGTGCTGGAAGGCTGCAGCGGAGGAGGCCTTCACAGAGAGCATCATATAGCCTTAAAAGAGAGCTGACGTGGCGTCCACCAGTGTTCTTGGACAGCACACCAATAATGCGTGGAAATGATATGAGCTTCTCTTTTAAGCTGCGAACGTGTGGCGTCCACGTCAGATGGCTGTCAAAGGTGACAGCAGGGAACGTGTAATGACGACGTATAGAATTTGGAATGCCGGCGGCCATTAAACGACGCTTGGATACATCCCATTTAGCGAAGGCCATTGCGGCGCACTTAGCGGGTGATATCTCAAGGCCGTGTATCGCGAGAAACTTTGCAACAGAGTTAATGGCACGTTGAAGTCTCGATCGAATCACACGTCGATTGTGGTCTGAGCACCAAATGCAAATATCGTCTGCGTATATTCAGATTTTCGCCGATTGCGGTAGACATTTCTAAAGACCGACCAGGGAAAGGTTAAAACGAGCTGGGCTCAGGACACTGCCGTGAGGGACACCGCGGGTTACGTTCTGGGATGATGTGTCACCGTCTGCTGCGCCCATGCGGATGCTTCTTCCGGAGATGTATTCACAGATCCAATAGTACATGCGTCCCGTAGTACCTGCATACCTCATTGCTGTGCAGATGACCCCATGGAGCACACAGTCATATACCGAGAGAGAGAAAGAGAAACATCTTTAATGGGCAAGTGAGGTCAGCCAGGCTGGGCGCCCGACTTGCTACACCAAATGGTGGTGAAGGTGTGATGAAAATATATGAAAACTCTCACTTACACACGAATACGCAAACACACAGACGCACGCAAAAAGCACACACACAATCATGCGATATAGCCATTTGTCTGAGAGTTCATAGCTCACTCTGTTTGATTGATTGGATTGATTGGATTGATTAAACTTTATTTAGGTTGAGCTTAATACCAGAAAATACCGAGCGCACGTACCCACGGGGGGGATCGGCCAGGAGTCCAGCGTAAGGAAGATTAATGCGCCGGCTGCACAAAACTGTAAATTAGAAACTTAAGCATTTGAATGGAAAGAATAAAAGCTAATAGCGCAGGCGCCTATTTTTAAATACTGACCAGCTTCCGTCATGCTGACCAGATCTTTCTGGTCCCCTGTGCCAGGGCTGCAGCCAAGGCCTAAGGGTACCTCGACTGAGGCGAACCCACCGTTTGCTCTACTAAATGTTTCTTCTCTAAAACATAAGAAAAATATAAAATAATTACGAAAGCTGGCGAATATTGTAACGCCCTGCACTTGCACATTAATGCAGGTTTCGGGAAAGTTTTAAATTTAATCGGTATAATCACGTTAATGGATATAATTGGTCAGACGAAATTTTAAGAAACTAAAGAATAAGAAACATATGGAAAAGAATAAGAAACATATGGAAAAATGATGAAAAATTGCCTATAACGCATAGCATTCCCACAATAATGCATATTTCGCGAAAGTTTCCCCTATAATCGTCATAAGAGCGTAAATGGAGATATTTTGAGAAAATAAATATTAAGAAAAGAAAAGATATATTTGGTCGAGCGATATTTTGAGAAAATAAATATTAAGAAAAGTATAAGATATTTCCCGGAAATTGCGAACCGTGTAACGCCCTGCATTTCCGCAATAATGCCGATTCGAGAAAGTTCCACATGTAGTCATTGCAATAGCATAAATGGAGATAATTGGTCAAATGAAATTTCGAAAAAAAATATGAAAAATGGCCAACTGTATAACGACCTGCATTTCAACAATAATGTAGATTTCGCGAATGTTCCACTTCGAATCGCTGTAATAGCGTAAATGGAGATAATATGTCGGACAGGATTTAGAAAAAGCAAAAACATTGACTGTAAAAACTCCCACTCAATACAAGCGGCATAAGAATGCTGCGCATTAGTAGATAATTATGTGAACTTCTGCAGAATTTTTTTATTCAAACACTCAAGTTCCTGATTTACAGTTTTGTGTAGCAGGCGCATTAGTCCTCCTTACTCCCGATTCTGTCCAACCCCTTCCCCCTTCACCCGTCGGTACGTGGGATCGGCATTGTCTGGGTATTTCTTGTGCGTTAGGACGGCGCAAACAAACGCTTAAACCGCTCTGCTGTTAAAAAAACTGCAATTTTTGGTGGCTTTGCGTAACACAGGACCGCTAGCGCGATGTTTGTCTAGCCCGGCAAGCCCGGTATACTTAGTGTTGCATGCAGAGGTAATTTATTTTGAATTCCTGTTCTTTGATTCACAATATTTATATCTAACTGAGCTGGTGACGTGGGAACACTGCTTATTTTTTCCACTAACAGTTTTATCGCACTTCTTACCACCAAGCTGAAGTCAACTGTGGTTAATCCTTTACAGTGAAGAAGATGACGATGGTGATCGCGGGATCTCGCGCATATGGGGCAATGCGCCATCATTATTTCGATCGTGCGATGGCTGACGAAGCAGCTTTACCCCGCCCCAAGCGCTCAAGGCAGGCTCTAGAAGTAGCACACGACTCACCTCATGACTTCTTCCTAATTGATGAATGTAACCCGGTCCCCGAAAACCAGTGCTGCTCAGCTGGCGAGGAAGAGAGGTCAAAGTCATGGGTACACCAACCGAGCGACCCAGGCCTCTTTCCGACGCCAGCGAGATCTGCTAGCTCTACATACAGTACGGAGATGTCGCCGCTACCCGGAGGAGGAAGTCCGGCGCCTGCAACTATAGCGACCAACAGCAGCCCAAGTATGCCGCAGAGCCAGGCACGTGCACTGTTGAGAGAGAACCTACCGTACGCCAGCAACAGCGAAGACGGACGCATAAACATTCAGAACCCCGAAAGTAGTAAGTCGCTCCATTTTGATAACGAGTGTTCGGCCGTGGTTTTTCACGCAATGAAAGATCTATTGCCCAAAAGCGAGGATACAAACGCAAAGACAGATGGACAGATGCGGGTAGTTGAGCTCCTTGAAAATCCTGAGGTGACATTCGGAGGATGGGGTGACAAGAGCAGTTCCAACGTCATCACGGCCTTCCCGATGTATCAGGAAAGAGCATTGCACAAACTGAGCACAGCCGGAAACACGAATCGTAACGTCCCAACTCTGACCGAACAGCGCATGAAGGGTGGGAGCCCGTACAAGCGGGGCTCACCTGTTCAAATGCCGGTGTTTGGCGGGAACACAAGACGGAAGGGGACACGGAGAAAGATCCGATTTCTACTCCCCGGTGAAGATGGCGCACAGCTTTCGAGAGAAAATTTAGCAGCCAAAAGCTCGCCTCGTGTAAGCAGACCACGGAGCATGTCTAGAAGTCGTCGACAGCGCAGTCCTCTTCCTGGAAGTCGGCAGTGTGACGTAGCACTGGAGGCCACAGAAATGCGCTACGTGTCCAATATCGTCGACAACCTAGTTAAGGAATTCGAACAACGGCCGATTTTAAAGCCCTTACCACCACAGACCCCGCGCTCTTTGTCGGTGTCACGGGTATCACCGGGTCGCTGGAGGCGGAACTCTGCCTCCAGGAGTATCTCCTCTCCGTTGTATGGTTACAAAGAGAGGCGCCTGCAGCTGCCGCACGGCCGCAGAAGTGCCTCTCCTTTGCAAGGTAACGTTGCTCTCGCCTTCCACAGTGCCTCCGAGTCGGAAAGCTCCAGTGGTAGTGGGAAGGAATTGGAAGGCATTTCTACGGTGTGTTCGCTTTTGGAGTCGATTACGGGAGACGTTAAAACAGAAGCACAACGGCTGCACATGCCGGAAGCCCGGTTACCCGCCTTCCTAGAGGAAGACGGCAGTGGTGGGTTCAAGGAATACTTGCGGCGCAAGACGAAAACGTCAGACTTTACTGTCAAGCGGAAAAGTTCCCGACGCCGCAGATATACGAGGCGCCCGTGGGCACGCAAGGAACGTTCTCAAAGAGATGACAGGTCACTAAAACCGTCGATTGACGGGCACCATCAGCGTCAGCTTAGAGAACGAATGCTTGCTGTAGAATCATACAGCGCGGGAACAGAGATGGACGCCACAGGAACGAGTATCTCAGATATGACTTTTCAATCCTCTACCGATGCAGAAGACACCTCGAAAGCCAGAGAAAAAGTCTCCCACTACACGAAAGGGCCAAAAAAGAAAAAGGTTCTGTTCCTCACCAATTTTGCCCTTCGTAATCGAAAGTCCGAAGGTGATCGGTTGAGTAAGCCAGAACTCAAACAGGTAAAAGACAATACCGGAAGCCAATCAGAAACCGCGGATGCTGCAAGCTCGAGCAGTTCTTCGGGGAGTAGCAAGTACCTTCCCCATGATAACATGTCTGATTGCACTCAAGGGAGCACAGGTAAGGTAGACCAGCCCACCGAAATTTCACAAGTTGAAAGCTTTGGTAATTCTTCGCAAGGCAATAAGTACCTCCAGAACTCGCGCAAACTTCATTATAAAAAAGATGAGCGGAGACACAGCCCCGATCCTGAGCAAAAGAGCAGTACGGAGAGCAGCCTATGTTTTGGAGATTACTTTGAACAAGTTGCGGTGCGTAAGTCGCGTTCTACAATAGATGACTCCACAAGCCAGCGGTCGGAAAGAATGCAGAAACCGCATCAAATGGACAAACCGTCCTGGGCTTCTTTAGTCGAACCGGTGGCTCAGAACCTGGCACTGTTTCGTGAGCGTATCGGACGACGCTCTTCGACCAGGCTGGCCAAGGGCCGGCCCATTTGCGGCACAGAAAACAATGCTTCCACAGGCCCTTTGGCGCAGACCGCGAGGGCTGCAGGCACGGATAACAGCGGCAAGAGCCGGCCCGGCACGCTGGTAGACATTGCTGGTTCCTCGCACGCCCTGACCGACACACTGGCCTCAACTCCCATGCCTATACGACCAAGTTGGTCAGACTCCATCGGAATAGGGCTACTGCAGGAATGGTCCACCGCCCCAAATGAGGCATCTGCGCCGGTGTCCATCAGTGCAGTTGCCCGCCACACACCTCGCAGTGAGTTTACGCCAAAGTCGCGCAAGCGCGAGCCCACACCTGCTCAACCAATTGGTAGTTGTTGGCGCTTCCCGGAAATGAGCCCCACTATGCAACTGATGTCACCCGTGTCAGTGTCAGTCTCGCACCTAATCGGCCAGGATGCAGCAATGCAAGCAAAAGCGCCATCCGAACTAGCATCGTCCAACCGGCAGCAGTCGACGCCTCCCGTCTACATGGAGCCTGAGCACGACAGACCAGGGGAACGCAAGCTATCCGCTACCCGGCTTTCAACGGCTCCATATGGAAAGCAACACAGTGCATACAAAGGCAGTGGCGCGACCAAACTGCCAAGCGAATTACTTCAGCCAGAGATATTCTCGAGCACACGCATAGCCCCAAGCAGGGTAAGCTCGACGTCATGCGGCGCCTCTTTTGTGACTGCTCTTAATGCTGCCGGTACTGGCCTCGATTTCGACAGAACCACAGCCGAAACATCGCCCGCTCAATTAATGGCGCCGACCGTGGCTTCAACAACAGGCTCTTTGGCGCTCTTTCAACCTCAGGATCCCCCGATTCTTCCTCAGAGTCGGCGATCGCAATCGAATACGCCAGACCGCCCGCGAGTGCCTTCGTTGGTTGAAGATGAGTCTAGTTACGCTTTGAAAAGCGGCCAGATGACTCCATCGACTACCGTGTCGGATACGAAAGCCAGGTCAAGGTATAACATGTATGGTCCCGTGCGGCGATCGAGTTCCCTCCACCAGTACGACCCGGGAAACACTCTACTCAGAGGCGATTCAACGGGTTTGATAATGCCGAGGGGGCTGTCTGAGCCTCATGAGGGGTACATGAAGAATTTTAGGCGTTCGGGCTGCACAGTCCTCTACATTATCTTGGCGGCCGGCACCCTGGCGGGGATAATAGCCGGACTCAGCTTACACATGAACAGCAGCGCATCCCTAGAGTTCACTCAGGACGTTGGTGAAGCCGACAATGTCGCGCAGTCGCCCATGTACAGTCCGTTGTTCGAGCGAGAGTTTGGGCTGGCCTACAAGCCACCTTCTTGCCATAATCCATCATGCAGCGAGATGGTGGCTCGTCTCGTTCGCTCGCTGGACGCCAGCGTGCACCCTTGTCGCAACTTTTACAAGCATGTATGCTCTCTGCGACAGGTGGAGAGCACGGCGGATGACCAGTTAGTGCAGAGCATTGAATCTAAGGTGATCGCTTTCTTCAAGGGCATCGGCAGTCCCGACAGAGACCTTCCAGTTGCGGCCGCATCTAGGCGTCTCTGGAAGGACTGCGTCGACCTAACAACGCTTAATCGACTAGGCAAGGCACCGCTGCAGACGCTGCTCAAGCTGAATGGCCTGAGTGAGTGGCCGTACGTCGCCGGGAATGGTGGCTCTGGAGCGCTACCCGACATCTGGAAGACCGCTGGTCTGCTGCTGCGGCGTATGGCGCTTTCGCCATTGGTTGGCGTCAGTGTTACGAACAGCGGCACCGTTCAGCTCATTCGGGGTGACGTGGACAGTGGCTCCCGGGAGGCCGATGATGTTCTGGACGCCATGCTGATGCTGCGACCTGACAGCTCTCGGCTTCGCAAGGTCGCGGCAGACGTGGCCGCCCTGGCCCGGGATCTCAGTGGCCTGCTGGACCGCCAGCCACCGCCTGTTTCGCCAGATGACGAGAAACACCTGGTGCCCTTTCTAGAGACTGCTGTTAATGGCCTTGGATTCATCGATGCTGGTATCGTGCACGCTTATCCGGCGAGCTTCCTCGGACCGCTCCTGGAGGTGTTGCACCGCACTGAACCGCAGACAGTACTGAACCTTTTGGGTTACCGGTTGGTACGACACGTCGACCTCTTCACTCCATCCGCAGTCAAGGCTGACCTCGACTCGGGTGCCGTTTCGGGGAGGTAAGTGTGGCAGCTCCGCTTCGCCCTATCTTACTTGAGCTGCTTAAAAGTGACGAGTTCAGCGAAGTTCCGAAACCAGCACTTTCGAGTTCATTTTTAACATACCTAGGTGTACATATAGTATTAATGTAATGTAGGCTTCGAGTGAGGCCTCTTGTACCTTATATGCCTCACAAGGAGCGTACACTAGAGAGCGTTTCCATATTTCTCCCCCATAAGGCTTGCAGTCAATGGGCTCCGAGCCGGTGTGTTCATGTGTTGGAGTGATAGACAACGCTGCACCCACAAGGGGCGTTTGGGAAGGATATTTAGCGCACAGGGAACCGCCGGAGTTGGTCCACTGCGCAGCGCTGATACTCAGTTGTGTGGTCCTCCAACGGTGTGGCTCTGCTGTATCCGCAGGGAGTCTCAGTGTGCGCACACCGTCCTCGAGGCTGCACTAACGGGTGACGAAGCCGAGTACGTGCGCTATTCGGCGTTGCGGAATCAGCTCGACTTCGACCTGGTGCGCTCCATGCTAGAGCAGCTGAAGCACGCGCTTGTGGCCAAGCTGCCCGGACTGCAGCGCTGGGTCGACACCAACACGTTCAGAGAAACCCAGCGGCGCCTCCGCGAACTCAAGGTAGGCCTACTTGCGTGCGATGAACACGTGAACCTCACGGGAGTGAGCACGTTTGCATGGTGGCTGTGCTTCGGGTCATTGAAGTACACTGAAACTCCTGGAATAGAGGGATAGGAAACGAAGTGCGTCACTCGAATTCGTAATCGACCACGCATGTCTTGCAAGCGAGAGCGCTGCCGCCTGACTAACAACATTTTGACGGTGTTTCCCAAAAGCGTGGGTTGAGAAAAGTCGTCAACCCCGGCTGCGCTAGCTCAGCCACACATCGAAAGTTAAGAAGGCGACAGGATTGAAAGCAATACAAATTTAGCGTAAACGGCAACCGCACAGACTGTGCTGCGAAAAAAAAAATTCAGTGCCCTTATACTTTGTGAAGAAGGATGACCTGCGAAGCTGCACGCGCTCCACTGATTGCGCGAAACAAAACGCATTTGTTTGTATATTACAACGTTTCGTACTTCCTAGCCAATTACCTGGATGAAATTTGGGAATACCCGAGCTTATGCCCAGCGGGCAAACGTAGAGCTGTCTCTTTCCCTCCCGTGTTCTAGGCATCTTACTGCTTGTGTAACACGCCAATCCAATACACTGTACCACTGAGAACACCGGACCGGTCACATTGGGCTTTTTGACGGCCACGTTAAACATCACGCTAACACAACGGGCATGTCATCAGTAAGGGCACAATACCTATAGCTGCGTGTGCCCCCCCCCCTTCCCCCCCTTCTTCGACTCCCAACCCTTGCACGCACCACTCCCAACCCTGGCATGCATAAACCGGCAACCGCAGGTCACCGGTTGCTTAAGAGTGAATACACTATCGAACAGGTCTCTCTGAAAGCATTTTAATTTTAAGCTGAACAACTGATATTTGCACTCGTCGGCGTTTGAAGCCGGTCGGTTTCTGTTCATACGTGAGGTTTTCGGAGCTACTCGACCATCCGGAACTTGAGGCGGCCACGGCGGCGGCTGCCGCTTTCTGTTGTTTTCGCGCCCACTGACGCTTCTGTTCGGGCTGACGCGGCTTCAGTTCCCGCTCTTCTTCCTCCAAGTGAACGACAAGCGTCCGTCCCATAGCGAGTTAACACCTCGAGAGCCTCGACCTTTATTCTAGCGGACACACACGGGTGTTCCTTCCGCAGCCCAGTCGGAGGCATCTCATTGCCTGCGCCATACACCAACCCAGACCCAAACCACTGGACTGCGAAGGACAGCAGACAGCAGACAGGGCGTATTCTCTGACTATCACAACGGGGATATCATCGGTAGCGGCATTAACCCCTGCTGTGCGAGCATGCCCCCTCCCTCCACCCAGCAACCGTACAAACCAAAACCATCAACAGGGGATGGGCGCGTACTTAGGCGTGAAATAGACCAGCGAAAGGAGAGAAAAAGACTTTATATGCGGCCAGACTAAGATCTATTATTATTTTTCCGTGAGAAGAAGTATGTCCAGCTGGTCAATGAGGGCCGCCGACGCGACAATGTCTCTTGGAATGGTTTTCATGCTTAAGATAAATTATGTCCTCACGCCAGAGTTCCAAGGGGGAAAGTGCTTTCCACCGGCAGGGACTCCCAGCTAGGGGAGAGGTTGAGAGGCGGCAACGGCCGCGGCTACATTCCAGGCGGCGGCGGTGGTGGCGGCTTCTGGGCGTTTTAAGAGCGAATGCTCTTTATAAGCGACCCCAAACCATCCACCGCCGGCGGCGGCGGCGGCGGCGGCGTCGGCGGCGTCCCCAGTGCTCCTCTATATTTAAGAAAGAAACAGCATCCGGCGCCAGGTTTCGATCCGAGGACTTTGCGGGCCGCAGCCCGACGCTCTACCGAATAAGCTACGGACGCGACGCTGATATCGGTGTCAGAACGCGCCTTATATCTTTAACGCACTCAAACTACGTCGTCAGCGGCGTGCGTTGGCGACTCAGCGGCGTTATAGCAGCTTGATAACTGCGTGGTGTACACGTGATACTACAAACCCGATGGAAGAGATGGAAGAGAAGGCGGCGAGGCGGTGGGCTGCGGGGGCCGAGCGCAAGCGCCGCAAGCGGGCCGACAACCGTGCATTCGCACTTTCACATTCTCCCCCTCGGGGAAATGCGGGGGAATTTTTTTACACCCATTCGCGCTGCTGTTGATTTTCCGCAATCACCTGATAACGACGCTACGGCCGGTGTCAGCCGAATGCGCATCTCTTGAAAGAGGCATTGGTGGCGGCGGAGGAAATTTATAACCGTTGTGATACCCGTTGTAAAAGAGGGGTCGGTGGTTGCGAAAAGTAGCCCCGGAGATGCGTCGAGTAAATCGGCTTTACCGGAATGAATTCTGGTGGGGGGAGGGTTAGACATATACTTGTTCGCAGTGAAAGTGTGGGGGCGGAAAGGATATACCTTTAGCGAATTTTTTTATAAAACTAACGTCCTATTCTCCATCTGAAAGTGAAGTTTTGAGAGTCCATATTTTCTGCAGGTGCGCTTCTTGTTCGACCGCTACGAACGCGATACCCAGATGTTTTGGTCGAAGCCGCCAGTAGCGCTGCCGTCGCAGGCGCTGTTGACATACCAGCGTTTCCGAGAGGCGCGGTTTCGAGGTCGCCTGACAAAGAGGAGCGCCGTCGAGGACGTGGGCGACCAGCACTGCACCTATGACGCCGATCACGAGGTTTGGGCTCCAATTACTGGCTGGTCCACTTCACAACACGAGCCACACAAAGGCAATGCCAAGGCCTCAGGATTGATGGGAAACCTACAATCGCAACACTACGTTAATAAGTTGTAGGGGTCGGATCGAAATACAGTTTGTTTATCTGATTGGTTGGAATGTGATACGCAATTGAGCTACACAGTTGGGAAGGTTAAGGTGCCATAAGTATTTTTGCCTTTTTCTTAACCGCTGGGCCAAGAGCAGCTTACCGAATGGCGAGGCTTTTGAAGTTACGAAACGCTGTGCCCCTGTCCATGTCTGGACGAATAAAGAACATGCAGCAATAATGTCTGAGATTTGGTGAAAAGCAGCTTGAGGCCTTTTTTATTACCTAAATTGTAGGGTTCACCGCTCAATCCAAAAAAAAGTGGAAGAAATTTGAAAGAAGGATGACACCGGCAAGTGTATACCCGACAATCATAGATATCGCAATAAACAAAGCAAGACGGATGAATATACACGAGTGTAATCTCGTCGCCCAGAAAATCCAACATCAAAAGAAATAAGCTTATAAATGAGGGCATAAAGGTTTCCTTCCTTTTTCTTCTAAGCTCGTATAAACTATCATAAATTTTAAATTGATAAGAAGAAGCGAAAATGTCCGAAATTATATTTTTTTTTGTGTTCCTATATTTGCAAGGGTTTCTCTCACGTGTACTGTGCCGAGATTCATTCACCCGACTCTCCCCGGC
Organism: Haemaphysalis longicornis; assembly: GCF_048455015.1. Taxonomy (NCBI): domain Eukaryota; kingdom Metazoa; phylum Arthropoda; class Arachnida; order Ixodida; family Ixodidae; genus Haemaphysalis; species Haemaphysalis longicornis. Next base: position 253,850,836 of record NW_027526295.1, read on the forward strand.
GGCCGACTGGTTCCATTAGCATGCGAAGTCGTGAAACTGGTTTAAGGGGCTCTGAAACCCTTCTTATAAACGCTTTCACTCTTTCCTTCGTGTATGGAAGCACTTCGAAGGCTATAGTTATCACCAGCATGTAGCAGCATTGCGTGATTTGCTCGTTGCAGCAGATACGCCTTCCGTTTCTGCTTTGCTTTTGTGGCTATCTTTTCCAAGTGGCTAACCACTGCGTTCATTGCGGAATCTGAAGGAAAATCTGGTATAATATCAGCTACACCGCTGTAATGACGTAATACGCTCGTATTACGTCATTACGCTAAGACCGAAAAGAGAGAAAATCTTTTGAGCAAGTTTCTAAGTTATTTGATGGAGTGGGGTACTTTGCGACCCTCTAATCTCAGTAGTGGATGTGTTGGTTGACTACGTTCTGCAATTACATAAAATTTGAAAAAGGTCGAAGAACGTGTTGCACTATTCCTTAACTCTTGATTATTTAAGGTTAATTAAAACGACGTCAGGCTCTTAAACGACGCGGCTATCCGCTGCGGACTGTTCGTTGCTGACAGCTTGTCTTGCAACAGCCTCTGTCATACTCATCCGTAGGCAATGCTTCTTAGTCCCTTCGTCCAGCTTCCTGCGGTTGTCGTGTCCACTCCTGGTTGCTGCGGTCTCTGTCTCGAACTTACTTTTTAACGCAGCTTTACCCGCGAGGCTTAACTCGCAGCTTAAATTCGTGACAACGCTACCATAAATCTGCGGGTAAACCTAATCCCTTGCTCAATCTTCGAGTAGAACGAATTGCCCTTTGGATATTCCTGACATCTTTGTGCGCATCGTATCATCTCCATGATGCTGACGACTGACGAATGGTCTCCCCTCTGGGCTGGTGCCCCACGCAGGCACTCTACGTGCGGCTGTCGGTTGTAGACACACGCGACCCGGACAGCCCGCTCTGGCCCGTTCTCCAGGTGGCACGTATGGGGCCCCGCGTGTCGCGCTGTCTCCTCGACCTGCTGCTCCCCCCGTCGGAGCACGGCGTACGCCGGCCACAGATGGTGAATTGGTCGTCCGCCGAGCACGCCAGACTTGGCATGTTGCGCACGTGTTTCCAGTCCCAGCAAATCCGGGACAACCCGGCAGGACAACCCCTGGCCGCCTCGAGGGACGAGATCGCTCTAGCCGACCTCGGGGCACTGGGTCCCTCCAAGGAGGTCTTCGAGACGTACGTGACCCACATTGCCGCCATGTCCAGAGAAACCATGGCGACTGAGAGTGAAGATACCAAGACCCTCAGCTGGGACCAGGTACGTTCGAACCGGGTTCTGCTTTCGTTGTTGAGAGTCCCTTGAGAACAAACCAACGCGCCATGTAATGTCCAGTCCTTTCAGCAGCTGCTGGCATGATTGTGAATTTCTTGATCAACTTTTAATGCGTAGCACTATTTATCTTGCTACGTTATCTTATCTTGAGTGCCACCCCAGCCGGGACCGGGTAACCGCCTGCACTTCCATAGAAACGCGGATTTGGTGGAAGTTCTCGCTTTATTAATGGAAAAGCATAAATGGCGATGATTGGTCGGCAGGATTTTGAAAAAGAATTAGAAAAAGAGTTTTTTTAAAATAACAAGTGATCTAACAAAATCAAAAAAATTCGTCGCATACATCTCCCCCCAAAATCGAAGAATAACAAAAGAGTTCTGCAAAAGAACGTTCGAAATGCGGAATAAAAAATAGCGAGAAAGGCGAAAAGCCGTATAACGCCCTGCATTCCCACAAAAATAGAGATTTTGCGTAAGCCCCACCTGTGATCGTTATATTAGCGTAAATGTAGATTATTGGTCCGCAAGAATTGTGAAAAACCGAAAAACTAAATATTAAAATTCAATATTAACAAAAATGATCTAAATGATCTATATAAAAATGAATAATAGCATCTTTATACATCTCGCCCCAAAACCGATGAATAAATATTCCGCGAAAGAACGTTGAAAACACGAATTAAAAATAGCGTTAGAGGAACAGTTCTGCAATACGCTCTGCATCTCGATTAAAAAACATTAGCGAAGTAAAGGGACTTCATCCCTTTAATGGTATGCATTTACATCATTGACAAAAACAAACAAAATAAATCGTAGAAAGAATAAATTGGTGTACTTGCAAAAGAATAAATTGGTGTACTTGGTGGTTGGTGTACTTGCATCTTGGGGAACATCGCGAACTAGCAGGGACACAAATAAGAAAGAAGTGAACAGGGCAAGCGCTGCCTTTCAACTCGATTTATTGGAAAAGACGCCGTAACTACTTATGCATACACAGAATTTCCTCTCCCACGCCACGTGCCCACACCAGCCAATGACATACTAACACGACCAAAACACTCCACTGCTGACAACGCACCCTTCTTAAAATTGAAACACCTTATCGCAACGACCGCTCCAAATAAACAAATTCTTTTTCATGCAGGACAACTGATGATTCACTGATACAATCACTCCCCTATTTTCTGATGTAGTATGATTCCAGCAACTCTCTAGTACTCCTGTCCTTGTGCTCGTACAGGATATCAGTCTCGCGGAAAAGCGGATTGCAACGGTGCTCACACGTGCGACAATGCTCGGCCAGACGTGCGTACTTATTTATTTATTTATTTACACATTACCCTGCAGCGCCGAGGCATTACAGCAGGGGAGTGGGTCTCATAGTACAAATGGCAATAAAGTCACTAGCACAGTCACTGTTTTGTCAATATATAATAACTAAAAGGGAGCACAGAACAAAATAATATTGATACAACGACAGCATCGCACTTCACTAGGCACGCGAGTAAACAGTATAATACCTAAAAGAGAGCACACAACAGTATAACATTTATACAACTAAAGAATCACAATTCACTAAGCACGCGACTGAACGTCACAACACTATTTGAAACGATGTCGACTGCCAGTTCATTCCACTAAGATATAGTCAAAGGGAAAAAAGAAAACTTTTTATAATTGGTCCTGCATTTTATCTCTCGTATTTTGTTAATGTGGCCATGTCTTTGGGATACATAGTGGGGGGTTTGCAAATATTTCTCCTTCATTATTCCGGTTAAATTGTTATATATACAATAGAGAAGTTTTAATCTATGCTTTCTACGTCGCTCCCTGAGAGGTTCTAGGCCTATTGATGATTTCATTCCTGTGGCGCTTGCCCCCCAAGTGTAATTATTGAGAATAAACCTGGCTCCGCGATTCTGTATTGCTTCAAGTTTTTGTATTAAATACTCTTGGTGAGGGTACCATGCGACACTCGCATATTCTAGGATGGGTCTGACCAGCGACAAATAAGCGGCTTTTTTCACAGATGAAGGAGCATTGCGAAGGTTCCGATGGAGTAAGTTTAGTACACTAACTGCTTTCTTTACGGTGTTATCAATGTGATGATTGAAAGTCAGATCCGCACTGAGTGTGACGCCAAGATATTTAACTTCAGATACTTTTTTTAGGGCTTCAGTACCAATATGGTAGGAAGAATCGACAATTTTTTAAATTTTACTGAAAGAAACATAGTAACACTTAGCTGTGTTTAGCCCCAATTTCCACTTGTGACACCACGATTTAATGTTGTTCAAATCCTTTCGCAGGGTTGACACATCATTGAAGTCCCTCACTGTGCGGTAGATGACGCAATCATCTGCAAAAAACCTGATGCAAGATGAAGTCGTAGTTACAATGTCATTAATAAAGACCAAAAATAATAGTGGCCCCAGAACCGATCCTTGAGGTACGCCGGACGTCACGGCTTCAGTTCCTGATTTTTTTGCCCCCTACAACAACACATTGTTTTCTATCGGAAAGGTACTCCTCAATCCAAATTAAAACGTTATTATCAATTCTTAAGGCTCTCAATTTGTGCATCAGAAGGCTGTGTGAAACACGGTCGAATGCCTTACGGAAATCAAGCGTGTTACGATGCTCCAGTAATCGAACGTTTACGCAGCGACCTGTCTGACCTACATACACTTTTCCGCTAGATAGAGGAATCTTGTAAGCAACAGCCACACAGCACGGTACAAAGGGTGATGCATGATTTACTTTACACGCGCTTTTCTTCTTTCCCAGCTCATCTTCAGCACGCCGCTGGACGGCCGGGCAAACGCTGTTTAATTTAACCGGGGCAGAAAACATTACGTCCACCCCAAACCGTGCTGTCACCTTTCTCAGCCCGTGCGACATCCTAGGTGTGCGTAGGGCAACACGGCAACCTTTTTACTCCTTTCCCTCGAGGACCCAGCCTCACCAGCAACTCCCTGTTTTTTTAGCAGCCTGACCAGTTTTTCTGCCGTCATCCTGAGTGTGGTGCCAGAAAAGATGCCTCTTTAAGTTTAGAAACTTGACCATGAAAAGCCTCACATACTGAATCAGAACAGGAACGCGAACAGGAATTTAAAGTATGCTGACCTAATTATGTTATTTGGTCTTCTTCAGTGCGGGTAAGTATAGTTTCTGGTACTGCAGGGTGTACGATATCTGTTCCATGATCAGTGCCTTCACAAGTTTTAGCATTTTTTTCTGACATTGCTACAGTTTCCCTGTGCACGCGTTTTACTAGTCAGGAAAAATGGTTGAAAGATTTTCTTTACTTTTTGGCGATATGAGATCGGCTCCGCCATTTCTCTGTAGGGTCATGCCGAGGAAACTTACGTGAGTTTTTTTCGGAGATCTCGTGCTGGCCGATTTTTAAATTAATTAATTTGCCCCTTGGCGCCAGTTATAGTTTGACGGAAAGAGCTTGCGGTGCTGAAACAACCGCGAAAGATTTTAAGTTATTTTAAATTTCGCGTAACTAGACCCCTGATATACTCGGGTTTGTTTCTTATTGGGACACACTTTAGTTCATTCGTGGTCACAATGTCGGCTTTTCTTGGTTTTTGAAAGCCTAGCATTAATCTTATGCGGCCTTTTTAGGCTAGGTGGCACAATGTTCGCGCCGGAATAGGGTGCCTCCATGCACACGCATCTGTGTATGTACGGCGTTGCTGACATCGCGGCACTCTAGCCGGTTTCATTTTAGGTCGTCGGAAAGGCACTTTGGTGGTGGGGTAATTTGCGGGCATGGGTGGCGACCGAGTCTGCTGGGCAACCACCTACACTGCGCAGGCGCGGTGCCTGCTCAGATCGCGTATCTTATTTTTTGCCTCGGCCGTAGTACCGTTGTCCTCCTTTCCACAATCTAATTGCCGCTACTCGGCATTCCAGATTCCGGCGAGCCGTCGTATCTGGCTGCCTCTGTTGTAGTTTGCAGTTAGCAACGGTGACGTACTTCTGTGGACATCTTGATGAGCACAGCTGAAAGCGGACGTCTAGCAGGCACGGCGAAATCGAAAAATGAACCTAATAACGCTAGCGCGTTAAAAAGGATCGTTTCCCCGCACGAGCGGCGCCGCATCCGCGCAGTCGCAGGCGAAATTCGAACAAAGTAGAACGGACTTAATGCACACTTCCGTGGGCGGCACCGTCTCATAGCTGCCTCTGATTATCCTCGGAGTCCATTGCATGCAGAGACCGTGCCAACATGCACGAGCGTGTCCAGTGGTGAGATTGCGTACTGCCTTTCCCATCGCCATGAAACTTTTCTCTTTTGGTTGTATTTTGACGGCACAGCTGTTTAATCGTTTAGTTCCGGGTTGTACAGCGTGACTAGAAAAAAAATTCTAGAAAAATTTCGACCGCACATGAACATGCGCCTGGTGTGGAGCACCCGGCGTCGGCCTGCTGGGCCTTCGAGATCACTCTGAACAGCGTTCGTGGCTCTTCTTGTCTTGCTTGCTTGCCTGGCTCTTGCTTGCTCTTCTCCTCGCCAGTTCACGTGCTTTCGCGCCTGAAGCGGGGAGCGCAGACGCCGACGTCGCGAAATCGGTTAACGTGGGTTCCAGTAGCGTCCTAACGTGGTCCACTTCGGGAGAGATGGGAAAGCCTGCGGACTTTCTAAAACTATCCGGGCCTGCCAGTCCTGGAGAATTTTCAGCGCCAAGTTCGGATTGATTTATTTGATTGTGGGGGGTTTGACGCGCCGACGCACTTGATTGATTTGATTGGGGGGGCTCGGCGCGCCGGATTAATTGTGACCACGTAAGGTTGTGCGACGAGATCTGGAACACACGCGCGTTTTTGCTTTTCGCCTTTAGAAAAGCGGCCACCGCGGCCGGGAATCGATCCCGCGTCGTTGGGCTCTGCAGCACAACGCCTTAGCCCCTGAGCCACCACGGCGGGTAGCTGCAAGTTCGGAAATCTATGTTAGGTGGAACAGCCGGGTCTCCGGCGAAGGAAGGGGGGACCGCAGCTCTGCTGTTTCTCCAACCTTACACCACTTGTGCAAGCTGCACCAAATTTTTTCTCCCTTGTTTTCCACCTCGTCCTTGTCGGCTCGTATTTACGCCTACAGAGTAGATGTGCTTTATAACTTCTGTGATTAGCACGCTCGAATTACTGATGTAGGCCTCAGAATTTATCAGTCGATTCTATATAGGCTGAAGGCCACTACGCATTCACTAGGTCCGCCTTCAGGTGGGTTGAACGAAGAATGGGCCGTGCGTGGGGTCAGGGGTGCATGCTTCGGACATCGCGGCTGACTTTGCGCGTGCATTGCATGCGTGCAGGTTTTCTACACGGCGTACGCGCACTCGATGTGCGAGAACCACCCGGGCCACCTACAGCGCTCTGCCCAGCGTGTTCCGCGCTGGGCGCGTGTCAACATGCAACTCGCAAACGACCAGGGCTTCCTGCGAGCCTTCCAATGTCGGCGGGGAGATCACATGCATCCTGATACCACCTGCCACTTCTGGGGGCCTTCCCAATGAGACTAGCCATGCCAAATGCCCTTCGGTCGGTAGCCCCTTCCGGAGCTCCCCTATACCGCCTCTTATTTTTTTATTCGATGTACTCAATTATATCTTAAATGTGATATCTCAAATGAGTGCACCGCGCTTGGGCTGTTGTTCGTATAGTATATGAAGAAGCTATAGGGAAAGGTGAAACGAATGGGCGCATCAAAGCTGCTAGTCGAAATTTGGGGTTTTAATCATCCGGACTTAGCTGGACTTTGATATGTAGGCTTTGTGCCACACTGCCCCCTCGCTTAGGCTTCGTATAGTGTGGAGGTTCCGGCACACAAGGAAGAAACGGAAACAGCACTCGCGCAATGTACGTCCTACACGTTTCGAGACTGATTCTTACTTCTTCAAACCACAGTTGTTTTTGACTGCTCTCATCTAAACTGGCATTGAAATCATACAATTTTTGGTCAATTGAAATCCCAGTACAAATATTACAGTTATGTAGGAAATACAGTGGAGGACGGAGAGGTAATTTTATGGCACAAATTGTAAAAAGATTAGGCAGCTTAATTGAGCAGCTCTGAGTGTGTGTAGAAGATTCTTAATCGGCGACCGTCCATACAATTATTCGTGGTATTGATTTGATTTATTTCGTTCGTAACTGTTTTCGGTATATCTCACGGTCTCCAGCGTACACATTTGCATGGCTAAGAGAACAACACAGAACTAATTATTTCCTGCTTCAATACCCCCCGATCATTAGAGCACTCTTTGGTAGCGACTTCAGTACTATTTGTCTCATCTCACTTACATTGAGAGATATGTGAAAATATCTGAAGGTATGTTGCGAAGTAACTAAAAAATATCCCGTGCCTGTACTTTTCGGCATGCTGATATGCCCTTCGTGGCCCGTCTCCGGCTGTCGAGAATAAAGAATGGCTTAAACATTTATTTTGCTGCGTCAGGTTTTGTCCTGTTTTCAAGGTTGCAAACATGACTAGCGTTCACTTTAGTTCATTGTACTGTCATATTCTTTATTGACTGACTAGCCGATCCTCAATCAACTGGCCACCATTTGAGTCATTTAACAATTTCAATAAATAAAGTAGTGTGAAATGCACGTGCTATTGAAAAATGAATGATCCAAAAAGGGCTCTGCCAGGGGACGTCATTCTGTCAGTGTGAAGCCTCTGCAATCTAGGCCATAGAGGGGAAGAATGCCGCCCCGTGACATACGAACATTTTCGCGCTTACGTGTTCCAATACGGGCTATCATGAGCCTTTCAATGCCCGTCTATACTGCTGAAGTGCCGGATTCTCACCGCCTGTCTCCCCCGGATATACTCGCGCTGAAAAGAAATTACTGGAAAGGTTGCGCCACCTACCCACATGCTATATCAAATTGAGAGTAGTTTTGTAAGCAGATGACAAGTAGTATTTTTGGGCTGCTGAGGCCGTCGTCACCCTTACTCCGACATTTAGAATATGCCAAGGCAGGTGTTTGACCGACCGCAAGACCCACGATTTCCTGTAGGGCATTGAAATGGTGGGAAATAGACGTTAAGTTACAAAAAAAAGAGAAAAAGCGTAGCTGGCGGTCGACCTGTCTTCTTCCGGGGTTGCTAAATTTTGGTGCGTTTTGCTTAGCTTTGCTAAGTATTTTTTTTATTATCGCCAGACTTGCACTTTACAACATAATACATGCAGGGTTGAACACATGTATGAAACCAAACTGAAAAAACGCCACCAACCCGACCAGGGCTGGCGTTGTCACTTTAAAAAGGTTTTAACGCTGCCAGTGGCTCCACACTTGAAAGCTATTTCGGCACACATTCATGCAATTTCTGTTCTTCTACATACCTTTAAATATATTCACCGAAATATACCCGCGTTGACCGAGCGTCTACATCGCTGTAGACATCAACCGAGCGTGCTCGCCAAATACTCTCAAGGCCCAACAACATTATCATGTCCAATGGCATACCTTCATCGTTATCCACTGCCAGGTAACGAATTCCGTGTGGGCTCAGGGGGGAGCTCTTTACGCAAAGTCCTCTGACGAACGTCCCAGAAGAAGCTTTGCTAAGTATTGTTGCTTTTGCGATGCTCTCGCGGGGCTATAGGCTAAGCTCTGAAGGGTAGGGTCAAGTTTAGCGGCATTTCACAGGGTTTTTCCAGTGTGTACCGCCTACTGACAACGGATCAATGGGGCAAACAAGCTAGGGCGACCCCAGCTCCGCGGCTTTCCCACCTTTGCACCACTAGTGCAATCCGCGTGAATTTTGTGCGTTTTCGTAGCCCCAACAGACTAAAATGGTACAGTATAAGAGGGACGCATACGCATGCGCCCCTTGCGCTCACAGTGGAGCAGGCGCGAAAGCTGGCCTAAGTGTTGTAGTACCCAATCTGCCGTGGTGCACTCTTTACGGACAGCGCTGTTTGTCTCTTGCTATTTTTTTTGCTGGCACCATCGATCCAAGCTCTACCTTAAACAGCTCCGATGGTAATAAATTATGCCAATTTATATTGTTTTAAACACCGTGAGGTACAAAACATCCCCCCGGTCGTAGAAAATGCTCTAGTTGGCCCCTGCAGTTAGCGGGCAGAAAATGCCTCCAAATTTGGAGGTCTTTTATAGCCGATTTTTTAGTTGGAGGTATTTTGCACCCTTTTTCTTTGATGGAGGTCTTTTACACCCTTTATCCTAGTTTCGGATACCCCAGTTTGTAGCTTTGCACCCACGTGTCAAAATGATTTTGAAATAATGAGCACCCTTCTAGTTGGGTGTTGAAAGGGTGTGGATTAGGAGGTGGGTATTTAATAAAATTAAACATAATGGCCTCCTCATGTTTAAACATTTTTGAAAATCCGCACAATGACTTGTATATGCTCACATTGAAGCCCATAATTCCAAAATGAGCGCTAAAATATCGGATTTTTACGACAGGCCCACCGACTTTTAAATAGCAGATTTCCTGATGAAAATTTGAAAATTCGCGCATCTCCGTCTAAGCGGGGCCGCTGTTACTGGAACCTTCTCGAACCTGGAACCTTTTCATCACAAAATCTGCCATGTAAGTTGTAGTCCTTTCGCATTCCTCTTTCATGCAGTTATAGAGCACCGTTGTACCAAATTTGAACCTCGTAACACAAATAGTCTCCAAGATATAAACGTTTTTCTTCTTCTCGGCGCAGGGGCGACCGCGCACGTTGAATAACACGCAAGTAAAACAAACGTAGTTAACTTCCGTGACAAGGTGACACCCTAAACTTTATAGTCGCGTTACCGCGCTGCTGTTCCAATAAATTAACAAGATGAATCAGCTCGAAAGGCGCATTTTTTTGTAAAGTTATTGCCGAAAGCCAGAATGTAAACAAGCCGTCACCGTATGTTCGAGAAGCTTCCAGTCATGACGAGCGCGTTTCGACAGAGCTGCTCAATTTTTCAAATTTTCGTCAGGAAATCTACCATGTAAAATCACCATTGCTGTGAAGCGCGCGAAAAACGGTTTTTTTGGCTCAGAATAGTGTTGTAACGGCAAATAATGACTCATATATCTTCAGCGGCCTTTCTGGCAAGCTGAGCTTAAAAACAGCCATCTTTTAGTAGCTGTACAGTTCAGCATAGCAGTGGCTTACATTTCTAATGGCTAGACATCTGCAGCGAATCTCATCAGCAAGCCAGCATATCGGCTTGTCCCTTCAGAACTGCGCGTATAAAAAAAAGCAAAATTGAAAACCACAGGCTCAGTATCACTGTAGGCGTACGCGTCAATGTCGTCGGCAGGAGAATTGTCTTTCTCTCTTGCTCTTTTTCGTCTGGCTTTCTATGCCCAGTCCATGCAGGTATGGAGTGCTGCCTGCGCCGGAAGTAACCATCATCCCGGATACCTAAGGGGCTGCACTAGAAAGGTGCAACCATGCTAAGAAAGCTCTCAGGGAGATCAGCAGCACTCCGTCACCACAGCAGGATCTGGCTACCCTGGTGTAGTAGTTGGCCGCCACCTCCCATAAATAACCAACTCAACTCTCGACCCTCAGTCCTCAGCAGCTGTAGAGCACTAGTCCATGACGGCGGTGGGAGCAGCGATATAGCATAGGATTCTAAGAATCTCTGGGTCCGCACCGGCCGCCACTGAAACTTGACCCTCATAACGTGCAACACACCCACATTGTCTAGCGAGGGAAGCTTAGTTGTACTACTAGAGGAGCTCTCGGACATTCACAGGTAAATTATAGGGTTAAACGAAGTCATAAGGACAGGAGAAGACTTCATGGAGCTCACTAGGGGGCATATTCTTTGCTACAGTGGACCCCAAGAGAAGAAAGAACACGGGATGGGATTTTTAATCCACAGAGAAATAGCAGGAAACGTGAAGGGGAGTTTTTCAGCAGCAGCGAGACAGTCGCGACTGTTGTGATAAAGCTAAACACGCGATACAGGTTAAAAATATTACAGGCCTATGCACCAACAACCAGTTATGAAGATGAAGCCGTAGATAGCTTTACGAGGGAGTCGAATCAGCAATGAAGAGGGCAACAGCCGTTGACAATTGTGGTGGGAGGCTTTGACGCAAAGATCGGTAAGAAGACAATGGGAGAAAGGTCAGTGGGAACCTTCAGACTAGACAATGGCAACAGTCGAGGAGATACACTGGTGGGATTTGCAGACAGAAATAACCTGAGGTTAATAAACATATTCCTTTACAAACTAAGGAATTGGAGATGGACATGAAAAAGCCCCGCAAATTGACTTCATTCTAAGCGACAACCCGGGTGTCGTGCAAGACGTAGAGGTGCTAACTAAACTTCGGAGCAGCGATCACATGATGGTTAGATGCAAGCTAAGGCTGAATCTCAGGAGAGAAACAATGTAACTCGAGAAAAATAAGAAACTCCGCATGGAATAAGCGAGAACCAGATCGCAGGAGTTTAAAATAACTCTTCAAAAACTAATTATCCAAATTATCGCATTTGAACGAGCAGAACAAGGTCAGTGCAGATAGGCTAAATGACAACCTAACACCGGCACTCAGTGAATCAGCAGCAGCTGCAGGCGAAACAATATGTGGGGAACAAACTGGAAAACTAACAAAGGAAAAGGAGGAATTAATTGCCAAACATAATAATATGCAAGTTTCAAGCACGGTGGATCGCATTGAATTGTCCGAGCTTTCGGAATTGAACAACAAAAGTTCTCTCTCTCTCTCTCTCTCTCTCTCTCTCTCTCTCTCTCTCTCTCTCTCTCTCTCTCTCTCTCTCTCTCTCTCTCTCTCTCTCTCTCTCTCTCTCTCTCTCTCTCGCATTATCCGACGATTGCTCACGCAATTCGAGTAATCGACCCAACGGAAACGCACAATGGAACCCCCTTCAGCGTCGCATCACACCAGGGTTCCCGCGAGGGGAGGTGGGCGTAATTTTTTCGCTCGAACCACAACCGCCACAACTGGCTTTGCTCGAACGCGCCGCCGTAAAGATTCACAAGCATGGAGCAGCCTACGGGCGCGTGGTGTTTGCCCGGTGTGCTTTGGCGATTGCGTTAGTGATTCTGCTGGGAGTTATCGCGCCATCTTCCGTTTACATCATAACGCTGTAGCGAGTGTCCTGTCAGCTGAGAGGTGGTGCGAAAAGCTTTGGTTTCGCTCGCGTGCGCATTTGCATACCTTCGCCTTATCGGTGCTCCGGCATGGTGGCATGTTGTACGTTCCATAATTGTCGGGATGACGTTTGTGGTGTGTTGCTCTCTTATTCGGTGCAGTGGAAAACAAAAGGTGCAGAACCACTGGTGTTGGGTGCAGGCGTGGAAGAACGGATCATTTTCCGCCTTACGTCGCAGGTAGTATACGCGGGCTGGTTGTCCGACGACTGCTCCATCGACAGGATAGGTATATGTGAAAAACGAATGCTAAATTACTCGTGGGACATGAAATACCCAAAACGAAGAAATTGCGCTGTGTTTTGCGAAATCAAATATAAGGCATGGATGTCGTACTCCGTCATCACCATTTTTGCACGGCGGCGGCACACAACATTTCGAGTGCGGCGTAAACTTCGACGGATCCGAAAGCTCAATAAATAAAGAAGCTTTCTGCCTCTCCTGTCCGACCACATTGCCCGCACGATCAGCCCGCTGTGAGTTTCAGGCAACCCTGCGGGCAACGCCCGGACGGCGACTCGTCGTCGAAACCCGGATACCCGGACGGCCCGGCAACCGAAAACACAGACGCATGCACGCAGCGCGGGCGGGCGGCCACACGAGGCACAAAGAACTACCGATTGCCTGTCATGCGAGGGGGAGCTCCCATAAGTTTTTCCTTTTTATTTTTCATGACTAGGCTTCATGATTGTCCCGTGACGCTCCCTCTACCTTTTTTTTCCCTCCATGTTGCTGAACTATTTTCGGAATGCTTGAAGATTCGAAAGGGGACCATAGCCTACAGAAAAACGCCAAAATTATTCTGTTTCATAAAAAGGAAGAACCCAAAAACTTGACGAATTACAGACCCATCAGCCTACTATCAGTTGTTTACAAGCTATTTACGAAAGTTGTACTTATAGTTAAATATAAAGTTATAGTTAGCCGCATAGGTGACAATCTGCATTCCAAACAACCCAGATAGCAGGCTGGGTTTAAGAAAAAGTCCTGAACCATGGATCACATCCATGTCGCCAACCAAGTGATCGAAAAATCTGCAGAGTATACTAAGTCCCTTTACATGGCATTTATATAGATTACGAGAAAGCGTTTGATTCCGTACTCACCGCAGCCGTTTTAGGAGCACTAAAAGACCAGTGAATAAAGGAAATCTACATAAACTTTTACAAGACATATAAAATGAATGCACGGGCATGCAGGGTAGCCTTCCACAAGTAAAACGATAAATTTCCGATCCGAAATGGAGCAATGCAGGGAGATACCATTTCTCCTAAACTATTCAGAGCATGTCTGGAGGAGGTATTTAGAAAGTTTGACTGGGAAAACATAGGATTAAGGATAAAAGGAGAATAATGAGCCCTTTGAGGTTTGCGGACGATATAGTATTATCAGAGTCCTTCAATGCTTTCAAGGACTTTGGTATTACTGAGAGAGACTGCAAAACACCTGCCCACAAAGCTTGTCGAACTACAGTCAGAAAACACGGCCGTGGAGCTAAAATAAATATGGTAAATCTCAAGTAATCAGGAATAAGCTTGCCAGAAACGTCCTCTTCAGCTTAGGAAACGAAACACTGAAAGAAGTAAAAGATATAACTACATCCGACAGGTGGTTAGTGCTCACCCCAACCACGAGGGAGAAATACGGCGCAGAATAAATTTGCGTTGGGGAGCACTCGGCAAGCACTCCCAAATAATGAAAAGTACACTACCTCTGACACTAAAAAAAAAATCTACAACCAATGCATACTTTCGGTTAAAATTTACGGAGCCGAAACTTGGTGCCTTGCTCAACAACTAGAAAGCAAACTTACGTCGACTCAACGGGCCATGGAACGAATAATGTTAGGTATAACACTCAGGAACAAGAAACGTGCTACCTGGATCAGAGCACAAACTAGAGTTGACGATATGATTAAATAAAGAAGATGAAATGGACTTGGGCTGGCCGTGTAGTGAGACGAACCGACAACCGGTGGACAATTATGGTAACATAATGGATACGAAGGGATGGGTGTAAAATAAAATGAAAAGGACTTAGGCTGGCCATGTAGTGAGACGAACCGACAACCGGTGGACAATTATGGTGGTGGTGGTTTAACTGGTTTATTGAGTGGAGAGGTTGGAAGCGGATCTGCTCCCGGCTACTCCATTTCACCAATACAGGGTCATAGACCCGGCTATACTATTCCACTGTGCGCCACACTTTCGTGAGTACTAAAAGTTGTCTGTAAAATGTCCTCCTGGGTTGGTGGTCACTGAGTCACGACAAAAATCTAATATGTCACCTAATACTTTGTCACTATTCCTGTTGAGGTAAAAAACACATTCAGGGCACGAACAACCTTATTTTGAAGCCCCGCATCAGGCCATGGTCCTAGTAAAGATTCTAAACACACCACACGACGGTTCTCTAATGGGAGTTTGTGTAAAAGTTCACGTATTTGCCGTGAGTATAATGGGCAGTCTAGCATCACGTGGGAAACATCTTCCTCGGGCGCTCCGCATGCGCAGGATGGTGAGGTTGCACAGTGAATTCGGTACAAAAACGACTTTGTATAAGCCACCCCGAGTCGCAAACGGTGAAGCAGAGTTTCTACATTTCGTTACAGCCCCACATTCACACGGAACTGTAAGGCTGGGTCTATTGCGTACAGCAATGACCGCTGCGTGTCTTCACCAAACCACGCCTCTGCAGACCGCTGCTCACTTAGTTTCCGTATGATGCTCCTTATATCATCAGCGAGGAGAGGAAGGGTGAGCTCGTCGCCGTCGTCGTGCCCCTGTTTGGCGAGTCTGTCGGCTGCCTCGTTGCCTTTTAGGCCACTGTGGCTGGGTACCCATTGGAAGTCTACGACATGCCCTTTATCACGGGCTGCTTGAAGATGTTCAGCAATCGTAAGGGTCATTATTCGGTACCCGTTTCTGGCCTGAACATTTGATAGGAGCAGAAGTGCTGGCTTAGAGTCTGAGCAGCCAACCCACCTAGCACTTTGCTGCCTTGTGGCAATAAACTTGACAGCCTCCACAATGGCACAGAGTTCAGCAGTTGTCGAGGATGTTCTGTGTGACAATCGGAACATCTGCTGCACACCTAGTGCAGGCACTGCGAACGCGCAAGCGGAGCTACGTGTATTGCAAGATCCATCCGTGTACACATGTAGCTTGTCCGCGTGCGCGTTATACATATGCATCAACACTAACTGGACCAACGCCGGTACAGGAACATTTGCCTTCTTGTCGATACCTGGTATTCTAGCAGTGATGTTAGGCTGTGGAAGAAGCCAGGGAGGGCAGGTATCAGGCCACCGTGTAAATTCAGGAAGGAGTGCCTGGTAGTCTTGCAGCATGGCAAAGATCCTCGAACCAGTTCGCTTCAATATTGCATCTGATAGTGGATGGTAAGCATGTTGCGTGAATATTCTGCACAGGTGCCGAGTTATTTCTCTTTGCCGCATGACCATAATAGGAAACTCTCGCGCTTCGGCCAGCACAAGGGGACTTGACGTGGCTTTAGGAACCCCCAAGCACACTCGAAGACTTCTCGCTAATAGTAGAGTGAGTTTCTTCTCTCCAGAAGGTGATAAGCCAATGAGAACTGGCAATGAGTATCCGATAGCGGATCTCACAAGAGCCCCGTGAAGTCTGAGTAGAACATCCGCGGAGGTTCCCCAACGGGCTCCCGCCAGGTGTCGCAGAACGCGGACGATGTTGTTCACCTTGGTCTCCAGAACGTGAAGATGGTGTGACCAGGAGAGCCTTCGATCTACTATTACGCCGAGGAAACGATGGTTTGTCACAAGCGCCAGGGGTCTTCCTTCCAGGCATATATTAAACCCCTTCAATTGTTTCATAGTAAAGGGAAGTACTGCTGTTTTTCCGGCTGACAAAGTCATTCCTCGTTCTGTCAGAAACATTGAAACTTCATCAATTCCGCTTTGCAATTTGGTTTGGATGACTTCCAATGACGGTCCGGATGTCCAAAGGCATATGTCGTCAGCGTAAATGGAATAGTGAATGCCATGTGGGAGGCGTGTTGGTAATTGCGCCATTATTGCATTGAAAAGAGTGGGACTTAAAACGCTGCCTTGAGGAACCCCTTGGGTAACCACATGTTCCGATGTTTTCGCATTCTCCGTCATGACAAAAATTCGCCTGCCCTCAAGAAAGTCGGATATAAAGCGGAGCGTCCTCCCACGTAGTCCTAATAGCGCCAATCCTTCTAAGACGTGGACGTGGCTAGCCGTATCATAGGCACGCATTACGTCTAGGAATATGGCTACCGTAATGTTGCCTTTGGAATTTTCGCGTTCCACAAATGTCACCAAATCTATGATGCTGTCCATGGTACATAGACCTATGCGGAAGCCTGATATTTTTCCTGGCAGCACATGCTGACTTTCGAACCAATACATCAATCGTTCGTTGATCATTTTCTCCATGACTTTGGATATACAATTTGTGAGGCTGACTGGTCTGAATGAGTCTAATGCCAAGGGGCTTTTCCCGGGTTTTAGTAGAGCCGCCACTTTTGCAAGTTTCCATGATATTGGCACCCGTCCACTTCTCCAAATTCTGTTGTATAATTCCAAAAGTAGGGTCGTATTGATTGGACCAAGATTGCAAAATGCCGAATACGGTACCCCGTCAGGTCCTGGTGCAGTTCGGTGACGAATGCTTGTCAAAGCAGCTGACAACTCACCCAATGTGAAATCTGCATCCAACTCAGGGGAGTCTGAACTCATTGCTTCTTGTATAAGGGTACATGCGGAGGCAAGCGATTCCTTGTACAGGTCCGTGCTGGCAGCTGGGCTAGCCCATGTTATTGCTGCGCAAAACTCTTCTGCAATCGAGATTTCCGTCACGTTACGATGTGCCGCTAAAGAGCGAAAAGGACGCAATTGGGCAACTGGTGAACGAAAAGCGCGCACAACGTTCCAGACTTTCGACACTGAGGTGGACGGCGACAGCGACTGACAAAATTCATTCCACCTTTTAAAGGAAACCTTTTGAATTTGCTTTTGCATCGTCGCGAAAATACGCTTGGCTTCGTTGTAATGTTCAATCAATCCAAATCTACGATATTTACGTTGAGCTCGTCTCCTAATGGCACGCAGACGCTCGTATTCTCCGTCGATGCCCCTGTACCCAGGTGGAACGGGCACATGTCGAGTCGCCTGGTCCAGGTGCTGCTTGATGGTAGATGTAAACTCGTCCACATCGCAAGGCTTTTCGAGGTGTTCGGTGTTCAAATGTCTGAAGGCAGCCCAATTTACTATTCGTTCGCTGTGCCGGGGTGTCGAAGATCCGAGAGCTTGATGGTGGATGTAAATAGGGTAGTGGTCACTTCCCCTGGTATCCACGTCTATAGTCCAGTCTGCGCCAGAAGCCAGATCCGACGAACAAAATGATATGTCCAATACATTAGAATAAGAGTGCCCACGGAGAAACGTCGAGGAGCCGTCATTAAGCACTGCGTAGTCAAAGAGGTCTAAGAGTCTCGCTATCTGTCGTCCTCTGTTGTCAGTGGTGGTGCTGTTCCATAACTCATGTGGAGCGTTGAAATCTCCGCAACAGATAATCAAGCTTCCGTCTGGCCGGCACATATCGGTAAGGTCAGACCAAGCTATTGCAGTATGCGGTTCGATATACACGCTCACTATTGTAACAGTTGTGTTCCCTAATACAACCTTGCACCGCACAAATTCTGGGGCTTGGGTAGACGATGATGCAACTAGTACAGACGGTATATCTTGCCGTACACATAACATTGCACGACTTGGAGATACACCTCGGTCTGATGTGTACACGACATAATTTGCTAGACGAAAGTTTGGTTCAGTGCGGGCTTCTGATATGCACAACACCGGGAAGTTATATTGCGCTACAAATTTACGGAAATCTCTTATGGTAACATAATGGATACCAAGAGATGGGTGTAAAAGAAGAGGAAGGCCAATAACACCATGGAGGGATGAAATACGGAACTTCAGGGATAAACTGTGTACTCGAGCAGCGCCCGACAGGAGCAGTTGGAGGTTAATGGCAGAGACCTTCGTCCTGCAGTTAGCCTGAGTTGGTCGATGATGATCACAACCACTGAGTCTATCAGAGGCCTTTCCTCTACTGGCTATAAAAGCAAGAAGAACATGTATATTTGTAAGGCTAGTGAGTGTGTGCTCGCTCCCCCCATGCTTTCTCGCTCAATTTATTTGTAGTACAAGTATATCTTGTGCGTGTTGAATGTGTCTGCATGCCATGCTACGCACTCAGCCGCTCCACATTGTCATGCGGAGCTGTGCTGCCCACACCCTTATTTTAGGGCGCTCACAAGCACACCCTTTTCTAATCCTTAGAATATTTTTTAGCCAAAACTCGTTTCGAAGCTATGAACACGTAGCTGAACAGCCTGAAAGTAACGTGAAGCGAAGAGGTAGCCGCGATTTACGGCCACCAATAACGACTGGCTCCTTCCGTTCTGTTGAGGAATCTACACACCTGGGGACCAAAACCGTGGCTGGAACCTCCAGTGCGTCTACTTTTTTGTCCTAAAGAGCATACGGAGACAAATTTAAAATCTCAGCTCAGACTTCGAAAAAATGTTTGACTTGTCCCAATGACAGATAAACGCGTTTCCTACAATTATCTAGTACACCCGCGAAGTCATAAAAAAGCGACCGGAGAACGAAGACTCCACACCATTGGCAACATTTCCAAGAGAGAACACAACTGTTCCCTACGGGCAACCGGAAAAACCTCTCACAGAGACTACAATTCAGCGTTTGACCCCAGGGGCGAGTCTGACAGAAAAAACGGATATCGTCTTTTGAGGCTCCACCGTCAGTTTCAAAGATTCCAGGAAGCTTGAAAGTTGATCCGCGAGAGGTATCGACATTACCAGCCGACCACACGCACTCGTTCCGCCATCGGCCAACCGCTTTCGAAAGAGGGTTGATACTGACCTGCCTGACCAGACGAAAACATCTGCGGTTCCAACTGCTACTGATTTCTTATTGCCGATTACAAGAGGGCGGTACAAGTCCCATGTCGTATCTTTAAGTGAAAGGGCAAACGTTTCGGGACCCTTAGTTCCTTTGCCTTCTTCAAGTCGCAGAGAAATGGTTCCTCGAACACACCACAAACTCCCTATCCAGGTGAGCGCGAACAAAATGCCTTCTACAACCGGCAGGTCACTCTAACGGCAAGCGAATTGTTACTCGACCGGCACCGCATCCACTTGTTGAGGCTGCACACTACAACAAATCTGTAGAACCGGGCGTTTCTACAAATATTACAGCAATCAGCTCTCGCCGAAGTGGCTGCTCGTAGAAAGGAAAAATGAAGCAGTTTCACCGGCCATGAAGTCTGTGGGAAACGTGGAGTCACTTTTCGACCATACGGCAGCACCGCTAGTTTCGCAGCTTGTACTAGCCGTTCGGGAAAATCTTCCGGCCCCACCAGCCAACCATACGATGTCACGATAGATCATCAGCACCCGAATAATGTGGGAGCGGCAGTGAGGGGTCGTCTGTTCAGCTTGCCGCCGCTTTAACTGAATCCCCAGTGAAGGAAAGAGGCAGCTGAGGTATCACCGGAAAGAATGACAGTGTGACCGGCGGAGGTGCCCTACTACCTTTAGGATATCCTATCAAGAGGATTATTGTTCCCCGAACTTCCCACGAACCACCTATTGATGTCACTGAACGTAATAAATATGTCGAAATGGCCGTATCTACAAAAGGAACAGAATTCGACCTTCGGAGGAACCACCTCTTTCTCGGGGGTTCGGATCTTCTTTGGTCGCCCCATCACCCCATCTGCGTGGCAGAGTCACAGAGAGTTCTGCCACTGCTACCGCGGCGGTTCCGAGTTTTATGAACGCATGTGGTTGCCTAGCAACGCCGAGTGAGTGACGTCAGGAGCAGACGACAGTTATTTCGTCACCATCGTTGCTTGCTGAAACGTCGACAGCCACGCGAGCTCCGTATTATTTCTTTTCTTTTTGCGTAACCCTCACGTGACGAAAGCCCCAACGCGCAACCCTGGATACAAAACCGGGACTAGGTGCCAGCCGTTTTAGCTTTTATTTTTTTCATTCGAATAAGCAATTAAGTTTCTGATTTACAGTTTTGTGTAGCGGGCCCATTAGTCGTCCTTACGCCCGATTCCTTGCAGATCCCCCACGTGGGTATCATTTTCCTTTTGCGAGCCCCTCATGTGATGCAAGCCCATGCGCTAGGCGGGATTGTGATTATATGTGCTTCTTCAATCAGATGACTAAGTTTCTAATTTACAGTTTTCTGTAGCGGGCGAATTAGACCGCCTTACACCCGATTCATGGCCGATCCTCCACGTGGGTAACACCTCTTCCGCTCCGCAGAGTGTCCGAGATACCGCAACCTCGACACGCTGTACCACTCTTTATGCGAGTGCCCCGCGAACCCCTACCCCCCCCCCCTTCCCCACCCCCACCCACTGGGAGCAGGCCTTGGGTAGCTCTTGCCTCGTGTGGATCAACGGACCCTGACGCAACGGGCACTACAGGTCGCTTCGGCCATTTGGGCTGAGGCCACCCTCCCAACCTGAACCCGGTGTCTCACCAATAAAGTGTTTTTCTCTCTCTCTCCACGTGGGTATTATTTTCTGTGTGCGAGCCCTTCGCGTGGCGCAAGCCCACGAGCAAGCCTATATTGTGATTATTTGCGCTTCTTCATTCAAATGCTTCAGTTGAGTGAAATGTTTATTCATAACAATAAGTGCCGTTATTGTTTCTAATTTAGTTTTGCGTAGCCGGCGAATTAGTACTGACACCCGATTACGGGCCAATCCTCCACGTGAGTATTATTTTCTTTTTGCGCGCCCTCACGTGACGCAAGCCCATGCGGTAGCCTGGATTGTGATTATATATCCTTCTTCATTCAAATGCTGAAGTTTCTAATTGGCAGTTTAGTAAAGAAGGCGAATTAGTCCTCCTTACACCCGACTGATGGCCCGACGCCCGATCACCCGACGCAAGCCCATGCACAAGCCAGGGTTGTTATTATATGCGATTCTCCATTCAAATGCTCAAGTTTTTTGTTTACAGTTTTGTGAACGGGCGCATTTGTCCTCTCTACTCCCGATTATGTCCAACCCCCCACGTCGGTACGTGCGCCCGGCATTTCCTTGGTATTTTTTATGCGTTCGGACGGCGCAACCAAAAGCTTAAACAGCTCTACTGTTAAAAACTGCAATGTTTTGGTGGTGTCGTGTAACACAGGCCCGGTAGCGCGATGTTTGTCTACCCGGCAAGCCTCCTATACTTACTGATGCATGCAAAGGTGATTTATTTTGAATTCCTGTTCTTTGATTCCCAATATTTTTATCTAACTGAGCTGGTGACGTGGGAACATTGTTTCTTTTTTCCAATAACAGTTTTATCACACTTCATACCACCAAGCTGAGGTCAACTGTGGTTAATCCTATACAGTGAAGAAGATGGCGATGGTGATCGCGGGATCTCGCGCACATGGGGCAGTGCGCCATCGTTATTTCGACCGTGCGATGGCTGACGAAGCAGCTTTACCCCGCCACAAGCCCTCAAGGCAGGCCCAAGAAGAAGCACACGACTCACCTCATGGCTTTTTCTTGATTGATGAAGCGAACTCGGTCCCCGAAAACCAGTGCTGCTCAGCTGGCGAGGAGGAGAGGTCAAAGTCATGGGTACCCCAACCGAGCGACCAAGGCCTCTTTCCGACGGCAGCGAGATCTGCCAGCTCTACATGCAGTACGGAGACTTCGCCGCTACCCGGAGGAGGAAGTCCGGCGCCTGCAACTATAGCGACCAACAGCAGCCCAAGAGCGAACCTTCCATCCGCCAACAACAGCAAAGACGGATGTGCAAACAATCAGAACCCGGAAAGTAGTAAGTCGCTCCATTTTGATAACGACTTTTCGGCCGGGGTTTTACACGTAATGAAAGATCTATTCCCCAAATGGGAGGATCCAAACGCAAAGACAGATGGAGAGATGCGGGTAGTTGGAAGAAGCTCCACAATTAAGCTCCTTGAAAATCCTAGGGTGACATACGGAGGATGGGGCGACAAGAGCCGTTCCAACGTCGTCACAGCCTTCCCGATGTATAAGGCAAGAGCATTGCAAAAACTGAGTACATCCGCCAACGCCAGTCATAACGTCCCACCTCTGACCGAACAGCCTCGGAAGCGAGGGGGTTCTTTCAGGCACGGCTCACCTTTTCGAGTGCCGCTGTTTGGCGGGAACACAAGACGGAAGATCCGATTTCTACTGCCCGGCGAGGATGGCGCACAGTTTCCAAAAGAAAATGTACCAGCCAAAAGCTCGCCTCGTATAAGCAGACCACGGAGCATGTCCAGAAGTCGTCGACAGCGCAGTCCTCTTCCTGGAAGTCGGCAGTGTGACGTAGCACTGGAGGCTACCGACATGCGCTATGTGTGCAATGTCGTCGACAACCTAGTTAAGGAGTTCCATCAACGGCCGATTTTAAAAGCCTCACCACCACAGACCCCGCGCTCTTTGTCGGTGTCACGGGTATCACCGGGTCGCTGGAGGCGGAAATCTGCCTCCAGGAGTCTCTCCTCTCCGTTGTATGGTTACAAAGAGAGGCGCCTGCAGCTGCCGCACGGCCGCAGAAGTGCCTCCCGTTTGCGAGGTAATGTTGCTCTCGCCTTCCACAGTACCTCCGAGTCGAGAAGCTCCAGTGGTAGTGGGAAGGAATTGGAAGGCATTTCGAGGGTGTGTTCGCTTTTGGAATCGGTCACGGGAGGCGTTAAAACAGAAGCACAACGGCTGCACATGCCGGAAGCACGGTCACCCGCCTTCCTAGAGCAAGGCGGCAGTGGTGGGTTTAAGGAATACTTGCGGCGCAAGACGAAAACGCGAGAATTTCCTGTCAAGCGGAAAAGTTCCCTACGCCGCAGATGCATGAGGCGCCCGTGGGCACGCAAGGAACGTTCTCAAAGAAATGACAGGTCAGTAGAACCGTCGATGGACGGCCACCATCAGCGTCAGTTTAGAGAACGAACGCGTGATGTAGAATCATACAGCGCGGTAACCGAGATGGACGCCACAGGAACGAGTATCTCAGATATGACTTTTCTATTCCCTATCGATGTAGAACATCGCTCGAAAGCCAGAGAAAAAGTCGCCCACTACACCACAGGGCCAAAAAAGAAAAAGGTTCACTTCCTAACCAATGTTGCGCTTCGTAATCGAAAGTCGGAAGGTGATCGGTTAAGTAAGTCAGAACTCAAGCAGGTAAAAGACAATACCGGACACCAATCAGAAACCGAGGATGCTGCAAGCTCGAGCAGTTCTTCGAGGAGTAGCAAGCACTTTCCCCATGAGAACATGTCTGATCACACTCAAGGGAGAACAGGAAAGGCATACCTGCCCGCGGAAATTTCGCAAGTTGAAAGCTTTGGTAGTTCTTCGCAAGGCAATAAGAACCTCCAGACTTCACGCCAATTCTTTTATAAAAAGGATGAGCGGAGACACAGAACCGATCTTGAGCACAGGAGCAGTACCAAATGCAGCCTACGTTCTGGAGATTACTTTGAACAAGTTGTGCTCCGTCAGTCGCGTTCTACAATGGATGACCTCACAAGCCAGCGGTCGGAAAGAATGCAGAAATCGACTCAACTCGACAAGCCGCATTGGCCTTCTTTGGTCGAGCCAGTGGCTGAGAACCTGCCACTGTTCTGTGCGCGTATCGGACGACGCTCATCAGGCAGGCTGCCCGAGGACCGGGCCATCTGCAGCACCGAAAAGAGTTCTTTCACAGGCCCTTTGGCGCAGACCGCGAGGGCTGCAGGCTCGGATAACAGCGGCAAGAGCCTGCCCGGCACGCTGGCAGACACTGCTGGTTCCTCGCACGCCCTCACGGACTCACTGGCTTCAACGCCAGTGACTAAACGACCAAGTCGGTCGGTCTCTATCGGAAGAGCGCTACCGCAGGACTTGTCCACCGGCCCGGATGAGGCATCTGCGCCGGTGTCAATCAGTGCAGCTGTTCACGCCAGACCTCTTCATGAGTTTAGGCCCAAGTCGCGCAAGCGCGAGCCCACATCTGCTCAGCCAATTGCTAGTTCTGGACGCTTTCCGGAAATTAGCCCCACCATGCTAATGATGTCACCCATGCCAGTGTCAGACTCGCATCTGATTCACCAGGATGCAGCAATGCAAGCAACAGCGCCGTCCGTACTAGCATCGTCCAACCGGCAGCAGTCGACGCCTCCCGTCTACATGGAACCAGAGCAGGACAGACCAGGGGAACGCAAGCTATCCGCTACCCGGCTTTCAACGGCTCCGTATGGGAAGCAACACATTGCATACAAAGGCAGTGGCGCGGCCAAACTGCCAAGCGAATTACTTCAGCCAGAGATGTTCTCGAGCACACGCATAGCCCCAAGCAGGGTAAGCTCGACGTCATGCGGCGCCTCTTTTCTGACTGCTCTCGATGCTGCCGCTACTGGCCTCGATTTCGACCGAACCACAGCCGAAACATCGCCCGCACTATTCATGGCGCCGACCGTGGCTTCAACAACAGGCTCTTTGGCGCTCTTTCAACCTCAGAATCCCCGGATTCTTCCTCAGAGTCAGGGATCGCAATCGAATACGCCAGACCGCCCGCGAGTGCCTTCGTTGGTCGAAGATGAGTCCAGTTACGATATGAAAATCGGGGAGATGATTCAATCATATACCGTCTCGGATACGAAAGCCAGGTCAAGGTATAACTTGTATGGTCCCGTGCGGCGCTCGAGTTCCCTCCACCATTGCGACGAGGAAAACTCTCTACACAGAGACAATTCAACGGATTTGATAATACCGCGGGGGCTGCCTCAGCCTAATGAGGGGTACTTGAAGAATTTAAGGCGTTCGGGCTCCACAGTCCTCTTCATTATCTTGGCGGCCGGCACCCTGACGGGGATAATTGCCGGATTAAACTTACACATGAACAGACGCGCATCCCTGGAGTTCACTCAGGACGTTGGTGAAGCCGACAATGTCGCGCAGGCGCCCATGTACAGCCCGTTGTTCGAGCGAGAGGTTGGGCTGGCCTACAAGCCACCTTCTTGCCATAATCCATCATGCAGCGAGATGGTGGCTCGTCTCCTTCGCTCGCTCGACACCAGAGTGCACCCTTGTCGCAACTTTTATGGGCATGTATGCTCTCTGCGACAGGCTACTGGCACGGTGGACGACCAGTTAGTGCAGAGCAGTGAATCTAAGGTGGTCGCTTTCTTCAAGGACATCGGCAGTCCCGACGGAGATCATCCAGTTGCGGCCGCATCTAGGAGTCTCTGGAAGGACTGCGTCGACCTAACAACGCTTAATCGAATAGGCAAGGCACCGCTGCAGGCGCTGCTCAAGCTGAATGGCCTGAGTGAGTGGCCGTACGTCGCCGGGAATGGTGACTCTGTAGCGCTACCCGATATCTGGAAGACCGCAGGCCAGCTGCTGCGGCGTATGGCGCTTTCGCCTCTGGTAGGCGTCAGCGTTACGAACAGCGACACCGTTCAGATCATACGGGGTGACGTGCATAGTGGCTCCGGGGAGGCCGATGACGTCCTGGACGCCATGCTTATGCTGCGACGCAACAGCTCTCGGCTTCGCGAGGTCGCGGCAGAGGTGGCCGCGCTCGGCCGGCAGCTGAGTGGCCTGCTGGACCGCCAGCCACCACCTGTTTCGCCAGAGGACGAGAAAGACCTTGTGCCCTTTTTAAAGACTGCTGTTAAGGGCCTTGGAGTCATCGATGCGGGTGTCGTGCACACCCAGCCGGCGAGATTCCTCGGCCCGCTCCTGGAGCTACTCCACAGAACTGAACCGCGGACAGTGCTGAACCTTTTGGGCTACCGGTTGGTACGACACGTCGACATCTTCACTCCATCCGCGGTCAAGGCTGACCTCGACTGGGGTGCCGTTTCGGGGAGGTAAGTATGGCAGCTGGGCTTCACCTTATCTGACACGAGCTGCTTAAAAGTGGCAAGTTCGGCGAAGTTACAAAACCAGTTTTACTTTTGAGTTCGTGGTTAACATGCCTAGGTATATGTAATGTATCCTTCGAATGAGGCTTCTTGTACCTTATATGCATCGCGCGGAGCGCACTCTGGTGACTGTTTCCATATTGCACCCCCACAAGGCTTATAGTAATGGGCTTCCAACCAGTGTATTCATGTGTTGCATTAATAGACAACGTTGCACCCACAGAGGGGCGATTTCGAAGGAGATTGAGCACACAGGGAACCGCCGGACCTAGTCTACTGCGCAGCGCTGCACTCAGTTGTGTCGTGCTCCAACGGTGTGGCTCTGCTGTATCCGCAGGGAGTCTCAGTGCGCGCACACCGTCCTCGAGGCTGCTCTAACCAGTGACGAAGCCGAGTACGTGCGCTACGCGGCGCTGCGAAATCAGCTCGACTTCGACCTCGTGCGCTCCATGGTGGAACAGCTGAAGCACGCGCTTGTCGCCAAGCTGCCGGGACTGCGCTGGTTCGACACCAACGCACTCAGGGAAACCCAGCGGCGTCTCCGCGAACTCAAGGTATGCCTACTTTCGTGCTACGGCCAAGTGAACCTCGCGGGAGTGAGAACGTGTGCATGGTTGCGTGATGGGTGTGCTTCGGATCATTGAAGTACACTGAAATTCCTGGAACAGAGGGGCAGAAAACGAAGCGTGTCACTTCCAATTCTCCTTGCAAGCGAGAGCGCTTCCGCCTGAATAACATTTTGACGGCCTTTCCAAAAAGTGTGGGCTGAAAAGAGCCGTTGGCCCTGCCTGCTATAGCTCAGTGACACATCAAAAGTTAACAAGGGGGAGGGAATTAAAGCAATATGAATTTAGCGTAAACGACAACCCCACAGACCATGCTGCAGAAAAAAAATCAGTGCCCTTATACCTTGTGAAGGATGACCTGCGGAGCTGCACGCGCCAAAACAAAACACATTTGTTTGTATTTTAAAACTTTTCGTACTTCGTAGCCAATTATCTGGACGAAATTTAGAAAGACCCGAGCGTATGCCCAGCGGGCATACGTAGAGCTGTTTCTTTCCCTCCCGTGGTCTAGGCATCCTACTGCTTGTGTAACACCCCAATCCAATCCACTGTACCACTGAGGACACCGGACCGGTCACAATGGTCTTTTTGACGGCCTCGTTTAAGCATCACGGTAACACAACGGGCATGTCATCGGTAAGGGAATAATACCTATGGCTGCGCGCGCCTCCCCCCTCCCCCTTCTTCGACTCCCAACCCTTGCACGCACCACTCCCAACCCTGGCATGCACAAACCGACAACCGGACGTGAGCGGTTGCTTAAGAGTGAAGACAATATCGAACATGTCTCTCTGAAAGCTTTTAATTTTAAGCTGAACACCTGATGCGTTTGAAGCCGGTCGGTTTCTGTTCATACGTGAGGTTTTCGGAGCTACTCGACCATCCGGAACTTGAGGCGGCCACGGCGGCGGCTGCCGCTTTCTGTTGTTTTCGCGCCCACTGAGGCTTCTGTTCGGGCTGACGCGGCTTCAGTTCCCGCTCTTCTTCTTCCAAGTAAACGACAAGCGTCCGTCCCATAGCGAGTTAACACCTCCAGGGCCTCGACCTTTATTCTAGCGACACACACATGGGTGTTCCTTCCGCAGCCCAGTCGGAGGCATCTCATTGCCTGTGCCATACACCAACCCATACCCAAACCACTGGACTGCGGAGGACAGCAGACAGGGCGTATTCTCTGACTACCACAACGGGTATATCATCGGTAGCGGCATTAACACCTGCTGTGCGAGCATGCCCCTCTCTCCACCCCGCAACCGTACACACCAAAACCGGCAACCGGGGGTGGGCGCATAATTAGGCGTGAAATAGACCAGCGAAAGGAGAGAAAAAGACTTTATATGCGGCCAGACTAAGATCTATTATTTTTTTTCCGTGCGAAGAGGTATGTCCAGCTGGTCAATTAGGGCCGCCGACGCGACAGTGTCACTCGGAATGGATTTCATGCTTAAGATAAATTATGTCCTCACGCCGGAGTTCCAAGGGGTAAAGTGCTTTCCACCGGCAGGGACCCGCAGCTAGGGAAGGGGTTGAATTTGAGGCGGCAACGGCCGCGGCTACATTCCAGGCGGCGGCGGTGGCGGCGGCTTCTGGGCGTTTTTACACCCATTACACCGGTGTCAGCCGAATGCGCATCTCTTGAAAGAGGCATTGGTGGTGGCGGAGGAAATAACCGTTGTGATACCCGTTGTAAAAGAGGGGTCGGTGGTGGCGAAGAGGAGCCCCGGAGATGCGTCGAGTAAATCGGCTTTACCGGAATGAATTCTGGTGGGGGGAGGGTTAGACATATACTTGTTCGCAGTGAAAGTGTGGGGGCGGAAAGCATATACCTTAATCACTTTTTTATATAAAATTAACGTGCCATTGTTCATTCGGAAGTGAAGTTTTGAGAGTCCACATTTTCTGCAGGTGCGCTTCTTGTTCGACCGCTACGAAGACGACCACCAGGCGTTTCGGTCGACGCCGCCAGTA
This sequence comes from Haemaphysalis longicornis, assembly GCF_048455015.1. NCBI lineage: Eukaryota > Metazoa > Arthropoda > Arachnida > Ixodida > Ixodidae > Haemaphysalis > Haemaphysalis longicornis. Next base: position 253,879,841 of record NW_027526295.1, read on the forward strand.
GCCCTGCCATCGCAGGCGCTGTTGACATACCAGCGTTTCCGAGAGGCGCGGTTTCGAAGTCGCCTGACAAAGAGGAGCGCCGTCGAGGACGTGGACGACAAACACTGCACCTATGACGCCGATCACGAGGTTTGGGCTCCCATTACTGGCTGGTCCACTTCACAACACGAGCCACACAAAGGCATTGTCAAGCCCTCAGGATTGATGGGAAACCTACAATCGTTAGTAACACTAAGTTAATAAGTTGTAGGGGTGGGGCCGAAATACAGTTTGTTTATCTGATTGGTTGGAATGTGATACGCCATTGAGCTACAATGTTGGGAAGGTTAAGGTGCCAGGTAGCATTTCTGCCCTCTTTGACAACCGGCGGGCCAAGAGCAGCTTACCGAATGACGCGGTTCTTGAAGTTACGAAATACAGTGACCCATGTTAATGTCTGGACGAATGAAGAACATGCAGCAATAATGTCTGAGATTTGGTGAAAAGCCCCTTGAGGCCTTTTTTTATTACCTGAACTACAGGGTTGGCCCCTTAATCTAAACAGTGGACGAAATTGACAAGAAAGATGACACGGGCAAGTATACAGGGTGTCCCAGCTATCATGCACCAAGATTTAAAAAAAGAGCGATGGAGTTACTCGAAGAAAACCTAGTGCATAATGTTTGCGGTACTGTGGAGAAGTGGACAGTATTTTTTTCGTTAATTATAGTTAATTAAATAATTGTAATTAATTATCTAACTCGGTAATTACTGCCCTGATCCCAAAAGTGTCAATGAGGCATTTGTAGGTACCCGCGAGGGGCATCTAACTGTGGTATTTTCAGCGAAGAACTATTTGCGTACTCATTTATTCTGGCTGATAAAGAAAACCCGCGAAATATGAAAAATACCACGTGAAGACGCTCCCGCGCGTATAGTAAACCAGCGCCCCCAAATAAGTTGATTGAAAACAGCTACTTCGCCTGTCACCCGCCCGAAGAGACAGCGTATCACCTTGATAATGGCATGCATGGAAGGAGCAGCAACAGCAAGATTCGCGTGGCGCGTGTGCAGATAAGGCACAAACGCGGTCGCGATTTCTTCTTTCTTTTGTTTATTTCGTTCTGGCTAACTCAGACTCAGCCTGTTTGAGGGCATTGCTTTACGAAGCGCGCTCACGTGCGTGGAAGCGCCGTCACGTGGTATTTTTCATATTTCGCGGGTTTTCTTTATCAGTCAGAATAAATGAGTACGCAATTAGTTCGTCGCTGAAAATACCGCAGTTAGATGCCCCTCGTGGGTAACTACAAGTGCCTCATTGACACTTTAGTGATTAGGGCAGTACTTCTCAAGTTAGATAATTAAATACAATTAATTAGTTAAGCCTCATTAACGAAAAAAATGCTGCCCGCATCTCCACAGTACCGCAAACATTATGCACTAGGTTTTCTTCGAGTTAGGCCGATACTCTTTTTTTAAATCTTGGTGCATGATAGCTGGGACACCCTGTATACCCGATAATCACAGAAATCACAATAAACAGAGCTGTACGGGTGAATATACCAGTCTAATCTCGCCGCCCAGACAATCAAACATCAAAAGAAATAAGTTTAAAAATGAGGGCATAAAGGTTCTCCCTCGTTTCCTCTTGAGCTCGTATAACCTATCATGAATTTTAAATTGATAAAAAGAAGCGAAAATGCCTGAAATTTATTTTTGTGTGTGTTCTTGTAGTTCGAAGGGTTTCTCTCATATTCGTCGACACGGCTCGCCCCTAGGGTCGACTGTTTGCATCGTCGTGCGGAGTCGTAAAACTGGTTAAAGGGTCTGTGCAACCCTGCCTAAAAACGCTTTCACTCTTTCCTTCGTGTATGGAAGCACTGCTAAAGCTATAGTTATCGCCAGCATGTAGCAGCACTGCGTGATTTAATCATTCACACAGATACACCTTCCGTTTCTGCTTTGCTTTTGTGGCTTTCTTTTCCAAGTGGCTAACCATTGCGTTTATTGCGGAACCTGAAGGAAAAACTGTTATAATATCCGCTATACCGCTGTAATGACGTACAGTCAAACCCGGTTATAGCGAACTGCAATATGTGTCACGATTAGTTGGATATATCCAATAGTTCGAAATAGCCGCACCCACCAATAACGAGTTTTTTGTTTCGAGTTCGCAGTACGGGTGACCCCCCTACCCCCCCCCCCCTTTCTCCCTGCCATCCCCGCATGCAGAATCGAACATAATAAAGAATCCAATTGCCTTACAGAAAACTATCTTTATTGCACGCAATAAAGCTACTTTACGGTGTAACTACCTACTTTCCCCCCCAAAAAAATTACGCCCACCTCCCCTCGCGGGAACCCTGGTGTGATGCGACACTGAGGGGGGTTCAAGCGCAAGCGGAGAGCAACCATCGACCGGAAGGCCGCCGGAGAGCGGCACACCGGTTATATGCGCAGCGCGCCCGAAGGAGAGGAGACCGCGGAGAGAGAGAGTACTGCGCGCAGCGCCGCCCACCGGCGGAGTGAGAGCGCTGGGCCGCACACCCGCAGATGTTGAGAGTGTTCGCTCTCACCTGGGCACGCGCCGGCGCCAGTGCGTCTGCCGCGGCTATGACGCAACACAATCCATTTTAATCCAATCCAAGCCAATCGAATCCAATCCAATGCCCCTCGCGAGAGAGTGTTCGCTATCGGGGAGGAGAGGGGGTGAGCTGAGGAGAATGCGGACGCCGAAGACGGACGCACGGAGGAAGGACAGGGCCGCCGACAAGAGATGCTTTCAGCGTCGCATCTAAAAGCGGTGATTATTGTTTCTGCTTTTCTTTTGGCGGCGTCAACTAGCACAGCATTGTCTACATGAGACATCATTTGCATCAGTTGCAGTCCGTGTCCTTCAATATCGAAGCAATATTGGTGGAACACATTGACTGCCGAAAGCGCTTCATTAAGCATCGGACGGCTTCCGCTAGCGGCATCCCCCGCCCCTTCGGTGCTTCCAGCAGCTCCAGCAGACATGACATCGGCGACGGTGTCGGCGTCCGAGGGGCTCACAGTGAAGGCAACGTCGTCTACGACACTCAGGCAATCCTCTAAGGGCACTCATTTCAGCACAACATCGGGAACGTTGGCGGGCTCTTCCCACAGTTCGCCGATGCTTCCATCTTGGTCCGTACTCGCTGAATGGGAGGGTTTAATCGTGAGTCAGTCGCATCGTTAACAGTTACGGAAAGAGCCGGGAGTCACGTCACTCCATTGGAGGCTCAAAATCTTCATCGCAGCTAATCAACATCGCGATCGCCGCTCCGAGACTATGCATTTTGGCGGCAATTCTAGGCGCGCCGAGTTCGATATCTCAGATGTGAACTTCGTTATAAAGAATATGTTTCGAGTGTATTTTCTTAACTGATCTTTCTTTGTTCGATATATAGAAAATTCGCTCTATCCGGGTTCGTTATAATCGGGTTTGACTGTAATACGAGCGGTCGAAGAACGCCAAGACCGTGAAAGAGAAAAATCTTTTGAGCAAGTTTCTAAGTTATTTGATGGGCTGGGGTACTTTGTGACTCCCTAATCTAGGTAGTCGATGTTTTGGTTGACTACGTTCTGCAAGCATTTAAATTTCGAAAAGAAGCCGACAAAATTGTTGCAGTGTTCCTTTAACCCATATTTATTTCTGGTTAATTTAAACGACGTCAGGCACATTTAAACGACGCTGCTATCTGACGCGGACTGTTCTTTCATGCCAGCCTGGCTTGATACAGCGTCTGTCTTGCTCATCCATAGGCAACGGTACTTAGTCCCCTCGTCCAGCTCCTTGCGGTTGTCATGTCCACTTCCGCTTGCTGCGGTCTCTGTTTCTAACTTGTTTCTAACTTACATTTTAGCTCAGTTTTGCCCGCAATGCTTAACTCGCCCCTTCAATTCGTGACACCGCTACCCTAATGGCGAATTCCATTGAGAGAACAGGAGCAGTGGCGTCGTACAGTGAGGAATAGGGGGCAGAAACTTGGGAGCAGGGCCACTGCACCTGCCATTGGTATGCGGCACGCACCCGGAGAGCAGGTGGGAGTGGGAAAAATGACGAGGGGAAAACACGGTCCCGACCTTACTGTTGTGGCTTGTGTCGCCGAGATGGGCATGCACGATAGCATTTATCAGGTTAAATAAAGGCGATCCGGCTACATTACTTGTAGTAGTAGCAATATGAGGCCCGACTGCAAGATCGGCGAGTGAGGAACAGGCGGTATCACTACGAGGGCCTGTCAAATACGGCAAAAACAATTAACAGCTAGCTGCATTAATGAGCTGCATTTTGCACACATGCGCCATTAGAGGTTAAAATGCCGGCTACTTGTTCTTGGAGTCGTTAGTTGGAATCTCCCCAGCGCCGTTCGTTTTTTCCCCCTGCCTCTAGCGTTTTTGAGAACTGAGAACGAATATTTCAGTAGAAGAAACGCCCCCACCCCACGCAGAATCGTTAAATGACGTACAACCAAAATGGGAAGCTCCTTCACTGGGTCTGTTTACTGAACGGCACCGCTGATTCTGGGCATGAAGGTTATTGAGAGCAACCCAGCGGCGGCGCGCGCCGTGTCGTCGCCCCATGTAGCTCAGCCCGACAAACATACGACGTCCTGACGCGGGAGATTTTCCACCGCACGAACTTCGTCGTGAAAGTTCGCTGCACGTATTCCGGCCTTTAAAAGCATCCCAGCAGTCTCTGCAGAAAAGCATGTGTGAGCAAAGCCGGGCAAAGCACGTGTGGCGGCAGGAAGCACTCGCATGCTCTTAGGGCTCGCTGCCCATTCCGCAGTTTCAAATGCACGATGGATACCGCCACAGAACAGGGAGGATGATACCATCGCGTACTCCGGGCTGCGCTCGCCGAGCCGCGACGATTCGCGGGAGAGAAAAAAAAAGGGGGGGGGGGGATATGACGTTAAAGGTCGTGTGCTTACTCCGCTTTTGAAGCGGGAGCAGATCGGACTGCTCGCTCCACCACTGGATTACAGTGGTCCTACTCCTGTTCGTCCACTGAAACACGCCTGCTCAAGAGAGAGCACTTTCAGAGTGCTTTTAAGTCCTCCTGCTCTCCCAATAGCATTCGCCATAAATCTGCGGGTAAATATAATCCCCTTGCTCAATCTTCGAATAGAACGAATTGCCCCTTGGATATTCCTGACATCTTTGTGTGCATCATATCAGCCCCTTGATGCTGACGACTGACGAATGGTCTCCCCTCTGGGCTGGTGCCCCACGCAGGCACTCTACGTGCGGCTGTCGGTTGTAGACACACGCGACCCGGACAGCCCGCTCTGGCCCGTTCTCCAGGTGGCACATATGGGGCCCCGCGTGTCGCGCTGTCTCCTGGACCTGCTGGTCCCACCGTCGCTGCACGGCGTACGCCGGCCCCAGATGGTCAACTGGTCGTCTGCCGAGCACGCCAGACTTGGCAAGTTGCGCACGTGTTTGCGGTCCCAGAAAACCCGGGGCAACCCGGCAGGACAACCCAAGGGCCCCTCGATGGGCGAGCTCACTCTGGCCGACCTCGGGGCACTGGGTCCCTCCAAGGAGGTCTTCGACACGTACGTGACCCACATTGCCGCCATGTCCACGGACTCCAAGGCGACCGAGAGTGAAGACAACAAGACGCTCAGCTGGGACAAGGTATGCTCGAACCGGGTTCTGTTTTCGTTGTTGAGAGGCCCTTGGGAACAAACCAACGCGCCATGTAATGTCCAGTCCTTTCAGCAGCTACCAGAATGAGTGTGCATTTATTTTCTTGATCAAATTTTAATGTGTAGCAGTTTTTGTCGAGTTTGACCACCTGGGGATCGTTAACGTGCGTCGAATTCTCGAACAAACGGGAGTTTTTGCTCTTCGCCTCCATCAGAAAAGCGGCAGCCGCGGTCGGGAATCGAACCCGCGCCTTTGTGCTAAGCAGCACAACGCCATAGCCATTCAGCCACCGCTGTAGGCGTTTTTCTGAATCCTGACCGACCATATATCACCATTTATGCTAGTATAACGATTACAGGTGTTACTAACACCAAACCTCAATTTTTTTCGGAGATGCGGGGTGTTCCATGGTTCACCACTTCTTGCTATTTTTTTCTATTTTTCTTGTTTTCTGCCTTTTCAAATTCTATTCGCCCATCTCTATGTACGCTATTTTAACGATGTCAGGTGGAACTTCAGCGCCACGAAACCGGCATTTCTGTGGAAATGCCGGGGCGTTACATGGATCGCCACTTATCCTTTTTTTTTTAATTGCTTTGTTTTTGAAAATTCTGTTCGACAAATTACCTCCATTTAGGCTAGTGTAACGATTAGAGTTAGAACTTTTGCGAAATCTGCATTTTTGTGGAAATGCAGGGTGTTACGCGGTCCAGGCTTCGGGGGTACTCGGCAAAGAATGCTACGCATTAAATAGGTACTACTCATAGGCATATTTGGTTGTAAAGTACCCACACTCCACATAACCGGCACAGGAATTCTACGCATCGGTAAATAATTCTCGGATCTTCTGCAGGTCCCCCCCCCCCCTTCCCCTCCACGTTATTTGCGTACAGGAGGCGACGTTTTAAACAGATCGGATGGATGCACGCCTGCCCTCACCGCTCATTTTATCATGAACCAGCCGCAGTAAGCAGATAAATGTGACGCGCAGGAGTCTATCGGCATTTGTGAATGTTGTGCAAGACCTTCAGACTTCAAACATGGCGAAAGTGGCCGAAGCGTCACGTTTCCGGTCACTGCTCACCAGTGAAAGCGGGTATCCGGCACTAGATACTCCGCACTTGGATTGTGTAAGTTTTAATAGCGTCTAGTTAGATCAGAGAATAACAGAAGGCTTCTGCTGCGTCGGAAGGCGAAATAAACAGGTCTATCGTGAGAACAAATCTTCCGGTGCGACAGGGTCTTCGTTTTGTGCTCCCTTGGATCTTCTTCTAAAGCCCGTTCTGCATGGTGCGAATTTCTCCTACGAATTCGGTGATGCGGCGCGGCTTGTGCGGCCAAAGGATCTGTTATCGTTGCTTGGAAAAATTACGATATGTTTGGAATGCTCGAACTTCTCCTGTCAACGCACACATTTGGAAATTTTTCGCAGCAATGAAAATAAAAAAAAAAAGATCATTTTCCCGCACCGGCGGCGCCGCATCAGCGCAGTCGCAGGCGAAATTCGAACGTAGAACAACGGAATTAACGCACACTTTCATGGGCGGCACCGCCTCATAGCTGCCATAGCTGCCGCTGAGGAAGACGCCTCGGAGTCCATTGCATGCATACACCCCGCCAACATGCACGAGCGTGTCGAGTGGTAATATTGCGTACTGCCTTTACCATCACCATGAAACTTTTCTCTTTGGGGTTTATTTTGACGGCACAGCTGTTTAAGCTCTTATTCCCGCGCCGTCCAGCGTGACTATGAAAAAAAATTTGAAGAAAAATTCCCAGCGCACACGAACGTGCGCATCGGGTGGAGCGCCCGGCGTCGGCCTGCTGGACCTTCGAGAACACTGTGTACAGCGTTCGTGGCTCTTCGTGTCTTGCTTGCTCTCCCTTGCGTGTTTGCCTGGCTCTTGCATGCTCTTCTCCTCGCCAGTCCACATGCGTTAGCGTCTAAAGCGGGGAGCACAGACGCCGACACCGCGAAGCCGGTTGCCGTGGGTTCTATCACGTGCTATATAACGCGGTCCACTTCGGGACAGATGGGAAAGCCTGCGGACTTTCCAAAACCATCCGGGCCTGCCAGTCCCGGAGAATTTTCATCACCAAGTTCGGATTCGTTGATTTGATTGTGGGTTCAACGCGCCGACGCAACGCAGGCGATGAGGCGCGCCGCTGTGGAGGACTGCAGATTAATTTTGACCACCTAAGGATATACGCGCCACGAAATCTCGAACACACGGGCGTTTTCGCTCTTCGCATCCACCAGAAAAGCGGCCGCCGCGGCTAGGAATCGAACCCGCGTCCTTCGTTTAGCAGCCCAACACCTTAGCCACTGAGCCACCGCGGCGGGCGGCGGCAAGTTCGGAAATCCATGTGAGGTGGAACAGCCGGGTCTCCGGCGAAGGAAGGGGAGCCGGCAGCTCTGCTGTTTCTCCAACCTTACACCACTTGTGCAAGCTGCACCAATTTTTTTTTTTGCTCTCGTTTTCTTCCTCTTCCTTGTTAACCTGGTATTTACACCTACAGAGTAAAGTTGCTTTGTAACTTTTGTATTCAGCAAACTCGCATTACTCCTGTAGGCCTCAGAATTTATCAGTCGATTCTATATAGGCTGAAGGCCACAACGCGTTCACTAGGTCCGCCTTCAGTTATGTTGGACGGAGAATCGGCCGTGGGTGGTGTCAGAGGTGCATGCTTCGGACATCGCTACTAACTCTTTGCGCGCATTGCATGCGTGCAGGTATTCTACATGGCGTACACGCACTCGATGTGCGAGAACCACCCGGGCCACCTACAGCGCTCTGCGCAGCGTATTCCGCGCTGGGCGCGTGTCAACATGCCCCTCGCCAACGACCAGGGCTTCCAGCGAGCCTTCCAGTGTCGGCGGGGAGATCCCATGCATCGTGATGCCACCTGCCGCTTCTGGGGGCCTTCCGAATAAGACCAGCCGTGCGAAGGTCCCTTCGACGGCCCCTTCCGCCACTCCCTTATAACCCCTCTCATTTTTTTTTCATTTACTTATTCTTATATGTACTTATATGCATTTATTCGATGAACAATTATAGCCGAAATGTTCAACGAACGTACCTTGACCATTATGAGTGCACCGCGCTTGTGTTGCTGTTCGTATAGTATGTGAAAAAGCAAAAAAAAAAAACATTGAAATGAATGGGCGCATCAAAGCTGCTAGTTGAAATTTTGGGTTCCGGTCATCCAGAATTCGGTGGACTTTGATGTTGCATTGACGGGAAGCGCGAATTAACGCGAGGACAGAAAAGAGAACAACAACATAGACGAGACGAAGCTCTTGTTCTCTTCTCTGTCCTCGTGTTAATTCGCGCTTCCCGCCAATTCAAGGTATTACCAACTCGCCCATGCTTTCGCTCTTGCGACTTTGATGTTTAGGCTTCGCGCTACCCTGCCCCCTCGCTTAGTCTTCGTATATTGTGGAGGTTCGGTCACACAAGGTAGAAATGGAACCAGTACTCCCGCAATATACGCCCTACCACGTTTCGAGGCTGAATCGCGCTTCTTCAAGCCACAGTTGTTTTTGGCTGCTTTCATCTAAACCGGTATTGAAATTATACATTTTTGGTCGTGTGAGATCCCAGTTCCAAGTACACGTTTATGTAGGAACTGCAATGGAGATAGTGTGGGTAATTCTATTGCACTAATTGTAAAAAAATTAGGCAGCTTAATCGTTCAGCTCTGCGTGTGTGCAGACTATTCTTAATTGGTGGCTGTTGACACAAATATTCGTGGCATTGCTTTTCCAATATGTTTTGCTTGAATGTGTGGTATAGATTGATTTATTTCGTTGGTATCTTTTTTCGGTATATCTCACTGTCTCCAACGTACACATTTGTATGGCGAAGGCAGCAACCCAGAACTAATTATTTCCTTCTTCAATACTCTCCGAACATTGGGACACTCTTTGGTAGCGACTTAAATACTGTTTGTCTCCTCTCACGTGCATCATGAGCTATGCGAAAATATCTGAAGATCTGTTGAGATGTAACTAAAAAAATTACGAACCCCGCACTCTTCGGCGTGCACATATGCCCGCCCGTCTCCGGCAGTTGAAAATAAAGAATGGAGTAAACATTTACTGTCCTGTGTCAGGTTTTCTCCTTTTCTCAGTGTTGTAAGCACGGCTAGCGTTCAGATTATTTTGTTATTGTCAGATTTTTTTAATGACCGACTAGCCGGTTCTCAATAAACTGGCTACCATTTCAGTCAGTTGACAAGTTCAATAAAAAAATTAGTGTAAAATGCGCGTGCTATTCAAAAATAAATGATCGAGAAATAGCTCTGCCAGGGGGCATCATTCTGTCATTGTGAAGCTTCTGCAACCGAGGCTCGATCTGCATCATGTGGTTCGTTGACTGGTGCCTTTGTATACCATATGAGTCCAAAGTGAGCCCAATACAAAAGCCATAAACCGTGTTTCCCCGACGATAAACGCATGCGTTGTCTGGCTCTGGTATTAGTCATGCAAAGTGTTTATGCACCAGGGTGTTGATGCCTGTTTGGGACTTTCGAGGAGGATGTAGACTTGAAGATTACCGTTGCGTCACTGGAGTTTACGCCACAGACATTTACACAGTCAGTGTCATGTCATGTGTCTTCGGCTGCACATTCAACGACTACAAAGCCTAAGTAGCATGTTGGCATCATTGTAAAAGTTTTAAGACTCCCAAGAAGCGAAAAATCTTGAGAAAAGTTTAGGCCGATACACCTCTGCGATGTGTGTAGCTCTATAGGTATGTAGCACTATGCGAGCTTTATAGCAGCGAATAAAAAACCCCGTGTTAAATGTTGGTCAATGCAACCCTGCAGGAATGTGTGCCTTTGAGAGTTTCAAACAGTGTGCTAGTATTGGTCAAAGCGTGTACCGTTACTCCTAACTTAATAGCGATAATACACCTTCCCACAGAGTTTAGGTGTGACGAAGGCTAAAAAAAAAAAACCTGACCAACCACAGGGTAACGTCTTCATGCAAAAACTGTACTGTAAACCAAGTGAACAAAAAAAAAAAAAACTTGCGCATAGACAGAAGGTTCCGAAATTTCAGGCACTCAAATGGCTGGGTTGAAGTATACCGGTGAGTAGCCAAGTTATGCATATCTCGCTGCTTCGCCTGGACACTGAAACAGATTCTTCCAGCGGCTGCGCTTGGGTGAGGAAACCCCGGCTGCCCAGTCTGCCATCGGAGCGATGCAGACGCTGACCCACAGCTCGTACTGTGGCAATGCGTCCGCCGAGGATGCAACATCCTGCGACGAAGAGCCTTTGCGTATATAAACGAAGCATCCGCTTACAATGCCTCGGCACAGGGACCCCATTATCTTTTCTTTCTGGACTCGATTTGTGAAGCAAACTTTTTTGGTGTTTGTTCACCTTTGCTCATCTGATCCAACACTTTTATCGATGTTCTGTGGTAAGATAAACGCATAAAAAACAAAGCAAGAAAGATGCAGAAATTAAGAAAACTGTCACCTAATGCGTAGAATTCTTACGCACGTTGTATACATTACGACTTATTTACAGCCAGAATTGCCCATGACTATACAAATACGTAGAAATATTTTATTCTTTTTTTAATTTTCTTCGTTTTCTAGCTTCAGTGACGTAAACCTACACCATTATAGCGATTAAGTGCCTTTACTTCGCTAATTCCGTATTTGCGCGCACATGCAAGGCATAGTGCAGGGTTGGCGCGTTTTCACTATTTTGCCATTCGTACTCTCTCCATTCTTTTGTGGGCGTTCTTAGTTAAGTCACAATTTTTTGGAGGTTTATAGGATTCACATTTTTGATTTCGTCAATCATTCGATTCCCCGCCGCGGCGGCGGCACTTCTGATGGGCGCGAAAAGGGGAAACACCCGTGAGTTCTAGATTTCGGGACACGTTAGAAGGACTCTGCAGCACTTCCGGTGAGCGCTTTCTCTTTTTCTTTCGTGTCTGGAAACACTGCGAAAGCGATAGCTATCGTCGACACAACCTGGAGCGGCACTGCGTGATTCGCTCATCGCAGCAGATACGCCGTCTGTTTCTGCTTTGCTTTAGTGGCTTTCTTTTTGAAGTGGCTATCGAATGCGTTCATTGCTGCAACTCTACATCGTGGTAATGACGTAATTCGAGCGGTCAAAGAACGCCAAGGCCGGGAAAGAGAGAAAAATCTTTTGAGCAAGTTTTTAAGTTATCTGATGGGCATAAAGCCATAATTTTAGGCTGAAATACTTTGCGGCCCCCTAATCGAAGTACAGACTTTGTTGGTTCACTACGTTCTGCATGCATATGCATATAAGATTTAAAAACAGTTGAAAAAAGTTTTGCAAGGTGCCTTTAAAGATCCCCAAGTGGTCAAAATTATTTCGGAAGCCTCCCCGCCGCGGTGGCGCAGTGGCTAAGGCGTTGCGCTGCTGAGCACGAGGTCGCGGGTTCGATTCCCGGCCGCGGCGGCCGCTTTTTCTGATGGAGGCGAAAAGCAAAAACGCCCGTGTGTACGAGGTTTCGGCGCACGTTAAAGATCCCCATGTGGTGAAAATTAATCCAGAGCCCTCCACTACGGCGCCTCTCATCGCCTTCGCTGCGTCGGCAGCGTAGGCGATCAATCAATCAATCAAACAATCAATCAACCACCCAACAATCAATCAATCAATATTTCGGAAGCCTCCACTGCGGCGGGCCTCATCTACTATGTGGCGTCGGAGTGCTATACGTCATAAAAAATCGACTTGGTGAGTTAATTTTTGTATTTTCTGGTTTATCCAAATTCTAGCTGTTCGGCCAATTATGTCTATTTACGCTATTATAGCGAATAAATGTGTTGCTACCGCCAATTCCGCATTTGTGCGGAAATACAGGGCATTACGCGGTTTTCTCATTTTCGCTAAGCTTTAATTCGTACTTTGATCGTTCTTTTCCGGGCGTTTCGAATTTAGCGTTCGGTTTTCGGAGGAAATGTTTTTTTAATTTCAGGAAATGATTTTTCTAAACTTTTAATTTTTGTGTCTTGTTTTTCGCGTTATCAAAATTCCGTTCGACAAATTATATGCATTTGCGCTCTTGTAACGAATAAATGTGTTAGTTCCCCAAATTATTCATTTGTGTGCAAATGCAGGGCGTTACACGGTCCCAGCTGTGGGGATACTCGGGAAAGAATGCCACGCATTATTACAAATATTGAAAAGTGGCGGAAATTCCAGAGTATTTTTTTCATGCCCCGACCATCTTCATAAATGTCCTCGGGAACGTCCGTAGTGATTAGAGCAATGACCTTGTGAATGTTAGCTCTTCGTACGACGCCAAAATCTGCCTGGCGTCGTTTCAGTCTGTATGTACTTTTACTTATTTATTTATTTACTTTCGCGTGTACGGAAGCATTTATGTTCTAAGTCACTGTCCCACTACTCCGCACCGCGAAGATCGAAGTGTAGCTGGGTCGTAAGAACCACGTGAAGTTGTATTTTCACTGGACAAAAACTTTAATACTGCAAAAATGTTACAAAGTGACGCAGTTTTTCAGGAAGTGATGTAAGGGTTAAAGAACACTATTTAGGTTATTCAGAATTTTGTGCAACTGATATCGCCGGCAAATACTTCAGCCACCCACCACAAATATATTTCTACGCAGCAGAGCGGCAGGCCATTTACAAGTTGTGCAGGCTATTTACAAGTTATTAACCAGCAGTGGCTGTAGCAAGGAATCTCTTATTGGATCGGGCACAAACCCGCAAGGGCGCTTCTTCTCCTTCGCCCACGGTTGTCTGTAGATGGTGCTTTAGTGCTTAAACACTCTAATGGTGGTGACAATGACCCACACAGATACGGCGCGCACCCACCCATTCGGAGGAAACGCCTTTTCGCATCGGTGCCTTTCCTTTGTTCTCTTCTGGCTGTGCTGAATAATGAAAGCAACGTAGACGCTGCGACCCTCCAATAAACTTTGCACCGTGCAATAGCTCTCCCTATGGGGCAATATTTTATAAATAAATGGTACTCTTTGCACCACCATCAGCGATGAGTTCAAGTCAATTTTCCCAGTGCCACTATATTACACAGCAGCACGAGAAAGCCGGCCCCGCGACTTCCCCTATTCCGTCAGTCCATGATTGCATCTATTGACGTTTGCTGCACGTGTGGTCGAGCGTCCTACTTAATTTGGAATTATAAAAATAATCAGTCACCGCGCAACTACTCTCTTTCGGACTTGTTGCCACTACACATGGCCTCACTCTTTCTTGTGAAATAGATGTCCTCAATGGTGAACTCCAAACAACAAAATATAACCACATTCGTCGCCAGGGGATCGAGAAAAAATTACAAATACAAACCCTTGCATCATGTGTGGGGATCGCGACTTTCACGCGGACCCCTTTCTTGATAGCTTTTCATCGCGGCCGGCGTTGCACAGCTCGCCTCGCTCGCGCGACGGGAGCGCGCCAGCATCCGGAGGGTTTGTTGTCGCCAGGGTGGAGTCGCCCCTTTTCCCCTCTGCCTTACCCGAGAACCAGTTCTTTCTCCGCACTAGCGCCACCGTTTGGCGAGGTCTCGCGGGATGTCGCATGACAAGAGGACACGCTCTCGTCTTGGGGATGCGGTAGCGCGCGGACGTTCGGGCGCGCTGGTCAAGACCTGGAGAACGCGCCACAAAAGGGCGCTTCCGGGCGAGCTCGGAGAAAGCGCCCGCGTTAGCACGCGCGGCGCTCCGCTGCTCCGGTATTCCATCGGTGAGTCGAACCATCTCTATCTCTAGCATTGTTTAATGCCTCGCCCCCAATGCTACCGTTAAGGCCTACGTTTAGTCTGTACGCAGTATATTTTATTTGCACGTTGCAATAAATGCTGCCATTGATGTTCTGTCCTTGTCGCCTCCTACCTTTGTCTGTCTACGCAAGCAACGGACCCGTATGCACCCGGCGATCGCAAGGCATGTTTGCTGAGCGCGGATGGCTGCGGGGTGGGGAATACGTGGTGTGTGTAAGCTAGAATTCCACACCTGATAGCATGCCTAATTTCGCTGACTTTTTTTCAGTTTACGACGGCGGTACGAATGATCTCATATTTGTATACTGTCGTTTCACTCATGCCGTCAAGGCCCTTGGCGGGAACATATGAAGGGAGAAGATATATATTCTTTTTCGCTGATATTTTACGCAATATACTTCGTACACTTTTACCTGGTACAGTTCGTATAATTCGCAGTTTACTTCGACACACTCTGCGCAACTGAATTTGCCGCTGAAGCTCCATATCACGAACCGGTGGAGGCCACAAGAAGTCGGAAATTAAGCAGGTAGTTTTGTTATATTGAAAAAGAAAAAAGAATACCGTGGGATGTCCGAAATTCATTCGTTCACGGGGAATTCGAACGTCTAACACCGCAATATCGAACCTTCGCAGTACAAAAATGAACAATGTTGGGCGGATACTAGTTGCAACGAGCGGTTAAATCTTCAGCCACTTGTTCCGCGTAGAGATGCAAGTTTTCATGAAAATTTGAGGTGCTTGAAAAAAACAGTTTTTTTTCTAGTTTTTTTTCAGAAAATTACGAAAACTTGGAAAAAAAGACTTGTGCGCACACTGTTTTAAAAACCCGACACATTTATTTAGTAGCACTTTCCAGAATATAATTGTTTCATTACTGCACACAAAAATTCCAGCAGAGCTTTCAGTTTCAAAATCAATGGAGTGATTTCACGTCAATTCCTAAAGTTCCGATCAAAAAGTGCGAACAGTCGTCAATCCGTGTCTGATTCGGTTCCGCTTGCCACGTCGATTCTTTGCTGTGAAGCCGACGAAGCCTTCCGGACATTCAGGTTCGAGTGCACGTACACGAGCTTCTGCACGCGATCGCCTGAAAGCCGGTTGCGTAGCTTGGTGTGCACGTTTCCGAATTCCGACCAGTTCCTTTCGCAAGCCGCAGAAGAAGGGGGAATTTGCAGTATTTGACCGGCGCTGGGATTTAAGGGTTCATTAAAGCAAAGTCCTTCCCACCACGTGGATGGGTCTAGATGTGTCGCAGACTCCCAAACTCCTTCACTGGACCAAATTCCTTTGCAAGTCCGGTATTGTGCGACGTTAGATAAAATTTTCCCGACGTCTAGCGGGAACACAATAACAACACAATTCCGCGGAGGAGGGGGGGGGGGGGGGTACTGTGTTTTTTTCAATTTTACCTTAGTTGAAAAAAACGAAAAAAAAAAAACATGTTTTTTTCCTAATGCTTTTTTGTTTTTTTCAACTGCTCACATCTCTAGTTCCGCGTCGCTTATAGGATGAGCAATGTCGGCATTTCGATGCAAGCATCGCACGTCGATACTGACATCTAATTTTCCGTTAGTTCAACCGTGGTCTGCCCAACATCCGCACGCTTCGAACTTGTCTCGATGCGCGTGCGTTTGCTCGAATCTTCATCGAGGGTATCCTGGTTAGTACACAGTTATTATTTTCTGGTAATGTGCCGCCAGAGAACGTCCTGAGTGCACGTCTTGGTAACGGCATAGTCCTGCTGCTTGGCGACACGCCCTGCGCCGATCTGGGAACTGTCTCCGAGGTCCACGAGGCTCTTCAGACTGTTACGAATCAACCCGCCGCTGTGCTTTGTGCAACACTCCTCGGCTTTGTAGCGAAGCCTCCACTACGTGCGCCTTTCAAGCAGTCCCCTCTGTCGGTGATTCACGCTTGCAGGCGACGGGTTCAAACGCGTCGCTACATGTCTGGATCGCTGGAGCCTCTCTATGCGCGACTCAAACTTCGGTGGCGACCGACGCAACACGCAGAGACTTGTCCGAAGGACGCGGAGACTGTTGCGGAGACTGTTGCGCAGACCTCCTCTCTCCCCTCTCTCGGATTCAGCGGGCGCCGCTACTACCGACCGCTCACGAACTCTGGAAAGAGTGTTGTGTGTGTCTGTGCCGTTTGTGTCGTGTGCACAATCTAGAGGGAACGCTTGTTTGACCGTTAGCGCTTTGGGTATTAATACCCCCCCCCCAAGCGCTGTAGTTCATCCCTGTTTGAGCAGTGAATCAACTCGAGTCCTGTACTGTAACCTCGCCCGTCGGTGCATTGCTCTTGTCTAGCTTCGGCCCATCTCTCTCCATGAAGTAAACAAGTAAAGTTTGCCCTCGGCTTCTGGTCTTCTTCAAGGCGCAACATTGGCTGGCCGCTCGCTTCACCACGCTGCCACACGCATGTCGGAGGCGACGGAGCTCAGCCTGCCCATATGCAGCAACGGGTTGTCAGCAGTGGGATGACAACGTCGCAACGAGACCCAGCGGCCCTGGTGGTCTCCAATCGATATCCAGGAGGCCGCGAACAAAGGCAAGGGTCATACACTCGGAGTACGAGGGCGACCACGGCCACAGCCAGCCGTCGACGAAGCCCAGATGGCCTTCCCGCGGCGTTGCCACCGCCGACAGCCAGGAGAGTCTTCGATCTCCGCCGCAGGCAGCGTCTCCGGGGATCTGAACACTTCGTCTGCCGCCCCCAGCAACAGCAGCGGCCGCCGAATCGTCGACAGCCTGCCCTGCAGCAGTTCAAGCATGGCAAGGAGTGCTCGCACGCAAAACCTGCACTCAGTACAGAGTGGTTGGAGATAGTACATGTCTGCGATATACTCTATAAAACGAATGAAAAATGTAGAGATAGTGAAAGGGAGGGACAGACAGACAGACAGACAGACAGACAGACAGACAGACAGACAGACAGACAGACAGACAGAGTGAGAAACACTTTTTATTTCTGGCCAGGATTAGGGACGGTTTAGCCTCGGAAGCGGAGCTCGGTGGGCCCGAGCCCTGTCCATGTCGCTTCTCCATTGCATTATCCCATATAATACAATGAGGATTTCTTATAGCAGTAGGGCAAGATAGAGGACCTCGTTGGCTCTCGCTGTTAACTATTTCTGATGTGGTGACGAGAATAACCCACAATGTCTAATGCTGATGGAATTCCCGGGATACTTTTACCTGTTTTTGGTCTGCAACCGAGTAGAACTTCTTGCTTGTCTGCTTGGTGAGTAGTTCCCATGATTTGAAGCAGCGGAAAAACACGGATGATGAATACAGTGTAGACTGGACAGTTATTGCGCTGGGGAAGCGCTTATATCCTGTAGAAATATAGTGGACGAGTAAGAAGGCTAGTGCAGGTATAACTGATGATAATAAAGGAGATGTTCACGGCACATTTTCGAGAAAGCCCATTTCGCTACTTTACAGTGCAATTGAGGTATCACACAATCACTCGCTCAATTTGCGATATAATATGCTTCAGCTAACTCCCTCATATCCCTGTTCTTGCTTTTGTTTGGTATTTTGATTCCATTAAACCGTGGCTGGCAACCGCAGGCATGACAGTGGGTAGGGAAATGTTCTCTCTTATCTATTCCATGCGACAATTCATGTTCCCCGGCTCTCTCGTTGAAGCAACAGCTCGTTTGGCCAACGTAGAACTTTCCGCAAAATAGCTGCATGTGGAACACAACACTGACCGCACAAGCCACAAAGAGATTTCAGTGTTTTCTCCCACATGCCTCCTTCCTGCGTTCACCGTTATGCGCGGGCACAGGCGCGCAAGTTTCCATGGGGCAGAGAACCCAAGAGTGATCCCGTATCTATCGCAGACCTTTTTCATGTTGTTGGACACTTTGTGCATATACGGCGTGACAGCCGGTTTACACGGACTACAGATATCTATGGTCTTCTTCCCTCTTTTCACTTTTTTGAGCAACGTGTTTGCCGCAGCGACGACGACAGTGCCAGCGAGACCAGCCGAGAGAAGCCTGCCAACTTAAAGGAGCCATGAAGAGAAAATACAACTTCATTTAATTTGAAAGAACGAGGATTCAGTATCTCACTCAGCTCCATTAGAGCCACAAAAGATGTTTTTTAACGAAAAAAAAAAGCAAGAAGTATTTAAAAACTTTCAAATTTTGCGCCACAATGACGTGTTATGAGCAAGAATGACGTCATACGGGCAAACAATAAAACATAATTATCAGTGCGTTAAGTGCACGTTAGCATTCAATGATGCGGTCAAATGGAGCTAGAGGCCCAATTACAGACGTCCAGTCAAGTGTCGTCGCGACAGGTCAGTTAGGCGGCCGCTAATCCCGCAAACAAGGTTCCGTGACGTCATAGAAAAGTTGCGGGAAATTGGCTAGGGGGTCGCGACTGCTTCAAACGTTTTCTTTAATATCTCCGTTATTTGTTCGAAGATTGCGATGATATTGGTATCATTGTTATCGGGACTAAGCAGTCTTTCTAATAAACCCAACTTGTATTTTGTCTTCATGGCTCCTTTAAGTAATAAAACTATCTTGCATCTGTATCTGCCTAACCGTTTTGCCCCGAATGGGGGACGATTTGACCATCGAACCCAGGATATTGAAATCAGTGGATGGGTGGTGGAGGAGAGAGAAATAAACGTTTAATGAAAACCAGCAGATTTGGTGCTAGATGGTAGGGGCACGAGCCCTGTGGGGGGCGTCCTTAGACCGGGATGCCCTGGCCCTGGAAGAATGTATACAGTTGCGCTGCTGAGCACGAGGTCGCGGGTACGGTTCCCGGCGCGGCGGCCGCTTTTCTGATGGAGACGAAAAGCAAAAACGCCCGTGTGTACGATATTTCGGCGCACGATAAAGATCCCCAGGTGGTCAAAATTAATCCGGAACCCTCCACTGCGGCGCGCCTCATCGCCTGCGTTGCGTCGGCGCGTTAAACCCCACAATCAATAATTGAAAATGCATACAGGTATGGGAAACGGACCGGAAGGGGGGGGGGGGCAGTTTATCATTGATTACCGGAAAGATGATGTCCCAACATCACCATGCAGTCAATGTCCCGTGCCTCAGTGTTTAGTGCCAAAGCACTACTCGTGTACTTTCCTACACCTACCCTCCCGTCTCCCTCCGCCACACTACAAAACTCTTGCCATTATACCGCCAGTTAGGACTACGACGCTACCGCAAACCCCACTCGACACTCGGAATCCGAGATACGTCCATGGGACGGCTCCAAACCCATACCGTCTGTAATGCACTCATCCTCCTCCACATGTACCATACAACACACCCTGAGCCCTGTTCCGGAATTGATGTATGGTCATGCACGCCCGAACTTATGTGAAGCAACAGCGACTGCCACCGAGCTCTGGCGGGAGCTGGACGAGTTTCTTATGGATCCAGCAGCTCCCCCCTTGGCATGTGCATGCTCCGCACCCTCAGGCGTATTGCAAGAGAGAGACAGAGGGAGTGAGAGAGTTTGTTGTCATCTCTTTTAAAAACGAATGCGTCGTGCGGTAATGTCCTCTGTCTCAGTCCCATCAGACGGCGGTCAGGAACCCGTGGTCCCTGGCGGCGTCGTGTGCCCGTTGGGTGACAGCAGCTTAAATATCGGGAAGAGACATGATCAATGCGGCCTCCCACTGAACATTAATTCTTTCATCTATGTCTTGTTCAAAGGCCTGTGGTTTATTGTGGCATTGCCACATCATTTGTTGTAGTGTGGCTGCTGCAATTTTGCACCACTTGCATATGCCCATGTACCTATCGGAATAGCTGCGGTGACACAGGCCGGGGGGAGGGAGCGTATTCGATTGTAACCTGCGCCACGCAACTGCTTGCCGTTTGTTTAGTGCAGTGTGGGCAGCAGAAAAAATGTCAGTCGGCTCAGCTATGGTGCTTGGCAATCTCTCGGGCAGTTGACAGTCTGTCCCTCTCCCCGTCACGCGGACGTCACGTTTTCGGATTCTAAGTCAGCCTGGTTCGTGTATACTCGGGCTGCGTCATGTGTCATCTCATTCCCCGGGAGAGAGGAGTGAGCTGGCGTCCATTCCAGGCGGAAGCGCCTGGAGACTGGGGTCGCGCTGTGCGTAAGGATTTTGGCGGCTGTGGGCGAGATCCTACCACCCGCATAGTTGCGCAGGGCTTCCTGGTTTCAAAGTCAGCGCAGAGCGGACACTTCCTGTTACAACTAGTGCCGTCTAGTGGTTAGCTTTGAAGACAAACACAATCTTAATGGACTGCTGGAGATCGCGGTTGGGCCTCTGTGGCATATGTGCCACAGAGAACCTGTGGCATATATACCAGCTATAGCCGTGACACTATCGGCGATAGTCGGCAGTGTAACGGCTTCTAACCCTTACGTACTGAGTTTGAGCCCTAAAAGTTTTTATCTCCCGATGTTTCCTTGTTTGGAAAAGTGCTCTCTTAGATTCGTCCTACGCTATGATTTCGTTATTAAGATTGGTTCGGTATCTTTAATATCGGTTCAGAGGCGGCTGGGAGCCTATCAGCACATTGAATTGAAGTTCTGTATCGCACCAGAAGTGCCCGTACTGGAGTGACTTGGAATGTCGCAGACATACCCGCTGCTTGGTACACCGAAATACTTCCGCAGTGGAACATTGGCGCTGAGGCCTTACCAGTGCTTCTTCATTTAAAGTAGGGGAGGCAGTGGCACTATACGGTCTGGAATGACCCAGCACCTAGTTTTCAGCTCTTCCCTTCCCATGTATTTATTATTGCACTTTTTTGCTATCACAGTAGCCCGTTAGGAATTATTAAGACATAAAACATAAAAAAATACAACGCCTGCTTGCACAATGGTGCAAGCCTGATGTCACAGTGGAGGTTTCTTAGACTCACTAAGCTATACTCGACGAGCGCCATTTAAGCAACTGAAACCATTTAGCCTTTGTGTGTGTGTGTGTGTGTGTGTGTGTGTGTGTGTGTGTGTGTGTGTATATGTGTGTATATATATATATATATATATATATATATATATATATATATATATATATATATATATATATATATATATGTGGCGCTCGTCCGCAGAAGACCAAATCAAACGCAGACTAAAGTATATGAATGATTTATTTGTACAGTGCCCACTGCAGTACACTTCATCGTCGACGCAAAGACTTCGTCGAGTGCTCCCTCACCATTGAAGACCTCCACTACTTCTTCTTGTAGTTGTTCTGGGCGATTGCACTCTCGCGTGACAGCCCGGCGCGCTTGCTGATAAGCCGCCTCTTCTTTGGGCGTGCGGATCTTCCCTGGTCTCCCTACCCCCCACGTTCACGGCAGACAATCGGAGAGCATACTGCCGCGGCGCTGCTGCCGCGGTGGTCCTCAGTTTAATGAGCGCATGTGGTTCCCCTGACGTCAGGAGCAGATGACAGCCCTTTTGTCGGCGACGCTGTTTGCTCAAACGCTGACTGCAACGTGCACTAAGTATTTCTTTTCTTGCGTGCCAGTCACTTGGTGCGCAAGCCCGGATACGTATCTGCGATTAGGCGCCTGCGCTATTAGCTTTTATTCTTTCCATTCAAATGCTTAAGTTCCTTTTTTTTTAATTGCGGAAGTTTGCTCTGCAGCATAAAACGGTGGAGGCGAGTGTGTTTAAATGTACGTAAACAGGAAGTTTTCATTAAGAAAGTCTAAAAGGCTCCGGTGATACGGCCCAAAGAGCCAGCGTCTGTAGTCGGGAGGCCGGCCTGGGTTGAGTCCCAAACTATGTAGTACATGCTGTCGGGAACGTTGGAGGCTACGGCAAGTCCACAGAAGATGGTGAATGTCTGCGGTCGATGCCGACGTGGGGCAAAATGGACATGTCCGGCCAAACGGAGCCCGTCGATCCGGGGGCCAGGTGTGGGTGACAGCTGGTGTAAGAGCAGCCCCGACGCGAATCTCCTCAAGGCGGGTGAACTCACCAGGGAGGTTTGATCCACACGGTGGAATAAGTGCGCTGTGGAGCGCCGAAGGTCTTCTTTGTCGGTGGCAAACTTTGACATTGCGTCAACTGGAAATAAGGGCAGTGGATGCGTCGTTGGAGGTATACGAATAGCCGCATCCGCCTGTTGCTGTCCAGGGGTCGATGTCCTCTGGGCCCAAGTAATCTTCACTCTGAAACTTAGGGCCGCAGCCTTCGCGTGGATGGTTTGGGACATGGGCACTTGATGAAGTACTTCCCGGAGGTCTCGGACTGCTTGCATTGAATCTGTAAAGATGTTGACAGGTTGCGATTGGTCTGGCCTCAGCAGCTCTATAGTCGCCAAGGCGTCGAAAATCGCTTTGAGCTCAGCAAGTGTTGACGGGGGCCTCTGAAGGGCGTAGTAATGGCAGGTTTGACAAAACTAATTTACAGTTTTTTTTTAGCCGGCACATTCATCCTCCTTACGCTGGACTCCTGGCCGATCCCCCACGTGGGTACGCGCGCTCGGTACCTTCCGAGTATTTTTTCTGTGTTTGGACGGCGCAACCGAAAGGTTAAACAGCTGGGCTGTTAAAAACCGCAATGTTTCGGTGGCATTGTGTAAAACAGGCCCGCTAGCGCGATGCTTGTCTAGCGGGGCAAGCCTGCTATACTTAGTTGCGATGGCAGAGGCATTTTATTTTTAATTCCCTCTATTTGTTTCACAATATTTCTGTATAACGGGGATGGTGAGGAGGAAGAGAGGCATTGTCTCTCTTTTCAACCAAGAGTTTTATCGCACTTGTTATCACCAAGCTGTGGTAAACTGAGGTTAATACTATAGAGCGAATATCCAGTTTTTAGTGTGAAGAAGATCAAGACGGTGATCGCGGGATCTCGCGCAAATGGCAGGGCGCCATCATTATTCCGACCACGCCATGGCTGACGAAGCTGCCTTTCCGCGCCCCAAGCGCTCAAGGCAGGCCCTAGAAGTAGCACACGACTCACCTCATGGCTTCTCCCTAATTGATGAATGTAACCCGGTCCCCGAAAACCAGTGCTGCTCAGCTGGCGAGGAAGAGAAGTCAAGATCATGCGCACATCCACCGAGCGACCAAGGCTGCTTTCCGACGCCAGCCCGATCTGCCAGCTGTACATACAGTACGGAGACGTCGCCGCTACCCGGAGGAGGACGTCCGGTGCCTGCAACTATAGCGACCAACAGCAGCCCAAGTATGCCGCAGAGCAAGGCACTTCCAGTATTGAGAGCGAACCTTCCATCCGCCAGCAACAGCGAACGTGGATGTACAAACAGTCACAACCAGGAAAGTAGTAAGTCGCTCCATTTTGATAACGACTGCTCGGTCGGAGTTTTACACGTAATGAAAGATCTATTGCCCAAATGGCAGGATACAAAAGTAAAGAGAGATGGAGAGAAGCAGGTAAGCAGCTCCACGATTAAGCCGTTTGATAATCCTATGGTGACATTCGGAGGATGGGGCGACAAGAGAAGTTCCGGCGTCATCACGGCCTTCCCGATGTATAAGGCCAGAGCATTGCACAAACTTAGTAAGTCCCGCAACGCCAATCATAGCGTCCCAATTCTGACCGAACAGCGTATGAAGCGCCGGAGCCCGCACAGGCCCGGCTCACCTTTCCGACTGCCGCTGTTTCGCGAGAGCAAGGGACGAAAGAAGGCACGATGTCACATTCGATTCGTCCTTCCCGGCGACTATGGCGCACAGTTGTCGAAAGAGAATGTAGCCGCCAAAAGCTCGCCTCGTATAAGCAGGCAAGGGAGAATGTCCAGAAGTCGTCGCCAGTGCAGTCCTCTCCCTGGAGGTCGGCAGTGGGATGTGGCAGTGGAGCTTCCTTCCATGGATGATCTGTGCGATGTCGTCGACAACCTAGTTAAGGAATTCGAACAACGGCCGATTTTAAAACCCTCACCACCACGGACCCCGCGCTCTCTGTCGGTGTCACGGGTATCACCGGGTCGCTTGAGGCGGAAATCTGTCACCAGGAGTCTCTCCTCTCCGTTGTATGGCTACAAAAAAAGGCGCCGGCAGCTGCCGCATGGGCGCAGAAGCGCCCTTCGTTTGCGAGGTAACGTTTCTGTCGCCTTCCACAGCACCTCCGAGTCGAGAAGCTCCAGTGGTGGTGGGAAGGAATTGGAAG
This sequence comes from Haemaphysalis longicornis, assembly GCF_048455015.1. Classification (NCBI taxonomy): domain Eukaryota; kingdom Metazoa; phylum Arthropoda; class Arachnida; order Ixodida; family Ixodidae; genus Haemaphysalis; species Haemaphysalis longicornis. Next base: position 253,904,378 of record NW_027526295.1, read on the forward strand.
GCATTTCGAGGGTGTGTTCGCTTTTGGAGTCGATCACGGGACACGTTAAAACAGAAGCACAACAATTGTGCATGCCGGAGTTTCCGTCACCCGCCTTCCCAGAGGTAGGGGATGCTGGTGGTTCTAGAGAATACTTATGGCACAAGACGAAAACACGAGAACTTCCGGTAAAGCCAAGTAGTTCCCGACGCCGCAGATATATGAGACACCCGTTGGCGCGCAAGGAACCACGCAAGGAACGTTCTCAACGAGATGACTCGTTTCAAGATCCATCGATGAACGGGCACCATCAGCGTCAGCTTACAGAACGAAACCTTGGTGGCGAATCATACAGCGCGGGAACAGAGATGGAACGTTCTCAACGAGATGACTCGTTTCAAGATCCATCGATGAACGGGCACCATCAGCGTCAGCTTACAGAACGAAACCTTGGTGGCGAATCATACAGCGCGGGAACAGAGATGGACGCCACAACTAGTACTTCAGATATGGCTGCCCAATCCTCTACCGATGCAGAACACAGCTTGCAAGCTAAAAAAAATTTCGCCCGTTACACCAAAGCGCCAAAAAGGAAAAAGTTTAATGTCGTAACAAATCTTGTGCTTCGTGATCGAAAGTCGGCAGGTGATGATCGATTGAGAAAGTTAGAGGACAAGGAGGTGAAAAACAATACCAGACGCTTTCCAGAAACCGCAGATGCTCCAAGCTCGAGCAGTTCTTCGGGGAGTAGCTACTACGTTCCCCGTGAACGCATGTCTGGTCGCACTCAAGGGCGAACCGGAAAGGTAGAGCAGCCTGCGGAAATTGTGCAAGTTAAAAGCTTTGGTAATTCTTCGCAAGGCAAAAAGTACATCCAGAATTCTCGAAAACTCCCTTATAAAAAGGAGGAGGGGAAACACAGCACCGATCCTGACCAAAGAAGCAGTACGGAAAGCAGCCTACGTCCTAGAGATTACTTAGAAGAGGTTGCACTGCGTCAGTCACGTTCCACACTAGATGACTCCACAAGCCAGCGGTCGTATAGCATGCAAAAACCGCATCAACTGGACAAGCGGCATCGACCTTCTTTAGAAGAGCCAGTGGCTCAGAATCTACCACTTTACCGTGCGCGTATCGCACGACGCCCATTGGGCAGGCTGGCCGAGGACTGGGTCATCTGCAGCAACGAAAACAGTTCTTCCACAGGCCCTTTGGCGCAGCCCGCGAGTCGGTCCTGCACGTTGGAAGACACCGCTGGTTCCTCGCAAGGCCTGACCGACACGTTGTCTTCAGCGCCCTTGCCTAAACGACCAAGTCGATCGGTCTCCATCGGAATAGGGCTACCGCAGGAATGGTCCACTGGCCCGTATGAGGTATCTGCGCCGGTGTCCATCAGTGCAGTTGTCCACAACAGACCTCGCCGTAAGTTCGGGCCAAAGTCGCGCCAGCGCGAGCCCATAATTGCTAAGCCAAGTGGTAGTTCTTGGCGCTTCCCCGAAATTAGCCCCATTATGCTACCGGTGTCACCCGTGCCAGTGTCAGACTCGCACTTGATTGGCCAGTATGCAGCAATGCAAGCAAGAGCGCCGTCCGAACCGCTGTCACTGCTAGCTTCGTGCAACCGGATGCAGTCGACACCTCCCATCTACATAAAGACCAGGCACGACAGACCAGGGGAACACAAGCTATCGGCTACCCGGCTTTCAATTGCTATGTCTGGGAAGCAACACAGCGCATACAAAGGAAGTGGGACGACGAAATTGCAAAGCGAATTACCTCAGCCAACGTTATTCTCGAGCATACGCGTAGCCCCAAGCAGAGTAAACTCGACGTCATGTAGCGCATTTTTTGTGACTGCTCTCGATTCTGTTGGAACTGGACCCAATTTCGTCAGAAGCACAGCCGAAACACCGCCCGCTCAGTTCATGGCGCCTACCATGGCTTCAACAATAGGCTCACTGGCGCTCGTTCAACCTCGGGATCCCTCAATTCTTCCTCAGAGTCGGCAATCGCAATCGAATAGGCCAAACCCGCCGCGAGTTCCTTCGTTTGTTGAAGACGAGTCCAGTTACACTATGCAAAGCGGGGAGATGACTCAATCGTCTACCGTCTCGGATACGGAAGCCAGGTCAAGCTATAACAAATATGATCCCATGTGGCGTTCGAGTTCCCTCGACCGTTGGGACCAGGAAAGCACTCCACCCAGAGACAATTCAACGGATGCGATAATGTCGAGGGGGCTGTCCCAGCTTAATGTGGGGTACATGAAAAATTTCATGCGTTCTGGCTCCACAGTGCTGTATATTATCTTGGTGGCCGGTGTGCTGGCGGGGATAATAGCCGGCTTCAGCTTACACATGAATAGCAGTGCATCCCTAGATGTCACTCAGGACGTTGGTGAAGCCGACAATCTCGCTCTGTCGCCCATGTACAGTCCGTTGTTCGAGCGAAAGTTTGGGCTGGCCTACAAGCCACATTCTTGCCACAATCCATTGTGCAGCGAGCAAGTGGCTCGTCTGGTTCGCTCGCTCAACTCCAGCGTGAGCCCTTGTCGCAACTTTTACGGGCATGTATGCTCTCTGCGACAGGCGAATAACACGGCGGACGACCCGTTAGTGCAGCAGAGTGAATCTAAGGTGGTCGCTTTCTTCAAGGGCATCGGCAGTCCCGAAAGAGACCTTCCAGTTGCGGCCGCATCTACGCGTCTCTGGAAAGACTGCGTCGACTTAACCATGCTTAGTCGACTAGGCAGGGCGCCGCTGCAGGCGCTGCTCAAGCTGAATGGCCTGAGTGAGTGGCCGTACGTCGCCGGGAATAGTGGCGCTGCAGCGCTACCCGATGTCTGGAAGACCGCTGGCAAGCTGCTGCGGCGTATGGCGCTTTCGCCCCTGGTTGGCGTCAGTGTTACGAACAGGGACACCGTTCAACTCATTCGGGGTGACGTGCACAGTGGCTCCGGGGAGGCCGATGACGTCCTCGACGCCATGCTGATGCTGCGACGCAACAGCTCTCGGCTTCGCGAGGTCGCGGCAGACGTGGCCGCGCTCGGCCGGCAGCTGAGTGGCCTGCTGGACCTCCAGCCACTGCCTGCTTCCCCAGAGGACGCGAAAGACCTAGTGACCTTTTTAGAAACGGCTGTTAAGGACCTTGGATTCATCCATGCGGGTTTCGTGCACACCCAGCCTCCGAGCTTCCTCGGTCCGCTCCTGGAGCTATTGCACAGAACTGAACCGCAGACAGTGCTGAACCTTTTGGGCTACCGGTTGGTACGACACGTCGACCTCTTCACTCCATCCGCAGTCAAGGCTGATCTCTTGAGAAGGTAAGTTGAGCAGGGCTCACTTTCGGGCCGGTACATTTGGCAGCTGCGTGTCGCCTTTTCCGACACGAACTGCTTAAGAAAACTGGCGGTTTCGGCGAAGTTACAAAACCACCTCTTTTGATTCCGTAATTAACATGCCTAGGTATGCACATGGTGTTTATATAATGTAGGCGTGCGATTTCAGCCTTTTGCACCTTATATGCATCACGCGGAGCGTGCACTAGAGAGCGTTTCCATATTTCGCCCCCATAAGGCTTTCAGTCAATGGGGTCCGAACCGGTGAGTTCACGTGTTGGAGTAGTAGACAACGCTGCACCCACAGAGGGGCGATTGCGATGGACATTTAGCGCACAGGGAACCGCCGGAGTTGGTCCACTGCGCAGCGCTGATACTCAGTTGTGTCGTGCTCCAACGGTGTGGCCCTGCTGTATCCCCAGGGAGTCTCAGTGCGCGCACACCGTCCTCGAGGCTGCTCTAACCAGTGACGAAGCCGAGTACGTGCGCTACGCGGCGCTGCGAAATCAGCTCGACTTCGACCTGGTGCGCTCCATGGTGGAACAGCTGAAGCACGCGCTTGTCGCCAAGCTGCCCGGACTGCGCTGGTTCGACGCCAACACACTCAGAGAAACCCAGCGGCGCCTCCGCAAACTCAAGGTATGCCTACTTGCGTGCGACAGCCACGTGAACCTCACGGGAGTGAGCACGTGTGCATTGTTGCGTGATGGCTGTGCTTCGGATCATTGAAGTACACTGAAATTCCTGGAATAGAGGGGCAGGAAACGAAGCGCGTCACTTCGAATTCACCCCGCATGCCTTGCAAGCGAGAGCGGTACCGCCTGAATAACAATATTTGACGGCCTTTCCCAAAAGCGTGGATTGAAAAGAGCCGTTAGCCCCGGCTGCGCTAGGTCGGCCGCATCGCGTGGACGAGTTGTAATTTGAATTGGCATGGGAACGCGGCTGCATTCTCGGCGGCGGTGGTGGCGGTGGTTTTTGGGCGTTTTTATACCCATTCGCGCTGCTGTTGATACTCCGCAATCACCTGATAACGACCCTTGATTGATTGATTGATTGATTGATTGATTGATTGATTGATTGATTGATTGATTGATTGATTGATTGATTGATTGATTGATTGATTGATTGATTGATTGATTGATTGTAGGGTTTAACGCGCCGACGCAACGGAGGCGATGGGGCTTGACCACCTGGGGGTCTTTAACGTGCGCCGAAATCTCGTACACACGGGCGTGTTTGCTTTTCGCCTCCATCAGAAAAGCGGCCGGCGCGCGGCCGGGAATCGAACCCGCGACCTCGTGTTCAGCCCGATAACGACCCTATGGCTGGTGTCAGCCAACTGGGCAACTTGTGAAAGAGGCATCTGTGTTGGCGAGGGAAATAACCGTTGTGATAACCGTGGCGAAATAGCGATCGGCGTTGGCGAGCAGGAGCCCCGGAGCGACCCCGATTAAATCGGCTTCACCGGAATGAAAACTGACCCGTTGAGACATATACTGTTGGCAGTAAAAGCATGGTGGCGTAAATAATATAGCTTTAACGTTTTTTTTTTTTTTTTTTTTTTTGCAATATTAACGTTACAACTTACATTGTCCATCGGAAAGTGAAGTTTTCAGAGACCATATTTTCTGCAGGTGCGCTTCTTGTTCGACCGCTACGAAGGCGATAACGAGACGTTTCGGTCGAAGCCTCCAGTAGCGCTGCCATCGCAGGCGCTGTTGACATATCAGCGTTTCCGGGAGGCGCGATTTCGAAGTCGCCTGACTAAGAGGAGCGCCGTCGAGGACGCGGGCGACCAGCACTGCACCTATGACGCCGATCACGAGGTTTGGGCTCCCATTACTGGCTGGTCCGCTTCACAACATGAGCCACACAAAGGAAATGTCAAGGCCTCAGGATTGATAGCTAACTAAAAATCCTGACACTGTGTTAAGTTGTAGGGGTGGGGCCGAAATGCGTTTTTTTAACTCTTATGTCCTTTTTATGTATTGATGTCCTTTTTTATAACCGTTGGGCCAAGAGCAGCTTACAAATGACGAGGCGTTTGAAGTTACGAAACACAGTGGTCCATGTAAATGTGTGGACGAATGAACAACGTGCGGAAATGTCTGAGATTTGCTGAGAAGCCGCTTGAGGTATTTTTCTTTACTGAACTGTACGAGAATCCGCTTAATCTAAAAAGCTGAACAAATCGGAAAGAACGATATCATTGTCGAGGATATACACGGTAATCATATAAAGCGCGATAAACAGAGGTGTACGAGTAAATATACACGTGTTTAATCTCGTCGCCCAGATAATTAAACATTGAAAGAAATAACTTTTAAAATGAAGGCATAAATGTTCCCTCTCGTATCCTATTGAGCTCTTATAATGAATTTTAAATTGATAAAAAGAATCGAAAATGCCCGAAATCTTTTTTTTTTCCTGTACTTGCAAGGGTTTGTCTCACGTGTACTCTGCCGAGATTCGTCAACCCGCCTCGCCCCGACGGCCTACTGTTTCCATTGGCATGTGGAGTCGTGAAACTGGTTAAAGGGACTCTGCAACCCTTCCTATAAACACTTACACTCTTTCCTTTGTGTATGGAAGCGAAAACTATAGTTATCGCCAGCATGTAGCAGCACTGCGTAATTTGCTCCATGCAGCAGATACGACTTCCGTTTCTGCTTCGCTTTTGTGGATTTTTTTTCCAAGTGGTTAATTACTGCGTTCATTGCGGAACCTGAAGGAAAGTCTGGTATAATATCCCCTACACCGCTGTAATGACGTAATATGATCGGTTGAAGAACGCCAAGACCGTGAAACAGAGAAAAATCTTTTGAGCAAGTTTATGGTATTTGATGGGCTGGGGTACTTTTCTTTCTCGTCTTGAGCGCTGTTTTGTTTGAAGTACTTTGCGACCCCGTAATATATGTACTGGATGCGTTGGTAACCTCCATTCTGCAAGCATTTATAATTTCTAAAAAAGTCGAAAAAATGTTGCAGTGTTCCTTTAACGCATGTTTATTTGAGGTTCATTTAAACAACGTCAGGCTCGTTTAAATGACGCTGCTATCTACTGCGGACTGTTCTCTGATGCCCCCCTCGCTTGCAACAGCCTCGGGCTTGCTCATCCCTAGGCAATGCTACTTCGAGCCGTCGTCCATGGCTCTTTGCGGTTGTGGTGTCCAGTGCTGCTTGCTGTGGTCTCTGTCTAGAACTTCACCCGTCAAGCGTCACAGTTTTACCCGCGAGGCTTAACTCTCCGCTTAAATTCGTGACACCGCTACCCTAAATCTGCGCGTATACTTAATCCCCTTGCTCAATCTTCGAATAGAACGAATTGCCCCTTGGATATTCCTGACATCTTTGTGTGCATCATATCAGCCCCTTGATGCTGACGACTGACGAATGGTCTCCCCTCTGGGCTGGTGCCCCACGCAGGCACTCTACGTGCGGCTGTCGGTTGTAGACACACGCGACCCGGACAGCCCGCTCTGGCCCGTTCTCCAGGTGGCACGTATGGGACCACGCGTGTCGCGCTGTCTCCTGGACCTGCTGGTCCCACCGTCGGAGCACGGCGTACGCCGGCCGCAGATGGTCAAGTGGTCGTCCGCCGCGCACGCCAGACTTGGCAAGTTGCGCACGTGTTTGCGGTCCCAGAAAACCCCGGACAACCCGGCAGGACAACCCAAGGGCCCCTCGAGGGACGAGCTCGCTCTGGCCGACCTCGGGGCGCTGGGTCCCTCCAAGGATGTCTTCGACACGTACGTGACCCGCTTTGCCGCCATGACCACGGACTCCAAGGCGACCGAGAGTGAAGATAACAAGACGCTCAGCTGGGACAAAGTACGTTCGAACCGGGTTCTGTTTTCGTTGTTGAGAGGGCCTTGGAAACAGGCCAACGTAATGTCCGTCTTTTGAGCAGCTGCTGGCATGATTGTGCATTTATTTTCTTGATTAACATTTAATGCGTAGCATTTTTCTTTGGGTACCCCCAACCATACCTCGGCAAAGTTGGCGCGGCTCACTCAAACTCACTCACAATTTTTTTTCGAATCACCACTCACTCAAACTCAGACTCAATGCTGAGCAGCACATCTGTGCTTACTCAAACTCAAACTCACATTGAGCGCAAAACTCAGAACTCACTCGGACTCAAAACTCAAAATGTACTCAGAACTCAAAATGTACTCAAACTCAAAATGTAATCAAAACTCAAAATGTACTCAAACTCAAAATGTACTCAAACTCAAAATGGACTCAAAACTCAAAATGTACTCAAAACTCAAAATGGGCTGAGAACTCAAAATGAATTCAGAACTCAAATGGCCTCACAGAGATTGAGACAGTGAGAGAGTGAGAGTGTGAGAGTGTGAGTGTGAGTGTGAGTGTGTGAGTGTGAGTGTGAGTGTGAGTGTGTGAGTGAGAGTGTGAGTGAGAGTGTGAGAGTAAGAGTGAGAGTGTGAGTGTGAGAGTGTGAGTGTGAGTGTGAGTGAGAGAGAGAGAGTGAGAGTGTGAGTGAGAGAGAGAGTGAGAGTGTGAGTGTGAGTGTGAGTGAGAGTGAGAGTGTGAGTGTGTGACTGAGAGTGAGAGTAAGATTAAGAGTGAGAGTAAGAGTGAGAGTGAGAGTGTGAGTGTGAGTGAGTGTGAGCGTGAGTGTGACTGAGAGTGAGAGTGTGAGTGAGAGTGAGAGTGAGAGTGAGAACGAGAGCGAGAGCGAGAGTGAGAATGTGAGTGTGAGAGAGTGTGAGTGTGAGTGTGAGTGAGAGTGAGAGTGAGAGTGAGAGTGTGAGTGTGAGTGTGAATGAGAGTGTGAGTGTGAGTGTGAGTGTGAGTGTGAGTGAGAGTGAGAGTGTGAGTGTGAGTGTGAGTGTGAGAGAGTGAGAGAGTGTGAGTGTGTGAGTGTGAGTGTGAGTGAGTGTGGGAGTGTGTGTACCTTTTGCTATATACCTTTTGCTATATCCTCATAATTATAACCCGAAAGCATTTTTATATTTGTCCCACGTGATCCCCCTCGACGAGACCTTTAATTTGATACCCCACACACCCTAGCAGGGTCATATGGAATTCATACCAGTCAAACTAACCATGACTCATGACTGTAACCAGGACGCATTATTTAGGTGTCCGACGTGATTCCCCTCACTGGAACCTTTAATTTGACGCCCCACATGCTTCAGCGGCCTCACCTTTAATTTAACCCAATCTATGACTCATAATGACTATCTTATGATTCGAACTACGAAGCCTTTTTTTATTCGTACCACGTGATTCCCCTCGTCAAGACTGTAAATTTGATACCCTACACGCCCAAGCGGGGTCACTTCGAATTTTACCCCAATATAAGACTCGCCATGACAATCTAATGATTATAACCAGGAAGCATTTTTGTATTTCTCCCACGTGATTCCGCTCATCAAGACCATTAATTTGGTACCCATCACATCCTAGCGGAATCAATTTGAAATTAAACCAATCAATGACTAACCATGACTATCTCATGATATTGCCCTACCACATTTTTGTCCCACGTGATTTCCCCTATCGTAACCTTTAATTAGATTGCCCGGACACCCAGTGTCCTCATTGTGAATTTTAACCTAATTTATGACCCATTTTGACTATGTCATGATAATAATCAGGAAGCACGTGATTACCATCATCGAGACCTTTAATTTGATACGCCACACGCCGTAGCGTCATGAACTTGAATTTTAACCGAATCTATGACTTACTATGACTACGTCATGATATATCCATAACTCATTTTCGTCCAGAATGATTCCCCACATCGAGACCTCGAATTTGATTCCCCACGTGCTCTCGCAGCGTCATTTTGAATTTTAACCCAATCTATGACTCATTATGACTGCCTGATGACTACAATCAGGAAGCATTTTTTTATTTACCCCGCGTGATTCCGTTAATCCGGACCTTTCATTTGATACCTTACACGCCTTAGCCTCATCAGTTTCACTTTTCACCCAATCTAATGTGGTCATTATTCTGTCTTAAGGGGCGCTGCCCAGTCAATTCAGCTAATTCATTTGAAACAGCAGAAAGGACAGCCCCCGCCCCCATTTTCCCCCGGCTCTCACCTCTTCCTTTGTGACCCCTAGTATATCAAGCCGTTAACAGTAGCAGGCGAACAACCAGCACGCCAGCGCTGCCGTGTGCTTTCCCACCGCCCTTTCCCACGCTCTTAGTGGATCCGTCAGGAGGAAAAGTTAAGACAGCCCTTTTTTATGACCTCACCAGTCAATTATCACTCACGCGCCCAGCCGCGAAAATTAGGTATACTGCAAGTGCTTATGGCCATGAAAATTCAACAAGAAACTAAAAAAAATCAGACACCCCCTCCCTCCCAACCGATCATGCAGATCGCGATTGGTGCCGTAGCCGCAGGTAACCTGAATTCCGTGCCCACAGTGACGCATGAAACTTAACAGCCAACCATTGGCGGATCCAGAGGGGGGGTCCGGATGTCCTGACCCCTCTCTTAATTTTTGAATTTAAACCTCCAAGAAGATGACCACTCAGGTCGCAAAAAAAGGTGAATTGATGACTTGTATTTCTTATGGTTTTGCTTTCACTAAATTTCGGTGAATAAATAAGGCTCCTCCTCCTCCTTCTCATCCTCCTGCTCATTATCATCATCGTAATCATCACTGACGGGAGCTGACCCCCCCCCCCCCTCAGAAAAAGCCTGGATCCGCCCCTGCAGCTAACCATAGCTGCCTGCTAGGCTACTCATATGTACTCAAACTCAAAATGGACTCAAAACTCCTATGTACTCAGAACTCAAAATGCAATCAAAACTCAATATGTAATCAAACTCAAAATGTACTCAAACTCAAAATGTACTCAGAACTCAAAATGGACTCAAACTCAAAATGCACTCAGAACTCAAAATGGACTCAAACTCAAATTGTACTCAGAACTCAAAATGGACTCAAACTCAAAATGGACTCAAACTCAAAATGTACTCAGAACTCAAAATGGACTCAAACTCAAAATGTATTCAGAACTCAAAATGGACTCAAACTCAAAATGTACTCAGAACTCACTATGTCTCAGGCGTACTCAAACTCAATCGGACTCAAACTCAGTCGGGATCACTCGGCTCAAACTCACTCAAGCTCAAACTCACCATGCCACACTAGCCTCGCGCTCACTCAAACTCAAACTCACGCGTGAGTTTGAGTCCAAATGAGTCTGAGTGAATGGACTCATGAGTCAGTTCGCCGACCTCTGCCCCCAACAGCCGGGACCGTGTAACGGCCTGCACTTCGACAAAAATGCGGATTTTCCCGAATTTCCACCTCTAATCGTCAAATCTGCCTTTAATCGTTATAAATGCAGATGATTTGTCAGCAGACTTGTCAAAAAACAAAAACAGAAGAAAATTTATCCAAAATGAGCTGACAAAATGAAAAATATGCGTCTTATACATCTTCCCCCAAAACCTAAAAACGAAAAAAGTGTGCGAAAAAGCATTGAAAACAGGAATAAAAAATACCGTAAGAGAAAACTCTCCAATATGCCTTGCATCATCGAAAAAAAAATATTAGCGAAGTGAAGACACTTCATCGCTAGATTAGCATACGTTTACATCATTGGCGAGAAGAAACAAAATAAAATTTAAAAAGAACAAAATACATCTTTCGCTACGCATAGCCATATTTGGATGTAAACTACCTGCAATCTATACGAGCGGCACAGGAATTGTACGCATTAATTGACAATTATCTGAATTTCTGCAGATGCTTTCGCCCATTATTTGCGTACACGAAACGGCGCAGATAAATGTGGCTGGCGGGCGTCTATCGGCGGGCGTGAATGTTGTGCAAGACCTTTAGACTTCAAACGGGACGAAAGTGGGTGAAGCGTCACGTTTCCGCGGTCATCGCTCATCAATGGCAGCGAGCATCCGGTGCCAGATACTCCGCACTTGGATTGCGTACGTCTTAATAGCGTATAGTTAAAACAAAAAGTAACTGAAGACTTCTTATGCGTGGGAATACGAAATAAACAGGCCTGTCGTGAGAAGGCAATCTTCTGTAGCGAGAATGTTTTCGTTTTGTGCTCATTTGCATCTCCTTCTGACGCCCGTTAAACATGGTGCGAATTTCGCCTGCGAATTCCCAGATGCGACGCCGCCTGTGCGGTAAAAGGACCTATTCTCGTTGCTGTGACAAATTACGATATGTTTGAAACAGTCGAACGTCTCCTGAAAACGCCGCTTGGCCTTTGGCAATTTGTCTCAGCAATGAAAATAGAAAATTAGATCGTTTTTTTTCGCACGAGCGGCGCCACATCTGCGCATTCACAGGCGAAATTGGCGCCATGTCATTGCACCCCGTCTCATAGCTGGCGCTGAGGAAGACGCTTCGAAGTCCATTGCATGAAGAGATCGCACAGACACGTGTTCAGTCGTGAGATTGCGTCCTGCTATTACTATCTCCATGATCCTTTCATCTTCAGGTTTTCTTTTAGCAGAAGAGCTGTTTAAGCTCCGAGTTCCGCCGTACAGCGTTACCGGAAAGAAATTCCAAGAAAAAATACCGAGCGCACGGTATCGGGCTCCTCGTGAGGAGCGCCCAGCGTCGGCCTGCTAGACCTTCGAGAACACTTGGCACAGCGTTCGTGGCGTGATCTCTTGCTTGCCCTTCTCCTCGCCAGTTCACGCGCGTTCGCGCCTGAAGCGGGCAACACAGACGCATACTTCATGAAGCTGGTGGCCGCGGCTTCTAGCGCGGGCTAACACGGTCCCCTTTGGGGAAGAGGGGAAAGCCTGCTGTCTTTTTAAAACGATCCGGGACTGACAGACCGGGAGAACTTGTTCCGGCAAGTTCGTAAATCCATGTGCGGCGCAACAGCCCGGTCTCCGATGAAGGAAGGGGGGCCGGCATCTCTGCTCTTTCTCCAGCCTTGTAGCACGAGTGCAAGCTGCGGGAATTTTCCTTCTACCTCGTTTTCTTTTTCGTCCTTGTTAGTAGTCCCGCAAATCCCGCTTACAAAGTAAACGGGCTTTGTAACTTCTGTAATTAGCACGCTCGAATTACTCCTGTAGGCCTCAGAATTTGTCTCTAACTGACGCTTGTCACAACCCCTTCTTTAGGTCCTCTTTCAGTTAGGTCCAACGGAGCATCGGCCGTGAGTGGTCCTTTGGATGCTGCGGCTAACTCTGCGCTCCATTGCATGTGTGCAGGTATTCTACACGGCGTACGCGCACTCAATGTGCGAGAACCACCCGGACCATTTGCAGCGTTCTGCACAGCACATTCCGCGCTGGGCGCGGGTCAACAGGCCGCTCGCAAACGACCAGGGCTTCCTGCAAGCCTTCCAGTGTCGGCGGGGAGATCCCATGCGCCCCGATCTCGTCTGCCGCTTCTGGAAGCCGTCCCAATAGGACCAGCCGTGCCGAACGCCCTTCGACACCCAATTCCGCCACTCCCATATACCGCATCTTTATTTTTTATTCGATGTACTCAATTATAGCCGAAATATCCAACGAACGTACGTTGACGATTATACCTGCACCGCGCTTGTTTCTGCTGTTCGTATAGTATATGAAGAAGCTAGGGAAAGGTGAAACGAATGGGCGCATCAAAGCTGCTAGTCGAAATTTGGGGTTTTGATCATCCGGAATTAGGTGGACTTGTGATGTGTAGGCTTTGTGCCACACTGCCCCCTCGCTTAGGCCTCGTATAGTGTGGAGGTTCCGGCACACAAGGAAGAAACGGAAACAGCACTCACGCAATGTACGTCGTACACGTTTCGAGACTGATTCTTACTTCTTCAAACCACAGTTGTTTTTGGTTACTCTCATCTAACAGGCATGTAAATTATACATTTTTGGTCGTGTGAGATCCCAGTACAAATACAGTTATGTACAGTAATGTAGGAAGTGCAATGGAGATTGTTGGGGTAATTATATCGCCCAAATAATTGTAAAAAGATTACGCAACTTAATCGTTCAGCTGTGCGTGTGTGCAGAATATTCTTCATCGGTGGCCATCGACACTATTCGTAGCATTGCTTTACCAATTGCTTTACCATTACCATTGCTTTACCATTGCTTTACCATTACCATTGCTTTACCAATCGCACTGTAAGCAAAGTACACATTTGTATGGCGAAGGCAGCAACCCAGAACTAATGAACTAATTATTTCCTGCTTCAATACTCTCCGAACATTAGGACACTCTTTGGTAGCAACTTCAAAACTGTTTGTCTCCTCTCACTTGCATCGAGAGCTATGCGAAAATATCTGAAGATCTGTTGCGATGTAACTAAATATGTCACGAGCCGCGCACTTTTCGGCATGCACATATGCCAGTCGCGGCCCGTCTCCGGCAGTTGAAAATAAAGAATGGCGTAGACATTTACTTCCCTGTGTCAGGTTTGGTCTTTTTCGCGGGGTTGTAAACATGGCTAGCTTTCAGATTATTTTGTTATTCTGTCAGATCATGACCCACTAGCCGCACTCTATCAACTGACCATCATATCAATCAGTCAACAAGTGCAATAAATAGAGTGGGCATACATAATCCATGTGAGCAGCTTTAGTAGTTTTGAACGGTTTTTTCTTATACATACTACGTCTTCAAGCGTCGCATCCCTGTTTTTTAAGTTTGGGCGGTTTGATGTTGGGAAAGACGACCTCGAACAAACATTTTTTTTTTTTTGGCCACAACACTACAGACTCTCCCGTAGGACACTTCCTCCGCCACACGCGCAACTCTCCCGTGAGGAAGCCGCTGCATGGCGCCAGCTACAAACTAACACGTTTCCTAGCCTCTCGCGCCGGCACAAATTCTACCCTACCATGTACCCCGACAGATGCCCATCCTGTGGAGGACACCCGAACCTGTACCATTCCACATGGGAATGCCCCAAACCCCCAACCCAATTGCCTATACCCAGCCCCTCACCCTCCGGATGGGAAGCCGCTCTTTCCAGCTCAGCCTTGGACGACCAGCGCGGACTGATCGACCGGGCAAGACGGATCGCAGCAGCAAATGGGGCCCTGGACTAAGGGCACCACCCTCTGAGAGCTAGATAGCCTGACTTTATAATAAAGTTTTCTACTACTACTACTTCGTCTTTTGGCAGCCTAACGGGGGATATCGCCTTCGAAATTTGTTTATTTTCCGTGTACCCCTATATACTTGCAACGCGGGATAACAATAGCGAAGCTCTTGAGTGGTAAATGTTGGCAGCGAAAAAGTACTTGGAACGCACAATTCGCGGGCTTAATAGCGTCGCTCTTAAAGGGACCAATAATGAGGCAAATTAAGAGTTTAGTTCATGGAAAACATCGCCTAATCCCAATAACGATCGCGACGATTTTTGACGGGGGCTTTGAAGAATGAATCTAAGCAAAAAATTAAAGCCGTTACACTCAATATGAAAGCTGTCGGAAGGGCAGAGAAGTGATTCGCCATAACGGGCTGTAGCGCCGTTATCCGCTCACTGTTACCACCCAATGCAATTCAAATTTCCTGCCTTCGTAGTGCTCGCGCGCCCCCTGCCTGAAACTGCGCCAGCGAGAGTTCTGTTCTTTTTGCGCTTGCTTTTCCTTCCGCACGTGCCGGCGTTGCACTGCCACTTTTTTTCCCTTACTATCGTGAAAACCAACCCAACCAGCGTTGCTAACTATGAACACGGGCACTGCCGGTTAATTATGTATATTTTGCCTCAAATGTACCTAGTTTTCTTTGCGCTGAACAACAGGGAGATGTACGGCTAGCGCCACTGTCCACGAGTTTCCAACACTTACGACTATATGAACCGGTTTGCTTTCGAAGCCTCTGGCTTACGCTGCGACGACAGCCAGTACGACGGAACGCCGTGTAAACCTACTTGGGTCCAGCGAGCCCCTAAAGTGATCTGCACTTAATAAGTGTGGAAAAGCGCGTGCTATTGAAAAATGAATAAGCCAGAAAGAGCCCTGCCAGATGACGTTGTTCGGTCAGTTTGAAGCCTCTGCAATCGAGGCCATAGAGGGGAAGAATGCCGGCGCGTGGCATACCAAAGTTTTTGCGCTCAGAGTCTTGCAATGCCCGCCTATACTCGTGCGCTCGCTGCCTCTCTCCCCCGGATATACTAGCGCTGAAAAGAAATTACTGGAAGGATTACGCCAAGTTCCCACCGTCTTATTCAAATCGGGAGCAATTTTGTAAGCAGATGACTAGTAGCAGTTTTGGTCTGCTGACGCGGTCGTCACCTCTTCTCCGACATTTCGTACATGCGCAAGACAGGTATGTTTTCTGTCCTATAAACCTTGTGTTATGTACTGAACGGTTTACGGCTCTAATTAGGTTTTCCTGGAACCTAATTTAATGTTTCTAGTATAGAACGTGTAAACAGATAGGGAATTAATACGCCATCCCGACCTAGCAGTACTGCGTATCCAGCAAGCTGTTGTAAAAATCACTGCACCTGCTGATGGGGATATTATGCGATGTTTAACTGCTTTTCAATAGGGGTGGTAGTAGTACGTTACTTTAGTGAGCCACAAAGTAGGAGTGGTTCCCTAGTCCGGGAATCCAAGTGATGACCGGGTGACTGATGCCCTAGAGGCCAGAAGTGGCTGGACGTCCACGTGGTTGCTGGTAATCAGGTTCTCCCACAGCTCAGGGAGGTGGAGGCGGGAGGAAAGGTTGGGAGGTCGGGGTTATGAGCGCACTCTAATGCATGTGTGGGTTAGTGTGCCAGGTTTACAGAAAAAAGTGCATTCGGCGGGAAATTTGGTGGGAAACCATGTGGCGCAAGCGAATCGGATGGACGAAGGTATTCGTTTGGATGCGACCAAGAGTCGTTTCTACGTCAATGGCCTTATCACCAAGAATACATTTCAGACCTTATCTGCATCATGGTGCGCTGATCTGTTGCCTTTGCCTTCGTATACCATGCGAGTCCAAGCTGATCCCAAGACAAAAGCCATAAACTGTGTTTCACCGAAAATAACCACAGCTGTGTCTTCTTGTATCAGTCATGCGAAGTGTTTATGCGTGAGGGTGTTAATGTCTGTTTTAACTTTCCACTAAGATGTATATAGGCTTGCAGATTGTTTCACTGGTAACCTTTGTCTGTGGTGTGTACATCTGCACAGTCAGTGTGTTGTGTCTGTGGTTACACAGTCAGTAAGTACACGAAAAAAGTGGCATGCTGGCAGCATTGTGAGAATTTTCGGACTCCCAAGAAGCGAAAAATCCTGAGAAAAGCGTAGGCCAATGCAGCTCTGCGATATGCGCTTCTCTGTAGGTATGTAGCGTTACGAGAGCTTTATAGCAGCAAATGAGAAACACTGTGTTAAATGTAGGTCGATACACCCCTGCAGAAATATACGCCTTTATGAGTTTCAAAGACTGTGTGGGTATTGCTCGAAGCTTATATTGTTAGGCCTAACGTCTTAGTGATGACCAATAGGGAGTGTGCGACGTCTAAAGAGGTCGCGGCTTCGCCTTGGCAGCGCCACCATTTGCACGCCGGCGTCCCGCGGTGGTAGAGCTCCGCTACAGCCGCCTGCTGGACCTGCGTTCGGCATGGCGAACAGTGTTATCTAACTGGCTGGATTTCGCCATATCGACTGTTCTTGATTTTTTTTTATTGGCTCCAATGCAGAAAATTGGGTCAAACTCTGAAAGTAAGCCCGTTTTCGACGTGTCAGAAGAACGAGACGTACGGCGCACAGTGCACTGTTGTCAAAGGTCCCAGCATACGCCATACGTAAACAAGGATCCTTACGCCGTCACACATTCATGTGTAACCATTATTTCATTCTAGCACTGTCTCCTTGTAAATTAGCAAACGTTAAGGCACGCGATCGACGCAAGAATTCCATCCAATTCGTCTAGCGAATACCAACGGTTCCTATCTGCGTCTTTGTACACGGACACGTGGGAACCAGCGCGCTCTCTTCCCAAAGAAAAAGAAACGTGCTTTGTTCTTTTAAAGCCGGCTTAACCAATTGAGCTTTGAGCTGAACGATATGACCAACGAGAAAGATGTTTTGGATGTCACCTTGAAAGGCCCGACTACGGCGTTCTTTCGGGGTTAATTCGATTTTACCGTACACCGCCGGGTTTAGGTTTCTCGTTGCTGCTTACAGGTGTAAGCGTTGAACTTTCGCTGTCAATACTAAAATGCTGAAACAGCCTCTTTTAACAGCTCTCGCCCTTAGCTTCCACGCTGCTTTTTTCGCCATGCTTCACCGCCTTGCCCAATCTTCCACGTTGATAGACTGTAGCTAGAAACCTCTACGCAAAGCGCCTGCCAGCAAACCACCCAGAGGGGGTAAAAAAAGTTGAGGTGTGCGATTTGAAACTTTAAATACTTCGCGAATAGTGTTTGTTATTCGATTCGCAGCGCAGATTTACTGTTAGAAATGTTTGAAGTTTGCGGAATAAACATAGCTCTGAACCACGCACGTACATGCCGACTAAAAGACTGCACGGCTTGCCCTTTTGGGTTGGCGTTTTTGCCCCATGCCGAAGCTCTGCAAAAACGTCCAACAGGTGTATGCATTGCGTTTAACAAGTTCTATGTTCTAACCAGGGGCGTAGCCAGGGGTACTGCTTTGGTGTCAGAACAACCAGCGAAATTCTCTGAGAGCCGTATCTCCGCCCCCACCAGTCCTTTCGGCCTTTTTTTCACCAATGCTATTCACATACTGCATCGATATATTAAAATATCAAAACGAAAATAAAAAAATTAGCAGTGGCTTAGCTCGGCTATTCCAGGATATACGTAGCGTGAGCTAAGGTTCAGCTGCTTATTTTTAGGTTTCCTGGTTGTCTAGGATTAGCCGATTATCACGCTTACTGATGCTAAAACGATTTCCAATCCAATCCAATCCTATTGGATTGGATTAATACAATCCAATTTAATCCACTCCAGTCCACTCCGGTCCAGTCCAGTCCTGTCGCTCGTCGCGCATGCGCGGCACGGCTCTCCAGGAGCCACACAAAAAGGCTATCAAGAGGCTCCGACGCAGCGTCAGACTTGGCTACGGCGCGACGGAGGCGCACAGCCGGGCACGCGCCGGCGCCAGTGCGTCTGCCGAGGCTCGGCAAATGAGCTGACCCAATTCTCTACACACCCGCACTCCAATTGGATTGGATTGGATTCCAATCCAATCTAATTTAATCTAATCCAATCCAATCCAATTCAATGCACCTCGCGCTCGCGCAGCACGGCCCTTCAAGGTCCACGCGAAACTGTTTAACTCGGCCAGTGTAGCTTACGCTACAAAAAGCGTTGGTTTGTTGTTTGTGTGCAGTATGGCTGTGCTTAGTCTTCTTTAAGCGCACTGAACAAGAACGAAACAAATCGCTTTCACCAAACGCGAAACAGCGGATGAGTACTCTAATCGGACGACCATTTTTCGTTCACCCAAGCATCGACACACGTGAAATGGTCGGAGTGCGCTGTCACTGTCGCTAGTAAGCGAAAGTTCGTACAGATAATAAACAAATACGGTGGGCTGTAGCGAGCAATAAAAAACCGCAACGACTCGAAGGAAAAAAATCCCGCCATCTCCACGAAGTGAATGATGATGAGTGGAGCGAAGCTCCAATGCTCATCGGTAAAACCGTGAAACATTCGCCCACACATCATATAAAACTCGACACGTTGTCATATATATATCTATAGGGGTGATTGTATATATACGTATATACACAGATACAGATAATAAACAGATGTTTATTATTTTTATATCGATGCAATTATATACACTTATATACACACAAGATTAATCATTTACATATAGAAACTACAAGGATTACATTCGCTTCCAAGGTGTTCATGATGAGTAGCTGCGTGGAGATGTGCACTCACTGAGCTCCCGGCGATGAGAAAGAAAGCGCGCCAAAAGCGCTCGCGCTATATAGGCGTGGCCCTATGGCGATCGCCTCTCTATTAATCGCGCGCCCGAGTATGCAGCGGAGCAGCGGAGACGGAAGAGCACAGGTGTGTGCCGCGCCGCCTTGGGCGGCGGCGCGCCATCTAGCGGGCGACCTATGAACTATTGCACAGCTGCGCCTGTAGCGGTCGCCTCGAGAACTAGTGGACACGGCGCGCCCAGGGACTTGCCCCGAGCAAGAGGAGCTTCGCCCCTAAAAAAGTTTGAAATGCATTGGATGGCAGCAGTGAACGCCGCTGCAGCCCATTATGGCGAATCCCGGGCCTTCTCTGCACTTCCTACAGGTTTTCCCATTGAGAGGAACGGCTTTATTTTTTTAGTATTTTTTATTCGTATTTCGAACGTTTTTTTTTCGTGTTTTTTTTAGTGCTTGTTTTTTGGAGACGTACATGGTGCATATCATTCGTTCAGTTTATTTTTGTAATTTTTATTGTTTGTATTTTTCGGTTTATGAAAATTTTGTTCGGCCTGTTTGTCTCCCTTTTTACATCGGCAAATTACGCACTTTTGGGGAATTGCAGAGAGTCAAGGTTTTTCATTCCGTCAAATGATGTTTGTAAAATTAATTTTTGTATTCTTCGGGTTATCAAAATTCCGTTCGACAAATTATCTCCATTTGCGTTATTGCAACGAGTAAATGTGTTACTTTCGCAAATGATTCACATTTGTGCAAATGCATGGCGTTACACGGTCCCAGCAGCGGGGGTACTCGGTGACCAGTTGAGAAACTTCAGACGGCTTTTTCTATGCCCCATCCTCAGGAATGTCCTCCGAAACGTCCGTAGTGTTTAGGAGAATGCCCTGGCAAACGTTGTCTAAGCGTACGAGGCCAACAGTTGCCCGGCGTCGCTTGCGCTGTATGAATTATTTATTTACGTTCGTGTGTATGCAGAGATGCTTGTTCTAAGTCACTGTTCCACTACTGTGCACCATGAGGATCAAAGTATAGCGGGGTCGTAAGAACCACGTGAAATTGTATTTTCACTGGTCAGAAACGTTCGTATTGCGAAAATGTTACAAAGTGGCGCAGTTTTTCAGGAATGGTGGAAGGGTTAAAAGAAACTGTTTAGGTGATTTAGCATTGTCTGTAACTGATATCGGTGGCGAATACTTTGGCGACACACCACAAATATATTGTAACGCAGCAGAACGGCCGGCTATTTACAAGTTGTGCACATAAGCAATTTACTTACAAATTATTTACAAGCAGGGCTGTAGCAAGGAATCGCAGCTCAGATCGCGCGAAAACCCGCATCTGCGTTTTTTCGCCTTCGTCGACGGTTGGCTGTAGATGGTAACAGAGTCCTTTAATGCTTATGGACTCTGATGGTGGCGACGATGGGCCACACAGATACGGCGCGTACCCATTCAGGGAGAATTGTCCTCTTCGCACCGGTGTCTGTCTTCTGCTGTGCTGGATCACGACAGCCACGTAGACGCTGCGGTCATCTAATAAACTGTGCCCTGTGGCATAGCTCCCTCTATAGGGAAACATTCTAGACATTAATACGAGTTTTGCACCACCGTCCCTAATTCATATTCCTTGCTCATTTGCACAGTTCCGGGGAACATGCAAGTCAATTTTCCCATATTACGCAACTGTGCGACAAAGCCAGCCCTTCGACTTCCCCTATTCCGTCAGTCCAGGAGCGCGTACATTAACGTTTGCTCCACGTGTGATTAAGCGTCCTACCAAAGGCCATCCTACGAGGGGCCATGCAGACAATATAGAATTATTCGTTTTCTTTGAAAGATTTCGTGTTTTATAGTGCCCCCAGCGCTTGTCCGGCAGCAAACGATGCTTTATTCAATCAGAAATTAATCAAAGTAGTTTAAAATTTTGGTTCTCCAGCAAATCGTGTGCTTCGTGACGTCTGCGATCAGTGCGATGACGTAACAAGGACAGGTCTTCAAGCGAACGTTACTGCGTGGTTAGGCTCTGCAGCGGACTCCGGAGGCTTGTTTATCGTCAGTCCTCCGAGATGGCGCCACGACACTGCACCGGACCGCTACCTGCCTGTGCTTTGTTTTTGACCGTATTTGCACCCGACTTTTTGTTACGGTATAAAGAAGCAGCCGTTTCGTGAAACGTGGAGTATGCTCGAGAAACAGGGTTACGTAAGACAATGTCGCTTACGCCAATCGGCCAGTGTCCCGTGAGACAACCCCGAAGCGCCGCACTGCTGTGCAGCTATAGCACAGTGTGCGCGAAGTACCAAAACCAGTACGCACTGGTACTGCTATGTTTACGTTTGCTTTTGTAACTTCCATTGTTCACCCTACCATTTTCACCGCTATAAAATGAATATGCATTACATTTAAGCGAAGATAGCTCGTTCTGCAAGCTTATAAGCCCTGCCTAGCTTGCGTTTGCTTTTGCCGGCCTCAGCCTATCGAGCGGCTGTGTATATGACGTCCTATGCTTCAGTGCGGGGAATGAACTAGTGAGTAGCATGGCCATTCTCTTTTTTCCTAATTATATAGCTTATTTGGGCGAATTTTACATTAAACGTGATGTCAGTATGATTCGAACGAGACAGTCTTTCGAATGAACTAAACGTGTTTTGTCTGATTGGCCCCTTTAATTTGTGACTATAAAAATCATCAGTCACAGTGCAACTACTTTTTTCCACTTGTTGCCACTGCACATCCCTTCGCTCTTTACTGCTAAATAGGTGTAGTCAATGGTGAACTCCAGGCAACAAGATATAATCCTTTTTGTCGCCAAGAGATCGTCAAAAATTACAAATACAAACCCTTGCATCCTGATAACATGCCCAATTCCGCTGGCATTTTTTTCGGCTTCGGATGGCAGTACGAATAATCTCATATTCATACTATTGGCTCAATCATGCCGTTAAGGCCGCGCACTCTCGCGGCCGTCGCGAGCGCTTCCGCCATGTTCAAGGGTCCAACCGGAAAGCGGAGCATCGATAACTGCGGAGAGTTTTCGGCGATCTGCTGTGTTTTCTATTCACCAGGATACCCACATACTGTTGTGTCATGGTGCCCACGAAGTCGAGAGAGAACAAACTTTATCGAGAAAAAAATAATAAAATGGAGTCTTCGGGGTGGTTTGAACAAATATGCTCAAGGGAGAAAGGTAAAACTCCAGAAGATAAAGTGTTATCGTTTGTGGTGTTATCGCAGAGGCCGCAACAAACGTGCGCGTTGCTTCTTTCTCGTGTATGCGTGTCGCGTGCACTGCGAATCGTATTTGTGTTAGCTTCGTTCATGTAACAATGACAATAACAATTCCTGTGATACGTAAGGTGTTACCAAAGAACTGTGGGCTTGTCTTTAGTCAGCCGTTTACTTCGCGCTAATGCAGCGGAGATTGCAGGCTACTGGTGCGAACGCGATCGAGGATTTACCTTGAATACTAAAATCAAACGGCTAACGCATGCGTGTCTAATACTGATAGGTTAGCGTTAGTTCTTGCTTGTTTGGTGTTTAAAATTATTTCATCATTCGGAAGGCAAAAGTGTCAACGGGCGTTCGAATAGAGACGCTGCAACAACCTGTCTTTACCTGCTTTGCGAGTTCAAGGCAAACTTAGCAGCTACATTTTATGGCCTGATGTACTTTCTGTGCCGTTTGCAAGAATCCTTTTACGTGCCCGCGATGAAGGAGATCTCCTGCGATAAGTTTTGCGCTCTTTGTTCGCACCAAATGCAATGCATAATATGCTCGAGCGGTCGCCTGAACGAACTCCGCGCCAAACCCCACCCATCGCTTCATGTGTGATTGTTCGTGCACTGAATGACGATTATCTGGCACAGTCGGCAATAAGAGCGCAGAAAACACGCCTAGCGCAAAATTACGCCCATCTTCCCGCGAGGGAACCCTGATGTGATGCGACGCATCAGGGGGGAGTGTTTGGACTGACGCTGGTATTGGATTGCGTCAGTCCACTCGGTGAAGGGACTGTCGCTTCCATCACGTCTTCATCGGAAGAATCAAGTCGAGCACGCAGTCGTCAAGCAAAGTGACGCGAAGTCGAACGAGAGCGAGCGCTGACTGAACCGCCGCAGCGTGCTACCCGCTTTATATTCACAGCGCCTGAAGGAGAGGAGACAGCGGAGGAGAGTCGCGTATGCGCGCACTTGCACGACGGGAGCGGAGCGAAGCGAGCGAAGCGCGCGCACGCACCTGTTGTTTATGATAATGAGACGGAGTGAGAGTGTTGCGCACAGCTGTCGGAGAGAAGAGCGGAGGAGAGTCGCGCATGCGCAGGTGGCGTGCGGACGCCGCCGATTCCGACGCAGGGGGGAAATGCCTCAGAGCAAGAGATGCGTCGCATCTAAAAAAAACAGTGTTTAAAGAAGATTGCTTCACTTGGCAGATCATTGCAAAGGTTAGGTTCACAGTGTACGGGTCTGTATTCTTGTTCCGGCTCCGGTAACGGGCACAACGCACAGCAACAGCAGGACCAGAGCCGCTGAAACCAAACAACAAACCCGTGAAATTAAATACAGACACTGAAGCAGTACCTGCTTAAAAACTACATAAGCGCTTAAAATTGAGCGCAGTGAGGAAAGCGGACATTCAGAGCTTCTCATTTTGGCTACAGTGTGACATGGCCTTCAATGCAAACCCTTGGTAAACAGGGTAGCTGGTGTTTGAATCCCTTGTAACATTATAAAACTGAATTCATGATGGTATACGGAATGTGTAAGTAGGGCACCTTAGTCAAAACTCCAGTAATAGCTTTGCTTGACAACAGAGCCCTTAAACATTCAGTAATTAGTATACACGTTCACAAGGGCGGGGAAATAAGTAAACAGAGTTGTTGCACAGGCAAAATAAATGAAATGAACGCCACAAGCAAAGGTGATGAAAATATGGCAACCTTTTTAATGTTCTTGACACAAACAATCCGCCTGCGCATGAGACGTGCAGAAGTATGTTTTTGTGCGACAGAGCCAACACAAACTCCGTCACAATATTTCTATGAAAACCAGTTTCAATTCTTCACCAAATTGTGCTCGATCGCTTGTACTCAGCGCCTTAGTATTTTATTTAGTATCAGGGCAAGAATTCCTTCGCTTTTTCCTTGCAAAACGATTAACAATCGCTAATTCACTCTACACAGGGGTGCAGCATTGCAGTTGTATTTTTCTTCTTGAACAACGCAGGATTTCGTTTATGTTTTTTTTTCTTGCGAACGACTCAATATTGCGGTTCAAAAAAGAACAAGCGCAAAGTTGAATCGTGAAAGAGCGAGCACTTGCAGATTTTTTTCGCTTTTATACGGGAGATGCGGCGCGCTGTTTGTCGCAAAACACGATACCCCCAGCACGACTTGAACACACAAGAGCCTAGTGCAGTGCACGGGCCCAGGCCGGCCCCAAAGCCCGAGCCCGGCCCGGCGTGGCCCGCCGGCCGGGCTCGGGCCGGGTAGCACGCATTTTCTTGGGCCCGCGCCGGGATCGGGCTTGAACCAAAATTTTGTCGGGCCGTGCCGGTCCGATCCGGCCCGGGCAGTTCCTGAGGCCCGGCTATCCTGTGCCGCAATTTCTAAATTGTTGGCAAGAGAAAGTTTTCTTGTTGATATTTCAGGTAAAGTGAAAACAAAAAAAAGGAAGTGCTCATTCACTACCGCGCCATTAAAGATATGATAAAAAGATGATTGGACTTACAAAGCCTTCACATAAGTAAAAGAAATGTCTGGGTCCCATAGCTTAGTGGGAGAGAGCTGGACAGAAAACGAGGGCACTCCAGCCACAGACTACAACAGGATTGTATTTTCTGCCTGCTTTTTAAACTAAAACAAACAGAACAAATGTGACCTGGATTTCGCGGTGTGTGCAGAGTTTGAAGAACCAATTTTCTAAGCAGAGCCCATGATTTTTTCGTGCAAGAATTTTTTTAGAGCCATGACTAAAGGCAAGAAAGAACAGAAGCGCAGATAAAATCATGCTGCCAATGTAACTAGAAGGAAAGACAAAAATCAAATGGTGAAACCGGACGCATCGTCTGATAAAATTTCAGTAAGGAATGGAAGAACGAAAGGTGCAATATTTGTTGAAGAATTGAAAAAATAAAAAAATCCGCTTACTCGGAATCATTTAAGGTATCCTCGGGTGTCCCTTGATTTCGAAGACTGGCAAATGAAGTTACACGACTACCGCAAATACAGCTTCTAAGTGAGGATAAGTTGTACAAAGTTCGGTCCAAGTTTAAAAGAAATTGAAATCTAAAGTATGGATTGATTGAGGGGTTTAACGCGCCAACGCAACGCAGGCGATGAGGCGCGCCGTAGTGGAGGGCTCCGGATTAATCTTGACCACCTGGGGATCTTTATCGCGCGCCGAAATCTCGTACACACGGGCGTTTTTGCCTTTCGCCTCCATCAGAAAAGCGGCCGGGAATCGAACCCGCGACCTCGTGCTCAGCAGCGCAACGCCTTAGCCCCTGAGCCACCGCGGCGGGTCTAAAGTAGTCGCATTCGCTTTGTGCTTACGCTTTTTAGGTTAAGAGCAAACTTCTTCAAGTTCATGTTAACATCCTGTCGGACTAGGAATAATATTTAGCAACACTCTGGCGGGCTCGGGCCGGGCTCGGGCTCGGGCTCAGATTTTAAAAAATTCGTCGGGCTTGGGCCGGGCTCGGGCTCAATTTTTATAAATTTCTCGGGCCCGGGCCGGGCCTGGGCCGTGTCTCTATCGGACCGGGTCGGGCGGGCCTAGAAATTGCGGCCCGTGCACTGCTTTACGAGAGCCATCAGTCACATATTTGTTTGCATTAGAAACGCACATAAAGTGAAACGAAACGCACGTGTTGCGGCTGCCCAAGTGACTGATTTTACAAAACTTCGATTTGCAAGCGGCTGCGTCGATTGCTCGGTAAGTTTTAGGCCTGTAGATGATGCAATTCATTTTAGGCACCGTTTAAGAACTTTTTCGCAAACTCAAAAGCACATACAAATAACAACGAAGCAAGCGTACTTACCCGTTGCACCGCTTCGTCTTCATGGTTATGCGAAATTGCGGCTGATATGGACGTGCGAGCCCGAAAACCGGCTTTTCTGATCGTCTGCTAGCTCATTCCTAGGTGCATTTTCTGATCGTCTGCTGCACCATTTGGCTCCTTCCCACCGTAAATCTCAAACGTGCATTTCGCTCTGCATACCCCAGGTGGTTCCGTCGTTCCAACATCAACTTGCGCTGGCTCGCACGTCAAAATCAGCCGCCATTTTCCCATAGGCGAAAATCGTTTTTATTTATTTTCAGAATACACAGCTAAGTACCATCGTTGTTCCCGGTGTCAAACAAAATAGACCACAAAATGCGACCTTCGGGGCAAGTTTGAGCGCCAACAGGGCGGCGGTTCGCCTAGGAAAATTTTTTTAAAGTGTTCCAATTATCGTCGCAACATTCTGTACTTTGTATACTTTTACGCCGCATGCTTATACGCAATATACTTCGGCACATTCAGCACCACTGAATGTGCCGCTGAAGAGGTGGAGGCCGAAAACAACATGAAAACAAGAAGTCGGAAATTAAACAGATAATTTTGTTATATTGAAAAAGGAAAAAATGCAACGTGGGGCGGCCGAAATTTGTCCGTGCAGTCACGGAAACTTGTAAACTCGAACAACGTCATATCGAAATTTCGCTGTATGATAATGAAAGAATATTGGGCAAATTATAGTTGCAGCGCGAGGTTTAAATCTTAAGCCACTCGTTCCGCGTCGCTTGGGCTGAGCAATGACGGCATTTAGATGCAAGCATAGCACGTCGATACTGACATCTAATTTTCCCTTAGTTCAACCAAGGTCTGCCGAACATCCGCGTGCTTCGAGCTTGCATCGATGCGCGTCAATTTGCTCCAGTCGTCATCGAGGGTATTCTGGCTAGTATACACTTATGATATGCCGGTAGTGCGCCGCAAGAGAACGCCCTGATTGGACGTCTCGATAACGGCACGGTCCTCCTGCTTGGCGACACGCTCTGCGCCGATCTCAGAGCTGCCTCCAAGGTCCGCGAGGCTCTTCAGACCCAGCGGTCCCGGTGGACCCCGGACGATATCCAGAAGGCCGCGCACAAAGGCAAGGGTCAGACGCTCGGCGTACGAGGGCGACAACGGCCACAGCCAGCCGTCGATGAAGCCGAGATGGCCACCCCGAGGCGTTACCACTGCCGAGAGCCAGGGAGAGCCCTCGATCTCCGCCGCAGGCAGCGTCTCCGGGGATCCAAACACGTCGTCATCCGCCACCAGGAACAGCAGCGGCCGCCGAATCGTCGACAGCCTGCCCTGCAGCAGTTCAAGCATGGCAAAGAGTGCTCGCCCGCAAAACCTGTGGTTGGTGATAGTACATGTCTGCGGTATACGCTAGAAAATGAATGAAATAGCAGAGAAAGTGAGAAACAGACTAGCGACATGATTTGTCCGTGTCGCGTCTCCATTTACTTGCAGTGAAGATAGATGATTATATAACAGTGTCCTAGAAGTAGACGGGAGGTAGCTTGCTTTTGCGCAAGACGAAAGAGGTGCGGAGTACTCATTAGAGTACTCCGCATCAATTTCGGACGTCATTCGGGAAATGCTCTTCCATCAGAAATGCAAGCGAAAAGTTCCAATGTACGGTTCTTTGTTCTCGGGTCCAGCATCTCGAGGTGCCCCAACTATGCGCCCTTGGTCATCTATTAATTCAGCCAAACACATCGTTGGTCAGGTTGGTGCATATTTATTCCCAAAAATACAGCGCGACAAACACAACGACACAGAGGAAGCACGACGGGACAAAGAGCTTGTCCCGTCGCGCTTCTTTGTGTTGTGTTTATCACACTAATATAAAAGATTCAGGCAGCTCGAACAAGTCTAGGCACGCGTGAAGTCTCACCACAAGGCTGGCGCCCACATAGTAGTCCAGTACACTTGGGAAGCCGTACAGTGGGGCCGTGTAGCAGTTGTCGAAGTCGTAGAGGGTGCGGCACTGGAGCAAGCGGTCGGAGGTCACAAAGCCCTGCGAAGACACGCCCAAGTGAACAGCCTTCCCTGCCGCCGGCAGAAACCAGGAGACTGCAGAAAAATGAAACGTAACACGCTGACTACATACTGCAACCGCCATTGCGTCGCATCTCAACGCTGACTCGTCGCGTTGTTTTATGCCGACATGAACAGTGCTGCTTTAAAGGGACGACTTAGTCTACCACGATTTCCGCAAACCTATGCGGCAAGACGTCTGCCTAGTGAGTTCGACAGAAGGCAAGAAGGAAACCCCGTTACTGAACGGTTTGGAGAGTAGGGCTGAAGATGTTTTTCTAGAACGATTGCTGAAACAAACTTGCGGTGTGGTAATTTATTGAGGCTATTTTCCCGTCAATAGCGAAGTTAATTCGTACATTTATTATGCATTAACATTCTTTCTTCAATCAGTTTTCGCAGGTGAAAGGAGTGTTTGCAAGCCACACCCGAGAATATTAGTGCGTGCTTGGCACCCTGCGAAGTTTCTCAAATATGTAAACTTTAGATTCGCCGGTGACAGATCAGCGGACACGTCAGCGTGGTTGCTTACTGTCGCTCATCGATGTCTATCCACTTAATGCGTTTTTCAAAACAGTTTATTAAAGACGATAGTCTTGCTTGGTCTACTTGAACGGGAAAATTTTGGCCTGTCTGTATGTGCGTCTGTCTGCCACTCGATTCAGCCAGCCGGCCAAAGCAACATAATTGTTGCGCAATAGTCTTATATACTCACAGCGAAATATAAACGTCTAAGTACGGTGTTAATGTTCATACTTGTCAACATTGTTGAACAAGAACAAGACACTACACAAATATAAGGCAGAAAATCAATAAATGAGTGATATTTGCAGTGTTCCTTTATTAAAAATTTTACGGATGCCTGCTTTTTGCGATAGCAAATAAAATACTACATTACTGCAAGAACCACCGCCTGCTGTTGCCCGCGTTACCTGGCGGAGTTAAAAAAAATCAAATGGCAACAGCAACGAATGGTTCCACTAGATAGGTTTCGCGTTCCGCTTGGAAAGCTCGTGAAGTAGGGCAACGTGGTTCTATAAACGTCATAGAGTGATAAACGTTGTAGTCGGGTGCCTCGATTCACGGGCGTTTCCGCCGCACGACAGCTCTGGCATCGGGACACCCGACTTGGAGCCGCGAAACGCAGTAAATTTAAATTGACTTGAGCAAACCTGTATCGTGTTATCTTGGAAGGGGCGAGACTGGAGAGGAACAGCATGAGAGGTGAGCGGGGAAGAGAAGGGAGGCATTTACTTGCCAGAGGCGCCAGTCGACTATCGTCTCGCAGCGACATTTGCAACGAAAGGAGCAGATACGCGGCCAATTTGTGCAGAAAATGAGTTACACGTGGGAAAGAGATTGTTTGTGCAACTGCCAGGCGGATATAATTTTCAATAATTTCACGTACAAATTATATTTATAATTAAATCTTTTGTCGAGAACATGGCATAAAATCAGGCCCCCCGGTGTCTAATGGCGGCGTTGTATACGCGAAGCGTTCTCCTGACAGGTCATCGTCGTCTTTACACGGTGGGGTGCAGGATGTTTGTCTAATTTCGCGCGTCCATGCGCCCCTCTCCAAATCCAAACCGCTTCGGCCATGTTGAAAGGGGGCATCGGATAGACGCCGGTTTCATAAATGGGGGGACCCAGGTTCGATTCCCGCTACGGGAAGCGTGTTTTTTTTTTTTTTACTTCACCCGTTTTTGAGTTACAGACGCCATGAGCGCGAACGCTAAAGCTTCTCTTTAATATTTCAGTGGTCATTTTTTTTTTTGAAGGTGTGCATCATTGCACACCTTCCAGAATAACCCAACAGCGGAGTTCATGTTTCGTTTGAATCCTAAAATCCAGACGTTTTGTACACAATATATTTACAATGAGAGGTAAATGCCAGTAGTATAGGAGCACTACTGTCCTTGGTTAACTTTGCACTGGGACGCCATACAAATGCGATCGTCTCTAAAATCCGTAGGAAGACACCTGCTGCTGGGGAAGTAAAATGCCTTCGTACTTTCTGACAATGGTTGTGGTAATCGGTTTGTGGTTACTGTGTGGTAGAACGTGATGGATTCACCGACAAGATCCATCGGGTTTGTCCTTGAACAAAGTTCACCACTTTGGGTAGCACGCCGCCGCCGGTAATATCGCCGTTCCTTTTCCGCTCGCGACTCCTCGTATTCACGCTGCTTCTCGGCATCCGAAACTTTGCGTGCACATGGCCTATCCGCAGCGGGGCGAACACCCGGATGGCAGCCACAAAACAGCAACTCTCAGCGCGCGCTTACAATGCATATCGCACACTTTTTCCTGTACTGCCGCGGTTTTTCTTTCATTCCGAAACGGTATCTAGCCGCACCAATTCAACGCATTGACCTTCCTATGTCGATGCCTGTGCTCCTTTCGTTTGGAGCCACATCCCTGGGGTTTTGTCATGGAGGGATTATTG
The DNA here is from genome assembly GCF_048455015.1 of Haemaphysalis longicornis. Taxonomy (NCBI): domain Eukaryota; kingdom Metazoa; phylum Arthropoda; class Arachnida; order Ixodida; family Ixodidae; genus Haemaphysalis; species Haemaphysalis longicornis. The sequence continues at coordinate 253,935,056 of NW_027526295.1, forward strand.
CGGCCATTCACGCGTACATATCAGAGACCAGACGCATGTCCTGCTAACCCGGTCAAAATTTTTTAGCCTTTTCTCCCAAAAATGGCATCATGCACTGATTCTTCTCTAAATCTATTATATAATTCGGTAACCGTTTCCCCAATTCCTACAGGCTGATTATTTAGGTCTATGAGGTGGGCGTTTTAGCCCTAAAAAGCCACCCCGTCTCTTGGCCAATCCCCCACGTGGGTATGTGCCACTAGAAGAGGAACAACAACAACAACAACATATCGTCCGCGACGCGTTCCATGTCGCGTGTGCATCATAAGAAGGTTGCAGGGGATATGAACGCTTACATCTTACGATGTTTTAGGTGACAGCGTTACTTCGTCGTGATAGGGACCGTTGTGGAACGCCGCTGCTCCATTGAGCATTTGTGCTCTCCAAGCACTGAAGGTGAACTGAGGCAGTGAGACTGGCCGCGTTGTTTTTAATCGCCGCGGCACAGGATAAACAGAGGCTGTCTAGAAATATGTTGGCGTGAAAGCGTGTGGCTGTGGGTGTAGCAGCTCAACAGCTTGGCCACTGAGCCACCACGGCGGGGTATGCGAGGGATAACTGGACTTCCATTGAAGTTCACGAGCGAACGATGATGAGGCCAAGCTTGTGTCGCCTTGATTTGAAGTCTTGTTTTCGAATACCGCTGTATAGAAAAATTTCATTGATGTTCTTTTTTTTTTCCACGTATAGTGGTTTACACCAAAGTTTTGCTTTTTTTTTCTGAGCATTTATAGGCGTACTTTCGTCAGTGGAATACTTTTGTAGCGCTTGGGTTTGTGAGGTAAGTAGACATTTCTGCAAAACAGCGCTGTTAGTAGAATGCCTTCCCAGAGAACACTGAATCGTCGCACTAGGGTGCGACGGCACATATGCGTTTTATAAATCCAGCAGATGAAATCACTTTATTAAATCTACCCCCCCCCCCCCCCCCCCCCTCCGGAACACAACGTATATCATAGCATTATATGTTTGAAAAGGTGTAGGGGGCAGTGATTTTTTTTCCAATACTGGGAGCCGAGATACGTGTAGGACCCCCATCTTCCAGCCTTCCCGTTTTTTTCCCGGCCAAGATATGCATGCTCCCGCTCCAACTTTTTCGAAAGACTGTCTTCGAATATCTCTACTGCCGCTAAGTCGCGCCAAAGCTGACACTTAGCTGTGGTGGAGATTGCTCACCCCTTCTGTAAATGCGTCGTAAGGTATCACCCACGCGACCGGTTTTTTTTTTTTTTGTATAAAAAGAAAATCACCTGCTGCTGCAGGGGCCCGATTCCGCAGGATTCTAGAGCCAGTAGAGATGAGCCACTATATTTTTGTCAATGTTTATTTGTTCCATTATTTCTGGTGCAAGCCATGCTGCGGCAGATGTTGAGGAAATGCGTTAAAAAAATTGTCGAATGTAATTTATTTCTCCATTTAGCAAGGTATAATTAATATTTGTACAAAGATGCTGCTGGTAAAGGCTACTGGATTACCTTAATGAGTTTTATCAGTAGAAACTCTATTGAGTTTTAATTAAACGAAGTCTTTTAAATGTCTGTTTAGTTTTTTCTATAAAAACTTGTTGACTTGTTATTGACTGGACCCATTAGAAATTTGAACGTAGAATAAAAGAGCATAAAAGTAACCTATAGTTCATACCACAAGCTAGCTGCAGCACTGTGGAGGCTACATTGTTGTCCCCCTCAGGGCGCCTAACTCACCGCGAAGGAAGCGACAAAAGGCGCCGGGGCCTTGCGGTGCCACTTACTGAGAGGGGAGAAGGGAGTGTCCTTTCAGGATCCCCTTCACGGCGAATTAGGCGCCCTCAGTGGGCGCGCTATTGATAACAATGTAGCCTCCACAGTGCTGCAGTTAGCTTGTGGTATGAACTATAGTAGTATTATTATAGGATTCTGGAGATACAGTGGGCAGCGCTGACAAAAAACAGCCCTTCATAGGTATATGTTTCAGCCTGATGAGTTTTGTCAATGGGTTCTCGAAAGAGTGTTAATAGACTGGTGTCATTAAGTTTTGTGTTGCGTTTTCTCAATACAAATCCTTTTGACTTCCTGATGACGAACCTCAAGAGCCCTTGAGTTCGAATTAGACTTCTATTGACTCAATTGAAGCTCATTGGGAACTCAATTGAAACTCAAAATCCCTTTTTGTAAGCGTGGTTAGTGTAAGCGAAAAGGCATCGGCGTAAGAATGAAAAGTGTTTATTCTGTAGCGTAGCGACAGTGCCAGGCGTTTTGGTTTTTCTCTGACGCTTGGTGGCGCGGCGTCCAATCGATCACTTCCCAAAGACAGGCTGCAAAGACAACCGAGCCGCGGGAAATTGGAAAAGTAATTTGTAAGTTTGTGCAGTGAGATGCTGTTTAACTGCGCTTAATTTTTAATTATAGCACATTGTAGTTAGTTTCTCCTCACGGTGTGGGCCCCTCATTTCTTTTAAAAGGGTAGCGTTAACGTTCGGGCCAATTTTTTTCAATTTTAGTCCGTAATGGGGTTACCTCCATCGTTTGATAAAGAGAGCTGGCGGCGACCACTGGGACCCTAGAAATTTGAAAAGTAATTTTAAAAATTTATGTATTTAGAAGCTGTTTCAGCGTTTAATTTCTCATTTGGACACATTTTACTTCGTTTCTGCTCGTAATTCAGGCCTTCAATGGCTTTTAAAAGTCTAGCCACTATTTTTTTTTGTTCAGTCACGCAATGTTGGCGCGGTTGTCAGTGTCAGTGATGACGCCTTTCCGCGGACACCTGGTGAGCACGGCTTCTGCGGTCGTTTAGAGCCCCGCGGAAAATTCCACAATGAGCCTATAGTAGCTGCTATCGCGATGATAACACACAAAGTAAAACCTGTGAATCAGACCTTCCCATTTTCAAGTTAAGACACATGACGGCAAAAAAAAAAATGCTGATGACCAAGGCGCTAACAGCTTCGCTGTAAAACTTTCAAGACAATGTGTGGTCTTCGAAAGAGCCCACTCAAGTTGCACTCACGCTAGAATCGAAGGCGGCTGGGTTCTTGCGGACAACGTCGAGCATCGTGTGGGCGAGGTAGGCGTTGACGAGGAAATTCGTGGAGCAGTTCATGAGGTTTTCGTAGCTGGAGAGCAGGTCGAAGGGTGCCGAGATGGAGATACCCGCGTCGATCTGCGCCGCGTCGCCCGTCTGGATCAGGTAGTGGCTCAGCAGGACGCCGCCCAGCGAGCAGCCCACAACGACCAGCTCGCAGCCCTCGGGGTACCGTTCCCGAATGGCCGCCACCACCTGCCGAACGTACACAAGGGGCAAGCCACAGGGTCAAAGCATAGCAAAATATGTCATTAATGGCTGGCTCACGCACACATTTGGCCAAGCAGCTCTTCGGTGTATACAGGTTGGGTAAGCATTAATTGGAAACGGTTAACGGTTGGTTGTTCAGGAGCTTCGTTGAGAGCCATCTTAACTTCACCCCAAAAAAATTCCCCGCATTTCCCCGAGGGGAAGAATGTGAAAGTGCGAATGCACGAGTTGAATTTGCGCGGTTCGGTAATGTTCGCGAAAGAGAGATCACACACACACACACACAACTACAAAGAAAGAAAGATGCATTTATTCACAGACACCTATTTGTGTTGTCGTTGTACTTGATTGCTAGAGCGGATCTCAGCTTTGAAATTTCGTGTCAGTACTCCTTTAATCGGGTGCATTAGCCCTTCTCACGCCCGATTCCTGGCCAATCCCCCACGTGGGTACACGCCCGATTCCTGGCCAATCCCCCACGTGGGTATGTGCCATGTCAGCGGACAGGCAGCGCGCGCCCATCTCCCCCCGTTGCCAAGGAAGACGAGGAGATTCCTGGCCAATCCCCCACGTGGGTATGCTATGCGGACATCGCCGGTGGACGCAGGTTCAGGGTCGCTTAAGAAGTGCATTCGCACTTAAAACCATCTGCAGCCTTTTAACGTGCAGGTTAGTGCTGGTTCCACTAAGATGCAGCCGTGAATACAAGAGGCGATCGTCACCCCCTCCTTCCACCCCCAACCAAGCTTGCCACTCCTGCATTTTTACTGCGAAGCTGTTCATGGCTAAGTTTTTGTGGATTGTTCCTGTCCGTAAAAAACATGGGGAGACAAAAACGGCTTTTCGTAAAGCCACCCTTACTGTGAATGCTCAGCAGAAAATAGCTGTAACTCTAGCTTTACCAAACGTTCCCCCAAAACAGTGAAATGAAGGTTGGACGCTAAGACGTCCCTATCATTACTCCGAATTTCATTCACTTGCACACTACGTTAGCCGACATTACCGAAAGTACGTCCAGGGCGGAACAATCGAAATCAGAGGAGTGCCGGAGACGTTGCCAGCGCTTAGCGCAGGGATAACAAAGCCCCACCTACTCCAACGGCGCGCCAATTCCTCCTCTTTCCGTTAGCCGAAGCCAGCTGAACACCATGGGGCACTGACCCTTCCCGGAAAGCAGAACTGCACGAAAGAACGTAAATCCCCCGAATGTCTCCGCTGCGGAGGTCAACCCGCTGCCCAAGGCCCCGCGGGATCAATCAAGGATTCAATGGTGTTTCAATGTTCCGCTGTGCTTCTCAGTTAGCCTGGTTAACGCCTGTAACAGACATATGGACGTCGGTTAGGCTTAGAAAACTATAGCTCCACACCAAGAAAATTGTACTGAATTTCCGGTGCATCACCAAGATCAACGCGCCAACATTCTGCGAACGCCCTCTTTTAAAAGGACAGGCAACGGATTTTTGTCGACTTTATGTTCTCTATCCCAAATGAAAGGGAATCACTTACAACACCTTCACCCGAAACGCTTTTGCTTATAGCGCCCTAGAGCTTTTTAAATAAGAGTTTTTAGATGTATGAGCCGTACGTGTCCGGCCGTAATTAATGCTGACAACAATTAGCTCTATGGAGCAGTGCGACAACATACTTTTGTATGCATGCGAAATGACAAGCGGTGTTTAAAAACTTTTCTCCTGCTAAAAAAGAATAAATTGCAGGCTTTCTTATTGTTTTATGCATTTTTTTTTCAATCAAGCATTGCAAATTCTTTTCTCGCGTTATAAACAGCCGCAACGCCAACAGGCAATCCAGGCTTCCGAAACCGAAACTGAGCTGTTCGTTGTACGCGATTAAGGTTTTGCGGCGCTCTTTTAAATTGCAAACAAAAGATAACAATCTAAACTTATGCAAATATTTGTGCTAAAAGGTTTTGCATAAGTGAATAAACGTTTTATTAGCTGCAAAGCTTGCCCGTCACGCAACCGGGACACGTACTGTTATAGTGTCACGTTTCGACACTACATAACGCCACTTTTCAGACTTAAGTTTAGTGCCAAATTAAAATTGTTTCCGCCAATTTGTTCATAAATTCCTCGTGGCTACCCCCTATATAAAACGCTGGCTTTCATATGAACTAGAGGGCATGCACTTCAGAAAAAAATGTGGTTGATCTCGCTTTCATAGGACGGCAAAACACGAAAGTAAAATGGGCCTTCACAGGATCAGTTGAATGTTCATTCTGCATCGATATCAACTTGCACATCGCTATTTATATTTCCTCGGTATCACACCGTCAGATGCATCAACATTAACACTGGATAGCACGCGCCGGAGCGCTGTGTGGGCGCACTCGCACGTGCACTCGCACGTGCACCGTACTGCAAAGAGAATAAAGCTCTCCCGCCCCACGCCTCGCGCCATGCCCTTGACGTCATGCGCGTGGTGCCGGGCAAGCATTCCTTCCAACATGGTGTCAGAAACGGGATGTGCTGACTGCTGCTCTCCGCCTGAACGACACGTCAGCACACCCGACCAACCCTCGTTCTGAAGCCGCTTCTGCCTCGTCTACGGGCCTTCCCTCGACTACAGACCTGCCTGCGACCTTCGCGAGCGACTCATCCTCGATGGCCAACAAGAACGGCACCGCTGCCTCGTTCCAGATCACGGCATCTGACCCGTTCACCTTCTCACCGTCAGACTGGCCCCAATGGAAGAGACGTTTCCTCCGCTACCCGGCTGCTTCAGGGCTCAGCGATCGACCCAAAGAATGCCAGGGGGATGCACTGGTCTACCTCATGGGACCCCAGGCAGAGGACATCTTTAATACCTTCAGGCTGACCACTGACGAGTAGAACTTCGACGCAGTGCTTAAGGGCTTCGAGGACTACTTCATACCTCGGCGAAGCATCATCTACGAGCGGGCGAAATTCAACACCCCAGTCCAACTGGATGGTGAGTCAGTCGAAGATTTCGCAACAGCCCTACATGCACTAGCAGATTCTTGTAACTACGGGGAGCTCCGCGAAGAGTTAATTCGTGACAGACTAGTCGTGGGTCTCAAGAACCATAAACTGTCGCAAACTCTGCAGCTTGACCCCAGCCTAGACCTAATGAAGGCTTTAACCATCGCTCGTCAGAATGAAGCAGTCCAACAGCAGCAGGCAGAACTCTTATCGGGCACGCCAAAGGAAGCAGTCAACTTCGACGCTCTGAAAGTACGGCGGAGTAGACCCGCTAAAGACCAAGTTGCAACGCCACCCCCAACCACACACCACCCGAGGGGCTTCAAGAAATCATGCGGCTGGTGTGGCAAAGAGCATCACGCGAGGGCCATCTGTCCTGCCAAAGACTGCGTCTGCCAGAAGTGCGGGGAAAAGGGCCATTTCTCAACCGTCTGTCGCTCAGCAAATGCTCTTCGGAACATCGAGCAGGAGCCAGGTTTCGTGGGCCTCATGCCGACGACGGCTTCATCCAAGTGGGAAGTCTCTCCCCTCGTCGAGTCACAGACCCTGGTCTTCAAAATCCACACGGAAGCGGACGAGACTGTTATCCCGGAGCGACAATTCCGACAGCTCTTCAAGCACGTCGTTCTGACTTCCCCCGACCGGAGGCTTCAGGAACCAGATGGAAAGACTCTGCGCATCTCGGGACTGGTAAGGCTTCATTTCAAGCTCAACGGCCGAGAAAGCGTGGAAAACGTCTACATCTTATCTGGTCTGCGCACAGCCCTACTTGGCAAACCAGCCATCACCAACCTTGGTTTGTTCCCGTCTGTGAACACTGTTTTGGATTTAAACGTCGAAGGGACTCTCCCGACGTCTTCCAAAAGCTCGGAAAGCTGCAACAGGAGTATGACACCGTGCTCCAACCTGACGCAACTCCGTTTGCCCTGACGTCTTTACGACGGGTACCACTTCCCCTCTACGAAAAAACCAGGGCAGAGCTACAACGAATGAAGAAAGTTGGCGTAATTACTCCTGTCACGCAACCCACAGCATGGTGCGCGCCAATGGTCGTCGTACTCAAGCCTTCGGGGGCACTCCGCATTTGTGTAGACTACACTGAACTAAACAAGTCTGTACTCCGCGAGTGGCATTCGATCCCAGCTGTTAAGCACGACCTTGGCATGCTTCGGGGAGCCGAAAGGTTCTCGAAAATCGACGCAACCTCTGGTTTTTGGCAGATCCCGTTGACTGAGAGAAGCAAATTGATCACGACCTTTATAACGCCCTTTGGTCGTTTTTTCTTCAATCGTCTACCGTTCGGCACCTGCTCTGCTCCTGAACACTTCCAACGACGCATGAGTGACATTCTGCAAGGCCTCGATAGGGTGGCCTGTCACATGGACGACATTCTCATCTGGGGTTCGGCCAAGCAGGAACACGATGAACGACTCCGAAGTACTCTCGAGCGGATTCGACGCGTCGGTGTCGCGCTAAACAAGGAAAAATGTCAGTTTGGTGTCACGAAAATCTCGTACTTAGGGCACGTCATCGAGAATAACCATGTTCGACCTGATGAGGGAAAACTCAAATCCATCACAGAAATGCCTGGGCCAACTTCCAAGGTTGAACTTCGACGGCTACTGGGCATGGCGACTTACCACGGTCGTTTCGTACCGAACATGGCCGAACTTCTCCAGCCCCTATCCAGCATGCTGTCTTCAAAGCAGGAGTTCGTCTGGGAGGCCGCACAAGAGGATGCATTCGGCAAATGGAAGAAACTGCTCTCATCAAGCCCAGTTCTAGCCGTGTACAGCAACGACAGGCCGACAAAGATCACAGCGGATGCGTCGTCCTACGGTCTCGGCGCCGTATTGCGCCAAAAGCAAGAGAACAACCAATTCGCTGTTATCGCCTCTCGAGTACTTACGGAAACAGAACGTCGATACCCTCAGATTGAAAAGGAAGGTCTCTCTCTCGTCTGGGCATGCGAGAAGTTCCATGACTACGTCTTCGGGATGAAGTTTTGCCTTGAGACCGACCACAATGTTGCGCTTTTTGGCTCAAAACCCATCGACGACTTAACGCCTCGTCTACAGAGGATGTGGATGCGCTTAATCGTTACGCATACGATGTCGTTTACGTCCCCGGCAAAGAACTGACCGCAGCTGATGCCCTATCGAGGTATCCCGTAAGCCACGGAAAGACGAATGAGCTCGAGAGAGAGATTGAAGGACACATGAGTCAGCTGTTATCTACGGTCCCAGTTTCACCACCTTCCTTAGACGAATTGAAACGGTAGCAACAACTCGACGAACTTTGCCGCCAGCTCCATGCATTCACGCAGAAGGGTTGACCGAGCCGTTGCGACCTCAAACAAAACCTTAAGGAATTCTGGCTGCATAAGGACAGCATCACCGAAGTCGACGGGCTTTCAGATAGTCGTGCCCAAAAAGCTACAGGAGTCAGCTCTCCGCGTACTGCACGAAGGCCATTTCGGCATCGACAAGTGCCGTACGAGAGCAAGAAATGATGTCTGGTGGCCCACGATTGACACCGACATCGAGAATCTTGTCAATTCCTGCCGGACCTGCCTCCAGCACAGGCCTAACCGGAAGATGCCGCTGCAGCCGACAGAATTTCCCGACACGCCTTGGCAGCGAGTCGGCGTCGACTTCATTTGAGGAGCATGGTGGCTAATCGTCACCGACTGCTACTCGGGGTATCCCGAGTTGGCCAAACTCACGACCGTGACTGCGATGGCAGTGGTAACTCACTGCAAGTCAATTTTTGCAAGGCATGGAATCCCCGAAGTGGTCGTCAGTGACAACGGTCTATTATTTTCAAGGACACCTGACTCACCTTTTGCAGCCTTCGCCAAAGAATACGGTTTTAAACACGTGCCATCGAGTCCCCGGTACCCTCAAAGCAACGGGCTCGCGGAAGCTGCCGTAAAAGTGATCAAGGGCTCCCTCGAGAAGACGGGCGATGCCTACAAAACGCTTTTGGCGTACAGGACGAGCCCGCTCAAGAACGGGTACTCTCCCGCTGAGCTCCTAATGGGTAGGAGACTCCGCACTACTTTGCCAGCTTCTGCGGACAGCCTAGTCCCCTGCCTCCCGGACACAGACGGGCTGGGGGCATACGAGGCTGAACGCAAGAAAAGGCAACAGCGCCACTTCGACATCCGGCATGGGGCACGAGACCTTCCGGACTTGGACCCCGATACTGACGTATGGGGTTATTGATCTGTTCGCCACAACAGAACTCACCTGGTCGCAATGCCTCAGCGTGCCAACGAGTTGCAGCAACAAGAGACAGTCCCGCGTAACCCCTTGTGCACAAGCAGTGACCATACTCACAGCAAGAGTGGCCGGTGCATAATTCCGCCATCGCGGTTTGAACCGTGACCTTTAAGAGAGGGGAGGATGTGGGACACTCTCCTGCACTCGCACGTGTACCGCACTGCAAAAAGAATAAAGCTCTCCCGCCCCGCGCCTCGCGCCATGCCCTTGACGTCATGCGCGTGGTGCCGGGCAAGCATTCCTTCCAACACGCTGCGTAAACCCGAATGAAACCACAAGCGCTCGCAAACCATGCGAACGAAACCGAACGGGTTGCCAGCGAATCGTTTGGTAACTCACGGTCCGCTGCAGTGAAAGAGCATGATTTGCGGGGCTGTCATGTGGGTGCGCTTGGCGAGCGAAGACCTGCTGGCGTGTCGCTTAGGCAAATGTGCGACCACCGCGTTCGTTCTCCGTGAAGTGTACGGCAGGCGGTTGCGTTGCGATGAGCTCAGCTAGCGCCAACTGTCGGCACTCATTAGAATCGTGATGCACCACTTCGCTTCACCTCTCTTAGACGGTAGCCCCATCTAAATGGAGGATGTTATAGGAAGGATATACGGCACGTTCATACAGCTGTCTGCTTCAGCTCATAGCGCAGTGGGTAAAGCGTAAGGCACCTCCCGTTGCCGCGACGGAGATCCCGGCTCGAATCCTGGCGCAGCCGCGTCAGTGGAAATTTTTCTGGCACCGGGCGCGAAGAGAAGCTCGAGTACGCCACCTCAAGACGCGTTACGGCAATTACCCGCAGACCCGTTACACTGGTGCTGCGCATTCCTCCCCCAATTCTCCGGCTACGCTTGTCACCCTGGACACTTCTGGCAACACCCTTACTGCGGCAACTTACCGAAATATGCCTACACCCGAAGCTGAAGCCCTGGCCATCACCCATGCCATTACTACACATCGAAATCAGCCTTATCTCACCATCATTAGCGATTCACAGCAAGCCTGCCGCCTTTACCAGGCCGGTCTCGCCCCACAGCAAGCCTTACCCATGCTACGCTGCCTGCTTCCGGACCTAGAAGTGACCATTGTGTGGACTTCTGGCCATGCTGGCCTGGTTGGGAATGAAGCGGCTCATGCCGCAGCCCGCGATCTGCACTACCGGGCACTCCCAACTTCAAGGACCGACACCGGGTGCTACCCTCCCACCACTGTAGACTCCCTGCCCTTGATTCCACCTTCTGTTCCACAGGCACACACAAAAAAATATACCCCCCGCCCCGCCCCTCCCTCCCAACACACCACGCCACCCTTTACCGCCGCCTGCAAACTGAAACATTTTGAAATCACCCCATCCTACACCACATCTCGCCGTCCCTTTTCCCCTACAACTTCCCGCACTGTAACATACCTCTCACGACTTACCACCTTGTTTTCTCTTGTCCTCACCACCCTAACCCCAACCCATCTCCCAACCCTGAGCAGTGGGAGTCCGAGCTGACCAGCTCAGCACCAGAGCGACAGCAAGTCCTGGTGCAACGAGCTCTGGACGCAGCTCGGACTCGCGGCCTCCTGGACTTGGGAGGCTGAGCACATCGTGGTGTGCAGAATAAAAGTTTATTCCTCCTCCTGGAAATGTCATTTCCGTGACGGATATGACGTCAGTCAGATCTTGGTGGATCCTGGCATAAAATACTTTTGTGTTAAAATCCGTTTCTGTCCCTTTAAGGCGGAAGCCTTAATTACACGTGCATGTTCCACGCAAGCGCGTTGTGGGGTAAGGAAATTGGCGGCGAAGAAAGGGTTGTGGTCAGAGCGAGGGCGAGCCGGGGATTGCGTGCCGGGAAACGGAAACAGCAGTGCAGGAGGAGGGTGGGAAGAGCGCTCCAAGAAAGAAAGAGGTAGCGCGTGCTGGAAAAGTGAACCACCAGTGCCCAAAGAGGGTAGGCCGCTTCGCCACGTGCAATATGAGCCACCTTGAAGATGAAGGTATACCAATAGGGGTGGAAAGGAGGAAGCTTCTGGCGATGGCTACCTAGTGGAACGAGTTTCGGTTCGGTGGCTGCTGCCCCAGGGGCCGGTCAGGTGGAGACGGGTGCGGCCGAAAACTTCAACAGAAAGTTCAAGAGCAGGTCCACAGAAGGTCCAACTAGACTTTCTTCTTCACATCCTTGGAAAGTGCTGAGCAGCTCCCGTAATATTCGTATTCCACAACATAGTAGAAAACAGAATGCGTTTCGATTGATTGATTGAATAAACTTTAGTCAGACGGCAAGCGCGATATTAGGGCACCCGCCCCGTGAGAAGCGTCCTCAGTCCAAGATGCCTTGGAGGTGACCCGATCCCGTCGCCCTCTCCACCAGCATGCGTTGGGTAGAGGGGTCGGAGCTGGCCAGCAACTGCACCCAATGCTGTGTGGTAATGTTGGGGAGTGGCGGTTGGGTAGGGGTGTTTGAGCATTATACGATAATGTGGTAGAGAGATTCCATGTTTGCGCGTTTCGAGGAAACATTCGTAGCTGTAGGGGGTGTCTATCAAGGACTTTCGCAATCTTCTCTCGCAGCTATTTGCAGCGTATGTGCATTCTCCCTAGTTCTAGGGAGTTGTGAACTTTGTACTTTTCTGCTGTTGTTGTCGCGCATGTTTGGGGTCATTTGGGTTTGCTTCGATTAAAATTACACCCTGCTTAAATGTTGACCAGCGGTTCTGTTGTCGATTGTTTTGTTTTGCTGCCAATTCTACGCTCTAACTGGGTGTCAGTCAAGCTTATTTTGATATTCACCAGCAAAGGCTGGGCATCAAACCCTTTTGTAACTGGCTAACGGCACAGGATTCATTCCCCTATACAGGTACATCACAACCTTTTACACCCGAGATGTCATCCTACATCCGAACCTAGAGACAATACTGACCAGTCCCGGCGAAGAAGCGTGAGTACGTACTTCGGCGAGGTCGCCGGTGCTCAGTCCAGAGACGAGCTTGTGGTTGGCGAGTGGCAGCCCTCCCTGTCCCCTGTTGTTGAGCACCACGCAGGGGCAGTGTAGCCGGGAAACCACGGGGACGAGGCTGCGGATGTAGTAAGCCTGGCTGTCGCTTGTCAAGCCTGTCAAGAAGAGAACCACGGGTGGAGGCAGTCCTTCGTTGAGCCACTCCAGCGCCACCGTCCCGCCGTCCGCGAGCAGCAGAACTTGGCGGTGGTACGGCAGTAGAGGTCTGCACATCTGCAGTGAGCCCGCAACAGAAAAGTTGGTCCATTTAGAGACACTACGTACAAAAACAGCTGACTAAAAGAGCAAGCCTGCTATACGCCACGAGCTAATGAGAGGCAGCTTGGGAGAGGTTTAGGGAAATCAAGTACATTTTGGTATATGCTCTTACGGCAGATACACGGTATACCAGAGGGAGAAGTGCTGGAGATGGAAAGCAGCAACATAAAAACCGTTTCAGCATTTTAGGCACCGCTACGCTACCAAATTGCGTGTCCCAGACGGTCACCTTGAGGGCCATGCTGACGAGGCACTGCATGTTGGGTGCAATGCACCAGATGGGTGGCCAGAAGCACTCCTCGAGTAGCGGCGCGAGGTTGAGGCTGAGGAAAGCGCGCATATTCGTCGCACTGCAGATGAACCGCGGCTTCCGCACCACGCACGCGAAGTAGTAGAGCAGGTAGAGGAAGAACGCGACCAGCACGAGCACCTGCCACATGGACAGCGGCATGGCCAATTTCGATTCTGTGGGCGAATAATTGTGGGCAAGCGGCCCCGGGACGCCGGGATAGAACGGCCGCGCTCGGCGGCTCCCGGAACAGCTGCCGGAGGTACCGGAGGGGCACGAGGACAACATGGCGAACAACTACGGCGGGATGACAATGAGCTCGATCGTGGCATTTGATTGGCCGGAAAGCTCATTTGACAACCCTGCCGCCTGGATGCGCCCCACGTTCACCTCTTTTTCGCGTCATACTGTAAGAATCGCACAACTAATAGCGTGTTGGTAAGCTAAACCAACCTGATAGATACGAAACTGTCCTTTTTTTGACAAAAGCGCGTACAATTGACCAAACAGAAGATGTTGCAGAAAAAAAAAATCGTCGGTCTTACGAAAAATAATTATATTAGTGGGGCTCGACCTCACGCCGTTAGCGTAAAAACCCACGACTCTACCCGTGGGTGGCTCAGGCGGCACAGGGAAGCCTGTTAAAGTTATTCAATAGAATAGAAAAAGTGCTCCAGGCGAACCAGTAGATGGCGCTAGTGAGGGTGCATCTAGGTGTCCAGGTTATTCAATCACGCGGCGGGGAGCAAGGCAGGAGCGTGGGGATGGTGATGATGACCTTGAATAGTTTGGACTGTGACCACAAAAAGGGATTTGCCAAGGCTAAAACGTATGCGGCGCTCTGGTTGCAGCTGGAAGACAGAAAAACGAACGACCCTGCAGCGCGATATTTCGTTCCCACATAGGTACTTGCAAGGCCCTTCTTGTTAACGTCACTGGAACAAGGACCTTGTGACTTGAGCTCCGGCACGCACACAAGGCTGTCTACTTCTTCGCTTGGGACACTCGTATTATTTTTACACATTTCTAAATGTTTATTTTCTCTCTCTCTCTCTCTCTCTCTCTCTCTCTCTCTCTCTCTCTCTCTCTCTATCTATCTATCTATCTATCTATCTATCTCTCCCTCTCTCTCTCTCTAAAGCTACTAATGAATTGCGGGTTTTGACGCTAATAGCCTGTGTTCAAGCCCCGGCATTGCTAATATTTTTTTTGTTGCCAAGACATATTTTTTTTACTCGAAGTGTTTTCTTGGGTCGCTTCTACGCGTCCATTTTGTAAATAATGGCGGTATGGGTTGGAGCCATGAAGAGAAAACAAAAGTTTGTTTTATTCGAAAGATTAGGTGTTTCATAGTACCCCAAGCGCTTTCCCGGAAGCAAATGATGCTTTATTCACTGAGAAATAAGACAATTTAAGCCAAAATTTTAAATCTCCCGCTAAAATTTAACGTTCCGTGACGTGTACAATGGCGTCATAGCGCCGGTCCATGAAACAGATACTTAGTATGTCGACTTCATATAGCTCCCACACGCGGGAGTCGATCGAGACGGCGGCCATTTTAAAAATACTAGTAAAACCTAGTGCACCCGCAGCCCTAGTCATGGAATCGCCTGATCCGGAGAACAAAACTCTCGCCGAAGAGCTCGGGCTTGCATTTAACAACCTCACACCACAAAAACGCTCAATGCTTCCAAGTGCACGAGCGGCAAGAGTTGTGGGATACGCGGTGGACGGGAAAGCGACCATTCCGCGATAGCCACAACAGACGAACGCCCAGCCGTCGGCACCGCTGCCTCGTCAGCCCCGTCGCGACGGACGAATATAGACTGGTACGTATGTGCCGTATTTTGATTACGGTTAATAATAGTTCAATTTCAGTAGCAGTATCACTTATGCCAGTTGGCCGGTGTCGTGTATGGAAAGCCGTTCGCGCGAGCTCTCTGCTTCGACCAGAAAGATACGAGCGTCAATGCGCGGTGTTTACGGCATTTGTTTCCCCAAGGTCAGAGCGATTTGACGAAGTCGGCGACGAGCGCCAGCATGTCCCAGGAGTGAGCTAACGTAAGGGTCCCTGCCGTAATCACTTCCTCGGAAATGAAGCGAGCACACTCGTACTTCCTTTAGCTCTCTTTCTCCTCCGTTTGCAAAGTTCACAAAACGTAGTTCACAAAACGTAGCCACTTGCTTCGCCTAGGTTCGTCGTTGGGCAGCACATGAAAGGAGATCTCCTCACCGGCGGGGATGTCGCACTCCCTTGACGATTTGCCCGTACTACATGGGCATTTCAAAACGCAGCAACGAAATTTCATTGTAAAGTACTCGAACAAACGCATGGCACAAATACTGCACGTTACTGCCAAACAGATGGGAGAGAAGGAGATGCACAAGCGTCTAAACGAAAAGTACCTTCCCTTCAACGACCACGAAGACCACCCGGAATACACCGGCCCACAGAACCCAGAGCTCGATCGAGACATCGAAGAATGGGAAGTCCGCCAAGCAACACAAGATCTGAACTGCCGGTCGGCGGCCGGGCCAGACAGAGTGAACAACAAAACCCTTCGCAACCTAAGCGACGCGGCCATCGCAGCCTTGACCCGATACTACAACGTATGCTGGAGACAGGGTCAACTACCAAAAGCATGGAAGACCGCCAAAACGGTCCTACTACCGAAACCCAACAAGCCACCGGGCATCGAGGGACTAAGACCCATCTCGCTCACGTCATGCGTGGGCAAGGCGCTGGAACACGTCCTGAACACCCGATGGAGCCGCTACCTGGAGACGCACGGACTCTACCCCGACGCCATGCTAGGAAGCTCGGCACCCAAGACGCCATGATATTACTGCAACGAGAAATCCTGGACCCCCCCGGAGGTGCGCCCAAGAACGACAACAGAGCGATCCTGGGCCTGGATTTGCAGAGCGCATTCGATAAAGTCAAGCACTCGGCGATCCTGGCTCAGGTATCGAAGCTTGGTCTAGGAAGAAGATCCTACGATTACATAAGATCGTTTCTCACGCGCCGCACGGCTCGGCTGGAAGTCGGAGGCGAGAAGCTGGAGGAGCGCACGCTGGGCAGTGTGGGCACGCCGCAAGGCTCAGTGATATCTCCACTCCTCTTCAACCTGGTAATGATCGAGGTTGCGAGAGGATTGGAGAAGCTCGACTCCAACACCAAACATTGCATTTACGCCGACGACATCACCATTTGGGTGACGGGCGGAAGCGACAGCAACATCGAAGCCAGCCTCCAAGCAGCGGTGGACACCGTGGAGACCGCGCTCTCGGGCACGGGACTCCGGTGTTCGCCGCAGAAATCCCAGCTCCTGATCATGCCGCCAACCGGAAGGCATCGAAAGAAGGCCGCGGAAGAAGCAGCCAAGAACATCGTCGTCCACACAAGCGACGGGAAACCCATTCCGCACGTACCGGGGCTGAGAGTCCTCGGCATGTTCGTGGACGGGGTGCAAACCAATGGTACAGCAACGAAGCACACCGTCACAAAGATGGGCATCGCCACGAGACTCGTGAAGCGGATATCCTCCCGAACACGAGGAATGAAAGAAGGAAGTCTCCTGCGTCTGCTGCAGGCGTTCGTGATCAGCCACGCAGCATACGCGGGGGCTTTCCACCGATGGACAAATGCGGAGAGGCAGAAGATAGACGCCGCCATCCGCAAGGCATATGCGGGAGCCCTCGGGCTGCTGCACGGCACCAAAACAACGGCCTTGCTGGCTCTGGGAGCACACAACACGCTCTCAGAGATCAGCGAGGCGCAACGAACGTCTCAACTGACGCGACTGGGCAGCACGGTAGTGGGCAGAAGGCTGCTCGCGAGAGCGGGCCTGAAACCCCCTGGCGAAACCCAGGAGCCTACGAACACGATCCACAACGGACCAGGAGACGCCGACCTCGTGCCGCTACGGGACGAAGTGGTCAGGCGACTCGTCGTCTACCCCCTGCCCAAGAACACCGACCCGGAAAGGGACCTGGGCAGAAGGGCGGCGCGCGCTCTAGCGCTTGCCCGGCAGTACAAAGAAGACGCCAACGCGATCTTCGTGGACTCGGCCAAGTGTCGCGGAAAGCGAGATGCCTTCACGACGGTGGCCATTCGAGCATCCACCGGGGAACTGCTAACCGCCAGCACGGTCCGCACCCGGGCGGCAAGCCGAGCGGAGGAGGCTGCAATTTCAGCAGCCCTCCGCATCCCGGGAACGACCACAATCCTCAGCGACTCGAAGACCGCCATCCGCAACTTCGCCCGCGGCGTGGTGTGGAAGACAGCGGCCAAGATCGCAGAAACAGGGACGGCACCCATCCGGTCCACCGTAGCCCTGAAATGGTTCCCGGCCCACGCAGGCAGGGAGCTGGCAACCAACATCGGCAATCGCAACGAAGAGGCGGATGCCGCGGCTCGCGAACTCGCAAAGTGCCGAGCCGTGGCGGAAGCCCCGTCGGACCCCAGCGAACAAGACCACAACGAGGAAGAAGACGCAGAACCCATCACCGACTACAGCGAGGTCCTGCGATGGTACCGCGACCAGAGGCAAGCCTTTCCGCCCCCGCACAGGGAACTATCCAGGGCGGAGGCAGTCAGGTTTCGACAACTACAGACGGAAACCGTGCTGACACCGGCGCTGGCGCGCCACATGTGCCCGGACCTGTTCGAGGACGCTACGTGTAGTGTGTGCAAACGCGAGACAGCGACGCTATCCCATCTCATGTGGGGGTGTGAAAGTGAAGTGCGCGACGGGGGGGACAATGTGCAGTGCTCGAGAGACACGTACCCACCGGATGTGCGCGAGTGTGTGTGTTATACGGACATCAACCACCAAAGAAGGGTCATCCAGCGGCTCGAAGCGGCCTTAGCCAAGCAAAGGCGAAAGAGCGACCCAAACACGACCGACCCCAGACAGGGGAGGAAGTGGACGGGGAGCTCAAGTAGCCCGAGCAAGGCGGGCACGAAGCCTCGAGGTCTACACCCGGACTTATAGAAATCTATAAGTTAGACTAGGGAGCAGCTACGAGCCCTGCGCGGTCGAGCCGGCTCCTAACACGCAGGATGTGGTTCAATAAAGTCTTTTCTCTCTCTCTCTCTCTCGAACAAACTGAAGTTTTCAGTGGTTGTAAACTGGAAACGAGCTCGTAACGACAGCAGCAAGCCAACACCATTCGAAACTTACGTGACGACTGGCACTATCTCGTCGCTTCTTGCTGTTCCTTACTCCCCTCGTTTCTATTTTTACCTTTGCTGGTTGGCGATATGACGGCCAACCTCCTGTGAAGGGATTACGATACGAAGCAAGGTCGCGGCTGTGCGTGCTGGAACGGTTCGTTGGCCCCGAAGAGCCTCGAACCCGAAAATTCGTCTGCGCGACGGCGAGATGTCGAGCTCGGCCGGCGCCTAGTTTCGTACGCATTGGCGCACACGCTTGCGTGTTCGTTCGGACATTCAACCGTTTACTCCACCGTTCATTGTCATAAAAAGAATGTGCAGTATGTTTCACGGGCATTTAGCTCGCTATGCAAACTGTAAGCCCTGCCTAACATGCGTTTGCTTTTGCCGGCCTCCGCCAATCGCAGAGCATTCCCAAGTGACATCACAGGTTCTGTTGCGGAAAATGAGCTGGTGGGTCGCATGGTCATTTCCTTTTTTCCTAATTATGTAGCTTATTTGAGCGAAGTTTGCGTTATAAGTGGTGTCGTTATGGTTCTAATGAGGCAATCTTTCGAATGAACCAAACTTGTGTTTTCTCTTCATGGCTCCTTTAAACCAGTTGTGGGAGTGGTGCGTGGATTGTAAGAGTGTTTAATTAGCGTTCTGGATCGAGCCGGAAGTGCGGGGTTCGTACCTATCTGGGAACGGAATAAAGCAGCTGCGACATAATTGGTGTTGTAGTCAGCCTTGTAAAAGAGGTGCAGTCTACGAGCGTTGCGTACAGCGCGGCAGCTGAGTCTCGCACAACGCGACCTGTGGTGGTCCCTTCTGTGCACCAGAAGGTCACCGTTGTTTTTTTTTTTTTTTTTTTTGCACCGGGACGAGTGTCACGAATGTGCAACATCATCAACAAGGACAGGAAAGAAGCAGGTTGTCAGAGGAAGCTCGCGGATCGGTACAGCGAGAGGACTTGTTCAGGTCTTAGAAACTCCAGAATCCAACACCTCCGAGGCACAGGGCTCCATCCTGAAAGACCCCCCGATCTTAAGCGTTGGATATGGGGACCCCAGTACCGATCTCTTCTTGGCTTTCTGCGTGCAACTGGTGCAATGTTGTACCTATAAACCCCCCTGTTATGCCGTAGGGCAATCTATCGCATTAAAAAAAAGAGTGCAAGACTGGCGAGGTATACAGGGTACCATTCCCTTGTGGCAAATGCTAGGTCGGCCAAACAAGGCGGTGCATAAATGACCGACTGCGAGACTTCTTCAAATTTAGTCTAAAGGTGATACGAAAGAGGTGTCGTGGGTTATTGAAGGGCAGTTGACTTGTGCAAGGCCGATCACTGCCGTCGCTGCGAGTGCGCTTCAAAGTTTCAAAACACAATCGTCTTGCGCAGCTTCCGTGCGCATACCGATTTCGGAATTGCAAAATTAACAACGCGGCGGAGAGATGTGTACGCACCCGTTCACTGGCAGTGTCAAAAAAATAAGAACACAGTTATCTAAAGAAGAATAGTGCATAGTAATGTGATGTGCGCAGAAGCAAGGGTTTTTGGGGTGCGGCAAGTTTACGGTTCTGTGTCTTATAATATTCAGTTGATGTTTCAGCGTCTGTCCCGTCCGCATTCCTCTGTTGAGTGAGCGTCGTTTTTTTTTTCTTTGCGCTAGGAAACATGTCTCAGTTATTCCAGTACCAACTTGTCCAACTCTCCGTACTAATAAGCAGGATTTCATTTTTCTCCTTTCTCATCACAGGAAGAAGAGTATCTGCTTCCTTTGTCGAACACCCGCACTTCTTCAAATTTAGTCTAAAGGTGATACGAAAGAGGTGTCGTGGGTTGTTGAAGGGCAGTTGACTTGTGCAACAAGGAAGCAGATTCCACGGGGACGCAGGTGCATGAGCATGTCAGATCAAATGCTGTTCCTTTAGAAGATATCTAAGATATGAAATTGCGAAACCTCTAGGCAGTTTTTTTTTCGTGCTACAGTAGAGGTGCGGTTAGATGACACAAAAGAGGAATTTTTTTTGCTAGTACGCTGCGTCTACAGTGCCGTCCGACGTCACTAAAAGCACTCCAATAAAGTGACGTCCGGTCGTATTAGTTTCGGCACCCCGGCACTTGGCCCTACTTCACACTCCCAAACATTTCCGGATTGGCTAATTTACGAACGCTCGACTTCCCTGAACCAACCTCACTTGAGTAACTGAAGGTAACCGAACGCAACGTAACCTGAACTAACCTAACCTAGCGTAACAGAACCTAATCTAACTTTATCTAGACAACAGAAATGGTCACTTAAAACGCTTAGAACGAAATAGTAGAGCTAAATCAAGTAAAGTAAGTCGTAACAGCTACACCCTTATGCCAGCTTTAAATGCATACTGCCATCGAACCTAACATACCGTAACGAACAGAAAGCAATCTTTGAAAACACCAGAAACTATTTTAAGCCACTAAAATATTAGTCAAAACTACAGATAAAAACAATAAGAGGCATGAGAGAGAGAGAGAATCAACTTCTATTAAGCCCATTAAAATGGTTAGTGCGCGCAGGCACCAGACGGCGTGGAACCTTCTTCGCGGGTCCCGTCAGCGTCCAGCCGCTCCTGGCCCGTGACTCCCAGCGCGAGGTGTGCCGTCAGTTCGGGGCCGGACAACAAGGTCTCCCATCGCTCTGTGGTGTTAGGGTTGGAGAAGTTGGGGGAAGGGGTGGTGGGGGTTCTTGAGGTGAGTGCTCTCGGCTATGACGTGCGCCAGGGTGCCTTCCTCGGCAAAACGGGCACTTGATATCGTGCTCCTCCGGGTACATTCTGTGTAAGAGGATGGGATGCGCTAGCGACCCCACCTGTACTCTGCGTACGATCTTCTGTTGGTTCCTGTTGAGTTGCGGGTGAGGTCCGGGGAATCTACACCTGCCTTTCGTGACGGGGCGCGGTAGTCCCGGCTCGTCCTCGGCCCGGTTGATCAATTCTCGGGCTTAGTAGTCGGTGAGTTCGTTGCCTTCCGCCTTCGAGTGAGCCGGCACCCACACGAGCTCTATGGCTCGTCCCGGTGACCTGCGTCTGGATAGAAGGGCTAGTGCCGTGGGAGAGACACTTCCCTTGCGGTAGCTTGCGTAGGCCGTCTTGGAGCCTGTGACCACGGTATTCGCTCCCGGATGTGTGAGAGCGAGGGCCAAGGCCAGTTCTTCCGCTTCGGACGGGTTCTTCGTTCTAATCGACGCGCTGGTGACCAGTCTGTCGATGCTGGTGATGACCGCTGTCGCTCTGGTTCCGTGTTTGGGGAGCGAGGTATCCGCGTAGAGAATTTTCGGGTCCTCTTCCAGCTGTCGGGCTAGTGTTCTGGCCCTCGCGGAGCTTCTCTCGTCGTTTCTTCCCGGCTGCATGTTCCTGGGGAGCGGTTTGGTCTTTATCTCGTCCCTCCATTCCTGGGGTAGCGTTTCCGTCGTCGGTTGCAGTTCGATCTTCCATGCCACCTTGCGCAGGACGGCCCGGCCATGCTCGGTTCGGCTCAGCCGTATTCTTTGGTTGGAAAGGTGGGCTTCCACCAGTTCTACCGCTGTGTTGTGCTTGCCCATTCCCAGCAACTTTTGCGTTGACGAAGGACGGGTACGCCCATGACGAGCTTGACCGCTTTCCTGATCGTCGTGTTCAG
The DNA here is from genome assembly GCF_048455015.1 of Haemaphysalis longicornis. NCBI lineage: Eukaryota > Metazoa > Arthropoda > Arachnida > Ixodida > Ixodidae > Haemaphysalis > Haemaphysalis longicornis. The sequence goes on from NW_027526295.1 coordinate 253,956,971, forward strand.
CGTTGCCCGGTCCGCCTTCGTCAGCTGAAGGTATGTAGCGGAGTACGTGATGCGCTGCACGACGAACGCCTGGACCAGGCGCAGGGCGTAGTCTTCTTTGATGCCTCGGTTCTCGTTGGGGACCCTGCGGATCATCCTCAGGATTTGCTCAGACATTGTCTTGATCTTGTACACAGCCGCGTACGCCTTGCCGTCGTCACTCAGCAGGCATCCCAGGATCCGGATCTGCTGCGTGGGCTTGATTTCTGTGTCTTCGATGTTGACTACTACGTTCGGTGACGGCTCTTACTAAGGTCTGCCGGGATTCATCATTAGTAGCTCCGACTTCTGCGGGATGCAGCTCAGGCCGCATGCTTTTGCGTACTCGTGGACGGTCGTTGCCGCTCTCTGCAAGCTTCCTACGCCCAGGCATCGGACCCCGCGCGGTTCGTCCACACCATTATATCATCGGCGTAGAAGCTGTCCCCGTGCGCGCTACGCGCAAGCAGGCAGTGTTTCCCGGTCCCCCACTTCGCCCTCTCCCGTGAAGCCGCATCGGTGGTCCGGAAAGCACAGACCTCATCTCTTATCACTCCATCCCGTATCCACTACATGCATGGCATCCTCTCGCGTCCCACTTGCTCTACCCCCAACTGCCCTTCCTACCCACCCGTACACCTTTACTGGGAGTGCCATCCGCCTGCGTTCCCGCATCGCTTCCTGGGAGGACTGGCTGAACCCGGGTCCTGGCGTAGATGTCAAATCGACGCAAGAACTTCTGGCGCCCCACTGCCTTCGTGTTAGTGCGGACCTCTGGGAGTTCTACGGACCAGCCGTCTCCTAATGAAGAGACTGTGGCACGATGGCCCGGACTAGGGCTGTTTAAAGAATAAAGTTTTCTCTCTCTCTCTCTCTCGGCGTAAAACGCTTGGTCCACGCCTTCCATTTCGTTGAGTAACTCTGACAGGGACAGGGCGGCCAGATTGAAGAGCAGAGGCGACAAGACCGACCCCTGAGGGGTACCCCTATCGCCGAGCTCTATCGGCTCCGACCGTTCCTCTCCTATCCGTATGGTCATCGTTCGCCAAACTCTATCGGCTCCGACCATTCCTCTCCTATCCGTATGGTCATCGTTCAACCGTACGTTCTGCTGCCGCAGCCTGTCTTGCGCAGGTTCTCAAGCAAGCTGCAGTGGGACACGTTGTCGCAGGCCCCTGAGGTCCAGTGCCAGTATTCCGCGCGGTGCGTATCTCGATGCCTTCTTGATCATCAGTTCGTGCAGCTGGACGAAGACATCTTGCGTTCTCAGGTGCTGACGGAACCCGTACATGGTCGCCGGCATCTGGCCGTCTCATCCAGGAATCCTTGGAGTCTTCTGACAGCCATGCGATCCATGACCTTGCCCACGCAGGACGTGAGCCAGATCGGTCGCATGTTCTCGATCGTCAGAGGCTTGCCCCGTTTGGGTATAAACCTCACCTCGGCTTCTTTCCACTCTGCGGGCAGCTCCGAGCGTTCCCAGGTTCTGTTGATGTGCCTTAGGAGCTCGTGAGCCGCCGCATCGTTCATGTTGCTCATTATTTTTTATGTTATGGCGTCTGTGCCGGGCGCGCTCTTTTTGTTGCTTTCGTCAATTGCCATTAGCACCTCCGTGATGGTTAAGGGCTCGTCCATCTCCGGATTTTCCGGTGCCCAGTACTCCTTCGGTACCAGGAGCTGTCCCTTTTCCGTCTTCAGATACTCTGCTTTGAGGTCCCAGATCAGCCTCTGGCCGTCTCCTCCATAGGCATTCAACACCTTGGTGAGGTTGCGATTGGTTGCAGACTTGCTGCTCAGCGGGTCGATCATATGTCTGAGCAGGCAGCAGGACTTGCGCACCGACAGCTTGCCCTGCAGTCCGCCGCAGGTGCTCATCCAAGTTTCGCGGCACAACTTGACGGCGTATTCGGAGATTTGCTTGTTGAGCTGCGCTATGCGCTTGACCAGCGTCTTGTTGCGTCTCTGGCGTTTCCACCTCCGGGTGAGGGAGTGTCACGCCGCCTACATGTGTGCGAACTTGGCATCGGCGAACGGCGTCTACGCCGTTGTCCTGCGTGGACTTGTCGAGCGAGGCTTTTTGCTCTTTCGCCCACTCTGTGTAGGTCCTTTGGTTGGTGTCCTCCGTTTCTTCCTCGGCGGTCTCGTCCGCTTTTTGCGTTCACTTGCGCATGCGGTCCCAGTTGGTGATCCTGGCCTTGCCGAGGGCCGCCCGGATTCTGGGTCCCTTGATTGTTACGCTCAGGATGATGTGATCCGATTCCAGGTCGACCTCCTCATTGTTCCAGGTACCGTCTAGGGATCTCGCCAGCCATGACAGATCCGTTACGGTGTCGCGGCTCGCGCTGTTACCCCTTCGAGTCGCAACGCCCGGCTCGTTGAGGACTGCCATCTCCTTATCTTCCATCGGCTTCGCGAGGTCCTTTTAGCGTTTGGATTAAAATTTGTAGCTCCATGTGGTGTGCGGGGCGTTGAAGTCGCCTAGGATCAGGAGCAGCCTGTTCCCTGCCAACTGCTTCGCCTGGCTTACCGTCTTGCAAGAGTCGGACCACTGCCATTGGTATCGGGAAGCTGAGGCGCAACATCCACAACAGCAGATAATGTGTTCTGTGCCAGCCTGGTTTTAGATATTATAACGTCGTTGGACAGCAGCATGCTTTGTTGCGAGTCGACTGTGGTCCATGTGTTGACGCGGCGCTCAGGCTTCAACAGCGCCCAACGCGACTCGCCGTCGGGGCTTCCTGCAGAGCTTCAAAGGTCTGTTGTGCAGACCACTTATGGAACCAAACCGCGCAAATCGGTATACCCTGCGGCGCTCATGCGACATCGAGAATGCGGCGCGACCAGAACCCTCTTGCGCATGCATGGTCTTGCTGCGGCTGTCCGTGAGCTATCGCGTCTCCGACTCTGTGTGAATGCTTTTCCGCTTTGCAGGTGTCCGCGCTTGTTTTGCCCGTCGCACTGGCGACTATAACTAGGCTCCCTTCCTGACGAGGGGGCAGTGCGTCCTAGGCTTCCGTGGAGAACGTTTCTCTTCCGGTTTGAATTGTCATGTTGTGAGCCCGCCACATTGCTGCTACCTGTATCATCGCTGTTCTCTACTAGCCATGGATTAAACCATTAAGTTTCGCATTTACTTCTCCGCCGTCGGAACGGGAGAAACTCTCTTGAAGCCACGCTACTATAGTAACGCTACCATGACAGGACTCGTATAACTTCGTCTACGTAACAGCCAGCAACGCTGAGATGGAACGCCGTCGGACGGCATTAGACACTACATTGATCGAAATCAAACTTTCGCGGTCTCACCACCTGGTGCATGTTGGGAACCGCACTAATAGAGAGTTTTAGCACTCCGTATGCTCTATGTTTTACGTGCGTACCGTGTTGACTGGGACCAGACTGGGTATGTGCATTCGTCCCGGTAGGGTGAATTAGTTCCGCGGGCCTGCCCTCTCCATGCCAGCGCGTTCGTTACGGAGGGGTGCTTCCACCCCGCCGTGCGTGCGGGTCCTGACCGCGGAACCTGCGGGTCCCTTGCGTGCGGTAAGTGGTTGCCTCACGATCTTTCTCGTCTGTAACAACGTTTGACCGTGCCTGCCAGACTACATGAGAAACGCCTTTCAAGGCAGCGATGACTTGGCTGGCGTGAGTCACTCCGCCCATTGTCTACCACAGCATCCGTATCGCGCTTCTCTCGAGCGACGCAATCCCCGGGGGAGACCGCCCTTGGGATGCGCAGCGATCGCACGGTACGTAAATGCCCTTCGGCCACTTCTGGCCGTTTCTTGCATTGGCCGTTGTTTCCCACTTCCGTGGGTCACGGCACCCACCGTGTCGATTAGCGCGTGCCTCGATTTGCGTCAGTGCGTTTATCTAGGATGCCCGGCGAGTCTCCGCGGGCATATTCCACTTCTTGGTGGGTTGCCCCCGCGTCCGCGATGTGACGGCTTGCGCCGTCTAAGGTCAGCGGACGAACGCCGATGCCGCCCAGTCGTGTCCAGTGGCGTGGCTTGAAATGTGTTGCGGCCACAGAGAGCCCCCTTCCCCTACGTCAGCGAGCGTTGCGGCCGGCCAACGCCGGCGGACGCTAACTGCTGCCCGACTACGGGCTGGGCACACGCTGACGGCTGTATGCCCCAGGGGCTAGGTGCGTAGTGCAGTGTAGCGTTTGTATCGTGGTTTCCCGCGTAATAAGCCCCTGTACTATTAAATATCTCGCTTCCCGGTGAAGTGATTGACAACGTACACTCGCGGCGAGAGTCGTGGCTCGCTCTCGAACCCGTTGTGGGCAGAGTCTCTCGGCAGGGCAGTTCGGTGCTGCGCGAGAGCAGTGAGAATAACGACGGCGCGTTACTCTATTATGTTCTATTCTATTCCTTCATACTAATAGGATAGGAAATGCCCACATTTCTGGCGCCCCACGTTGGGCGCCAGAAATGTGGGCCTCACCTCTGTAATTGCAGTGCAGCCTGCCAAGGTGCCCACCATGGGTTCGAGCGAGCCAAGCCGTAGACGGCCGCGGCGGCCCTCGCCACGCGTGCGCAGTCACTCCGCGGAGACGAAGTAGCTCCTCAGAACGTGGTTTTATTCCGGGTAATCCACGGTACAGCAACCAGCCCTGGTATTACACTCCTGGCCCTGGGGCAGAGAGGGGGGTACCCGCCGACCGTACGCTTCAAGCCACAGAGCCCGACGCGCAGGGGGGGGGGGGGGGGGTAATCGGCAGCTGTTGTTCCAGTGGCGTAAGCCACCGAAACGCTGCGGGTGATGGGCCCGGCTATGACCGGAACCGACCACCAGACTGACTGAGAAATCCAACTCCAGGTACGTTCGCCGACCTCACGGAAGTGAGAAAACGGCGGTCGCTCAGGCCGAAGCGAGCGAGGAGCGTGCAAGCACGAAGTACCTGTCGGAGTCGGCACCCAGCCAATCTCTCCTGGGTCCGACCGAAGCGCGCGCCCGCCGCCGCGAGCCCTTCGGCGGGGCCACTACGTCACGCCCCACGTGGCCCACGGACCGGCGCGCAATGGTCAGCCCGTACCCCCTTGCAGGGAGAGGGCGCGAGGGGCTATCCTCGCCCCTCTGGGAGAGGGGATCGCGGGCTAGCGTGCTCGCGTAATTGGGAGTAGCCCCAATTAAGATCCCCACAGCGTATAACGGAACAATCTCCAACAGCCGGAGGAGCACTGGTGTGCGTTCAGCATGGAGTGCATGTCTTGGGATACAGCCGAGTTGTTGACTCCGCGGCATAAATCCTGTATTCTTGCTGTACAGTTGAAGTAGCTTCGTAGAGTGACCGATTTATTGATTGTTTGTAGGGTTTAACGCGCAGACGCTACACAGGCGATGAGGCGCGCCGTAGTGAAGGGCTCAGGATTAATTTCGACCACCTGGGGATCTTTAACATGCGCCGAAATCTCGACCACACGGGCGTTTTTGCTTTTCGCTTCCATCATAAAAGCGGCCGCCGCGGCCGGGATTCGATCCCACGTCCTTGAGCTCAGCAGCACAACGCCATAGGCACTCAGCAGCCATCGCGGCGGGTACATTTGTAGAGTGGAACCTCCAGGAAACTTGAGGAAGAGCCAACGTGAGGGCCTGCAATTGAATTGAATAGCTTTTATTGAAATGAAGGAGGCCACATGACCATAGTTGGGGAAGGGGAAGAAGGGAAGAGGAGGAGGAGGTTTCCACCGGGGCTTATTGGAGGTGATGCGTGATGTCTTAGGAGGAGGAGTGTATACCTCATTGCACACTACCCTTTCCAAGCCACTTTTTATTGAGAGAGAGAGAGAGAAAGACTTTATTTATGGCCACTTTATTGAAGAAAAATAGAGCATGTAGGAAATTAGGGTCTTCGTAAGGGGGGACGTCAGGAGACGAATTAGTGGGCAGAGCATGCGGCAAAGAATGGCGAGAAGGATTGGAGTTATCTGATGGCGGCGTGGGAGTCAGTGAAAAGGCGGACTCTTGGTGGTGGGGTGCGCTAGACATGTAGGTCATGTGATCCAGGCTCCTGGGAGACCGTGGATCTCAGCTTAAAGAGGCGATGGTGGCCATAGTGGTGGTTCCACTAAGATCGGGGCGTTCTTCCCACTGCCCTTACAAGCCGATAGAGTAGTCTTGTAAGCAGGCGTCTGTAGATCTCTCAGACTCGTTTGGTAGTCTCTGTGCCATACATCGACGGAGGGCGCGCTGGCGGGGAACGACTCTAACTCGAGGGATAGCAGATCGTTGTGAGGAAACCAGGGTACCTCGAGCCCAAGAGGGTGAAGGAGGGGACGGCATAGGTGCGATTTTGCAGCGTTCCCGTATAGCGTAAAGCCCGCCAGCATAAACAGCAGGGTGCGGAGTGTTCAATAGATACACGCTTGAGAGGCATCTGGGTGAAGCGGGAAATTGCATACCTGCAATTAGGACGCCATCGTGGACCCCAGCATCCATAAATGCCTGTATCCCCTGGGAGTGGATCTTAGCCGCTATAGTATTGTCGTGCCCGTGAAATTTGCGTCTGTATTATCTGTCAATCGAGTATGAAGACGAGCCAGTGCGTGGTTGTCGGTCACCTGATGGTACAGCCAGGGCGGCCTGGTTACAGGGTAGATAAGGCCGCTGCCTCCGCAACGCGTTTGCTTGCGCCAAAGGAGCGACGTTGATGGACCAAGTCAACCAGTGTGCAGAGCTCAGGTTCAGCATGAAGAGATGACATTGACGTTATTCTAGGGAAGCAAGTGTTCGTGCGCACTGCCGCACTCGTGATTGCTTCAAGTCGGGCCCAGACCGGTCATACGCTGGAATTGCGTCTCGTAGACGTGAACCGTGTACCACGTACTACCAAGGACAAACACCGGACAAGAAAAAAGTGACGGGCTAGGTAGAACTATTGCCCAACATTTTGAACAAAACCTTTCCTTTTACGTTGATGGTTTACGCATTTCTTTGCTTCCACTGACAGCGAAAAATTCATGGGCAACTTGAACACAATACAACATAGTCAGACAAAAAAAACCGGAAATTTCGTTAAATCTGAAAAAGCCGCCTCTGAATTATCATCTAGAAATTCAAAATTTATTAGTGTACTAGGGGAAATTTCTAAAATTCAGTTTGGTTACACCTATTTCAACATGCAACAATATTGGGCGGACAGTTGTTAAAGAAGGACTTTGTGCTAAAGAAGGACTTTTCGGGTTTTCGTGTTGATGATATGGCGTGGTGTGGCTTAGTCGGAGCAATGGCTGGCAGTTCCGTGCAAGGCCAAGTTTGCCTGAGAGAAGAACATTCACTCGCGCGTGCACAAACACACACACCGACTCAAACTACACGTGAACACGTGCTCACGGCGATTAGGCAACAATAAATTCAGCCCAAGCTTTTATAACATCGTTCGGTGGAGGAAGCTGGGACCATATCTGGGAACGTTGGAATGTGTTACATTGGTAATAATACCTGAAATCTAGTTTCCCTTTATCACCCGCCGAGGTGGTTCAGTGGCTAAGACGTCGCGCTGCTGAGCACGGGGTCGCGGGGTCGATTACCGGCCGCTGCGGCCGCTTTTCTGATGGAGGCGAAAAGCAAGCACGCCCGTGTGTACGAGATTTCGGCGCACGTTAAAGATCCCCAGGTGGTCAAAATTAATCCGGAGCCCTCCACTACGGCGCGCTTCATCGCCTGCGTTGCGTAGGCGCGTTAAACCCTACAGTAAATTAATCAGTTTCCCTTTATCAAATTTCAACAACCAGCGCACAATATTGCCATTTCCCTAACATGGCATGCTTCCTTTGACGTGAGTATAGACCGTATGCGGCAATCCACCAGGCTTGAAAATATACATCGTGCGTAAGTAACCATAGTAAAGTCTCACAAATCTATAGTGGCGTATAATTCTCCGTCTGTTCAACTTCGGCCATAAGTTTACTGCAGTGCGAATCGAGCGTATTCTGTTTACTATGCAGTTATTGATGTGCTACTCGCGTTCCGCCATCCTCTCTGGACGTCTGGGTGATGTCGTGCTCCTCCTGCTTGGTCTCACGCCTTGTGCTGATCGGGATACTGCCTGCAAGGTCTGCTAGGCCTTTTAGACCCAGAAGTCCCTGTGGCCCCCGGACTATCTCCCGACTCCCCGACGACCCGACCCTCACCGTCGAAGAATCACGAATCTGGCGCCAACTACAACCCGGCACATACTATAACGACACCATCCTCTCGCACATCTCCCCCTCACTCTTCGAGTATAACTGACCGGACTGTCAAGTTCCTGCCACCACTGCCGACCTCCTTTTCATGTGCCCTCAACACCCTATTCCTCGCCCCTAGCAGTGGTAACGCGCGTTGACTAGCTCGGGCCTGCAGGAGTAGCGCAGCCTGATGCAGTAGGTTACACGAGAAGCGGAGAAGCGGACGGCCTCCTAAAATGAGGAGGCGTCCACCGTTTTCTTTTTTTTTTTCTCAATAGACGTTTTACCTCGTCCTCCTACGAAAACCACCCCGCTCAAGCTCACACCCGCTGGCCGATACTCCCTGAAACGCCTGGTAGTGCCATCCATGCATAACAAGCAACGACACCTCCTCCTCCACATCCATCAACACATTCGTGTAGCCACCATCCCTTTGAACATAAGCCTAGATTGCAACAAAGCGCGGGTCAACGCACCCACCAAGAGGACCACAGAAAACCTCTCGACGCATTACATGGACGCTGCCCACTACCCCAGTAAGCACGCCCAGGCAGTCACGGTGGTCGACTACCAGGGGAATGAACTCACGGCATGCACCAACTGTATGGACAGAGCTGAAAAAATCCCATTGCCATAGCAGCCGCAACAAACAACGAATACGTTACAATAATACGGACTCAAGCCGTATGTCGCCACCACCTGGTTGGCATCATATTGCCCTTCGCCCTCAAGACCTCAAGAGCACCCCGCAGTACCAGGATATATGTCTGGACCCCTGCACCAGTCCCTCGATGGAAATGAGGTGTCGCTTTGCGCGTGACGCAAAGCGACACGCGCTGCCCCCGTCTTTTTGTTTGGGACTTTGCGTCCTCTTTCCGGTGCTCCGGGGTGCCATTTCGCCTGCTGCTTTCTCGCCCCTCAAAGCGACGGCGCAAACCCCAGAACACGGGCATTTGTATGGCGCTACCCCGTCGTTTCAAAATGATGGCCCGTCGTCTTAGAGAATTGGTCCCCAGAACTTCTCAGCCATTCATGCACGGTTGAAAAAGACGTTCAGGTGTGCCACTCATCACCCGTCTATCCTCCGCCCCGTTCGCTTGCCGACAGTGACACTTATCCGCGCGGCAGTCGCAGGATAATGGCTGATCATTGGGCAAACTGCGCACGCAAAATTTGTCTGGGCCCCGGCCGTGTGGACATCCGCGATAACCAGGCGGCGCACGTGCTGTCAGAGGTGCCTTTGTCTGCCCGCAGTCCGCTAGATCTTGTCTCAAGCTCGACCCCATTTACGACGTACCTCCACAACACTACAACAGAGCAAGGCGGCGTCAGGGTATACCCAGCTGCCCTCATTCAAGGTGTCCACTGACTATGACCTACCAAGATGCGATTCCGCAGTACCGTGGCCGGCTTCGGCGCCCGTTTTTGGGCTTGCGCGGCCGGAACAAGCGACATGCGACGGCCCCTCCGCCATGACGGTCCCCAGTCACCAGTGGAAGAGCCGAACGGTGCCGCAGCCTCCCCACAGCCTCCGCTTGCAACCATTTGTCACTTGCTGTAGGAGTGCCCAGCAAGGAAAAAGACAGGGAGGCCGAGATCGCTATCTTGGCCCCGTCAAAGCCTTCTTTATTCGAGGCATGGACACGACCGACAAACGCCGACAGCGCTTGAAAGCAAATCTTCGATTCACTCCGGGCGTGCGTTAAGGCAGCCAGCGTGGCCCGCCTCATTTAATTATTAAGAAGGGTTGCAGGCTGGGCTAGTTGGAAAGATATTCTTGGAGGAAACCAGCGCGAACTTAAAGACAAAGGCACAACCAGCGGATGTCCTGGTCCACTTCTTTTGTCTTTGCTTAAGTTCGCGCTGGTTTCATCCAAGAGTAATTATGAAATCTGCCTGATCCCTGCATCTCACCTCGCCGCCATTCTCCCTCCCTGAGAAGACAGCAGCCGCCGAGAGGTGACTTACCTTTCAATGGCAACGGTTCCCGCACACTGCCTTCAATTGTTTGTGCTCACGTTTTCACTATTACGTGCAGCGTCAATCCAGTCAGGCTGGAATAGAATAAAAAGACAGACATGCGGACTTCTAGAATGTTTTTTTAGAAACCATTTTGTTTGTGAAACTTCGCCTGTGGTGTAAGACAGTGCTTCAAGGACTTGGTCCTTTCTGATGGTAGTGAGTTTTTTTAACGAACGTTTTAACACAGCAGCCATACACGCCTATTTATTCGGTGGTTCTAAAAACACGATTCGGTCATAACTCTAGTGATTAGATTTTCGTCGTTATTGTAAATAAAATAATAAATGAAATTATTTCCCGAGACGAGAGCATAGAGTTGTCTCCCCAGCATAAATCATCAGCTAACTTTTCTTTATTTTTGTGGCTCGCTATTTTGGGCTCATTATACCAGCCACGTTCGGCTGGTTTCTGGCTATTCGAAACTAAATTTGGCGCATCCAGGTGTGGGCAAAAGGAAACCCCGTTAGCTCCTCCTTCAATGAGTTGCCTTAATTTGCGGCCCTCTGCTCGTTCTTGCAGAAGAGCATCTTTTACCCAGCCCGCCCGCCTCCTCTTTATTCGTCGATGGAGGCGAAAAGCAAAAACGCCCGTGTGTACGAGATTTCGGCGCACGTTAAAGATCCCCAGGTGGTCGAAATTAACCCGGAGCCCACCACTACGGCGCGCCTCATCGCCTGCGTTGCGTCGGCACGTTAAACCCTACAATCAATCAATCTTCCTGATCGTTATTGGGCAAGCACTACAGCAATTTCCACATGTGCCCCGTTTATAGTCGTCCTAACTGTGGAGCGCTGCGCATGAAGTTGGGACACAGTGTTGAAGCCCGTCGCAGTCATTGTGCTGGGTCAGGCGCATGTGAGATAAAGCGCCGTGTGGGAACAATTCATCGCATGAATGCGCCTAAGGTCGCTTTTATGACGCTCGCCGGAGAGAACCACGAGTTTTTCCAAGCTCTGACCGATATCGCAGTCGCATTTAACGGCCTTGTTTGTTAACCTTTCCTACAAGCGTGGGTGCACCGTCGGCGATAAGCCCGCGCCACCGCAGATCTTTACAGCGAGGCAAAACCGCCTTTATTCGCAAAGTGCAAGGTAGCAGAGACGCTAACGGTTAAAACTAAAGACTTTATGTCATGGCGCACTCAAGATATAATCCGCGTGGGTTGACCTATGATATGGTATTTACAAGCAGTTCTGCTTGCAGCGACTTCGATACGAAGAAACAGCGCATCAGCTAAATTGGGACCTATCATGTCCCGGTACGATTAACCACCTCTACTCGTATAAGTGGAGAAAGTGCGAAAAAACCCACTGCGACGCTGAGTACATCGATATATACACGAATACAACACTTGAAGGTACCCTGCAACACTTTTTTCGACTGTTTTCGAAATCTTTAAGGCTTGCAGAACCTAGTCAACCAACACTTAGATTAGGGGATCGCAAATTACCTCAGCCAAAAATTATTTCTCTATGCCCGTCAGGTAACTTAGAAACTTGCTTAAAAGATTTTTCTCTCTTTCCCGGTCTTGGCGTACTTGGACCGCTTGAATTACATATCATTACAGTGGTACAACGGCTATTGCCGTCTTTCCTTCAGTTGCAGAAATGAACGCATTCGATATCCACTAAAAAAAGCCTCGAAAGCAAAGCATACACGGAAGGCGTATCTTCTGCGACGACCAAATCACGCAGTGCCGCTCCGTGCTGGCAATAACTATAGCTTTCACAATGCTTCCAGGCGCAAAGGAAAAAGTGAAATCGTTTATCAGAAGTGTTGCAGAGTCCCTTGAGCCACCTCCCCCCCCCCCCCCCTTACGTACACTGAAAATAAATACACCTTCCCTTGCTTTCCTTTCTCCGATCTGCAAGACTTGGATGTCTCTATCTGAACTATCACCTCATTCTCCCACTCTGCTTGACGAGGACAGGATGTTTCCACCGTAGGACGGGATGTTTCCACAATGTCAATCTCACACGCACGTATGCAGAGAGAGAGAGAGAGGGGGGGGGGGAGATAGGCGAACAATATGTGGGTACCGGGCATAAATGACCGTTACCCTAGAACTTCTTTCCGTGTACATATCAACCTCCTCGCACTACGTACAACAGCTGTCTCGTCTAATCTCTTCGACTAAAATAATGCGTGTGTCGTTAGCGTTCCACTCGGGCTTTCTCCCGGGTGTCACGAGCACATGAAGTCGTTCACTTTCCGCGCCACCACGTCCGGTTCCGTGACGTGCATGTTCTTCTTCTCGGTGTCCATGACGACGTAGGTGAAGCGCGAGCACTGTTCGGCACCCAGGCAGCGCACGATCGCCTCCAGGGCGCCGATTTGCGGCCGGGTTCCCGCCAGCGGCCTAGAGTCCCGCTGCAGCACCATCATGCTGTTCCTGTAACGGGGCAGTCTCCTGTCGAACACGCCCGGGTACAAACCCTGCGGCGGCGCGCAGCGCACCCGCCGGTCAGCCGTGAACACGTAGCGGCCCGAAGAGACGCGCGCGCAGCCCCTGGCCATGAGGAGCTCTGCCGCGACGGAATGGTGACCTCGCGAAGCCAGGATCTCGAGGACCTCCTCTCTCGTGTACGATGAGGCGTCGCCCCGGTGTTCCGCGGCGGAGGGCTCCGGACCGGGACACGTGGCCGGGAAGGAGCCCTCAATGACCGCGAGTCGAGAGACCCTGTCCGGGTGGAAGGCGGCGAGGTAGTAGGCGATGCCGGCGCCCATGCCGTGGCCCAGGACCGAGAAGGTGTCCCACTTGAGGTGGTCCACGGCCGACAGGACCTCCTCGACGTACCTGTCCCTGGTGTAGTGGCAGCGCTGCGGGAGGTGCGAAGAGAGCCCGTGTCCCGGCAGGTCCAGGGCCACCAACTTGAACTCGGACTTAAGGAAAGGAACCAGGGGTTCGAACACGGCCGCGTTGTCCAGCCAGCCGTGCAGCGCCAGCACTGGCTGGCCGTCGTCCGGACCCCACTGCTTGCCGGCCAGCTGGCCATGCGGCACGGGAACCACCAAGGCGCGGGTGAGCCGCTCCTTGAGGGACGTCGACGATGCCTCCCGGCGGCCCACTTCCGAACGTTCGCGCAGGAGGCCTCGGGCGAGAGCCAGCGCAGAACCGTTAAGCCTGCGGAGACCGGAAACGCACGGGGTCGAAGAAATGAGAGCGCAACCCAGAATGCTAAGTCACACTCACGCACGCACAAACAAACAAACAAACCATAGCCTCGGGGGCCCCAGCCCCTTCCGGTGTTTCCTGGAGGCCGGGGCTGTGCCCCACCCCGGGGATGCTGGTCCCTGCCCCCTTCCCCTACTCCCCAAGTGCCATTATCAATGTCATTACCAGTTGACATTTCTTTAGAGTTGCCTCTACGTTTTCACTTAAAATTTTATAGGGACTAAAAGCTTACTGCATCACTGGATTGGCGCAGACGTGGACGGCTGAGTTTCATAGTTTGCATTAATTCCTGCGAATTCGCATACCATAGTAGGACAAGCGCACTAGAAGCATATAAACTCATGCATGCATATATGTATGTATCTATGTATGTGTGTATGTACGTATGTAAATGATTATTGGTACATTTTATCATCATCATCAGCATTGGCTGCAAGTCAAGGAGAGGCCGAGCCCCCCCCTCCCCCCACCCTTCCCGGGAAAATGAAAACTCTCCGCCTATGAAGCAAACACCCTGAAAATCAGTGCCGTGTGTTCATACACTTGGAGGCACACCATGTCACCGGATATTGGCCCTGATTTCCTGCATTGCTCACCCAAAACATGGTACCGGAAGTGCTGCGCACTGCTCAGGAAGCTACCGCTTGCCAGTTGGGCTGTGAGAAAGCGTAAGCCTCTGCTGTAGCGTTCAGCAGCTTTCTTTTTAATGCCATGTTTTGTATCGCCTTTTAGAACGTTCCTGTCGTGATATTTATTGCATATCCTGTTTCTGCTTAACTGAGCACAGAGATATCCGTTGTTCCGGGTCCGCCATCTGGCTACTGCGCAATCTGGTGGCAACCGTGCCTTAGTACCCTTCCGATGTTTACGAGCTTGTAATCTTCTGGCACACTTACAGAATCAACAAAAAACAGCCTTAGAGCGTACTTATTTCCACAGTGCGTATTTTTTTGTTTTCTTTTGTTTAAGCTTTATTTCTCGTAATGTCCTCAATTCTAACCAATTATACATGTGATAATGAAGATATTGCATAGGTTTTGTTTTTTGTCCGTAGTTGGACGTATAGAGAATGTTGATTTCTGTTTAAGCATGTACAGGAGAGCGAGTAACCCCCCACATTTTTTTAGGTAAAAGGTTACTAGTTTTCTGATCACGCGGTTGAGAACTTTCTGAGAAGGTCTTTACAGTACACAGAGCTGCGGACACTGGAAATCCGTACGTTCCTTCCGGATTCGCGCGTGAGCATCGTAGCACGACACGCGTCAGGGCTGCAGTAGTCGTTGGCGCAGGTAACGGCGGCATTTAGACTATGTGCACTACACGTGCGTATCAGCTGCTCACACTGTCAGCTGACATCACTCACTCACGCAGCCTGTGCGTTGGACGCAAGTTGAACGCGACTTATTTAGATGTTTACTTGAATGCGCTCGCCTCACGTACATGCTGCGAAGCTCCAAGTGAGAAAGGGCGCTACAGCTTGCCCCGCTCCTGTCAAAACAACACGTATGCACGGTTCCGGTGCGTCAATCACGGAGCGGCTAGCTAACCCGCTCTATTCTACAACCATGAGCTGCACTTCTTTCCCATCTCTAAACTGCGTCTTGCATGCCCCGTTGTTTTAATTAAGAACGACGCGCGTGACAGCAGTGCAAAGACACGGAGGGCGCACAGCGTAAGGAGCCCGCCACATACCTCATAGCCATTGGGTTGTATCTGGGCGCTCTGTCATAGATGAGGCAGCAGCGAGCTTCTCCTCGGTTCGTCCAGGTCCAGGGGCCTCCCCCTGTTCCCGCCGCTCATCGCCAAACAAAGGGGGCCGTCGGCGATAGCGAGCCGGACTTTGTGGCTGCAGATAGAGGGCATCCCCGTTTCCGCAATCGGCCTTATCAGGAGGGCCGCCGCCGACTCGCGGAGCATGTAAACCAATCCACAAACTCGCGCGCTGCGAGCACGTGCATGCGCCTCTTGTCTCTGAGCGTCCCTGCGAGAAAGCGTCGATGATTACGAGTTATAATATCCCGTTTCGAGCGCGCTTGCTTCCCCACAGCATTCCCTCGCTCGCGAATACAACACCGCGCGCAGCTGCAAGCGCGCTTCTCTCGACTAGATCGGGTTGCTGCAGGCGTCCTTGCGCACTGACGTTCGGGTGACGTTGTTTGCCTCCGTTTTTTTTTTTTTTTTTTTTATTGCCGTGTTTGGTTCACAGCGAGCTTTTCTTCTTTTTTTCCGTGACGGCGTTCGTCATACCCCGCCGTTGACTCAACGCGAAGCAGTAACCCCCGTCTTTGCAGTCCAACCGTGAACAATGCGCTGCGGTCGACGACAGGTCCTCGACGCAAAGTGCGGAAGGTCCTTCCGTCGCGATGCGGCGGTAGACGGCAAGACGCCGGAGTAACGCTCGCTTTGCTACGCGGCAGTCTGAACTGGTGGTCTCTTTTATTTGCCAGACCTCCTGGGTAGTCCTAAACTGCTCCCGCCGTAGAGATTCTATGTGCAAATAACACACGCAGCTGCTTTGGAGCAGCTCTGAGCTGTGCAAAATGACAAATAAAAGAGGCCCTGAATTTCTCGTTTAGAGCAACGCTGTTAATTGGGTTGCTCGATTCTTACACCCCAAACATGTTTCAGGAGATTCGGGTTAAACCCGATTTCTCCCCGAATGAACCTTTTCAAAGTAGCGATCAGCGTAATCATGCGCTGACGGTCCGCCGTCCTCAACCCGTACTTGCTGGAAGCAAGCCCCACAAATACACCTTCCGAACTCATTGAGTATTGTCATACCTCTACCGCTGGCTACTTCAGGCTGGAAAATGCTGCATTTACATTGTTGTGCCCAGATAATGAAAGCTGTAGTCTGGAGGACTTTCTCCCAGTTGAGATACGTTCAGCGATCAAACAGGTTTCGAATGAAGACCGACATGTTGTGCAAGCAGATGATAATGCATGTAAACAAGGATGAGTGAAACATCGATGACCAGCTTTTCGTGAATAAATTTTTAATATCTGAGAAGTTAGCAATGCTTTTTGCCGTCATCATTAGTGATTGATTTCCTAACAAATGCAAAATTTCGGAGAGCATTCCCTAGGAAACCCTGACGTCCCCCCATTACCAGCTTAATATAAACACCAATTTTAACGCGTTAGAGTTAAGAAACTCTAGATAACCTCTAAGATAAACTCAGTGTGATACTTAGTACACCCGTAGAATTAACCCGAAAACACCCGAACTTCGGAATGGTTTCACAAAAACGCCCAATTTCTCCCCGAATATCACTTCGAAAAATACCACCCAATTTTTACCCCCCCCCCCCCGATTTAAAAAAAAAACTATATAAACCCCAAAACGAACAACCCTAGCTATATTCAATCACGGACAAAAAATTTTGAGTTTCGTGAATTTTTGCCAAAAATCATACCCTGTTATTTTTCCCTCGGACGCGCCGCGGTGGCTCAGTGGCTAAGGCGTTGCGCTGCTGAGCACGAGGTCGCGGGTTCGATTTCCGGCCGCGGCGGTCGCTTTTCTGATGGAGGCGAAAAGCAAAAACGGCCGTGTGTACGAGATTTCGGCGCACGTTAAAGATCCCCAGGTAGTCCAAATTAATCCGGAGCCCTCCACTACGGCGCGCCTCATCGCCTGCGTTGCGTTGGCGCGTTAAACCCTACAATCAATCAATCATTTTTCCCTCGGGCGCGTTTGCACTGAATGTGCTGTTGTTTATTTCTTAGCTATGTAAAATTTTCGAATGGTAAACGTTGGTTGCTTTGTTTAGAATTTGCTGTGACTTTAAAGTTGGCATTGTGGGGTCACGTGATGGGCAGGTCACTGTTGGTAATGAACGCGTGACATCGTGGTTTTCATCGCCGTGGACTGCTGGGCACGTAATAAGGTAGTTTTCACTGTAAGAGATTATTGCCGCAATGCGTGTCCGGCGAAATGCAGCACATCTTCGCTCTTCGCTGCAAAACAAATTAAGACTACCGTTTTTTTTCTTTTTTTTTTTGTCACCGCACCTGTGCCTACGCAGCACCTACGCAGATAGATTAATAAAGAAGACAAAACAAAAATGGAGACAGAAACGAGGAAATAATAGGGTTCGGATGCACGGTTTATGCAGTGTATATTGCGGAGATGTTTTCTGGCGACCGAGAAGGTTCACAGAGTGCTTGCAAGTCGCACGCGTTTTCACTGCACAGCAATGTTGAGCTATAGATGTTAGTCATGTAAACTCGATAAAAACATTTTCTTTTCATATATTTATGTCAGTGTATTTCAGACCTAAAAACTATGTCGGTGCCTAGAGTTGTGAAAACACTTTTCAGCCAGATATATGCTATTTATTCAACCTTGCTAGAAGCCAAATTTCCAAGATTTCCAAATTTCCCAGAAGCCAAATTTCCAGACATTTTTACGGGTAACATATAGCGCAAAAAAAAAACCAAGCGGGGTGACTTCACGGGCCTTAGGAGGCATAGAATTTCATACAAACTATTGTGTGTAGCTCTATGTTAGTAGGTATTGCGGAAGCTCTGAAATCACCTATAGAAATTACTGATTTAATCTCGTTAGGAGGGAAATTTACCGAAACCAAGAAGTGTTGCTTTTGCTGCGGAACTTCCGTACGAATATCTTCAGACTCAAAAAAAAAAAAAGAAAGAAAGAAAGACGAGACAATGTCTTTCTTGGCCTAAGGTCGTCGCCACAATTTTAATTATGTGCAGTAGCGGAGAGGTAGTTCGAGTTGTCGAGTTGCCAGAGCGAAGTCGCCGACCTACGTGACGCCGTGAGAGAGCCGCCTCGTATACATATACTTATATAGTTGCTTACCCCGTCGGGGCGTTACCCCTCCCTCGGAGCGTTACCCTACCGTCCGCGGCGTTCAATAGATACAGTGCACTTGCCTGCTGCAGACAGTGTCGCGGGTTCGGTGCCCGGCCGCGATTTCCGAAGGCGCAAAACAAAACCGCCATTGTGCATACGTCATCTCGGCGGCTGTAGAAACTAAAAAGCAGGTACTACAAATTCATGATTAGGCTTACCAAAGCCCAGAAGTAGCTTCGGCTCGTGAACCCCGAACTCGGTTTGATTTTGCTCAGTGCTTATTTAATTTTATATAGAGTATCCCACATTCGAAGCTGTGCCTGCATAAGAAATTTGCACCACGGTGGAAGACTACGCCTACAACGTCTACATTAGCCTATTACGTAGCATATGTGAGTTATCTGAGTGCAATTGCGGGAGCGACTGTTACAATGCCATAAATGTAACCCGTGGACCCGTCCATTTTTGTTGGAATGAGTCAAATGGTAGGAGGTTAGAAACACATTCCCTGCGTGTGAGGCGACCGTAGGCGGTACAGCGACGATTCATCCCCCCTTGCAGCCGAACAACTCGAGACGTCACGGTCGATCCGACTTTTCCCCCACACATCCATCGAAAATTATATTTCGCTCTGGCTGACTAAACACGCGAAGTAGAAGCTAAGAAGGCGCCCGAGGTATTGTTCGAAGGCCCTCTCCTTACACCCACGCGTTTTGCGAAGTTCCAGATACGTAAAAACGCGACGCTGTTAGGGGCGAAGAGGGGCTGGGGCGGTTGGCGCCTCCTGTCGTCGTCGTCGTCGTCGTCGTCGTCGTCGTAATCGCCGTCGCAATCGTCGTTTCATGTAGTCACGGTACTAAAACACCGGAAAACTCATTTACGCCTCGCGCTAGAACGTAACGCGTACTAAAAAAATCACCGGGACACTCGTTTGCTCCTCGCACTGGAGCGCTTCGTAACGCGTACTGAAAAAAACACCGCGACAACGCGTACTGAAAAAACACCGCGACAAGCGATTGTCGCGGTGTTTTTTCAGTACGCGTTACGAAGCGCTCCAGTGCGAGGAGCAAAGGAGTGTTTGCTCCTGTGTTTGCAAACGAGTTTGCAAACACGTGTAAGCTCTCTATCGCGAGGTGTACGCCTCGCGATAGAGAGCTTCGTGCTTCAAAGACAAGAGACTTTTACAGCAAAGCTGTATACCTTTACCTCCCAACGGTTTCATCTCCACTGGCAAAAACGCCGAGGCGCCAAGAATGCACCTATACACTGCATGCTTCGCCCCTCCCCAGTTTTCGTTAGTGGAAATGGCTCGGGATTTTATGTTGAGTTAACTCCGCTAGTCCGTAACATTCGCTGCTAAGGCTCCTCGTTTTTCCTTAATAGAACAAATTTGTTCCTCTCCGAACCCTTCCCCGAAATCGTATGAACTCATTCCGGCCCTGTAAACGAAATGCAAGTGCGAAAGCATTAATGACCAGTTGAACGCCTCTGAGTGTTCAATCGGACGCCGCAGCGCCCTGGCTCGCGGTGAATGCTGCGCCTTTGGACGAGGGGATCGGAAACAGCCGGAGTGCGAAGCTCGGGGCGAGGAGAGCGGCAGCCCAACAGCTGTCGCCGCAGCCGCCGCCCTGAGTCTCCACTTTCCCTTCGTGATTCTGCAAACGCCCAGGCGCTGCGCTCAGTTTTCTTTTAGGGGCGAAGCACCTTAGGGGCTCGGCCTGTCGTCGTCTCCTAACGTCGTCAGGATCGCAAACGACGGTCAAAATGCAAGTGTATAGTGAATAAAACCGGTTCAAAATAAACATTATTTAAACCAATACAAAATACACGGATAATCAGGATTTAATTGAATTAATAACAGAAATTTGTTAAGTTCCGTCTCGAAACAGGTTTCAAACGACAGGTTTTCTCCTGTAACGCATACTTTTTAGCATGCTGCGGCGTGTGACACGAAGACAACTTACGGTCAGTCTGTACCTCATTTAATAGCTTGAATCCGGTTCAACAAAAGAGTACCATATCCACCGCCTCGGGAAGTTGCGATTGCTCCTCCCACCGGTGCTGCTCCGGCGCCCAACCAGCGCACGCCGTGTGGCAAAAGAGAGACTTACAATCTTTGAATACACTTATACACTGCATGCTTCGCACCTCTTCAGGTTTTACTTTAGTGGAAATGGCCCAGGATTTTCTTTAAGCCGCTGCAGCCAGCCAATACACGGCAGACGCTGAGCTTTCTCTGTGGGAGTTCGCGCGCTCCTCTGGCGTTGACCTCCGAATGTAACGTATAAACCTTTACAACCCCCCCCCCCCCCCCCCTTAAATCCACAAGCCGACCGACGTGCCATCCCTTTCTAATAAAGTTCTGTTCTGTTATGTCAGTTTTGAGGCCCGAGCTATGGAACGCGCCGCAGCCAGTGACGGGCTGCGGAATTTCCGCGTGTCGCGTTTCTGAGATGGCGGATTCTTCGTTCTATAAGCCATTGAAGACGAAAAACAAGGGTGATATATCTCCATCAAGTGACCTTTGGTGAATATTACTTTCGCTTTCTTCGCCTCCGCAATGAGTATACGGCCCTGCCACGCACGTACAAAAGGAAACATGCGCGAAGGCATTATCAAATTCTCCTTGTCGAGCTGCTCTCACTTCAGCTCTTGCCAAGAAAGATTGCGTTCGCACTTTTGAGATAACGGCGGTGAGAACAGCAAAAAAAGGTAACAAAGTAAACAACTGTTTTTCGACAATTCTGGCAGCCCACTGCTGGCCAGCTCGTCTTCGTTCTTCGACACCCAAATGGTCTGCACTGTAGGCATGCAGTTGCTACGCGACTGCGGATATCTCGAGGCCAAGTGACCTCGCGAATAACGAGGGCGTCATTTTCCTTCCCCTTCCATAGATAATTTCTCTAACCGTCGGCCTCTGCACGAGACTCAAATCTTTTGCGTGCGCACGCAACCGTATGCACCTTTAAAAGCTTTTTCTTTTTGTGCATACACACTTCGCCCGTACTTTCCGGTCATGTTTTGCCGGTTAAAGATACCATGATAGTTAAAGAAAATTTATGTATTCATTTTTTTTTTCTTTTGCAGTATAGCTAATTTACATCTTCGCACGCCACGTTTGATTTTTTTTTTTCTATTTAAAACTTCATCATAAAAGCAGCTTTGCGAGTTTTACGACAGAGCTTGCTCGACCTGTCCGTTTTCTCTTAGCATGGTCGCTTGGTGTAAAAAAAAAAAAAAAGTTTATTTTGACCGATAGGAGAGCAGAACACCTCTTTCAGCGGTCCGCCTGCACTGACCTGATGTCCGGGGCGAGCGATAAGACCTGCCCACAACACGTTTTTAATGGCCAGGCGGAACGCATTTCGACGAAAGTAGCGTACCGGGATAGCTTGGGCCCTCTTTTACGACCAGAAAGCCCGATGGCGCAGACGGTGAAAAGGCACTGCCAGCTTCGGAGGTTTCGCTTCATCCTAGACCGCACTCGGGGAAGGCCCATACAACCCTTCTGCCCTATTAGTACTCACAACACGTTGAATTTTACGGTGGTGGCTGAAACAAAAACCTCTCCGGACGTTGTAAACGTTGCTTGAAAAATCACCTCCGCCATGGATGGTTCAATGTGGTTAGTCGGAACCATAACCAGAGTCCTTCAAAGCATTGAAGGACTCTGCAACAAGTGACAAAGCAACAAGTGCGTTCGCAGCACACGCCTCTTCCAGTTCTCCTAATTATCCACACGCTTGCAGGAAGCGGAATCCGAATGTGGGCTTCAATGCGAGGAAGCTAAATCTTTATCTACAAGTGATTCGCACGAAGCGTTTGCGGGTAAATTCGTATGGTTTCTTCATTAGCGCGAGCTCTCGCGGCTGGCGGGGAGGGCTTACATACGCAGGAGCACAATTGCTTTTAGTACCCGACCATGGTGAATGTATTTTGCGGACGTTGGGACGCATAATACGTACGGACCGGACCGATATCCGGTGAAATAGGTCCATATCTACCTCCAGATATAATGCGCGCGGCGTGGCTAGAGTGTGCTGCCAGATCTAATGTGGTAGAGATAGTCTGGCCTCTCCATTTAAACCTGCCTTTCTCAGGCACCATGTGTTCGTGGGGATCCGATCTGAACCGCGAAGTCCGCTCCACGCGAGCACCGAATGGTATCCCCCTCCCTGACGATAGGCGGACGTGACCTCGACCTGAAAACAGCAAAGTTGGCGTTGACGTGGGCGAGCAACCGAACTCCTCCTTCACACCGTTTAATTCCCCACCAAAGTACTCCGCCGCAACAAGCGGGCATTTCGAACCTGGCAAAACTCGCTGACTCGGGGCGGCTGTTCATGCACTCAATGACGATTCCTGCTCTTGAGATCCAAGATAACCTCATTTCAAAGGGCGATATATCTGCCGCTGCTTTGCTGCTGGCGCATGCTGAGCGACAACATGGACAAAGCGTTCGTGACGACGGGGCACTTGACAAAGAGAAGCATCTGCCGGTACTCAGCAGTAGTGCACTCGACATGAAAGTTGGGCTGCAGCCAGCACGATTTCCATATTCATCGTGACTGAACGTTCACGCCATGGGTAATCACCCAGCGAAGCAGGCTGTTAAGTCCGCGTAGCAACAGCCAACTCGAAAGCTCTGAGTATGCGTGTCTGTTACTGGCCAACATGCGAAGGATTGTTTTTTTTTTTCAGAAATAAAATAAGAGGTGGTGCTACTCGAGTAGCTAAGGCATTGAATATATAAATCAATAATGGGATACCTCCCACATTCAGATAATTTTCTGAGAACGAATATCTACTCTCTTCCGCCTTCGTAAGGAGCCAACCAGCTTCAACTTGAACGGTTTATTTTCAAGATGTCCCAAGCCTCGAATATCCCACCCTCTACTCCCACTTCCCCCACTTGACCTAGTGTCTCCCTAATGTAATAAAGGCTATCTCCTCCTCCTTTTCTACTTTTCCTCTTCCTACCGGAATAGGATGGCCGCCCACAGCTCCTAACTCTTTTTCTCCCCTACCCCGTCCCTGTTGTTTCAATAAACGTTCCATCTCTCTCTCTCTCTCTCTCTCTCTCTCTCTCTCTCTCTCTCTCTCTCCTCTCTCTCTCTCTCTCTCTCTCTCTCTCTCTCTCTCTCTCTCTCTCTCTCTCTCTCTCTCTCTCTCTCTCTCTCTCTCTCTCTCTCTCTCTCTCTCTCTCTCCCGAACATTCATCTCGATATACCAACCCAGCTCCTGTAAGCCACGCTCCCCATTTCTCCACGCGGACGAAAACGCGGGAGAAGGTCTCTCGCTCGCCGATCTTTGTGTTATAAAAAAATAAACTGCTACGTGTGTAAGCCCGAAGGTCTATTGTAGGGCTCCTATTTTGCTATAACAAAGTTGCAAACAAACTAGCGTTTCAGAAAATAGGAAAAAAAAATTAGTCCAGCTTCATTGACTTCTTGTCGCGAACGCTGATGTTAACAGCGAAGCTACCTGGCGTTCACTAATGGCAAGGCTATAGCTTGATACAACTTCTCAAAGTCAGCAGATCGATTCCTGGTCACGCCAGTTCGCGCGCCAACTCTCGCTGGCGCTCCCGCCGGGTGGCCTCTTCTTCCGGAGAGCGCGCGACTTTACCCATTTTCGGAACATTCGACAAACGACCGCCAAGCGTACTCGTCTACAAATGCGCGCTCCTCCAAACCATCTTTTGAATTCACGCTGTCCGATTGGCCGACTCCTCTCCTCTCCTCCCCCCACGCTCGGCACATACTCTCAGACCCTTGGCTCCGCCCACCTGCGCTTGGCGCCCGCTCCCCCTCTCCCCACTTCGTACTTGCTTCGTACTTGCTCTTACCCTCGCAAGCCTATGCCCTCTCTACGTCGCTGTGCCCACGTTACCACGCCTCGTCCCATGAAAGCTTAAACCCAGTTCAACCATGCCTAAAACAGCAGAGCTGTGGTTCTCTTGTATCGGCTCGAACGTCAACGGGCGCCAGACCGAGAACGGCAGCGCCGTCGCCGCGCAAATTTACGTTTCCCGCAAAAATCGCCAGCCAAATGTACTGCATCAAGTATTGTCCTTGCTGGATCATTGTAATCTCACGGCTGTGCGCCAACAGCTGTACGCGTATCGCCTTGTAGAGCTGCAGCTCAACATATCACCTGCAGCTGTGCGACCTGCAGCCTTCTAGCAAGGCTTATCTTCTTGGGATGATCGCCTGCGATTTTATTTTATTTTCGCAGAAAAATCGTCGGCCGGCCCTGTAGGGCCTTACACGCTCAGAGAAGATCTTAGACAGCCCAACTGGCCAAGGACGACATGCAACAACGCGGACCCATATAAAAGATTTATCGCCTTATCGGTGTTTACACTATGTTGTGCGCAGCGCATATTTACGAAACATTGGCAGATAGCCTGGTAAACAGAGGGTTTCCCGAGAGCAACCCTGCCTTATCGGTTTATCTTTCGTAAACATTTGTTCTGACAAACGTCCATGCCACTTCGTGCAATCGAGGTGCAGACAAGATGCCCTAGCTGCGCGCCGTTGAGGTCTGCGTAGTACACCAAAACCTTCTATATAAGAAAAAAAGCCTGCTTCCAGAGCCGTCACTAAGTGGACCATTTAGCGCATGCGAGTGGCCAATTTAAAAAGAAAACGTGGGAAAACATATCCACGTGGAGGTATGCCTGAACGAGCGTGTCTAACCAATCGTATCGCCGTGGAATGTCGCCGGGCGTAAGCTGTTAGGCCTTACCCTTATTTAGGTGGTGATGGCAGTACACGCGTCGATTTGCAAGCAAATGGAAAGCAGGAATAAAAAGTTAAAAAAAACCAGCGCAATTACGCGTCAGATGAAAAAAAGCGACTCATTCGGAGCCCCTGGCCATCACTATACAACCCGGCGTAGCTACATTTAAATCATTTTAAAGTAACTCCGGTGCCACATCGGTATCCTTCGGTATCCAAAGAGACGCAGAGTGTACCGACGAGACAGTACCACGATTAAAGTTACTCTTGCATTGCGCGCTACGTTACCTGTGGGTTACCAAATATATACATACAGCTTTGCGTATATATTTCATAATGCAAAGCGTTCACACGTTTTGGACCCCCCGGTCGTCTCAAAAAAGCTGAAGATTCCTGGATTAACAGCAACACGAAACTATGCAGTGGCCATTACGAGTTGTCCGTTCTAAAACCGGCGCAGTTTTACCGCCCTTACGGAAGGCTGTCAATCGGGCGGATTGGTAGTAGTTCATTCTGTTCAAACGACGAAAAAGAGAAGATTGATTGATTGTAGGGTTTAACGCGCCGACGCAACGCAGGCGATGAGGCGCGCCGTAGTGGAGGGCTCCGGATTAATTTTGACCACCTGGGGATCTTTAACGTGCGCCGAAATCTCGTACACACGGGTGTTTGTGCTTTTGGCCTCCATCAGAAAAGCGACCACCGCGGCCGGGAATCGAACCCGTGACCTCGTGCTCAGCAAAAAAAAAAAAGTAAAACCGGTTCCACCCAGTGTGAATCCTGTCGAAACAGCGGAGCTGTGGTTCTCTTGTGTCGGCTCGAACGGCAATGGGCGCTCTCTCGAGAACGACAGCGCCGTCGCCGCGCAAATTCGACGGTTCGCGCAAAGCAATCGGCAGCTAAACGTCAGCGGCGGAAGGCTCCCTACCCTTTCAGGGAGAGGAGCCCGCATGATGATGATTATTATTGATAGTGGTATCCCCTTTATAACGGGGTGATGACGCGTTATCTTACAAAAAAAACTAAAAAAATAATATACCTATATATGTTTTACATTCTCTAAGGGCAGGCACAAAAACTTATTAGGCACAAAATAGTTTTTTTTTCTGTTACAGGTGGTAGCTGTCCTAAGAAGTATATCCTTCTCTGCTTTTCGTCCACCAGCATTCTAATCTCCTTTTCGTCACCTCGACAGCCTTGAAGTGAACTGCATCTGCGTTACCCTTCACTCCCAGGGTTTCTGGAAGCCGAATATCTCCCTCTAGATTTGGACGGATACCCTCGCATTCTAACACTATGTGCCGCATATTTTCTGTTTATTTTCCGCAGACAATGCATACCCCATCACTTTGTGAATACTGCCCCACAAACCTTTTAGTTCGCAAGCAACCTGCTCTAACCTCAAAAAGCAAAGCACTGCCCTGGGAATTATCGCAGAAATTTTCCTTTCTGATGTCCAATTTCTCAGCCCTGTACATCTCTAACGACGTTTTAGCTTCCGTTTTTTCTCTCCATTTATTCGTTTCTATCTGCCTAGCCTCTTTTTTTGTTACCTTGGCTGTCCTTGATTCTCCACTGTTCTTTCCGTATTTCGTCGTTAGCCTTCTAGTCTTCCTCAACCACTGCGCGTCCACGCTTTTCAAGTTAGGTACCTAAAAACTTCAGCTGTCCACCTACGTTGATCCATTGCTCTCAGCCTCATCTCAAAACATATTTTTCTCGAACTTCAAACGACGCCCAGCCCATGTCTCCCTGCACTGCTTCGTTAGTTATCTTTCCGTGCGCTCCTATTATAAGGCCAAACGGCCTACCTGCGAGACCACTGCGCCCTCTATCGGTGTATCTGGGAACCGGTCTGCGCCATCTATTGGTGGGTCTGGGAACCTGCTCCTGCCCCTGCGTGACGCACGACCTACTGCAGACTTACGAAAAGGCTCCACCTATAACAGCTCCGCTGTTAAAAAGAAAAGGACAGGGGAAAAGGAGGCACACAGGAGGCGCGGTGCGTGTCATTTTTTATCCGTCCGTCTTTCTTTTCGCGATGTTCGACTGTAAACCGCAACCGTATCCCAGCACCTATACCGTTGCTTCCACAAAAAGAGTGGACGAAGGAGCGCAGCGACGTACTAATATCCCCATATAGCGCTGACGAGTAAAACAGCCGGGCAAGATATATCAGCAAACCATTTCCGCAGGTATGTATAGACTTCGGGGTAAGGCGACAGCGCGCAGTTGTGGAGGGTTAATGAACAGTAATAACAGATAAGGCAAAATTAAGACAAAAGGGCGCCTTATTGTTTCATGCTGCTGGTGTAGAGATAAAAAAGAACAACATCAAGAGATAAGGATGAAAAGAGTCAGCCTTGCCCTCTGAGTGAACGTGCCGACTGTCACGTCGTAAAATTTTGAAACGTCGCAGAAAGCAACAGCAGTAGCAGGAGGAGGGGTTTGAAGGGAGTTTTATCAAAGCTTCAAACCAAGAGTAAAGATTAATATCGTTTGCAGTTCGGCGAATTCATTGAGGAAGGAGTTCGTTACTTATATTCTAAGCACATTGAAAAAGGGGACGTAAAGTGACGCGCAGCGGTATATGTGCCGCATAAACTGCCGACTTTGGATGGCTCCAAAGGTCATTGTATATGTGATTAGAGATATACGCTCGCATTTAAGCGAAGACTTCCAACTCCTTTGTCCGCCTCGCGTCGACAAAGACGACGACATTGATGAGGGGGTCAAAAAATTCCCCGGTACACTTAGGTCTGCTTACGAGATTTGAATGTGAAAGCGCGGCGATACTTATGGCGTATGCGGTTGGCCGCTCCGGTCCTCTGGCTCGGAGTCGCCAGATGCCAAGGCGGCTCGCAATCAGCGCGCGAGAGGCAGCGTACCAACCGAATGCATCGGCGATCTCAGAGAAGCTAAGGCAGCTTTGGACCTTACCTTGGCTAAGGTCCCTAATTTTAGGGGCCTTAGGAGCAGCTAATTGGAGGAGCGCGCCTGTAGCTCCGCCGTGCAGCCAGCGCGGGAAGCCGCAGGGAAAACCACGGCGTTTTGTATCACGTGACCCGTCCTCCCGGCCAGATCGCGCCACACTCTCACTTCGAAGTCAGAGCGCTTTCATTTTTAGCAGACGGACACACGCCACAGCTACCCTAGAATCAGGGTACTGCGTGGCTGCTGTGCTCCTGTTCTACTCACGTGCCATCACCTTCAGGTGTCACGGGGCACGCATTATTCTACAACCTTTACGTTTTAAATTCGTAGTTTTGCGAATTTTGTGAAGCGGTCACATTGCTTCTCAAAGTTTCCAACTCCTGGCCGAGCTTCTAAAGGTGTTCGTGGTGGGAAAAGCGCTACAGCGACAAGGACAAGTGAGTACACGGGACAAAGCGCTTTGTCCCGTGTACTCACTTGTCCTTGTCGCTGTAGCGCTTTTCCCACCATGAACATGTACCAACACGCCCAGCTCTCGCAGTTCCCCTAAAGGTGTATTGCATGCACCACAAGGAAAGAAAAAACAACGACAACTTTGGTTATACGCTCGCAACGTGCGGAGATAGCACGGTAACGCACACAGTGGGGTGTTAATTACTTTTGGCGTGTCCATTGAAGCACGCACGTCGCAAAACACTATAGCGCCTTATCAGTAAAAAAAAAAAAAAAAAAAACATTGCTGAACTGTTGAGCATACCAAAGTCAACAGTTAACAGAAGACACAAAAATGTTTGCAGCTCCCTGCGATGATGTGCCTTCCTTTTTTTTTTCTGATGGCCATACACAGTTTATGAAAAACGCGTATGTTTGACAGAAACGCTGAGTCGATGGTATCTTCCAAGTTGCACTTTAGACAAATGAAAATTAAGCCAAAATGCTACTACAGCAAATGATTTTAGACCAGATTGGTACCCTATTTTGCAGCGGTGTGATTCCAGATTACCCGTTTCGCCTTGTACATTAAGCGCCATAATATATATTATATATATATATATATATATATATATATATATATATATATATATATATATATATATATATATATATATATATATATATATATATATATATATATATATATCGAATCGGAATAGGAAATGAGGGGCTCGTTGAAATAAGACAGAAATAAGAATTGGCAGTCAAGACAACCTCGGAAAGCAAAGGGGAGGATGTAGTACGTCAAGATAAAGAATTTGGAAAATAAGAAAGTGGAGAAAAAATGCCCGCCAGGTGGGATCCGAACCCACGACCTCCAGTAGCCCCGCCGGTAGCGTAGTGGTTATCGCACCAGACCGGTATTCTGGAGGTCGTAGGTTCGGATCCCACCTGGCGGGCATTTTTTCTCCACTTTCTTATTTTCCAAATTCTTTATCTTGACGTACTACATCTTCCCCTTTGCTTTCCGAGGTTGTCTTGAATGCCAATTCTTATTTCTGTCCTATATATATATATATATATATATATATATATATATATATATATATATATATATATATATATATATATATATATATATATATATATATTATATATATATATATATGTGTGTGTGTGTGTGTGTGTGTGTGTGTTGTGTGTTCCTCTGTTTTGAATGAAATACCAATGGAGAAAAAGAGAAAAAATAGCACAGTATAGTGCACCGGGCTGCATACCATCGTATCACACACTTGTTTCTTTTTATTGATTCACTCTTTATTGCGTTGACCATTTTCTTGACCGCACAACAACGGCGCTTTTTCGCGAAATGGGGCTTTGAGGTTTTCGCCTTATAGCGAACCGATTATTACTGACGACGCCAAAGCCTGCAACAGTTGATGCTTCAAACCCTCATACAACGTTGAATAGATAATTTAGTTGATTGATTTTTGGTGTTTAACACCCCGAAGCTACATGTAGGCTATGAGGCGCGCCGTAGTGGAGGGCTCTGGATTAATTTTGATTCCATCTTTACATGCGCCGAAATCTCGGCACAAGGGCGTTTTTGCTCTTCGCCTCCATCAGAAAAGTGACCACCACGGTCACCACCCGCGTACAACGTCAAACATATGTTCACAGTAAAAAAGATTAAGTGGCTTAGCTCGGCTATGCCAGGATATACGTAGCGTGAGCTAAGGTTCAGCTGGTTATTCTTAGCTTTCCTGGTTGTCTAGGATTAGCTTGATTGTCATGCTTACTGCTGCTTCAATGACACACACACACGGTATACGCATTATGTGACACATGTATATTTATCAAGCGGCTCCGTCGCAGCGTCACCAATCACCCCAGAGCTAAGCTGGTTCCACAGGCGCACGCCGGTGTTACTGCGACGCACGAGCCATCGGTTGCACACCCGGCCACCCGTCGCATGATCATCAAGTGGACCGGGCCGCCACGTGCGGAACGGAGGTCGGCGAAGACGCTGGGTGCGTAGGGTGTGAGACGCAAGGCAGCGAGCAACGTTCTGTGCGCCGTGTGACGTCACTGCTTCCCGCGCATGCGCAGCACGGCTCTCCAGGAGCCACGCGAAACTGCTCAACCTCGGCCAGTGTAGCTCACGCTACAAAACGACATAAAGTTAGCTGTGAATAAATACTCGTACCACAGCAGCCACACAGCAACTCAAGTAAAACAAACGACAACGGCATTGCGAGGTGATGATTCCGATGATGATGAGACAACCAAGGAGGTTTTATACAACCTCCTTGGAGACAACACTCCCGTTCCAACCCTCCCGTCCCTTGACAGAGAAAAAATAACAGAAGAGCCACTACACTCGTTCGATGCTGCTGCCAAGCAGCTGTGAGCACTCCGTCACCTGCGGGAATTCTCGGCTCGTGTGCCAATTTTTGTTTTTCTGTTCTTTGAGCATTTGTTGCTGTTATTGTTACTTAAAGCATCCGTTGCTGGCACGGAGGTCAGCGCTACTGGCACTTCCACAACGCGGATACAGTGATACAAGACTGGGCGACGACCCTTACGCAATTTTGTGGAGTCACGGTAAACCCCCGCCTGGATTTTTTTCGCAGACAATCGCATGACTGGGCAAGAATAAAGCACGACTACCCCGATCAGATCAATGAACTCCCGCTATTTTCACATCGATCATTAGACAAACCATTATTTAGATAAGCGCCGCGGCGCTTATCTAAATACCTAAGTCTGGAACGTGCAGGTAGCATTTCAATTAGGAAGCCGTGCAAAAAGGAGCTTGGTTATTCTACAGGCGACCAACTTCCCACAGCCGTAATAGTAATAATTAAAGTAAGATCTAACAAGCTTAGCAAGCAGGCCCAACATTCGAAACTGATTTTTTTAGAGACAAAGAGCAGCTAATGACTTTCAAGAATTTATTTTGCTCGGGATAAATTTTAATTGGCAAATATGTTTACATTCGAAAATTCCTCGGAGGACTTAGGTCTGCTTGCGTGCATTGAATGCAAACGCACTATGGTTTCCCCTAGCGGTACTTATCAAGCACTTCATTACTGATATATCGTGTATCCGTACGTCTCTTCGCTTTCGCGCGCCTAGCTCTCCCCTGGCATTTTTCATTTCTTATCATTCGGCCTTGCTTGCGAATTTGCGTGGTCGATCGTGCTTAGCCGGTACAGAAACTGGTGTTACGCCCGTCGAAGAAGCCTCTCAGATCACAAGACAAGGCGCCAATTACTTCGACAGGCTGATTGGCGACATTACACCCACTACTTTCTCACAATCAACGTTCTCCGTGACTGAGCTGTATCCGTTCTGCTCACGTGCCGTTACGTGTCCAGGGTCGCACGCAGTGCGTTTAGGCAGCCAGTTGTGTGGGCGTATAGCGTGTTTGTCTCGCAACCCGAGGACCGAGTTAAATTTTTATTGAGGCCGAAAAAAAAAAGAAATTTTCTGTTCGAAGTTATTAATTTACGTTGTTGGCAGGAACCTGCCTGAAAAATTTAACGTCAATCCGAGCTTTTTTCACGCACTTGGTATTGCTTTTTAAACCGTCAGCCATTTCTTTGGTACCATCCGCTATGGCCTGTCGTTAAGAACTCCAGATTTTTAGACTCAAGAGACATATAATGCTTTCGCATTAGAAATAAAGAGGGCGGGAAAGAACATAGGCCTGCTTTGGCGTTTTTGTCGCCAGGTAATGCTTTTCTTTTGTTGTCAATGTATGCAAACACACAATGCCATTCAAATTGGTCATTCTTTTCCTACACCTTGCACACACTTTCATCCATGTGAAGTATTCTAGAGCGGTGTTTGCGAGTATAGGGCTTGGTGATTCTTCCACACCGCAGAGCTAAATGCCCTTACAGAGAAATGGCATCAACGTAAACGACGCCTCAAAGCAAAACACAAAACGTGCGGGAAAGAAAGTGGACTTTGCGCGCTCTCCCGTACTTATGATGCAAGTTGGAGTGGAGGACATGCGGTAATGCCATTTTGCCATTAAATTGTCATGTGTAAAAATTATCCCGGCGTTGTTTAGCAGCGGCACCTGCACCATATCGGGGGCTACGACTGTTTCGCCCAACGTCTGATCTTAAAACGCCCTGCAATGGGTGCTTCACTGTAAGCATAGTCACAGTGATGGAAAGCCGACTTCACAAAGGAAGGCGTGGTGGGACGTGGCGTTCACCCGTCATGCGATACGATGTCAGCACCGCACGAACTCTTGTTCTGCCGCTGGCGACGTGCTGAGGTTGCAACGCACTCGGCTCCTGCTTCAGGACCCTAGTTCAATTCCCACCCATTTACATTTAGTCTCACTCGCCCCACCGTTTTATGCTGCAACTTTCGCAATAAAAAAAAAAATACCCATACGAACTCAAATGTGCTCAAACTAAGTACAGTAGAATCTCGATAAACGGAAATCGCTTAAACGGAATTGCCGCTTTAACGGAACAGTAGCCTGTAAGTTGGTCGGTTTTGTATTCAGATAACGTAGAAAAACTCTCGGTAATCGGAAATAAAATTTTGCATCACCATGTAAACGGAACCAGAAATGTAACTTCTTGTGAAACCCATTGACATGAGAATCAGCTTTTTACGGTTCCGGATGTTTCGTTTTTGTTTTTTGTTTGTCTTCCTCCATGTTTTTCTTAGCCTCGTTGACCTCATAAGCCCCGTCTCGTTAGCGGTCAGCCCTGTTAGCGCAACGAATGCAACATCGCAGTTCTTGTTCCAGTCGTTCGGTCTCGATTCAAGACGACGGTTTCAAGGCTCAGCTCGTGCTGCCTCGTTCGTGCCACCGCGTTGCTATCCGCGCTTCATTACCGCGTTGTCGTCTTCTAAATTCGGGGGCTCGTAAGCACTCGCGAAGTTGAGGCCTCTAGCCTCCATGAAGATGCAGTTTCAAGGACTCAAACAAGAATAATTGATGCATTTTGTGATGCACAGCGACTCATTGTTGCAAAAATCAACTTTGTGAATGCTGTGCCTAAACCTCTTGTAGTTTTATTGCTTCCTGAAAAACTATCAGCTACCCTCACCTTATAGTGCTTAGAGTTCCATGAAATGGTATTAAGAGTGTGTACACACATAAATTTGCACTTTCACACATCTATCTAAGTAAACAGAACTCCTGTTAAACAGAACTAGTTTTTTCGGTCCCTTGAAGCTCCGTTTATCGAGAGTCTACTGTAATCGATTTGCCTTACTGAAATGAATTCACATACACACTTTGGCACCAATGTTTACATTTTTGTAACCGGTTTTACTCCTAACAGCGGCGGCCATTTTAAGGGCACTTAAATCTTTCGTCTTTAGCAAAGGGGGGAAAAGAAAATACGCCCGAAGATTACACTAGTTTGTAGCGCGAATTTTGAGCGCAGCTGTCGCGATATTGTTCACTGCGATATTGAATTTTATTGCGATGGCATATGGCTGCAAACTAACCCGACATACGACAAAACCAACCCGACAAAACTGGAACATGCTGAAATGCCGTATTGAGCCAACAAATTCCTCCACCCATTTTTCTCCTCCGCTTTCTTTCTCACGCTTCCGTCATTCATTTTCCGCTGCGCCCGGAGAAATTTGCTCTCACCCTCGAAAGTGCAGAGGGCGCCAAAAAGAAAGCCTTGAAATAGTCACCTGCACGGTGAGCGGAACATCATTGACGGCCGAATCCACAGGCGGCTCAATATACTGGAGCCGCCAAAAGCCACCCTGGGTCCCTTCCCTACGGGCCTCATCTAGACTCCGGGGGCGTAAAGCTTTCGAGGGAAACGAGAGAGTAGAACGAGCGCGCGGGAAATCACAAACCGCCCACAACACAGTCCCAACATCGCGGAAAGGCTCAAGATCCAAACAGATTCTCGAGAACTTCTCCCCAAGCCTAACAAAAGTCTCTCGGCTACAAAAGCTCAGGAACTGCGACAGATATAAATCATGAACATTTTCCCTAGCAAAGCCAGACTAGCCCAGATGTCCCCTCAAAATACGACAAGCAATTTAATGTGTGTGGTAGACCATCTAGCTTACTTCGCGCAACCTGGGGCTGCTCCATTATACGGCCCTCAGCCCTCAGCAACACGAACACTTTTGAGCTACGGCAGGCAGCTACGCCGGGCTCTAGAGGGACTTAATTCTTCGAGCCAGGAGAGGAGCGGACTAAACCGGGAACCTGGATGGAGGAACCCGCTTGTAGTCACCGGCGCCACGAGGAAGGAGTGTCATTTGTGGTATGTATCGACAAAAACTGATAACTAATACCCAAGAAGGTTTCCTCCGAATCAGTGAAAACAAAGTAAAAAAAATGACGCCATCTTTTTTTAACAAAGTAAAGTATTGGTGTCATGCTCCTCTTGAGAGAATTGTGAAGTTTCTCCTAGCTTTTCTTTACTTGCGGGTGCATGTCTAGTGTAAAGTGGTTCGGTAGACGTGCGAAACCCCAGTAAGGGTAACACTTCCTCAGTAAAGGTGTGTAACGCCAGCTTAATAATTTTAGGGACGAAGCACCTTAGGGGCTCGGGCTGTCGGCTTCTCATGTAGTCACGGGACAACACCGGGACACTTGTTTTCCAACGCCTCGCGCTAGAACTTTTCATATCAGTGGGCAAAAACTCGTACTAAAAGAACATACCAGAACACTCGTTTTCGAACGCCTCGCGTTAGAACGCTTCGAGGCTTTTACAGCAAAGATGTATACCTCAACCCCCCAACGGCTTCGTCTCCTTGGGCAAAAACGCCAAGGCCTAAGATGCCACGCGCTCAGCATCGAAACCGCATTATACAGTTCATCATAACTTCGAAACCCCGTCATACATCTAAACCGCATCATACACTTACACACTACATGCTTCGTCCCTCCCCAGGTTTCGTGTTAGTGGAGACGGCCAGTTTTTTTTTTTTTTTGGGGGGGGGGGATAATTAGTAATTATAACCCTATAGGCATGCAGTCGTTGTTCAGCACAAACACCGATAACGCTGGTCTGTTTCCGGCACTAATTATGGACACCGAACAACACCGATTCTAGGGGCGATAATAAGCGCAGAAAACATGTCCCCTAATTATGACGAGTACTGATCACGGAGCATTAGGTATAAAGTATTCAGCTCCTGCGTGAAAATTGATGGTGTCTTCGATTCACCAGTCTACAATAGTTCTGGAAAGCTCAGAGACGGCCCATGAAATCATTTGCGAAAAAAAGAATACAGAGCTCTCGAGCAATCTAAATTAACAAGTTGAGGAGACTGAACGTCTGCAGACAAAGCTCCTAAATTAAAGCCAGGCCGCGCTCCTCGTGACAGGCTAGGCGACCGTACAATCAAGCTGGAAATTTATTTCAGATTCGTCACCCCATCCCTAAAGTCTTTGCAAAGTGGCTTGCCCACAGCTTCCGAGAGGGTTCAATTCTTTGAATTTTTTTACACTATAATATGGCCTTTCGCATACATTGACAGTACGTGTTACGGATACAACTTGCCCCTCCCTGTCTCACGGAGGAGACAGGGTACAAGAGAGATATGGCTGGGGTGCAGCGGGGTCTCCTACGATGGAAACCTGTGCCTCAATCCTTTGATATGAAAAAGTTTCCATTTGATATTTGCATAAGTGCCCAATGACACAGAGATGTACTTTTCTTTGTTTCTTTCTTTCTTTCTTTTTTTTTTTTTTTTTTTTTTTACTTCAGCCGCTCGCTAATTCGCACGCAGCTTCCACGCAAAGTTCGCGGTTTCCTGCAATTTTCAGATATTGCTCTCCTCACGAATCCAGCATTCAGACGTTTGAATGGCCCGCCCACGACCAAAGACGCGAGGAGCCGTCAGTTGTACTACATTTCGCAAAGAGGCAGCAACTATCTCTCCGCTCAGTTCGCGCCCACGCACGACAAACGCGGCGAGCAACGCGGAAGTTTGCTGACCCCTTGCGCGCAACCGCGCGTGACGTCGTCCTCCCAGTTTACGTTTCGGAACCACGCTGCGGCTTGCACTCGAACTTGCGCAAACTTCGCAGGTCTATATTCCTTTTCTAGCAGCTTCAACACAACACAAAGACCTCTCTCATCAAAAGCTGAGCGGGTGCGAAACCGGTTGAACGCGTACTAGCAGACGACCGCAGCAGACGACACGAAAAGCGATGGCGCGGTACTCACCGGATCAAGGACGCCGGAGCCCCAAAACCCAGAGCCCCGCTGACACCGATTCTGTCGAGCTGCGCAGTGCCGAGTCAAAGAAGACCCGGTCGGAGGCTCCGCCCAGCTAAATCGAGGACCCCGGTGGAAGCGAGTGCTGTCAACTTTACCGAGAGACCAATCTGCTGCGAACTGGCGCGGGAACCAGCTGAGAGGATAACGCCGGGCGCAACACTTTCACCGCCGGCCAACCTTCTCCCCAAAGCCGGGAGCCCGTTTCTCTTCCGCACTGCCCGCTTTTAGAACGGCGTCGGCCGTTGCCAGGGGGCCGGTCGGCGCGCTTTCTTGTCGTGCGCACTGACATAACACTTGCGCAATCGCTCGGAGCGTGTTGTTGGACACGTTTTGGCACGTTTCTTCTCGGCGCATTTGACATTGCCCGACCTACTTTTCTCAGCCCCGACCTCTTCCCACGTCCCCTGCCCTGCATCCTTTGCTCCACAGCGCCATCGGCCGCTACACCACGATGGCAAAGTTGTGAAGAACTCTAAATGGTCGATAAGAACCTTGATATTCTCCACGCAGCTTTCGTTTTGCTCGCAAGTCAGGTCACACGCGGTCTCTGGCGAAAACTTTCTTTCGCCCCAGTAGTGACCGAGTCTTGGCACCTGCAGTCCCAACCACCTCCTAATAGTTTCTAGCCATATTTGATTGGGTCAGCATCTTACGCCCTTCCCGGGACATGCCAACTTCAGTGCCTTCCTGGTGTAGTAGTTTTACATGGCCAAATAATCTCAATCCCGCCACTTCTATTCTGGCGCCTACAAACTTCATAACCCATGGATGTGGCCACTCATGTGTGGTTCAGCGCCCTTACTTCGATTTTTTTTAATCTTTTAATCTTCACTTCTTTGCCATCAAAGCAAAGGAGGTACTTCGGCAGCACACAGCACTGCAGGCGCCTAATAAGGATATTGAGAGCTAAACGGTGATTATTCTCTAAACGAGTATGATCACCTAATTTCATTCCTTTTTGTTCTTATAAGTCCCTGCTACTTAAAACTATACATATGAATTAAAAATGGCTAGTACGCTGCCAACCGTAATTTACAGCGACGTTCAAGGCACAAGTTTTGGTTTCAGCCGGTGAGAACCATAGAGCGGATAAGGGAGACTCTAGGGCACAACTGATGTCACTACGTTCCTGTTCAAGTAAGATGCCAGCCTTGTCTTTGGCGTCAAGAGCATCCCAAGACAGCTTTCATGGCCTCCTATGCACCGCTTCCCCCTCAATTAGTCTTGCCAGATTCAGCAGAGGTGTAGGTGGTGGGGCAAAAGGGTACAAAAGACGCCACAAGCTCCACCAAAATGTCTACTTTGCATTATCTTTTGCCATGCACAGGCTTGTCAGTTTTATTCCCAATTTATATGCATGTCGCCAAGATGGAAAGGACTGAACTCTTTGAATTTGACCAGCTAAAAGCTTCACCTCCCTTCAAGTGTTTGACACCGCAGAGTTGCTGGGCTACCGTTTACCAGCCTCTCAAAACTGTGGCAATAATATCAATATAAAATCGGTTCTAAGTGACATATGACTCATAATCGCAGGAAGGCATTCTGTCATCTTCAGAAACCACATTATAGCAGCTTTCAGAAATCAAATTTTGGTGTCAGTTATCTTCCGGAACCACATTATATCGGTTTTCAGAAACCGAATTTTGGTGTCAGTTATCTATTAAATAAGTGCAAACACAACACCAAAATATGTGCACTGTAGCACAAAACTCATCAGAAAGCTCTTGACACCATCACACAATGAGGATCTTAAAGGAGCACTGACACGAAAATCTTATGTTACCCTTTTATTGCTTTTATCGATGCTTAATGGTCCGGCGAACCTGAAACAGCACTTCAAATACTTCAGCGCGCGATAGTTAATTACATTGAACGGCCTGAAAATCGTTTGTTTCAAATTCCCGCGCTTTCATCCCGAACGGCGCAGATGACAGCCTCCCGGTTTGACCTCACCGCTTTGTGCGGACGTCACCGGCGCCCGTTTGAGAGGGTGTTGCGCCCGCTCTCCGCTCGTGGGGCCGCGCGCGTAAAGTGACGTCACGAGTTTTTGGCGAGCGCTGTCGCGTCACTTCTTTTTCCTCTCCTGGAGCGATGTCACGCTGATGTCCATTTGCTGAGTGCCGCTCCGCGCGCTGCTCCGTCGGCGCAATAAATGCGATCCAATTGAACTATGTTTTTCGCGTCGCAGGCCGCTCATATTTCCGCCAGGGTATTCTGTTGAGTGAAGGAAGCGAACTGTGCAATAATATTAACGCCGAAAATTGGTGTCAGTGCTCCTTTAAAAGGTAAAGTCATAATGCAAAGCATTTTTATTTACCCCACCCAGATTTTGCAATATGTGCGTCTGTACAGAATCATAGCAAAATCACTATGCACACAAAGACCCACTTACAGCCTTCGTCATGACATCCTTCTCACCAATGGGGTAGACATGTAATTCCAATACAATTACACATGCTTCAAAAAACTGAAGCAACACAGTAATTTCAATGTAATGTAATGAAATTGTAATACCAAGCATATTCCAAGTAATTCCAACTAATTACACATTAGCAGTTTCAAGTAATTACCACAAACCAAGCAGTGCTTTGCCTTCAAAGACGATCTCCAGATAAATAGTGCCTCCAATTTCCAATACAAACACAACAGAGCACAACTGCTGCAAAAATACCTTGTTTCTTTATTCTGATTCAAGTAGAAAAATTGCTGAAAAATCAGGCACCCAGTTGCTGTTATACCCGAATCACTTCTTAGGGGCAATCTTCTCTTGTGCTTTTCTTGAGATGGTCTTGTTGGTGCCGCTGAACTTCTTGTTGTCGTCCCTTTAAGAGCAGCAAGGAGCAGAACAATCTGTTAGCACACTAGGTCCCAGCTGAAAGCTACAACACACTCTTGTTGAGAAAAGCGATTTACCCGCATTCTCCGAGTTCAGTTTAAAGACAAGTTTTCTGCGTCAAATGAAGTGGAAGTACATAAGCGGGTGATCTTTCTGCCACGAAGTCCAAAGCAGCAGACAATCACTCAATTTTTTCCTACATACACACAAATATCTATTAATACTACACAGTCGACTATCAATTATATGGAGTCGCTTAATTGGAATTTTCATTTAATGGAAGGGGTGTATTTTTCCCGGCAATTTTGCATGCAATCCAGTGGAAGAAATTGCTTGATAATTCAAAGCTAAAACCCATTACAACAGCTCATAGGAAGTTATTCCGAATAAAAAGCATTGATCTGACTTTCAAATTCAAAATTTTGAAGAGCAAATACTGTGCAGTGTTCAGTACTGCAGTTAGTGCAATCGCAAGTGAGAATCGCACAATTGATGAAATGGCAGGCCAGGTAGATTCGCACCAGCGTACGCATCTCTGTTTTGAGGTCCCCAACTTTTTTTGTTGACACAGCGCCGTGTGGGCAGTTTGTGTGGTGGAACGCTTCAGGCTTCAATTTTACCAATGAGCCTGAACCGCCTGGCAACTTGTGTCGCATGCTCAACTTGGCAACGGAAATGGATATTCTAAGCGAAATCAAGAAGGGAAACATGTTGGGGACTAGAAACAATGCTGTTCGTGTGCTTTTTGTTCAATTGCAGTCCCCGCAAACTTTGTATCAATGGGAGTCGACTGCATATGCACGGACAGACACTCAGAGCGTTTGTGCGCTCATTAGCGGTGTTCTTCTCATAACAAGACTATTTTTCGCAAAGATGGGCAGCACAGTATGCACTGAAATGGCACAAATTCTGTCCAGTGATAACACAAGCTGCAGACAGTTACTGTTTTTATAGACTGCTCAATCAAAGATTATATCTGTGCATACACCAACGTATACAATACAATGTCATTTACATGGGTTTCAGGAGCTGCGAAATAAAAAAACTTCCCCCAATCCCTACTGCAAATGTGATAGGACAGCAAAGCCAAATGAGCGCTAGGAATAAAGCATGATTGTTTGTAATTTGCAATCTGCACTTTTTTTTAACCCTTTCAGGGTCACGGACGTACATATACGTCCTCCGCAAACACCTTCAAAATGGTCAATAACGTATATGTACGTCATTGCTTGTATGTCTAAAAGGCCGCCTTTTTCACCAACTTCTTTTGCTTGGCAAGTGCTGGCACACTGCGGAAATACGTCAAATTATTTTCTTGTGCCGATGGCTCTTTTTCTCATTTTTTTTATGATTTACTTCAGCAGCGCGCTGGCTATCGCTCGCGCATCCGGTAACGAGGGGGCGCGCTGGGTATCGCCCCCCAGGTGCCTCTTGCTTCTTGCGCCTGCCACAGACCAAGGGCGCCTGCGAAACTTACGAGGCTCTTTTCTCCCTTTTTTTTTTGTATTTTATAGGAGTGGTGCGCCGTCTATCGCTCGCGCATCCGGCCGCGCTCGCATGCGCAGCGGCTGGTTTCGGTATCTCGCTTTTTGCGCCCGCGAAACTGATGTCTATCTGATTTCGATGCATTGATGCACAATGCATCCTTTTGTAAAAGTAGTATAAGGTTTTTATTTAGAATTTTTTTTGTGTTACTCATGAATAAACCACATGTATGTAACAACACAAATAATTTTTTTTTATCACTTCATGGTCACCCTAAAAAAATTGCAATAATTTTTTCTCGAAATAGATTCATCTGAAGAATGTAAATCAGCAATAACAAAAATCGACCCTGGGGTGTCACATTCGGCAAAAACATTCGACCCTCAAAGGGTTAATGAATTAGCCGACTGAATCAAGGACTAGTTTTATCCTAGCAGACAAACATGGGGCTGTAAGGTTCACGGTGGCTTTATGATGCTGTTGGAATGACTGGGAGTGGTGGCTTCACGATACTGGCATTAAAACTGGGACTGATAATTACTGCTGATATCAAGTGACTGTCACAAAACTCCCCACAGTTATGTAGTTGTCTCAGCAGTCCATTATCATACAATTTGTTTTGTGATAGTTTCCATAAAACATGAGCCGTAGCCGTCTGCTGCAACCCCCACTGCTCCAGTAAACCAGTCACCCATGTGCTGACGGCAGACGGGAATTCTGAATAGTTTACAACTCTACAAAGAAATAACACAAAAACGCATATTTATGTACATACGGTGTCTTTCAACCTGTAGAAAATACCTTACAGTACTTGATATCTCTGCCCATACCACATGTACAAGAACTGGGTCAAGCCCAACTTCTCATCCAAATTTTCCAGTCCCAAGTATCCTTTACGGTCTCAAAATAATGCTATAAAAAAAAATCCATCTGCTTTAAATTTGAGAAAATAAATGGTTATTCCTCGTCCTTTTCATACATTATATCAGGATACTGCAGGCCAAAATGGCCCTAGCAGGATAGGCCATTCTGGAAGTAAAATCCCAACTTTTTGAAGACATTCCCTGCCCAGCTATAACTTTCAACAAACCCCCATAAAATAATTCTTCCATAATGTAACACACCAGTATAAAAGCCCCAAACCTCATTCCTATCAGCAAAGGAGCTGTGAAGGAGCGGTCACGGTTGCCG
The DNA here is from genome assembly GCF_048455015.1 of Haemaphysalis longicornis. NCBI lineage: Eukaryota > Metazoa > Arthropoda > Arachnida > Ixodida > Ixodidae > Haemaphysalis > Haemaphysalis longicornis. Next base: position 253,999,049 of record NW_027526295.1, read on the forward strand.
TTTCAAAGCCTGTCGGCCCCACATTCAACCTGCGGTACCGAGTGAGGGGGCTCTGCCCCAACAAAGTGGGCCTAACGGACAATCCAGTACACGCGATTAGCTCACAGGGAAGCACTGTGCGTTGCCCTAAAAGGTGCTGCTCAGTAATATGCCCCTTACTTGCTCATGCGGATCCTGTCCCGACACCCTCGGCCCCCCTCCCAGTGCGCTGTGGGCTTCTTGGTCATGAAGTTGGCACAGCCAATGCACGGCCTCTCGGCGGCAAAGGGCTGCGAGAGAAAGGGGGGAGGAATGATGTAGCACATGCAGCGGGCGTGCGCCTGTTGCACTTTAGCGCACCCTCCCTCCCACAAACAAATTTACACACTGAACAAAATGTGCACAAAAATCAGTGAAAGGCTCTACGGAATGCAAAGCTCACAAAACGGACCTTTTCCCAATAGCGATCTGCACATGCGTATGCTGCCGGTCCACCATTCTGTCACGGCACCACGGGCAATATAAGCAACCAGCAGGGGTGAGACAGCCCAAACAGATTTGGGAGCAGTTTTCGGAGCAGCAAAATTTCGATTTTGGAGCAGAAGAATCTTGATTTGGAGCAGTTAGGGACATTAATTAAATCGTCTTGTGAGCTTAAAAAATCATTATTTCAGCAATTTTCAGGGTCAAGTGCACATTTCAATAAGTTTTGAATACACAAAAACACTCAAACAGCCTTACCTGAAAGAGTTTTTAAGCGTATCACAAAGTACTAACTGCACTACCTTTTTCCTAACTGGCGATATTGTGTTGCGCCTGCACGCAACACTGACAACAAAACTGCCGTTAACATTAGAGAGTTTTAGCAGTCCGTCTGTTCTGTTGGTTACTTTGTTACCGGGTTGACCGGACCGGTCTGCGCCTGCGCGCGCGGAAGGGCGAGAAGGCGTGGACAAGGCGAAGGCAGGTCCGCGGAACTAATCCCCCTACGGCTACGAATGCCCAAGAGCCCAGATGAGTCCCGGTGAGCACGGTAACTACGTACACGACGGAACAGACGGACTGCTAAAACTCTTATCAAATTTAAGGGCTCCGCAACTGTGGCGTTTTTTTGCTGTTTCAATGCTAAAATTATTATTTTTGTAATCCCAGGCTGCGTTGTACGAACGACTGTAGTCACGGCAACAGTTGAGCAGCTTCGAGCTAACGGTCGCATAGCCCAACCAGCCTACCCGTTTCAGTCCCTGGGGCGCAGGTTCACCCTATGGTCATTTGAGTAGCGTTAATGATTAGCCACCTAGATTTTGGCATTAAATTTCACTTTGCCTACATCAAGCGTTATAGACGCGTTCTATGGCAACCGTGTATGAACAGGTCGCGGCGCCGCAGCACAGCTCGCAACTTTCGTGTCGACCGTTCCATCCCCGAGGCTCGCGATCGCGCTTCGAAGCACAGCAACACCTCAGCATCTTATAACAGCACAACAAGCCAAAAAATTCACTTCATGAACCCGATTATAGACGCGCGCACCGCGTTTCGCACTCAAGGACAAACCACGCCGAAGTCGTAAGCCCCACATTTCAATGAACTTTTTTTCGAGCCGCCCAACTTCCTGTAACCTGGCACCAATCTCAAACCATATCCCCGTGTTAACGTCACTGTCCAGAGCCACAACAGACAGAATGAATAGACTGGAACCCAGCTGATAGCGCAAAATAAACCAGGGAAAATATCCGCGATGTGCACTGAGCGCGTTGGTAGCAGCCAGATCAGGCGGCGGCCATGTTTGTTGCCACAGCGATGCCTAATCGAGAAGGCCGTTTCAGCGAACCCGTACGGAAAACGAATCGAGTTTTAGAAGCTATTGCTTGCCTCGTTTCACTCTTTCTATTTGTGCCATTTCTGTGTTTGCGATTGACCTACGATAAAAGCGTTGAACGGGATGCGGGAGGCATTCGTCCCCGCCGAAACTGACATGAGCACCAAAATCCGTGCCGTTGAGGCTCTTCTGGAGCAGTTTGGCACAATTTTCACCATTTTCGTGCTTTTGGAGCAGCTTGGCGCAGGAAAATGGAATTGTATCAGAAAGGCGCAATATGCGCAGCTGTCTCACCCCTGAACCAGGCCCATTTTCACATCACTGCTTAGAGGGCAGCTACTGCTTTCTAGCACTGCACCTTTGTACCTCTGCTTTTTCAACAGCTTGCAGCGAGTTCATACGTGCTACATCCACACACACACACAAAAAAAGCCGTCAAATAAACACTAACCTCCTCCTCTCAAAGGAAAGGAAGGCTTCCCATGCTGCGAGCACGTGGCTACCAGTAAGGGAGTCCCAAAGATGAGAAAACAAATTAAATAAAGTGGCATTTCATCCACTGCAGATTTTTCACGAGAATGTGCACCTGCTTTCAGGGCTTTCATGCGGGGAAAAAAAAAAAACAGGTGACGGGTGGGTGGCGGAGGGATTGAGCGACAAGGATGCTTCGCACACAATATTTTTGAGAGGGAGACCCTTGCTAACCTAATTGCTCGATTCACCATAAAGGATGCTAAGAGGAGCGGTACTGTGTCTCTTGCCTGCCTCCCACCTCAATGACATATCTACGGCAGTCACACGTGAAAAAATGTCCGAGTGGGACTTGCAACCCAAAGTTGATGTGTGCGCGCACTTCTACTCGTGCTTGTGGGCCCAAATAGTACTCTCACCCCAGATGAGTAGCAGTAGTAGCATCCTGAGATGACATGCCACCACTTGAGATGACATGCCACCCCCCCCCACCCCAATACCACTCTGCTGCTGCTACTTTGCATTGCCAGCTGATGGCCCTCACCTGCTCCTTGCAGCAGTGGCCGCAGATCATGCGCGTGGCAAACTTCATCTCGTGGCTGCCGCCCTCCTGCTCCTCGTGGCACTTGTCGCACGGGTACGCCTTCCCACAGCAAGGGAACCTGGAGACAACCCAGCAGGTGACGTGTTGCGATCGGCAAGATGGGTGCAGCTATGATTTCCGCAACACTCGCTACAAAACCTAGGTGCCGAGCGCAATTTTTCTGCCTCTGGTTCAAAATCTCAAAGCTTAGTTCCCTTTTATTGTAGCTGCAGGATCAAAATATTCATAGTTAAACTCTAAGCAAGGCTTCCGTGTGGAAGCCATAATGTCAGCAATTTTTTTTTCTATTCTGGTGTACTTCCTCACTTCTTCACCAATGCATTCTCCTCGCCAGCAGACTTTGGCAACCCATGGTCTATGTGCCAGTGCTTGGATCTGAATACTCAGAGACACTTTCCTCAGGGCCAACTCCCCACTTGAGCAGGCCACAGACAAGACTAAGAAGGGAGAACAAAGTTTAGCCCGTTTCTTTTCTGTCATGCCCCACCTGAGCCAGCGAAAGCTCTTCTTGTAGTGCTTGCAGATGCCCCCATCGGGAAGGGGCCTGCCTTCCTGAATGGCCGGGTCCTTCACATTCTTCACCATCTTGGGGGCCTTGATGGAAAAGCTGGGTCCAGATTTTTCTGTAGGGCAAAGGAAGACAAAGGCTTCTTTCAACACCTTGTTAGTTAATTCCAAACCATGGGAAAAATGCCCCGTTTGGTGTTTCAGAAAAAAAAAAAGTACGTAAGAACTTCTGGTTTGAAAATGTCATGACGCATACCAACAGGAAGTCTAAATAAAGGGTCATGGTTTGAGCCTGTTGGTGATGCATAATGACACTGAATGTGCTTAACGAAAGGCAGGCACGAAGAACGAGAGACACCACAAGCACTAACTTCCAGCAAGATATATTTCAGAAAAACTCTCATTTATGCATGTCAACGCGCTCCACTTCAGCACACACCACACGCGCGTACTGACAATCATCTTAACATGTTCGTACAATGTAAAAAATGCGAATGATGGATGGGTGGCTCGCCACTTCAGCATGTGCAAGTGCGAGCCGCTTTTTGATGAATGTATCACAAGCGGCAAAATCAAAGAAAGGTTCAATCACAAAACTAATAGAAGATGAGACGGTAGACATGTTGCAAGCAGGCTACATCAGCACACCCTCCATGTCTTTACAGAAAAAAAAAAAGAAGAAGAAAAGTTTCCTAAAATGATTGTGGGTATGTGCATGTGTAGTGTACTGAAGTGGGGAGCGTCGCCACATATAAATGAGGGTTTTTTCTAAAATATGCCTTGATGGGAGTTAGTGCTCATGATGTCGTATCTCAACATTGTCCTTTTCCTGCATCAAGTGCTTTCAGTCTCATTATACCAAAACAAAACTACACAAATGCACTTTTAAATTATTTGACTAACTTTTAACATGAGCAATGAATTTCAATAGACTATTTAAAGTTGCCAAATACAAAATTTTTATCTAATCAAAATGACAAGAATACAGAATTCTGAAAGAAAAAGGAATGTTTCCACACATTAGCAAAGAGATTAGCAAAAACTGATGTCCTAGCTTGAACAGTTTTCTACCTACAAAAAAAAAAATGCCGAAATTCAGAGAATTGTTCCGCAGACACAAGGCGTAGTGCTGCGTTGTCCATTTTCTTTTTTTTTTTTTTGTATTTCCAAAGCTCTTTCCCACACTTTATTTAGTCTTCGGGTTTTTTTTTTTTTTTTTTCGGGGAAGGAGGGGGGGGGGGCTATAATATGCATATTTCTTACTTCGTCAGATCATTTTTGTAAGATTCTCATTTTTCTTTCTATTTTCCTTATTTCCTGGTTTTCAAAATTCCGTTCGACCCATTATCTCCATTTACACTATTATAATGATTAATGTGTCCCTTCTGCCAGTTTTGCATTTTCGTGCACATGCAAGGGGTTACACGGTCCTGTCTGTGACGGTACTCTGCAAAAGATGCTACGCATTAAAATTCACTGAAGCCATGTGCCATTGGGCGAAGCCGTTTCTCATGAAGGGCTTTCCAAGCCCTTAGCAGACGATGCACGCTGCAGAGTTCCATTCTATATTCTAAAGTCAAGGTCCAGACCCCTTCTCAGTTGCAAAGCTAATCTTTGGTGCTCACACGCATGAAGGTGCAGAAACTTTGTGAATAATGGCCATAAGCCGCGTTTACATGAATGCGACAAGTGGCGCATCGCATCGCATCAATTTTCTAGCGCATCGCATCCATGTAAACGGGGCTAATGCGCTAGGAAAGCGCGTCGCATTAATGAGCCAGATCGGGGTGGATTGAGACGCGTAAGTCGACTTTCGAAGTGCATGTAAACGAGAGCACATCGCATTATAAATTATGTCGACAAGAAAAGTAAGCCTTACAAACGCAGCTTTGCATTTAAAAACGTTTAAATCGAGTGTAAGACGCCAGAAAATGCGAGTCGTGAAAAAAGAACAGAACAGCCGTGCCGGAAGCTTTGGAAGTGCCAGAAACGCTGCTTTACCTACGATGTGCGACACCATATGGCGCTACCATCTCACCAGAGGTAATGCGCTACATGTAAACGCTAGCGCATCGCATTACTCGTGATGCGCTAGGAAATGTGACGCGCTGCTATCGCATTCTGTCGCATTCATGTAAACGTGGCTATAGTGGCAGTGGCTCAGCAGATATCACGAAGCAAAGCATGAATTGAAGCTTGCCGGTACACCAAGAAGCCACATATCATAGAAATAACTGTGTTCATTGCAGTCAAAAACAAAAGAGAGAGAAAGAGAGGCGAAGGGGAGGGGCGTGCTGCATGAGACCAAGGGACCACTGCACGGTCAAGTGATACGGACCTGCTGCCTTGGAGGGCTGCAGCTGCAGAAACTTGACCGACTCCATCAGCGCCGTCATCTTGGCATTGCAGAACTGGCACCAGAGAGAGCGGCGCTGCCCATAGTGAATGCCCTGCAAGCAACACACACACTGGAATTAGCCTTACTGTCCGCAGTAACCACTAAACATGAACAACAAAGCAATGCTCCAGCAAACAAACCATGTTCAGTATGTAGGTTGCACGAGCAAGCCATATACGCTTAACATATTTCAGGATGAGGGTGACTAGGTATACATAAAATTATCAAAAAGCACTATGCTTCCTATGTGTAAAGAGGAGTACATGTAAACATGAAAGCTTTGTCGAGGACTACTGCAATGAGAATGCCAGCTAAAACAGAATCTGTAAGCACAGGGCAGCTGGAGAGCTTTGAATTTGACAAAAGCATCTAGTAAAAACAAACTATAATTGTAAAACAATTGTAAATTGTAAAACAAACGAAGAAACTGTGGCAACAGTACAGTCCTGTGGAAGGAACAGATTTATGAGAGAAAGAAGGAGAAAGAGGGAGAGAGAGAACTCTATCTTTTTAAATAACCCTATCCATCTATACTCGGTGACAACTTAAAAGAACGGCAACAAAAACAAAAGTTGCCCCTGTGCTTCATCACCGCAGCCGGATGTTACTCCGCGCGGCGCAAGTAGGGTGTTACTAAGAATATTTTGAACCTGGTGTGAGCTGTTTCCGTTATTTTTTGGACGTAATATACTTATAAACGACTCCAGCGACGACAAACAAACTGCGTGAGAAAAGGCAGACGATACCACGCATTCCTAGCAATCCCCTTTCAAAACGCGCGCGCACCCGTTGACATCCAGGTCCGTCGCTTAGGCGGAGTGATACTGTGCATGAGCTATTGCTGTTCTTAACTTGTTCCTGAGTATAGAGGAGAGGGTGTAAGCAGGCGGCTGCACTTACATCCACCGTCATCTTCTTGTTGCAGCCAAAGCAGTCCAGGGCGAAGACGCAGCTTGACAGAACAAGGTCCACTGCGCAGCAGTCCACAAGGTCCAGGTAGCCCAGCACAGAGTTGAACTGGTGCATCAGGTTAGGGCGGAACGTCAGGCTGCAGGAGCGCGAACACCGGCCGCACGTCACCACGTTACGGCGGCGTGCCGGTGTCACCACATCCACGTTGCAACGGCACCTGCCGCACTGGATCCTGAGCGCTGCCTTGACACACTCGATTGTGGCCACACCTTCACCGAGCTCCAAGCGTCGAAACTTCACCTCCGTTCCTTTCTTTTGGTTGACCAGGACATCAACGTTGGCACGTTGGGTGCCCTGAGAAGGTTTGTCCTCCCCGGTTGCGCTGCCATGCGGCTGCTTCTTCTCTGGACTGCCTTCTTCACGCTCTCGGTCATTTCCGCTACCCTCCCTGCTTCTGCCTCTCTCTGTGGTCCCACCGAAAACACACTCACTGTGCGGAGAGTGATCATGGTCTTCCACATCATTACTAGCCCCTTTCGATTCTTGCAGCTCGAGCGTTCCCCCGACAGAGCCTTCAGCTAAGATCCCTTCTTTTCCTGAGCTAACATGCAGTGCTTGCAACTTGTCGGTAAGCTCTTGGGTTGAGTAATGTGGTGGCTGGCTTAGAACATCCATTGGGTCGTCTCCACCCGGAAGCTCACCGCTGACAGGTGGCGACTTGTCAAAGCCCCCCTTGTCATCTTCAGGAAGTCCATCACCATCAGAATCATCTTCCTTGGAGGCTCCCGCAAGTTGTTCAAAGGGAACAAATTCTAGGCCAGCTGCTTCAGCAAGTTGGATTTTCTTCAGCTAGACGAGGGTGAAACAAAAGACGAAAAAACAAAGAACAACTTCATTAAATACGACTTCGTTTATCATTTTAGGTAAGGGCCAAATGTGAGACCAGGTCATGCAAGCTAAAAAGAAAATACAGCACAGAGAAATCCCTGCAGCTGTACTCCTTCCATGTAGCGCAACACAGGCTACTGAACAGCCAAATGAACTTTCAGAAAGTTCCTCATTTCAGATGCCTAATTCGAGCAGCAGACAGCACAACCATCTGTAAAGCACAAACATGGCTTGTGAAGTGAACAACAGGATGAGATCTACAGCTTCCACAGATGTCCAAATTTTTCGTATGAACACACTTTGTCATAAACCAGGGAGCAAAATTTTGGGCTCACATGAGAGCGATTTAAGATTCCAGCTGTGCAATGCGCATGGGCACATGTTTGTTTCAATGCCCCCCCCCCCCTTTTTTTTTGCAGGAATAGTACACTGCCAGGTACATACATTGGTCTTCTTGGTGTACAGCACTCAGTCTTGTTTTAAATTGCAGGCACGCATAGCTGGGCCACCCTGTATGTATGCGCATCTGTGTGCTTAGACGTGTGCATGTGTCTATACAAGATTTAGAACATAACTGTACAAATCCCTAAATCCTACTTATTAGTAATGTTCTCAGCTTAGTGCAGCCAAATTGAGAAAAATACAAATGCATGCTAAAGTTTTTTTTTGTTGCTGTTGTTGTTAAATGGTTCCCATGACAAGACATAACACCAAAGATGAACTCACCTTTCTCAAACTCTCCACAAACAAGTCCTCAAGACTACGATCAAACCAACGCAGAAAGGGACGTAAGAGCAACGATTTTTGGTCAAGAGGATTAGATGCGGAGTGCTTTTCAGCTAGCCATTCTGCCACAGCCTTATTAAGGTCCCTGCAAAAAAGAAAAAGTATGGTTAAAATTGCCACTTTCGCAAAACAGCTGTCTTGGCTGTTCCGCCCTGTATTTAAGCGATGCAAAACCACTCCCACTAAGTAAAACAAAGATTTCTGTGGTCCAGATAAATTGCCTAATATGAAACTACCTGGATCTAGTCCCACATGATATTTAACTTCATTACTATAGCCATGTTTCTTCCACAGCACTGTGTAACTACATTGGCTACATTTGTCTTTGATATCTCAGAAGTGACACCTCACTGGGCACTTGAATTAACGAAGCTCTAAGGTAGTCTCAAAGTGGTTTCTTCACAAAAATAGCACTGACATAGAAACCTGGCATTCAGAAGGACAAGAGCATCCTGACTGTTATTTGCAGAAACAACACTAAAACAGCTTGTGTGGCCGCGTTTAAAAGTTGTAAATAAGCGGGACTCCTAGTAAGTGAAACAGATGTTCCCGGTCCCTTCAGGTTCCATTCATGAAAGTTTCACTGCAGTTTATTCCATACAAGAACCATTCACGAGCGACATCAGCTAGGGTAAGTGAACTGCCACTCTGCCATTTTTCCTTATGTTCAAGCTCTAAAATAACAAGTGCACTACAGGATAGCAGTAAAACTTGGAGTTCAATCGCACACGACTGGAGGGGAGACAATACTGGCAGCGGAGATTCAGCAATTGCAGAAAGGCTAAAAATTCCAGCACAAGATTATTAGACTTCATTATCCTTCAGAGCAAACTAGACACAAGCAGAATCAGATGCAGAATCAGAGACCAGGGATAGCAATAGCGCATTCCCCAATCATAACAAAACCCGCATTTTACGTAGTACAATGTTTCATCGATCAAAGCAAAGAAACTACCAGTGGCTCACCTTAGCAGCATTGGAGGCAGGACTGCTTCTTCATCGAGCACACACATCGCAAAGCACTACAAACAGCAAAAAAAAAAAAAAGCATTAAAGAAGGCCAATGACAGTCAAAACCAAATACTATCATCATTGCTGTTAAACACCCACCTCTTTGGGGTACAATTTCGGGAAAACCACCAGCAATGTCAGTTCCTTCACGTCAAAGGGCTGGAACGAGACATGCAAGATGGCCTCTTTGAGCTCACCACAGTCCAGTCTACCACTAAAATTACTAGCAACATTGGCTGAAAGCTGGGCAGCCATGCCAAGCTGCCTTAATGTTCAGCTTCATGCAATGTAGTTCACTATCCAAGCAATGGTAGTGTTTGCAAATAACTGTGCATCTGTGTTTGCTTAGCTGCAGTGTGCTTATGTTACTTGGTTCAAATGGGGCATCCTGATTTCCCCTCGGATACTCTTTTTTTTTTTTTATCAGGGCGTTGGCAAAACAATGTTGACAAAGTTTTTTTTTGTTCCAATCCTGTAAAGCAGACTTGAAACAAAGTATTAGCGATGCTCTTGTTGCATTAAACATGACCTCAATTGCAAGATTTAAAAAATGGGTGTACCCATAATATGGGCAACTGCTATGATTGAAAGTAACAATTTTCTTTTTTTTTTTAATAACTACAATTTTTGGTAAGACTGTTGTTTGTACTATCAAGCACAGCAAAGGAAGGCTAACACCGTCTCTTGTGGTTTGCCAAATGTGATCACATCAATACGTCCACAGGTAGGTACATAAAAATTCACTGTGCTTCACTTCATGCATCACTTAATTTTTTTCATATCTATATTTGTACACATTGTTCTGCCACTCATGCATCGCTATCCCACATCATATGGGCCTGTGATAGCCCACCCCCATCCAAGCACCGATCCCATACCACCCTTTTTACCATCACCAGCGAGGAGCGCTAGGAGGCTGCCCTGCCAGACCCAAACCCCAAAGTCCAAGACACCGCTGGCCTATCACACCGGCTGTGGCCAAATAAAGTTATTCTGTCCGTCTGCCTGTAGGTGCTTCTATTTTGTTCTTTCATTAACAATAAAGTGCGACTTTTTCCGGCTTGAAATGCCCTTCTAGTCACGTACCCAGTCGGGGTCTGTGGGTCCAAATACAAAGGAATACTTGTCAGTTCCATCTTCTGTTGCGATCCTCTTGCTCTTCCTGAAGCGCTTCCGAAATTGGTCTATTTCTCTGTCTCTGCAAAGGAGGGACAAAAAACAAAAGTGAGGTGAAAAAAAAGTCTTTGTTTGGCCTTTTCACTGAACTGTGCTGAAAGTGCCTTGTCTAACCAGGTCTATTCAGGACCTTGGATGTGTGGTACCTAAACCAGGAAGTTGATCCCGTAATTTGCATTTTTGCTGCACGTCTACCATTCTGTGGGAATTGCCATGCAATGACTTCACGAAATGTGGAACGGCTAAGTTCATGCTGAATGGTACCAGTCCCCAATCTGAAGAAATTAATTCCATTTTCGTTGTCCTAATAACGTACTTTTTTTTTTTCAACATTCTTTATAATGGCTTTCCCCTCTGTTTAACCAAGTTTGACTATAGTTGGAAAGTTAGAACTGCGCTCCGATTTCAATTCTGGATAAACCTAGACGGAAGCTTATTAATGAACGGGCCTTAGTATACTATCTAACATAAGGACCCAAGCTTTATTCAGTTTATTCATGAAAGCAATTTGAATAAGAGGGGGGCAATTTGAATAAGAGGGGGGGGCTGTCGGACGTTAACGCTTCTATCAGGAAAACGTCAAGCCATGCGAGACGTTGTGGGAAAACAGTACACACACAAAAAAAAATATCGATCGGCATAACAAGAAAAGGAAGAACGGGCCACGCCAAGCACTTCCTCGAGTACACACTGAACTGGTCGGAAGGCGGAAAGGTCGCAACCGCGAAGCGCGCAGAAGTGCGCAGCAAGTCCCGTTAGACCACGACTATCCGGACTAGCGCTATCGGTAATTCTCGCTAACATAAGCACTAGCAATCTGTATAAAAATGTACACGATTAAGACTTAACACAGCGCTTAAGAGGGGGGAAGAGGGAGAGTGCAATGACCTCGTGATGCTCTAAAAACGTGACTTTATGCTTGACTGCAGCATGGAGATGACTGCAGTATGAACTGCGGTTCAACGAGGTAGACAGGGCCGAGTTCTAGCGCAGAGCTCGGGCCATCGCGCGAAGCTCCTTACCTCAACTGCCGCACCAACTCCTCCTCGCTCGGCGGTTGCAGAGAAGAGCGATCATCCGGAACTGCGCAGGCGGCTGCAGATGGCGACTGGTCATCAAGCGAGGGATCGTCGACTTTGCCATTAGACTGCGGTGAGTCGTTCAAGGTGGTTTCTTGCTCTTGTCCATCGTTCCTAACGTTGCGACGCCGCCTGTGAAGATAGCGGCAGCCGCGGCCATAGCGGCAGTACCCGTGGCGCTCGAAGAAACGGCATGGCTCCTTCGGCTGCGGTCGACGAATCGGCGTGCTGTCACCCTGGGCGACATCTTCGCTCTCCCGATCATCCGGCACGTTACTCGCAGCTAGCAACGACGGCTCGTCTATCGAGTGCGAGAATCTGCACAGGTCGCCATTTCGACAGCGCCCATTTTTGGCGAAGAACTTGCAGGCTACTGGCGTAGTAGCGTCGCTCGACTGCGGCCCGGCGTTCCCCTTGGAGGAACGATTCGCAAAAGCACGGCGGCGAAATGGTGGCCGGCGAACGGCGGAGTTCAGGCGGTTTGGCGCATTTTCAGGCTTGGCTGTAGAGTCACCGGGAGTTGCAGAAGCCTGAGAACGTCGCGAGCACGGCTGTGCTGGTGGGTTTAAGCCGACAGCATCTTCAGATTTACGCTCGTTATTACCGGCCGCTCCTTGGCTCATAAGATAAGTGGGCAGCGCCAACAGAAAGGTAGACCGGAGCACGCCGCGCGCTCTTGGCGACTGGCTGAAGCAGGTATCGGCAGTACCGGCAATATCTGCCACTAGGTTGCCGTCCACTGGCGAAACTGGTATGCAAGTCTGAAGGACGCACTTGGCACAGGTGCGCCGTATTGCAGCCGATAACGCAGTACGGAGAAATAGCCTCTTGCACAACTGCGCGAAACACCGGTGAAACGCACGGCAGCGGCGAAAAACAGGCTACAGACTGGAGTGCGTTCAATGTGGTTCAATTTGCCGAATTCAAAGTTCAAGGACGCGACGTGACGTAGGCGCCGGAGATTTTGCTCTAACCATTGCAATAGAACAGAACGTACCGATTGCGCTTGTGCTGCCACCATGCCATCGTTTCGTAGAAACTGCCTCCACGTGATCTTTTTCTGGCCGAAAAATGCTTTTGTGACGGCAGCACGAAGCTCACGAAGAACTGTTGAATTGTCTTTTTAACTGGCGCCTCTGGCTTACTCGAGATACTGGAGACATGGTCGTTTCGTAAACAAGAACTTTCCTGCGCTGACGTACGGCAGGCTTCACCGCAATGTCGGTAGGCGATGTGGCGGAGTGTACCCTGTTCTGTTTTCCTGTGTTCTCACAATTTGCTGACGAACACTGCGCTTTTTCTTTTGGTGAATGTTGCTGGATATTTTCATTTTATCCTTATCTAGCATCTGACTGGGCTACGATAAACCAACATATTCGATGCGAGCGTTACATCGGAAAGTTCCTCTGACAATTCCATCTATTCTAAGACATGCTGACAAAAGTTTGTCGAGCCAAACGAGCTTTTCCTCTCAACAGCGATCGGTTTAAGCAATGCCTAAACGCGTAGTCTTAAGTCGTAGACTTAGTGCAAAAAGGCTGCTGCCTGCTTTCTCGGATAAAATTTTCTCAGCTTGAAGAAATTCAGCATGAAGTTGAACCTACCACCCGTTTTGCAGCCATGGCCCACAACCCAAAGGTGATCCTCGTGTTCAGCGGGAAGAGGAAATCGGGTAAAGACTACATCACAGAAACGCTGCGAAAGAGGTAAGATTTACTGGTTCTGTGCTTAGTGTAGTTTTTTGTGTAAGCCAAGCCAAATCAACAATACCAGCTATTGTTCTATTTTAGCTTACTACTCGGTATTGCTGCAGCATGCTCAGGTTTTTGCCGTGTCTTTACAATGTAAATTTTTAAGAGGAAGCCTGCATCTATTAACACTGCCAAAGAATGCAAGCTCAGTGTGTTAAGGGGGCCATGAAGACAAAATATAAGGTGGTTGTATTCAAAAGATTTGCTTTTATAGTATCCTCAGCACTTGCCCAGAAATGAACAATGCTGTATTCACTGAGAAATCAAACATTTTAAGCTAAAATTTCAATTCTCCCACTGATTCACTATGTTGTGTGACATCAGTAATGGGCATATGCAGGGTATGTACCAAAAACAAAAGTATGTTGACTGCGCCACCACCATCCCACAGGCTTCCCATCCCATCGTTACACTGCTTGTCGTCAGAGTTCACAAGTAGTACAGCAATACCAATCAAAGAACACTGTTTGCACTCCGCTTCCGAATGTACTTGCATACCTGCCATACTTTTTTGCCATAGCCGATAGTAATTGTTTCACAAAACGTCGGGTATAACTCAACAGCCACATAAGTTGCTGTGCCTCTTACGTCATTTGGCTTGTGTCGAATCAGGCAAGCCCGACGGCCATACTTAGGCAGTGTCAGCTGGCAAAATGTTGCACTAACTCCTGCTATGTTTACGAGTTTTCTTCCCAAGTCTCATTGTTTACCCCACCACTCTTATTGCTATACAGAGAATATGCACTTAATTCAATCACGAATAGCCCATTCTGCAAGCTTATAGTCCGTGTATAATTTCTGTTGGGCTTTGCCGGCCTCAGCTGATTTCAACGAGCTGCCCATAATACGTCACAAGTTTAGTGTGGAAAAATTGCTGGTGAGTGAAACACGGATTTCACCTTGGCAAAACTGGACACTACTCACTCACGCTCAGCACTCGTACTCTCCACTCATCATTACCACTTGCGCTTGAGCGTGCACAGCAGTCCTACTACGAGTCATGACACAGAAAAGTATCAGGAAAAGTATCGGTGTTAGAAGTCCATCCAAGTTGCATTCCTAAACTAACACGCCATCAGAGTTAATTCCACGGTCCCCATAGCTTGAGTGCAGTGACGACATATTCTCGAAGCTAAACGCGATCTCGCAATTAACAACCATCATAGCGAATGGTTTTGCAACGAATAGCTAACAGAGGGTACAATAGCAAGAGTGGCGCTTACCGCGGTAAACCCTGCAAATCACGCGAGCGCAGTAGTCACTCACGAGTGCCGAGTGGGGCTTACCACCTGTGAGTGGCGAATGCACTTGCATTCGCGAGTGGTGAGCTGGGCTTGCTGCAACTGGCCCGTCCAAAACGATGGCGGAGCTCGCTCATCACTCACTCGTGAGTGGCGAGTGGGGGTGCGAGAGTGCACTCGTGAGTGAGCCTGCCAACCTATGCTCTATTTTTTCCTCATATATCTTATCTGAGTGAAGTTTATGTTAGAAGTGGTTTCAGTGTTATTCTAACAAGGCAATCTTTCAAATGAACCAAACTTGAATTTTGTCGTCATGGCCCCTTAAAGAAAGCACACACCACACACACACACCAATTGAAACAAACTTTATTGGACACTGCCGACTGCTTATGTAGTAACATTGTTTCAAAACAGCCTGAACGCGTAGATGAGCGCAATGAACCGCAGTTTTGCTCACAAACAAAAATGGCTAAACACTGGGAATGTGGCATCGACTAGTGCATCGTCTTTTGCGATGCAAGGCACCGGAACCTGGGAATGGCCCTTTATTTGGTGTAGTGAGCTGCTTCGTGCCGTTGCAAGGTTTCAAAACAGCCTGAACAGTTATATGATGAGTGCAATGAACCCCAGTTTCAATTGCGAACAAAATGGCTTGATGTTGAGAAAATGTGATCTCGTCATGACTAGAGCGATACAAGGCACTTGAATCTGAGAACAGCCCGGTTCACCCATTTTCAGAGTGTTCCTACATAGCCATTTTCATGTCTGGCCTGGAACAGAGAAGATTATTGCAATTAAAGCCAACACAGTTTGAAAAATGCCCGCAAGAAGGTCTGAACACAACTTACGGCACAGCGTAAAAAGCTTTCACTTCCTGGCGAGTCATGTCAATGACATCTTGCAGGGTGCACTATACAAAAAAACGGAAAAAAAAAAAAAAAAGCGAAGAATGTTAACAAACACTGCCGCATGGGGCACTTTAATGCTGTTCTATTGTTACAAGAAAGTGTGATGCAAGAACAAGGAGATACGACATTACTCGCACGTAACCCATAATACAACCCATAATAGGACTGTATAGTTTGCACCAGGGGCGGTATTCTCGTGTTTGTTCATTTTGAAAACATCCATTTTGTGTCCGTTTTATTGTGACGTACCTCCAGTTGTATGCGGGCTTTGGGTTGACTTTTGCGCAAGTGTTCTTGTAAACACATTTTAGACGACTAAATCTAATTTAACCTATCTTTTATGTCTTTAGTTCTGCCAGCGAACCAACAACAAGGCGATGAAAAATCGTCTGCTCCGAGAAGCCGTGGCTCATAGCTCTGCCGTGCTTGCATTGGCACCTCCGGGTGTTCGCTTTTAGCCAATCAGGGCGTGCTCAAAACGGGCACTTTTGAAACAGACACAAAATGGAGAAAACACAAGAATACGGCCCCAGAGCTACGCATGCATTTACAGCCTTTGCAAGGCAACCCACTAGTGTTTCACCTGACAGTGCTTTAATATGATCCCTCCTCCTGGTTACATACTGCTGCTTTCGGGACCTGCCACTGTCCATAAAACTGCTACATAGGTATCTACAAAGTTCCGAACTACTGCCATCAGCCGCCCTCACTTCCTTTTGCATGCACACAGCCCGTTTAAAAGCTTCAAGCACTCACTGACAGATACATCAAGTACTAGATGGCTTTGGTGCGAAGCATAGGAAGCCAAAATTAACACAGAAAATGCTGTGCACTGGTTCTGGTCTCGTAAAAATTTCTGCCCCCAATCACGCTACACTACTGAAACACAACGCTGTAAGCGGGCTGCAGTCACTCAGCCCGACTAATCACAGAGGGAGAGAAGCGCTTTGTAGCGCACACAACAGGTGATGCCACCGTAGTGGGCTATCGTTAAATACCAATAACTTTTGAAACACAAGAGCAGTATTACAGGCGTCTAATCTTGTTAATAGGACTCCCCATCACAAACAACTCCCATTTAAAGAAGTATTCACATGGCGGAGAAATCCACCGTGCAACTCCTAGGAGTGCACACCACATGATCCCTACATCATGGTTTCTCGCCGGCTCGCTGCTCCGATCTGAGGTAGGAGCTTTTGCTCTTGAGCTCGATCCCTTGGAGAGGAGCAGGCGGGATATCGTTGGCTTGTCAAGCAGCTGGCCGTGACTCCAGCTCTACAGCGTTTCCAGGCACTCTATTTTTATTGAATTTTTGAAGCTGGATGGGAAAATGCACCGGGCACACGACAGGCCCACTGAGGGAGCCCCGCATACCATCCGCACAGTCACTGTGCAGGCGGCGGCTCGCAGGCAGGCGCAAGTAGCTTGAGCGATAGCTTGTTGCCGCTTCCCTACATTAGACTCAAGGCACAAACAAAGCTGCACACACAAGAAAAATGGTAATGATGTGATGGCAAAGTGCATTAAAAATTTTCATCTGCGCCGCTTATGAGAGCAGCAATTGAATATCCGCTGGCTGCTCCTAGCCGCGTGTCTCCCCAACCACTGCCTCGCGCGTCGTGCTCTACCTGCAGCAGCAATTAGCACTCCCAGCGCCTGCATCATGTCCACGGCCGCTTTTTTGGGCGGCTGATGAGATCAGTACGTAGGGGCTTTAGCAGAAACTGCCAGCGAGGCAGAATTGACGGTGCTATGGCAGCTCTGCTGTTCGGTAGAAATTAACAACTGCAAACAGTGATATCCATAGTCACATCCTCCGTGTGAGCAAAAGAGCTGCCCGAGCGGAGGTCCGCTTGCGGTGACATCATGATCTCGCTCAGATCTCTCCACTGAAAGGCTCCCTCGTGTGAATACCGCTTAAACAAAATCAATGATCTAGACACTTATGAAAGCCCATCAGGCGTCCTTCAACAAGGTTTCTCGTGCCAATTTTATGGCGTACCCGGATGTTGCTGCCTTGACGGCGCACGTAACAGATGTCCTCTTCATTCTCAAACATAGGGTGGATGCCCATCTTGGAGGTGTTCAGCACTTTGTTCCTCGGGTCACTGCTGTTCCAGGGTAGTAGCTCTATCTCCACCACGTACCGCATCACCACTCCTCCCTGGCTCGTCGCCACAAAATTAGAGAAAAGAACTACATCATTAGTTTAATTCCTAGAGCACAAAAAAGTTCATCGCTGCAAGCTTTTTTTTTTATGTGCTACAGGCGCAGGCACTGAGATCTAGAGTCTTTAGGATGATTGCTTATGGAAACTGTTTCAACTATGCATGAATTTTTAGAAATGGTGCACACTACAAACTGTACTGCAATTCTATCCATAGTCATGGCCACAGGTTAGCTCAGTCAATTGCTGCTACATTTTAGCAACTGCACCACTCACCCTGCAATAAGAAAATTGCCAACATGACAGGTACTGCTTGAAATAAACCACACCTTCAAAACTGCATACTGAGAAATTATCTGAAATGAGGCTGCTGCTTTTAGTGTTTGCGAAAGTTTCAAGGCTGCATCTGCCGATTTCAGTGAGACTTACAACGTTGAGCTGGGCAGAGGCCTCGTTGTCGCACCAGCAGTACTTTGAAGTCTGCAGCTCGTGTGGCCGCATCCGTGCTTTGCTGTTGATTTCGTGGCTGCACAGAAGAGAAAAGAGCTGCTTGCTGTAACAAGGGCCAAAGGAAATGAAAAAAACGCTTGCAGGGCTTTGCAAAACCTTCGCAGCAGAAAAGCACCTGCGAAAAAATGAGCGTGCCTTGCACCTCGTGACATGCAACCAGTTTTTCAAAGCGACCATGAACATAAAATAAAGTTTGGTTCCCTCCAAAGATTGCCACCTCAGAACAACAATAACTCCAGTAACTCAGAATAGCTTGAAGAAATTAAGCTCGATGATAAGAGATGAACAAATGACAGAGTGGCAACTCACTCACCATATCTTTACACCGCCCCTGCAACGTTGCGGGGACTGGATCGTTTGACTGGTGACTGCCGTAAAGAAACTATAGCCAACAAACATGATTACGCCATGGTAGTGGTGCCGCTATTTTTGCTAAGAGTTAACACACTGATTACTGTTTTTCATATTCCCCCTGTAACATCGCTGCTGATACTATATCGTAGCACAATATTTGAATGTTTGTCAACGTCTGTGGCATTTCGTTTAGTAAAAAATGGCTACAATTACTGTACTCCCCAATGCGAAATTTGTGCGCAGCACGAACTGCAGTCTTCTCAGCCATGGCGCATAGCTACTGCGTCTCGGGAAGTGATCGCGTGATGATCCCGGCGGCACACACTACATTTCCATTATCTCGCAGCGCGTCGCCACCACCAAGCATGTTGTTGTAAATTGTATTTGAACCTCCCGCACAAATGTCAGCTATGGTAAGCCTCTGTGTCGGTGGCGCAAACTGCATCTCAGGAAGTGATCGCAATGTGCGTCTCAGGAAGGTACCGTGAACCGAGTCTCAGGAAGTGAACATGTCATCGTCGAGTGCACGGTGGCACGCACTGCTATGGCGTTATCTCGCAGCGTGTCACCACCACCCAGCGTGTCTCATGCGGGCTCGGCATACGGCCCTCCCCCTCACACTTTTGCCACACATTCCTCCTCCATTTTCCTTCTGTATTCGGTGTTTCCTTCAATTGCTTAGTTACGAGGCCGGCGAGGACACCAAACCACAGTAGCAGACACTTACGTGCTGCACACTAAAACAACATCCTTCAGGGCCAGAACGGAGTTGAGCAACTTATGAAAGGTTAGTTCCCTCATACAAAACCAGGATCTAGGTTCTGTTTGCAGCTCTGTTCAAACAAAATACTTGTCTGCTACAAAAACCTCACCTCGCTCTGGTTGTTGGCAGCGGAGCTCCCTCCGAGATGACAGGCACAAACCGCACGTCGTACATGTGCTGCGGTACGGCTGGTCTGTAGCGTGTCATCAGGTTCTCCAAGCTCAGAAGGATGTGGTCTTTCTGAAAACGTCATTGCCATGATTATTCGGAATTATGCCTCCTTGACTCTAAGGGTGATGTTAAAGTGACTTACAAGAGTAGTACGATGCTAAGGTACATGTAGGTGACACGGCAAAAAAAAGCACCCCAAATACTGTAAAATTATCACTATAAAGAAAAAACTTTTATAACAGGCCACACCAACAGTGAAGTAAGACTATGTTTTTAAACTATAAATGATGCACAAGTGCAAGTTACGCCATAGAAAAAAAAAAAAAAGACTAGCATAAAAGAAATCAACTAATCAAGAACTGATATGCACATTTCAAGTTTTAGCATTTATTTCCCCACAAAAGCAAAGGCATGTGTCTACATCACAGGAATATGGCACTAGGATTTGTTCTAGCGCAGTGGTTCTCACACTGGAATGTGCTGGGACCCCTTTCAAGCTCGCAAAAGTGGTGGGACAAACCATTGCGAAATGTATCGATACATGCCATTGTGTCATACAAGTTACTCTAGCAGCTAAAGTCGGGAACAGGCCCACTAGTCGCAGCCAACTCGTAAGAAAACTGGTCCTAGGTGAACTGGCCAAAGCGGCGGGCATTTGGCTCTAAGTGATCCCATACTAGGGAAAGTGGTAGCACCGACCTACTTGTTCCTGGAAATTTCATCTCCAGTTCCATTTTCGGCAGATGTTGAAAAGGGAGGGAGGGTGGGTTGTGAGTTGGATGGCTTCAACCTGATAATTGTTTCCAGGTTGACCTCTTCATAGTTCGTGGGCTGGCCTCTCCTTTTGTTTGTTTGCAGGTGGTGGTTGAAGCAGGCTATTCAGTTTTAACACAAGTTTCACTTTCCCTTTCTTCTTCCCCTTGCAAAAAATATTTGTCACACTTTGGGGGAGGAGGGGTTGATTGTTTGGTCCAATTTTCACCTTCGCTCCTTTTGTTATTGCACCCTTTTGCCCAGAAAACAATTTTCTTAATTTTTACGTTATCTGTTCGAAGATTCTTCAGACAGCCTGGCCTGGTCTAGCAAAAGTACACCATCAACGTTTGAAGCACTAGTTTCAGGAAGTGATACATTCATGTTCAGGCAATAGCTTCAGGAAGTGATACATTCATGTTTGGGAACGTTGACACTGTGTTTAACACATGGGAGTGTGCACTTTCAAAGCGTGGTGCGATATGTGGGACGGGTTTAGGAGCAGAGGTCCACAGCCTTCGAACAGCTAACAACAGCACCATGTCCTGTATAAAAAGAAAGTGTAAGTAGAAAAATGCTAAGTAGCATTTACTAATCAACTGAATTTCTACAATTGTGTATACATAGATCAGTGGTTCTCAACCATTACTGCCCCGGGGACCCCTCTGGGGCTTGCGAAAGTGACGGGGGACCCCACGATGGAGCATATGTTGATCGGTGTCGTAATGTCAAACAATTTGTACTTGCAGCTTACGTCGCCCACACACTTATCCGATTCCCGCCTTTTCTGCTTGACGTTAATGACGATGCACGTCATAATGCTGAACAATTTGCTCTTGAATCTACAAGTCTGCCTTTTCTGTGTCTGTTTCTTTTCTTCTCATAGCTGGCGTGCTGTGCAAAAAGCAGATGTTAAAATATGTGCTACGCGGAGAAACTAAGCGTACACGTAATGTGGCGAAGTTTTGCACTGCAAGAAAGTGCTAGTTAGCAAAATCGAGAAAAATATGGCGGGAGGGGGGGGGGGTGTAGCTTTGAGCGAGGCTTGCTGACCCCTCAAATGTTCCCGCGGACCCCCATTTGAGAACCACTGACATAGATCATTGTGATAACAAAAATAACGAAACAAAAGTTACCCAAATGAGCTACTGATGACAATGATTGTTTGTCAAGAGATAAAAAACAAAAAAGATCAAAATATTAAAAACCAAAAATGCAGAACCAAGTCGCAAACATCTACCCAACATGCAGAACCAAGTCGCAAACATCTACCCAACACAGCACCGTCACCCGATTACCTAAAAATAGAACTAAATTTAAAAAATGAAAATGAACAAACAAAAATATTGTGACCTCACACGATTATCTCAATAAAGCACAAAAGAACCAACTAAATACGCCGTCTGGTATGGTGTGTTACTCCAAGGCCACCAAGGAAACGCAAGGTTGGTAAATCAAAGGAGGGGTGTGGAAGAATGTTTACGCATAAGTAGATGATTATACAAATTCCTGTATTTTTCTCGCTTGAATATGATTGACCAAAAATGTAAATTGTGACGAGGTGGGCAAGTGTCCAGTCACCCTAGATTACGAGTTTGTGCGAGACGGCCTATGACAACTTGCCTTATTTGACGAGTTCACCTACAACGAGTTGGCTGGGACGAATTCTCCTAGACCCGCTAAAGTTGCCCACATGCCTATTCAAAGCCCACTTTTTGTGTAACTTTTATGCTGATACATGTCATATTGCTGAACAATTTGGTCACCCAGACACCTATGCGCTGCTTTTCGTGTCTGGCTTTTTGCATAACTGGCATGTTGTGCAAAAAGCTGCGTTAGAACAGTTGCTATGTGAAGAAATTAAAACAAGTCGTGCAGCGAAAGCCACCTTTTTGTGTTGGCAGCAAGGTTTGGAAAAAAGGAGAAAACAAATGTGGTGAGGGGTGGAGGTGGTAGTGGAAGGCATCGCGGACCCCTTAAATGCCCTAGTGGACCCCCATTTCAGAACCTTTGTTTTTGTGAATAATGCACGCGCTTCAAACTTCAGCACACTTCAAAAAAAAGGTAGTCTGAAATGGCTCACTTGATATTCGGTTAGGTGCATGCCATTCACAACAGCGTTGTCGAGGATCCCTATGTAAACAGTGCCACCCTGTCCAGTGTTAAGAAAGGCACAAATTGTCCTGAAAAAAATGCAAGTAAACCCACAGTAAGGGCTGAAGACATCGCAACGTCCACTGTGGAAACGAGAACCCTCTAAAACCAGCAGCTTTGCAAACTGGCTACAATGGATGACATGCCAAGTCCACTGGCCACTCTACTCAACTCACGTTTTTGCCTTTTTCATAACTACGCCACAACACCGTGGAATGCGTTTAACAAGTCTTAAAAGGATCTCGCTATTCTGCTAGTTCCCTGAAGAACGTTTCAAATCTCCTGTCTGTTACAAACTGAGAATAATTCCGCAACTCTAAAAGACTTGGATGCGTGTTCGGTTGGTACAACACGAACATTTTCGTAATGGGGAATTATGTCGTGCTGGCACTTAAAGATGTCAACACTCAAGACTGTAGGACTCCGTGCATCGCCTCCTGTATTTTTGGAGCGATGCTCCGTAAAACCAGCCGGTTCGCAGTAGAAATGGCTCTCTTCGCGACCACGTGACCAGGCCTCTCACTGCCTCGAGGGAAAAATAAACATTGCAAGCAGTACACCGTATTACGCTACCGTACAATGCTTAATTGTTCGTTTGTCTATTGTTTCCCAAGCACGCAAATGCGTGCGCGAGTTTCTCACAACCGCTGCCCACCTTGAGATGCTCTGGCGGGAATGAAGGTCCTTGCAGGCCTGCGACAGCTCTTCGAAGGAGATCGCCTTGTGCGCCTTGAATTCGTGGTGCTGGTCTTCCTCGATGTCGACATGCTCGCCGTACTTGTAGAAGAGTCGCTTGGCGGGGGCATCCGCGTCGCCTTTCTTGTTGTCTTCCATGATAAACCGCGCTAGACGGGTCACCCAGTCAACCCAGTCGTCTCCACCTTGAAGAAAAACGGTTTCACCGTGATCAGGGCTCGGTGTCAGTGCGGCTAAGCGCGTGCAAAATGAGCAGACTTGCCTGATCGCAAACTCGCGCGTCGCGTGGAGCACGTGGAGTCGCTTTGTTGGCTTTGTGCCCTTTTTAAAAACTTTCGCAATGGCTGGCAAAACGCCACCTGTAGCCGCTGTAGCGCGAAGCGCTTGCGTCGCTAGCGTTGTTTTATGATGCTGATTTTGAGACGCAGTTTTGTTTACGACCCGGCAGCTTTGTAGTGCAAATTGTTTACAGTGGGCCTAGCGTTACCGGAATTTCCATGGCACACTTACTCCTGGATGTTCATGGACTGCACAGGACAGAACACTGTTCAAATATAACTATATTACCATGGAAAACACAAACATTAAACATAAACATTTTCACCGGCTGTAGCGTATCTGTGAGGCGGCCTGTTATCAGAGGCTCTTCGTTCCCATGCGCTACGCTTTTCCAAGAGTTCATGGAACAGCAGTTCGTAGAGTGCACGCCATTTCATACCACTGCATCTACAACTTTACCACCCATTGCATCCATCCACTATTTCATCAATCACCTTGATCCACTGCTTACTTTTTCAGGAGCTTTGAAACATCTGCAGACCTAGTTTGTTTTATGCAGTTCTGCAGTCTCTAGAAAACTCTTTTTTGTTTACGTATGTTGACATTATTTGACGTTTGGCCAGCCTTCTTGTGCGTGTCTTTGCAATGCCCCAGATCAGCACAGCTTACCCTAGAGCCACAGTATTCCTTTTGCGTTACTTCTCCATGTTACGACTTTCCTTCCATTTGATTCGATTCCTTTCTGTTCCAAGCTGACGGCAACGCTCTTGCAATGTTGCTGGTTAGCTTGTGTGGCTTGCTGAAGTGGTGGAACGATTGACCTACATGGGTGATGGGTTTCAGATTGCCTGGGAAAGGTCTCACGTTGAATTAGGAGAACTGAGCTGCTGCCGTGTGGAAGTTTGGTGGAGATAGCCGTAGCGCTGTGAAACAACGCAGAAATTGCCCGAATATAAATGTACTGGCAAGTACAGGGTTTTTGCACTGCACGGAGAACAGGTTTTCATTGAGGCATCAACATGGCTATAGGCATTAACTGACTGTCATAGTCTGGAAATCCCACGTTTTTTAATTAACACAGCTCATGCAACTATTGTAAACACATGACCTACACTTCTCTTGAAGGGAACTGCACATTTTGATATTACTAGTCTGTCTTTTACCTCGGATTTAAATAAACTGAAGTGTCTGGAACAAGAAGAAGAATAAAGGCAGATTAAAAAAAGGGGGAGGGGGACATAAAAATACGAGAGGACAAATGCTAGCTGGCTGTTCCACTTAAAACGCGCTACACATTAGGAAAGCATCCCCTATAAAACAAAACAACCAAAGTGTCAAAAATGCCAATGACGTTCCACTTGCCAACTCATCGGCTGCACAAACGAACCAAAAATTTTGTAGAGATGGAATATTGTTAGAAAAAGGTAAAAAGTGAAGTTGCATCAAAAAAGCTCTTGAGAACAGCAACTATAATTCGTCAAAATGTCCCAATCACGCACTGTTTGAATAAATAATGTTCGATAAATTGTCATCAGCCAACAGGCAAACAAGTGCATCATTGTTTTGGACAGCATGCAGCAAATGTGGCAATACAGACATAATTTTATAACCCCATCCCTTGCCAACGTGTGACGGACCACTAGCTAGGCGTGCCTTTAGCGAACAAATTGTTGCTAAGTGGCCGCAGTAGAGATTACTTTGATCAGCTGTGCAGTCTAAAAAGGGGCCTACTATCATGATTTCCGTTTAATTCACAAGGAGATCTCGTGGAAGCAAACTGCGCGCATTCTTCCTTGTGCAGGATTGGAGATGACAAATGCACGATTCTGCGCCTTGCGGAGCCCATAAAAGAAGCCTATGCAAAGGTAAAATGCATGGCTAGTTCCTCACGCAAAGTGTCACTACGTATACAGAACACCCAATATAGCGTACTTTGTATAAAAACGTAAAGCTGTGCACGAAACTATAAACGAAACTCGGCCAAGCACTGGGCACTGCTGCACTCTCAAACATCCAGATTAGAACCATCTAATAATAGAGCTGCTTAAATGTGAAAAGACCAGCCCAAAGCTTTTGTCACACCAACTAAAACCTCACTGCAATTTTAACACAGTCTGTTTTTCAGCAGTGTAGAGTTAACGGAGGACAGGTTCGACGAATGTGAACAAGGTGTGGGAACCTTTGTCTAGTCCTGTAATTTCTTTATAAACTGAAAATACTAGTAACAAATGGGACTTTGATTCAATACGAGAACTCGATAGAAAGATGAGATAAGGAAATTTGATGGCAAAGAATATAACTCAGACAGTGCAGGGTAGGAGCAGTGAGAAGTGCGCAGTAGATGCCTTCATCCTGCAGTGGACATAAAAGAGGCTGACAATGTTTCAATGCATGTGGTGCAATGTGCAGGAGCACAACCTCGACTACAACCGACTGCTCGATTCGTCCGACTACAAGGAGCTGTACCGTGCCAAGATGGTCGCCTGGGGTGAGGAGAAGCGCGATGCCGACCTGTCCTTCTTCTGCCGGCTGGCGGTGAAGAAGCGCGGCCGGCCCGAGTTTGCCGTCTGGGTGGTGAGCGACGCCCGGCGAGAGAGCGACATCGAGTACTTCCGCGAGAGCTTCACCTGCCCCACGCTCACCGTTCGGGTCAGGGCTCGCAACGACACGCGCAGAGATCGCGGATGGGTGCACACCCCCGGTGAGTGACGCACATGCATGTAGCTAACAAGTGCCTAACACTGCAGGGTTTCATTGAAGTGGGGAACTGCAATGTACTTGCTAGTCAGCTACGGTGTCTCTGACTACACCTCATTTTAGTTAGTGCTCTGAATTGGGGAGTGATCCGTGCTGTGGCACTATTCACATTTGAGCACTAGCAAGCTTCACTCCCCAAGCATTGTAAGGTGCCTCCACTCATTGCCAAACCAATGCATTCAAAGTAGTGCAGCGCATGGTATTCTCATTTTACACTGAGCAAACCAAGATTTTTCACTCTTTTGAATGACCCGTTAAAGACCTCAAGAAAATGGTACACCCTGTAGAACTCGTAAATTGAATGGCTGCAAATCTTTGTTCCCCTGTAATATGGCAAAGCAATTCATGAGGTGTTGAGAGAGCAGGGCTAGATAGGCATGCAGTCAACAACAACAACAAAAAAAAAACAGCAATAAATTTGGCTGTATCAACATGGAATTTCAGGCGAAACCAGCATACACTGTAGCTTATAAAGCGTCCAACACAACCACGGGTATGTGTTACTCTGTGGGTGTTTAATACTTCAACCTTCCCATAGTGCTTGCGCTATATTAATTAATTGAACTTCTTGACCAACCGAAATGATTGAGTTCAGCCATTTTATAAAGTGCTGCCCATTATCGAGATCGATTAGAGTTGAACAGGACATCTACACTTGTGTGGATTAAGTTGAGGGTATAAAAGTGTCATCATCGTTGTCTCTTTGTGTCTTTTTTCTTTAGCTTTCCATTACTGTGTGTATGTTTAGGCGTAACATTTAGCAGCCCTAACATTCGGCCTAGCAACCTGAGATGCAACGTCAAACTTGTAGTACGTGAAGCTGCGGGTACTGTTCAATGATGTCAGACCTTAAAGCGTAATGAGGCCTAAGTCGTCAGGTTGGCGCACACCCATTTCTCTCCCCCCCCCCATTTCCCATTTCTCTCGCTGCACCTTCTGCACTTTGGCTTGGAGGTCGGGCAAAAGTGCTTCTGCATAAAATGTAAAGTGGAGCGACTGTTCCTCACACCCTTAACCTCGCAGAATTGTCACCACTGGCTTCTGCCATTCCAGTGCATTCAGTGTGTGTGCAGTGGAAAGCAAAAGCAGGCCATGTTTCTGAACTCTGGGTAATTATGTAATGCTAGCAAAGTGTACCAAGATTCCGTTTTCTTTTCTTTGCTGCAGGCATTGACGATGCCCCAACTGAGTGTGGGCTGGACCAGGTAGAGAACTGGGACTTTGTGATCAAAAACAACGACGAAGATGACCTGGAAGGCCAACTGGAATCTATTCTTCGGGTCGTGCACGAACACTGTTCATCATGACATGCCAACGCACATTTGCGGACTTTGCATTTCCCGCACGTGCCAATACACACCGAACTATATCTATACACTGCTCGTTACAATCAGCTTCTCCAGTCATGTAAGTGTCTGGGAAAAGCATTTCACGCTCTTAAACCAAGGCAATCAATGTTTCAGAGATTAAAATTTTACTCTACACTCACTTATATACTGTAACACACGTTTCTCCTGTTATTAAACATGTTTGAAACAGCATTTCTTGTCACTTGATTGAAAAACCATTTAAGACATTCGAAATATGCAAACAAAAGCAATGAAAAAAAGATAGAAAAATGGTGTGAATGCAGGCTTGTTGGTACATACTTAGTTTGATAACACCTGTCTTAGCGCTGTTGTCTAACAATGTAGACTGCTCCACTGTGCTTATAGTCATGTGAACAACAGAAAACTGGAGTTTTATAGAATTAGAAAATTTTTAACTGCTGTTAAGCACACCATCAGGATTATTGTACTTAAAAGTACATTGGCACATTGCAAATGCATTGGTCGTTCACCCATTCATAGTTTCGCCAAAAAGCTATACAAACCATGCAAGGTTGGCAACGTGCTTTGTTCCGGAGTGACGAGCTTTGAAGTTGCAAACGAGCAAATAAAATTGCTAGCAGAGCAAAAAAGAAGGGCACTAGCTTACCAGAGAGTGGCTAGACTACGTGGACTCAATTTGGCACCACTGGCACGCTTCATTCCCCAATTTAGCAAGGCCAGAATGACTGATCATGGCAGTTGACTCACAACTTAATGATGTCACATTAGTGGACTCAAGCAGTTCAGCTACAAAAAAAATACAAAAAAATTTCGCAGTGATCATAATTAAGATCAATATCGTATATGGATTATTTTATTCGGAAATTAAATTGTGGTTTTGTGCTTCACCGTGTTCATTGGTAAAGAGTTGTGACACTTGCTGGGCTAAAGTATTTTGTCTTTCCCATTTGCCAGAAAAAAATTGACACTTGAGCACTCCTTACGACGGAAGGCTTGCGAAAGCATTAGTACCTGATTGCCGAATATGTCCTCTCATTATCATCATTTTCCCTTCAAGTCTTTTTCTTCTATCTCAGCTATTACGGCTCAGCACACACCCACATTTGCACTAACAAACAAAGAAGATATTTAGTGGCAACGTTCTTTCTTTTTCAGCAAGCAGCATCATCAGATTATTTTTGTAGGCCTCAGTTCACGCCTGCAACACCTGTGCTTCCGAAGGCCTTTCCATTGTGAATACATGGGGCAAACTTTTAAGTGAGCGTTCAACTGTCAATCGGAAGTTGCCATGTAGCTTATGTTCCCAAGTCAAGGGCCATAACGCATTCACCAGGCCCTTGTTAGGCAGCTGGAGTTACTCAACTATGGTGGTGTTGGAGATGTGCATTTCAAAGGCACCTCGTTTGAATCACATGCAGACACTAACTTATCCCATTTTCTTCTCAACTCAACTAACTCTTTTTTTACAAACTCTTCCCTCAGAAATTTGGCATCAATCCAGGCATTCTTATAACTGCTTTTTATTCTTTGGGGTGTCGGCCATTTTCAGGGCGTGGGATTTTCTACCTACCGAATTATGTCATGCTTTCGAATTATTATTATGAATGCCTTGTTTCAATGAGAGCGTATTCGACAACAGTAATGTGTTCAGCTTGTTAAGGAAGTGTCCAAAAAATTGAGATCGCAGCTCAAAGCATTGTCTTCACCTACATCTTCAAAACAGTTGGGTGTCCATTAAAAATGGATCTACCAGTGTGAGGCTGGTGATGCACATAATGAGGGGCTGTTAAATGCACTGTTGTAGAGCCCATTAACAAGTTGTATTGCCACAAAGTTTTCATCCTGGAAATACTGTACCCCGTTAAAGTACCGACACCAAATTTGTGTTTTGTTTCTTCTGTTCTTTCACATAAACCATAGCGTATGAATTAAAGCTGGCCAATGTACCGCCAGCTGAGAATTACAGCGCCATTTATGGCATCGGCTGAGGTTTCCCCCACCGAGAGCCCAGGAGCAGGTGTGCGGTGCTCAAGGGCTCAGTTGACAGCACGTTTTTCTCTAACCAAGCAAGATGCCAGCTTTGCCCTTGGCTTCAAAAGCATCCAAGGCCTTCGTTCATACCCACCTACTCACCACTTCCACTCCGGTACAATTAAAATTGTCCTACTGCATTTAGCAAGTTTGAAACTGCTCAAAGGTGGGGTGGTGGGGCGAAAAGGAACAAAGGATGCCTCAAGTCCCACAAAATATTGAATTTTATTTTTGCCGTGCTTGGGCTTGTTGGCTTCGTTACCAATTAAGTGCATATTTGATTGGCTGGCGGCTACACCCTTCTTCTCAGCCTGTTTGATGTCACAGCGCGGCTGAGCTATCATTTCCCAGCCTCTTAAAACAGAAGCAGTAATGTCGATAAGTGATGTTTGACACCCATAATCACAGAAAGGCATTTTGGTATTTTTATGAAGCAAACCATGCAAGTTTTTAGTGAATGAAAAGGACGACCACAACAACGACGTAACAGCAAGTAATCCTTTAATCAGAACAGCCTTACATTCTTTCCATTTAAATTAACTCACCCGCGCTGAGGCTTTCATTTGCTCACAGAAGTAATGGGAAGACAATGCTTGACCTTCGTAGCAAAAACAAAACAAAAAAATCCTGAGCTACACTTGTCGCACAAGTTATGTACAGAAGACGGAAATGAGTGCAAGAAAAGAATCGAGATGGCAGTATGGTCGCGACAGGTTCCAGCGCAGACAAGGCCCCTATCACCATTGTCGTGTGTGTGTGTGCGTAGCTTGCACTTGAGGCGGCAGTCTCCTGCAGCCTTGGCATTTTGCAGGCAGACTGGGCCGGTTGGGAAGAGGGGCCACGCAAAATGCTACCGGGGCTCTTTTCTCCCGCCCTGGAAGGCAAGGCAATCGCAAATGTAGTCACACAAACGAGGACACAGCTGTACAGAGTGAGGGGTGGCCAAAAACACTGTGCCTGCACTGCACCGACTCTGCAGAGAAATCTCAGAGGAAAAGAGAACGACCCCTTAGCTTTGCTCAGTGCTCATTTCGCTAGTGTCCACTATACATAACACAGTATAGTAAAAGCTCGTTAATTCGAACTCAAAGAGGACCATAAAAGTGCTCGAATTAAGTGGAGTTCGAATTAGCGGGCGGGCACTAGAATGAATGGAAATCGTGCCACACTGCGCGGGCAGAACACGAAGAAGTCACCTCTGGACCCGGTATTGCGAACTAGGCACTACTGCACGTTTGTGGCAGGTGATTTTGAAAACAATAATGGCATGCACTGGAGCACTGGCGCCGGTCCTAGCCACGCCCTCTGTAGAAGCAAAATAAGCTGTTGCAGGAGCATAGCACGCCCGCCACACTGTTGTAAGTTCTGTAGTTCTGTTTCGTTGTTTTGCATCTCTAGTAAGTTTGCTTTGGTTTGGATTTGCAGCACCTTGTAACCCCTCTGGGACAACTTCTGCCAGGAGCGATGGAAACCAAGGGATCATGGTTCGAATTATCGGCCGTTTTCGCCCATACAGGGCTGTGCCGGGACCAGGGCATGAGTTCGAATTAACCGAGTTTGAATTAACAAGCTTTTACTGTACCATGGAGCGGTCAGCCCATGTAACGATTAAATAAAAAGGAAAACACCAGATTTTTACCTTTTACCAACGTTCATTTTAGGGCCAGATTCTAGGGAGATTTCCTCCATCTGTTTGCACCGTTTGTCGAAACAGAGTGGTCATACGTTCGCACAAAGCATGACCTAATGGTCAGAACAGAAGGAACAATGGAGAACGGAGAAAATCTTTCCAAATCTTTCCACAATTGCCCCCCCCCCCAAATTCTCACCACTGTACTGCAATTCAACCATTATAATATATGCAGATGCTCAACAAATGAATGATGTCCTTTGTCTACACGGAGAGGTTCCAACCATTTAGTTGGAACCTCTGCTGTCACTGCTGTGTGCATGAAGTCTGGCAGTGGCTACACATCACTATTGCCTATCCAGCTTGCAAAATACACAGCGACAATGAATGTGCCGAATTCACACAGCACATGAACGAACACATGGAAAGGGGTGTTACCTTTCTAGCATCCTGCTGCAACTGGCGCACCTTGGACCGTTCTTGCTCTAGTGCTGCATGCAACTCTGTGACCTGCACATCAAGTTACAAAGTGAACACCGCAATGAAACTGTGCTCAGCACCAGCGCACTCTTGGTTAGCTTCTGTGCAACACCCGAGTAGAAAGGAACTGCTTTGCTTCTGAATCTTCCAGCCCTTTGAGCATGGACACAGAGTGGCTCCGGCTTGGCACAGACTAGTGTTTAACCGAACAACCAGTAAACCCCCTTTGTTAGCTGACATATGCAAAAGTGTAAAATAATGTGAAACTTTGACAACTGCAGTGAGGTTGTTGATAAGGCTTCATAATTAGAAGCTGCATTGTTTTCTTTACCATCTTCTTCATTCTTCAATGGAATAAAAACTAATGTGGGTACATCTGCTTCGTCTAAAGAGATCGTAGCATGTTCAACGCTGATGCAGCCAAGTCTTTTCCGACTTTAGACTAAAAAAACGTGTGGAAAGGTCAGCTGATGCTCAGGTCAACTCATATTTGTAGCAATCCATAACAATATTGTCCATTTCTCATTGGGGTGAAGCAGAAAAATGTGCAGTTGAGCGCACATGCCACAAGTGCATTAAAGGGGCACTGACACAAATATTTTGCATCTTGTTTTTTTTGCTGCGATAAGTAGCTAGTGACCTACTTATAACCTGTAGAAACCTCATTTGCTTCAGCGTGCGACGGTTGTTTAATTAGAGGCATTTTCAATGCGGCCAGTCGCAGTTTCGGTTTCAGCTAGTGCCACGAAACGATGGATTTTGCAGATTTTGTGTGAACAAAGCTGACCACGTGACCATCGGAGGGATATCACAGAGCAGAGCCGCCGTAGCACTGTCGAATCCGCATCGACGGCAGTTTCTGCGAATGCCCCCACGTACTGATCTCGTGAGGAGCTTAATTAAAAAGCGACCGTGGATGTGACACAGGCGCTGCGAGTGCAAATGCTACCGCGGCTAAAGAACGACGCGCGACGCTCGAGACGGTAGGTGGCAAGACGCGCGCTGGGAGCAGCCGGCCGGTCTGCCTACAGGTCCGCCTACAGATGTGTTCGGCTTAGCACTGCGGCGGATATTCGAGTGCCGCTCTCGCAAGCGGTGCAGATGACAATTTTTAATGCAACCCGCCATCGCATCATTAACTCCTTTCTCATGTAAGCCACCATGGTCGGGACTTGGGGACAATTTCGTGCAGCGGTAACAAGCTATCACTCGAGCTACCTGCGCCGGCCTGCGCCGGCCTGGGCCACTTCGCGGCCGTGGCCGCCGCCTGCACAGCGACCGTGCGGCTAGCTCAGTGGGCTTTTCGTGACTCCGGCGCGTTTTCGCATCCAATGGTAATAAACAGTAATAGAAACAGAGGGCCTGGAATCGCTGTAGAACTTTGGTCGCGGCCAGCTGCCCGATGAGCTGACGAAATCACGGCGCCTCCGCCACCAACGATCGGGTCGTTCGTTCTCGAGAGCAGAAGCTCTGCCCTCCGGCCCTCCGATTGGAGCGGCGAGCCGGGCAAGCCAGCGAAAAACGCCGGCAGCGGAAGCTGCAAACACAAACTCGTGACGTGTTTGGACGTTGTTTATTTACACAATATCCTCGGGATGTCGATTGCGCGTGGTCCTCTGCTGGCTGCTCGGTTGCGTTTCGCACACTTTAAAATCGATTTTAAATATGCTCTAGGCTGTATTCGCCGCTGATATTTTGCAGATGATGTATATGTGTTCCCACCAATCTATCTCCGAAGTTATCTCGCCTTCAAAATTTTGTGTCAGTGCCCCTTTAAAAGGAGACAACAGGCCTTGATAACCAAGAATTGCCGAAATATACCAATTTCCTGAACATATTTTATTTGCAGACTACAAGTCCAGAAGAATGTATATATGCAAAATATTACATCGGTACCTCAAGTATGCTGCGAAGCTGTTGCAATTTTAAGTCCCTTAAATGACCATTTTCGTGATGTTTCCCAACTAAGTGCCTTGTTTTTTCAGAATGAGGTTTCTGAGAAATCAACCATCAGGTACAGTATCTCGGGATGTACTGGTCAGACCCGCATAACTTTGCTGCATCTGAAGGTTTATGAACTGCATTATGCAACAGAACCACAAAAACAAAGCTTCTTTTTGCTAACGCAAAATGTCACGCAGTTAATTTTACAAAAATATTATTTGCTCAAACGACATTTAATACAGTTGTAGTTTTGAAGTATAAATGCTAAAATTAATGCTGTGGCACAACTGCAACTGCTGGTCCTTCTGGGGCCCAAAAGGATATTAAAAATTCCACAATTTAATTTGCAGATAAGAAAAAATTGTGCAAAAACGAATGGCATAAAGTGTTCGCACCTCTGCATGTGCTTGGGGATGTTAAAGGGACAAGTTGCTATAGATTGATAAATTAGCATATCAAAAGCACGAATATACCACCCTTACGAGTAGCTTTTTTAAAAATACAGCAGAAAATAGCGAAAACGTAATACAGGTGCTGCCACCACTAGGTATACCGCACAACTTGCACTGGAAGTGCTTAAATCGTCTGGCGTGCGCAAAGTCTCCGCTGGCTGCCACTGGATTGCACTACTCGTCCATGCTTGGGGCGGTGGTACCGCTTTTCGAGGAAGCGTGCGAGCTACGCACGAGCGGTTCATTTGGCGCCAACACTCGCGGGGCCTCAAAAAGCCTTTTTTTTTTTTCCCCACAACAAAGCATCAATACTGATCATGGGTCCCATGAAGGAACATTTTGTTTAGTGGTTCGGAGCTGCAAAGAATGTGGGAGTTCGGGAAAGCATGCCCCATTTGACCACAACTGACCAAACCGCTCGGTACATGGTAGCATTGTATTCAGTTGCTTCTGTACCGCAATACAACACCACTGTCTCACTTGTTTCTGGTTTATCATGACTGCAGTCGCTGTTTGCGTCACGTTTGGTCAGTGTTTGATTAGCGATATCTCAGCAATTTCGGCACCAAATCAACGCTAAAATGGCTATGTAAAGAGGTCAGACTTTAATTTGAAACCAGCTTGCTCGCTTCCTGCAGTGTCCCTTTAAAATACACTGAACATGAAAACTTCAAGCGCACAGGTTAAAAAACGACAAAAATGTCCCCGACATGAGTGCCACCCATGAGCAAGCTTAGCGCACGTTCACTGCCCAGGCGAGGCAGCGTCAGCGTACCTGCTGAGTGAGCTCATCCTTGACCTGGGTGACCTCCTCAAAGTCTCGCAGGATTTCTGCCTTGTCTTGCACTGCAAGCGGGAATGCCATTCCAATGGTGACCACTCCGCCTACTTCACTGGAGTAGGAGCACACTCTTTTTATGGAGCAGTTATTTTAAAAGAGGCACATCTAGCAGAAGCAAGAGCATAACGTTTCTTCATGCTGGGATCAGGCGGCAACATCACCTGGCAAGCACATGAATGAAGCCATGCAAACCTTCAGCGATGGAAATTTGAAGCTGCTACAACAAAAATCTGACTGCACCATTAGGCATGCATTTGAGCAGATTAGTGGCAAATAAGCTACCAATAAATGTCATTTTCATGGCTAGTTTCAACTTGAACTGCCCACAATTCAGATTACGTCTGAAGGCTGGCATTTACGTAAGAAAAGTGACACATCATAAAACCCTGCCTCAGCCAAAGATATTGCCTGCAAACTGTACGTACATGTGTTATCATTTGCGGAGTAAACGCCATATTGTCAACACCATTTTCTAAACGTAAATGCACATTCTGACAAAGTAAGCATAGCAACATTTAGGAGTGAAAGAAGCAGTCTGTACTGTTAGTCAAGTTAAGGAAGATACTTGTGTAATTGTCATTACCAGGTACACTGCACACATTTCCCCAACAGCCTAATCTACAGAATGCACTGCATTCCCATGGCACACGACATGTGCTAAGCCTGCAATTACTAGGGGTGTGCAAATACTCGAATACTGCAAGACTCTTAACTTGGCTATGATGGTGAATAACTGGGGGAAAAAAAAAAGTCATTTTTGGCGGGGAAACGCAAGAAAATTTCAATCAATCAAGGCGCAAAAACAAAGGAAGTCTTTCGTCTAGTAAGCTGCAAAAAGCTTTAAAAAAAAAGTACTTTAGTGTGGGGTCAGCGGTTACTGAAAATACCAGTGCTGATGAAAATGATCCGTTATAATGTCGATTTTGCTCTAAATGGACCACCACACGGCGAAATCAATTGATACAGTTGCAAAAAAAAGCATGGATTGATGAATCAATTGCCACCCCTAATATATAAAAGAAATAAAAACAAACAAAAAAGATGAACAGTGGCCTCTAATGTATAAAGAATGCAACCTCAAAACATTACAGTAAAATCTCATTACAAGAGACATCATTACAAAAGTTACTAAGCACAATGTTTTTAGGTCCCTAGAGTAATTTCTTTACTATTTCGAAGAGAGATGATAGGACAGGGCCCTTATATAGAAAATCCTGAGCAAGACTGCCTTGAAGATGAAGCTTGGGTGTGCACCCGAGACCACAGAGGTTCTAGAATCACTTGAGTTTGTGGCTGCAGATGTAGACCTCGCATGCTCCAAAGAGCTTAGAGATCATGTGATCCTTGTGCAAGTAAACGGAGCCCAACAGGAGGAGGAGGAAAACGGCAGTATTGCAGGGTTTCAGGGTGGAAAGTGTTGGCAGTGGAGGCCATCTAAGAGCACTTCAAAGGTATTGTGAGCAACAGGAAGACTTCCAAATTGAAGTTCTTCACCAACAGAAGTTGGAAAGGAAGCTAATATGATCTGCAGTCCCTGAAAAACAAGCTATCACGAGTGAGTCCTTCAAGTTATCTTGATGTGTTTAAACAGAATTTGTTGTGGAGGTACAATAAAGTGATACAGTCAGACTCCTCTGCGTTTTTACTTTCTTGGTTACAAGAGACTGTGGTTACAATACACCTGTTTCTCAGATCCTCCAAGTGTCTCTTGTAATGAGGTTATACTGTAGTTGATTTTGTGTAAAAAGAAGTATGCTTATTATACGAGCAGATATGATTTATCTAAAAAAAAAAATCAGCGACTCACTGGCGTTCCCTGAAAATGCAGCTGCACAGGCAATAGCCTGGTACCAATGCTGCCAACTGTTGCAGGGATGGCACGACGTGGTCTTGACGGGCCCGTCTCGCTTCATTACGCCGCGATACGTCTCCGTCCCTCACGGCCAGCACATTTCGCTCGTTAACCAGCCGCGTCACGCTCTCTGGGTACTGTCCACCGTCTCTCAATTTGGCAAGCATGTTGCCCGTGTTGCGCAACCGCAGCGGCTTGACGGTTGCTTCCACCACCAAGCAAATGCTTGCAAATCACACCACGTTTGGCAAGCTAATTACTGGACCTTTTCTTCTCGTCAGCATTTCCTTAGTATGGCACAAACAAGTGCCGACACCTGCTATTGTAACAACTTGAGGAGAAGGGCAATGCACTCGTGACACAAATGTCATTACGCCCCCCACAACGCACATGCCCACCGTAGAACAAACGCCACTGCAACCAAATACCGTAGTGGCACTGCACCTTCTCCACCCCGACTGAACAAACATGCCGTCACCCCACTGGCGCATGCTTCAGTCCCCCAGAAGCATCCCTAAACAAAGGCCGTCGCCAACAGGCCTGTAGATCACAACACTTTACGCCTTCCCTTGGCACTGGCCTGCCAAATGACACACTACACTTCTACTGTGTCAAATAAAGATACTGGGGAAGACAGCCACACAGACCATTATCCCACTGGTTGTAAAACACAAAGGCCTTTAGGCACTCCATCAGGGAAAAAAAAATGCCTGCCCTTTTCTATCAGCATGGAAGATGGCTATAAAGGGCACTCATCCAGGGCCAACGTCCATATGCAGCGAGATGCTATTTTCCACAGCCAGTAACATCATGATGAATGAGCGAGATGGCCACTCCAAAGCATGTAGAGCAGCTTCTCATCTTGTGCGAGAACTTGTGTGACCTCTAGTCAAACACTGAACATAGAACATTGACTAGTCTAAAGACTAGTCAATGTTAGACCAAGTATCTAACACTTGATTTTCTCACTTACATTTGAGAATTGCTATTCGGTATTTACACACCCCTCGCTAGTCAAAAGTGTACCGTCAAGCCGGCAGCACACATGCACATGCGTACAGTTGCTACGATTCATATAACAGCAAAAAAGAAATTATTATAAGCAAATCGTCAGGCCACGAGCATACATGCACATGTGTATGGCTGGTGTGCATCGTACACACATACAAAAAAAAAAAAAAAAAAAAAGGAAAGAAACATGGTTGACTGAGAAATTTTGTTATAAAGATTGCAAATGAGGTGGGGGCCAGATAAAGAACAAAGATTTGCTGAAGCAGTGAAAGGGGCGTGGGGAGGGGCGTGGGACCAGCCAGGAGTGATTTTGCTTACTTTCCCCTTGAGCCAAGATGTTGCAAAGCTGCTTGTTGCGAAGCTTGACCACCTTCAGTTCGGCCTTGAAGCAGGAGGAAACAGGCACACATCACAAGAAGGTTGAGTAGACTGTTCAGACTTCACACTAACAGCGAGCACTCAAAAGCCCACATTCTCACCTATCCCCACTTTACTCCACTGCGTGTGGCTTCAATTCCGCTCTTTTTCCCACCCAAAATCACAAGTTATGCTCAGGATTCAGGAAGACGGGCTCTCTAGCAACGCACACATAAAGTTATCTGAAAAAAGCAACGTAGCTTGGCATCATTTGGGGCCGGATACTCTTAAACGACGGACACCATATTGAAATGACATGGTGCTGGCGTGGAAATGCATGTATTCCTCGGTATGGGAGTCGTACAGATGGCCGAGGAGCTGTAGAAATCGCACAACACGGTGTTTGTAGAGGGGCACCAAAATGACCCGCAAAGCAGTGTGCCCTGTGCATGCAGATTTTTTCGTTAACTCATCATCCTGACCCCTTCTTGGCAAAGAGACGAAGGAGTAAGAAAAAGCAAGGCGCAGAAACAAAGCACTAGGAGAGGCTAATAATAATAAGCACAGCGTTGTAGAAGGAGAAGCACTCACCACGAGCTTTTCAATGTGTGCCTTGAGCATGGCTATTTGCTGGTCCTTCTTCTCCAGCTCATCTTGGAACTGCAGGCTCCTCACTTGCTCTGCTAGGAAAGGCTACAGGAAGCGAGAGGGGGAGAAAACAAGGCAGCCAGTTTTATCTCACTATGACGTGTATGCTTGTTGATCTTTAGGCTGTCCTGCTAACATGAGCACACAAGAGCACATACGATAGCTTGGAAAGACACAAACACAGGTGCTCACACCGCATTTTTAAGCTAAGCTTCCTTCTCACAAAATGGCCTGCAGAAAAACTGTTGTACAGTAGACAGGGAAAGAGACACAAGCATGCAAGAAAATTTTAAATTCTCTAAACCACAAACAATTCACTCACAATGCCGCAAATGTGCACACAGAGCCATTGAACAGTATTATCACTAACTCCGCCCTGCCTGAAATCAGCATAGCTGCCACACTACCTTGATGAAAGCTATAAATCACCAGCAGCGAGAATGCTGCTTCATCGACTTGTGAATGAGTTCGCATTCTGTCAAGCCCAACTTGCACGGTGGCCGCACCTTAGCTCCCATCATGACAGTTAACTGAAAGGCAGATAAGCACCCTGTCATAAAGCAATGAGTTGAGTCAGGCGAAGAAAGGCTACTGCTAGGCTCGTCAATGTTTGTGACGCTCGGTTCAGGTGCTGATTGACCTGGCCACGTTATTGTTAAAGGACACAGCTGGTGACAATAGCTACCACAATTTTTCACCACACTAACGTTCACATTCGCAAACTTCTTTTCAGCGATCAGTGTGATTTCAAAAAACGGCAACAAGGCTATGCTGCTGCAACCTGCGACGGTTCGAGCCGCTTTGTGGGCCATGCGGGCAGGCATGGTGGGCGTGTCTGCTAGCAGTAAATGCTTTATGATTTCCTGCTTCATCCATTTCTTGCGAACGACAAGCGAAATCCAGAAATTTAGCTCACCGATCGTCATAGCCTACATGTTGATCAGGGAAACGAGCCGCAGGTTACGCTCACACAGAATTCGGTTGCATACACCACCATGCTCAAGTTGTTTTGGGGCAGCCTACCACAGTTGCTACGGTCATACTTAGGTCAAACTACGCTTCACGCACCGAGAATTAACTTCAAACACTGAAAATTAACATGGAAATACACCTAGAAAGCGCGTCCTAAACGAACTGTCACGTGCTGCAAGATAGGAACGGGGATCCTACAAGTGACGTCAAAACAATCACAGCGCCGGCCTCTCCAGTGATGGCCCTCGCAGCCAATACTGCCTTTTGGAGCAGCATGACGCAGAAAAAGCAGATTGGCGCTGCGTGACGCAAATGGCGCAGCACTTCCACCTCTGCACAACTGACCACTGAGTGTCAATCATTTAACAGCACTGTCGTCAAAGGGAAGCTGTCCGAATGAAGGAATGGCTCAGAAGGCTTTGATTTTCTTCCAGGTTTAACTTGTTCGCATGTTCATAGAATTCACAGCTATGAAGTTTTCGAGATCAAAGGAGTCATGAAGACAAAATACAAGTTGGGTTTATTAGAAAGACTGCTTAGTCCCGATAACAATGATACCAATATCATCGCAATCTTCGAACAAATAACGGAGATATTAAAGAAAACGTGTGAAGCAGTTGCGACCCCTAGGCAATTTCCCACAACTTTTCTATGACGTCACGGAACCTTGTTTGTGCGATTGGCGGCCGCCTAACTGACCTGTCGCGACGACAAATGACTGGACGTCTGTAATGGGGCCTCTAGTTCCATTTGACCGCATCACTTGAATGCTAATGTGCAGTTAACGCACTGAAAATTATGTTTTATTGATGGCTCGTATGATGTCATTCTTGCTCATAACACGTCACTGTGGGGCAAAATTTGAAAGTTTTTAAATACTTCTTGCTTTTTTTTTCGTTAAAAAAAACATCTTTTGTGGCTGTAATGGAGCTGAGTGAGATACTGAATCCTAGTTCTTTGAAATTAAACGAAGTTGTATTTTCTCTTCATGGCTCCTTTAAGAAATTCTATTCACGAACCCTGTGAATGTTGTAGTAGCAGGGCTTTACTGCAATTACTAATCCATTAAAGACTCATGCAAAATTTTCTCATTTTTTTCTAGGCATCAAGGGAAAAACAGGAGGCTAAGTGAGCTAGGGAAGTACAAGCTTTGGTTATTTCAAAATAAAGCATCGATTGTCATCAAACAATAGGCAAAGGAGCCATCACAGGTTTGATCCTTCTGCTCAAACTAAAAATTACCCTACCCTGGGTGCCTCTTCAACGTTAGTTCATAAGTATGGATGTCACAACGAGTGGAGATAACAACCAATCATTACAGGTTCCTGCTCTAGCTGTTGCCTTTGTTACATAAACATGCCCTTATCATGTTTCGTAACAGTGTGCAAAATCGAATTTCTCAAACTAGAATGCGTACACTCCTACATCAGTGGACACTCACCAACGCAGCTTAGCGTTGGTGCAAACGTTTGGATATGTTTACATCAATGTCCCAGAAGGAGAAAGTGTACGACAGCTGCATGTTACCGGTACTCACCTACAGGGCAGAAACTTGGAGGCTCACTAAGAGGGTTCAACTTAAATTGAGGACGACTCAGCGGGCAATGGAGCGGAAGATGATAGGTGTAACGTCAAGGGACAAGAAGAGAGCAGAGTGGTCAGGGAACAGGCGCGTGTTAAGGACATATTAGTAGAAATTAAGAAGAAGAAATGGACGTGGGCAGGGCATGTAATGCGAATGCATGATAACCACTGGCCATTAAGGGTAACAGAGTGGATCCCCAGAGAAGGCAAGCGTGGCAGGGGGCGGCAGAAGGTTAGATGGGGAGATGAAGTCAAGAAGTTTGCGGGGATAAATAGGTCACAGTTAGCACAGGACCACGGTAATTGGAGATTAATGGGACAGGCCTTTGCCCTGCAGTGGGCGTAGATAGGCTGGTGATGATGATGATCATGACGACATCAATGTAAAAAAAACTGGCGCAGCTTGCACTAGTGGTGCAAGGTTGGAGAAACAGCAGAGCTGGCGGCCACTCTCCCTTCATCGGAGACCCGGCTGCTGCACCTCAGATAGATTTCTTAAATTGCCGCTGAAAGCTCTCCACGAACCGCAGACCCAGATCATCTCGCCCGCAGGCTTTCACATCTCTCCCTGTCCCAAAGTGCTAGAACCTTCACGAAGCAATGTAGTGTGAACTCGCCGTTTGTGCGAACTTCAGGCACAAATGCATGTGAACTCGTGAGAAGAACCGCCAGCAAGCGATCACGCCATGAACCATGGGCAGAGTGTTCTCGAAAGTTGAACTGGCCAACGCCGGGCCCTCATCACGAGACACACGCTCACGTGCGCTCGGTATTGTTTTCTTGCTATTTTTCGCTAGTAATGCTATACGGTGGAACTAAAAGCTTAAGGGCACAGGGTAAGCCCTATACTTCCCATGCATTCTTGGCCATATTGAGGTACATTTTTCTCGGCATCTAAGAAAGGTATCTACATAACTTATATATCATTTTCTTTCAAATTTCGTGCTCTTTTAACTGTACTAGAATTATGAACATTCTTTAAAAATTCAGTTTTTTATAATTTTTTGTTCGTTAGTACCTAAATTTTGTCATTATTTTAGTATTAAAAGTTGTGTACCAAAAAAACTGTTACGTGCATATTTTTAAAGGAGCCATGAAGAGAAAACACAAGTTTGGTTCATTCAAAAGATTGTCTCGTTAGAATCATACTGACACCACTTTTAACGTAAACTTCGCTCAAATAAGCTACATAATTAGGAAAAACGGGAATGGTCATGCGACCCACCAGCTCATTTTCCCGCAACTGAACCTATGATGTCACATGAGCTAAGCTCTGCGATTGGCGGAGGCTGGCAGAAGCAGACGAAAATTAGGTAGAGCTTACAAACTAGACGAACGAGCGATTTGCGCTTAAATTTAGGGCACATTCTTTACAAAGCAATAAGAATGATGAGACAAACAGTGGAAGTTACGAAAGCACATGTAAACATAGAAGTACTGATGCGTTCTGCTTTTCGTACTGCGCACAGCAAGCTTGGTTTAGCCAGCTGCACAGCACTACGGGGCTTGGGGTTGCCTCAGACGACACTGGCCGATTAACGCAAGCAACGGTGTCTTACGTGACCCCATTTGTCGAGCGAGCACTGTTTCAGGGAACGAATATTTTCTCCCAGAACAAAAACAAGCCAGGTTTAAATGCGGGCAAAAGCAAACCAAACGCTTGCCACGGTATGGTGGCGCCATCTAGGTTACGGAACGTAAAGAAACGCAAGAACAAACCAACACCGCTGTACAGGGTGGAGACAAACTTTGAACGGTCCCGTGCCGCCGCAATTGGGCCAACGGGCTAAACGCGTTATTCTTTTCGTTTCCCACGAGACCTAGCAACGCGAAACAGACAATATGATTCAAACTTCTTCAGTAAACCGCGTTGCGGCGATAATTTTAGCGCGGTTTTGACACAATGACTTGCTTCGGCGGCGAGCGAGCAACTGAAAATGGCGGCGCCAGCGTATACGTGTCTCTACCCTGTACGGCGGATGCGTGAATGAAGGTACTCTAGGCTGCAGAGCGGTCGGTTCCGTTCCCGTGATGTCACTTGGGACCACGAAAACGCACGATTGAGCGGGAAAATCAAAATTTTAACCTAAATTGTTTAATTTCTCAGTGAATAAAGCACCGTTTGTATCCGGACAAGCACTGGGGGCACTATAAAACACGAAATCTTTCGAATAAAACCAACTTGCATTTTCTCTTCATGGCTCCTTTAATTCTAGTACAGCAGGTGTGACAAGTTATGTAGATGACAGGGGAAAAAAATCAGCTCGTTGTCTTGGAAGATATAGGAAATAATGGTACCTATGTAAGAAAAAACACTGTTTTGAAATAATTGAGTTTAAAGTTTTTTAAAAAAAGAGGTGAAAAACAATACTTTTTCGCCATAAACACCACTGGAGCCATTTATTTAAAAAGCACCAGCTTCATAATCACCGTCAAAGTCATTTTTTTGCTTTTCACCCGGTCGTCTGTTCTTCCTTGACTATTTTGTGCACCATCGCACAGATCTGTTCACAAAGTATTTTGCTTGTGGTCAACCTCTTTAAGCCACTTGATGGTGGTGTTGCGCCCAGGTTTTGGTCTGAATGATTTCAAAATGCTGGCTCATGCATTGCTTCATCATTTAATGAAAGAACAGCATCCAATGTTGCAATCATTAGAGTGTGAAGCCCAAAAAAGATGTTTTTTGTGCGCAGCTTCGAAGGGCAAATGTGGAAA
Organism: Haemaphysalis longicornis; assembly: GCF_048455015.1. NCBI lineage: Eukaryota > Metazoa > Arthropoda > Arachnida > Ixodida > Ixodidae > Haemaphysalis > Haemaphysalis longicornis. The sequence goes on from NW_027526295.1 coordinate 254,043,031, forward strand.
AAACCTGCAACAGGGTCTTTGGATTGCCCTCACTGAAAAATCAGCTATGCAACGGTTGCTAAGCAATTTCTTATACAGCTGGTTCCAGAAAAGCATTTTGATCTGAAACTGGAAGTTTTTTTTATCAAAAAAAATGACAATAAACCCTGAGAACATTCTTAAGAGGATGTGGGCACTTGCTACTTGCTTACGAGAAAACTGCTTTTTAGCGAGAAATAAGACTTTTTAAGGCAAGTGTGAATATGGAAAATGTGCACAAGGAATTGAACTTCCCTAATTGCGAAGAAAAACAAAAAGTCATTTTTTCAAAATTTCGCCTTACCCTGTGCCCTTAAACAGTTCTGTTGTTAAGATTTCCACACACACACGGGTACATACACATATTCAAGCACACGAGCTCGACATTTTGTTCCAATTTTAATCTCTCTCCTATTTTGCAAAGGAAGGAGGTCTAAAATACATTATTTGTATGCCTTACACTGCGCATTAAAAAAAAAATTAACCATGAACGTTGCGGTGCTTTCGTGTCTTTTACGCCTTGCATCACTTCTGTCACTGTCATATCTGGAGGCTTTAACAGCCTACTGTGTTTGAGCAAATCGTTCACTAAAAAAAGGGCAATAATAATACCCTACATGTGCAGCCCAGTTCACTTTTTACCTGCTTGTTCTTGAGTTCCTCTTTCCTCTGTTCCCGAGAAAGAATGTTCTTGGCATCCTTAGCAACCTGTTCGAAAATGGCCTCCCGCTCTGGTGAGGGTGGCCTCTTCTCGTTCTTTGAGTCTGGAGTATCTGCGCAAGCAGCGAGAGAGAGAGAGAGAGAAAGAAATCAGTGCCATTACATGCCCAAGCATGTAAACCACCCGACATGGCAACAATACTGCCTTAAAATAATCAATTCGACAGCAGCAGTTTCCCTACCACATAATGCAGAATCTGACTCAATATCCCTTTCATTGCCAATGTTGTGCATCGCAGTGCTCTAACTTGCTACGTACCACTAAATATTTATTACAATTTCAAAAACACGCTCGACTTAGTGCATTGAACACACCAGCCACTGGTGTCCAATCCTCTTACTCAGACTGACTTAAGACAATTCTTACAATGAATTCCACTGCTTTACCCAGAGCCCACTTTTTATATCCGCAATGAGTTGACCACACTTTAGTGGCTGCCTAAGATAAACTTCAATCACTGTGGGGCACTCCATCACCCCCGTAGGAGATACTTCGAATTCAGTCAAACAACCCTGGCTCTCAGATTCGTTTGGGCTCACTCGCCACATTTCAGATTAACCTCCGAACCGGCCTTTCACTCAAATCAGTAATGCAGGTTTAGACTGAACTACAGCAAAAATGGATATAATTACTTTAGCAACACTAGATGTTCCTTGCCCTGTTGTTAAACCTTAGATAAAGGTACCACTGTCTTTCCATCAGCTTTTATGTTCTTAGCGCAAACTGCTGCCTTTCAACTGTCCCACATCACTCTCGACTGCTGATCATCTTTACTGTAGCAGAATAGGATTGAGGATGAAAGACCACTAGTGTATGTGTAGCTTTACTTATTGTGATACTACGTGTGTGTGGCTTTGCTTTGACAACAAGGTCCGTTAACTGGCTTTCAAGGAGAGAAAAAAAGTAATGCATCTATTCCATGTTTTATTAAAATCACATGCTTGGTGGAACGTCCACTGATTTGATTAATGCCACAGCAGCCTAATCTTGAGGTGCCACAGAAGGTTTGAGATGGTTGAGGTCGCCACACCTTAAATTTGGTTGCAAAGCCAGAAAAACATTTCCCCCAGCTCTCTACTTTCACACTCAGTACGTCGCTCTGATTTAGGCTCCAGCACTGTGCGCAAGTTGCCCCTGTCCACGACACAGGCTACAGGTTCTAACCTTGGTCCTCTGGCTCAATGCTGTCAGAGGGAGGCGAGGTTCCCAGCTGGTTGAACTCTTCCAGGGACATGGTGGTCTTCTTGTCTTTCTTCGCCGCCCCATTCTTCTTCTTGTTCTTGGCAGCAGCGCCTCGGTTGCCCGAAGCCGCCACAGCTGTCACGGTGACCGTCCGCTGCTGGGCTTCGTAGAACTGCAACCAGCCAAGGCACACCGGCTAAGACAGGGCATCACTCTTTTCATGGACCGGACACAACAGTGTGAAAAACCAGCTGGAGCGAACAGAGCCTTTTACCGTTCAATCCTGTACGCTTTTTCGGCACACAATGGGTCAAATCAAATTATGAGATTTTGAGGTTCGCCTGTACTCGACACCGCTGAAGCAGTCACTTGAGCACTTGTATTTATTTGAGGCTTAAAGGAGCCACAAAGACAAAACACAAGTTGGGTTTATTAGAAAGACTGCTTAGTCCCTTTAACAATGATACCAATATCATCGCAATCTTCGAACAAATAACGGAGATATGAAATAAAACGTGTGAAGCAGTGCGACCCCCCAGCCAATTTCCCGAAACTTTTCTATGACGTCACGGAACCTTGTTTGTGCGATTGGCGGCCGCCTAACTGACCTGTCGCGACGACACGACTGGACGTCTGTAATGGGGCCTCTAGTTCCATTTGACCGCATCACTTGAATGCTAACGTGCAGCTAACGCACTGAAAATTATGTTTTATTGTTGGCCCGTATGACGTCATTCTTGCTCATAACACGTCACTGTGGGGCAAAATTTGAGTTTTTAAATACTTCTTGCTTTTTTTTTCGTTAAAATAACATCTTTTGGGGCTGTAATGGAGCTGAGTGAGAAACTGAATCCTAGTTTTTTCAAATTAAACGAAGTTGTATTTTTTGTTCATGGCTCCTTTAAAGGAGCCATGAAGAGAAAACACAAGTTTGGTTCATTCAAAAGATTGTCTCGTTAGAATCATACTGACACCACTTTTAACGTAAACTTCGCTCAAATAAGCTACATAATTAGGAAAAACGGGAATGGTCATGCGACCCACCAGCTCATTTCCCACAACAGAACCTGTGATGTCACATGGGCTAAGCTCTGCGATTGGCGGAGGCTGGCAGAAGCAGACGCAAATTAGGTAGAGCTTACAAACTAGACGAACGAGCGATTTGCGCCTAAATTTAGGGCACATTCTTTACAAAGCAATAAGAATGATGGGACAAACAGTGGAAGTTACGAAAGCACATGTAAACATAGAAGTACTGATGCGTTCTGCTGTTCGTACTGCGCACAGCATGCTTTGGTTTAGCTGCACAGCACTACGGGGCTTGAGGTTGTCTCAGACGACACTGGCCGATTGACGCAAGCAACGGTGTCTTACGTGACCCCATTTGTCGAGCGAGCACTGTTTCAGGGAACGAATATTTTCTCCCAGAATAAAAACAAGCCAGGTTTAAATGCGGGCAAAAACAAACCAAACGCTTGCCACGGGATGGTGGCGCCATCAAGGTTACGGAACGTAAAGAAACGCGGGAACAAACCAACACCGCTACAGGGTGGAGACCACCTTTTAACGGTCCCGTGCCGCCGCAATTGGGCCAACGGGCTCAACGCGTTATTCTTTTCGTTTCCCACGAGACCTAGCAACGCGAAACAGACAATATGATTCAAACTTCTTCAGTAAACCGCGTTGCGGCGATAATTTTAGCGCGGTTTTGACACAATGACTTGCTTCGGCGGCGAGCGAGCAACCGAACATGGCGGCGCCAGCGTTACGTGTCTCTACCCTGTACGGCGGATGCGTAAATGAAGGTACTCTAGGCTGCAGAGCGGTCGGTTCCCGTGATGTCACTTGGGACCACGAAAACGCACGATTGAGCGGGAAAATCAAAATTTTAACCTAAATTGTTTAATTTCTCAGTGAATAAAGCACCGTTTGTATCCGGACAAGCGCTGGGGGCACTATAAAACACGAAATCTTTCGAATAAAACCAACTTGCATTTTCTCTTCATGGCTCCTTTAAGAGCCATTGGACGGACCACACACCAGTGCCACAGTGATTCAAAGGAGGGAAGAGAGAACTCACGTCCTTTTTCTCCTCGTAGTCTAGCCGACTCAGAAGCAGTGCTTGCTGAAGGTCTTGCTCGTAGGCATCAGAGACAAACTGTGGAGAGAGATGGAAAGCCACCATAAGCCTGTAAATGCAAACTCAGCTGCCAATGGATAATGGAAAGCCTAGAAACAGCCAGATGCAGGCCCCTGCTGTGCAATTTAAAACCAGAGATATCGCGGTGGTGGCCTGCTATCATGGCTATTTACTATTTACCGTGGCCAATATCAAGACACAATGATGTTCACAATGGTTATTTGTCTAGGCATACACAATTCCACAGTTATATTATCATGACCTACATGAACGATTTGACCGGCAAAATAAGAAAATGCGCATGCTGGACCTCGAGATCCCCATTTTCACAATGTATACAACAGCCTTGCCTGAGACGTCAAGGACAAGATAATGCTCAGTGAATCGACCGGCATGCACGAGTGTGTTGCAAACATCTTGCTTATCTCCGTATACCTTACGCAGCAAAGCCAAGCCCCTAATGTAACAATCCGTCAGTGCCACGCGTGTAACAAACTACCAAACCAAAGAGGAGGCACTTCTGTGCAAGCAAAACCCAGAGGTCACACAGTCTGCAAGAGACCGCACCTGATCATCCCGCTTTTTCCAGGACTCCCAGTCGTCTGTGCCCGGCTTAGGCTCACTGGCCTGGGGGTTCGCCTTAGCCTTGGCCTGCAAGCACAAATAATAACAATAACAATAGTAGACAATGAAAATCTGTAGAGATGCATAGTTGAAACCCCCCTTTTTTTTTAATTTCCGAGCTTGACAAATTTTATTTCCCGTCTGTATACGTCAACCAAGTGGCTCTCCTAAAAACATCGATCTATTAGGAGAGTTTGACTAGGCCCACAAATTTCTGAAAACTCAGTTCTAAGTGCAGAATCGACAACGGAAACTACACCTCCGAACACATGAATGTGCCACTTCAACTTTTTAAATATGCTCATCTTAAAATATGGCATGGACTGTTAAACTTTTTGGTTTCTTTACTTCAACACAACCAAAGCCATTTAAAATCATAAATTCCGAAAAGGTACACCTGACCATAGCTCCTCTTTTCATTCCAATGTACGGTGGTGAGACTAGCCGTTAAATAGACCCTCAAGCGAGTTCTAGGAGCGGCCTAAATAATTCAATGAGGTACAAGCCCAAAACGTGTAGTTTATGTTCAAAGTTTGTTTGGCCAATTTAAACGTATTCTACAAGAGGAAATCCAATGCAAAGGAGCTGCTTTCTTCACACCATCTTCCCTGCGATTTGGTGATGTAGGCTGCCGAGACGATTGACTGGCGAATCAACAGGGTGGCAATTAATGGGTTGCAAGCATGTTCAACCAACATAAACAGTCCATGAACAAAGTGTCAATGTTGACTGAGAATTAAGCGCACTTCAGAGTTTTGAAGATAAAGATAAAATCAAACCACACAGCACACCCATTACTCCGCGAGGCAGCCAGGGGTGGCAGGTGGCATTATTCTCTCAACTACGGTTTAGGACTTTCACTGGACAGTGAATTTGAAGGCTGATGTTGAACTACACAATCAAGTCATGCGCAAGCGTCAAACTTCCCTTGAAGTGTGAAAATTATTTCAAAGCACAGTTCTGTTCCCAAATATTCGTTTGAATGCCCTATTGATGGCAACTCCCATTCTCAAAAGTCGTGCACGAACACATTACCAACCACACGCTCCTTGCCATCTGCAGCTCAGCTGGGTGGGCCGCAACTACTCAAATAACAAATCTGGCAAGAAAAAAGGGGACAACAGGCTGGCAGGTTATGACGACACATATAGAGAGGGCGCCATTGTCACGCAAGCACCAATTAGCTTAACATGGAAATCAAAACGTTCCGTTAGAAATTGCTCCTGGCAACAAAAGCACTAATTATGGTTGTGACAAGGCATGCATAAGAACTAGGCTTTTAATCAGCACCCAGGCCTCAACATTTGGTGTGCCCACTGGGCATTGTGAAAAATGCGAAATCTGCCTAGGTTGCATTGCAGTGGAAGTGCTACTAAGGCTTACAGTGTGCAGAGCAAGGAACTCACCGTGCCTGTTAACGATTAAGGTTTTCAAAGCCAAAACTTGCATCAACTCGCAGTTTCTGCAAATAGGTTGCACAAGACCTTATAAACGAGATTCTGGCCCACTGTCCACAGCGTTCCTGGCACCTTACATCGGGGCTCTTTCCCTCAGAGGGCCATTTTTGCAAGGCAGTTACAAAAATTATTATACGCCAGCTACCAACGCTGCATACCCATTATGTCAGCTGCAAACATTGCCAGCTACAAGAAGTGCATACCTACTATGTGGAGCTCTCGCCTTATCATTAAAGAGCCATTTTTGCAAGGCACTCAAAAGTACTGATATGCAGCTGCATATTTTGCACCTATTGCATTTCCTCTATGTTCTGTCTCTATGCAGCATGTAGAGACGGGAATGCTGTCACACTTTTGTATTAAAACCCTGCAGCTGCATTATGACACCAAAGATGTTTAATACTATACTGCAGTGCGTGGAGGCTGTTGGCGACCTAGCACTTGCAAACACACCTCAATAACGCCCAAACAAGCTGTGACAGTTCCATTGCTAACACACGTCGCCTGCTTAGAAGGCACAGTATGCTTGCATGGCGATGGATGGCTCTAATATACAGCCATGCAATATCAAGGATATAAGTATCATAGCTAATATTGTAAAATTAATAAGTATCCCTAATCTGCATCCAATGACGTACCTGCATTTGTAGCAAAGAGTTCAGTTCTACTTTCTCAGCGCCCTTCTTGTTTAGAACTCTATGCTGCAGCCTCACAAAAGCATTGCATGGCTTTTCCTCCACCCAATCCATGTTCCTGTTCAGTGCCAAGATAGGTCCAGAGAGGCTTGAAAAACCATCATGACATCATGCAATTTGCCTTCGCATTGCCAGCAGGTGCATGAAAACCAATGCTTTTAAAAGCACATTTATTGCCCTTCTGGTTACCATGCTGTGTATTCGCTTATAGACGGTGAGGCCCATGCCCTAATTGGTATCAATAAGGTGATTGTGCCACCACATCACTGCGGTTTACTTCGTTTTATTGCCAGTGAAAATGAAAATTCTTTTGTTAAACAAAATGTGCTCTTAAACCGTTGTACACAGTCAAAAATTTTTTGTAAGAAAATTCTGGCCAACCTGTCAGCAGTGTGAAGCTAACCACAGGAGGGCGTACACAAAGTACGTGGAAAAGTGGATTTGTGCAAAGAAATTTTACAAGTACCGGTTGACTGATAAGCGACCTAAATTTAACCATGCAAAGACACTTTGTAGAATGTCACTGGTTTGTCCCATTTCCTTTTTAAAAATTACTCTTACACCTGGCTGACTCCCCGGACATCGCCAATAATTTTGCTAACCATTAATTTGGAAATTTACTTCACAGTTCAACGTAGTTGCAGCAGAATTTAGGGAAATGCACTGAAGTATCCGAGATGCAACTTAGAAGTACCTCAATAGAATACACTTTCCTCTTCCTGTATTTCCACCTTAAAAACATCCGTGCATCTCTGCCTAGGATCCGTGCATCTCTGCCTAGGATGCAAACTGGGTATCTTGCACTGCCCCATGTACAACCACCTAAATTTTTCAATACTGTGCAAGCGTAGACCAACCAGTAGGCAAGCACCTTACTAGAATTCAAACATGCAAAATCGGTGGGAGAGTGTGCAACATCCAACGCAAGGCTGTTAGAATAAACACCACACTGCCCATGCCACTGCTAGCCTAGGATAGTGTCCCTTATAATGTGTGAAGGAGGTTTTGTCCCTCCCTGCCCATTATTGCAACCATTGATGGCACATGTGCTTGGGAGAAATACTTATTCGTGGTTACATTACCGACCAAGCAATGACACTAGCCACAAATTTCGATTTTTTTGCATATGAAACTATCCTCACTGATTTCACCATTCACATCATGATAAGGCATTACTGGCATGCATGTATGTGAAAGTTAGGAGGCTGTGCTGTCAAAATTATTATGACAGTAAGCACAAGAACACATGCAAAGCGCTCCGCCGAGAGACTGCTGCACTCTCCCAGTTTGCACATTTAGCGGACCCACTTTGTGAAGGTGCTTGATCGCGCAGTTGCCTACCGCGGGTTGTTATATCATGGCATCTGGAGATATGATGCTGCAATGATGAAACTCTTTTCATCACCCAACTGGGAAGCAAAAAAAAAAAAAACAAAACATTTGAATGGGTTCACTCGGTTTCACCGTTTGATAAAAAGCTCCTGATTGGCACGCGCCTTCTCTGCAATATTTACCAGATACCTGACGTATCTACGCAGCATACAACAGTGAGAGCAAGCGCTATCGGAGTGGATCTGCCAAGCGTACAAACTATGAGTGTGCCCCACCCTCTTAGACTACTTTGCAAGTACTGAGCTGCATGTGCTCCCACGCTTACTATCAAATCTTTTCACTGTACACACTAGTACAACAAACTGTGGACAATATAAATACTTAATTGACCAAGGGGCATGTGTCAACACAGGGCCAATGGCTTTTACCAGTCATTTGTATGCTGAGCAATATTTCTAAGCTGCTTTCACACTGTGATGTTGAAGAGGATTATCACCGTGTTCCACGCTGTTCCATCAGCAGCTTCCTCAGTGAGCAGCGAAATTCGCACCAATAAATACAGGGTTATCGAAGCGCTATTTTCCGCATGACCAAACCTCTTGCCAGGTCACGAGTAATGTGCCGAACACCGGCTACGTTAATGCTAAAACGCAGCACAACAGCCTGTATTGCTATCGAGTATTTTTTTTTTTTTTGTCTTACTAGAAGGTGAACATGGTCATGCTAAAATAACAAAGCTTCACATTATTCTGTGCGAATCACTTCCGCTGAAACAACGTGTGTACCAAGAAAAGTACCGAATCAGAATTTATTGGGGTTGCTAGCACGCTACGAACATAGACGTAAAGTGTAATAACTCCTGTATGATTAGCGCAGTCGACACTGACGGTCACGTAAGTAAGCATTTTGCGGTCGTCACGAGGTGACAGAAGTCAACAAATACTGAGGCTAATGCAGACCTGGCTTTCAGACGGCTTCTTCTTCTTTTTCGTTTTGGGCTTGGCCGTGACAGAGTTGCGGTCGCCAGCCGGGCAGCTTTTCACCGGCACCGACTTCTTGGTGGGCTTGGGGTCATCGGGTTCCTCGCCTTCAACTTTCAACACGGCAAAACGCGATGGCAAAATTGCAGCCATTTCGCTGTTACGCGGTTGGGGTCAAAGCAATGGCGCGAACGAAACGAACAACGAGCACCACACGATCCCAAACGTGAACTACGCGCCTCTAGACCCCGGGACGAGCTGAGACCTGCACGCAAGCGAAACGCGAGTGCAAAACGCGTGACTCGTCCAACGCCACAACCGCGCGTTTCAGAGAAATTCAACCTGGCTCAACGTCGTCGTCTTCGCTGTGCGAAATCCGCGAATGTAGCGATCCGGTCAACAAAAATTTAACGATTAGGTGCGGTTGCCTTAAAACGCTAAAGTTCCGAAATTGTCGAACGCCGTGCAGATTTCTCGCCAGGCATCCTTCCAACGCTTCCAATGCTTCCAGCATATGACAAGGGATAACAACAACATCAACATCCGGCGCCCGAGAAATCTTTGCTCATTATTTCCTGTTCTTATATAACTGAAATCTAAAAGTGTTAGTTTTTTCGCTAAAAAATTACAATTTTTAGTTTGCATTCCCAGGTAAACAGCATCGCGTAACTGTGTCCTATTTTTGCACAATGCTAAAAACTCCAAGTAACATTCAGGCGATTGTGAAAGAAGGTACGCGACACTGACTTCCTTGGCAACGCGCTTAGAGACGAATGACGCTGTCATGGCATCCGTTAGTCGCTTTCCCCTGTTTTTCGCTACGTTGATAACAGCACGAGCTATCCCTCCGTTATCTACTCTCCAAGAAAACGCTCGTTTCCTCTGCGCAATAGGTCGTCGTTCCACCATGGCTGTAAGCCCACTGAACGCGGCTAAAATGGCTATAAGAGCTGATATTAAGAGCAAGCTGAAATTGATGACAGCAGAAGATAAAATTCGCCAGGCCAAAATCGTCCAAGAAAAGGTGAGCGTGTCACTCATGTTTCCTTAGACTACGAATCCAGTGGCACATTTGAAACAATTTCCACTTTATTATCTGGTAATGCTTTGCGTTGCGATTCGCAGTTTTTAAACCACTGCCGTTACAAATCCAGCAGGCGAATATCAATTTTTGTGAACATGGAAACGGAGGTTTCTACAGAGCCCATCATTCGGCAAATCATTAACGACGGAAAGGAATGCTTCATCCCAAAATACGAGTAAGTGCCGTGTCATATAGTTTGAGTGGAAAGCCGTGCGCTGAGCAGAATCGTTCAATGAATGCAAATTCTCCTCAACAAGTGACCAGTCGCGGCAAATGGACATGGTCAAGCTGGCGTCATTCAAGGAACTGGAGGAGCTACCGCTAACGAAGTGGCACATCAAACAGCATACTCAATTTGATCCGTCGCAAGAAGCTCTCAAGACTGGTAAGCTCATTGTAATTATTTCTGGGCAAATAATTGGACTATATGTACCCAAGAGAAAAAGTAGCTGGTCCCAGCTGGTTTATGATTAAATTCCCAGCTGGACACAGCTGGGAATTTAACCATAAACCAGCATGGGCCAGCTATAATTCTCTATCAAGTTTTGTCATCGTTTTTTTTTTAGCAATTCTGGTTTGTAGCAATGTGCACTTTATGCTGTAATGACTTGCTTCATACAACCGTATCTATGAAGCTCCGCATCAACTTTCTCCTAGCATCTGAATGCAAGCTGGAGGAAAAGAAGACCGTGGAACTCTCTAAGCGTTTGAAAAGGAAAAGTTAGTCTACACATAACTGTGTGCAGTAAAAGCTTGTTAATTATAACCACTAGAGCAAGCCATATCTCAGTTCGAAATAATGAAAGTTCAAACTAATGAAAGGGGAGAATTACAACAGCGCAGTGCTACTGGAAAGCAGTAGGGCATTGTCAATAATTTGATGCTTGAAAAACTCAGTGATTGCAGTCTGTCTTTTGTCCTCGAAGGCGACCACCATCACTTTTGAACTTTTTAAAAACTCCAATGTGCAAATTTAGCGGAAGGCCTCCTTTTCACCATCTTAAAAACTGAAGAAGAAACAGGTGGCGTTCAGTCCAGCCATGACGTCGAGCATATGATCGCACTGGGGCTTCATCCTCCTCCTTCTCGTTGTCACTGGCAGTGACAGGTTCTGTCCGGTTGACCTGAGAAATAGTAATATCCTCATCTGTCAGTGCACCACACATCGCTGGACTCGCATCCACGTCGACGTAGGCTGCAAACAATACATCTCCTAAAATGTCCGCTGTGGGGTTTTAGATTGGTTTTACCCAAATTTACCTTTTCTGCCTCTGTTCTTCTCTCTGTTCTGCAGGCGACGAAGCCTCATGTGTAGGCAGTGGGTACGTTTCTCTGGCTGTGTACCAGGCCACCAGCCCAGGAGTACATAGCTTGAATTATCCGTAAAGGAAGCTAGTAAATTTCAAGTTAACTGGATATTTTATTGAATGGGATGTAGAATGGGGCGAGTTGGTACTGCTACATTGGCCGACAAATTTTTCAGACCTGAAGAGGAACGAAAAGTAGTCCAAATAAAAGAGCAGTCTGAAAAATTCTTGAGTCATTACTCCTATGGGACAACTGGTGGTTTTTCGGGAAAGTTGGAATATCCAGCAAATCGGAATTGTCGGAGTCCAAAAAAACATTCGGCTAGTGTAGTTGGTACTGTTGGTTGGTACTAAGATGAATTGGGCAAAGTCCCTTTGTTGTCCAATCCGTCTTAGAATACCCAGCGCAATTTGATATGATGGGGGATTTTTTATACATCTTCTATGGATCTTGGCCATACCGAATTGTGCCATTTGAATTATTGAAGTTTGAGTTAGTGAGCTTTCACTGTATATACTATATATTGCTTTTGTGTACAGGTGGTCTGGACCTTATTGTGGTTCCTGCTGTTGCCTTCACACAAGAAGGGGCCCGTCTGGGACACGGCAAGGGATATTATGACATCTACTACAACCGCTGCCTCCAATCACAAGCCCAAAAACCGTACACAGTGGGACTCTGCTTCAGCCAGCAGATTGTGCCAACCATACCAATGGACAGCCATGACATGGTTGTCGACGAAGTTCTGCATGCCTAGCTGGTGCTTCGGCTTTGTAGTTCATTGCCGTCTCTGTTGCCATTCCAAGCAACACCAGTGCCATTAGAATGCAATGGCCCACCCACCAAAGGGACCGGTTAACCTTTGTGTTATATTGGCTAGCCCAGATGGAAAGCCCACCAGGCGTTTAAGCTACTGTATATTTTATTTAAAAAATACCTAATTCTTTAACTTAGTCAGCAATTTGTTAAATAAAATAATTGCAGACTTATGGGATAAGAAAGTGTGTAAAGATAGAATAAAATGAAATGTCCATTTTGTGATAATTTCGGCCAACTAGAACTTGTTGTAGATGTTGCACTGCATTCAAGCAGTTGATTTTTGTTTTGTATTTTTAACATGGTGACTGCAAACTGGGCCCATATCTAATGACAGCTACAGAATTGTTCGGAGCTAGAAAATTAACTTCCTCTAATCCCTTGTTGTATTGTTTGGCAGGAATAATAGAGCTTCAGTTGAACCTTTCAGGGCAATGCAGAAAAGAATTTTGTATATGCGTTTTTTCCTTCATAAAAGCATTACAATCAAGCAGATTTCTGTGTCTTTATTTCGAGACTTAATAACCTAAATTTAGATTTTCCTTCACCGTATAATGCTACGAATCCTGCTTACGGCTTACTCTTTCTATTGGTAAAGCGAACTAGAATATTAAGTTCTAGTTTACTTTACCTACTGCTTGCAGCGCGCTCTTCCCTTTAAAAAATTGGCCGCGTATCTGCTCCTTTCGTTGCAAATGTCGTTAAAAGACGATAGTCTTTGTTGAATTTTGCCAAGTAAATGCCTCCCTTCGCTTTCCCGCTCACCTCTCATGTTATTCCTGTTGCGTCGCGCTCCTCCCAAGGTAAAGACGCCAAAGGTTTGCTTAAATCATTTTAAATTTCCCGCGTTCCACTGCTCCAAACCGGGTGTCTTGATGCCAACGCTGCCGTACGGCGAAGACGCGTGTTAATCGAGGCGCCCTACTTAGGCGCCCTACTTCAATGTTTATAGAACCGCGTTTCCCTAGTCCACGTGCGTTCTAAGCAGAACGTGGAACCTATCTAGTGGAACCTTTCGTAACTCTTGCCACTTGATTTCTTCAAATTCCGCCAGAAGCTATATGGCGCGGGCGACAGCAGGCGACGGCGGAGTGATATTTTTTTTTTTCAGTTGATGAAGTATTTAATCTCGCCAAAATTGAACATGTACGATTTTTTATAAAGGAACGCTGCAAATATCACTTCTGTATTAATTTGTTGTCTTATATATGCGTAATATCTTGTTGTTCTTCAACAATATTGACAAGTATGAACATTACACCGGACTTAGACGGGCACATTTAGCTGTGACTATATAAGAATATTGCGCAGGCATAGTTTTACTTTGGCCGGGTGGCTGAATCGAGTCACAGACAGACGGACAGACAAACATACAGACAGACCAAAATTTCTGGGTTTAAGTAGCCCAAAAAAGACTATCGTCTTTAAAATAATCTCACCTTTTTGTGAGACTAGGTGCCTCTGAATCTTGTGGGATCAGTGACTGAAAATTATTCAAAAAAAAAAAAATTAAGTCGGCAGCTATTTTTCAGTGTGTTGTTGCTTTGCATTTATTTGTGTCTTTCGTAAAATTCCCTCACATTGAGTGTGTGTGGGGGGACTACCGGTTCAGCAAGGAATCTATCCACATTATCATGCAATTACATGCGCAGTTTCCATCAGGCCTGGATTGTGCCTGGCCTGGTAGAAATAACATCATCTAATACCAGTGAAGCTAAGCTAGATAGGTGCTTGTACACTAGGAATTAACACCTTCTGGGCCAAAGACCACACATTTCACCACCCTGGTTTTAAGTATTCAGCTGAAACCTCCCATATCGGGAGGTTTCTGACATTAAAAACATTTTATGGGATGAGAGTGAGACTTCACCAAGCTTTGCATTTGTGTGGTAGCTTTGTAGTCTGAAAGTTGCTGCTTGGTCGAACAAGATGATCTGGTCGACAAAGTGGGCACATTGCTACACGCTCTCCCTCTACTCACTGTAAGGATCAGAAATACGGGTAATGTCTTGGAATTAATCACACTCCCGGACTGTGTGACAAAGCGCGCATACTTTACTACAAAAGCTACACTTCTAGGAGTAATGTGTAGTTCTTTTTTTGTTGTTGTTTTGTTTTTCAATGGTTTACATTAGATACTGGTGGGGGCAGTAAGGTCAGCCTACCTAGTGTGTAGTATTTGGCGATTTCTTAGTGGATTACAATTGAACTGGGGGAACGTTCCTCTTCCGTGGCCTGGTTATGAAGCTTGTAGGAGAGTGGGTGGGTGTACCAGTTGTTGCCCAGGAGGGGGCTGTGAGTTGGGGTGCAGACAGAAGGGGGATTTTTTCTCTGGAGGTGCCGTGGTGCCAGGTCAACTGTGCCAGCGACGTAGCTTCTTCAAGCTGCATGCGTGGTGACTGGGTTTTGGTGATGGCAAGGGCGATGCATGGCTGTTTCTTCTGCCTCCAGAACAATGGCCGGCTGGTTGGACATTGAACATTGGATGTGACCTCTCCGACCGTGGCTCCCTGGTGTCAAGGGCATGGAGCTGCATCCACATACATGGCTGTTGTGTCCTTAGATTAGATTTGGCCGCGGGCTTCACCCCTCCGTATTTTTGAGGGGCGTGGGTACATCGATGTTGCTTTGGATACCTGGTGGGAAAACCAGCACTTGATACTGGTTCTAGGTGTTCACTTCATATCCATTCAAGAGCATTCATCCTGTAGGGGTGATCCCCAGACAGACATAGTTTGTGCCCTGACGGGGCTGAACTCAGCCCCGAGGGTCTGGGGGACTAGGGCGTGGGACTAGGGTTTTTACTAGTTCAATGGTTCTCAACTTGTACCGTGCCAGGGACCCCTTTCAGACCTGCAAAGCGATGGGAGACCCCTAGATGAAGTTGGTCCATGTCATAATGTTAAACAATTTGCACTTGCAGCTAGGTCGCCCGCATACCAATTCAGTGCTCGCCTTTTGTGTCTTACCTTTATGCTGATACATGTCATGTTGCCGAACAATTTGCTCTTGCAGCTAAAAGTCACCCAAACACTGTGTGCTGCTTTTTGTGTCTGGGTTTTTGTGGAGCGTTCCCAGAAAACTCAGCCCCAGTCGAGCGCACGTGAGCGTGCGCGTCTTCAGGAGCGCCCGGTGGCGTCCAGAGAGAGAGAGAGAGAGAGAGAAAACATCTTTATTTGTCCTGCAAACGCGACGCGGCCTCACGTCTTGCGCCATATGAGGAGCTCGCAAAAAACACCAAGAATACCGAGCGCACGTGAGCGTGCACTTCGTGGGGAGCGCTGACGCCGGCCAGTTCGACCTTAGTATACTTCTAGTTCACTCTAACCTTAGAGAACACTCAACACTCTGCCAAGCGTTCGTCACGTGATCTCAAGTGTGCTGCACATGGTGCTGCAAGGTAAATGTGTGCTGTTCTCGCCAGGTCACGTGCGTTCGCGCCTGACGAAGTGCGGCCGTACATGTTCGCGAAGCTGGTTGCCGCGGGTTCTAGCGCGTGCTAACGCGGTCCAGTTTGGGAGATATGTGAAAGTCTGCGGACAAAACGATCGGGGCCTGCCAGTCACTTTCAGCGGCAAGTCTGGAAATCCGTGTGAGCTGCAACCAGCGCAACAGCCGGGTCTCCAACGGAGGGAGAGGGGACTGCTGTTCTTGGTTTCTTGGTTTTGTTAATTACTCGGTTCTGTTAACATTCTCTTGGTTTCGTTAACTGCCGAGCGGTCGCCGCGAGGTCCGCGCTCACATGCGCGCGTTCGGCAATTTCTTGCTCCGTGTTCTTAACTGACGACACGATTTGCAAAACAGCTCCCCTGTTAGTAAAACGTGTAAGGCTCGGGGACTTTTGTAGGCACACTAAATTCCGAATGCTACACCTGAAACTTGATTCTAAGAATCTAAATTCAGTATATTTTTGCCACCATCATCAGCATCATCAGTGACGCTACAGCGGCTACAGCGCTAGCAGCCGCAGCGACCACAGTGGCAGCGGCGGTAGTTTTCACTCGTTGCATGCTGCCCGGGCTGCCCGCTATCTGTTCACAGGCATCACCGCATCACCGGCAAGTCGAAGTCGCGGTGGAAAATGGAAGTCTTTTGCCACATCAATTCATCTGTAAGTTAATAATCTGAAAGCATCCACTGTTTCTTAAATCAGAAGTGAATGACAAGTTCAGTATTTCTCCGCCTATAACTTTAGCCCGCGTAATTGAACGGATATTTTTCCCACGCTAACGCTGAGTGATCGATTGAAGCGTGCATTTTGTTGCGTGCCATGCCCTTCCAGTCTTCTGTTTCAGATTCAATACGAATAAAAAAAGGGCTGTGCATCTTGACCGTATCACTACTGGTTTTGCCCGTTAAGTAGTGTGCAGGAATTGTATAAATTTGGTGTCCCGTCGACAAGAACGGAGCGCAACACATGCTTTTCCTTCTGTAACGTTCGTCCATGGCCGAGCCGGACTGCCGCACGTTTTTGCTGCTTGTATCGAAGTTTTTGGCTTCTGCATCCTTGCATCCTTTTTTTTTTCCCCAGCAGAATCCGGCCTTCCTCGAAGGTGGCGAGCCGCGGATCGTGACTATGGCGCCTTTACATAAAACGTGAGTAAAGTTTCACGGCCTTACTGTTGCATTGCCCCATTTTATTGATATGTAAGAAATTTCTCCTGTACCGCTGAAAATGATGAGAAATGAGATCCAACACAGATATAAATGAGCTGTTGACCTTCATTTTCTGAATACTGTATTATAGCTGGCGGTGTAGCGTAGCCCTGCGTGGTTCTTTTGTCTTTTTCTCTCTGGTGCGGCGGAATTCTGTTGCTTCTACCACCTTTCATAGAAGCTGCTATCCAATCGTTTCTTTTTTTTTTTTTCTTTTCAGAAACTGGCTTTCCTCGGAAGCCGTGAACCACAGTTCGTGATTATGGCATCTGCACCACCAAACGTGAGTTAAGTTTAATCTGCTTGATTGGTGCACCATAAATGATGATAAATGAGATCCAACACAGATGTGAACTGTTGACCTTCATTTTCTGATCATTGCGTACTTTATGGCAGCTGGTTTGACACAGTGCACAAGTTCTGTTATTCATTTTTTGTATTTCTTGTGTTCTTTCTAGGAGCGACGATCAACATAGAGGTCAGCCCGCATTTTGGTGACTGCACGTAATGAACACGGCCAACTACACTTAAGGCCTGCTCAGGCAGCCGTGTGCCTGGTCTAGGGGAGTTTTCACTCCATTCCTTATGGGGAGGAAGAAGCGGAGTTAAGACAAGTGCTTTAAGTGGCAGTTTATCTTTGTAATGACTGGGGTTGCTATAACTGCCTGTTCATGTTGGAGACATACATGCAGACCAAAGTGCAGTAATGTGCAGCATTAGAATATGTAACGGTAGCCTTGCATGGCCCATACTGTGAAATTTTAACATTAGCATGACGGCAGTACCAAAAATCCCCATTGGCTGAAATGGCGAATTGCCTTAACGGGATTCTTATCCCATTGGTTGCGAACAGGGGTATGCGACTGCCTGACCTTTGGCTTAATGCCGTGCTTTGAGGAAGACCCCCCGACCTCCAGCGGTGCTCTGGGGACCCCACCACCACTCTCTTCTTGACTTCCTTTGAGAGACGGGTGCCCATGAGATAGGTTATTTTATGCAAACGGGCATTCTATTCCAAAAAAAAAAAAAAAAAAAGGTCCAACGTCACTGATACCTGCAACTTGAAGTTGCTTGGCATGACGTTGAGGCATTGGTGAAACCAGCTTTTGCTTTCAAACATACTGTCAACATGGCTGAATGTAAGGGCTGTGAACGAGGACTGGGCATGTCCAGCACGAACGCTACTTGAAGCACTAAGGGAGGGGCCCTGCTGACTGGGTGGGCCAGTAGTGTAGGCGGCCGTGGTCATGATGTGGCTTCACTTGGAATCGTCTGCAACCGAGGCATTCACTCAACTGTGCTCATTCAAGAGGTGAGAGCAATGCTCGTGACACTCTGTCCTGTGCTCAGTGTCGTACAATTGTTTGGAAATCGAAACCGTGGCTGTGTTGTATGGATGATTTTGCAGTACAAAGGAAATGCTGCAATGAGCCCTAAGCTCAGATGTGTGTGTATATATCTGTTTGAAATCAAAGTTCAATTCCTTCCAATCGCAGGGCATTGTCAGTGTAGGGATTATCAAGTTTTCTGACTGCATGCCATCATTGCCTTGTGAGATGGCGCTTGGAAACAACCAAAGCTTCTTACTAAACAAAGAATTTTTGTCAGGGTAACAATGAAGCTATCGAGAAAAAAATGCATCTTTACATTATTTGCCATGTTATATGGGAAGCAAACTTGCTCGAGAGGTGCATTCGACATTTGTGGGTTGGTCGCACACTTCTCCAGTACTTGCATCTCCTTTCCATCCCCACCATTTAGTTTCTTCATTTTCTGCCTCACTCCTCCCCCTGTTGAATGTGTAATTCAGCTCTCGCTTCCTTCTAAATTCGAGCGTGAAGATATCGGTTGAAGATTTCCAAATAACTGTACCCTCTCTGTTGTGATGATTGGAAACAATCCAACACGGAACGTGATTTGCCGAAAATGCATCTTCACTGACTGCCTTCTGTGGTGGCATAAATGGTGCTTGGCGTGTATCAGCTGCAGATGTAAGGCTGTTGCATTCTTTTTCAGTGTTTCATGCTGCGGTGCTGTGCCCAGGCCTTTACCTGATCAGGTAAGCGCATTTCAGTTTGTAAATTGCTAGTGGACTGCATGGGATGAAACATGAGATCCAACACTGATCAACTGTGATTGATTCTTACTCTACTGATGTACAGTGAGGTTTTGTGCACCCTGGTGTTTTTGGAGTTGTCTTTTTAACTGCTTGAAACTTTTCAGGGTCTCGCCACGACTCACGTGACTGCACACCACCGAGGATATTCACATGTTGGTGAGGGGCTTGCCTCTGTTGTCCCTTGATCCAAAGGGGACCTCTGAAAGGGGACCTCAATATGCGACATCCCTTGCTGGATACTTTCGAACTGTGCCTTTGTGTCCAGAGAAGCTCAAGTCTGACTACACTCTGAAGACTCATCAGACAGTGTGTGTGCATCTGCATTTGCTGTGATTGCTATTCATGTGACGTTTTGTCGTCTGCTTGGTTCTGGCCTGGAGTTTGTATATTTGGGGCATTGTTCAGGTTTGCAGTTGTGTTCACATAGGTGCGTGTGCCCTTAGGTATGGCAAAGTTATTTTGCTAGCTTGCATACCTCTCTTGCTTGCAGTACTGATGATTTATGGGATTATTCTACCGATTTTTCACTGCACATGTTTTGTGAAAGTGAAACTTTTTTTGGCAGTTGTGAGGATTGTATTGCAGTCTTTATGTCCATGGATGAGTCTTGCCCATTCCCCTATCAAATTGCCCTTGATTTTTAAAAGTAACCTGAATTTGGCATGCAGGGGTGAGACAGCTGCGCATATTGCGCACTTTTGATACAAATCTACTTTCCTGCGCCAGGCTGCTCCAAAAGCTTGAAAATTGCAAACATTGCGCCAAACTGCTCCAAAGCAGTCTGAGAGCCAAGGATTTTAACGCTCCCGCCAGTTTCAGTGGGGAAAAATCTTTACTGACGGCATAATTTTCCAGCACCCCCAAAGTGATCCTGTTTGTAAACGTTTAATTGATTGATAATACAATAAATAACCTGCATAAAATTGTCACCAAGGTAGTTTTTTCGAAGGTCACCATGTCGGGTTGCACATGTTATATTCTGTGAGTTTTTTTTGTTTTTAAGTTTTCCCATGGAAAACAATTGCAAAGTCCCGTAGAAAAAATGTGTATGTGTACTGAGGCGACAAACTACTGGTGAAAATTGATGAAAAGACGGCAATTTTCGGGGCGCCGTATCTCCAGAACGACATTACTGGGCGCCGCCATCTTGGTGTGGTGAATATTGGAAAACATGGCCGTCGGGCGAAGCAGTTGCTCGTGGTTCAGGCAGAGTGCTCTTCGCCGATTTCTACTGTGGTTTTGGTTATGGGGGTGGCTGGGTTTTCATTTAGTCGTTTGATCTTTTGAGGGAAGTTGCGTGACTCGAAGAATGGGAGTTCATCAAAAACAGCCGTGTTTCGGCCTCGAGTGAGAGGCGCGGTGCATGTTTGAAGTGAAATTTCGGACTCATTGCGGTGTTATAATAAAACGCTGAGTTATTGCTGCCTTTGACAGCGAGCTTGCGAGTGGCGGAAATGAGACGATCGACACTGCAGAAGTGGCGGTGCAGGCTACATCGCCGCAAAATGTTCAAGCAGTGGCCGATAGCGGGACGGGCTATTACATCATGCTAGTAATAATGGTTTATCTATCTGAAGTGATATTTAATGCCACGAAGGAGGTGGCTAAACATAACAACGTTATTCAAATTGCGATCGTAGTGAATGCGCACCTTAGGGGTTGAAATGGGAGGGCTGGTGGGGTGCGAAGATTGTAACCTCACTTTGCGCAACTTTTGCCATGCCGCTACAATTGTGTTTAAGGCCGAGTCTGGGATTACAAAAAGAATAATTTCAGCATTCACATGATAATAAAAATGCCTTACGATTGCTTAGTTTTTCGATTCAATGTTTTCAACGGCACTCCATGCTATCTATGCATAGAGCCTAAGAATTTATAGATGGCTTGTAAAAAGGTAGTGCAGTTCGTGCCTTGTGATACTCTAGTAGAAAAACCTTCATTGAAAGGCTGTTTCAGTGTTATGTACGTTCAAATTCCATTAGAAAGTGCACTCCCCCCCCCTTCGAGTTGCCAAAAATTTGATTTTTAGGCTCCTAAGGTGACTTAATAAATGTCATCATTCTGCTCCAAATCAAGGTTCTTCTGCTCCAAAATCGAGATTTCGCTGCTCCAAAAACGGCTCCCAAATCTGGTTCAGCTGTCTCACCCCTGGGCATGGTATCCAACATTGGGCGAGACTATTTACTAGCTCCCTGATCGTAACAGGGCGTTAATTCTCATATCGCGTCTTATGTATGGTCAGTAATAAATGCACCTTGAAACAAGGTATGACCTTTAACGTATAAATTTTACGATTGGGTTCTATAATCACTGGAGAAAACGGAGGTTAAAGCAAAGATGCAGAAGTGCGAGGACAGGAAGTTTATAAAAGCCATGCCACAGCTTGAAATTATGAATTTGTTCGCATTTTCAGTGCAACTTTTCACCTCTTACTGACTGTACATTAACGTCAATGCCATTCACTTGTCTGTGTAGTTATCTAAATGAATGCTTGCTGTTGCCTTTTTAGTTTTTTGGAAGTACCCATAGACTTTTTATCATTGCACTGGCATTTTGTGGTAGGATTGTTTCGTATGTTACCTCAGTTTATAAGGGTGCTGCATATTGCAGAGTAGTAGATGTCAAGTGTCTAAGATTCTAAAGGCAAATACAAGTTTTCTATTGGCTGGTTAGTGTGGCTTACAGTCATGCTTGGCTTTGTAGCTCTTCTGCACAACATTCAAAGGCCTGTTTACAAAATCATGCGCTGGTCACCTTTTAACGGGCAACCTTTGCAGATAAAGCTAGGAAACAGCTGCCTTGCTTAAAATTTTTGGCATCCGTCTGTGTGTTGCAACAAAGGTAAAGTTCGAGAGATCATCATGCTTTGTTAGTTTATAAAAAAACCACTTTGTTGTAGGCCAAGCATTGTCAAAAGCTATGAAGGGTTCAGTCCAAAGCAGGCACTGCTTTTTTAGCACCCGCGTAGTCTAGTTAGAGGGGTGCTGAAGGGGGGCTGGCTGCTCTGGTTGCTGCAGCGTGGCGGTTCTCCAAGGAGCACCGGGGCCAGTTTGTGCGGGCGTACCGGCAGCTGAGTGTGGAGCAGTGCCTGGAGCTGTTCCCCAACGAGCGGGAGCGTTGGCGGGTCCATCGGGTCGTGGAGGCGCTGGAGGTGTACCCGACGCAGTCCATCCGTGGCGTAGCCAAGCTCATCGGCATGTCCAAGACCCGTGTGTATGAGACCTTGCGAGATGCCTGTGCCAAGCTAGAAAACTAGTCTGCTGGTTTCAAAATTTTCCCACTGTGCCAAAGATGTAAATAACCCCTTCAGACGCAAATTAAGATCAATAAAAAGAAAATTGTGGTTCCTAATTTAAGGTACTTCACTTGTTAGTAGTGTTCACGAGTGCATTTTAAATGCCTCTTGGCTTGATTATGTCGATGCCACTACTTTTTATGAGAAATTCGAAGAAGCAATATTTTGCAGCACCTTGAGTATTCATGGTGACGGTACTGGCGATACCGCGGACCCCGAGCCCCCCAACATAAGCTGTGACCTACCGTGGTGATGTGTTTTTAAGGTGAAGGGTAGAAACCTCAAACGGTGGCCGTCGGAGCCCAGGTCAAGCTCCGGCGGATGGGCTCCCTGTCTGTTTACCAGGCAGGGAGCTCCGGGACCTCTCGGTATCAGGGTAACCCGAGCGAAGGAAGTACCCCCGTCCCCTGCTTTTTCCTATGCCATATGGAAAACCGAAAAACCCCCTCCAAACCTGATCGGACCCTGAAAAGGGTCCGCACCGAAGAATCTTTTCCACCTCTTCCTGCCATCAACTCCCCGAAACCCGACAACTACCCACGTTTTTTGATAGTTGAATCTGTTGACAAATCCAAGCCTCTTTCTTCACAATCCGTATTCCTTGTATCGAAGTTTCTTGAAGCCATCCTTGGCAAAAGGTACAATGCTAAAAAACAGAACCGGTAAAGTCTTAGTTGAGGTCAACACGCAGCAGCAAGCCACAACTCTCATCAGCCAATCCCGCATGGCAGACCTTGATATCAGAGTCGCAGCCTCAACAGCTCCCAGGGTGTGATATCTGAGTCAGATCTAACCGAGACAGAGACTGATCTGCTTGAAGGCCCAAAAGACCAAGGCGTGACAGCAGTAAGGCGAATCGTCAATAGGAGAGATAACAGAAATAGCCACCAAACATCTGATTCTGACTTTCGACTGCTGCACACTGCCTGAGCATGTCAACGCAGGTTTCATCCGTTGTTCTGCCCGGCCGTACATCCCGAACCCGCGGCGCTGTTACAAGTGCCAGAGGTTCGGGCATGGTACCAACTCCTGTCACGGCAGAACAACATGTGCCCAATGCGCCCAGCACGATTATCTCCGACAACTGCACTGCAACCAACTTCACCTGCCCGAATTGCCAGGGTCCACACGCAGCATACTCTCGCGCTTGTGAAAAGTTTCATCTTGAGAAGAAAATCATTAACGTTAAAGGGACAGACAACCGATTTTTGTCGAGTATATATTCTCTCCCAAAAGAAAGGGCATCACTTAAAGCACCTTGATGAGAAACTGTTTTGCTGATAACGCCCTAGAACTTTTTAAATCGAATTTTTTGATCTACGAGTCGTATGTGTCCCTCCCAAAACTAATGCTGGCAACCACGACATGGAGTAGCTCGGCAACATACTTTTGTCTGTATGCGAAATAAAAAACGATATTTAAAAACTTGTTCCCAGCTAAAAAAGTTTGAATCGCAGGCTTTCCTGTGCCTTTGTGTTTTTTTTAATGCAACGGTCTATTTTGCACGAATGCGCCATCTGTTGGGATAGACGATAGGTAGAATCTGGCTTCACGTTGTGGAGGCGGGAAGTTCGATTTTCCCCGGGCGCGACGTTTCTTTTTTTTTTTTTTTAAGCTGCCGTTGGCGTATTTGGAAACTGAAATCAAATATTTTGGCAGAACAAACGCCCCTGACTCAGGCAGAATCGTCTAAGCTCCTTCGCTGGGTCTGTTTACTGAACGCTGCCGTTTATTCCGGGCATGGAGGCTCAGTTAGCCACACTGAGAGGCATGGTGAGAAGCACCCAGCGACGGCAGGCGGCGTTTCTTTAAAATTTTCAGAATAATGTTTAGAAATACATATGCAATTTAACCTTGTACAAATACTTGTGTTAAAAGGTTTTCAGTACGTAAATAAACGTTTCAGCAGTTACAGTAGCTGCTAGGTTTGCAGGTCACGTGACAGAAACACATATTGTAGTGTCAAGTTTCGACACTACGAACCGCCACCCTTCCGATTTCAGAAAGTTTGCTGCCAAATTAAAATTATTTCCGCCAGTTTGTTTAGAAATTGCTTGTGGTTATCGGGCTATATAAAACGCTGGCTTTCATATGAGCTAGAGAACATATACGCGACAAAAATCGGTTGTCTGTCCCTTTAAGGTAACCGAGAACATCACCTTCCCAGAGGTGCGAAAGAGGTTCGCCTCTTTCCCCCTGGGGAGGTACGCCGACGCAGTTCGCCGGGGGGCGGAGCGGCGTCTTGTTTCGGCAGGGACCCAGTACCGAGAGTCGGACTTGGTCCCGCTGCCGTCCCCCCCTGGGCTGCCTCTTGCAGCCCAACCAGCCTCTGCACCGCTCGCTCACCCAGCAGCGGCTGTGGTGGCAACAACGTCTGTTGGGGATGCCGCTGCTTCCACTGCTTCCTCTCCACCGGCCCAAAGCACACGCAAGGGCACGGAGATGGAGACGGAGGCAGTCGCAGCGACCCCCTCCCTCGCCTCACTACCTGTGCCATCTGTGGTGCTCCCCACGCCTTCGGCACTGGCAGCGCAGGCAAAGAACACCCGAAAGGGTACCATGTCAAGGGGGCCCAGTCCGCTGGGCACCCCCTTGCCTTCAGATGACGACATGGACGTCGAGCCCTTCCGGCTTTCATTGCAGCGGAAGGAACGGGCTGCGACGTCCAGGTCAGTAGAGAAGGCCAGAAAACCCCTTCCAAGAGTCCAAGCCCCGAAAGACCCTACATAAATAGTCACACTCCAGTAGCTCCGAACACATCATGGGAAGAGAAAACATAATACAATGGAACTGCAGAGGCCTTCTGAATAATCTTGACGATGTATACGAAATACTGCATGCTTATCAGCCAAGTGTAATGTGTGTTCAGGAAACACATTTGAATTCCAAGCACACAAATTTCTTGAATAGTTACATGGTCTTCAGAAAGGACAGGGAGGGCTGCACGCACTCTTCAGGGGGTGTGGCCATAATTGCCCGGAAATCTTTAGCATGCCACCCTGTCACTCTGAACACTGTCCTTGAGGCTGTGGCAATTCGAACAATAATATTTAATAGGTTAATAACGGTATGCTCCATATACATTCCTCCTGATGTTTTCGAGGCGCTGGCTGACCAGCTGCCCGAACAACATCCTGACAGGTGACCTTAATGCGCACAACTCTCTTTGGGGCTCTTCTCGCATGGATGCCCGAGGTCGCCTGATAGAGAAATTCCTTACATCTTCAGGAGCATGCCTTTTCAGCAACACACAGCCTACATACCATAACATAGGACACAACACATACGCATGTCTTGACTTGGCGATTGGCTCTGCAGTTCTCTTTCCTCTCCTCGAGTGGGGTGTGGGCACTGACCCATACGGTAGTGACCACTTCCCCACCTCACTCACATACATAGGTAAAGGCCCATGCAGTCCATCTTCCCATAATAAGTTCAATGAAGCACGAGCTAACTGGAATACATTTACAGAAACATCCAAACTACACCACACATCCATAGGACACCTACACGTCGAAGAAGCTACCCAACTCCTCACGGCGCACATCCTCGACGCCGCCGAAAAGTCCATTCCCCACGCCTCTGGTGCCCCGCGCTACCAGCGGAGGCCGTGGTGGAATGAGGACTGTAGGCGGGCGCGAGAGGCCCAGAACAAGGCGTGGGGTATCCTTCGTCGGTACCCCACGTCGGGAAACCTCCTCTTGTCCAAACGGGCCAAGGCGTTAGGAAAACGTGTGCGCCGTGAGGCAAAACGAGAGAGTTGGCGTTCCTGCATAACATCAGTAAACTCATGCACAGACACACGGAAAGTATGGACGAGAATACGCAAACTCAAAGGACAACAAGCACACAGCCTGCCTCTGGTCAGCACAACAGGAGACACACTCGAAGACCAGGCTGACACACTCGCAAAACACTTACAACACGTTTCTAGTTCAGCACACTACACAAACACTTTCATGAAACACAAACAAACGGCCGAAAAGAAGCCTATACTAGATAACAATAGGTCAACATCTTCTTATAACTCGGAGTTTTCACTGCATGAGCTGAGGGCTGCTTTGAGCACGTGTAAACCCTCAGCTCCAGGCCCAGACAACATCACATACACAATGATACAACACCTGCGCGCAGACACTCTTCTAACACTCTTACACCTATATAACAAGATATGGCTTTCGGGGCACATTCCACACTCTTGGAGGGAGGCCATTGTAGTGGCTTTCTTGAAGGAGGGAAAGGACCCGTCGTCCCCCTCAAGTTACCGTCCAATAGCCCTGACGAGCTGCCTGTGCAAGCTTCTCGAGAAGATGATCAATCGCAGGCTCGTGTACTTCCTCGAGTACAATGGTCTTCTCGAGAGCTGCCAGGCAGGCTTCAGGGTGGGGCGATCGACGAACGATCAACTCGTAGCTCTTGAATCGTATATAAAGGATGCCTTCGGGCATGAGCAGTATTGCGTAACTGTCTTTTTCGACCTCGAGAAGGCCTACGACACCGCTTGGCGTTATGGGATCCTTAGTGACCTCAGGTCATTCGGTGTGTCGGGTAATATGTTGAACACCCTTGTTAGTTATTTGTCAGAGAGAACGTTCAGAGTAAGAGTTGGTTGTGCACTGTCAAAGGTTCACGTCCAAGAAAATGGCGTGCCGCAAGGTTGCGTGTTGAGTTGCACTTTCTTCATAGTAAAGATGAACTCTCTTGGCAAGGCACTGTCATCAACAATCTCTTATTCTATGTATGTAGACGACGTGCAAATATCTTTTAAATCATGTAATATGTCAATATCCGAACGTCAAGTCCAACTTGGTGTCAAGAAGCTTGCCGGCTGGGCAGACAAGAATGGGTTTAAATTGAATCCTGCAAAAAGCTCCTGCGTTGTGTTCTCCAGGAAGCGCGGGGTCCATCCGGACCCAGACATTACTCTTAATGGCGTGTCGCTTCCTGTGAACAAGGAGCACAAGTTCTTAGGTGTTGTGTTTGACCAGAAACTCGCATTCATTCCGCACATCAAGGAACTTAAACATAAATGTCTGAAAACAATGAATATACTTAAGGTTCTCTCCCATCAATCGTATGGTTCTGACAAAGAACTCCTACTACGGCTCTATACTGGTTTGGTTGGGTCTCGTTTAGACTATGGCAGTGTGGTATATGGGTCGGCGTCTAAAACAGCGTTGCGAATGCTTGACCCAGTGCTACACTTGGGGCTACGGCTTGCGTCGGGTGCTTTTCGCACTAGCCCTGTTGAGAGTGTATGCCGAGTGTAATAAGTGGAGCCTTGAGAACCAACGGACGTACATGGACTTACTTTATGCTTTTAAAATTTCATCGCTGAATAACCATCCTTTTTATCCTGTCCTTAACGACACATCCATATCTGTGCTTTTTGTAAATCGCCCAACCGTTCCTCTGCCCTTTTCACTTAGAGTGAGAGAGCGAGCCTCAGATCTGAGCGCTTCGTTTTTAGATGTGTACAGATCATCCTTTTCAGACATTTTACCTCCTTGGAAAGTTCGTCCTGTGTCCTCCGACCTTTCTTTTATGAAACTTGACAAAAATCGGGTACCGCGAGCTGCAATACTGCAGCACTTTCTGTCTCTGCAGTTTAAATACCCACTTGCAGAATTTTACAGTGACGCGTCTAAAACCCCCACTATGGTCTCCTGCGCTGCTCATGATCCGAATTTCAGTGCAGCCAGAACCATGAGCGTCCACACAACAATGTTTTCAGCAGAAGCATATGGAATTTTATTGATTGTATGACACATACTTGAAAATCAAATTCCGAAGTCTATCATCTACACAGATTCCTTGAGTGTTGTTCGCGCACTGTCATCGCATACACCCCCCAAAAACCACATAGTTAATCTTGTATTTAACACAATCATGTCTGTGTATGCGCAGAAGCATCAGCTGCTCCTCTGCTGGGTCCCAGGACACGTTGGGATCGCTGGGAACGAGTTGGCAGACGAGAGGGCCGCTGCTGCTGCACTCAGGAACACTGTAGACATAACAACCGTACCATATACAGACCTCAAGCCACACATAAGACAACACTTGCATAGAACATGGCAAACACACTGGAGTGAACAGACAGATAACAAGTTACACTTTGTAAAACCACGCTTGGGACCATACACCACTGACACACGCAACAGACACACAGAAGTCGCCTTGGGTAGGCTGCGGATAGGGCACACCCATGCAACGCACTCGTATCTGCTGACGGGATCTTCTAGACCTCATTGCAGCAGGTGCGGTGAGGCCCTATCCGTAGTGCACATACTAATCACATGCAAGGCACTTCACGCAACACGACACAAACACTTCAGAGAACTCTACAGACAACATATTCCCCTACATCCATCGTTTTTTCTAGGTGATGATGTCATTGTTTCCGTGAAACGTGTGTTTGAGTATTTGTCAGACGTCAAGTTTTTAAAGCTCATTTCCTATCACGCATAATGAAATCTGGCCCTATACACCAGCCATGCTCATTGTCGTTTTGTGATTTTACTTTTGTTTTTGCTGACTTTACTTAGTGTTTAAGGTTTCACCCCTCATATATGACTATTGTTTTGGCTCTCTTTGCCCCAGTTGGCCTTGCGCCATGAACATCCAACCATAATCATCATATTTTGCAGCACTGAGACAGGTAAACTCGGCATTTGGCAGCAAACTCGAGACTTGGAACACTGTTCTGGCACTTTAAAGGGAAGTTGGCACTGATGTGAATTGGCCAGTTAATTGATTCAAACCTTGTAGAACTTGTTGGCAAGGGTGTTCCGACGTGCGATTTTCGGACAGGCTTCGGCGAGGTTGGCGCAGCCCAGTTGCTTGCAATCAAGCTACATTCCATGTCTGACTGAAATTCCATGATGTCTTTCACTTCCTCAACATTTGCAGTGCGAACGTATTCAAGCCAGCTGTTGCACACTTCAGAGCCAATGAAGTCTGAGCTCACTCTCGCTGGCAATTTTTTTAAGTGCAATGCACTTCTTAAGCGACCCTGAACCTGCGTCCACCGGCGATGTCCGCGCACGTGGAGATGGGCGTGCGCAGCCTGGCCGCTGACATGGCACATACCCACGTGGGGGATTGGCCAATAATCGGGCATGAGAAGGGCTAATGCACCTGCTTAAAGGAGTACTGACACGAAATTTCAAAGCTGAGATCCGCTCTAGCAATCAAGTACAACGACAACACAAATAGGTGTCTGTGAATAAATGCATCTTTCTTTCTTTGTAGTTGTGCGTGTGTGTGTGATCTCTCTTTCGCGAACATTACCGAACCGCGCAACTTCAACTCGTGCATTCGCACTTTCACATTCTTCCCCTTGGGGAAATGCGGGGAATTTTTTATTTTGGCTAGGAGGGGATAGAGCGACTTCAGAAACTCTGGCTTGTTCAGAGCACCCAGGAACTATTGTATACGGTGATCACCTGTGAACAATCAATGTCCACGTGCTGCTTGGTTGCTTCGTTTTTTTTTTCTCTGTGGCCTAGTGCAATTTTTTACAGAAATAAAAAAAAAGAAATCTACAGAAATTGCGCGTCAACTCGCAACCTTATGCATTTAGGTGGTATTAGCATTTTTGTAAAAGCATACACAAAGAGTTGCAATGTGCTCGCGTGTCGTTCCATAGAAGCTGCAGGAGTCCAATCTTGAGTGCTTGTTTTGGCTTTAGCTTCAGTGCGAAAACACTGGATGGAGCTAGTCCACTTTGAAGGCATGTGGCAATGCACATGTGTGGTACCATTCCATTTGAAGCAAAGGCCCTCGCGCATGGTGGCGCCAAATTTGATATGCACAATTGTACACAACGCTGCTGAAGGTGATAAACTTCTGTTTCTTGCATAGTGTGCTCACTTCACTCTTGGACTTGCAGCCTACCACTGACGGGGATGCCTTGAGCAACCTTGTATATCGAGGAAGAGGAAGCGAGAATTTTCAGGGCTTGTGGGGAGATTTTCGGAAGAAAATGGTGTATGTCTAGAATGTAGACAGGTGTGGTGCTGGAAAAGCGCCAGGGCAATAGCCGCCGCCGCCCCTGCCGTCGTGGTGTTCGAGGTAGGAATGGTGGCAGTGGCCGTACTGTGAAGGGAGCGGTGTCTGATAACGTTAACGTAATGGGCGGGGCGGTGTGTACCTCCTAAGGTATGCGACTGCTCGGTCGCGTGGTGGCAAGCGGCATGGTGTGTGGGATGCATGTGTGTCTAGGGAGACTGCACTTGAATGAGAGCGCGATGTGTGCTGGTGGGGGTGTAAGTAGTTTGAAGGATGTAGTGCCAGGTGGGAGAGGAGGCCAATCGCGTCAGTTGGGACATGTGGTAGACGTTTATAGATCATTCCAGAAATTGCGCGCAGTACTGTGGAGGTTACAGTGTTGGCAACAGACCATGCCCTGAAGGCGCCAACTCGCCGTGAAGGAGGCGCGGGGCCCTTGCGGTTACACTTGCCCAAAGGGGAGACAAATGATCCTTTCAAGGCCCCCTTCACAGCGAGTGAGGCATGCTCGCTTGGCAGACTGTTGACAACAATGCAGCCTTTACGGTGCTGCACACAGCTTCGGAAAGGGCTCTGGTGGTATTGTGGACGCCTAGAGTAAGGAGTATGGATAAAGGGACGAGCCACCAAGACCCGTTCTGATGAATGCTTTTAATGGAAGATGGTAGTGATGATGATGATGGGCACAAGGGAGGCGAGGCGTCATAATTTTCAAAATGGAGTCTGCAATTAGGAGTCTAGGGAAAGGGAACAGTGCATGTCGATAGTTCTTCCATACAAGGGCTGTAGAACAAAAGCTGGGCTCCATTTCAACACAGCGTACACCTCGACTTCCGTCGTTTATGGTGGTGGTGTACTAGTTCGGTGTTGGAACAACAACGTATCGGCTACATTACCTTTGTTTTCATTCGAACCATGGTGAAATTTCGGCTGCGTTGAACACAGTTCATAATCTGTGATTGCCTTCAAGGCGTCATGAAGTCCTGAACTGTGATGTGCGCCAAGGCTTCTCTCGCTGCTAGACATCCCTGGGGCCGTGTCTTTTTCCTACGTCAGTCTTTTATGTATCACAAAAACATTTCTCCAACGATTTGAGTAGGGAAAAATGTGTTATCGTATTTGTTTGGATGCATTGAATGAGAACTGTGAGTAATAGAGCTGTGGAACTATTAAATTTGGGACTTTGAATTGAATATGGAAAGTAAAAACTAAGTGGATGGAATCGAACGTTTTGGAATAAAAATATTAAGAACTGTGTGAAATGAATATTTCCGAATATCAACATCATTGTTTTATTGAGTATAGAGCTCCTAAAACATGGCTACAAAAACATTACTTAAGCAGTCACGGCTTAAAGCATCCGAGTGTTCATGTACTAATGCTTCATAAAAATATGGTACGAAAATTTCAAAATAAAAAACGCTAAGACATGACGAAAAAGCAGAACAGAAATTTGGCGTTACATTGCCATAAAGAAATGCGGGTGCCTCAACATGCTGTGAATACAAGAAGCACATTTGACTGGTCTCTCCTACGACCTACCCACCCGACTGCCCCCACTGCGATGAGCCTGACGCTACCGCTCATCTCGTCTGGACGTGCCCCACCAATCCTCCACCAGCAGTGGGAGAGCTGCCAGCTCGAAGACCAGGAGGCCTTGATCTCTCTCTCTCTCTCTCTCTCTCTCTCTCTCTCTCTCTCTCTCTCTCTCTCTCTCTCTCTCTCTCTCTCTCTCTCTCTCTCTCTCCGGTCATTGAAAAGAGGCAAGGCATGCTAATGGCTGATGTATGTACTTTACTGCAAGCCAACAAGTAATACTTGATATCTCGCTCATGCCACTATACTGACAAGAAACGTTTTCGGCTTACTTTTGCACCAGTAGCGTTCCATTTTTCAGCTAATGTGCACCCACGGTCGCTGGATCATCCAGCGGCCGTGGTACACCACACTTAGCATACACTTTTGCGCAAGTCTTACACGTGTTGGGCTTTTTTGCACAGCTTTGAGGTCGTGCCAAAAAGCCGATTCAAAAAGGTAGCCATGCGGTGAAGCCAAAAAGTTTGCTTGTCTTGCGGCGGAGCCAACCTTTGTTGTTCGTAAATTAATTTCGAATATCCGAAAACTTTGGCTGCTTTTAAACTGCACTGCGAGCCGAATCGAACAGCAAACATTTGTCGTATTTTTTGAAGTTTAGAACGTTAGCACACGTCTAATATGTAACCATCCCGACAGATTCTCTTAGCTGCTATCGTTGAGTAAAAACAACATGTCCACCTCTCAACTCCCCCCCCCCCCCCCCCAAAAAAAAAAAAAAGATTTCCGGCTATACCACGAGAATATATATATACGCCTCGAGATTCGCGATCGCTGTGCCGCCTGCCGCCGCTTCTCCGCGGCGTTTGCGGGATTAGCGCTGCGTGGCTGATAGGTGGTCATGCAGTGTTTTGGTTCTCTTTCGCTTCTCTTTGCCTTTCCGCGCACTAAACAACTTGTTAAGGTGACGTCTGTAAGCTAACTGCACGTTTAGGGCGCTTAAAAAAAACAGCGGCGTCTTGGTAGAGCGCTCGAACGCCAACAAGAGCTACCCGGGGAGGCAATTCTGCGCGCTTCTTGGCCGCTCTTGCGGGCGTCGGCGACGGCAGCGGCATATCACCGCTGTCACCTTTGAACACGTCATGCACAAATCACTTCTGTTGTCGCCTTGTTTAGACCTAATATTGGCACTGTAAGAGGTTGGTTCGTTTTGCAGCGCAGACAACAAATGATGGCTTTGCATCAAATATGTACGTCGTAGAAAAATATGTTTCGGGGATGTGATAACCCAACAGCGTACAAAAACTTGTACCTTTTATGGGAATATAAGCCACGCGAAAATGTTAATTACACTCAAAGGCTGTGCATTGTCAGATATGTGCCCACTCATGCCTTATGGTAAGAACCAAGGTATATGTTAATGACCACGGGAAAATGAATGGTCTGCAAGTCAGGAGCAATAAATAGAATAGTCGTACGGGAATAAAAAAAAAAAACGAGTGCAGCTTCTGAAATGCTAAAGACGTTTGTTTGAGCAAGGTAGTATTCACCAGACCAACTAGATGCGAAATGCACTGATATTTCGCTAGACATAGGGGGGGGGGGGGGGAGGAGGAGGACGCTCAACTGTCGTTGTTTACAAATGCGGAGCGTAATCAACAAATGAACATTTATTAATCACGCACACAAGCTGCGTGTTCACTTTTCGTTTGTTTTTCGCCTTCAACGAACGGCTGATCATTCGGCGGACGCATTTTTTGAAGAAATACGAGGTGTCGTTGAAAGAGTTGATTGATTGATTGATTGATTGCAGGGTTTAACGCGCCGACGCAACGGAGACGATGAGGCACGCCGTAGTGGAGGGCTCCGGATTAATTTTGACCACCTGGAGATCCTTAACGTGCGCCGAAATCTCGTACACACGGGCTCGTTGGAAGAGTGTCGTATCTGATAAGGGTCTCTGATTTCGGTTTATGCTAGATTCTGCAGTCTCCCAGTGTCATACGACAATGTTTCGAAGAAGAGTTTGGTCGCGGACGCGGATTACTCTATAAGCCCATCTTCGCGCTTCTCGTGGAGGATAAATGTAACAGATGAATCTTAGCGAGCGCTCACCTCGGGGCAAGACGACCCAGCATTAAATTTGCCGTCGTGTGCTGACTCCGGAGTGTAATTTTGCATTATCCATCGTACTTCTTTGGTACAATGTTTGGAAATTTACGCCGCATTGGCTTGTTCAGGGTACTGAACAAGCCAACAGGGTATCTGATATGTGATATTGGCAGGCGTAACTTGCGTGCTGTCAGGTATGAGTGCTCCGCTGGATTTTGTAGTGCACAAAGTCGATTTACATCATAGTGTGTATGGCCGCAACATGAACATCGGAGGAAACACTGCTTACGGAGACACTGCCACTAAATTTCAGGGCAGCGGAATTGCAATCTGCATGCAAATGCTGGCTTCGGGACGCCGGCCTGTGACACACGCCCGGCGCTCATATAGATCTTTCTAAGATCGCGTCATAAACGTTTATACTCTCGTGAACACACCAGGCTTGCAAACAGAGTGCCTGCTCCACGTTATTCGGTATTTCGAACGCGGGCAAACGGTAAATCGATGTCTTGAACGAGCCCCAAAAGCAACGGCGACAGGGGGGAGCGGGCCGGGGACTCCCGCGCCTGCTTTCGAAACGGGCCGCTAGGGGGATTTCAGTGGCGCCCCTACAGGCCGCGCTCGAGGCGTATATATATACAAACGAACCAGTGAGAGCCACGACATTACATCATGATGTTTGAAGAGGACGTAGTAGTGCCAAGTCCCATACAGGCAGCTGATCGGCCAAAGTGTAGTAAACTTTGGGCCACCATTGCTAACCCTGGTATCAGTTGTGGACTCACGCTGTTGTCAAATTATCATTTACATCTGGCCGGAAAGTTGTTAGGCGCCGATAGCAAACCTCTTATCGAAGCACACACACGCCACTAAAGTGAAGGGACGCCTCAAAGAGCCTGCTGGGCGCTCAGAACGGCTATGTACTGCATGCATGCTAATAGCTCAATATTTGGACCCACATCTATACGTCACCGACCTAATGACTCGTGCCGCATGTTCATGCGAGATTTTTTACGCACTGGTATCATGCTCTATATTTCACTTGATAAAGGTCGACATGTCCTTTGCGAAGATGGAGCAGCATAAAAATACTAAACAAAAGTGTTAACACACGAGATGAGAGCGTGGTTCCATCCATACGAGCCTGTTCAATTTACACTTGAGCATACGGGTCGGCGCTTGGTTCTCGCCACTGATTGCAAAATGTTTGCTTTTTGTTTCTTCAAATAATGTCAGCTACCTAAACTGCAGCGTAAATAAGTACTAAAAGCATATACCTATCATGGTCCTCATAATTTTGTAAGCGGTGTAAGCGGTCGTGCGGTCGTAAGCGATCGTAATTTTATTACGATCGTACTAGTCTGTCAAATCAATAAGGGAGAAAGTTCGCACGCCTTCGTTGTATTTAGTATGCTTTTGCAACACGCGGGAACATCACGTTTGTAAAATGAATGCCGCCTTTTCTGGTAACATCTCAGGCACTGCCAGGGCCGGGCGCGGAATGATTGTCCGTTTGAGGGAAAGTTTCATGCGGCTCCTCAAACACATGAGGAGCGTAATGTGAAGGGCATTGTAATCGTGCCGCATGATCACAGCTCCTCGCTTCTGCTATAGGAACGAAGTATTAAGGAGCAGAGTCACTGAACTCCTCACAGGGATCATCATCATCATCATCACCGGCCTATGTACGCCCAATGCAGGGCAAAGGCCTCCCCCATTAATCTCTAATTACCCCGGTCCTGTGCTAACTGCGACCAATTTATCCCCGCAAACTTCTTCATCTCATGCCCATCTAACTTTCTGCCGCCCTCTACCATGCTTGCCTTCTCTAGGAATCCACTCTGTTCCCCTTAATGAGCAACGGTTATCTTGGCTTCGCATTACATGCCCTGCCCACGTCCATTTCTTCTTCTTAATTTCTACTAACATGTCCTTAACACACGTTTGTTCCCTGATCCACTCCGCTCTCTCCTTGTCCCTTAATGTTACACCTATCATCTTCCATTCCATTGCTCGCGGAGTCGTCCTCAATTTAAGTTGAACCCTCTTAGTGAGCCTCCAAGTTTCTGCCCCGTAGGTGAGTACCGGTAAGATGCAGCTGTCATACACTTTCTTCTTCACGGACAATGGTAGGCTGCCACAGGGATGTCATTCTGTAAAGGAAGACACACGGGCAAGCACGCTCAAACTTTTTAACAAGTACTCCAGTAAGGCCTTGATTGCTAAAAAAAAGCGTGACAGCAAAATACAAGTTTGATTCATTCGAAAGGTTGTCGCGTCAGAATAACGGTCACACAGATTTTAATGGCACTTCAAAAATCAAGCTAGACAACAAGTAAAACAGATGAAAGACTGCACTCACCATCCACTTTGTCGCACTGATTTAAGTCACAAGGACTTATTTTTTGCGGCTGCCGGCGACAGAAGCTGCCACAAATAAACAGGCTTGTGCGATAGCAGTGGCGCCTTTGGTTCCATTTGATCTGGTTCCATTTGATCTTTAATGCGGGGATGAAGATGACGCACTTATTGCTCTATTACGTCCATACTGACGTCGCAACTGACGTTCAGCGGGAAATTTGGAAGTTTGTCAATATTCGCGATACGTTTTTTGGCGAAAACAACGTTACGTAGTTTCAGAAAAGAGTTGAGTGAGTTACCAACGGCCAGTTCTTTCAAATAAAACATGGGCTCCGATGGTCTTCGTTGCCCCTCCAAGAACAATTTCGCGCACATGTCGGCACGGGGATTTGCGGCGATACTTTGAAGGTCGGTGTAAAAGGCAGTAATATCCAGTTTGATGGTTACGGCCACATATAGCTTATCACAGGGGCGTGGTTCAAATGCTGCCTTGGGAAGGCTGCCCACATGCTCATGGAGCGTCCGGTGTCATAGCAGAAGTGTCCGGTATCATCGCAGAGCTGTCCGGTGTCACCGCAGAGCCAATGCTTGCAATGGCCCTTTGCAGGGGGAAAGTAGTGCTGCTGTAGGTGCCTGCCCAGTCATCGGCATTGAGGCTGAAAGTCATGGTGCCACCGTAGCCGTTCTGCAAGGCCCACAACGCCTGCGCCAGTAAAAGGGGCACTCAGTGACGAACAAAGCGTCCTGAGTGAGGGCATGACGCTCACTCTAGAAAAATATGCTCTGTACTTAAACTGCCGAAACCGAAAACTTTTTAGTCATTGTACGAAGCAAAACCTGGACTAGCGAGGTAGGCTGATACTATCCAGAGAGTTTTGTGGGACTGGAGGAAAATTTTAAAAAACGATAGTCTTTCTTGGGCTTAAACACAGAAGTTTTGGTCAGTCTATCTCTCTGTCTGCGACTTGACTCAGCCACCCGGCGAAACTGAAACAGATGCTGCGAAATAGTCTGACATACCCACAGTCATTATTAAGCGTCTAAGTCCGGTGTCAATGTTCATACTTGTCAACATATCTGAACAAGAACAACACATTACGCAAATATGAGGTAGAAAATCAATACATAAGTGATATTTGCAGTGCTCCTTTATTTAAAAATTCATAGATGCTTGGATTTTAACTGCAGAAAATCAACTGCAGAAAGCTGTCGCCTGCTGTTGCCCACGCTACTATAGCTCCTGGCGGCATTTAAGAAATCAAACGGCAGCAGCAACGAAAGGTTCCGTCAGATAGGTTCCATGCTACACTTGGGACGCTCGTGGAGTAGGGCAACGTGGTTCTATAAACATTATGGTAGGGTGCCTCGATTCACGCGCGTCTCTGCCGTACAATAGCGCTGCCATCGATGCACCCGGCCTGGAATAGTAGAACGCGGTGAATTTAAATTGACTTGAACAAACCTCTAGCGCGTTATCTTCGGAGGAACGAAACGGGAGAGGAACAGCTTGAGAGGAGGTGAGCGGGATAGAGAATGGAGGCATTTACTTGGCAGGGGCGCCAATCGACTATCGTCTTTCGTCGACATTTGCAACGAAAGCAGCAGATACGCGGCCATTTCTGGTATGAAACTGTACCGTATATTTACTGCTCACAGTGGTTTTTATCTACCGTATATATCAGAAGAACAGCCGTTGTAGCCTGGTTTTGAGCAAGAAGTCTCGTCTGTAGTTGCAGCGATGGCCACTTTCTGAGATGCATCCCTGTGATACTTTTTGACCCGTGCAAGGTAGTCAAAACATGTCGCGAACAAAAGTCTGTAAGACTTTCAAAGTGTGCCCGGTGACGCTGTTGGCGTCCTTGATACGTTGCTTGCACTGCAGTTCTCTAAGAAAACGGGATGTGTTTAGAAATTACGTAGTTTTTCCTCCCTCCTTCTCATTTATACTTTTCAACTAATATGTGCTTCACCCACTACCGTAATCATATTGGGGATAGATCACCTGGCCGCCGCATGTAGATGTATTCTCATCGTTGATTGATTAATTATTAGGTTTAACGCGCCGAAGCTACATAGACGATGAGGCGCGCCGTAGTGGAGGGCTCCTGATTGAATTTTGACCGCCTCCATCAGAAAAGTGGCCGCCGCGGCCGGGAATCGAACCCGCGTCCTTGTGTTCAGCAGCAAAACGCCACAGCCACTGAGCCACCGTGGTGGGTTGCCATCTCATTGTAGGTTTTGTTTTCTTTTTTAGAATGCACAAACGTGCACAACCTGATTACTTCACAACGATTCTCTTCTACGACTTCACGACGCATGAGTTAACGCCATGGACGCTGGGGGAAAATTGTAACGTCAACCGATTTCTTTAATGATTTCTCCAATTTGTCCAAAATCTAATGATTTCAACCGATTTCTCCAGCGCGCCAGCTGTGCACCGCGAGACGTCACTGCTCCACGCGCATGCGCAGCACTGCTCTCCAGATGCCACACGAAACGCTCAACCTCGGCCAGTGTAGCTCGCGCTACAAAAATGCAAACTAACCTTGAGCCGCACGCTGGACTCGTCGTCGTAACTTATCCAGAGGTTGTCCTTGTGCAGGAAAGGGACCATGGCTTCAGCGTCGTACTCACGCTTTGCGCCACTCGCCAGGTACTGGAGCACCTAACGAACGGTTGGGGAGGCGCTTGAAACATGCATGCAGGAAATCGTTGAAGAAAAACAGTGAGCGGCAGCTGCTATGGTGCTTGTATCTTCCATGTAGACAACGCGGCTGGCTGGCCACACCAGAAGTAGATGCATTTTTTTTTGTACTACGCTAGTAAATGTTTTTTGCATTAAAAGAATTGCTACGGAGAATATATGGAATGAGAGCATGAATTGCAGAAGATAAAGAAAGGGTAATTTAATTAAACAGAGACGGCTACACGTGGCCAGTCAGCAAACACGCTGTCAGAAATTAAAAACAAAAATCGGTCCTCGCGACCTGTTCTCGTTCCTCCTCAACCGGTACCCAGAGGCTCCCTTTCAGTGCCGGCGTTTTCTATACTTGTCAAATTAGCTGTCATTAGGGCTTGGTTTAGCCACGGGAATGTTTATAGTGCCCTACACTTTCTTCCTGCCTCCTGAACCTTATCGCTTGCTCTGTGCGGGAGACGCCTAATGAGAGTTACCCACAGAAAACACTATACGAAAATGGTGCGCTCCTGTCACCAAACGCCGCTTCCCAACAAAGCTGTTGTACGTTACCTAATTCGGTGCCGCCAAAATGCACCCGTTATCAGAATTTACCTCCCCCACCAACGATCCCACGGTACCGACTCGGTGAACACTCGAACCACGCCTTCACCTTATTGCACTGTTCAGTCTCTCAAGGGGCCTTGCAGGAGTAGTTTAGAATGTTGGGCCTCTTTCCCAAGTTCTAACGCGATTCCTATAGGTGCTTCGCCTTCTCCCAGAAGACCTAACACAAGATCAAGGCCTTCTCTATTCAAGAGCCCACTACCCCTCACCTAACCCATTTCCCCAACAGGACTATTTGTTTATTTATTCAGATCCCCTAAAGGACCTGCAGGGCATTATATAGGGGAAGGGGGAATAACAATGTGTATTAAAATTTTCAATGGAAGTGCAAACACAGTCAAGAATGGGCATGTAACAGGAAAAGGCAAAATAAAGCGATACGAGGAAACAAAGCAGAAGCAAGCGAACATAGTTTATGGTTCACGGCCATTATAAATTCAGGTTTCGCCTTCTCCAGTAAAGATGTTTCTCTTTCTTTGAAGGATAGCAGGAGGGGGGGGGGGCTAGTAAAGTCAATAATGAGTTTTCTCTCTCTGCCTCTTTCTACATTGTCACTTATTTTCAAGAATGGCCGTTTAGTTAAACGGTCATTCTTAAGTTCATTGTTACATTAGGTTGCTTAAATTACTTATAGTGAGCGGTTCCTGTACATAATTTCCCTCGGGTATTTTTGTTAATTTTACATACAAAGATAACTATACCTACTTTCTTCATTTTCGCTTGTTTAGTTTTCCTTTGCACCCAGATGTCTTTGGTGGTCTGTCAAATAATTTTTTCCCTGTTTTGTCAAATGCCTCTGAAAGGGTACGGGACATTTTTGGCTCTGACGCACACAGTTTCTATTGCAACGAACACAGCACACTGCAACGAACGCGAGCAGCTTTCACCTGGCCATATTATAAGGAGCGCTAACGACAGCCAGCGTGAGCTCTCTGGACTCGGGAAGGAAGCAGAGATCCACTCCTTTCGGCCTGTGCAATGCCGGGTACAGCCGACAACAAACGCGTGCCAACGCCGCCATCGCGCATAACTGGAGCGACACTCTTGGTGTGTCCCTGCAACACAACTGCGTTTGGCGGACGTCAAACGTATGCCGATAGTTACGTTCACAGCGCGACGCGTATGTCCTACTTTTCTAGGCAAGTATGCTAGTCGCTCCTTCCGTGATATTGGCTTCTCTTCTCATGAATTGCACGAACGTTACTCAACTGAAAGAGGGCCCACGCGGACTGTTAGCTAATCAGCGTCGAGAGTTTATAGGTCATGCCATTTAGCTAAAATTTACAGAAGCCTCGCGAGAACGGTGGCCCTACACTCTTGAGAGTGTGTCGAACCGCCAACATGAGAATGGCGGCTTTTGGAAGAGACGTAACTAGAGCTTCTTTAGTTCGCTTAGTGCTTCTTAGATGACTGGACCTTTGAAACAATGCACAACACTCTTCCGTAGTAGTGGATGCGTATGGGGAGGGAGGGGGAAGGGAAAGCACCCTCGAAATTGGCACTATACCAAAGCTACCGTGCTCCCTCATCTGGCAATGATTCCAAGTATCTCCCGCATTTTCACGATAGGTCGCTCTGTATCCGCCTCAGTTCTGGGAACGGGAACGTCCTACAATGGCTGTCTTCACAGCACACAGCTCACAGGGAGTGCGAACCAAGGTTACTAGCTTATTCTAGTAACGTTGGCGTGAACAACGTCTTGATTAGGCAATCCGCTACGACGTACCTCAGGGTAGCTCACAAAGCCACCGCCATATTGTGCGCGCCCGGCTGCGCGAGAGCCGACCTGCCACCGGTCGGGATGGGTGAGCACCCAGGACAGGCCGTAGGTCGGGATTCCCACCATGATCTTGGACTTGGGCATGCCGAGCGTCACCCATAACTTCGCGCTCGACTCCTGCGGGATGTAGGAGACAGGTGAATAAAGTTTACAAAAGATTAACAATTAGAAAACCAACACTTGGTAGCCCTTATATTTTATCTCAAAAGAGCCCTGATCTAAAACACAGCACATGTCTATACTCTAGGTATGATTCTTAGAACAGCGCTCAAGCACGAGTGAAGTGCGTCGAAGCTAAATTCGGAAGTTTGAAATCAACTTGGGGTTTTACGCTTTATGGTGTGGGATATAGAGCAGCATTGTAGTGGAAGGGCTGTAGAATAATTAAGGCCATCCGCGGATCTTTAACGCGCACCAGTAGGGCAGAGCCAGGCAACGTGACAGTGCAGGTAAAACTCGAGCAGAACATGAACACGCGACCTTTGTTGGCGGCTTCCGCGGGACCTCTCCGGATTACCTGACACTGAACGGCATGCCTGATGCCACGTCGTCCTATAGCTCCGCTACAAGCAGTACTGTCTCGAAAATCAATTATAGTTGTCCACCCAGAGAGAATGACAGGAATATTCGACTGCGCTGGGTGTCGGAGCAGCCATGAGCGTAAGCAAAGCCAGACGAAGCCTTTCCTGCGAAGCTGCGACATCTCAGAATGTGGTGATGCTGGCCCATATATTTCAAACTTCAGCTGCAGCACCCTGGTCGACATGTGGCTTAAGAACCATGCTCCTAACCATCCAGTACAAACACAATCACCACCATACAGGCGTAGGCGCGCGTTCTTCTCCAAGAACAGTTAAGGCTACTTTCCAAGCAACGACAATGAGAAAGCGCAGGAGTCGAAGTAAACGCGTGTGCAAGCCAACTGGTGGTGCGTTACCGCTATACTCGGAGACAATTTAAGAACGGCACCGGAAGTTGCCGCTGTGCCTTATCACCGTAGCCGGATGTTTCTCCGCGCGGCGCAAGTAGGGCGTTACTGGGAATATTTTAAGTGCTAATGCACTTCTTAAGCGACCCTGAACCTGCGTCCACCGGCGATGTCCGCATAGCATACCCACGTGGGGGATTGGCCAGGAATCTCCTCGTCTTCCTTGGC
The DNA here is from genome assembly GCF_048455015.1 of Haemaphysalis longicornis. Taxonomy (NCBI): domain Eukaryota; kingdom Metazoa; phylum Arthropoda; class Arachnida; order Ixodida; family Ixodidae; genus Haemaphysalis; species Haemaphysalis longicornis. Next base: position 254,085,714 of record NW_027526295.1, read on the forward strand.
AACGGGGGGAGATGGGCGCGCGCTGCCTGGCCGCTGACATGGCACATACCCACGTGGGGGATTGGCCAGGAATCGGGCGTGAGAAGGGCTAATGCACCCGCTTAAAGGAGTACTGACACGAAATTTCAAAGCTGAGATCCGCTCTAGCAATCAAGTACAACGACAACACAAATAGGTGTCTGTGAATAAATGCATCTTGCTTTCTTTGTAGTTGTGTGTGTGTGTGTGATCTCTCTTTCGCGAACATTACCGAACCGCGCAAATTCAACTCGTGCATTCGCACTTTCACATTCTTCCCCTCGGGGAAATGCGGGGAATTTGAACACGGCGTGAGCCATTCCCGTGATTTTTTGGACTTAATATGCTTATAAACGACTCCAATGACGACAAACAAACTACGTGAGACAAGGCAGACGATATCACGCATTCATAGCAAACCCCTTTCAAAGCGCGCGCGCACTGACGTCGCGGGTCCGGCGCTTTGGCGGAGTGATGCACTACATGAGGTGGTGCCGTTTTTGAGTTGTAACCGAGTATAGCAAGTTCTAGATTGACGTCGTTCCCGACCGGTGCTATCAACCTGCCTGGCAGAGGTCACGGTACATATGGGGGAGACAAAGCACCTAAACTCCAAAGCCCAAAGCTTGACCGGTGTGTCTACCAGGTCCCACTTTAAAACGGACAAAACAGCATGACGGCGTTAACATATCTGATGGTGAGAGGTGCAGCCGCATTTAAGAGACGGGAAGGCTGCCACCTAGCTCCTGGCTGCATGATGCATCCTGCTGCCATTTCCCGAGCCTGGCTGGGGATACGGGCAGGTCACGGCCTACCATCCCGTCGAGCCCACGTCGTGAGCCCACAAACTCCTACACCGCATGGCCATGCAGAGAATGGAGCTATCACGGTGGGGGAGGGCGTATTCCGGAGCAGCTGGGGGGTTCCGGCGGCGCTAAGTAGCGAAAGATTCTGTCGGTGACATGGTCGCAGCGCCCGGGCGACCAAGCAGTCACCTTCTCTTACTCTGTTGTTAGGGCGCCTTAGTCGACCTGGAGCGAGCCGCCATTTTCGAGGCCACGGAGGAGGTCGGCATAGCGGGGAACTTGCGACGCTTCGTCGAGGGCTTCCCGGGGGGCTGCACAGCGCAAGTGTTGGCGGTGAAGACGCCCTCTCGACAGCACGCGATAGTAGATACTGGTTCTCTGCAGTGCTCCGTCGCCAGCCCCTTCCTCTTCAACATCGTGATGACGAGCCTAACACACTGCCTCCGACGGGGGCCGCGAGGTCACACAACTGATACACGGACGACATCGCCCTGTGGATGCTGGGCCCTAATGCGCTGATTACATGTCGTCCTCCACCTTAAAGCGGCTCAGGTCGCGGTGCGGGCGAAGTTGTTAAGCGTTGCCTGCTACTACCGGCAGCCTAGACGGAGGCCATAATGCTGCACTCTGACGACCCAGCACGCTCTCCGGCTGGATGTGGAAGAGCTTCGTTTGCGCACCTTGGACCACCGACTTACCTTCATGCGGGGAAGACAGGGGTGGCGAATAAGCATTGCGTGCGAAATGATATCGCAGTCGTGGGATCGGGTGCATGGTGCATGCACGGACTGAAGTGCTCGAGCGCTTCTTGATGAAACTGCTGCACCTTTCACACCTAACAGACATCAAGTCAACTACGCAAACGCACATATGATATACGCTTCAACATTTAGTGGATAGCGGGGGTGACCACGCGAAAAGCGTTATCAATTTTTTGTCCACCCGCAGGTCTGTGACAACTACAAGGAAGACTATACTCAGCCGTGGAAAAGATGATGCAAGTTTCAAACATTTTCATGCCTTCAAACTCACCTCGCTTGCAATGTTGGCGCGTATTTTAAATTTTCATTTTTCAAAAAAAAAAAAAAAAAACACACGCCAAATACGAATAAAACGGCGATTTAGATTAATTCATGTGAAAGGAAGGAGTTAGAAAGGTTGGGGACTAACCACGTTGAGCGTATTGAAGTACGGAGGGTCGGTTGCTCTGGAAAATAGCGGACTATTGTGGTGAAGCCATGGGGTGTACCATTTGTAGACGTTCAAGTCGTACGTCATCAGGTTCACGAAATCCACGGACCTGCATGATTCATGCATATCAATATAAACGAACTCACGGAGAAACGTGCCACTTTCGGGGGTAATGGCCAAAGTAAACTTCATAGAGCTTCACGGTGCAAGGCACTGGGTTTGTGCACTGCAGGATGGAATGAAAGAGAACTTAGGTTCGCTTGTAATGTTTACATTCTGTACAGCACAACCGCCGACTCTTTGGAAGGTAAGCTATATATGCATCGGGTATTGCCCCAGTGGTGTGCAGAATTGTCTCGGCTTGCATGCCTAATCCTTGCATTGCTTACAAGCGCGAACAAATGCGTGACAAAAAAAAAAAAAAAACAAGTTTGTGGCATCGGCTACCTTTGATAAGACTGAAGAATCTTCCGCAATAATTCAAGGTTCCATCTGCTTACACTCATGTACTGGTTCTTTCCGTTCCATTACGGTATGCATACAGGTTTACCATTTTGCAAGTAAAGTAGCCGGGCTTGTATAATCCCTGGATTGGTCCTGTCCTTCAACTGCTGGTTATTTTAACAGCAGAGCTGGGGCGGAGTTCTCAGTTTCGTGCATTTCATGTCCGTTTCAATGTGTGCGTTTCGAACGAGCTCTGATTGGCTGGAAGCAGATGACCGATCATGACGCAGCACTCCCATTGGCCAGATGCCTCGCAAGTGCAACTACGTCATGACTAAAAATGGGCGCGAAATGGACATTTTTGAAACGGATACAACTAAGAATAGGTTGCACTGTCAATGACCCACAAAAATATCAAGGAAATGCCGAGCGTACGTGAGCGTGCGTCTCGTGGTGTTCCTTGTAACATGGCACGCCCGAACGTGGGAGATTGGCCAAGAATCGGGCGTAAGGAGGGCTAATGCGCCCGCTACGCGAAAATAAATTACAAACTTAAGCATTTGAATGAAGAAAGAGCATATAATCACAAGCGAGAGTTGGTTGCGGCGTCAATGAACATAGAGTTCCTGTATATCGTGATCCCTTAGGGGAGCTGTATACACGAACCTGTCGTCAGCTCCTGATGACACATGCTACCATGCCGAGACTTCGCTAGTTGGCACCGCCGCCAAGCGGATACCTGTGCGTAAAATGCGACCGACTCGGCCTGCTTAGCTGCGTGGGCTTCTTCGTCCTTCTAAGCTGCTTCTTTCCTTAGAAGGAAGCCGCTGGCTTCCTTCTCTGAAGAAGAAGTAAATTGAAGTAAAGAAGAAGTAAAAGTAACCGAGTAAATTGTTCTCAGTGGCTTATACGGCGCTCGTCAAGTTTAGCTTAGTGAGACAAACACAGCTTTGTTATGATATCAGGCTTGCACCGTTGTGCAAACAGGCTTAGATTTTTTATAAGCATGCCGAGACTATCCCAGTATTATGTTTGCCAGTTCTTCGTGTGCGCACGCTTGCACACACCACGCACACACTTATTCCTACAAACCCAGTAAAAGCAGCCTGCAACTGTCCTCCGACCTCACCAACCCAGTGCTCCGCCACTGTATAAAACAAGTTTCGCAATAAGGTGCCTGTGCATATTGTGCACGGATGAAGGATCTTCTGAACTGATAATGTATTATAGTGGCGAAAGATGTAAATGGTGGGATGAGCTTGCAAGAGTCTACCCCCTCGATGAACTCTGGCTGGCGGAGGGTCGCTTCCTCAGTCGACGAAGTAAACGCGACAAATGAGCCCCTGCTTTTCCCCTTCGGACCACTTACTGGGCCATGGCCTTGATGTCGTAGCCTACGATCACGAGGGGACTCTGCGCCGGCACCGCGACGGACAGGATCAGTGGCCAACGGTCGTCCCTCTTGAACTCCACAGAGGCCATCTGCAGACGACCGGTTGGCAGACATGAAACCACTGTCGCAACTTCTTGGCTGCTAGACAGGCCTCATTGCTGCCGTTTAAAAAAGCTGCGCGTGCGGGCAAAGATTATGCGGAATAAATGAGAGGTATGAAGTGGGGCGCTTGAGTGTATTCTGGTCACTTGTCTGCATACCAGCCCCAAAATATGAAGGGAAAGGCACGATCGAACGTAGGTGAATGGCATAGCACTTAATGTAAGGGTGTCCTCAGCGTCACAAGCACGGCCGTGCGCAAGAATTCTTTTAGAGGAATGCTAAGTGCAACCTGGGAAAAATACAACAGTTACAAACTGTATCCACATGGGCAGTTCGTGGGAAATGCAAACACGGGTAAATATTGTAAGTGCGTTGCAAAAATTACATGTATGAGCTCCCATCCCTGCATGCAGTCAGATTGTGAAAATCACTCCTACATTCCTACATTATCTTTGTGGCAGAATGAAGTTATCATTGGTGGTTTTTCTGCTTTATCAAGCGGCTTCATTCACGGCCATTAGGTACTGTCAGAGGTTACTGCCGAATGTACCTCCTAATACTAACGCAATATCAAGAGACCACGATGACTTTTTCCTGTGAGAAAAATTTGAACGTGGTTTGTGGAGACTAACAAATATTTTTTCATGTAATTCACCGCACGCCTATCTTCAGATAAAATCTGCCTGTGCATGCGAGCTTAAGTTCAAACCTCGCGAAATTACTCCTACAACTCACGGCCAAATGTGGCACTTGCATTGGTGACGTACCACAACGTGCCATAAAGGCTCCATTGATGGCTGAGAATAAATTCTGGAGAAAGTCACTCAGATGGCGACTACAAAGTTTAGTGAATTTTCTGTGTACATCACTGCGATTTAGTTTCGACGACAAGAATAGCTACCGCATTGCCCGTGTCTAGCTGTTGGAGGAAGCAAGGCGTTGGTTATGATGATGTGGTCTGCGTGACTGCGTTTGTGCATGATCTACTGAAGCAGGTCGCTCCGCTGGGGATACCAGCTTGCCATACGTAAGTGTATCTGAACGGTTGACTCGACGTGGTGGCAATTTGTTAGCGTAAGGTAACTCAGTCGATTACGGCATGAAAAAATAGCGATGAGTACCTTGAGTAGACGGCCGAAAGGTACGGCGTCTAGGAGCGTGGGGAACTCCCAGTCTAGGTCGAGTCCGTCCAGACGTGCTGCTCGAAGCGCTGAAATCGACGATGCGATGAACCTGGGCACCAGAAAGGTAGAAAGAGGAGCTACAGCATTGCGTCAAACGCGGTTTCATCACAGCCTACTTGCCCCGAGAATTTGACTACGTTTCAGCTGCACCGATTCGTCTATGTCTGTCTGTCTGTCTGTTTGTCTGTCTGTCTGTCTGTCTGTCTGTCTGTCTGTCTGTCTGTCTGTTTGTCTGTCTGTCTGTCTGTCTGTCTGTCTGTCTGTCTGTCTGTCTGTCTGTCTGTCTGTCTGTCTGTCTGTCTGTCTGTCTGTCTCTTCGCGCAAAAAGAGCACCACGAGAAGTACTTGGCTGCCATTACAGCCCGCCTTCATTGTTGAGGACCACGTCTGAAGCAACCGTAGATAGCACACAGGTGTAACCATTGCTGCGGTTTTGTGATACGTGCCACCGCAACGCGCAATCTACTATTACTACATGCATACGAACATAATATCACTGGGGAAGTCGCTGATATAATGAAAGGGTCGGGGAGGATCGATAGCTCTCCGAGTCACCTCTGCCTGCTGTCGGTGCTGGCGACCATGTTCTTGAAGTTCTTGTCTCCTCCGCCGCCACCCACGGAGAGCATGAGCTTGAGATCGGGCTTTCGCCTCCGGAGCAACGCGAAGGCAGCCAGCTCCCGCACACCCCCCACCAGGTCAAGATCGATGCTGCCGTCGTCTTCCACAACGGCGAAGCCAAGTATGATGTGGCTGCACAGTCCCACGTCCACCATCGCCAAAGGCAACGATCTGTTGTCGGCCTTCATGTAGCATACATGCTGGAACGAACCTGCACTCCTCGTGAAAAACCATCCGGCCCCATTACGTACGCTGAATACAAAAGGAAAACGGTCCGTGTTCAAACTATCATGCACAGTTGTTCGAACTGTTAGCACAAAAAGACGAGAGTGTGGCTTTCAGCGCACTCAGCGTCGCGCCGCGGTAGCCTCGGTCGTTATCGACGCGGCTGGCGCATGAGCCTCTGGAACCTCGCACTAAGATTCAATTAAGCCTTTCGTTACTGTCTTTCACTTCCGTGGTCTCCCTTCTTTCCTTACTTCTGTCTCCGTTTTATATGTCACATGATATAATCTACAATACAAAAATGGTGTGATAGAGAGGGGGTAGATAGATAGATAGATAGATAGATAGATAGATAGATAGATAGATAGATAGATAGATAGATAGATAGATAGAGAGAGAGAGAGAGAGAGAGAGAGAGAGAGAGAGAGAGAGAGAGAGAGAGAGAGAGAGAGAGAGAGAGAGAGAGAGAGAGATACTATTTTAAATGTATGGTTAAGTGGGTGGGGTGGCATGGCCCAGCGCCTCCTCCCGGGGTTCGACTGCGGGGATTAAGAGAAAGGTGCATTCAGGGCATGCCCAATGAGATTGGTGACGGTGTCCTTCGGACACATTTAGTGCAATTAGGTGACTCATATAATTTGGGATGAATGGGATGCAGTCTGGAGTGACATGGCAGTGTGTTCGTCTGTAGTAGGCGCAAAGACGTTTTTCGGTTAGTAACAGCAGGAAGTGCGGGAGGTAACATCGGTGTCTCCATCGTTTTAAAGGAATTCGCTTCACCGACGGCAGTAATCAAATCCCGACGGCAGTATACATGTCACTTGAAAGGAAGACTGGGTGCTGCCGCGTTTATTTGGCTCCGCAGCCAGCCGTGCATGGTAAGAATAGGTAGGTGCGTTTCCTGCCATCAGTACAAGCAGTTGCAATGCAATTTTCAATGCAATTTGCAATACAAGCAGCATTTAGGGTACACTTTCCTAGTGTCTTAAAGCGGGCATTGGAACGATCGGATTTTCAAATTAGTCATGAGCTAGTTCTTTGAGCCATACCTGGAAGCCACGGCCTACTGGCTTCACTAAAAAAATTTCCTTATCTCGTCCAGCCATAGAGTTACCGGTCTTAAAACTTCTAGTCCCCTCTCTCGGTTGCCACTCCGTCACCATAATTCTCCACCGGTTGCCAGTTCTGTGCATTGTATCTCAAGCCCAAGCCCAGATCTTTTAAATTGAGCTATGATGTATGCAGTCGAGGTATGCGTGTACACGAATACATACATACATACATACATACATACATACATACATACATACATACATACATACATACATACATACATACATACATACATACATACATACATACAAGAGAAGAAAAACTTCGAACAAGGTAAAAGCACGATTGTGGCCTACGTTTCAGCAAAGAGAACTTGCTTTCCTCAGGGCAAGTTCTCTTTGCTGAAACGTAGGCCACAATCGTGCTTTTACCTTGTTCGAAGTTTTTCTTCTCTTGTGTTCTCTACCATCTTCAAAGTTCTACTACTCCCTACATACATACATACATACATACATACATAGAGATAATATACTGACTCTAAAGGGAAAGCGCCCCGCTGAGCCACTGCATTGGTACCGTACGACGCACAGTGGCACACATGATACAACGATTTGAAGGTTGCCAGCTGAGCTTTTGCTTAGTAAAAACCGCGAAGCGATTGGTTGTAATCTGGCAACGTGCTACTGCGGCGTTTCCGCGTCCGGCTAGCGAAGCATGCCGGGAATAATTGTAACATGGCGGACCGCTGCTGGCCAGGCGGATTTTGTGTAGGCGGCGTCGACAGCATTGCGTAGTTTATCTCCTGTGGGTAGGTAACCGACGTGTTCTCGGTTTAGCGTGTGAGTTACATGTGCTGAGACTATTTGAGCAAGATGTGGCAACGCTCACACAACACTTGCGCGCAAGCTCGAATGCGACTGATCGCATGCGCGAGGACGCCAAGGAATCAGCTGATCCGTACTGATACGCGTAGAAAAATGAATCTCCGTCATGATCTCCGTGAATTTTTGCGCTGTGCCGTTTATTTGCCATTCTGTGACAATTTGCGAGTCGCTCAATGCTTTTCCAACGAAGTGAAGTGAACTGTGGCTTTAGCTGAATGTAAAACCTTTATTGACACACACACAAAAAAAGAAAACGTTATCGCATGGGCCAACGCTGATATTGCCGGTGAGTCGCGGCCCTTTGAAGGACAGGAACGAAAGAGCGCGGTCGATCGCAGGCCAACGGAGTGGCAGAATGCATGCCAAGGGAGTATGGGAGTATGCGAAATACAGTCAGCGGCGTGTCCCGTTTCTTTTTTTTTTCTGTCTGTATTCGTCAAGTTCTAGCTGCTTTCCACCACTTCAAAGTGAAAGCTTGCGGGACTGAATGGACAGTAATTTGCCGCACAGAGCGCGCGAGGAGAGAACATTGACTTATTGACGTATTGTGAATGATTAAAAAAAACCGCATTTCGTTACCTAATTTTTCCTTCTACCGTCACGAACGCTTGCACGAAAGTTCGAAGCACGGAGAGCTGTAAGAAGTTCCATGAATAAAACAACTGGAACCGAACGATTATAAAAGCTCCTTTTATTTCTCTTCCAACGGGAACGATCGCTGGCTGCCACTCCGCAGCCTGTAGTGAACTTGCGGTAGTCAAGGTCAGGTCGGAATCGCTGTTACGGCGTCAGTTCAGGGGCAATTATAAGGTGCTTTACGTGAAGAAACGAATGACAGCCTCGCAAGCGCCCGGCGAGGCACTTGCTCAACGCGTGCATCCGAGTTGTACCAGTTGTACACGTTTTGCACGCACGAATATCTGAGCTGGATTCTGCACACACCCACTGCGCAAATCAGGCGAAAGGCCCTGGCCACTTCCTAGCACACTTAAATAAAATCAAAACCAAAACTGAACTTACTCTTTCTTCGCTAATTAGAGCATAATTACAGTAAAAATTTTATAGAGCTAGTTTTAATTACTGAGGCAATTATTTGTAACTATTTTGCTTCAGTTCTCTGTTTTAGTTAAATAATTACAGAACAACTTTTTAGAGGGCTGAATACAATTGATCTGGCAACCGTTGGTATTGTATCATATCAGCGCCCACGATTCGTACGGTCTCGGAGCTCGCTTTACCCCCTGCATACATACATACATACATACATACATACATACATACATACATACATACATACATACATACATACATACATACATACATACATACATACATACATACATACATACATACATACATACATACATACATACATACATACATACATACATACATACATACATACATACATACATACATACATACATACATACATACATACATACATACATACATACATACATACATACATACATACATACATACATACATACATACATACATACATACATACATACATACATACATACATACATACATACATACATACATACATACATACATACATACATACGTCGCAACTGAGAGGACGCAGGCTTGACGCCAGCTTAGGCACTACTAGCCCAGCAAACCGAATTTCACGTTTCTTTAAAAAAGGAAAACCGCCGGGGCCAGTGTTCCATTCGGCTCCTCTCGGTTGTGAGGCCTATGCCTTACCGACAATGTCACGCCGGCTCCTTGTTGTATATGAGCGAAGCGTTGGACGCGATATCTTGGCAGCGCGTGGTTGATGCGAAGACTACCGCCCCGCCTTGTGCGTAAGGACGCCTAACTCTAACAAGGAACCCCGGAGGGGAAACTTAAATTTGCTTCCTGCAGCCATAGAGTTTCTTACAATATATTTGTATGAAACTCTATGCCTGCAGCTAGACAAAGCCACAAGAACTCCGTGCAGGTTAAGCTAACAGCATCTCTTGCGGAAGAAGAAGACGCCGCGATCAGCATTCCGCTGCGCAGCCGAAGCGATGCGGACTTCGTGAAAGAAAATTGCTAATATGATCCAAGGAAACAAGCTTTTGCACGATATTTTGGGCTTGGTGCAGCCGAACCAGTTGTAATTCTTTTTTTTTTTTCCTTTTCACTAGTTGAGGATATTCTTCATACAAGCGCAAGCGTGAACCAGGTTGGTAAGTTGGTAGAGCTTTCGACAAAAAGGGAGGCAATATAGGGCCCGTCGCAACCAGCGCTGATTTGAAGGTGCAATCAAAACAGAAATAAATTTTAGTTGTTTCGCAAACTTTAAATGGTCGTTATCTGACCGAGAAGTGAGGCCAATGTGTGTGTGTGTGTTTTTTTTTTTTTTTAACAGAGCCGGAGAGCGTTACTTTGCCGCTTTGAGTTCCCATATTGCCGCACCCCAGTGCGCTGGAACACAGCTGCGTTTTCCTCGCCATGAAATGAACAGTTAAAGTTTCGCCTGTGGCTCCTTGCCATCCGAACGGAGACAACTCTCGCCTGCAGCAGGTCGCCGTTACGCTACCTGGACATGGGCCGACTTCGTAGGCTCGGTCTCAACTGGCTAGATGGTATATTTGACATTACCACGCTTCACAGTGAAAGTATTCGACCGCCACCAGCACCACCACCACTATCATCATCATCGTCCTCGTCTTCGTCATTTCATCACGTCCCTTACAGTCTGTGACTTTGTATATCCCAGCCTTCTGCATATCCGAACCATGTGCTGTGACCATCTGTCTATAACAAAATATTTGACTTGACATGCATTTACACCGCAATAAAGCGTTGCTACTGAGTGTATAGCTTACTTAACCTTTCAATACACAACCATTTTCTTATATAGCATATTCTCACTAAAAACGCACGGTGCACCCCAAGGCTGAACGAGTCGTCCGCAGGCTGACTCACGTGTTGCGGGCCAGAGGGTGCAGGACGCGGCTAGAAGCAAGCTCAAGCGAGCCCAGGGCAGCCGCATGCCGGCGACTCCAGCCGTCGTCATCCCAGCCGTCGGTGGTCGGAGGTTGGACCAGGAGGCCGACGACTGCCGGGAGAGTAAAACGCGCAGTGTGCTGGAACCTGTACATCCGCCTCTCCGCATGCCCGGTGCTTCTAGCACTCAGAAACTCTCGGGCAGCAACGAGAGAGATAAATAGCGACAGTAATCCCCCCGCCTCTCAAAAGAAAACGCAAGTCCCGACGGCACCGCCAGACGTCCGCGCCGGACGTTCCCGCAACAATGCAGCGCGCGCGGCCGAGCAGAAGACACGCGGCATTGCTGCGGCAGCGGCGGGAACGAGATTAATAGGTTTCCAAACATCGGAGACGGGCACCGGTCGACAAAGAGACCACAAGTCACAAGTGCGGGGAGGTGGGCGAGGGAAGGAATGGTGGTTTGGCTGTCAGCTCGGTCGATGCATCCTTTCGCCCGGGTCGCAGAATAAGGAATTCGTAGGTCATTGCTAGCGAGAAGGAAGAGAAGCCGTCGACGAGATCGCGCCCGAAATCGCGCACCGCGGCACTGTGAGGTCGTCGCGGAGCAAATATTGAAGACTGGCGCGCTGAAAACAAACTGACCGCGAAACGGTATAGCGACTTCGTCGGGAACTGCGCTCGCTGGTTTGAACAGTGTGCGGTGGCAGGTCGTGCGCTCACACCGTATATGTGAATAGTCAACACCCTACGGCGACGTTCTTGCATAGGAAGCGAAACTGGGCTAAGAACTACCCTGGTATTATTAGCGCTCCTATGCGCCACAGATGCGGACTAGAGGAAAGAGAATTAGTTCGCTGCAGAGAGTTCGCTGCTATTATTTTATCACTTGACCGCTTTTTTTAGGGGCGAATCCCTTTAGGGGCTTGGGCTGTCGGCGTCTCATGTCGTCGTCTCATGTCGTAGCATCATGCAGTCACGGTACTAAATTATCGGTACACTCGTTTTCCTACGCCTCGCGCTAGAACGTAACGTGTACTCAAAAAACACACCGTGACAATCGTTTTCCAACGCCCCTCGCGAATGTTACATCTCAGTGGGAAAAATGCGTACTAAAAGAACACACCGGGACACTCGTTTTCTAACACTTCGCGCTAGAACGCTTCGTGCTTCGAAGACACGAGACTTACAGCAAAGCTGTATACTTCTATCCCCGAAGAGTTTCATTTCCGTGGGCAAAAACGCCAAGGCGCCAAGAACACACTTATACACTGCATGCTTCGCCTCTTCCCAAGTTTCACGTTAGTGGAGATGGCCCGGGATTTCTTTTTTTTTTTTTTTTTTCCAGCACGGGGAGTTTTTAGTGAAACTCGTCTTCAAATACTTCTGCGTGAAAGCCCTCGCACGAGCAGCGGATAAGTGTTTTGGTAGATGCATATTCAAAATCAGCATTGCCCGCTCGCTACTAGCCAACCGCTCCCTACCTTTTCGTTCTTTTTTACTTGCATGCGCTCCTTCTGGCCCAAGGAGGAAAGAAGGCAATTTTTTCCTCCGTGTTCTGCCATGACGGTAATGTCCGTTTCCTCCCGTGTTCCATTTTTAGAGCTGCTTCCCCGTCCTCAGACGACTAACGCCACACTTGCCTTTATGCGACACAGCCTCGTTATTGAGTCGCTATCGACGTTATGCATTGTCCCAGCCTGTAGCCCGCGTGTTTTTGCTTATTTCTGCTGCGCTTTGACATCGCCTCCGCTTGTGTCGCCGGCGAGTGGAATAAGTGGGTGACAGTTTCCCGACGTATTTCATACCCACTACAACTAACTCAGTGAACGGAAGTTCAACCTAACATTTCTTTTCGGTGGGACTGACGTAGCCTTGTAATTTATAGGCGGCGTTTTGCCAGTTGAATCGTCGCGTAAAAGGTAATTTCGCTTCTGTACTTTTCTGCCGGGTAAATTCTTTTTATTATTATTCTATTTTTCTCGTCGTGACAAAACATGAAGCTGAAGCAGCCGAGACGAAACTGATCGCAGATGCAGTTTGCGTCGAAACTAGTAGCACCGACTGCGTGTACTGCGTCCCGACGAAAACAATAGGACCGTGAAAGGTCCACGGAGAAACAGTGACAGCATATATGTCAAGCCTCGGCGTACATTGGCGTAGTGACGCCGCAATCAAGTGGCCATAAATTTCCGCGTGCATGCTTTGCAGGTATACAAGCACGGAGAGCGACCCCGAAGGCGCGGAGAAACCTAGCGCCTGTTTCTATATATCCTCTGCGCTGCTGTCTTCGTGATCTGGATTCTAAATTGTGTTCATACAGCAGTGTATGCACTCAGCAATTCTATAACGCGTCCAAAAGGTACGGTAACGTAAATTCAGAGCTGCTAATGGACGTAATTTAGCAGCTGGCTTAGCGCTGAAACTTCATCAGTTGGAACTAAAAAAAATACCGAAACATTGCCCCGGAAGAATTATGCAGAAGCAAAATAACTTGTTTAACCGATACGACGAAGTATTGAAATACTTGCAGGAACCCACAAATGAGAACTGTTAAATAAATGTTTAAAGGGATCATGCAGACAAAATACGTTTGGTTAAAGAAAAAGACTGCTTCGTACCGATAACAATTATAACTATTTTTATCGTAGCTTTCAACAAATATCGGCGCACATTAAAGATCCCCAGATGGTCAGAATTAATCCGGAGCCCTCCACTACGGCGCGCCTCATCGCCTGCCTTGCGTCGGCGCGCGAAACCCTACAATCAATCAATAAATCAATCAATCAATCAATCAATCAATCAATCAATCAATCAATCAATCAATCAATCAATCAATCAATCAATCAATCTTTCGAGAAATAGTGGAGGTATGAAAGAAGACAGGCGAACCAGTGGTGATTCCCCAGCCATTTTCCGGCAACTTTTCTATGACGTCACAGAATATTGTTTTTATGATTAGCGCATGTCGACCTGAGCTACCTCCAAATAACATGACTGGGTGATCGTAGTGGTGGTTCTATAGGTTCGGTGACTGTATAGTTCTATTTTTTAGCACGAAAATGTTTTATTCCGGGATCCATCAAGATCTGACTGACGTCATATCCGTCACGGAAGTGACATCGCCAGAAAAAGTTTTGTTGACGCGGCGGCGCCAGGATTCGAGCCGGGGTGTCCGTCGCTGCAGCGGGGGGAGATAGACGCTTTATCCACTGCGCCGCTGTAAGCTGAAGCGCAGACATATGTATGAACGCGCCATATATCCTTCATATAACCTGCTCCACTTAGGTGGTGCTGCCGTCTAAGAGAAGTGAAGCTAAGTAGTGCATCACGATGCTAATGAGCGCCGATAGTTGGCGCCAGCTAAGCTCGTCGCAACGCAACCGCCTTCTGTACACTCCACAAAGCAGGAACGCGGTGGTCGCACATTTACCAAAGCGACGCGCCAGCAGGTCATCGCTCACCAAGCACACCCACAAGACAGCCCCGCAAATCATGCTAGCTCTTTCGGTGCAGCGGACCGTGAGTTCACCAAACGATTCGCTGGCAACCCGTTCGGTTTCGTTCGCATGGTCAGCGAGCGCGCGTGGTTTCATTCAGGTTTACTCAGTGTACCGGCACGTGCACTTTCCCTCTCGTGTTTTACCGATTCCTATGAAAGCGGGATCAACCACATTTTACAGTTCCGTTTGATCGTAGCGCTTGAATGCGAACGTGCAGTTAAAAGACTGATACAAATCCTTTTATGCCGGCCCATAATACATCACTCCTGCTCGTATTGCGTCACTATGGGAAAAATTTGAAAGATCTTCAACATTTCTCGCATTTTTTTTTGTTAAGAAAGCGTCGTTTATAACTGCAATGGAGCTGAGTGAGCTATCAAAGGCTAGTTCTCTATAATCGAACAAAGTTGTATTAATGCGTAGCATTCTTTGCCGAATACCCCCAAAGCCAGGACTGTGTAAAGCCCCGCATTTCAACAAAAATGCAGATTTCACAGAAGTTCCGTTTTTATTCGTTATGATAGCGTCAATAAAGATAATTGGCAGGACATAATATTTAAAAATAAAAAATAAGACAAAAAAATAAAAAAATACTGTAAGCTATTTTGACCACGCTGCCAATGTTTCGAACCTTATAAAAGAACTTCCTCATCCTCTGTACATTATTATCAGTACTAACTCTTCACTCCTGTCATCATCATCGCCTGTACATGATCATCATCACCGCGTGGGGCTGTTCCTTCGTCCGGGCGCCTGAACAAAAGGGTCGTCCCAACCATTATCTCTCAATGCTGAAAATGGCGTTCCACCTTTAATCGCTAGATACTTGGTAGAACAAAATTATGAAAAAAACAAAAAAAATCTGTAAAGAACTCAAACTCTATACAAGCGGCATAAGAACGCTAGGCATCTGTAGACATTTCTCTGAATTTCTGGAGATATTTTTTTTTGTCTTCATGGCTCCTTTAAGCCACTCTGCTATACACTGAACTTCTTTAAAGTAGGCTTCACTACAGCACACTCGCATGAATTGCTGTGAAAGCATCTTTTAGGCGCAATGAATATAAGACGTCTGCTATAAAGGCCGTAAGGCCGTAGAGTATCTTAACAATGCTTCCTAGGACCCCATGCATTCCTATAAAACGCGATAACGGGGCTTTAGTCGGCTACACTACAATACGCAGATGAATTGCTGGGAAGAAGTTTTTGCAAATACAAGTATTGAGGCCTTAATTCTTTTTATTAAAGGGACAAGGAACTCTGCAACACTTTTTTCAATTTTTTTTTCGAAATCTCAAATTCTTTCAGAACGTAGTCAACAAACCCATCCAGTATTAACAAGGGGGGTTCACAAAGTACCTCCGACAAAAATTAATGCTCTAAATAACTTGGAAGCCTGCTGAAATTTTTTTTCTTTTTCCCGAGTCTTGACGTTCTTTGGGCGTTCGAATTATGTCATTACAGCAATGTAATGACTTTTACCCAATCATTTTTGTTGCAGCAATAAACGCATTCGAAAGCCACTTCCGCAAAAAGCCGCAAGGCAAAGCAGAAACGGAAGGCACATTTTCCGCGACGAGCAAATCACGCAGTGCCGCTCCGTGCTGGCCATAACTATACCTCTGACAATGCTTCAAGCAGCAAAGGAAGGAGTGAACGCGTTTATCAGAAGTGCTAACGTGCTGGACCTTCTTATAGAAGGAGGCCAGTCGTGTTCAAGCGAGCAGCGTCCCTTTAATAGTATTTTCTTATGCCCCGAAAGTTACACATTAAGCATTTCAGACAAACAGACGGGTGTCCTCACTGAGCAAGTGCTTAATAAATATTAAAAACCTTATATTCCCTTTTGCACATAGACCGCTTTTATGGAAAATTAATCGTGTGATAATAGAGTAATTTAGCATAGCGGGTACCGTACGCTACTCTAGCGGTGGAGGGTCACGGTGGTGGCAGGCTGCCCGTCCCCGGAACGAACTCACGCATGCGCAGTCGGGTCCGGTATCCGCCGCCGCTAGCGTAGCAAACGCTACCCGCTATGCTAAAATACTCTAACGTGTCCGGTAATTCAGCACACGTAACAGTAACTTGAGCTTCAGGCTGCCATAGGAGTCGAACTTCAACCAATCTTCTTCTGCAGCAAGCACTCGCTCATGAGTGCGTAAGATGTCATCGGGATCACCCCGTTAAAATATTTTAATAGAATTACTTCGCTTCGTGGTGTTACTTGCTTGTGGCTACTAAATATGAGGAAGCGGGGTAATAAACGCACCAAAATTACAATAACAAAATGGTACGGAAGCGCACTGTTTCAACTTCGATCACCCAAGCTAATTTGCGAGACAACGTCATGGTCAGGAGACGCCGCTCAAGCGTAAAAAAACTCGGGATGTCAAATAAACCGAAACAAATTTCATCATCACCATCATTACCAGCCTATTTAACAGACTTCACTATTTTGAAACTGAAAATCTGAGCTCATGCGAAAGCTGAGGCATTCGCGTTTAAGGCTGCTTGCCCTAAATTGAAAAAAAAAAAAAAAAAAAAGAATCCCTTGGAATTCAACCAAGTGCATCACTATGAGACGATGAAAAACCTTGCAGCTGAGCCATTACGCATGCGGAATAGTATCTTTCTCGGGCGATAAACCATACAGAATTATTTTTCTTGTTTCCGGACGTCTTCGCGCTTTTGACGAAAGCACTCTTCCAGAAATCCGTGATAACATAGCAACGACCAACGTACACGTAGAACGCGGCGGTCAAGGACCTGCACACGAAGCACATGCAGCAATTACCACCCTCAAAAACAATCCAGCCCGCTGTAAAAAGCACTCACCGACCAATGCATATCGTGGAATGTTTGTTTCCCCCACTCCCCACGGAGGGGCGCCTCGTCCCCCCATATCCAGCATGTGGGCAGATAGACGTTACCATCTCTCTTTGCCAAAAAATTTGGGGTCACGCGCATATATCGTCGAGATTAGGCGTGGCTCTGATGACTACTGCGGCGTTCTTGTTCCCGAAACGAATGAAGAAAAAAAACAACTCGAAAGTGGCTAAGATACGCAGACGGCATTTCCCTGTCCGTTCAAGCACATGCTAAAATCGTGTTTTTTTTTTTTTTTGCTTTCGTTTGCAATGCTTTGCAAGGTTCCGTCCTGTTCGCGTTACTCGTGCAAAGCTAAATTGTTAGCTCAGTCAAGTATTTTGAAAATATCTGGGTGTGTGTGTCTGCGCGCGCGCGTTAGTTTCAGCGTCTTGTGTCGCGGTATATGACGCATACTTTGATTTTCGGGCTCATGGCAATGTCCTCTGCATATTCAGTCCAATTCCGGTGACACAAAAGTAACAACAAACAAAACAAGGTCTGCAACACTCTCTTTGGATAAACTTTTCCCTACCCTCCGCCTTCGGCGATGACCCATGTACTAAAACTTTTTGAAATTTCAACGCAACGTGTGAATTAAGTTCAAAAATCACCAATTCAACCGATGAATCCTGGGTGTGTAAGGCGAACTCCAGGCCAGGTGCTTCCTAGGGGCGCCAAACTCAAATTAAACGCACGTAGATTAAACTGAGGTACAATATACGGAAGCCAGATGTGGTCCTCCTCACCCCGTGTGCAGGCTTCCCCGGGGTTGATCCCTGATGTTCATCGCCAGAGTCTGTCGTTCGGCGCGGGCAGTAGGCAGATAGCGTGCGTGCCAAGCTTCTTACACTTTCGTTCGCTAGCGCTCTGACACGGCCGCCGCTCGCGCAGGTTACACCCGCGGCTGCTCGAGATGCCGTCGCTTCTCAACGAGCTCGACGCGCTGATCCAGATGACCCGCGAGCCGTGACAACCGAGAGAGCACTCCGACGCGCGCCACCAAGCCTTGGCGGCGCTAGCGGGAAGGGTGTGGATGTTCCGTGGTCTCTTTCTTTTTGTTTGTTTGTTGTTGTTGACTCGCTATGTCGTTCGGCTCCTGCTGCACCTCGCTCTCGTTTACGCAGCATGTATATCCAAACGCTCACTGTGGCCGGAAAACTTGGGGCAAATAGAAGATTGTAGGTTAATTCTTCTTTCTTTTTTTCGAGGAGCAGGAAGAAGAAAAGGGGGTTCGTGCCTTGCAAAGGAGGCTTAAAAGTCGGCCTTTATATCTGTGTGCCAGCAATCAACTTGCAAGAGAGGAGCGCCCTAGTGAGCACGCGAGCTGTAGCTTTTCAACAGGCGTGACCTGACAGCTTTACCGCGTGCACAGGCTTTTAAGTGCCTAGTTAAACGAAAACTCCCAAGAGCTGGGGAATGGAGCAAGCTGCGACGCCTGATGTGCTCGTACCACGATGCGTTAGTTTAGCTCTGGTTGGGAGGCTAGGCAAGTGCTTTTCGCGAAAACGCTGCTTACCCACCTAGTAATACCGGTGGAGATTCCTTCTGTACTGTATGCAGAAGTCGTCGACAATAAAATGCAGTTTGCGGTCATGTACACAACAGCTGCGATTCGAACACAGCCCACGCGTAATTGGCCTCTTTACGCGGGACTTTTATACTGTTCCAATTGTGCTCCCTCGCACATGGTATGGGTCTCAGAAAGGAAATGGGCGCCCTTAATCACAATAAGAATCGAGGGCAGGTACAGGTGTTACAGAAAGGGAACTACAAGTAGAGAAATGGAATGCAGTATAACGAGAGCGTAATAAAAAAGGCCGCATAGTACGCGCCTAACGTTGAGAATTCAGTCTGTGGCTGAATGAACCCCGCCGCTTTCTTTCCAAATATTAAAAAGTTGTTTTAGGAAAAATGTGAATTTCAGGCAAGAACGTTGCCGACTCGTGATCTTGAAAAGCTAGTTAACTCAAGAGTTCTCCTAGATAAGTTCAGCTATTCGCGAAACGCTCGTCCGTTGAGGTGATGCGTTCAGGGCTATTTCGGCTATGTTTGGCTATGTGTTGAGATCATGCGCTCGCCGTCTTCTAGGGTCTGGCGATTGCTGCTATGTAAAATTCCTCAAGATGGCTGGTACACGCGCAAATCAGATGCGAAAATACAAACAGAGCGTATCGATGGAAATTGCGCCTCAGCGATTTTCCAATGATATCGTCATGACTGATGCCCACGGACGCGGGTTCGATTCCGGCCACGGCGGCTGCTTTTGAGATGGAGGTGAATAGGCCGCGTGCTGAGATTTCGGCGCACCTTAAAGATCCCCGTGTGGTCTAAATTATTCTGGAGCACTCCACTACGGCCAGCCTCATAGGCCCGATGTACCTTCGGTGCGCTTAACCCTAAAAAATTGGAAATTGAATGGAACTGAAAGTTGAGTCATATCAGGTTAATGCCAATCTTCAAGCTCGGTGTGAACTTTTAGAGGGCAACTCTGGAACGCCTGTTCTTGAGTTTGCGCCTTCATCGCCGTAGGGATAAAGTTGCAAACGATGCGCTAAATCATCTGATAATGTGCTGCTATTTAGTAAAAAGTATGTGGGAAGCTAATGAGTGGGAAATATTAATGGGAATTTATTAGAAGGAAACATGCTTATCGCTATGAGCAAACAAACGTGTTTTGTTTCGTGCACTCTTTGGACTCCGCCCAGTTTCTCTGGTCATCCTTCTTCACAGAGCGGAAGGGCGCTGGATTTTTTAAAGCGTTTCTTCAGTTTTTGCCTTGTTGGAATGAATGTCACCAACTCACCAACCTTAGTACTGTAATTATTTCATCAGCTCTGCCAATTTGATTTGCTCCGCTGTAGTCGACACTTTTATAATCCTGCGTTACCAAATTCCCCGTGAACTGTGAATTCGCCGGAAGTTTTGTCTGATTGGCTTTCAACTTCGGTCACGTTCTTCCGGTTGACAAAGCGGTGGTGTGTGCTTTCGTCATTTTGACGTTTCATGACGTTTACTAGCCCCAGTTTTAAAGTTCGCCTTATTTCTCCCTGCTGACAGCGCATAATTATTCGCGGGAAATGATAAACTAGACGAAATAAAGCAGACATGACAACGTAGTCCTGTCTTTGCAATTCAACAATACGGCTTGTATGACACGCCCTCTCTGTGATTGGCTGAGAAGACGGGACGTAATTTAAACAGTTAGCGGAAACGCATGCGTCACACTTTGGCAACTTCAGCTTGCGTAAAAGTGACATCTTGTTACGTAACACCTCACAAATGGCGGCTCCTGTCGCCCTGAAATAGGGCAAAAACTTCCACCGACCGTCGGCGCCATGAAATCGTCGTGAATTTGCAGCAGGCGCAGTTTCGCATGAAGCGCGGTTTGAAGCTGCTCTCCACCGTAAGAAATAATAGTTTTAACTGCTTTCAAGTCAGCAATCACGGAGCACACGCATAATGTGCCATATTTTGTTTTTATGTTTGGCAATAAAATAAAAATTATTTGTTTGGCGTAACAGCAACATAAGAGGGCAGTACAAGCCTATACGTGACAAAGAAAACCCAACGCATGGCAATTGTCCGCACTCCTTCAAGCAAGCTGGTGGGTCACATGATCGCACTTAAGAGGAAAATAACAAAGAAAACAGACTGTTTTATTCATTACTGCGCTTATTGAGTTCGAGCTTGACGAAGGAGTGAATCAGCGGCATTGGTACGCTCTGCAGTTATCAAGTGTAGCGTTTTGCTGCCCTTACCGCGCCAACAACCGACGGTCACGGCCGATTTTTTTCTGCGATCACGCCATAAACTTGTAACGCAGCAGCAGGCGATAGCGTCGCGGTGGTGACGGCCGGGAAGGTGATAACACAACAAAGCTTGTATTGAAGCAGAGAGCTCAACTGTGTTACTAAAAGCGATTGATAGAAATATATAAAGATTGTGATGTTCTTTAATTTAACAGCCACCTTTCGCACGCTTTTGGATCAACGTTACTGCCCGCCGCGGTGGCTTAGTGGCTATGGCGTTGTGCTGCTGAGCACAAGGATGCGGGTTCGATTCCCGGCGGCGGCGGCGGCCGCTTTTCTGATGAAGGAGACAAATAAAAACGCCCATTTGCTCGAGATTTCGGCGCACGTTAAAGATCCCCATGTGGTGAAAATTAATCCGGAGACCTCCACTGCGGCACGCCTTATCATCTGTGTAGCGTCGGCGCGTAAAAACACCACAATCCATCAATCGACGTTACTTGACCGCCTTATGGTGTTGTCGCCAATTTTAACCTGACGAAATGTGTTTGCCAACCTAAGCTGCCCTATCATGTTTATAATACATGCCAAGTCTTTTTATATCTTTTATGCGCGATATTTGATAGCATGGTCGTGATCTTTATAAGCTAAGTAGGCTGTAGGATTGGGAGAGTTGGTAATCTATGCTGTACTTCAATTGCGCAAAAACTAACGAAGACTGGAGAGAGACGACTATATACGACGATTATAAGCCAGGAGCCGAATTATCCCTCATTCACACAGCCGTCACCTTTTCCGTCACGGCACCGTCACGTCAACAAAATGCGACATTGACGGATCGGAGAAGTGTTCAGACTGGATCTACACGGGAGCTTTCCGTCAGATTACAGGGTCGTCTGCCTAGTGATCAGTTTAGCCTGGAATTGAGCGTTTTTAATCTGAAAAGTAAATAAAATGGTTTGTGCTCACTTTTCGCGAAATTTAGCCGTAAAAAATTGTTTTCTGATTAGCTGTTTTAGCGCGGGGCATGGTCCCGTCACGTTGACGTGACGGAAACGTAGAGCTCAGCCTCCCGTCACCGTCGCACCGTTTTCGGCGAAAAATCGGTCGAAAAACGGCGCCCATGACGGAAGACGGTGACGGGATGGTGACGTGACGGGGTGAAAAACGGCTGTGGGAATGAGGGCTTACACTGCAGGTCTTAACAGCTATACGGTTGCTGATTGCTTACGTCACTGATTGCTTACGTTTTGGTTACTCAAAAAACATGGCGAATGCACTGTGAATTTATACAGTCGAAAATATGGCCCAAGGTCTTTCGTTTTGTGGCACAGTTCACCAGTTTCTTTTCCACACTCCTCTTTTACAACTACTGAAGTTAGCGATTATCGTCGTTAGACTATCATTGAGCATGTCTACGCTATCTTCGCTATCACCGATGAAAAGCGCAAATTCGTTCTGAAGTGTTATTCTAGACTCGTGCGCTCAGTTTCCTTCTTATAGCTACAGTTTATTCATTTCTCTGTCCTTAGCTCACTCTGCTTCTCACCAGCCTGTGATCACTGCTCTTGATCTTGCGCGAGCCCCTCAACACCTTGCACAATCCTTCACACAAAACACAAGTTAGCCTGAATGGGAGTTTCTTGGCTGGAATACGTCTTTTAAACTCCTCACGGCAGGCGGCCTGCTCCCACGTGTGGTAGTATGATGGTGGAAAAACTGCCAGTTTACACCGGGGGCTACAAGTCGTAGTAAATAAGCGCATTTACCACGATTGTACCTCTTCACAAAACGCAGTATCTAGCTGTGATTACTGCGTTTGTCCTAATGGGAGTATTAAAAACTCCCACGCTTCCTCCATTTCCTTCTCCTCCTCCTTCACCCCTTCCTCCTCTACGCCTCCTTACAAAATGGCTGCCAGTTGGTGTCGTGTGTCGTGTGAGCTCCAGCGTCCCCGAAAATTTATTGCCGGCGTGAACTTGCGGCCGCACGAACGGATGTGAAGTGTTTCCCAACAACCGAAGCTCGTTGCGAACATTGTGGAACCAGCCTGGACTGACGTGCGACGGACTGCAACGTCGCCTCCGTGTCACCGACCTTCGAGCCGACGGAATACGCCAGCGAGCCGACGCGAGGCCTAAATGCAGTGATCGCTGAGAGTGGCTCGTTAAAAACAACGCGGTTGTGCCTCTGCGAGGTGGTTGAAGGTAAGATTTTCACGTTTTTTATGTACGCAACATTTTGGGAGACTTGTGCCCCTTCTAGCGTCAAATAAACCCAACATGTTTCCCGCGCCACTGCACGGGTGATTCTCCGCCACTGGAGGTGAGCGTTGTGCGTGAAAGACGCCGCCATGCCCGGAACGTCATTGGGGATGCCGAACGGTGTGAAATCAATGCGTATTTGCGCGGGTCTCGAGCAGAACACTCACTCATTCACACTCGCGAGCAGAATGAAAACTGTCCGAACTCTGAACGGCTGTTAGGTGTTTTTGTTAGGCTGTGTCTGTGGCTTACTGGCAGGCGAGGGTGAAGTTGGCCGGTCAAACGTCGCAGGGCGGCCGCTTTTCTTGAGAAGTAGGTGTGGTGCCAACCGCGCCTGCTACGAGGAGGGTGACTGCCGCGTGCCGCCGGCGATTAATTGCTTTCACTGGAAAGGGAGAAGGTCGGGGCCCCGTGGGAGCTCTCCGTACGCTAGGCGCGTGTAACTATAACCAGCAAACACCATTCGAGGGAGCATTCTGTAGAGTCGAC
Source organism: Haemaphysalis longicornis (assembly GCF_048455015.1). Taxonomy (NCBI): domain Eukaryota; kingdom Metazoa; phylum Arthropoda; class Arachnida; order Ixodida; family Ixodidae; genus Haemaphysalis; species Haemaphysalis longicornis. The sequence continues at coordinate 254,109,457 of NW_027526295.1, forward strand.
AGACGACTGCTTATTTTTTATTTTTTTTTTGAAGGGGGGCAGGCGCAGGCGTCACACCGACCGAAATTTTTCCTTAACTTTCGGTGAGGGGAGAGAGGGGCAGTGCGGGATGTAAAACCTGAAGCTCGTTCCCAGAACACTACACGCAAGGAAAAGAGGAAAAGGAAGCATTTTGAGAAGTTGGTCGCTACAAGGGTCGCGCACCCTTTTGAACAGCAGAGCACTTCGTTTTGACGAACTGGTGAGCGCAGGTGTCTCGGACAGAAGTGCAATTTTGTGTAGCTTTAAATAAACATTCAGACATTACGGAAAGTTGGCCATAAGAGTGACAAGTTCAGCGTCTTTACAGTGCCGTTTCTTTTTTTTTTTTTTTTTTTTAGATCAGATGCCCAATATGCTTCTGTATTTGCTACCGCAGATTTAAAGCGTTTTGCTATCGCTCTAATGAATGTGCTGCTGTGGCTTCCAGGGGAACGTGCCAGGGGGTGCGGCAACGTCAGCGTTTGGGAGGCAGGTGCAAGCAAACAGCGCACCGACGACATGCTGACCTCATTGTTTGCAAATGACTTAATTTTTTTTCGTTGAGGAGTGTTGTAGTAGATAAAGTTCTTACCAAGATACCTTGTGTTCTCGATGTAGGTGTTTTGTTGATTCAGTGTTTTCATTGTCTTATTAACGTGTTCACACGTATATCGCATTCATGTAATTTTTATGCAATAAATTGACTGTGCAGAAAACAAACTTTTCACGTTTCGCCATTCAACGTTTAAAGCGGAAAAAGACTACAAATAACGTGATCCCCAACGAAAAATAAAAATGCGGCCTGTGCCCTTATTAAGAACTCCCAAATACAGTAATAAATTCCACTGCAGCGCATATATATGAAGCGCACAAAAACACACAAAAAAAAAACCTCGAATGCAGGTCAACACTGCTCCCAACGCGCCCCCTGAAAACTCCCAGTTGGAGGAAACAATACACTCCCAATGGTACCCCTGGAAACTCCCATTGTAGTGGCAGTAAAATGAAACTCCCATATGCTACTGAAAAAACTGCAGAATTAATGGGAGTAAGGCGAAACTCCCATTAGAAGGAGTTTTGAAAACTCCGAATTGGTACTGAGTTATGACACAAGCCATTTACTCCCATTCCGGCTTATTTGTGTTCTGTGTGTTGGCTCGACACTGTGAATGAAGTCGATTTTGTTTTTAGCCTACCCGTTCGGTTTTTCCATGTTTAGTTTGCAGAAAAACAATTCGCTTGGCCGAACCGTTCGTATGGTGGCGGACTACCCAGCGAAGCTGTTTTGGTTTCATTGGGTCCAACACGTTCACGAAAGAAAAAAGTTAGAGCACATGTAAGCATTTGCAGTGGATTATGAATGCGAAAACATGAATATTAAGTTCAACTCCTGATACGCCTTGCTCGCGTCTCGCGTTGTCGAAGCGCTTTGTAATCTTGCGTCTTAATACGTTAAGAAAGTTGACCGGTATGAGTAGATAGCGGTTGCGGAAATATAAATAATTACACCATCTTCCCGTAGGGGTACCCTGAGTAGTATGCGAACCAGCCATGGGGTCGACTGAAGTTCCCATTAGTTTTCAGTTCGTCATTTCCGTTGACATTCAGCTTCGCGTGCCTTCGTTGTATCAGTAGCTTCTTGACGTAATTTGAATAAGTAAAGGACAAAAGACGCGTTCGTAGCACATGCTCCCGTCTCGGTTTGTAGCGCCGTGGGAAGAGCGCCACGTACCTCCCGTTGCGTACAGAGAGTCGTGGGATCGAAACCGGGCGACGCCTAACTATTTCTTTTTATAGTGAACTGTGTTGTCGTCAGCCCAAACTCTGACGGGGCTGAAGAGATGCGCATGCGCAGTAGAGTGCGGACGGCGGACAACGACAACGAGGGAGGGAGGGACACAGCCCCGAAAATGAGATGCTTCGCATCTAATACACAGCTCTCGCAACTAGCAGTGGTTTAATAGGACAGAAAACGCCAAAAACTGGAAAACGGGTAACGCCCCTTCATTGACATTCACAAACGATATAGAAGCAGTGACCTATAAATGTAAAAAATGTGTATGCGGTAAAATTTGCTCATCAGGTGCTTCTTAAAATGACACAAACCTCAGGTAGCTCATATTATGAAAAAGGAGGCTACCATTTCGATTTCGCTGTAATGTCTCGCCTTGCGTACAAGCGCAATCAACAGATGCATGCATACGGGTGAACGCGAGGGCCTACGTAGTTATACAACTAACACAAAATATACTTAGCACTACCATAATATACTTACCACTTATACTTGCCACTAACAAAAATACATGCAACAGGCAGTTGCAAGATCAGACATTATTAGCGCAGCAGGCTTAAAGAGACGAATGACAACTTGTTTTAGAAAACGGAGCGCATATTTTTTTATGCCTGCTAGCATCTTCTTGGGAGGGTACGTGGCACAGATGGGGCGGCGCTTGGTGACGCTGATGGCCAGCTTTGCCTGGGCGCCGCCATACAAAAATGATGTCAAAGAAAAATCCCTTTTCGATTGACTTCCAATCTTTGCGACGAAAGTGAAAGCCAGTGAGAACGCGCACTCAGGCAGATGGCGACAGTAGAGTAAAATTCAAAGTGGGAAGACAAAACACAAGTTGGATTCATTCGAAAGGTTGGCCCGTCAGGATAACAATCGGACAGATTTTAAAGAGACCCTGCAACACTTTTGATAAACGCTTTCACTCTTTCCTTCGCGTCTGGAAGCATTGCGAAAGCTACAGTTATTGCCAGCACAGAGCGGCACTGCGTGATTTGTTCGTCGCACCAGATACGCCTTCCGTTTCTGCTTTGTTTTCGTGGTTTTATTCTAAAAGCTGCTATCGAAAAGCGTTCAATGCTGCAGCTGAAGGCAAACCGGCCAACAGCCGCTACATGGCCTTAGTTACGTAATTCGGGCCGTAGAAGAACGTCAAGACCTGGAAAGAGAGAAAAATCTTTTGAGCGAGTTTCCAAGTTCTGTGGTGGGCATAGAGCAGTAATTTTTGGCTGAGGTACTTTGCGGCCCCCTTAATCTAAGTACTGGGTGTGTTGGGCGACTACGTTCTACAAGCGTTTAGGATTTCAAAAAATTTGAAGAAGTGTTGCAGGGTCTTTTTAATCTAAACAGCAAGAAAAACGCGTGAATAAGCGTTGATCACCAGTCCCTTTGTCACATTGTACTGTGACGTGCAATTGGTAGCCGTCGATAAATGTCATCGCATGAAAACAGGCTTGTGCAATTATAGTGGCAACTTTGGTTTCGTTTGATGGCAACTCCTTGAATGCTAGTATGGAGATAAGTGATTTATTTATTTTGGGTACCTCCCCAATGACGTCACAGCTGACGTGCAGTAGGGAATGTGAAAGGTCATCAATATTCGTGATGTCTTTTTTCTGTGTGAAAACGACGCCTTTCAGGGCAGGAACAGAGTTGAGCGAGTTACAAAAGGCAGTTCTTTCGAATAAAGCGTGGACATCGGTTGTCTTCGTGGCCTTTTATGGGCCAATTTTGTGTAAATGTCGGCTAGGCACAGGGCGTTATGGCGCAAATACGTTGGGCGCTCGCTTCAAAAATCGTTGTGGCAGTAATGTTTAGAGTTCGATGGTCATGGCCACACACAGCCTATCACAGGGGGCGTGGTTCAATTGCTGCCTCGAAAAGGCTGTACCAGTATCACAGGGAGTTCGGCTTCGTAGCGGACCTGCCCGGCTTCATCGCATACTTGTCTGGTTTCTTCGCAGAGCCGACCTGCGCAATGGCCCTTTGCAGGGGGAAAGTAACACGGCTCTGACTTCCGGCCCAGTCATCGGCGTTGAGGCTGAAGGTCATGGTGCCTCCGTAGCCGTTCCGCAAGGTCCACAACGCCTGCGCCAGTAAAATGAACTTTCAGCGACGAAGAAAGCGTGTCAACCACAACTTTCGGATGTGACCTTAACTTGAAAGAAAATGACTCTGAGCGTAAGCTATACAGCGGCGGAAAAAGTTGTCTAGATCGTCGAAGTAACCTTGGCTGATACTGTCCAGCACTGTCCAGATTGGCTGATACTGTCCAGCAAGGTTGGTGGGGCTGGAGAAAGGCTTTTTAGCGTGGACATATACCGTACACCCTTTGTCAAAATTTTGTGGGCCAATCCTAAGCCTTCTCGACCACAAAGACTTCAAAGAATGGGCTTTACCTTTAAATGGGATAAAATATTATAAGGCAGTAAGAAAGAAAAACGTCTTCTCTAGTTTTCCTGCATAAAAAGTTTCAGTCTCGATCGGGACGTAAGCTTGTACATTGAATTTTTTGCAGCCTGCGCATTACTGTACATATACTGCGCCCTGTACTACCTGGTTATGAACAAGCAGCGTCGTCTATAGTTGCAGCAATGCTATTGTTTGGACAGTGCAAGGTTGTCAAAGGTCCTGTGAGATTCTAGAGACCTTTACACAACAGTTCTTGCACGCAACGCAGTTGTTAGTTGCGCTCGTCCTGTTGCCTTCCCTATGTGTCATCCTTCTGCGCAATCCTCATGGCTTTTCAAATATCAGACCAACTATCCCGTCAACAAATCTTGCTGAACAGCGCCCTTTAATTAAGTCCACGGTATACTTTTCTGGCGCCGCAGTGATTCTCCCGTTCTCTCTTCCTCCCTGCCACTTTTTGTTTACTTAAAAGGTAATGTGTTTTCTTGTCACGAGAACATGGTCATTCTGGAAATATATCGCTTGGCTTTCAGTCATTCGCATGTAAATGTACCCTCACTGTTCGCCCTTCATCAATTATTTTTTCCTTATGACCCAAGGTACAGTCGGGAGCGAAAGTCTAGATTCCACGTCTGGAACCGTTAGTTTTTTTCTGCGAACTGAGCGCGCTTCGGCTTGGCCGGGAAAACAAACAGATGTACAGTTATGACGTGCAGGTGGGCAAGCGTGCAGTTCTGGGGGGGCCAAACTCGTGTGGTGGCGATGCACTGCCCTTCGAATGCCCCTGGAGTTTTGCTCCCGACTTTTGCTTCAGGCTTTTGCTCCCGAAAGTCACCAACCAGACCGTTTCACAGTGATTCTCTACTAGGGCTCCAATCGAATGCCAGGGACGCTGAGCAAAAAACTGTAAAGCCGTCAATAAATTTCTATAAATCTTTAGAGTATGCTTAAACACCGTGTATGGGTTACGAAAATTGCGTGCAAAATTTTCCAGCTAACCCGGGATGCATATGCGTGTGGAGAGCGGGTACACTTGATTAACCATATGAAATATACCAATAACCAAATTCGGGCTACAAACTGAGATTGTAACCTCCTGTTTCCTGAACGGTACTACCCTGCCACCTCCTGCAAGCACCGCCATCTACTGGTTCGCTTTCAGCGCTAGTGACATTCTCTCGACAAAATGCTAAAACCGACTAGTCGTTCTACCTATATGGTTTCGACGTACAGTCTCCGGTGTCCGGTCCCATTTGGAACGATTGGGTTTCGACCTTATACAGTTTTAGGTTGGTTTAAGCGCAGTGCGCAGCCCATTACAGTATTTATTGATGCTCAGCAACGTGCCAGAAGCGCCTGTTTGTACTGTTGGAGAAATAGAACGTCGGGATGAATTACACTTGTTTAAAATGTTCCCACTGAACAAAGTTGAAATTTAATAATGCGCGTTGCTCTTGGGTACAATATGTACAGGTCCACCCAATCGAACTCGTTAGTCCTATATTTAGGTTTAACGTTTGTCAGCCCTAACGTTAAGCTTAACGGACAGCCAAGCAACGCCGAACCCATTGTACGCGATTCATTTGACCCCGTTAAACCTCAAAGCGTAACTTTAGGCCTAGTTTCGGGCTGGCACATACGCCCCCGCCCCCTCGTCCAGCTCCACCACCAGACTGATTGAAAAACTTTTATTACGGCAGAAAGACCAGAGATCCGAGCGTGGACCTCTGGTCTTCCACCCCCAGAAGTTCAACTAGCCCCTTAGCAACGCTGACGACGTTTCCGAATTCATCTTACAGCCTCGAGGCAGATAACTGTACTGCACGTTTATTTTTGTCAGTCCGACTTTTCTTGGGGGCAATTTGTGACGAAACCAGAGTAAGACACTAAGAACACTAAAAAAAATAAATAGATGAATGAAGAAGAAAGTTGCCCCACTTTTTAAAGAATCCTTTTGAAACGATTGTGAGTGTGACACTCTAAAACAATTACACGAAGACACATTTGCGTCCCCCTCCTCCTTCCCCCCCTTTTCCCGCTGCGCGCCTCGGCTCCCACTTGCAGCTCCAGAGAGCTGTGTAACCGATTGGCAACTCTAGTGCGCATTCTGAATGGCCTAAGTCAAATAAACGCTTTGGGTGAAAAGTCAGCATGCAGACAAGAGGCAAACTAACCTTGAGCCGCACACTGTACTCGTCGTCGTAGCTTATCCAGAGTTTGTCCTTGTGCAGGAAAGGGACCATGGCTTCAGGGTCGTACTCGCGCTTTGCACCACTCGCCAGGTATTCAAGTACCTAACAAACAGTTTATTTTTGAAACATACACACAGGAAAGGGCAAAAAAAAAAAATGAAGGAAGCTCGCACTATATAACGCGTAAGACTTGAAGGTATAGCCAAGCTGGACGCAACAGTAGCGTGTTTCCTCTTTTCACCTCACGGCGTTGTTTAATACCGTAGTTACACGGAAGAAGTAACCGCAGTTACGTTTAACTGTGGTTAATAGGCAGTTTTAGCACATCGTTACCGCGTTTGCGTTACCGTTTACCGGGTTTGCGGAAGTCGACTGCGCATGCGCGAGAGTTACCGTGATAGGTAACTTACCGGCACAGGCTTTACCGTCGCCAGCGAGCTTCCTGAGCAGACGAAGTTTACCTTCGCGTATTGATTACAGCAAATGCAGTGCGGTCGGCGCTTTATGCTTAGTACGGCCGAATAAAGTAATCTTACTTGATGCTGTTTATTACGTGTTTCTTGCTAAATAATGCTTAGGAAAGCGACAATCGACCATTTTTCTCGGATGGGTGAGCAAAATGGCCGTCCCTACTGGTTCTAAGCCTTGCCCGCCTCAAATAGTTCAGATAGGTTTCTGAGCTCCCAAAGTGCTTTTAGGCCTCCAAACTTGTGCTAGGCAAGGTAGTGTAGGTTACTGAGTAATTGCTACGACATATTTCACTCATTTCTTGCCTAAATAATTAGCGCGGGGGCAAATTATATTTTACCTTGATTCTAACTCTCCTCAGTAGATGGTGCCACCAACTCATTTTCTTTTTAAAGCTCTACCGATGATGGCTACACTATTCTCAAAACAACTACAGTCAAACCCGTGTATAGCGAACTGCAATATGCACCGCGATTAGTTCGATATATCCAATAGTTCGATATATCCAAACCCGCCTATAACGAGCTCATTGTTACGAATTCGCAATCCGCGGGAGCCCCCGCGCCCTCCCGAACTCCGCCATCCACGTATGCACAAACGAACACAGTACAGTAGCCATAACCATACCAAAATAAACCATTTATTGCAAGTAATAAAGCTACTTTCTGCCTTAACTGCCCACGTTGAACAAAAAAAATGGTGATTTTTGTTTTCACTTTCGTTTTGGCGGCTATACACGAAACATTGTTTGCACGAAACATTGTTTGCACCAGTTCGATTCCGCGTCCTCAAAAATCTAAGAAGCATTGGCGGAGCACATCGACTGCCGAAAGCGCTTTATTATAAGCGTCGGACGGATTTCACTCGCGACGTCATCGGGAACATGGGCGAGCTCTCCCACCGTTCACCGATGCTGCTGTCTTGGTCCGGACTCGCTGACTGGGCGGGTTTCATCCCGAGTCCCGCGCATCGGAAACAGTTACGGAAAGTATTGGGCGTCACGTCGCTCCGTGCGAGGCGCAATGTCTCAGGCGCGGCTCTTGCTCCGTGGTCGCGGCCAATCCACATCTCAATCGCCGCTCGAAATCGTGCATTTCGGCGGCCATTCTAGGCGCCCAGAGTTCGATATATCGGATGTGAACTTCGTTATAAGGAATATGTTTCCCATGTATTTCCGTAACTGAATTATTTTTGTTCGATATATAGCATAATTCGCTCTATCCGGGTTCGTTATAGCCGGGTTTGACTGTACAGTTAGCGTGAATGCTTTACCTCAAAAGTGAAATATTCAAGTTACTTTAAACTATATGAGCAAGAAAATTATGAGTGATTTGCTTTGAGACTAATTCATCAGATGGCGCTACCTGCACCTCGGCGGCCGGAATACGCAAACCGCAAACGGTGCGCTAAAACGTGCCCTACCGTTTTCAGCGGTAAACAGAAACTCAGGCTTCCGGTAACACGATAAACGGTAACGCAAACATGGTAACGATATGCTAAAACTGCCTAATAAACTTTAACCGCGGTTATCGCAATCTGCGGTTTTGGCTGTACACGCGAAATACCAAGTGTGTCAATAGCGGTCACTTGGTTGTGAGCGTAACAAAAATCAACTAACAAACTTTTAACCTCGCAATAAAAAAGAAGAGAAGCAGTGTAGACATAACAAAACATTGTTAAGATAGTTGCTTCAGAACCAAACACGACGCACTCGCGCGCGGCGAGCGAGGGGCTTCCCCAACAGCTCGCAACCGTCTTGGTTTTCTCGGGTCGGCTCGGTGTTGGGAACTTTAGGCTTAGCATCGCGGTGTATTTTTGACCGCAGCTATCTCTACAACTGCGAATTACAATACATAGCACAATTTTTCACCTTACTAACATCCACTTTCTCACATGAGGAAGTCCGGCTCGGTGTTGGGAACTTTAGGCTTAGCATCGCGGTGGATTTTTGAGCGCCGCTATCTCTACAACTGCGAATTACAATACATAGCACAATTTTTCACCTTACTAATATCCACTTTCCCACAAGAGGAAGTTCTTTTTCGTGATCAGATTTATTTCGAAGAGCGGCGGCGGCGACAAGCTGTTGCTGCCGTGGTCTGGGCCGGTTCGAGCCGCTTCCAGTGCCGTGCAGACAGGCGCACCGGCGTGTTTGCAGGCACGGCCAACGTGCGCGCAGATTGCTTCCGAGTGCTGAAAATGCTTCATGATTGCGTGCTTCATCCATTTTTTTTTTTGGCGAACGACGTGCGGAATTTACAAATGTAGCACGGCTTTTATCGTATATAGTTGATCGGGTGAATCGGGAAACGAGCCGCTGCTCACGGGAAGTTGGGCTGACTGAGAGCGACGCAAAGAACGCAAGCGCCTCTTGAGGGCAACTTTGAGGGCCTTCGTCACCTTCGTCTCCTCCGAACGCTGTTTTTTTTTTTTTTTTTTTTGCCTGCGCTCATGCGCGCCGCCACCTGCGTCCGAACTGACTTGTGCGATTTTGAACACTGCGGCTACGGAAACTGCGGTTACCCTGACCGAACTGAGGTGGTCAAGCTAAGTTTGCGTTAACCATAGTTAGCGAGGTCACCGCAGTTTCGTCTGTCGTGTAACGCAGCAAACTGCGGTTTTGTCTAACCGCGGTTTGCTTAACCGTGGTTAACTGTGCCCGTGTAACTAGGGTATAAGCGTCGCCGCTGTACGAGCGACCACAGCTGGATGTTCGTCCTACTCCATCGCACACGGCTCTGCGCGGACCTCGCCTTCCTTCGTCGCGCGCCCTTATCGCTGCGACGGCGTCCTCGCCCTCCTCCGCCAGGTGGCGGCACATGTCCCACGCGCTTCTCCGTTCCCTCCTCGCCTATACCTCCCCGCCATCGGGCGCTCCTCCAATCCGGGCGCTTGCGGAAGTGGGTGTGGTTTGACCTCTATCTCTCAAGGTTAAAACTGGTCACCCCGCGAAGACTGCCCGAGGTAGTGTACTGTAGGTTACACTATAAAAAAATTCTCGGGCACCGAAATCTGCCACAAACTGTCACTGAAATTGTGACCCAGGAATCATTCTTTTCGGCTATCAATACGTACGTTCAACGAACAGGTCCCGCAAGACTCCGACCACCGTTATCGCCTCCCGCTGGGTAAACATTGTGTGCAGTTCAACTTGTGTGTATTTTCTTGGCAGTCGGAATGTACCTAACCAAGAGTGCTTGTTGTCGGGTGTGTTACGCGCTATTTTTTATGCTTGTTTGTTTCTACTCAGGAAACTTTGTGCTGCCTTGTTCGGTTACCTGTTTCGCTGTACGACTACTCCTGCCTTGGCTGCCAACAGATGGCTACAGTATATAATAAATAAAACTAAATAAGTGCTTGCTTCAGAGCACACAGCTCACAAATAGTGTGAACAGCGTCCTAGTTAGGCAAACCACTGGTATACGTACCTCAGCGTAGCTGACAAAGCCGCCGCCATATTGGGCGCGCCCGGCTGCGCGAGAGCCGACCTTCCACCGGTCGGGATGGGTGAGCACCCAGGACAGTCCGTAGGTCGGGATTCCAACCATGATCTTGGACTTGGGCATGCCGAGCTTCGCCCATAGCTTTGCGCTCGACGCCTGTGGGTTATAGGAGACAGGTCGAGGAATTTTACGCATTAAATGGTAATTGGACAAACAACACTCGGTAGCCCTTCTTTTTTATTTCAAAAGGCCACTACACAACATCACGTAGTCAAGGGATGATTCTGGGACCAGCGTGAGAAGCCCAACTGATGTGAGTCGAGGCCCAATTCAGAAATTAGAAGTCAAGTTGGTGTTTTACGCATCGAAGATACATCTGGGGCGGAATTCTGAGTTGTACCCGTTTCAAAAATGTTGACTCCCTTGGCCCATTTCTGGGCGTGGCACTTGCGGGGCCTTCAACTTGAACCACTGCATGGAAAGCAGCGTCCCGCCCTTCTTTATGCGGCCGCCGCGACGTAGGTACTCACGTGCACTCGGGGTTTTCTGTCTCCGCCGGACGGATTTGTATCGGCATAAACAGCTCTCCTGTTAAGAACTCTACTGGCGCCATGCTCCCGGCACGACTTTCGCGCAACTGCGTGGGCGGAGCCAAGCCTCGTCTAGACGTCGCTGCGCCGACGCGGGCACGTTATCGCTCGTACCGGCGCCGCTCGACCTTCGAGGACACTCTGCCGAGCGTTCGGGGCGTCACCTCTCGCGTGCTCTTCTTCTCGCCAGTTCACGTGCATTCGCGCCTGAAGTGAGAAGCACAGAAGAGGTCGCGCTGAGAGGCCGAGTTCGCGAAGCGGGTTGCCGCTGGTTCTAGCGCGTGGTAACGTTGTCCTCTTTGGGAGAGATGTGAAAGCCTGCGGGGCAAAACAATCGGGGCTTACCAGTCATGGAGAAATTTCAGCGGCAAGTTCGGAAATCCGTGTCAGGTGCAACAGCCGGGTCTCCGACCAAAGGAGAGATGGGTCGAGACAGAATAGCGCCATCCCCGAAAAAGAGGAAGCACGGCGCGAAAGCCGCCGCACCGTTACTCGAGAACGCATGCGACGACTTCAGTCCAATCCCGAATATCGCGCCGGTGTGAAGCTGCAGTGAAACGCCACCGAGTTGCAGAAGGTCCGGAGTTACAAGCTCGCGTACATTGCACGTACTTTAATGACCGAGTGTTCATTGCTCTTTGAGGGGCTAACGAGGACACCACGCAGAAAACTTGACCGAGTTTCAAAGCACGCATAAACTTATAGCACGCATAAACCACGCATAAACTTAGCCGAACCAAGAATAAGCTAGATGGGGCCACCAGCTTCGATATTTGCCCAGTCTTCGTGTCACTAGTAAGAAGCTGCCGCAATTTTATTTTGTATTTCTGGCGGTGTGATGTTTTGGTGATTCTGAGGGTGGATGGACACACAAGAACTACTGGTTTTCAGGGAAGAGACAGTATAGTCTGTAATTGATGTCACACGATCGTAGAGCCACCGCATACACTACAGCCAAACCCGGCTATAACGAACCCGGATAGAGCGAATTATGCTATATATCGAACAAAAATAATTCAGTTACGGAGATACATGGGAAACACATCCCTTATAACGAAGTTCACATCGGATATATCGAACTCTGGGCGCCTAGAATGGCCCCCGAAATGCATGATCTCGAGCGGCGATTGAGATGTGGATTGGCCGCGACCACGGACCAAGAGCCGCGACTGAGACATTGCGCCTCGCACGGAGCGACATGACACCCAATAGTTTCCGTAACTGTTTCCGATGCGCGGGACTCGTGACCGAACCCGTCTAGTCAGCGAGTCCGGACCAAGACAGCAGCATCGGTGAACGATGGGAAGAGCTCGCCAACGTTCCCGATGATGTCGCGAGTGAAATCCGTCCGACGCTTATAATAAAGCGCTTTCGGCAGTCGATGTGCTCCGCCAATGCTTCTTAGATTTTTGAGGACGGGACTCGAACTGGTGCAAACAATGTTTCGTGTAGAGAATGCTATGCTAGTTGAAGCCGCCTTAACGAAATTGGAAACAAAAATCCCCGTTTTTTTGCAACGTGGGCAGTTAAGGCGGAAAGGAGCTTTATTACTTGCAATAAATGGATTATTTTGGTATGGTAATGGCTACTGTACTCTGTTCGTTTCTGCATACGCGGATGGCGGAGTTGGGGAGGGGGCGGGGGGCTCCTGCGGATTGCGAACTCGTAACAATAAGCTTGTTATAGGCGGGTTCGGATATATCGAACTATTGGATATATCGAACTAATCGCGGTGCATATTGCAGTTCGCTATAAACAGGTTTAACTGTACTGCTTGCAAATCAAAGGGTTTACCCACTGTGGACAACCGGCTCATTCGGAGCAGCTATGAGAGTGAGCAAAGCGTTGCCTGCGAAGCTGCGACATATATATAGGTCGACGTCTACATTAAAGTCTGCGCCAGAAGAGGAGGACAAAGAGTTAACATTTTTAAAAATGAGCATTAGCTGCAAGATGGCAGGAGCAGCAGCCCTGTGGAGGGTGTGCTTAGTCCTGGTTGGGTGCCCGGTCTCTAGCAACAACTTCTTGTTGCGCCGCAAGGTCTGAGCTGGTCAGCTGGACAATCCACTGCTCACAGGGTTGGCGATGAGTGATAAAGACGGGGATTGTTGGCACTGTCATACCAGGTGGTATAAGGTGCCAGGGAATGAACGATAGGTACAGGTCATGTAGTCTTGGGTAGAGTAGATTTTGTTGAGGAGGGTACGGTGGTGTATGAGTCCATTTGTAGCCTTCGGAGGATAGTGGCTTCGTGCCGAGTGATGCTGGGGTGAGGATAATGACATCGACCGAAACGCCGCATGCTATCGTAATATTCCAGTGCAACCGCAATCACCACTACCCGGACGTGGATGTATTTGTCTCCAAGAAAAGTCAAGGCTACCCCGGGGCGGATGCAGTATTTTTCTGCGTGGGGGTGAGCCTTTAAAAATTGACAGGGATGATGATGATGAATATTATACAGCGTATTAATGTTTCCTCAAGGTGTACCGTTTTTGTTACCGATAAGCCCGCTTACCGAAATTTGGTATACTTTAGGGAAAGGCTCACAATGACTGAATTTACATTCTTCGTACTACCACCATTGGTACAAGTTCTTAGGGCAGGAGGGGGTAGTAGAACAGACAATGAAATACAGTGGAACCCCGATAATACCACTTTCTAGGGACCGCGAGAAAGCGTCGTATGACCGGGGTGTCGTACGACCGGGGTGCGGGGAAATGCCGGCCTCGTGCAAGTTCTCACGCGACAGGTGGGCCAAGAACTTATGTACACTATTATGCTATGCGTGTTGTCCTGTGATTCGCGAACATTTAGCTGAAATCCCAAATTAAAAAACGTCTATGTTGTGCCCCCCTCCCCTCCCTGGAGTCCGGCTGGCCCGCCAGCCAAGCGCTGTGCGCTACGCGACACCCGTGCCGTCAGGCGCTATTTATAACCCGCCAGCCCCGCGCCTGGCGTGCGCGAGATAAGACCGACGTGGTAGAGCAAATTAAGAGAGGAAAAGTGGAGTGTGGAACTGCCAAGGCCAAGCGAAACGAATGATAGTAGAAGGGGGGGATGAAAAAACGGCATTGCAAGTACATGGTGGAGACACCCTTCGAACGGTCCCGTGCCGTCGCAATTGGGTAAAAGTGCTCGACACATAGCAGGTTTCGTTTCCCACAATACCCAGGAGTGCGAAATAGATAAGATGATTCAAACTTCGCTAGTAAACCGTGTTGCGGCAAAAACTATGGCGCGGTCTTGCTACAGTGATTTGCTGCGGCGGCCAGCGGGCGACCCAAAATGGCGGTGCCAATGTATACGTGTCTCCACTCTTGCGGCGGACGCACGTGTATTGAGGCACACTAGCAAAAATACTAAGCGAGTGACAACACCGCTTTTAAAGACATTGATAAGCACAGAGCAGAGATATAGGAGAGAGAGCGTCGTGAAATGAAGAAACTTGGATCGAGCGGGCGGGGAAAGCAGCTGCTCGGTCACCGCCGTGTGGTAGCACCGTATGTGTTCTTCCGTTCGTCAGCGGCTCGACGGGAGCTTTAAATTCACGGTCCGCCTGCCACCTGAACTTTCGACTTCCCGCGGTTGTCGTTTTGGCGTAATGCTGCCGCGTGGGGCCGTCGCAGGTTAGCTTTCGCTAACGGGTACCCACCTGCTTGCTTGCGCCTGTTCAGCAAATGGTCTGGCCCGCCTGAAGACCTTTGCGCATCAAGCAGCGTCAAACGGGGACCCTAAGAATAAAGAAGGTCAGGACGAGGCGTCGAAGCGGTGTAAAATGTGAGAAAAGCGCCGGTTTATCCGCGCCAGGTTTCGTCGTATTAAGCGGACCGCGTGCACCCGAGCATCATATCATCGAGGTTTTTAATGCATTGTTTCTATGCGTAGTTTGCCGGGACCGCGGTGATCCGTCGTAAGACCGGGGGACGTATCAGCGGGGTTCCAGTTAACAAACAACAGAAAAACACGGGACGCAATTGGACCTCCAAAGGTTAGTCACAACGGGACTTTGTTTCAAAATAAACAAAGAAAGAAGTCAGCCTTCAAAACGTCTTCACTGAGCCGCGGGAAATGCGCACTTACAGAGCAGAAGTATGTTGTACAATTATACTCGGAGATAAAAACAGATACTGCAAAAATAGGACGTAATGCTGCCAACAGTAAGAATAATACATGCAGAGTGCGCCGAAAGAATTCCTCTAAGCAATTACGCTTGACAAATGACGGTGCCGTCTCTTGGTTGTCAGTCCTCCGCATCAGATGCCCAGCCTAACCCCTCCTTTCTCTAAAATTAGCTAGCATGCCTAGCACCCAACTTTGCGCGTTAATCTAACACACGCATTTCTTATTTCTAAGCGTGACTCTAATCCTTCCTATTCACATGGCTCGGCGGCCTGCCCAGGTTTTCTTTCGAAATATTTACTAAGTCCCCCAAAAGGAACTCACTCATTGGGTCTCTAAATAAGGATGTCTTCTTCTTTTCTTAAGTCACCAAGTTTCTTCCCCGGAACTAAAAACTGACCCGGAATACGCAATGGTTGCACAAATTACTATACATACTCATGAGTGTTCGCCTGAAAGCTTATAAAATGCATTATGAGGGCAACCATACGAAGAACCTGCCATATCTGAACGCCCGCAGGTATATGACAACTGCAAGAATAACAGCCCGCAGGAGAAAGGACAAGACACACGTAGCAGACATTTCAGCGCATTCAAAGATTGCGCGCATCTTTCAGGTTTACATTTAAAGAAATGGCGCCAAATACGAACAAAACAAAACAGAGATAAAAATGAAATCATGTAAAAACAAGGATTTAAAAGGTTGGGGGCGTACCACGTTGAGCGTATTGAAGTATGGACCGTCGGTTGCTCTGGGAAACAGCGGGCTATTGTGGTGAAGCCGCGGTGTGTACCACGTGTAGATGTTCAAGTCGTACGCCATCAGGTTCACGAAATCCACGTACCTGTGCATATTGTACATAGCAGCATAAATTGACTCACTTAAGAACGTGACACGCTTGAAGATATTTTACGAAGTGGGTCTGGATAATTGATGTACTAACGCCACACGGTGCAGACAATGTAACGGCGAGCTGCAGATTGTGTGCAAAGAAACTGCAGTTATGGAAGTTCACTGCAGTGCACAATAAAAGAAAAGCTAGGGAAGTTAGGTGTGACGTTTATGTTAAGTACAACACAACTGCCATGTCTCTGGAAGGTAATCTGCTTCCATAAATGGGGAACCCCAATGGGTATTGCGCACACGTCGCGCCTGTTCTGTGCATATTTTTTTGGCACAGTGGAATAAATGGGCACAAGCGCACATGTCTAATCATAAGCTGATTGCTTACAAATGCAAACCAGAGCTAAAAAAGCAAGTGTGTTGCATCGATAACCAGGCATAAAAGGGAAAATTCTTCCTGCAATAATCTTGCTAATATATCTGTTTACGCCTATGTACTTTTAAAGCGAAGCTTTGTATGTCACGGGACCCGAGAATTCTTTTTTATGCGCGAAACGCCTTGCGGCAAAGACAACTTTGTCGCGAATGCTCAGCACAAAAATGTTGCAACTTTCGTTTTCTGGAAACTTTCCCAAAAACATTTATATGACACAGGCCGCGATGATGACTTCGTTGTTACTCCGAGTTTCATTTACTGGTTATTTAGTTCAGAGTGAAGGAGAAGACGGCGAAGTGATGTTCGGCCCCTTCGTGCTTTCGGCTTTTTTTTAAGTGCGAAGCACTTTAGGACCTCGTAATGTCCGTGCCGTTGTCTAGAGTTGCCCGTGCGCACGGCATTGTAAGCTATCTATCGAGAGCGGCGCACACTGTAGTTAGAGTTGCTTAGAGATCAGTTAGAGTTCCTCTATATAGCTCCCTGCGGGAGCTATATAGAGGAACTCTAGCTGATGATGATGATGATGATGATCGTTTTGGTCAGAAACCCTTTGTATCGGGCGGACACCGAAATGTGCAAGCCGAAGAAAAGTTAACAAAATACATATAAAAGAAGAAAAAAAAAAATGGCCGAATGTCAATGTCATTGCACCGTCCCCACCAGCGAGAAAACTAAAGGTAGCAGTTTTCCTGCAGTCTTGTGCATATGGTACACTGCATGCGTAGTACCATTCGCGCGACATTTTGGGAGAGCGCCGCAAACTGCAGTACCAAAGGGCGTGAATTTCAAAGGGTACAAAACGCAAAAACAAAGCAAAAGCCATGAAGTGTCAACGATAATTCGCGGAAAAAGAGCAGTTGCAATTACAGTTGAAACTACAGTGACTACAGCGATCTACACGAGAGGGCGCTGCGGTGCAATGCGTATATAAGCGTGTTCCGGATTCAACCGAGGACTATCAGGGGAACATGCATAGACCTCGTCTTTGCCAACTGCAATCTAGCCGCGCTCGAAGAACCACTGTCTCTGCACTTCACCGATCACAAGGCAGTGATCGTGAAGGGGAAACGCAACCCGGAACTCGTCACAACGTACCACGAATACCGTCAATAAAACACTGTATATATACACGGCCCACACGTTTGTCCATTCATTAATGCATTTAATGCGTGATAATTCGTGTCAATTCAGCCCAATTCGGGCCAATACAATCACACATCTCCACGCCGTGAGCGATGCCGAGGGTGCGAAGTACTGGAACGCGAAATGTCTTTCGTGTGGCGCTTGTCATTTAGAGTGCATTTAGTGCACCTCGAAATCATTTAAAACTAAGCGTGCATCAGCACGCACGCACGATAACGCTCATCACACAGGCAATACACAACTTGCGTCCCAGTGCTTCGCACCCTCGGCATTGTTCCCGGCGTGGAGACGTGTAATTTTTTTTTTTTTTACTACCCAAAGCTTGCTACCTTCTTTTTTTGGCGCCCCTGATCGTAAATATGTGCTGAACCACCCCATATCAAGATTGGTGCGGTAAAGGTTCACAAACTGTTGGAATCTGCTCAAACTTCCCCGTATCAGCCCGGCCGCTTATAACAGCCCGGAATCTTCGTCCCGCCAGCTCACGATCTGGGCTGCAGGCGGCGCGGCCAACGTCGCAGATGGGCAGGTCTTCGAAGGCGATCTACCAGCGCACGCACCCGAAATGAACCCAGCCGAGTCTGCACAGCAGGCACCTTCTTGAAAGAATAAAATCGATAGCTCGAAGTAGACACAAAGTCGATGTAGAATCGAGGTAGAAAATCGAAGTAGACACAAAGAAAACACACGTGTTCTCTGTGTCTACATCGTCTTCATTTTTTTAGCGCCAATTTTATTCTTTTCAGTAAGCATGAACCAACTAGCTCAACAAGTTTCGTTAAGTCATATACCTTCTGGAAGCTGTCTTCATTCAGAACATTGACATTTATATATTAAAGTAAAATGGTCGGTCCCACGTTTGTCTGCTAGGATAGTATTCTAGCCCTTTCACAAAGTCACAGTAACTGCCATTATGGAATGATGAAAAAACCAAATACGTGTGCATTCACTAACCATGTGTGGGATGTGTATTTTATACAGCTTCACTTACCATCCACCCTCACGAAGTAAAATGGCTGTAAATTTTTAAAGTGTTACCGGCCCCGTAATATGTTCACGCGTGTACTGAGCCGTGCGAACCGTCGCACGGCACACAGCCATGCACGCGTGCACATACAACCACGCACACAACGCACATCATACCCTCTCCTACAACTCGAGGGAAATACTGAGCCTGCAGGCGCCATCCGGACTACCCGCCGCACATTTCGC
Organism: Haemaphysalis longicornis; assembly: GCF_048455015.1. Lineage (NCBI taxonomy): Eukaryota > Metazoa > Arthropoda > Arachnida > Ixodida > Ixodidae > Haemaphysalis > Haemaphysalis longicornis. The sequence goes on from NW_027526295.1 coordinate 254,128,129, forward strand.
CACTCGTTTTAATTCTACATAAGCCGGGAGGGTAATGAAGGCGCTGTGAGTGCGTTGTTTACCTACATGGTGATCGGAAGAATTAGCTCCATCATCGTGGTGTAAGACGTAAATAGACTCTCGGGCTTAATTACAAATGAACGTAAAAGACTCTTGTTTGCAGAAACCTGAGCTGCGATAAATACAAAATACGGTTTGTCCTAGGGCCCGTTTTCCGCAGTTCCTATTCTGCGAGACAAACGAACCGCTTTCCTCTCTTCAAATCACTTACTTGGCCATGCGCTTCACTTTGTACTTTCCGACCACGAGGAGGCTCTGCGCAGGCACCGCCACCGACAGGATCAGGGGCCAACGTTTGTTTCCTTTAAACTCCAAGAAGGCCATCTGCATTGGGCATACCAGGAACGACTGTTAAGACTTGTGGTCTCTAAGACAAGCTGCACTGTCGTTGACCAAAGATGTGCCTTCGGGCCAAGATACTGCTTATTAACTCCCTCTGGGATTGAGAAAGGACGCAAGTGGTGCTTGAGAGCAATATGGTCATTTGTTTCAATCTTATTATCACCTGAAGTAGGGGATAATAACAAATTTTACAGTGCAGCGACTCACATTTTTACTGATGGGTCGGCAACATCTGAGTGCAGTTCATCAGGAATTTTTATTCTATCAGCTGGGAAAGCCCTATCATACCGGCTTGAGCGACCGACTTCGTCCACGTCGGCTGAGCTTCATGGGATAAAAGAAGCCATCCAATACATTCTTCGCCAGCCGTCAACACAGTGGACCATTTTTTGCGATTCGGAGGCAGCTCTTCAGACCCTGCAACGTGCTAGCTGCTTCAGCCTTCATGAACATGCCCAGCGAGAAGTGAAGTATCTCCACCATCTCGCATTCGTCTCTGGACATCGTGTGACACTACAGTGGCTCCCAGGCCACTATGGCATATTGGGAAACCAGAAAGCTGATGAGGCTGCCCGCAGGGGCCTAGAATTGAGAACGCCAAGGATGATTTTTTTCACGAAATATGATGCCTCAGCCATGACTAAGGCAGTAGTTTTGGCTGAAAGAAACCGCTTATGGTCCCTTTCGGAGTTTCATCAGGCCTTTCTATATTACATAGACCCGTACATGAGAATGAGGCTGCCGGAACGACTACCTCGCCGACTGGAGACACTGTACCATCGACTGCGCCTTAATGCAGCGTTTACAAATTCGTTCCTTTATCGTATAGGCCAGACTTCCAACCCATACTGTGACAACTGTGGCTCCCCCGAAACCGTCGAACATATATTACTAGAGTGCTCTGCTTATGCTGAATCAAGGGGCCGTTTACAGCAAAGAATTCAAAGTCTCCAACCTGGACCATTAACACTAAGCTTGATGCTTGGGCCATTCCACTCACCATCCTCCCAGCGCAAGGACATTGGCGTCGCTACAACATTGTAGCCATCTCCCTAGCGTGTACAGTCAAGTTTTTACTCAGCGCCCTTAAACAGGGCTCTATTCATTTTTTTTATTTTTATTCTTTTCTTTTTAATCTTTTCTTGTTGTCTCCTACTCTTCTTCTTCCATCTACTTCCTTCGTTTCCTTCTCCCCCCTTCCCCGAAGAATGTCGGCGAATTCATGCTGGCAAACCTCTCTGCTTTCTCTGTAATAAAGAGTCTCTCTCTCTCTCTCTCTCTCTCTCTCTCTCTCTCTCTCTCTCTCTCTCTCTCTCTCTCTCTCTCTCTCTCTCTCTCTCTCTCTCTCTCTCTCTCTCTCTCTCTCTCTCTCTCTCTCTCTCTCTCTCTCTCTCTCTCTCTCTCTCTCTCTCTCCTTATTATCACAAAACGACGCGCTAACATTTGCAGGGAAACGCAAGACGCGAATATAGGTACATAGTCGTATTACACAGCACTAAACGTTGCTCAACGTCACTGACAAGGCTGTATCAAGCGCTCGTTTAAAGGGACAGATAACTTTGCCCGAATGGGCAGCCGCTAGTGACATGCAGAGAACGGTACACTTGATACATGCAGAATTTTAAAATTACGGTTATCAATTGGTGGCGCTTCAGTGTCTGCATACAAGCAAACACATTATGTAAATCGGTCTCCCATCGTTTTAGTGGCAGAAAGCAGCCATCATTGGCAGTTGCTATGCATAATAAAAAAATAAAACGCGCGCTATTCGGCACTGGGAAATGCTACTGCGATATGAATCTTAAAAATCTATCGCCATATCAAAAGACCACGATAGGCCTTTGCTGTGAGAAAACGTTGGAGGCGTTCTGTGAAGATTAATAAATATTTTTTCATATAATGCAATGTATGCTATACCTTCAGCGAAAATCGGTTCGTGCATGCGTACTTACACACGTACGCCACAAAATTACGCCTGAAACTTACGGCCGTATCTGACGCCCGCCGTAGTATCGAAAAGCGAATAAGCAGCCACAAACGCTCCGTTGATCGCCAAGAAAAAAAGTTTCATAGAAAACACCGATATTGCGACTAGAAAGTTCAGCCCTCTTCCTGAACGTATCACGACGTAGTTTTCTCGGGTGTAGGACAAAATTGTCCCGGACTAAATTGTCCCAGACAATTTGGTCCCGGACAAAATGGTGCCGGACAAATGGTTCTGTACAATATAATCCCAAGTGGAAACCCGGACAAAATGGTTCCAAGTCAATCTTTCGAACGTGTCCCATGGTCTAAATGGTCCCATTTTCGGAGTTTTAATGAGTTAAATGAAGCTGCACCAAAATGAAAAGGCATTTATCATGTACACACATACTGAATGCATTCATGCCGGTGTATGGCTGTTCGTCACATGGCTTTTGTCATGGGCTGATTTGTAGTGGGTCATTTGGTCACATACGATCATTCGTAAAAGGGCAGTACGTCACATAGGAAACCTCGTCATATGGGCGCTTAAACAAATATCGTTGTTTATTTTCTATTTATTTTTATTTATTTCTTTTCAGAAGTCAGACTTACAGCCATCAATGAGGTACAATAAGCCGCAAGTCGACTTCTTTCATATTGGGTTACACTGTGCTGGCATATACTATTGCTGCTGAAAATACGTTGTATTAATAACTGCTACTGCAGGCTTTTTAATTAGTGTGAACATTTCTCATTAATCAACGCAGAATGGCTCCTTATTTCACTTCAAAAATGTTTACTAATCCAAATTGTTACTTTTGTCTTGCAAATTTTCCATTACCTGCAGGCTGAATGCAGCGTTTATATGTTAACTATGATACATGTGCGGGAATATGCGCTGCGCAGGAGCATAGCGCCGGCTCGGTTTGTGGTCACTAACTCGAAGTTAAAATCGAGTAAAATCAGGCACGAAAAATGGCTGCGGGTTAGCTCAGCTAACCCTGGTTATGCAAGGCGAAAGCTTGGTTTAGCCTTGTTAAGTGCTGGTTTCATTTGGTTAGCCTTTGATTAAGCTGTAATTATTATGCTTAAGTATACACTCATCGTTAAGCCAGGTTTGACGGCTGTGCCTAGGTCAGTGGCTAGGCATGACTGGGATTAGGCTTGAGTATACACACGAATCCTTAGCCACACGTGACCTCAAAGCCTCCCACTCCCGCACAACGCTCAGAGCAGACGGCCCGCCCTCGTTCTCATCCATGGTCAAGCTCGTACTGACTAGGCGAGCGCGGGTGCTCCTCTTAGCCGAGCGAGCGGCAAGTCACGTGTTCAGGTGGCGACCCAGCAGCGGATACGCATGTGCCAAACCGGCGGCTAGCGCACGCGGCAGCGGAGGAGCTCGGCGCGGCGAGTCACGTGTCATGTGTTGCCAAGGCTAAGCGTAGCTGCGGTCAAATGAAGGTCAAATTGCTGGTGACGGCGAAACATGGCTCGACTATGTTGTTAAAGCTTTGCTTGAAAACGATCTCTTTTTTTATGGAACACAAACAGTTTTCATGCTAAAGAAAAGTCGGCATTTTCATTTGACCAAGAGAGAAATCAGCCGGCCCAAACAGGGGGGGGGGAGGGCAGAGGTATTCTCTCTCACCCCTCTTTGAAGATGTTTACCGTGTGATATCCCAACCTCTTCGGCAATCTCACCTGCCTCACTTCCCGCTTCTCTCTATTGCTGGATATTTCTTCACTGCCCCTTCGCACCAACGGATCTATGCCAAAACGCGAAGTGACGAACGGGCCGTATCCCGGCTAGTGCGGCTAGCATAAAAATAATAATAATAAATACAAGAAAACATGCCGTCAGTTGCCAACTAATGTGGGCGGATTGATGAACCGCGATAATTTGCACCAAAATGCCTTGCACGCATCAAGCTGACTAGGGACCATGGTGTCCGGGTTTCCACTTGGGATCGTTATGACCAGTACCATATTGTCCGGGACCAAATTGTTCGGAACCATTTTGCCCGGGACCATTTTGTCCGGATCCCAGTTTCCTCGACGCGAACAGCTACCTCACGGTCCGTGCGTCACTGTCGAGGAACCTATATACGTCCATGGTCATAATAATGTGGTCCGCGTCAAGGTAAATAATTATGATGAAAAGGCGTAAAAAATTCGTTGGGGACTTCAGTCTCTTTACGTGGTTTGAAGGAGAAAGCCTGGCGATACTTAATAAAACTATACATCGTAATTGATCTCTTTCTTCGCTTTAGTTTCTTTGTCGTTTGGCGCGAATTACTTCGAAAGGCTTCTTTTCTACTACACCGTGTATGCGTCTCTTTCTCCGGTCTCGTTTCGTCGTCTTACGGGTCGAATTACGCCAGCAAGCAGATTAGCAAACGCCACAGCTTCCCTAGAATCAAAGTTCTGAGTGGCTGTTCTATTCACGTGCCATCAAGCTCAGGTGTCACGCGGGACACACTATTCGACAACCTTTATGATTATTATTCATAGTGTTGCGAAGCGTGCACATGAGCCCATCAAAGCTATTCCCCCTAGGCGGTGTGTGCCACAAATAAAGGAACAAGAACTACAGCAACAACGTTTGTTCTACGTTGGCAGAGATCGCACAGTCTAATAAAGAAAAAAAAAACGGAGATAACGCAGTTGGTAGGGTATTGGGCTGCTATACAGACCCAGGTTCAAATCGCGTGGGATCCCACATATGTTTGTTAATTTATAGCGGCGGTAATTTTCTTGACGGTACAACTACTACTATATACAACGGCAACGACCGAACGACAACGCTTTTTCGCACAACGAGCAGCTTAAGGCTTTCACCTTAATAAGGCGATGCCGTAGTTTATTTTCGGCTTTCAAACCGCAGTGAGAAAGAAAACGGGTGACGGTCGGAGATTGTGTGCAAATTACTGGAGCCGATGTTTCGTTGCGATTGCCATCCAGCCGGCGTACGGCTGAGCACGTCGTTTCTGACCTACTTACTCAGCGCTGCGGTGGTTTGCTAGCTTAAATCAGTCAATAATGGCACTAAAAAGATTGATAAGCACCTTGAGCAGATGGACAAAAGGTACGGCGTCCAGGAGCTTGGGAAACTCCCAGTCTAGGTCGAGTCCGTCCAGGCGAGCTGCTCGAAGCGCTGAAACTGCCGAGAATATGAACCTGGGCCCCAGAAAGGTAGGAAGTGGAGCACCAGCATTACGCCACACTCCGTTTCATCACAGACTGCTTGCCCCGAGAAGAATTTGGCTATGTTTGAGCTGCACCGGTTCGTCCATGTCTGTCTGTCTGTCTGTCTGTCTCCCCGCGATACGTATGTGGTGCGGGTTGGGCTTTTATTTTATTCTATAGCCCTTTACCTTTGTCTGTCTGTCTGTCTGTCTGTCTGTCTGTCTGTCTGTCTGTCTGTCTGTCTGTCTGTCTGTCTGTCTGTCTGTCTGTCTGTCTGTCTGTCTGTCTGTCTGTCTGTCTGTCTGTCTGTCTGTTTACGTAAGAGAAACATTACGTTTACCTGCTTGAAGGCCGCTCGGCCCTTACAGCCCATCTTCGTTGCTGAGGTCGACGTCACATGCAATCAAATATAGTGCTGCTGAGATGTAACCTCTGACATGTGGTTTCGGGGTACGTACTGCCGTAGCACGCAGTGCATTATTGGGGCGGCATGCTTACGATGATAGTACCCCTGGGAAAGTCGGTAATAAATATGGGAGGCTATAGGAAAGGATCGGAATCTTCAAAAGTCACCTCCGCGTTCTGCTGGCCCCAGCGACCATTTTCTTGAAGTTCTTGTTTCCTCCTCCTCCACCCACGGAGAGCATGAGCTTGAGCTCGGGCTTGCGCCTCCGGAGCAACGCGAAGCTCGCCAGATGCTGCAAACCGCCCGCCGGGTCAAGGTCGAGGCTGCCGTCACTGGCTACGGCGGCGAAGCCAAGTATGATGTGGCTGCACAGTCCCACGTCCACCTTCGCGAAAGGCAGCGATTTGTTGTCCGCCCTAAGGTAGCACACATGTTGGAACGAACCTGCACTCGTCGGTGAACATTCAGCACCGCTCACATAAACTAGGCACCAAAGGAAAACGTTTTGTATCTCTATAAGCATGTACAGTTGTACCAACTGTTAGCACAAAAAGGCGGGAGCTGGGCCCTCCGATTAGTGAAAATCACTTTTATTCATTTAATGTTTAAACGTCACATTTGTTGGTAAGCAGACTAGACCACAATATGCAGCCTTCGTGCAAAGTTCGTGCAAAAACAAAACGGTTGTTTGCTTTAAATGTAGTATATATATATATATATATATATATATATATATATATATATATATATATATATATATATATATATATATATATATATATATATATATATATATATATATATATATATATATAGTATTCCCTCGTTGTAACAAAGTTAGTGGGACGGCGAAAAATTTCGTTATAAGCGGTATTTTGATATAAGCAATCCCTCGAGAAAACTAAAGTACTTGAGCTTTAATTGCGCCACAACTGCAAGGAATCAAAACACAATGTATTCAAGGAAGCAAAACCTTATTCAGATGCAAAATAGTCAGTGAGCTCTGGCTGTTTCATGTTCTTCCCGGGCGTGAGCAACCCCCGCTCCAATTTGACCAAGCAGTGACTGGCGTCCGAACGCCTCGCAGGCTTCAGAGCGAATCAGGAGGGAAAGGCACTTCTATAAAGGGCGAGGGGCGTCACGGAACGCTACGAGAGCTTCGCGCTGGAAAGGGCTGCAAATTCCACGGCTCCAATCTGAGGTTGTGTTTGTTGAGCTCAAAAAACAATTGACCGCTCATTGTGGGTACACAGCGTAATCATGGAAACTGACCGGTTTTGCACTAAGAGCTTTACACTAGGGCTTTGCAGGAGATTTGCATGACTGGGCAAATATTTTTCGCACTGTGCAGCCATGAATGACGTGTTTTTGTCATATTCGGCTGTTTCCGAGACGACAAACACACGTCATTCGGCACTATTAAATGTCTCGGAAGCAGCCGAATAGCACTGGCAATGACGACTGCAACCTTGATATGTGTCCTTACCGAGTCCCTCGTCCCGCATCTTTCTGTTCTGCTACATGCATTACGAGGACTCTGGCTCCAGCAGTTCGGATATGCTAATTGCTAACCCCGACCTCCGACCACTTCTTACGTGGCGGCCGCTGGGAAAAAGACGTTCTACGTCTCCCGCGGTGGTCGGGGAGCGGCGCTATAGATGACCGTCCTCAGAGCACTTGTAAATATAAACCCCCCGGTAAAGTTGAGAGAGGAGCCGCTGCGGGATAGCATAATTGGTCAGTGCACCGCATGCGGTATGCGGAGATGTGGGTTCGACTCCCGCTCCCGGAAAAAAACGGCGGCATTTTTCTCGACTTGTAATTTCCCTTATTTATCACTGTATAAAAAAAGACATGAGAAACACACGTCATTCGGCACTATTAAGTATCTCGGAAACAGCCGAATAACACATATATATATATATATATATATATATATATATATATATATATATATATATATATATATATATATATATATATATATATATATATATATATACAGGGAGTGAGAGAGGGAGATAAAACTCACAAAGCGCGCAGAAATAGCATAAGTAAACAGTCGGATACACAGCACGAACAATAACAAAGAAGGTTTACTCACTTACTCACGTAGAGGCAACGGGACTTGCCTTCATCAGAGTACAGTTACATGATGGCGCTACATGGCATTTTCTATCACTCTATTTCAAATAGAAATCCTTCAAGGACATCATAATTATCATCATCATAACGCACTTGCACTGTCTAGTCCGTAAAAAGACCTTTGCCACTGAGAGCGATACATTTTTGCCTTGGATAGTTAATGAACGAGTGTAGACTGCATTTTTGTTTAACATAAATTTAGGCAAAGATATTCGGCGCGATACAAAACTGCACGAGCATGCAGCCCACAGGCTGACTCACGTGTTGCGGGCCACAGGGTGCAGGATGCGGCTAGAAGCAAGCACAAGTGTGCCCACGGCAGCTCCATGCCGGCGACTCCAACCGTGGTCCTTCCAGCCGCCGGTAGCCGGAGGTTGGACCGATGACTGCCGGAAGTAAAACGCGCAGCGGGGTGGAACCTGTACGCTTGCCTATCTGCTTTCCCAGTTCCGCTAGCGCACAGAAACTTTCGGGTGAGAACGAGAGAGATACACAGCAACAGGAATCCAGTAATCCTCCGCCTCTTAAAAGAAAATGCACGTCTCGACTGCTCCGCCAGACCGACACCCGCGTCAGACATTCGCACAACAATGAAGCGTCCTCGAAGGGGTTCTCGAGGGTGTCCGTCCTCTTGCCGATTGACGCGATTGGCTTCGCTATCCGCTTCAGCCTTTGCTTCCGAATGGCTTGGATCTGTCCCCTGCGCGTTGCGCAGCTGCTCGTGCCCTCCGGCATGATTGGGTAAGTTGACGACAGTGGGGAATTTCGCTGCGTTCACTTGCTTGGCTGCGTTCTTTCACTCCCTACTTCGCCTTCGCTGTGGTAGCCCTCACGGCGGCCATCTTTCGCTACTTCTGAGTTTACTCAAGCGGGTACTACGGAACGGCTCGCGCTGTGGAACACTTTAAAATTCGCCTAGTCTATGAGCCATTTCGTTGTTGCGGAGGCCAACGCCAAAGCCGGTTTTATCGCTCGAAGGGACCGTTTAATGCTTTCGAATGGAAAGTTTAGGAAGGTTGGGAAAGGAAGGGCTGGATATCAGCGTTGTTGATGCTTCCTCTCACCCGCATCGCAAAATAAGGAATTCGTGCAAGCGCAGGAACGACAGTGCGAGAAAGTAGAGGAGGGGTTGATAAGTTCGGCCGAAATTGCGCACCGCGGCAGTGCGAGGCCGTTGCGATGCGAATATTGAAAAAGACAAATTGACCCGCGAAACACAATAGCCATTTGGCCGGGAAATACACTCGCGGAGGCAATGTAGACTTATTTTTTTAACGCAGGTTGATTGCAGCTCGCCCACTCGCAAACACGAACACTCGTACCCTAAGCACACTATATTGCATGGTAACAGAGTTGTGTTAAAAAGTACCCGTATTATTTGCGTTCTTATTCATTACTGAGGTGTGCTAGGGGGAAAAGATCTCACTGCTACCATTTTATCTCACGATTGCCTCTATTTTTTTGTGCAAAGTGCTTTTAGTAGAACCGATCTTTACATGCTTGCGCTCGAAAGTGCTTGAACTATAACACATCTCCCCTTCCCCGTCTATTATTTTCTTAGTCGTTATTGTTTGCTTGTTCCGTTGTATGCGTCCTTATAACACGTTCCATTTTAGTGCGCAATGCATTGTTTGCATAACGTTAATGCGTAACATTGAGAGACAAGAAGAGAGCGGAGTGGGTCAGGGAACGAACGTGTGTTAAGGACATACTAGTAGAAATTAAGAAGAAGAAATGGACGTGGGTAGGGCATGTAATGCGAAAGCAATATAACCGTTGGTCATTAAGGGTAACAGAGTGGATCCCTAGAGAAGGCAAGCGTGGCAGGGGGCGGCAGAAAGTTAGACGGGCAGATGAGATCAAGAAGTTTGCGGGGATAAATTGGTCGCAGTTAGCGCAGGACCGAGGTGATAGGAGATTAATGGGCGAAGCCTTTGCCCTGCAGTGGGCGTACATAGGCTGGTGATGGTGACATTGTTTGCAGAGTACTATTGCCCAACAACAGTGCAATACCCTGTAACGACGAAAAGACACTCGATTGAAGAAGCTGAGAAAATTAATAGTTAAGTGTACTTTGTTTGTCGAGGAAAATAAAAATGAAAAGAATACATAAATGAAAGAAAAACAAAATTAGGAAGGTATACTTTCATACACAGCTGTAACGCAATTAGGAGAAAAATAATATACCCAGAAACAAAACACGAAAGAAAATTGTTGAAAGTTTCAACTATTTATTACCTTTTATGTGCACAAAAACACCCAAATGGCGACGCTAAGAAATTCAATCGTAAAGTAGTGTGAATGCTGATTCTTCCTAAGAAAAAAAGAGAAAAAATGTACTTGAGTTCACAAATGCAAGACCACCCAATATAGCCGAACGTTGCCTAACGCGAACTAAAACGACGAATTCGTAGCCACACCTGGCTATGCGAAAGCTAGCAGCGAATACAAGCGATGTAACAATTCTTATGCATTAGTAGACAATTTTCAGAAGACCTGTACAATTTTCTAGCGCTGCGTCCTCACATTCAGACGACTAACGCCGCACTGACCTTCATGTGACGCAGTTTTGTAATTGAATCGGTGTCGACGCTACTACCACAGCATTCTCGTCCACTTCTACGGTTCACCAACGCCTGCGCTTGTGTCATTCTACAAGTGGAGTGAGCGGACGATGGTTTCTCGACGGGTTTCATACCTTCGACAACGTTGCTAGTGAAAGGTTATCCGCATATTGCCTTTCCAGTCAGGCCGACGTACCTTGGCAATTTAAAGGCAGCATTTTGCCAACTGATTCGAGGAGTAAAAAGAAAGTCCGGGGCTTTAATTTTCTGCCGACTCTTTCGTTGTTCTTTTTATGATACTTTTGCTTTTCGCCACGGCGGAATGCGAAGCTAAAGCAGCTGAAACGAAACCGATCGCAGCTGCAGTTTGTGCCTAACGCATAGTCCCGACTTTTCGTATAGGTCACGACGAACGCAATAAGGCTGGGAGGAGGCCATCGAGAAATAGTATCATGTCTGTCAATTAGGCATCGGCGTGTACCGGCATGCCGGAATCGCAGTCAAGTGGCCATAAATTTCCGCCGGCATACTTTTTAGTTACAAGCACGCCAAGAGATCCCGTTAGCGTAGAGAAACTTGCCGCCAATTTCTCGTCCCTGCGCTGCTGTCTTCATGAATTGACCTTGCTGAAGTATTTTTTCAACAATGCCCCACGAAGGCGCTGTAAGGTAACCTTCCTAAGATCTGCTAAATGACGAGCATGTGTTGTGCGTGTGCGTGCGAGAGCGAACGATCTACACTCCTACGCACGCACGTCTGCCCGGCTAAAATATATATATTTGACAGAACTGCCCTCTCAAGAAGCCTGCTTAACGGACGCACGCTTGTGTAGCCGCAATGTGATGACGTTATTTTTTGGCTACCAGATCATCGTTAAAGCTAGATGCGAATGCTGTCCCTGCTTCGAGGCTTTATATCTCTTTTTGCAGCTGCTGAAGAGGGACATCAGTTACACACACACATGCACAGGCGCGCACACACGCGCACGAACGCACGTACACACACACACAGTGACGTTTTCTCGACACGGGTCCATAAGCAACCTGCAGCGACAAATTTAGCCCACACACAGCACTTTTTTCTTCCACACTTGTCTAAAATTCCTCCGCGTGCCTGCGCCGGGATACCTTTTCAAGCCCTTGGTTCTGTCAGGGAACGGTCCATCCGAGGCCGAGTGAACTGCAGTGCCTGGCCAGAGTGCCGCGGCAGGAGGTCTTGAACGAGCATGCCTATCACCCGGAGTCCTTTATGGTTTCAGTAAAGTCTTTCAAAGACGATAGTCTTTCTTGGGCTACTTACATCCAGGAATTTTTGTCTGTCCGTATGCCTGTCTGTCTGTGACTCGATTCAGGCACCCGGCCAAGGTGAAACGAAGTCTGCGCTATTGTTTTATATACTCACGGCGAAATCTGAACGTCTAAGTCCGGTTTATATGTTCATACTTGTCAACATTGTTGAACAAGAACAATACATTACGCAAATATAAGGCAGAAAATGAATACACAAGGGATATTTACAGTGTTACTTTAGAAAAAAATTCATAGATGCTTGATTTTTGCGAAATTAAATACTACATCTACTGCAGAAAAAAAATCACACTGTCGCCTGCTGTCGCCTCCGCCACTAAAGCTTCTGACGGCATGTTAATGATTCAAGCTGCAACAGTTAGGAAAGGTTCCACTAGATAGGTTCCACGTTCTGCTTGGAACGCACGTCGACTAGGGCAACGCGGTTTCATAAACGTTGAAGTAGGGCGCCTCGACGCAAGCGCGTCTCCGCCGTACGGCAGCGCTGGCATAGAGGCACCCGGCCTGGAGCAGTGGAACGCGGTAAATTTAAATTGACTTGAGCAAACCTTTAGCGTGTTTACCTTGGGAGGAGCGCGACGCAAGAGGGACAACATGAGAGGTGAGCGGGAAAGCGAAGGGAGGCATTCACTTGGCAAATTTTTTATTTTATTATTTAAATGCCGATAAAGACTATCGTCTTTTGTCGACATTCGCGAGGAGAGGAGCAGATACGCGGCCAATTTTTTTCCACCTCCTTCTCTTCCTCCAACAAACGCATATTCGCTCAGCCACCCCATTTTTTTTGCCCAGCATACACCCAAGCACAGAGCACAAGTTATAGGCTTCGTAAATCAAACTGTCCACCAAACTGTATACCACTCAGACTTTTCTGGCAATTTATGTACATGTATTTTCTTTTCAATTCAATTTTTATTTTATTATGTCTGGCTTCGCTGCCGGACTGAAAGCTTCAGTAGCGAATGTAAAAAAACCCAGATTTCCTTTACACGACAGCGACCATACAGTACCACGACAGCGTCTTGCAGTACCATAACGTAAAACAAAAGCAATTAATGTAAACAAAGAAAACATTCATCGCATATAAGAGACGTTCTTTGTTTAGATGACATTGTACTGACATACATTTACGAAGCGGATCACTTCAAACAATTGTGACCACGTACCCTTTCATGGGGCCCATTGTGCAACATTAAAAAAGTCCCTACAGGCAGATAGAATAATACGAAGTATCGCGAACAACTGCGACTCGTATGCATACAATTCCCGGACCTATTACGAGCTTCAAAAAACAAATTATTCGAGAATGTGCTAGTATAGAACTTCTAGCGGTATATAAGAGGTAAAATGCATATAAAAAATGGCAGCATCTCCACTTCGTGGATGATTGCGAGGGTGTGGAGTACGGGGACTCGAAATGACATCCAAGTTGTGCCCCGAGTGACATCCGATTTGCGCCCCGACCATCATTCGATTTGAGCCGTGAGTTGTACCTTGATTATTCCCTAAATGAAACTGCAACTCACGGCTCAAATGGAATTTCGCTTGATTTTCGCTTGATACTTGTGTACGCACGGATGGACGCGGACGGACGTTGGGAGGTCCTAAGGTACTCCGCACCGCCGTTACAGGCTTAGGAGTAAGCCGTTCGACTCTCGGGTACTTATTAACTCTCGGTCGTAGCCCAATGGGTAAGATGACTGACACTAACTCTGTCTGGGCTACGAGACGCAGGCTCGAATCCTGGCGGTGCCTGTGTGATTCTTTTGCGATTGTAAATGCTATGTCCACGGACGCGGACGGACATTGTGCGGTCCCAAGGCACTCCGCACCTAAAAATGAGAGACGCTCACACTAACACGTAAAGCCCGTTCTACATGGTGCGATTTTCCCTGCGAATTCGCAGATGCGGCGCCGCTCATGCGGCAAAACGACCTTTTTTCGTTGCTGCGGCAAAAATGTTTGGAAAGATCGAGCATCCCTGGCGAACGCCGCTTGTGCGGCGTGGAGGCGGTAGAGGGGCCGGAACTTGCGGCCAATAGGAACACAGCTAGGTGAACGTCACGGCCACTTCACGTCATCACCATTTGCACGCTTAGCAGTCAGATGGCGTTTCTTCCATACGTGCGGTAGGGAGCCTACATGCCGTCGTCTTAAGGGAGCCTACATGCGGCGGCATGTAGGCTCCCTAACGTGCGACGTAAGCGCGGGCACACCAACACAAACGTACGCGTGTTCGCAACACGATGTCGCGTGCCGTTTTCAATGAATGCTTAATCGGTGTCCGCGCTGTCGCGGACATCACAGCAGTTCGGAAGAAGTACATAAGAACCGAAGAAGAACCGTCCGAGGTACACCAAAAAACTCCCACCTCCTCTGGCGGGAACCCCTGTGTAGATGCGACGCATAGGGGGTTCACGTTGCAGCGTTGGACAGCGGAGGAACGGCGCTGGAACGATGGAGCGGAGCGGCGCAGGCAGCGCGTTTTATAGCGCGCATAACGGTGAGGGGACGTGCCGGCGCCAGTGCGTCTGCCGCGGCTATGACGCAACACAATCGAACACAATCCACTTTAATCCAATCCAATCCAAATCCAATCCAATCCAATCCAATCCAAGCCAATGCGCCTCGCGAGAGAGTGTTCGCTATCGGAGAGGAGAGGGGTGAGCGGCGGAGAGCGCAGCTCGCGCGGCGAGGAGAATGGGGTAGGGGCGGACGCCGACGACAACGCCGACGACGCCGGAGGCAGGGACAAGGCGAGTGAATGAGATGCAGTCGCATCTAAAATGTACTCGCACAACAAGCGAACCCGGGGTTGCTTGCTGTGTTTGTCTTCTCTGCTATGTGTGCTTATATTAAAAAATAACTGGCAATTGTTAAATGAAACCGCTAATAAACTCATATTTACTGCAAAACAACCTGATACAACTTCCCCAGAAAGTACAATAAAACTTATTTTTTAACATCACAAGCTTTGCTCGTGGCAGACCTAATTCGGTCCGCAAACAATGCGTTTCTGAAGTGCGAAAATCGCGACGTTCGCAGGCCATGTAGACGACATTTCCTGGCATTGTGAACTTCGCCAGTGCGAATGTTCGTTCCATCGAATTCGCAGGCGAAAAACGCACCATACAGAACGGGTTTAAGACTTGAAGGTACGTGGCGAAGCTCTACGCAACCTTCACGGCCATCACGAAGGTTTAAGTCCCCGATTGCACCGGATTTGCTTCTTCTTCGCTGCTCCGTCATTGCTGCTATAAGTGGGAGCTGCTTTCATTATTTGGAAGTGATAATCATTGGACATCATCTTGGAGGGGCGTACGCTATGACGCGTCTTGCCCACTCCGAGCAAATATTGCCACGATTATGGCGAACGCTGGAGTCTTTCTTGTTCCGAGCAAGTGTCGCCACGATTACGCCGTACGCTGGAGTTTTCTCTGTTTTTGCCAATCTTGGGGAATCTCTCTAAGGGGGCATGCTTGCTTGACAAACGTGCGCAGGAGACGCTGGGCGGTCGTCGCGAGGCACGCACACGAGAGCAAGGCATTTCCTTGGTTCTGTTAACTGTCGGGCTGTCGCCGCGAGTTCTGCGCTCACGGGCGTGCGCTCGGCAATTTTTTGGTATTTTGAACTGCGGACACGAAAAATGACGACCTGCTGAACACCTCCGCTGTTAAAATGGTAGTTGTATGGGAGATAACGTGGTAGCATCTGCAACCTGTAATTAGTGCGGAAACGAGGGAGGATCCGGTGGTCAGGATTGTGAGTACGAGCAGAAGGTCTCGTTATGGTGGAAAGAAGCTGCTGGAGTCTTTATGCTGACTCTAACAATGTTATACACTGTATATAGATTGTTTGTGGCGCATAATTAAGACACATAGCTCCAATATTTTATTATTAGCTGAGCTCCTTGCACTGTAGTCAATTATTCATTGGTAACAGGAAGAGAAGTGCGCACTATTATACTACACTTGCACAGGTGTTATTGCAGAAAAGCTTTCTACCTCTACCAGCCAACGGTTCCTTCGTGGCGTGCGCGACAAGAAACTCCCAATGTGGCTGCGGAGGGGGAGGGCGGTTTTCACTCACGGAGCACAGTGTAGATGGCGCGGCGAATGGTTACCCAGCGCTCCCCGTGCGTAGGTGCCTGCTCATACTGGCGGTATTCTACGCAGTATACTGGCAGGCGCGTCGGCGGGGCGGCTTTGTCGTCTGCTTTAGCGACGGTTTTTTTGGGGCCTGTTTTAGCGCTGCTTCCCGTCCATTGCGCGCTTCCTTCGCACGGCTTGATTATTTGTTCGACAGCACCTCCTGGGTAACCCGGACCTGACGGAATTAAGTGGTCGTGCGGCAAAAAATACGTTAAGGATTGCTTTGCCGGGTGGGAAAACTAAATGTTGAGACTACATACAGACATTTGGCCGCTAGAGAAACCCCACCTTTCACGCACTGCTTGCCACGAATGGTACCCCGTTTTATAAACTGATGAATACCGATTCGGTTGTGTTTAAAGAGGTACCACAAAAGGCGAAAAGAGCCACTGGTTCTGATAAATAGCGATTATAAATGTTCGCTCGGATGTCTCGCCATTCTCAAACTTTTAAATTGGTATAAATGAGAATCACTAAGCTCCCATGCCCAATTGTTTCGGTGTGTGCACATATGTCGCGCGGTGCGGCAGCCCAGAGCTGGCACATCAGGATGGCTAGGGTCCGCTGTCTCACCCTTCGAAAGACGCTCCTCACCGTTTTATTTCTGCCGACGCACGGCCGGGCTACAGCGGCGGCGTCCGCCGCTCTAGCCCGACCGCGGCCGACGCTGCTGCATTCGAGACGCCACCCCCGCGAATTCCAGGTAACGGCTGCCAGAATCTCTGGTTTCACTCTGTAGAGCCAGGTGTGTGAATTTAAATGACGTCGAATGGGCAATTGTTGTGGGTGTCGTTTAAAGTTTTGCTTTCCAACCACCTTCACAGCGTGGATTGGAGCCAATTTTTTGTTGATTCTACTTAATCCTCGGCGATTGTTTGAAGACGCATCCGGACCCGCACATGGGGATTGTTTTTTGTTTAATACGAAAGCAAGAAATAACCCTGTTGAGCGAAAAATACGGCATTCGGCGGCTGTGGCAGCGAAACAGCTCCTGAACTTTCCTCTCATGGGCTGCTGCACCTACTGCTGCGCCTTAACAGGCACCTTACTTTGACGTATAATGTGCACGTGCAGCTCGCCACTTGACCCGCAGCTTGTTATTAAAGGAGTACTGACACCAAATATTGACGCCTAAAAAATGATATAATTGGCTTGAGTAGTTTGTACAGATGCCTCAACGAAATTTTTGCAGCGATCCGAGGCCGGAATCACATCTAAAATCGATTTTGATTGTCCAGGCCGCGAGCTTCCACAATCGGCAGCACTAGCGAAATCGCTTTCGGCGTGACGAAACATCGGCCTGCGTGTCTGGCCGGTTCAGGGTGACGTCATATAGTCGTTTTCAGAACCGGAAACGATATCCTGCGCTGCTGTTGTGGGTGGTATTCATTTGGGCAGGAGACGTGGGCGTAGCTGTGTGAGCAATGCTTGTAAACGTTGCGTGTTCGACGTCTTTGCTCTTCAGTTCGTGGCCGGCGCATGATGTTCCCTTGCACTGGTGCCGAAAACTGCGTGGTGCCGGCACCGCGCGGTGCGCGATGTCGACGGGCACCGCGGCGACGCGGCGGTGCGCGTCGCCGAGCTCGCCCAAGTTGTGCTATGGCAAGCTCGCGGTATGCGAAGTACAGTCGAACACGGATATATCGAACTCCAAGGGGATCGCGAATTAGTTCGATATATGAAAAATTCGATATAAAAAATATGGGCTCTGAGACCTCACCTATGGCGGACGATCGCTTACCGATCGTCGCATTCAAGAATGACAACTAATTCCGCACTCACGACGCAACAGGACACTTTATTTCAATGAAAAAAAATCGCTCATCTTGGCCTGCTTCTTCGTCCTGGAAATGAAATTAAAGACGCTAGTCTCGATCTTCTCGAGGCTGCACAACTGGAAAATTCCAGCAGCACGCTGCGCCTTCGCACACCATGCACAAAACGCACGCAAAAGAAGAACAGCGCGCGCGTACCACAAGAACTTTTAAGGTAACAATTCCAAGGCTCTCTGAACGGACTCCAACAAAGCGCTCGCGATGGTCATCTCCGAGAGAAACAGCGATCTCCGAAAGGTGCGGGACAACTCGCCAAACAGCAGCAACAGCATCAAAATGCAAAAGGAGGAGGAGGCCGCCAGCGCTCTCGTTGCCTCTTGCCTTTCCCGAGACGATATCGGGGGAAGCCTACATAGAGAAAGAAAAACTCTTTTTCGGCAAGC
Organism: Haemaphysalis longicornis; assembly: GCF_048455015.1. Lineage (NCBI taxonomy): Eukaryota > Metazoa > Arthropoda > Arachnida > Ixodida > Ixodidae > Haemaphysalis > Haemaphysalis longicornis. Next base: position 254,146,473 of record NW_027526295.1, read on the forward strand.
CGGGGAACGTACGCAGCCGAAAAAAAAGGACGTGCGCAGTCGGGGCAGATGCCTACGCACTGTCATATTTTCCGAGCGTTCGGGCTTGTGTGCCTAGAGAGATTTAGCATACCGGGCTCCGTCCGCTAACGCTACGGCGGCCGGTAGCGGGGCCCGACTGGGCAAGCGCAAATTCGTTCCGGTAGGGGGGATTAGTTACGCGAGCCAGTCTTCGCCATGCCCGCGCATTCCTCCACATCCTCCTCAACCTCAATCGGGAGTGCAGCGACCGCCGAAGAGCACCTTCCAACTCGCGCGGCGTTCGATATACCCAATGTCGGGAAAAATGCGGTTCGATATAAACGTACGAATTCCTATACTTTTACACAGAATTTTCAAGGGGATAATTTATGAGTTCGATATAGACAATAATTCTATATAACCGTGTTCGATATATCCGTGTTCGACTGTACTGCTCGTGGAAGCCTGTCCGAGCAAATCGACGACGACGCCAAGATACATTATTTTCCACGCGACGACATGCAGCGCTAAACGTGGACTGAGTTCGTGCGCGGCGGCGGCCGCAAGAACTGTCGCCCAAGCCAGCGGCCTCGGGGTTGCACGGGTCACCTTGGGTGTTGGGAACTTTAGGCTTAGTACCGTGGCGACTATTTGATCGCTGGTATCTGTACAACTGCGAATGACCCTCCCTTACACAACTTTTCACCACACTATCATCCCCTTTTTCGCATATGGAGCTTTATTTTGGCAATAATTTCCGCTTCAGAGATCGGTGACCAAGACATCTGCCGCGGCCTGTTTTGATTCTAGCGCGCAGGTGGCGCCATCTTTCGGCCGCTCGCCGCACCGCGGTGCCGGCAGTGCTGGGTCGGAGCGCCGAACCTCCGCTGCCGGTCAGCGTAGGCTTACCATCGCGGGAAATATCTGAACGCCACTTTTAAGTTCAGCGCTGACAACAACCCCTAGCACAATTTTTCAACACACTAACATCTACTTTCTCGCATGTGGAACTTCTTTTTCGCGATCAGATTGATTAGAAGAGTGGCGACAAGCTGTTGCTATCACGGTCTGCGCCGGTTCGAGCCGCAGTGATATTAAAAAACGGACGACGGCGAAGACATCGCCGGCCTAATCGCCTGGCCAAATCAAGTTGTTCTGTCTGCCGGGTGGCAGCGACTCATCCGAGTCTGACGATTCAGACGACATGTCGACTGCGCGGGCGAGTGCGGACCATGTGCAATCGTAGCAGACGATGCGGCGAAGGCATAGAGGAAAGAAAAACGTCCCTGACGTCACGGTGAGACCGTGACGTAAGGCTGGCCCGCTTGCAGGCTGGCCTTCGAACGGCCATTTTCCCGCGCGGCGACCAAATTTGAAATTGGTTGCAATAAACGTGCTATAATTAATTCTGTGTTGGCGGATGACGGCTTTCGGTTCGATTTTCGTAATTACTGGGCCAATAGGTATTGTTTACAGTATAAAAACTGAAAGCGAGAAATTTCGTGTCAGTACTCCTTTAAGGCCACCCAACGTTAAGTAAAAACCTTTACCATCCCTTACTAAAAAAAAGTTGAGCGACGTACGAAAGCTTTCTCACACCACAGTTGCGTCAAAAGTGCGTCAAAACCTTCGCTCAACGCGCGTCTAAACTTCGCTGAAAGTGCGTCCAATCAATCGACAAACCTTCAAACACCCAAATTGCAAAACGAAGAACGAACCCATTCGACGATTTTTCACGCACTAAGTAAAGGCACCTACGAATGGTCTAGATGTATCCGATACATGGTTTATGAGACAAAGGTATACACTATTGCACTCCTTCTCCATGATCGATGCGTGTATTGTCTTGTCAAGAACTGTTCCTTTTTTGCAATCTTCAAGTAACCGTGCTGACACAATAGAATTCCGGTTTCATGCACGCGCCGCGTGTCCAGATATCTATCTTATCAGAGTTTTTTGGTCAACCAACTGGTCTATGTGGAAAGTTTTTTAACAGGCGGTCCCACGAACAAAGCTTTCGCTCAATTTTTATTTTGCCGTGGTCGAACGTGGTTAAGCCAAATTTGTCGAGCGATTGCTCGGTTTTCGGACCGAGAGCGCGTAGCGAACGCGCACACAACTGCACCTCAACTTGAAACACACACGCTGCTCGGTGCATCATCGGTGCTATAGGCGCAAACGCGAGGACCAATTGGAGGCACCGTTGGCCAGCGAATGCTTTGAAGACCAGGTCAATCTGATTCAGCGGGCCCGCAAAGCGGCAGAGGCCGTTTGAGCCCTGGACCAAGGGTAACACCCCTGCTGTCCCCGTCGGGAACTGTAGTACGTAGCACAAGACCACGGTGGAGCGCCGCCCAACCATTCAAAAGAGACAAACGTTTTCCCAGTCCGGCACAAATACGCATTGAACTTGGATGCAGCCAGCACCTCCTTGTGCCATCGTCTTACGGCACGCACCCTTTACGTGCACACTAGCGTCGAACTTGCCGTGCCGCCCTGCCGACGGCCGACGGCGGCGTCGCAACGCGCTGCGGATGAAGGCTGCGGCGCGACGCCACTGGTGGTCGTCGGCAGGCGGCACGGCAAGTTCGACGCTAGTGTGCGCGTTGCTTTACTCTTTCCTCCTATGCCCCTCTCTGCACCCCGCCCTTCAAACGAATCGGTGACTAATAAGTTTTTCACTTGAGATTTTAGCGCGTGATCCCAATCTGTGATAAAAACTGATGTTGCGCCCTATTTCGTCAATATGTGGCATAACTCAAATTTAAGTGATCATGATGATGGCTGGCGTTTAATGGCGCAAGGCCAACTAGGGCAACGAGCGCCAAGGTCCGACTATGGCTCCCGATGCAGTGACGTGCACTCACATTACAGGGGAGTAGTGGCCATCAAGACTGGCAGAACTCCTCGTAGTGCTGGATGCTCTGCTACACACATCCTTGCTAATCGATACGGCTTCACCACAGTGTACAATTTACACTTATTCATCGGAAGGTGTACGAGAGCTTCGTAAAACTCTTACGTTCAGCGAACTTCTGCTAGAAATTCGAACCATAGTGGACACTTACCCATGCCGTGTTCGCGCATTGCGCCAACGCAACAGCCACCCCGCAATGCAGGCTGCAGATGCCGGCGCACACTCCGTGCGTGTGCAATTTCCCGCCTCTCTTGCACCTTCGTCAAACGCTGTTCGCCTCGCCAATGAAAAAGAACGTTTATGGCGCACCGCGCGCGCTCTCATACCCCCGCGCGGTACGGATCTCCCTGGCGGGTTGTCTCGCCAAGATGAGGTCCTCCGCCGACGTCTTCGCCTGACTGGGCGTCCCCCTCACGCCGGCTGTGACAAGGTCCTGGCCGCCTCAGTACCATGCCCCGTTTAACTCCGCGTGCCCCTTTTCCCCCCGCTCCTGTTGAACAGGCTGCAGCAGAGCATTTGGTGTGGAGCTGCCCTGCCCTGCGAGGCCTACACCTTCTGCACATCGCCTCCTGCGGCCCGGACCCCGGACGTCCGACGATTTCATGGAGCGGATACAAGGTCCATCTACATCATGGCCCTCTGCTCCGATTCCTTCGGATTCCGGAGTGCATCTGCAGATTTAGTTGTTCCTTATGCTGAATAACAAACTTCCGAAAAAAAAAAAAAGAAAATCCACAATTATCATTTCAGATTAAATCGGCGGGGTGTTGCATTGCTATGGAACATCTGTACCATTCCGAGGAATGCGTCACATTTATTTTCATAAGAACATGGTTTTAGGTACGCAAAACTCTTCGTTCAGAATACCCTCAGCCCTCTGTGCAGCGGCAATTTGCGAGTAATATACATTTAAGGCACGCAATTCCAAGCTGACGTCACGATTCGTGTTTACGAGGAAATCTTGTCCCGGATCTGAAAAGTGCAGAGAACCTGCCAAGGAAACGCACTGAGAACCGAACATAGCCTTTTCCAGATACTCGAAGTTTTGCCTTAACATCTCCCGACGACGTAGCTGGCTAAGAACCAATCAATCAGTTTTATTCTCGCTTCAAAAAAAAAAAAAAAAAAAAAAAAAAAAAAAAAAAAAAGAGGTACAGCGAAAAAGGGGGGCCGGAGAAAAAGCCGCTCATTTGCGGCTTGACGGGGCTCCGGACACCCATCGGCAGTGGTCACAATGCAGTCACACAAGAAAAGATGCATTAAAACATTAAAACATACGTAAGCATTATGATAAGGCATTGAAATAAAACACACTAAAACAAAAGATAGTAGCAAGCACTCTTTAAAAGATCATTTCGACAGTTTTCTTTCGGTTCAGTTTCATAATGTCGACTTCTTTTCAATGGAAATAATTTAATGTTGTAGGCAATGCATGCTCCAATCTTTCTTTCCCATAATTTGTGCGGGAAAAGGGAACTTCCCATGGTGACTGTTTACGGAACGGATATGTGTATGTGGTTTGATTTAGGTGAGCTAGTTTAAAAACAAATCTAAGTTGCCCTTCACGGCGCTTTGGTAATTGCATATCAATCTGTGATAATACATATCCTTCGCTTTTATAATTCGATGTTTTTTTTTTATATTGGAGAATTGGTCCCACAGAATAACCGCGCACGCCACGCCTGCTTCGCTGGTGGCCTGTTCGGCATCGTTGATCGGGAGAATAATGCTTGTGAATCTCCTCAGCAGTGGTTTGTTCAGCAGACAGGTTTCATCACTCTGTAAATATCTATGGCTGACAGCTCGCTGCCAAGTGCTGTTTTGTTCACATGTGCAGCCTCTACTGCAGCGAGTATGTCCCAATAGCAAATGCGGCCGCCCAACGAAGGCTCCAACAGTTTTTCCAAGTGCCGTAGGCACGGCAGGTGTGCTGGCCCCTGGCTACAGTTGTCGGGGCGATGTTCTAAAACAATCGCTCTTTTAACAATAGAAGCAGGGCCAATCCACACAATGGCAGTGAATATGATGAATAGGGTTCTCACGCGTTACACAATGATGGAGCCACAAATAGCACAGGAATTTTTTTGACTGCACGAATTCCAGCTTTTTTTTTTCAGCAGGGGGAAAATAACGGGAAAAGGGGGAAAACGTGGTTGTTATTACTGATGCTACCAAACTTCTGTTGGCCGGTTTAGTATCAGCATTGCTCTGCGTGGCTCGACGACACCTAACACTTAAACGGCTGAGTTTATTTACCTCGCACTTTAATTGCCAGAAACTAGCAAATGGCACTGTGAACAGATGACAACAAGTTCACGGCAGTGAGGCAGTCATCGTTAGCGAGCAATAAATACAGGCATGCAGACAACCCACAAACACAGTGAAAACGAGTGAAATGCATAGACGCAAACCACAACACACTACATGAACGACACTAAATTTACCTTAGCCAATAAAAATGACATGAAAATGTAAACGTGGGTGAAAGAACACCACTTTCAACATTTCTATAACATTAAGAATTTTCTTCCGTGCCCCAAAGATAGGTAGAAACTTGTTGAAATTTACAGGTGAAAGCTATGCACGACGGAATTACAGCAGGGTGGGAAAGCCCTGCTTATAGAATACGTGATGAAGGACGCTTACCCCGAAATTCAAAGTACCGCATTTTCAAAATGTAGTTATCAACAGTGGAGTGTTTACATTTATTTCCACTCACATAAAATTAGCCCGATAGAGTTTCACAGTGCGCACACCAAGAAATGATCGAAGCAGGTAATAAAAATCAGCCAGTAGAATCAGCAACATACGGCAAAAAAATAGATGCATTTCAAGAAACCTTCCCAGGCACTACAAGCCGTTCAAAATTCAACTGGGAAAGTTTTGAATTAGGAGAGAAGAAAGGTAAGGTTCATTTTCCACGCGCGCGGCGACAAGGTTATAATAATAATGCGAAACAATGCAATGATATAAACAATAATGGTATAACATCACTGATCCGCTATAATAACAATAATGCTGAGAACAACAAATACGATACCATTGATACGGCACTCAAAGAAGCTAACAGCCTCTCTGAGAGTGATTTTTTCAAACAAAAGCGCATGGCTTAATTTGATATCTTGGTGCCGGTCGCTGGTGCATCTCAATTTTCGTTTCCCTTTCAGGGCACACAAAAAAAGTCTCTCGACAAGCAGTGCGGGGGCAAATTCGGCGGCTGCATACGGAGCCCAGCAGGCGAGACGCGTGCGTGCATGTTGTCATCAGGTGTAGTTGTACTTGTGGTTCATGATTCTCTTAAAGTTGCGGTCGGACGAGGCGTCGGTGCAATAGATAGCCATCAGCACGCCCGCGGTCGTGAGCGCCGAGCCGAGCGCCGAGCCGATGAACATGACGGAGACCGTGCGCAAGACGATGGTGCCGACGGCGCCGAACATGATGGTCGCCGTGCCGCTCAGGACCAGCACCCAGATGACCGCGTTTCGCATCACCTCGGCCACCTCCACCGAAGAACCTCGGCGGCCGCCTGCGAGGCCCGTCCGGCCACAAATGAAAGGCGAAGTGGAAGAGGCGAGCTTGAAACAAATCCATGACTTCGTGTAGCGCAAAATAAAAAAAAAACAGACAAGGACTCTGGGAGGAGACGGGCACAAGCGCTAACTTACAACTGAGCTTTATTGAAAAAATTCGTGAATATGTGGGAATGAAATGGGTGAATGAAAGAAACAAAGATGAAAAGTAAGAACAGAACAGAAGCAAGACATGATAAAATTTTCACACAATGATGTGACGAAATTATTCGCATAACGAAGTCATGGATTACTGCTACCAACTAGCCCAAACCCAAACTCTCCTTCAAAACAAAACTTCAGAGCTTCTTGCTAATGTAGTCGTACAATAGTTCGCTTGCGGATTAGCCTTCCCGATAGCATTGCTTCTGAAAATGACCAGGAAAAATTTCATCTCCTCCGCAAGCATTTTCACAGTAGCAATTAACAGCGTCACCTTGTTTCTTTCAGTAGGCAAGGGGTTTTAAACTGTCTGCGATGTTTTCCGTTTATGCCCTAGTTTTCGCTTGCCCTCAGTTTCCTTTATGTGTGCCACGTGTACGCTGTATACCCAAAAATGTTAATTCTACTAAATTTTGCTCTCCTTAAATGTTACTGCAAGCGTTGTATGTCTGCATTGATTTAGTTTGTCTGTGCTGAACTACGTAATATCTTTGCGTTAATTTTTTAAAATGTGCCTATGAGGATTTTTTATTTCAGTTTTGTGTGCATCCATCCTGTTATGCTTTATGCTTTGTGCCGGCTACTTGCTCTTTGTATGCCTTTCGTGTAACTCCCCTGACTCAATGCCGTCGGGCCTGTAATGTATTTCCAATAAATAAATAAACAAACAGGCGAATTGTGTATATTGACAAAAAAGAAACTTCCGCACTTCGTAAGCCACGCCACTAGTAGACGTGAATCCAAACGGATAACATCAACTCTGCAATCCATACACGTCGACTTTTTCTGAACGCGTTTCGGTTGTTGCTGGCTGTAGATTACTAGTCTTCCGTATGCGTTGGGGGTGATAAGGGGGGGGGGGGGGGGGCGCTGGCAAGCACCACTTTCCAAAACGAGAAATGCTACAAGATTATTCTCCTATCGTCCTATCGGTATACTGTCACCATCCTTAAAAGGTGTTCGCGTTTGAATCTCGCTCAGTCGTCGATATTTTGACATTTATTACTTGCCGTCAATTGCCATGATTATTAAAACCCACGACTATTAAAACGTCATGAAGCCCCCCCCCCCTTTGCATGGTCCAGTTTTTAAATGTTTCGTTCCGGAATTAGCTTCACCCTATATTTTAAGCCGTGCTGCAAATATCAGGCGGCATCGTTTGTTTCTGTAGCTCCCTGCTTCAACACGCAGCTATCTCTGCCACTAGGCACACAAGTCATGCGGTAAAGATTGCCTTTGAATGCGGATTTGGGGGAATAGTGGGCTGCTTAAGCGCACATAACGGCACACGTACGCGATGAACCGTGGGATCCGGTAAACATTTGAATAAAGGAAACAGAAAAGAGAATATGTAACAAGCGGAAGATTCAGAGATAGTTGTTAAGGGGCGATTACTGGACTCGTGTTCTTTGTCAGGTACCTTTGTTAGCTGCACTATTTCATTCACGTCTCGGATTAGGTCGACCAACTGTTCGCATTCTAATGACATCTTTAAACTACATATAACGCCTTGAAGATGCCCTACGCTTTATGCTCAAGGTCAGGTTATTGACGCACAAGTTGTCGCGCGTTCACATTGTTGACGTAACATAGCCAAGAGGAGTTGAGCGGTTCTTCGCGATTAAAACTATCCGAACGGAGTATGGGCGCCACTCAAGCCCAAAGCACGAGCCAACATGTCTTTCTTTGTAATTTGCTGCTTTTCTTACCCTCGGTCACGGAGCAAAAATATATAGGAGAGGAAACGCCCATTGCGGACGGTGCGATCGAGCGACCAGATAATGTCACTACGATAACTACGGCGACCTGCGGAGCTCCGCAGCTGCGGCGGCGAACAATTTGACAGCGGCACCTGGTTGAATGTATTAAAAGCAATACTGTTGTTCGCAGCATTCGCCACAAGGCGTGAATCGCTATGCGCTCGAGCAGCTGCGTGACGCGGGGACGTAACGCGCGTTTATCTCGGACGCTGCGCGCGCGTGCACGCGTCATCGTCCCACAACGTCGGTGATGCGGGCACTTTTCAGTGCACTGTCGCATAACCAATAAATTGGCCGGTGCACTCAACTCGCTTCGAGCGCGTCGCATGCGAGGTAAGGCCGCGCGTTTACAGGTTTTACTTTTTTTTTTGTGCGTCTACAGGTTTGTATTCTGGGCTTGCTGCTCGCGCAAGATTGCTTACGCATTAAAAAAAAATGCCTCTTTTATTCGCTCTTACCGGCCGGTTTATATTTGACAGAAAATTAATCGCAAAGGCGTGCTCTTCAGCCAGCGGAAGCGCAGAAGAGCGCATACACTCTCGCTTCGGCCACGGAATGTTTCGGCGACCCGGCGAAATACCGACGCGATGCCGCGGCCGGGTTGGACTGGGCGAGCGTGAAGAGAACGCGCGCCGGCCGTGGCGATGACCACGCACTTCCTTCGCTTGCCGCCAGATGCCGGAAACTTGACGTTCGCCAAGTGCTTGTGACGTTATCAGGCTGCCCCAGGAATCTCGGTTTCCCCTCCTATTTTATTCTTGCTCCGTGCCCTCGGCACTGCACGTGCCAACATCTTTTGCTTTCTCTAGGGTTTCGTATCACTTCTCTCAGACGCTGTTTTCAACCCAGTTTTTTTATTTGTTGTCGTAAAAATCAGTCCAGCGTTAACTTTCATTTAAGAGAACAGTGTATATAGTTTTCGCTTATGTGCGTACATTCCGCCTCAAGTACGCAAACCAAGCAAACCAAGGTTGGCAAGTAGGAGCTGTGCCACCAGTGCAGTTTGGAAAGGTCGTTTTTGTATGTGCTTCGTGTTCATGCTCTTCTTTATGGCGAAAATGTTTTTGCAACGGGCGCTGAAAACGGCTTCATAGAAAAAGGAAGACGCAAAAAAAGGTAACGCCGAAATTGCGGCGCCATAAGGACGCCGCCGAAACATCTAAATAAAAAATGCAGTGCCATTACACTCTGTGAAGTTGCGTGCCAAGCGGAGCTGTTTGTGCGTTACCGGGGTTCCCTGGAAACCACTAACGAGCACACACCACACAAGCGATGCCGCATTGGTTGGCCACAAACTCTCGCTCAGTCTGGACGGGCATCGCTCTTAAGGCCCGTTCACACTAGCGGCGAAAGCGAGCGAAATTGACGGGAATTCCGTCGCTTTGTCGCGCGACGATTGTTTTTGGCGAATGGTCGGGACCAGTTCTTGTCGTCGACAGAATTCCCGTCGACAGAATTCCCGTCGCTTTCGTCGCAGTGTGAATGGGCCTTAACGCTTTACGTCCGCGGCCCGACAGTCGTCGGTGGTCTCCTTCCGCCGCGTTCGCTCTTTTTTCTTTGTGTAGGCTTAACCGTGCCATTTAAAACGTAAGAAATCCAGCTTACAAATACCAAGTGTATACCGATATCTTTACTGTCGGCTTCACTTCTGAGCAATAATGCATTGCTAAAACGACTTTTTTCATCGTCATTATACGCCATCTTATATCAAAATATGACTACGTGGCCAAAAGAAGAGTGTCCGCCAACAACGCGAGGGGAGAACACGGGCGGTCAGTCACGGTACGTGCAGAGAATGCCGACCAGGGAGCTGAGAGGTCGGGGGGCTCTTCTCGTCGTACGGACGCCAAAAACGGGGGAGTTAGCCTGTAACAGCTCCGCTGTAAAAAGCCTAAACATGTTTAGAATTAAAATCGTGCGATCTCGCGTAGCCTCCTTCAAAACCTTCCCCGCGTCCTAGTAAAGATCTTGCGCAGTCTCCGTTCGGGCTGCTCTTCAACACACACCGCCAACGAACATGTCGCTGGTGCGCAGCTTCCCCGTGGGGCCCCTGAGCTCGGAGAGGGAGAGCTTGGCGCAGGCCGCGGGGTCCTCGAGCCTGGCCAGGAGCACGTCGTCTTCGTCGGTTCGCGTAGACGAACTGATGCGCACGCAGCGCTTCTTCTGGTGTCGGCACGCGCTGGGCCGCAGCAGACGCTCCAGCCGTGGCTGGCTGTCAGACGATGGGGGCGACTCCTCCACGCGCCTCAGGGAAGAGCCACCGGGAAGGTAGCCGTTCGAGGCGCAGCCCCTGCGGCGGCCACGAACAGTCGGAGGGGGATAACGTGAAAAAATGCGGTTGATTCCTCTTTCATAGGAATCGGTAAAACACGGAAGTGAAATGTGCCTTCGCAGGAGCATTTAAATGTTTATTGTGCGTCCATATGAACTTGCACATGGTTATTTATGTTACGTCGATATGGCACCGTTAGACGCATCAACGTTGGACACTGGGTTGCGCGCGCCGGAACATTGCATAAATCCGACTGAAACCACAGCCCCTTGAAAATCGTGCGAACGAAAGCGAAGCGAAACCGAAACCGAAAGCAGCAGGTGGTGTAGGGTGACTCAATTCACCCGCGTCCCGCCTACACTAAGACGCTGGCAACGATGCGCCAACTGTCGGTGCTCATTAGCGTCATGATGAACTAATTCGCTTCGCCTCTCCTAGACGGCAGCACCATCTGAATGAAGTGGGAAAGATATAAGGCGCTTCCGTAGATCTACTTGCGCTTCAATTACAGCGCAGTTGGCAGAGCGCTGTGCGCCTCCCGTTGCGGAGAAAGAGAGTTCGTGGCTCGACTACGGGTGCAGCCGCGTCAATGTAACCTTTTCTGGCGATGTCCTTTTCGTGACCGATAGGACGTCGGTGAGATCTTGGTGTACCCAGGCATAAAACACTTTCGTGTTAATATAAGTTGTGAATGTGCAGCAAGAATGACATAAATGAAGGGAACGAGACGTACAATCTACCGCGTAGGATGTCCTAAAACGAAAGCTTGCGCCGTGCTCTAAGGCACCTAACGTTTTGGGGCCTTACCATACCCGAGTTTCCTGCGCCCGCTGGCTTTATCACGCGCACACGGAGGCCAAAGAAGGGAATTATGAAGGCTGCCTGCTAACGTCCCGTTTGCTGTTTAGGAGGTAAGAAGCACTCAGGTCTTCTCCCTTTACAGGTGGTGTGGTGGTGGCGCGGCCGCTTGAGGCGAACGCAGCGGCCATAGTCATGTTGGGAAGATTCCTTCGTACGTGGAAAGATGCCACGGCGTGGCCCCGACTTGGACCGAAATCCGCTAGTGGCGCTGCACGACATGTTTACGCAAACGTGTGCGATGTTTTTCCGGTGTAGCTTATACTGGTGACCCGTTGAAGCTCTCCTTGTCGCTTGATGGCGCTCTTCCGCAAGACCGGCTGTCTCCATCGTAAACGTGCACAATTACATAAGTGACACTCCAGTGGCAATATCCACGCCCGTTCTCGTCACAATTGGACCTCCCTACCAGCCATGCTCCTTTCATCCGAGGAGACAGCGTGCGATGATCTCTAACAGCCGTGCGCGCGAGGGATTTGGGTCCTCAGCCAAGCATACGCGGTGTGGATAAAGCAGAGGTAGTTAGTTACCCCGCTAGATTAAGACTGCGTTTTTATACCATGTTTTGACTCTTCCATGTCCGCTTAGAAAAGTTTGATAGTATCTAAACCTAATGACGCGAAGAGTCGAACCTTGAACGTTTGACTGGGCATACGAAAGTGTGAGAAACAGACGTCACCAGTCGGACAACCGAGGGATGTTCGGTGGTTGTTTGGGAAGCCGCCTCTGCGGTTCTTGATGATTTCACCTGGTCCTTTCCCTTTATTCTTAGGGAGGAAAAAGCTAGTCGCTTCCCTGCGATGCGTCATGCTATAGCCCATCCTAAACATTTTAAATGCATTCCCCACTACGGTAAAGCCCGAATCCCGATATAATGCAAATGCGGGTATAGCGAAGAACAAGCGCCATCGGCCCGTGCAATCTGTGAAGGACGAGCAGCGAAGCTCGAGCCACGATATGCGTTCGCCGGGCCACAGAACAAATGAGTGCGGGGAAAGGAACACATTTTGTATCTTGCGATTGAGCATACTTCGTAGTTAATTAGTCGAATAAAACTTCGAAGGACTAGATTTTTATTCTAGGGGACAAACATGGGGCTGTCCGTTTCCCTCCCGTAGAAGCCCGAGACAGCAGACGGGAATTTCGCAATGATTACAGCTTCACTGTGAACTGCGCAATTACGAAAATTAGATGAAACTCTGCGCAATGTTACAGTCATCTCAGCGGCTAATTGTCATATTATTTTTTTCAGGTGAGTTTTGATAAATTAAGAGTTACAGCCGTTTTCCGTGACAACACTCCCCCCTATGCGACAGCACGCGGGAATTCTGTAACAGTTACAACTTCACGTTAACTAATTACGACAAGTAAATGAAACTCCGCGAAATGATAGTGTCGTCTGAGCTGCCGATTACAGTATAGTTTTTTCAAAGCTAACTACATTAGATTTATAGCCACAGAGCATTCGCGAGAAACTGGAGAACAATTTTTTTTTTTCGCGTCGACTCGACGCACGGTGTAAGAATATTCTTACACCGTGACTCGACGCCAAGATGTACGGACAACGACCACACCAGCCGGCCGGGAGGTAGCTATATCAGCTTCGTTGTCCAAATATTCTTAGAGGAAACGTTGCATACAGCTTCCGGAAGGGCGCTTTCATTTGAGTAATGTCGCAGGTGTGTCTGGCAGTGTCAGTACCGGTAGAGAGAAACGCTCGGATGAGAGGAGCTGCTGTGCGGCTCCTTCAGGCGAGGCCTCCCCGATTTCAGTTTCCACAGAGAGATGGCGTCGCAGTCCCTTTTCGATCGCGTGTTCTCGTTTTACATGCAATGTCGGCAAAAGCAGCCGGACACCCTCTCCCCATCGCGCTGAGAACTGAGCGACTGCGTTCGTAGAGCTCCTGCTTATTTATGTCACCGTAAGGCAGCGTGCTGGCAGGCGCCACGTAGATGTCTGCCGTACGCGTCCTGCGTCGCACACTTCTATGATTCTTTCGTGCTGCTCTAGGCTTGCCGGCTACTATTCCTGAACGGGCATGCGCACGCCCACATTCCCACCCACACAGACACACAACTACACATAAAGAAAGAGTAGACATAGATTCATATGGAGCCCAGAGGAACAGGCGGAGTCGTCAGCAGCTGATCAAATGTATGAGATGCAGGAAATTCGCACGTTTCTAATGTCTCTTTATGTAAACACAAATATGCACTTATCTTCCCGTATTCTTCAGCTTAGTCGGTGAGGCAACAGTCCCCTCGTTTTAGCGCTTTAAAAGAAAATTGTCCCGCGCACCAAACTACTTAAGTAAAGACATTAGCTGTTGATTAAAGAGGGAGCAAGTGCCGACTACGTGGTATATAAGCAAGCTGCCGCGCGTCCGGAATGTGCTTCTTTGGGAGATGCGTCAGCATCCAACGCGAATTTCTTGCGGACACCTGGGTGGAAAGACGACGGCGGCAGGACTTCCGAAATGCGTTAACGTTTATGGTTGCGCGTGACGTTGGCTAAATAGTTTTAGACGCGCGGGACTCCAGTACTGCCCGCAAGTCTCCGATTGTCCGCCCCCCTCATAAAGCGCATCATCAGCCGACGCCCCAGGGCGCCGCAATCGCGGACGCCAGACACGGCACTAATATCAGTATCCCCATGCTTGTGCGATGTTAAACCCACGCGCATTTCTGATCCCGCACACTGCGCTTTAACAGCATTGGATTCCATGTAAACTAACAGTAACTAACTAAACTAACAGTAAACTAACTAACAGTAAACTAAAAGTAAACTAACAAAGGCACTCAAGCGGACTCCCGAGCGTGCAGTGTGATGCTCCGAGCAATACCACTAAAAGCGATAATGAAGGCACCAGTGCATCTCACATAAGATAAGATAAGATAAGATAAGATAAGATAAGATAAGATAAGATAAGATAAGGTTTAACTCATCAATGTACAGCAATATAGTCGCGGGCAAACCTAAGTCTTCGATGGCATTGTGTGGCGACGCCCTGCAGCAGCGATAGATTCACAGAGTGATTGCGTACAACGTGAAGTTATAGCACGTCAGAGACAATACAAAACAGAACCTGTCACGTAGTCAACAGTGACGCAGAGGTCTTGTCTATTAAGCGAAGCCTATATGGCTGGGGTTTCGTGTATTTTTCATGTCTGGGAACAATAATCCTGCCACCCTGTGAAGAGGAAATTGTCTAGGTTTGCTATGTTGGGGCCTAGCTATATCGGGGATTCCCTATGCTGAATTACAAGGAGAGGGACGAGACCTCTACTGCACAGACTATGGACACACACGATTGGTAGTTGAGGACAATGACGTCTCTAGTGCGCCGCACAGGCGGCCGCCCAAGAGTGCGCAACATTGCGCGATGTAAGGAGAGAGAGAGACACCTCGTGCATGCGGAGGAGTATACACGACTTGGGAAAAAGGCGAAGGCGGTGGAGAGGAGTACGAAGAAGTGGGGCTGCAACCATACTCCCTCCGTAAATGGCCACGCTTCACTGGGCTACACACAATGTAAGAAAGCCAGCTAACAGAGATTAAGTTTACAGCGATCCACTTAGACTCCGTTTCACCTCTAGACACAAATGCATTTTTGGGAAAATATATTTCTAGGGGCCCTATCATCATCATCATCACCAGCCCATCTACGCCCACTGCAGGGCGAAGGCCTCTCCCATTATTCTCCAATTACCTCGGTCCTGTGCCAACTGTCACCAATTTATCCCCGCAAACTTCTTGATCTCATCTGCCCATCTAGCTTTCTGCCGCCCCCTGCAGCGCTTGCCTTCTCTGGGGATCCACTCTGTTACCCTTAATGACCAGCGGTTATCTTGCCTTCGCATTACATGCCCTGCCCACGTCCATTTATTCTTCTTAATTTCTACTAATATGTCTTTAACACCAGTTTGCTCCCTGACCCACTCCGCTCTCTTCTTGTCCCTTAATGTTACACCTATCATTTTCTGCTCCATTGCCCGCTGAGTCGTTCTCAATTTAAGTTGAACCCTCTTAGTGAGCCTCCAGGTTTCTGCCCCGTAGGTGAGTACCGGTAAGATGCAGCTGTCATACACTTTCTTCTTCAGCGACAAAGGCAGGCTGCTATTCATTATCTGAGAGTGTCTGCCATATGCACCCCACCCCATTCTGATCCTTCTAATTATCTCTGCCTCATGGTTGGGATCTGGGGTCACAACTTGGCCTAAGTAGATATATTCGCTTACCACTTCCACTGCCTCGCCACCTATCTCAAACTGCTGTGCTGTCCCGAGGTTATTGATCATTACTTTAGTTTTCTGCATATTAATTTTCAGGCCCACGGTTCTACTCTGTTCGCCCAGTGCGGAAAGCATGCTTTGCAATTCGTCCCCCGAGTTACTTAGCAAGGCAACGTCATCAGCAAATCTGAGGTTACTGAGGTATTCTCCATTAACCCTTACTCCCACCTGTTCCCAATCCAACGTTCTGAATACTTCTAGTAAACATGCTGTGAATAACATTGGAGAGATTGTGTCTCCTTGTATGACACCCTTCCTTATAGGTATTTTACTGCTCTCCCTATGGAGGATGATGGTAGCTGTAGACACATTGTAGATATCCTCTAGTATTCTTACATAATGCTCATTTGCCCCCTGGTTCCGTAATGCCTGAATGACTGCTAGGGTTTCGACCAAGTCAAATGTTTTTTTCATAATCTATGAGGGCTATATATAGTGGTTCAGTATACTCAGCGCACTTCTCTATCACCTGATTGATCGTGTGAATATGGTCCATTGTTGAATAACCTTTACGGAACCCTGCTTGTTCTTTAGGTTGACTGAAATCTAAGGTTGCAGAAATTCGGTTGGCGATTACCTTGGTAAGTGCCTTGTAGACGACTGACAGTAAGCTGATCGGCCTGTAATTTTTTAAGTGCTTCATGTCGCCTTTCTTATGGATTAGGATGATGTTCGCGTTCTTCCAAGATTCCGGTACCATTGCGGTCATTAGGCATTGCGTATACAGGTTTGCCAGTTTTTCAAGTACAATTTCTCCGCCATCCTTCAAGAGGTCTGCTGTTATCTGATCCTCACCAGGTGCTTTGCCCCCTTTCATTTCTTTCAAAGCCTTCCTTACTTCTTCGGTCGTTGCTGGTGGGATGTCTATCTCCTCTGAACTACTGTCTCGTTCGGCATTATCCTGGATGTCCCGGCTACTGTGCAGATCCCTATAGAGCTCCTCGGCCACTGTGATTCTTTTATCCCTATTTGTGATGGCATTGCCTTGCTTATCCTTAGGTGCATACATCTGATTTTTCCCTACGCCAAGACGTCTCTTCACTGGTTTCAGGCTACCTCCGTTCTTTACAGCGTATTCAATCCTGTCCATATTATACTTCCGTATGTCAGCTGTCTTACGCTTATTGATTAACTTCGAGAGCTCCGCTAGTTCTATTCTGTCAGCTGCGGTAGAGATTGTCATGGTTTGCCGTTTCCTGATTAGATCTTTCGTGTCCTGTGAAAGTTTACCAGTATCCTGTCTAGCTATAGTGCCCCCGACTTCTACTGCACACTCCGTGATAATGCGTGTAAGGTTGTCGCTGGCTTCCTGTGTTGTAAGCTCGGCTTTCTCGTTAAGAGCGGAATATCGGTTCTGCAGCGCGATCCTAAATTCTTCTACTTTGCGTCTTACTGTTAGCTCATTTATCGGCTTCTTTCGTACTAGCTTGTTGCGGTCCCTCCTCAAATCTAGCCTAATTCGAGATCTTACCATACGGTGGTCACTACACCTTACCCTTCCGAGCACTTCCACATCCTGCACGACGCCAGGGTTATCGCATAATATGAGGTCTATTTCATTTTTGTGCTCCCCATTCGGGCTCCTCCAGGTCCACTTCCGACTCTCCCGTTTACAGAAGAAGGTATTCATTATGCGTAGGTTATTCCGTTCTGCAAACTCAACTAGTGGTCCCCCCTGCTATTTCTACAGCCCAGACCATAGTTCCCAACTGCCTTGTCTCCAGCCTGATTCTTGCCTACTTTAGCATTGAGGTCTCCCATAACAACGGTATATACTGTGTTTTTACTTTAACCATTGCCGATTCCACATCTTCATAGAAGCGTTCCACTACCTGGTCGTCGTGGCTGGATGTGGGCGCGTAGCCCTGCACCACCTTGAGCTTGTACCTCTTATTGAGCCTAATTACAAGACCTGCTGCCCTTTCGTTAATGTTATAGTATTCGTCTATGTTGCCAGCTGTGCTTTTATTGACTAGAAGTCCCACTCCAAGTTCTTTTCTGTCCTCTAGACCGCGGTAACTAGGACGTGTCCATTTTTCAGCACCGTAAGGGCTTCGCCTGCCCTCCTAACCTCGCTAGGCCCTATTGCATCCCATTTAATGCCCTCTAATTCCTCGAACAACAGCTCGAGACTTGCTTCGCTAGATAAAGTTCGCGCGTTAAACGTTGCCAGGTTCAGATTCCATTGGCGGCCTGTCCGGATCCAGGGATTCTTAGCACCCTCTGCTGCGTCACAGGTCTGACCGCCGCCGTGGTCAGTTGCTTCGCAGCCGCTGGGGACTGAGGGCCGAGGGTTAATTGGCGTATTCATGGGAGGTTGTGGCCGTTACAACACCAGGGTGGCGAATCCTTCTCTGGTGAGGGAGTGCGTTGCCGGCAATGGTCGCCGGGGTCAGGCCGCACCCCAAGCCCCTTTGTGCAATTCCATCAATGCACGGATTTTTCTTCTTCTTCTTTTTTTTAATCCGGTGGGAACTGTCCGGCACCGGGATTCGAGCCACGGTCCTTCTGCACGCGAGGCGGGTGTTCTACCTCTTCGCCATCGCTGCATCTTCCAGGGGCCCTATAAGCCGTCTTATATCAAAATATGGAGGCCTTAAAACCTTCTTTTATTCCTTTGGGATTTTTTCTTTCGTACGCTGAAACTTGTCGGTCGCCGCATTCAATCTGCAGGACTCTAGCCATACAGAGCTTCGCTGTGCAATACTTCTAGAGGATCCACGTGTCTTTGTAGGCTGAGGTGTTCTTTAACAGCGCGAGGCGTTGGAAAACGAACGTCCCGGTGTGTGTGGCGTTAGCAAGCGGTTTCCAAGTCGCGCGCCGCTCAAAACATGATTTGGAGTTCAAGCTTCCGTGCCTCACCACCTTGACTGGACATTTCGAGCAGATAGTTAATACTGAAACGATCCGTATACACGGAATTATGGGAATACGGAGTTCATATAGATTATGCCGTCCCCAAGCACACCGAAAGTAGATGTTAGTATAAAAAACAGGGAATCACATTAGTGTGCGCAATAAAAACGTTTGGCACAGGTTTCGTGTTTTTATCTTCAATAATAAGCAAAATAACGCTCCGTATGTTCTCCGTATACTCCGTATATGCGGAATTTATACGGACAATGATTTGGCGGTTCTGGTTAGCTTACAGACATAAAATTGGTGTCAAATTTTTGGACAAGTATGCACTATTTCGTTCATGTGTGTTTCTCAAAAATAATCCGTGTTTTCTTTCCGCTTTGTGTCATTCTAGTAAAGTACTCCGTATTCCCATATTTCCGTATATACAGATCTTTTCAGGAGGGCCATGGCACCAATTACAAGGTTAAAACGGTATTTTGGCCTTAAGCTTATACGTCTCATCACTTGGATATGCATTTTGAGTATATTAGTTTCTATAGATGCCATTTTCAAGATCAGTAGAGTCAACATACAAGGTTGAGCGTGTGTATGTGTTGTTCCTAGACATGAACTGCGTAAACGCTCGAGAGAAACAAAATTTGCTCATACCTTTTACCTAAATTCTGTGTAACCTCTACGTCGTGGGCTAAACAGCTTCGTTGGCCATCCATTTTCAAATAGTGGAATGACTCATTATTTTAGAATGTTTACTTATCGAATGTTTATTAGATCTGTGTTGGGCTCCTGAATAAACTAGAACGAAGACGCGAACGTCGAGAAAGCAGTACACAAAATGGCAAGCCCAGATTAGCTTCAGCGTATTGAATGTGGCGGTGTTTGGCCCGCATAAATTTATCTGGGAGCGTACTGTTTCCCAAAAACATTTAATCAGATCAATGCCATTGTACATCAAACAAGAACAATCTAGGCGAGGGAAGAACAGTCTGCTCTCAAACGAGATAGCAGGACGTGGTCTAAAGAATGATTCACGAATTATGGTTTGCGAAAATAAGTAGCACCGCGTGTACTAGCTCTCTCCGAAGTGCATGCCACATCCTGTACCAGCGCCTACTATCAGGATGCGAAGAGCAGCCTCAGTGGGGCAGGTGGCAAGCCCCTAGAACCTTGCGATGGCGTATACCCTAATCCCTCTAAGCGCAAGTCATTTTACCGCAGAAGGGGTCACCGAATGCACCCTGGGGCCTGCGCGTTTGCGTACGATCACATTCAATACACCCGCCAAGCAGCAGCTACGTGACGGCCTTGTGAGCGGTGTCTCAATGTTGATTTATTAGATGCGACGCATCTCTTGCTCTGAGGCATGTCCCTCCTGCGTCGTCGTCGCGCCGTCCATCAGCAACCCTCCCCCGTTCTTCTCTCCCACAGCTGTGTGCAACACTCTCACTCCGGCTCATTAGCATGCCACAGCTGGCGCGCTTGTTTGGGCGCGCTTCGCTGCGTAACGCTGCATTAACAACTGCTCCGGCGCGCGCAAGTGCGTGCATGCGCGACTCTCCTCCATTGTCTCCTCTCCTTCAAGCGCTGTGAATATAAAGCGGGTATCGCGCTGCGGCGGTTCAGTCAAGCGCTCGCTCTCGCACTTGTCGTGACCTTGCTTGACTACTTCGTGCTTGACTTGATTCTTCCGATGAAGACGTGATGTAAGCGACGGTCCCTTCAGTGAGTGGTGTGACACAACATTTACGCCCATCGTCCCGCGTATAGGAACACCCGCATGTGATGGAAATGCATCATACGCGACACGTTTCACGCGATTTAGAGAATCAACCCAACGAAAACACCAATTGAACCCCCCGATGCGTCGCATCACACCAGGGTTCCTCGCGGGAAGATGGGCGTAATTTTTTATGCACTCTTTATCCCGCATAAGCCGTGCCTAACCCATATAGTTAATTGGGCTATATGGAGTCACACCTGCGGCCACAACTTGATTGCACTAGTTTGAGATGCACCGGAAGTGTTAACAAGTTTGGAACTTCGTCTCCACTGAAAACTTTTGATGTTGTTAAAAAAATTGCTCTTTATTTGAAAATTTCGGGTATTTTCTTTCAGTGGCATTACAAAATGCGACACCACATTAACGGAACGCCCAACTTATCAGATTAAGCAAGTAAATAAAACGCTCTTTCAGGAGCGTAGGCGCCAGTGTATACGCAAAGCATAACGCCGGTAAATGGAACCATTGAGTTTCTAAGACATTGTTGCTGCTGCGTGGGACAATTTGGGCTTAACTGAAGGCTGCCGTCGAGGTTCGTGGCAGTGGATTGCAGCCCCGAACAGCTCCCCTAATGGTACGCACCGACCTACTCTTCCCGCCCGCCATTGTGCTCGATTGACGGTACCTGGCTTATTGTCCCAGCGCACAATGCGCCGCAGGCGATCGTACGCCGCGCTGCTGACAGGTCAATCTTTGTTCATTCTCGACCTCATGGAAAGAAACACGAAAGTATACAATAGCCCAATAATTAAGGGAAGCCGGCAAATTATGTGCGAAGCTTTGTATTTAGCCTTACCACTTTTCTGTGGCCGTACGTGCGGCGGCATTTGTGTGTTTGTCTGAATGCCATGACTTTTTTTTCAGTAAAATGTTTAAGCGGAAAGCTCCTTTGGTCTCTGCTGTTTTTTTTTCTTCAAAAATATAGTTCTTTTTTAAGCTGTTTTTGGCCTAGTGCCCATTTTATTTGTTTCAAATTGGTTTAAACGTGCGAAATCTTTGTTGGTGGGAGATTTGTCCTCGATTTCTTGTTTTTTTTAATGTGTAGATTCGAGGACAGGAATTATCTTTATCAAATTTATCTTCATCTTCAACTTTATCTATGTTTTCTCTCCCAAGGCCTCCCCCAAAAATCTGCAGCCACGCATATCGAGTGCCCGAAGGCCGATAGTGTGATTGTATAATCATTGAGAGGTTTTTAGCAAATGTACTCAACCAGGGTTGCTAAATCCTTGTCTGGTGAGGAAGTGCTGTTTGTGTCCCAGGGAGCCGCGCCTAGCACGGTTGAAAAAATCTAGTACAGCCTGGACCAGGCAGCAGTTCCTGGACCAGGCAGCATACTTGACCAGGCAGCATTTCGAACCAGGTACAACGCTCTAGAGGCGTTAGGACAGGATATAAATGGGATAATCGCCTCTTTCTCTTTCTGTACCAGTACAACACCACCTATAGGTAGGGTTGACTTTTATCTTCTTTCCGTCCGTCTAGTTCTATCCGTCTGTATTTCTCTATCTGTCTCCGTCCCTCCGTCTCTGTTCCAAGACTCTGTGTTTTTCTTTCTCTGTATGCACTGGCGCGCGCACGTGTGTGCACGTGTGCGTGTGCGTGCGTGTGCGTGCGCCCAAGGCTTACCTGCTCTCATCTACGCATCGGTCATGCAGATGCTAAGCGTTCAAAACTCGTGCTCAGGGCTACGGTGTCCGGCAGTTGGCGCATCCGAGAGACCTACATGTGCTGTACAAAATGTGCATGCTCCCGTGTACCATTCCCTCCTCGTGCTCCGCTTCCCGCATGCCCGGGGAGTTCATACCTTTCGCAGAAGTGCTCGGCTGTGGAGGAGGAGATGCCGACGAACGAGGTGCAGGGCTGGGTGGCGTCCTCCTCGGTGACGCCGCCCCGGTGAGGCCTGAAGCCGCTGACCGACGCGGGGCTCTGGCGATCATGGCCGTCGCGGCTCACCGCGTGTGCCGGCTCGGAGCGGGCGTGCGCGTCGGCGCCACGCGGGCTGTGCGGACGTCGGGGCTTCTTCCAGAGCTCGGACATTGCCGACCACTGGGCTCGCAATCGAACCGGACCGTGCGTGCCAGCCAGGCGCTGCGCAGCACAAGCAGTCATTGGGTCAGCGCAACTCCAGTACGCCAGCGACCTTAAAGGAGCCATGAAGAGAAAACACAAGTTTGGTTCATTCAAAAGATTGTCTCGTTAGAATCATACTGACACCACTTTTAACGTAAACTTCGCTCAAATAAGCTACATAATTAGGAAAAACGCGAATGGTCATGCGACCCACCAGCTCATTTCCCGCAACAGAACCTGTGATGTCACATGGGCTAAGCTCTGCGATTGGCGGAGGCTGGCAGAAGCAGACGCAAATTAGGTAGAGCTTACAAACTAGACGAACGAGCGATTTGCGCTTAAATTTAGGGCACATTCTTTACAAAGCAATAAGAATGATGGGGAAAACAGTGGAAGTTACGAAAGCACATGTAAACATAGAAGTACTGATACGTTATGCTGTTCGTACTGCGCACAGCATGCTTTGGTTTAGCTGCACAGCACTACGGGGCTTGGGGTTGTCTCAGACGACACTGGCCGATTGACGCAAGCAACGGTGTCTTACGTGACCCCATTTGTCGAGCGAGCACTGTTTCAGGGAACGAATATTTTCTCCCAGAACAAAAACAAGCCAGGTTTAAATGCGGGCAAAAACAAACCAAACGCTTGCCACGGTATGGTGGCGCCATCTAGGTTACGGAACGTAAAGAAACGCGGGAACAAACCTACTCCGCTGTACAGGGTGGAGACAACCTTTGAACGGTCCCGTGCCGCCGCAATTGGGCCAACGGGCTCAACGCGTTATTCTTTTCGTTTCCCACGAGACCTAGCAACGCGAAACAGACAATATCATTGAAACTTCTTCAGTAAACCGCGTTGCGGCGATACTTTTAGCGCGGTTTTGACACAATGACTTGCTTCGGCGGCGAGCGAGCAACCGAACATGGCGGCGCCAGCGTTACATGTCTCTACCCTGTACGGCGGATGCGTGAATGAAGGTACTCTAGGCTGCAGAGCGGTCGGTTCCCGTGATGTCACTTGGGGCCACGAAAACGCACGATTGAGCGGGAAAATCAAAATTTTAACCTAAATTGTTTAATTTCTCAGTGAATAAAGCACCGTTTGTATCCGGACAAGCGCTGGGGGCACTATAAAACACGAAATCTTTCGAATAAAACCAACTTGCATTTTCTCTTCATGGCTCCTTTAACAAGATGGCGCACGACAGGATGTACACTGGGCACACTCACCGATGTCGTTTTTGTTCACTTAATGAAAGTGCATTGTAATCTACATCAGAGTAAATGCCAACCTATTCTAGTCTGTACATGTGTCACCGCTTACAAATACCTCACACTGAGTTATCCGCTTCCACATTTCCAAGGGTCATATGACCAGGGCACCTTGCGTGGTCTTCGTCTGCGTTTATTTACCTCAGGAGGGCTCATCATTTGTTGCGACCACAGATTAAACACGGTTGGAAGCAACGAGTGCAAACAGAAAACAAACAGTTAGCTCTCACACGAAATGATCATGCAGCAAAAATAAGTGACCGGTGTTGCAATGCCTAATATGAATTCAGAGACAGCTGTCGGCCACCGCCCATTTAGGTGGATCGCTCCCGCTGATGCTTTCCCGCATTGTACTGGCATCGCGGACGCGGCGTAGCTTCGGGTTAGATTAATTCAAACAACATCCCTTCAGGCTATATCTTCACGTTTGTCGTTAAAGTACAGCATATAACCCCGTTGGTGCGTTATCGGTTCATACGATTTCCTGGTTAGTATGCTCTCAATTGTGAACACGAAAAACTCCTCGTAGTACGTTTCTTACCGGATAGTGCGTTTTCCGGGTTAGTACGTTCTTCCCTCGCGTTTTTTAACGTACCAACGAGGTTCTACTGCATTGTATCATCCCCTCCTTGCGCATAATAGAAAATTTTCAAGTCAGTCGGGTCAAGTCAGGCCTCTTGGGCGACTACGGTTCGAGCAACGTGATGGATCGGTTTATAACGGCCTGCACGGGGGACCGCTGGCTACATCGTCATTTGGTTCCTTTAACAACCCCGGCTTTGCTTTGAAGTCATCTTTTGGTATTAGATGGGCTTTGCTGCGATTAGTTTCTGTCGCACTCCCCCGCGCACAGAGAAATCCAACACATCTTCCCACTCGCTTAAGTTCCCTGTAAAAGGACGGCATGCCTTGTAAAGTACATCAGTGAAGGCTGGTGATAAAATTAATGGAAGATCGATTGATGGATCTTTAAGATTGCGTGAGCACACGGTTTTTCTCCCCTGCGAACTTTCAGCTCCGTCCGATACGCGTGCTTTGCTCCGTCTTTAGAACCCGGAACACGGCGTTTCACGCACGCCCCTTTACGCCATGGCAACCAAGCTTTAGCCGCGGCATTGGCTGCCTGTCGCTCCTTTTGTGATCCACCAGAATCCGCATTATGTCGCCGTCATTCCCTTTCCATACTCTTTCGCGCCTACTCGGCGCTGCACTCGCTTCACACTCTAGCCCCGTGTACATGGACGCGACGGGGGCGGGGTGAGTTGAGTGGCGGGTTCAGCTTACCTCGACGCGTCCGAGTTTATATGAACCCCGTCCAAAGAATCGAGGTGAGGGGAGCGGCGGGGTTACCGGAAAAGGGGCTACCGTATTTTCACGATTCTAACGCGCACCCTCTCTTGCTAAAAGGTAGCTTAATATTTGTGTGCTCGTTACAATCGGGCTCAAAACCGAAATAGGCTTTAAAGCGGCCAGCAGCATTCCCATGCGCAACGGACACTAAGTACCCGCAAAATCCAACTCAGTCCAATAAAAACAATCCGTCAACACCACGTGAGTGAATTTCGGCGCACTGATTCCTCAATGGCATGCTGCATACCCTGGTCAGCTGTTGCACATTTTTTTTTGTGCTTCTGCTTAGCCCCTAACGCTTAGAATTATGAAGGTCAAGGAACTTGAAATCGCAGGCAGCTTCAGTGTTGCGCGCTATAACTTTATTTCCAGCAGCAGCTGGATAAGCAACCTTGTGAAGCACAATTCATTATTGGCTTCCAGAGCGGCATACGCCAAATAAAATCTCCCTCTTCCAGGTACGTGGTGTCATGTCTTTTCCATCTGCGCAGTACCGTCAGTGTCACATTTTTTTTTTTCGAATTTTCCTGCGCGAAGTTACCCGCGCGTTACGATTGGGGGCGCGTTAGAACCGCGCAGATACGGTATTCTGCTCCCCGCGGCCCGCCGACTCAGCCCGACGAGAGAGCTAACCCACCCCCTGCCTCCGAGTTGACTGGACTCGCCGCGACGGCTCTCTGACCCACCCCGTCCGCTTATACATGGGGGGGGGTCGAGTCCAAAAAACCTGTTTATTTCGACTCAACGCGCCCTCGTCGCGCCCTGGCAGCTGCGCGAAGGGAGCGCCACCGCTGCCTTCTCGGCTTGAAGTCCTCTCTCCGCACGCGCCCTGTCATTCTCTGTTCTTCTGTCGCTCTGTGTCCATGAATAGACGCTGCAAAATTTCAAAGCAAAGCTTCACTACTTTCGTCCAGCGGTTTCGCCACGGATGCGCAAGTGCACTTTTGACTGCAAACACACCCCGTGCGACACACTTCTTGAAGCACATCGCGTGATTCGCCGGGCCCACTTTCGGCCCCGTTTTCAGTCGTTCTGCTCAACTAGCGGTGGCGGCCGCCGCGGTTGCGGGCACTCAGCTGATCGGCAGCCGACCAGCCCCACCGCCTATCACGCATGCTCCGTTGGGTCGTCCAGGGCTACGTGACTCGTCTTGCGTCCGGCGAAGAGGGACGCTGCGTTCGCCGCGAATTAAAGCGAGGCGGGCCTCCTTCTGTGAGCGTTGCACGGGACCGAACGGCGTTGAGCCGTCGTCGGCAATACAGCTACATCAAAGATTACCCAGCGAAACCAAGACTCAAACAGACTAAGGCAAGCTTTTGCTTTGCATATCTAAGGTTAGCTGAGCAAAGCCGCAGCCATTTTTTCTAGACAAGGGTTATTGAAGGGAAGTTGAAGCTTATTGCACATTAGGGTGAAGAGACAAACCATTTTTAAATGAATGCAGACGTTGTAACCTAACGTATTGGACCAGTGGATACGCTCCGTAGTTTTTCTGGTTTCTCAGGCAATAAAAACGACAACAATAAAAGAGGACCAACCTGAAGCGACCACTCCCGGAAGGCACTCGATTCAGAAAAGAGGCTGGCTTCGCTGGGGAACTGCATGGGGCGAGTAAGCACTGTTCTTGATCTATCGTGATTCTCCCGAGGGCTTCTGCCGAATTCCGGTGAACTGCTCCGGATGGTAGCCACGGCTGGCGTGTCCGGAACTCCGGCATCGAAGGTGCAGGCCTTCTTTACCTTGGGCACGGACTTTTGGGTCTCAGGATTCGGCGGCGCGGTCGCTGCGAGGTGAACTAAGTATTAGTGTTTTAGAAAGCTGTGCTGTATTCACGCTTCGTGGCTCGGTTCGGGTGGCACTAGGATTTCAATTTAGGCGTGTATTTCTGTTGGTATATAAACGCGGGAGTGTCTGCGGACTTGGCGTGCAAGCCCCTGACACAGTACACGTACCTCTGGGTCTAGCCAATTGACTCGAAAACGTTTGAGATAGTTCGTCGGGTTTGGATGGCGCGTAATTTCTTACGCATATTATTTTCCCGGATAAACCGCCAAATACCGTAATATGAGCATTTTCCGCGGCTCGACAGCCAATGGGTTAGTTCCGTTCAATCTAACAATATATTACATGTCTTTTTGTCAGAAAGGATGAGTTTTAGACAGCAAATAATACCATGCCTCGTGCACGTGTATGACCCGATTCATGTATCACAGTAACATTCTATTTATTTCATTTCGTTTACGCTCACCTTAACATTCCGAAAGCGTTACATTCTTACCTTCCAACGAGGAAGGTAAGACTGCTTTTTTTTTTAAACCTTTGATTGTACATGCCACGTACTTGGAACCGCAAGAGAATGAGATGTTTACGAGGACCGTGACGGTGGGTATAGCACTTGGTATTTAGTTTTGCATGGTCTGTAATGCAAATGAAATTTAAAATGAGCGCCCCAACAGCCATAGACCTGTTGTGAGGCACACACACCCAATAAAAATCCCACAATACGACCCGCACACATTGAGTACGGCAGTCCCAAGTCTCGGGAGTCGTTGCTTTCGAACAGTTCGACATTAAAAGTTTCCATCCCAAAGACAAGTAAAAAATTAAAGAAATTTTGTCAGTAACGTCCGTGTTCCTCCAGTTTCCGTATGTGGCATCATGTTGCCGTTCCTGTAACAGGTAACACCGGTCGTGCATGCGTGTTCGTCAGTGATAAATGAACAGCAGTGGCCTCTCACTCCTATCTTTATGGCCCTCACTTGTTCTTTTCTTCTCTTTCCTCAATTTATACAATATGGCGGCTGCGAATCCCTTTTACAACTTAAGGAGTTCTTAAATGCACACCCGTATCTATTCTTGCCCCTGCAATCCTTGTTTTTTTTTTTCATTCCGGCGTCCTATCCCCCCTTGAAACTAGCAGTAAAACAACTTCGCCCCCTTTCCCCTCCTCTCTCCCTCTTCAGGGCGTTGCCCGCGTCCCTTCTTCCACAGAGAAGTGAGAGGGCCTGACAGACTCACTTATCCTCCTACCCCGCCAAACCCAGGGTCCGTTGGGGCAGAACAAAGGGGAGACGCAACGCACACACACAGCAGAGCACTGCGTCCAGCATTAACAGTGGCCCTCTACACAAGAGCGGAGAACAAGAAGGCGCGCGTCATTCTCTTTCTTTCCGTCTCTGCCCGTTGCCTTGAGGAGCTCGTCGTAATCACTGCAGCGGCAGAAGCGGCAAGCGCATCACAACGGGGCCAACCTTTGCCTCCCGGATGCACGGGCACGAAGTCCTTGACGGCGATTCCTTTGACGGGCACGACGAGGAAACGCGGCGATGCGCTCCGCTCCGGGAGGACTTCGGCGGCGTCCGCCGACTCTGGAGAGTACCTCGGCACAGTCGCCTCGCTGTCCATGGCGCCCCGTGGTCTGCGGCGGCTTTCTCGGACGGCGGCGGAGGGTCCCCGCCACTCCGCCGGCGCTCCGCCTCATCGTCATCGCCACTAGTACGAGAATGACAATGACGGTGACGCTTACTGGGCATTGGGCCAGGAGACAAACATTTTTAAATGAATGCAGGCGTTTCAGTCTAAGGGATTGGGTTGGTTGGTTGGTTGGTTCCCTATGATATGGCGCGTACCCACGCGGGGGATTGGCCAAGAAGCTGCTAGTAATAATTAGGCTGTGACCCGGTTTATTTTAGAGAAAAAAAAAAAAAGGAGTACGAGAAAAAACATTGAGAGTAGAAAAAAAATAAATCTTTGGATTGAACAGGATTGTCAGGAAAAAAAAAAAATCTTGCGAATGAAGGCATAGCTATCTAGCAGGGCATCCGGCCTGTCGCCGCAACAAAGGAATGAAAGGCGATCACGACATCTCTGTGGCAATATCCTACGACGGGACAACTGAGTCACGTTACGGGTATTTGCTGGTTTCGTCGAATAAGGAGGCGTAGCCGGTTAAGAGATTGGCCAGGAAGGTGGACTTCGAACTTGAGTGGATCAATTGGTTAACTGAGTGATTGATAGACTGAGTTATTCATTTTAATCTTTCTAGGACGTGAGGCTATCTATCTAACTTTTCAAAAAATTTCTTTGGAACACCATTGACAGCAATACACATTGTTGCGGTGAAAAGAAGAAAAATAAAATTTGATTGGGGTTAAAAAAATTGAGCCGGTGTTTCTGCTTTGGAGTACGTTGGCCCTGCTGGCGGAGAATAATTTGTCCAAACTTAGTCGAATCGAAGGAGGGAAGATCATTTTGTAATAAAATACTTGCGGTGAAGAACCTTAAATCATGGAATAGATGCTCAGTCCCCAGTCATATCTCTCCCAAAATCTCAGCCAAAGTTGAGAGTCAGGGAAAGCATTACCAAGAGGGATTATGTAGTCCACGTTTATGCATCCCAATGCTCTCCATTTTTACACACTCCACGTGCGCACCTTTATAATCGTATTACACAATTGCTCTTGCGAGAGGGGCACAAAAGGTGTGCTGCCCCACCCTGATAGAGTAGCAGCCCAACGAATAAATTCGTTGCAATCCTGTCTCTCTCGCAAGAAGAATTGCGTTTCTTTGGTACGTGCGCACATGCGAGGTGTATTGAAGTAGAGAGAATTGTCATGTGTAAATGTGAGCTTGTTCTAAATATATATCTTGGAAAATTAGAGCTTCTTGTGCGGTCGTTGATTAACTTTTCGTCCCCGTCTTTTCTTCAGCTTTAAGTGACTCACTATGCATCACAAACAGGCCCAAACCTCGGCCCTACTCTGCATGTTTTATTTTAATCAGAGCTGATATAAGAGCAGAAAAATTGTCGATGTTAAATATGTAAAAGTGTGCAAACAAAGGTTGCGGAAGAAAGCGAAAACAAATCCCAAACTCGCTATCATTACGCGCGCGATAGCCTGCTAGTTATGTTGAATTATCGTTATGCGTTACTTTTTGTCACCTTGTTATGTTCTATCTGCTTGAAAACCACATCAAATTTCAATGAATGCCACTTGAAGCAGCAAATAAATTGACGCCCGAAAGGGTATCGCAAAATGTGCTTCCGTGTTTCGAAAAACTGTTGTATTTGGGAACATCATCCCCAAGTCAATGTATTATTACAATCATTGCTCAATGTTCTGACGGCTCTTGCAGTCTTTGTAAACATCAATAATCCAATTGTTCGGACCCCCTCCGTGTAAATATTCCGTTCCTCACGTTAGACGACAGCGGAACTGGGAGTGTTATCCATGTGATCGAGGGGAAGATGAGTGTACAGCGGAGTAGAAGAATAACACCCCACTGCCCGTCTTGAGGAGGACGTGGAGGGCACTGACGACAAATGGATGGGCGTACAAACACACTCCTAAACCTTTCACTTAATTCTCTTCTCTGACCAATTGACTCGAAAGAGTGGTTCACCCAGATGCTCTTCGTTTGCTTGTTTCTTTGCTTGTCTTCTGCCTCACTCTTAGTGATTGTCCGCCAGTTCTTTTACTTACGCGCATGGATAGTATCAAGAGACCACTGCACTGTATGATGCTTGACACAAAATTAATAAAGATAAAAAACCGAGAAAAGCGCCACCTGCTTATATTACAGCCTCAGCAGCTCTCTGAAATTAAGTAAAGTTAAGCTGCCAAATGCTGTTGTGTTCTGTTTTTTTTTATACCAGCGAATGTTTTAAAGGTTTCCCTGATTTGTCTAAAAAGAGAGAACGTTAACGTTGTAACCGAGTTCAACTACAGCATGATACATGTCAACAGCGCTGTGCAAATGCGAAAATAAAAAAAGCAAAGTATGAGTGCCTGCCACCTCGTGGATGTATGCTATTTTAATGATAAGGGTAATTATTATTATTGTTATTATTATTTCTCCTTTCTCTATTTGTTTTTACATGTAGCTTGAGAGAGAGAGAGTAAAAAGATTGATTGATTGATTGATTGATCGATCGATTGATTGATTGATTGATTGATTGATTGATTGATTGATTGATTGATTGATTGATTGATTGATTGATTGATTGATTGATTGATTGATTGATTGATTGATTGATTGATTGATTGATTGAACGGCTTCCTGCGCCTTTGTCAAGCTGCTCGAGCAGCTTTTAGCCAGGAAGTCGTCCAGATGCTTCTGGGAAATAAACTGAAACTGAAACTGATTGATTGATTGATTGATTGATTGATTGATTGATTGATTGATTGATTGATTGATTGATTGATTGATTGATTGATTGATTGATTGATTGATTGATTGATTGATTGATTGATTGATTGATTGGTTGATTATTTCGTCCGTGCAAGTTTTGTTCAGCCTAACACACCTTGCAGCTAACTAAATTGCAGCTAAACAGAACACGATCGGTTGTCTCTCCTTGATGGTGATGTGTCCCGACACCCTCCCTATGTCGTATCGGTCGCCGACAGGGGGGGTCCGAAGGAGGAAAGGGTGTAGCAGGGGGGTAGGGCAGGCATTTCTCCTTGGATTGGAGGGTGAGGATGCAAATTTTTGCAGTGTCCCTGTTATTACCCCCGCCGAGTTCAATTACGCGTTAGCGTGGCCAAGAAATACCTGATAAAATTCTATGTTCTTTCTTTCTTTCTTTCTCGTTTAAAGCCATTCACTTATGCTTTCCCGCCTTCACCTTCCTGGCTATCCTAGTGTGCGGCTTGCCCCACCGTGGGAAAATTTCTGCCGTCCACGGTCGCCGATGCCTATTGATGTGCTCAAATGGCGCTGTCGACATCCACCGGCTCCAGCGCGCCTCAACAATCACCCGTACAGCGTCCAGCAGCTGTCGACATCTTGCGGAGTAAACGCAGACCATGACCTCTTATTATCGTTCGGCTGTTAATACACGCTGGCCGCGCGAAACTTTGTAACGGTCTCGCATGTGTCTTTCCCCCCTCTTCGCGCGACTCTTCCGCTCGGCGGCCCCAGCAGCCGAGCTTAGCCGAGCGCTACTACCGCTTGCTTTCGAGGCGCCTCGTTTCGACCATTAAACACGCGCGTGCCTTCGGCGGTGGCGGCGGTAAACAGGTTTCCACCGTTACGTCTTCTTCTTCTTCTTCCTCGTTTCGGGTTCCCCGGGGCGCGACCAGCAAGGCGACGGTCCTTGCCGCCGACTTCGTGCCACAAATTACCGCAGGGAATATCCGCGACATTACGGCGCGGAGGGAATGGGCGCGCGCGGAGAGAATACGAGGAAGGGAGGCCACGACTCGCCCGACGGGCAAACCCGCTATACAGCGACTCCGAGTCGTTAAGCAGTGCGTAAATGACAAGCTGGCTGTAAAAGTGGCAAACTTCGCCCGGAAGGTGATATGGTCGGGTTGGCTAAAGACATTATTCGGGTATTTGGCGGGAACGTCAGGTATGTAGGTGAAAAACCCAGGATTTGTTTTATTTTTGTGTGTGCGTGTGTGTGTCGCTGTTTCTTGCGCCAACATCTGAACGCCGAGTAATGGTCATTCGGAAGAGAACAAATGACGTTGCTGTTCGATATGTGTGGCCGTGGCCTTAATGTGCACCCGCCCTGCCATACGACTGGGCCCATTCCTTCCGCGTACAAAGAATGATTGCAACGGGCGTGTTGTAGTGTCGTGCTGGTAGTTCGGAGTTGCCTACTCTTGACTTTTCGCAACCACCAGTGAGCACTCAGTAAGTAACGCGCTGTGGTCGGGCAGGATCAAAGATTGTGTCCTTAAAGCAATCTTGTGTATATGAAGCATTTCTCTCTTGAAAATGGCAGAGTTCTTTGGAAGCACACGCACCTTGTCCATGCATGCTTACCACATGTAAATACTTTGCAAATGAAGTACTGTTCTTTCCAAAGTGCAGCCAGCTGCATCTAACGCCTACACGATGAATGATACGAAGCCAAAAACGGTGAGCGTTGTACGGCAACTTTAATGTTGTTGAACAGTTAACTTGCTTCGACTTGCTTCCGATGCTGCAAACTGAATAGAACTCTTCTCAGAAAGATATAGCAAAGTCATCCTCAAAACACTGGGCTGCTTTAGAAACGTACGAGTAACCACTCAGTTCTCTCTGTAAATAACACGCGTACTCGCGAAAAATGCCAACTTAAAAAAAATATAGAAAAAACACCGGAAAAAATTTCAGGCGTGCCAGCCATAATAAGATAGAGAGGCTCCTAGAAGAAGCCTTATATGAACCGCGCGTTCAGTAAATACGGTTCAACAAGGCAAAGTACACTGGGACAGCGGGTGTTGCCTTCGGCTTATCTGCGTTATGAAAGCGAGATTGCAGAAGGGACACGGATACAGAGCTGGCTTCTGTACGTGCGTGGGTAGGTGCGTGTGTCATTGTGAAGGCTCGAAACACTGGTATAATAACCGATGGGCTCATTGTAAAATAAGCCTCCGCATCAGACAGCTCGTCTGTCCTTAAATCTAGCTGAAACAAATAGTAAAAAGAACGGTGTATTTATATACCGTGCAAACCATCGTCCTATATTCGCGGCTCGAGCGTATTGAGCCGTAATCTGACTGAGCCTCAAGCTTTCTCGGCAGAGCGCCCGCACCCTAAACATCGGACAGAAGCGCTTCAAAGGAACACCCCCATGAATTACAGCATGAAAAGGATGGGCAAAAGACCAATCTCAGCGCCATCGCCTAGTCGTCGTCTCTTCCTGCCACTGTTTCTCAGCGATTCTTTCTTCTTATTTTCCAGTTTCTCTCCCTCCCCCTTATGTTCCCGCTGTCTGCACGCTTAGGAGGCGGTGATCTCCATTTTAAGCACACGTGTGGCCTCCATTAGAAGGAGACGGGCCGAACCCGCTGCCGGGAGAAGCTGCAGTACCACGTCGCTCGCGTGCACGCGAAGACTAAAAGCGGGGGACTCGGCGTCTCTTCTCCCATGCACGCAGCCGTTTCCGCGACGAAAATACGTCGCGGCTTCACCTGAGATAACGTCTTCGGCGAGAAACTCGGTCGCCCTAAAATGCTGGGCTGATCTTATCCCACAGGGCTGAGAGATAATAAGAAAGAAACGAAACAAAACAAAAACAAAAATAAACAAATGGTAACTGAAGTAAATAGTTGTACGTCTGGGGTATGCAGAGTAAGTATATGCAGCGTTGTCACAATGATTTCACGCATTCATGGCTTCGTGTGTCGATTAGGGGTGGGCGTCGGTTAAAAAAAATTGACCCGATTAACCGGCACGCTGTAGTCGGATAATTGATGGATTAAATGGGTGCGTTGGTTAGAGAGAAAAAGAGTAGAGAGAGAGAGAGAGAGAGAGAGAGAGAGAGAGAGAGAGAGAGAGAGAGAGAGAGAGAGAGAGAAAGCTCTTTATTAGAGGAAAGCAGAGAGGTCTGCCGGCATGTTGACGCCGACATGCTACTCTGCGGGGTACGGGAAGAAATACTTCACGTTTGAAGGGTGTTTTCCTTTTTAAGTGTCACGTGGCTGGCACAGTCAAGTTTAAGTAATACCAGGCACTCACAGCGAGTTCGCACTGATCCGCTGGCAAAGAAGTCTGTTAACCTTTTTGAGCATCAGTATGCTTCTAGGCCTGTTCACAGACATTTCAGATGAGGTGAGCTGATCATCAATCATCATGGCGCTGATGCGGCCGGGATGCCTATCAGCGTGTTGGTCTCCAAAAACATTATTTCTTTGATGTATTCTCGGTGTATTCTCGTAAATTGGAAGGGACGCTGATCAATCATAGTTCACTTACTCCAGTTAGTCCATCCAACGCCAAGCGGGGTAAATGCCCATTAGCCGATTTTTGTGCCTTGTATAGATCCTTGTATCTATAATAAAATGGCCATGTTGCCATCTCTCTTGGCTATCATGCTGTTTTTATCAGTGTCATCTGTGAGCAGGAATGCATCGTTTCCTGTTGTGACGTAAGGCCGGTTGTATAGCCACGAGTATGATCCTCGGCGTGCTTAATTGCGCATGATTTCAACATGCCATTCTTTGTTCATGCTGCTCACATGACATCAACCGATTACCCGTTGAAAGAATTAATCGCGACTAAACCATCATTATTCGATTAATCGGAAGGTTAATCGATCGGTCGCCCTCCACTAGCGTAGGTGTATAGACCTTTTCATTCTTTAGGCCTTGAAATACGTACTGGGCAGTGCTGCGCATGCGCAGTCAGGCTATTCTGTCGACTGCGCAAATTAAATATGCTCTAGCACTGAGCCAAGTAATAAACTGGCTGCTTCCAGGACAAAGAAGGTGAAAAAGTCTAAAGCCGAGACAGAATCAGCTGGTGAATTGGTTGCGGTGGCGCTGCGTTTGCAGCACTGGCTCTGTCCGAAGCACTTTTCGTCCGGCTTCGCAGTGCGTTGTAAAATGTAGTGTGTCACGAGTGCAGGAACGAGCAGGCGACCAAAGAGGGTTGGAATGGGCATAACGACGACAAAATGCCGATTCTGGTGCACAACAAAAGAAGCGACACGCAGCCAATGCCACTGCCAAAGCAAGCGAACGTGGCAACTGAAGCATTTGGAGCGCAATGCATGTTTGGCACGGTGTGCGAGGAGAATGAGAGAAACGCCCCTTTGAGTGCTGGGACAAGCGTGCGCATCGTGAAGAGCGCATTGCTCGCGAGGGAGAGGGAATAGGCGTCGTCACGCGTTCTTATTCGCCAATGAATTCTTCATCGCTTGTTATTTGAGTGTTAATTTCTTTCGAATTTATGGAACGGGTTTTTCACGAGCGGCTGACAGTATGCAATGCAGGATGGCAACGTCGTTAGAAGTAAACTCACCACACTTCAAGGAAATGGTGCAGTGAGCGAATTTTGATTTACTCTGCGTAGCCACAGCAACTTGCAGTTCAGAAAATTAGTAACAATGCATCTACACACTTCGTGCATTTCAGGCGGGTGAACTTAGGTAATGCGCTTCTGCGTTAGCTTTCTTCAATTTTGGACGTTTTAGTTGAGAAATGACTGAGTTTCGTTGTCATATCAATTCTTAATTTGTACCGATAACTTCGATGGCAGAAAAATGTGTCGATAAAGTGCAGTAAGTTATTGTTGCTTAGATGCAGTACAATTTGCAGTAAATCGTCTCTAATCAGTTGTGACTAGCGGTCATGACTGGTTCATAACTTTCAACCTTTTGCTATATCCAGTGGAAGTACAATGCAATTAAAAATTCCCGAGAAAAGATATGAACAGTTTGTTATATTTATTTTCACTAAGAAAGTTTCGTCAGCTATCCTGCCGAAATTTCTAGGCAAGTACAAATCATTTCTGTATTTATAGGGAAATGCAGGCAGGAAAAAAAACGCAAACGCGGTCAACACAAAAGAAGGCGATCCTTTATTGTTAGTACACGCCGTTTTCACGGAGTACGTCACCGTCCCCCTCCATCAAGCGCCACGCACACGAGGAAATGGTCGGCGCTGCCGCCTATACTATCATTACGGCCTACAGCGCCAGCCAGCCATATTCGACGAATACGCAAACTATTTCAAAACCACGCGCCGCACGCTTTCTTTATTATTATTGCCGAAGAAATTACCGCCGGGGATAGAGGAGGAAGGACAGAATACTGCGGCAGCTTGACAGAACAGGAGGTGCCACGATGAGGTTAGACCACTATTTCCTCAACGGCTATTTTCTCTCACAAACCTAGAAACCTAAAAACCATATGTTACATGGCGACAATGTATAGATGGCACGAATACGGACAATGAAGCAACAGTGTATTTACATGGATGAACTATGTACAAGCGACCATGACAGCTCAAGCTGAGCCCATGTTGTTGTTGTTGCGCCTTTAGGTATGGCACATACCCAATCAGGGGATCGGCCAATGCCACACACTGCTTCATTGTCGTCGGCGTGGATCTCCTGGAGCTATGTGCCAGTGTCCTTTTTCTTCGTCCCAATCGAGCCAATCGAGGATGAAAATCAGTCAAATGATTGTTTCATTCCTCGCGCCGCTGTGCCATGAGTTCCCGGAGTTATGTTATCGCAACGTCGAAAAACGTATAAAGCATGTAGCGCTATCTAAATATAGACGTCCTTAGTCCGGTAAAGCACAGAATTTCAATGTTGGTGCGTTCTCGCACCACCACTTACGCACACACGACTGATGAGCGAAAAAAATATCCTGCTTGGTTCCGGATTAGAAGCGTTTTTTGGGGGGAAGCAGATCCAACACATTCCCGTTCAAAGAATCAGACATCTTCGGTGCCCTTTATGGACATTTTACACTACTACATGCAATCCACCGATTTATTTACTTTCTTTTCTCGGTCACTCAAACGAGGAGTTCGAATTTTTTATGTGTGTGTTTTTTTTTTTAATTTTAGTGAGCGCCTTTTCTTCTATCCGCGATTCATGACGACGCCCGCAATGTAGACCGATGCCCGCAGATACAGCGCGCAAGCTCACGATGTGTCTTATTTTCTTTTAATTTGCAGCCTTCCACGCCTTGGTATCCACGCATGATCGCCTGCATTGTGTTTGGCGCCAGTAAAAAGGTCCAATTTAAGGATATTGCGGCAGGAAAGGGAAATAAATCAGCGCATTCATTTGATTTTTGTACGTGGTAACCCCATTTCTCTCACTTTTTTTCTTTTTATTAAAGACGATAGTCTTTCTTCGGCTACCTAAACGCAGAAATTTTGAACTGTCTGGACGTCTATCTGTCTGTCTGTCCGTGGGCCTGTGACTCGATTTAGCCACCCGACCAAAGTCAAACGGAAACTGCGCAATAGCATAATCTACCCAGAGCAAAATGTAAACGTCTAATTTCGGTGCAAACGTTCATACTTGTCAAAATTGTTGAGCAAGAACTTTTCTGATGGAGGCGAAAAGCAAAAACGCCCGTGTGTACGAGATTTCGGCGCACGTTAAAGATCCCTAGGTGGTCGAAATTAATCCGGAGCCCTCCACTACGGCGCGCCTCATCGCCTGCGTTGCGTTGGCGCGTAAAACCCTACAATCAATCAATCAATTGTTGAGCAAGAACAAGACATTACGCAAACATAAGGCAAAAAATAAATACATTAGTGATATTTGCAGTGTTCTTTTATTAAAAATCTCACGGATGCTTGGTCTTTGCGACAGCAAATAAAATACTGCATCAACTGCAGAAAACCGCCCCCTGCTGTTGCCCGCGCTACCTGGAGGCATTTCAAAAAATCAAATGGCAACAGCAACGAAAGCTTTCACTAGATAGGTTCTACCAGAGTCCTTCAATGCTTTGAAGGACTCTGGTTCTACGTTCCGCTTGGAACCCTCGTGCAGTAGAGCAACGTGGTTCTATAAACGTTGTAGTAGGGTGCCTCGATACATGCGCGCCTCCGCCGTACGGCAGCGCTGGCATTGAGGCACCCGACTTGGAGTGATGGAACAAGGTAAATTTAAATTGACTTGAGCAAACCTCTAGCGTATTATCTTGGGAGGAACGAGATGGGAGAGGAACAGCATGAGAGGCAAGCGGGAAAGAGAAGGGGGGCATTTACTTGCCAGAGGAGCCAGTCGACTATCGTCTTTAGTCGACATTTGCAACAAAAGGAGCACATACGCGGTCATTTTTTTTTTTTTCTGCGAAAGTTGTGCACGCATGCGAAGGTACCATACTTATGCACCATCCGTCCTTATCTGAGCTGAAAAATTTCTGTAAATCCTACTTCACTGCAAGCATAGGCCCAATGAAAGAAAGCCACCTTAACAAAGGCAGACATGATTAGCGATGACTAAGCCAAAAGAAAGTTTTAGAAGAGCCTTTTAACAGAACCATGAAATCTCTCGGAGCTATTGCTGGAGTTAACACCACCCGCTCAGAATGACCACTTAACATTGTTTGCAGTAAAACGCCGTGGCCACGGTACCCATAAGGCGGATATCTGAGCGCAGCTTAGTTAAGCGTTTTTGCTGTTTGTAAAGGGAGGTAAAGTCCTTCTTGTCTATTTCATTAAGCTAAAACTACCTAAAAAACTTCCCAACGCTGCGTAGTTCTTATCATGTCAATTTATTTTCGTTAAAACTGGCGGAACTCTTTCCCGTCGGATTCAGCTGTTGTAGTTCTAGAATTGACGTTTTATTTTTTTTGTCAGAGAAAATCAGCTGTTTCAGACAGGCGTTTCAGTCGTTGAGAGAAACAAGTATACTTCAGCCAGTTTTGCTATAGCTCTTTTTCACTTGAATAAAATGTAGTTATAAGTAACAAAAAAAAGATAACATTGTAAGTCATAAGGATAACCACTCTAGCGGCGGTTTAATTGCAAAATAGCCAACTAAAAGAAAACGTGTACCGGTGACGTTATTCTCTGACAAAATGGGTTCTGTGCTCCTCTTGGAACGGGACATCGATTTTAAAGTTGAATGCTGAAGGGGGCGGAAAGTGGTGAGGAGAGACAGAGGTTCCTTGAGGAGTCTACAAAGTTTTAAGGGGCTCGTGAATGCAAGATAAAAGTTTGGTTATCCAAAAAATTAAGGCTCCCTGCTTTGTCCTAATAACAGAGATATTAAGACGGCAAGGGAAGCAGTGGTGACGAACGAACCTCTTTCTAACCTGGTAGGCATTAGAGTACAGCCACTGAGGCACGCCAGTCAGCAACGGCGGCCATTTTGTTCTTCATCAGTGTTTCGAGACTGCCGCATCTACGGCCTCGCCGCTAACTTCGACGGGGTCGTTTGTTAACAAGACTACGTAAGATGCAGCAAAACGGCATGTTTTGACAGATTTCTGCTGTTTATATGCTGTTACACGCGTTATCTTTGATTCGCGTTCGGAACAACGTCAGTCGCGTGCAGCCGCAGAGCAGTGATGTGATGACAAGCTAAGCCTACCAGAGTTGACCGACTAAAACACAGACAACAAAATGGCGGCGCCCTTGAACCGTCGCAGCGTAAACAAATGTCACGTAATGCGAAGTGAGCAATTATCATGGCGGCGGCACGGAACAATAGTATAGTGCCTGGAATATTCTAGTCACTACAATAGGAGGAAAGAGGGCCGATACTCTGTACCCTTATTACAGTGTCACTAGCCGAGAGCAAGCGCCAAGCCCGCCGAGACGAAGAGAAACATTTCATACCCTCCTCCATCTCCATTTGTAGTGGTTTACGACAGCTTTGCTGGACATCCACTGTCGCAGGGCGGGATGGCGACCGATTTTTTGTTGTTCCCTTCATAGCGTCACTGATAAAATTCGAAAGCTTTTTTTTTATTTCTTTTTTTTTTCTGGTTACAAAACGTCTTTCGGTGCTGGAATGGAGTTTATGGAGTTGTCAAAGGCTAGTTGTTTCAAGTTTAACAAAGTTGAAATTTGTCTGGACGAGCCTTTTGAAGAAATGTGCATGAACTTGTGGGGCCCTGCGGCTAAAATTAAAGGGGTGAGACACGTTGGACGAAGTGAAGCAAAAGCGACCGATCTGGAAGCAAACAATTGAATTTAGAGCGTGTGGCAGATGCCAAATTAAGCGGCTGCCGACGGCATTGCAAGCAAGGCACGTTCCTCGGGGCGCTTTTAGGCTAAGCGCTTATTTAACAGTTCGGGGAAAAAACCCGTCCACGGTGACGGCTGCAGCAATTCGAAAAATGCGAGCATCTCCGTGCAACCAGGAGAAACCGGTCGCAAGTCGCTTACACAAGTGGACTTACTGTGACTTACTGCGGGGATCATTTTCCCCCAAGCTTTCATTCGATTCGTGTCTCTTTCCTCTTTCCCTCTCTCTTTCTTTCCAGCAGATTGCAAAGGTCGAATCAACGGAATCAATTGACCACTTAGGCGCCCTCAGCGACCTTCTCTTTACTGCTCACACACGCGGCTCGCTCGCTGCCGAGGCCACCAAAGACATCGAATTCGAGTTTCAAAGATACAGCAGGGCCGTCGTCCAAGCGAGCAACACGCACGCGCGCCGAAAGCTCCCCAGTCGCTGTCCTCACACGGAACGAATCAATGCCGACGCCAGTACGAGGCATTTGCCTGTTCACTCTTTGCTTCCTCGTTCTCTACACTGGCGCCTGACTGCGGAAACGCCACGCGGCTGCCGGCATGTATGTGTGCACGCTCGCAGGGTACACAGACCCGCGCAGACACACGCACAGACAGGCGCAACCGGTGACTCTAATGTGTTCGGTGAATAGCGACCGCCCTTATGGCCGTCTAGCTTCTTTCATGGGTGTGAGTTGTTTACGCGCCCCAGCGGCCGTCACCGTCGGCTTCTTCCTCGAGGAGGCGGCCACCGCAGCACCTCAGTCGCCGCCGCTGCCGCCGCAGACGACGTCCTTTCAAGGTTGGCCGTGCGCCTGGGCGAGGGGTGCCGCCACTGCTGCCTTGGCGCAGCGCTGCTCACACGGTCATGCGGCCATTTCATTTTCGACGTCGTTAAAAAAGGTGCTTCCGGGTCAACGCTGTTCCGTTGCCAAGTGGTGGCTGCCAAGGGCCGCCTGTGCACGCGGCAAAGCGAACGAAAGACAATCGAAAGGGGCCGCCCCTGGCGGCGCGTTGACAGCTGTCCCGATAACGCCTGTGGAATTGGAAGGGTTGGGACCAACGGCCGCGCTCCGCCTATGCGCTGGGTGCGGCCGGTTCAACGTATGGCCTGGATACGTTAACGCCCCATGTGGCAGTTCAATGTGCGCGAGGCAGGCGTAATCACTGCGGGGCTATATAGTTCGGAGTCGGCTGAACGTGAATGTGTCTCTGCAGGGGTCAATTGGCCTGAAGCGCCTCTGCAAGACAAGACGTACTGGGTTGCCGGGATGGCTTGGGTGGGAGTAATTACCTTAGGCGCGAGCACATTGTGTTTGCACTGCGCGCACCCCATAAAATAAGTAGCATGTTTCCTTTCTGGGGTACAGGGTACACAGGCAATCAACGAGGACTCTACACGATGTACTGATTAAAGCACGATGGCTTCCGTATAGCTTGCCGGTGAGTATTTTGTCTACTTCGAATGCATACGCAACTAATGGCGCATTAGATTGGCAAAGTACACGGTTACGCGGGCCTGCAGCCACTTGGACCACAAGTACAGTCCTCGCAAAGTGGGGAAAGTAGACAGCTGATGAAGGCGCCATTTGAAGTCTGAAACGACAGCAGGCTACTTTTGATCTTTAAACATCAAAACGACGGGAGCGTGGCCACCTTTATAGTTTAAAACGTGCAAAAAACAAAAAACAAATGCACTCCTTAGCGAAAAAAGGGTAATAATTTATTATTCCTACAGCTGCTTACAGTTAATTTTTAATTGCTTCGTCATTATTATACCAACGTTTTATAACTGCGGCTTCGACTAGTTGACGAGTCTGCTGCGGTGTTCTCGTCTTCAACAGGTGGCAGCCGCACTGTCCTAATCATGTTCCAACTTCTGGTTGTAGCCTAGTCTACCGGACGGATTACTAAGCTGCCTAATGTGCTGACTGCGAAATGGAGCGCGGCCTGAGCAGGAGCGTCGGAACAGGGAGCGCAGGGGGAGCGATGACTCCCCCCTGAAGGCTTCTGCTGAGTTCCAGACGACTCTCGGAAAGTTAAATTTATGGGAAGAAGGCAAAAAGTTAAAGGATCAGACGACATTCAGTCTATATCCCGATGGCGAAGGTCGCTAATTAGATGATAGTTTTCGCCTTTATGAATGCCCCTAAGTCTGAAAAAAATAGTGATCTTGACGTTCGCGTTTGAAGCAGATATATAGTTGAAAAGCTTTCGTATGAAGCATTTGACAAGCCAATTTCCCGTCTCACATATTGGATGTCTGCGGTATCAATCAAAGGATGGAAGGTATATTGACTTTGCCCTTTGTATCCGGCTCATATCATCATGACACTAGCCAGCTCAACTAGACAATATGACCAATATCTTTTCACGCTAACCAGCTCAGATTTCGTCGGAAACCGTAGTTCCTTAAGTGTCTTGCACCAATCGCATAATTACTCACGGTCTAACAAGTTGTCAGTAGAGATATCAGGAGGGCGGCTATATATTACGAAAAATGAATGCATCCGTATCATACCACTGCAATTTTTCTGATATATAATGGCACACCAGACAAATATTCGGAACAAGTTTTAAAAAATTAGCCATTGTACCTACACGTACTCTAATACATTTAAAAGCGTAGCCTAACTCTTTCTGCAAAACATAAATATATTAAACTCACTTGGTTTGTCAATATTCTTCGTGCAAGTCTTCATTTGGTAGCATGAATGTGCAGGTCTCGTAGTACGGTTCGCGGTTAGGAGGCATAAGAAGAAGAAGAAGAAGAAGAAGAAGAAGAAGAAGAAGAAGAAGAAGAAGAAGAAGAAGAAGAAGAAGAAGAAGAAGAAGAATTATGATATTAGAAAATAACCACAATAATGATATAATTTATGATGATGATTAATATTATGTTTATGGTAGCATATTTTCCACTCCACCAGGTATAAAAAGTAGTTCCGATGCCACTGGGCCTGAGTATCATTAAGCACTGCACGGCACGCCAAATTTCCGGCCGTGGCGCGGACTTCATTTCCCAGCCGGACGGCTTCACCGCTCCCGCTGAGCTTCGCTACCGGACGCAGCAGGACGCCCAACTCGTTCTTGTGCAGTGCCAAAAGGCTTCGGATCGCGTACTTTTCTTGTATTTCACATTTACTCCCTCCCCCCACCCCTCTTAATTTTACTTTTCTTACATTTCTTTCTCGGTGCTTGTTAAGGACACCTGCGTCCCCATTTGAAAACCGAAACTTTCCATCGTTCTACTTTCCCTTTGTTTTTGATTTTTTAAAATCACACCATCATCAGGTAGCGCATCAGAATTCCAATACGCTACGCACAAAGCCATCAGTTTTCCCACCAAACGAAGCAGATAGTTTTGGGCCTACCGGCTCTGCGAAGCTGGTCGGCGCATCCTCGCCGAATGTGACCATGGCTTTCTGAGTGAGTGAACACTGGGTTAGTCCCTGAGAGATCGTCTAACGTCTGACAGGGGAGGTTGGGCAATGAAAAGCGGTTCAATTTCCACGTGGCAAGTAGCAGGCTCGCCCGGTCGGTCACTCCTCGCGTGATCAACTTGGACCAGTGCCATGCAACCTGCCTGGCAGCAATGCGCGTCGCGCACTGATTGCGCGCCCTCAGACGCTGCTGGGATGCAAATTGAGCACTCCTCGAAGCGATTGCTATACGGTGCTGGTCGCGGCTCGCACGCGTGACGTCAGCGATCGAACTACGCGCGGCATTAATTAGCAGGAACGAAAGTTTCTAGAGAGCCAAGCAGCCTCTTTGGT
Organism: Haemaphysalis longicornis; assembly: GCF_048455015.1. Taxonomy (NCBI): domain Eukaryota; kingdom Metazoa; phylum Arthropoda; class Arachnida; order Ixodida; family Ixodidae; genus Haemaphysalis; species Haemaphysalis longicornis. Next base: position 254,190,840 of record NW_027526295.1, read on the forward strand.
ACAGGCACTGGCATCGGCGGTTAAAGAGAAAAAAACGCCGGCAACGTAAGCACGTAGATACGACGTTCCTGCTCCAACATGGAGGCCCAGTTGAGTGCGGTATGACTCTTCTTTATATAGGCGCAGCAAGTGCATGTTGAATGTCTGGATGTTTCAATTATGCCCCCACACAGCATGGTCACCCAGTATACGGTAAAAGCGCGGGCTCCTCCGTACGAATATGACACACATAAGGAAAGAACTGATGGCGTCACTGTATACGTTTCGGGGCCACAGTGACAATACACACCCCGCGGCCGAACGGCCACGCACACGGCCAAAGGACCACAGAGCCACAGAACCACAGAGCCACAGAGCCCCAGGGCCACAGGGCCATACTCCATGCACCGCACATGCCCCGCGTGCCGAAGCTCCCATGTTTGGGCAGAGTCTTACAAAATTGAGTAGAAATACAATATAGATGCTCACGGAAACTCAAGTAGGGAGTAAATTGGCGGCGCTGCCCTTGGCAGCCGCTTAGTCGAACCTATACTTTTAGCATCGCGTTGGCCATTGCGTCGCCTTGAGCGGCCCGTTGAATTGAGCGTTGCTTCGATCTATGAGTTGCCTTACAGCATACCGGCTGCTGTCGGGGATTATTTTGCGGACCATTGCGTTGTCGTACACCGCGTTCAGTGACGAATTCTGGTGAGTCTGGTGAGCGTTGTGGATACCTAAGAGAACCGTTACCGGTGCGGCCGGCAAGAGGCGCGCTGGTTAGCAGGCACGCTGCCAAGTGTGGTAGTTCATTCAGGCTTGCTCTTGCGGGAATGCCCATGCCGCACGCGGTTGAGCAGGCACCGTATTATTTGTGGAAAAGAAAGAGAGAGTAAATGAATGAACTTAATCATAAGAATGGCGCTTTGACCTAAGACGGAAGGGGTGATGAAAAGAAAGGAAGGTGGTTCACGTTTCCATTTTTCCCACAAGGCGTGCCTCATTGCCTCATTGGTGAAGCATCGTTAGCAGCGTGACCTTAACAATCGCTCCTTTGGGCAGATCCATTCGTTCAGCTGCGAACTCGCGGAGGATCACGTTTTTCGCGGATACCCGCCAGTTGTGCACGCAAGACCAGTGTAGATGGCTCTCCGCGACATTCGTTGTAGAGGAGCTGGAACTTGGAAGGGTGGAAGTTTCGCAGGCTTTTCTGTTACCTGTGGTGCGGCCAGCGAGCTGCAACATCGTCAATGATGGCGTACAGCCGGTGCGTGCTTTAGCATGAAGAGCTTGATAACCTCCTAGAATGGTGCGCGGCACGCTATTCTGCCGGGGGAGCATAGCAAACATCTTTACTTGGAGCAAGAAGTGGAAAGACGTTTTCAGTTCGAGACACCTTGTACGCCCCCTTCTTCGACAGCCCTCAAAACAGGGAGGCGCTAATCCTCGAGGCCGGAGCTGGTGGGCAGAGCGTTAAAACAATAACCCCTCGTATTCATGGTCGCCGCTGTAATAGAAGGTATCATTAGCTGCTCTGCTTCGTGATTAAGCTTTGGAACTGTGCCACCCTCTGTTTATTTATTTATTTATTTGGTAGGGGATTTTCAAAATGTTCGTTAATCTGAAATAATCGTTAATCTGAGGTTCGCAATAACGGGATTGTCCCGGCCTTCAAACGCTCCGTCTACAATATCTTCTGCCCGGCGTCCAGCGGCTTGTGGAATGGGCAACCCCGCTGCAACCCTCCACTGCAAGGCAGACGCTGCTTTCTCTGTGGGAGTTCGCGCGCTCCTCAGGCGTCGATCGCCGAATGTAACATTTAAACTCTCTCTCCCCTCCCCCCCCCCCCCCCCCCCCCACCTTCCTTTCTTCCCCATGCTGACCGACGCGTCCACCTTCTGTAATAAAGTTTCGTTATTTATTTATTTATTTATTTATTTATTTATTTATTTATTTATTTATTTATTTATTTATTTATTTATTGCATCATTCTGAATTCTGAGCAGAAGTTATGGCACATAACGCAAAAACTGAGTATTAAGGGGATACTGATACGTATATAAAAAGTCAAGAAAGAGCTAGATAGTTGGGGCATAACTGAATATCAGTTTCACTTCCAGGGCTAAGAAACTGCGATTTTATTGATTCGTGTGCAGTTTTTTTTTTCTTTTTACGCGCCAGGCACTAAAGGCAAACGCTTAATTTGTGTGTAGCATGGTTATAACAGGTTGAAGGGAAACACAGGCCACCAAGAAAGAGAGAGAGAATTATAGATACAGTCAAATCTCGATATAACTAATCACGCGGGGCCTCCCAAAATCGTTCGTTATTTTGAAATATCGTTGTGATGAAAAACTTGCGGTTATAAGCCAGTGCCCATACCGAGGGGTGAAAATGCGCCGGCGCATCTTGGCAGTACACGCGTGTGCAGACGAGCAAACTCTCAAATCAAAACGTTGCACTCACTTCAAAGAAGCTTTATTTGAAGAAATCAGTTATTTTCTTCTGGCGAGTGCAGAAATTCGCATGACGGATTCCACTCTGCGCAATACCTCACCGGGTACATCATTGCAACTAGCGATGAAAGTGTGGACTTCGTTCATGTGAAGTAAAACATCAGTTTTCGACACTATCTCATCTTCTTCTGTGTTATGTGGCCCACAGACGTTGCCGTTAGCGTCGGGACGATGACTGCCCTCGCGTCTTCTTGGCTGTGTCGCTAGCTGCATTTATCGTTGGATCTCGCACAAACTTCGCTGCAAGATCACTCACAACAAAGAAACACCTGCCCGCACACGTGAATAGCGTGGGAAAGAACCGAACCACCAACCGACCACCGACAGACACCCAAAGCAACGAGAGAGAAAAGGGTCAAAGGCGGCTAGGCTGGCTAAGCTACAGCACAATAGACTACAGCTTTGAGGTGGCGCTAGCAATTGACACTCAACATGGTTGTGCTGACAGCCACTCCACTTGGGAGAGCAGTTACAGAAACGGCGGTTTCTGTTTCACGCGAGAGTTGCGGCGCTGTTACTTTACTTAAATATGTTCCTCAACTGTAAAGGAAGGAGGGAGGTAAAACGTTTATTTATATTTTTAGCGGTTGGGCGGAACTCTACCGGGGGCTCGTGCCACGTGCCACCGTTCCCGACGGGGTCAGCAGGGGTGGTATACCCTTGGTCCAGGGCTCCAACGGCCTCTGCTGCCTCGCGTGCCCGCTGAATCAGACCGATCTGGTCTTCACAGCAGGCGCTGGCCAGCAGTGCCTCCCATTGCTCCGCATCAGGGTTTCTGACTTTGTGGACAGCCGTTGTGCTCTGGCATTCCCGTGTGGTGTGGTAGAGGGTGGGTTTTTTCTTGATGGCACAATGGGCATGCGTCTGCATATCGAGTTGGATAAGGAGAAAATAAATTACGTACGTTATTCTCAAACGTCTGCTACACTGAAATTCGTGGTTTTGAAATATTTTTACGTTGACAATATTGGTAATCTGTTGGTGATTCAGAAAATTTTCGTAAATGTGAGAAATTCGTTAATGTGGGGTTCGTAGTAACGAGATTTGACTGTAGTATGTTGTTGAATAAAAAAAAATCGTAACTGTCTTTCAAAGACGGAACCACAAAATATTCCTGGAAAAGATGCAGAAGCGGGGATGTTATGAGGAGGATGAGGAGAAGGAGGAGTAATAAACGTGGCATGTTCGAGGCGAAAGACTAAAACTGCACGAGCGGAAATTCCAAGTTCCTTTGTGCCGCTAGTATTCAAAATAAAAGCTTGCTGGGGCCGAAACGTCGCCTTTGTAAAATTAATTCAATGCTCTGCAGGAAGAAATTAATTTTTACTGGATCTTCGTCAAGGTTATTTGGCGGAAAAATATTGAGAGACATGTTGCCTCTCCCGAAAAACGGTATTTGTACCCCCCCCCCCCCCCCCCGCGTAAGCAAATGTAAAAACAAAAACAAAAAAAGGCTCCTTGACATGTTATTTGTTGCGATAAACAAATACACCACAAAGTCAAGGACACATTCTCCAGCCTCGGATTTATTTTCCAACCATTTTGTTTTAGCTTTCACAAGGATGACCGGCCTAACTACGAGTTCGAAAGCCTTCGCTGTTGCATTCAAAGACGTGCCTGGCGATGACGTCTTCCTCACGGATCTCAAGGGATGAAAAGACATCCTTATACATAGTGAGTTCACTCCATCAGCATAGAGGGCCGCAAAAACAAGTGCAAGTACATGACTGAGTGCTTCGCCTCTATGCACGGCGAAAGCTTCCAGCCGGAGGCATAGGAGCAGAAGAGCATTAAATGGTGGCAGACGATCTTCCTCGCAAAGTGAGTTTCCAGCGTTCCTATGCAAACTATGTAAAAGGTGGCTAGAGAGAAGAAATAAACCAGGGTAAAGCACACGATTTAGGAGAGGAAAAAAATGCAGTAAGCACACCGCGATGTATCGGGGAACGAGGGCGTCGTCGAACGGGCTGGCGTTACGCCCATACATGCTCAGAGCCGGCGATACGCTTCAAACAGGCGTCAGCCCGAAAATTGAACGGGCGCAGCGTCGCAGACAGCACACAGACGTGGCCGGTCAAGCCCACAGAAGTGATTTGGAAGAATAGCTACACATCCTTTGCAGAGTAGCAGGTTGTAGAGAAAGCAAGCACAGTCACGGGCTACGGAGGGGGCAGACGAAAGTTCTTTTTGCAGTAGCTTCATGGTGCCCAGTAGTTTGCAGACGAAACCTGTTTTTCTTTTTGCCGCGCTGAGCAGACGACACAAATCGAAGCAAAAGAAGCCGGGCCTTGGGGAGGGGTGGGGAGTGTGGTAATGCAAAAAGGGCAGCATAAAATGTCAAGGCATTCCGGCAGTGGTGGCTGGCGGCGCGGCAACCGTTGTAGTACCCGGGAGAGACGGCAAAGACCGGTTTAACCACGAACCAGAAACGGTGAGAGAGAGAGAGATGCAGCCACGACGGTGGAGAGTGCGAAGGAGAGCCGCCCAAGAAGGAAAGATGGGGGCGCTAAGATGGTGGGGCTTGCGAGGAGCGCGCCGGTGTAAGAAGCTGCCCCCCTCCGGGCGAGGGGGTCCCGCAAGAGAGATCGCTGGCTCGGGTAGGCGCAGGCAGGTAGGCAGGTAGGAAGGTAAGTGCTACAAGGCGGCGGTTGGGGGGACGGCCTGCAGCCAGATTTCCTGGAATCCGACTTGGCGAGGGGCTTGCGGAGGGGGGGATTTGAACAAGTTTGGCGTTTTGTTCCTACGTTCTTCTTGCTCGGCTCGCTCGCGGTCCCTTCTCGTCGTCTTATCTCTTCCCTCTCCCTCTCTCTCTCTCTCTCTCTCTTTGTTTTAATTTCTTTACTTCATCAGTGGGCTTCTCGCTACACGGCTCCCAGATCCGTACACCCTCCCAGCCAGCCTGCCTACCTGCTGCGGCGGAGCAAGGTAGTGAGCCCGAGGGCGTACAGCTTTCTCGTTTTTTCTTCCTTCGCGTCGCCGTTCGGGTACCCGCTTCTTTCCCTCAGCGGCCGGCGCGAGTTTTCTTTGCCGCCCCGGGAGGAGATTGTTTCTGGCGCCCTTCCCCGCGCAGGGCGCTTCGGCGAGTGCGCTGGGAGGCTACAGTTGTCGGGCGGCTACGTCCCCGCGTGGATCGGCAGCACTAATCAGCGACCCCTCCCATGCCCGTGCTCCACTGGGACGACGTGGCAGCAGGGCCCGAACGACCTTGCCGACGTCTGCAGTTCGGCGAAGCCTACCGCCCACGGGACAACGTGAGACACTTTCTCTTCCAACGGGTCTGCGCCTTCGACAGAGGAGCCGACCGAGACGTTGCATGGGTTCGTACAGAGTATCCAAGTGCGGGAAAAGGGGCAGTTGCAGTCAACCAGGAGCCTTGGAGGAAGAAGCCTCGCTTTCCGCCGGGTTTAGCGCAGCTGGACCCTTAAAAACGTTGAGGCTCGTTTGTCGAAGCAATAACAGCAGATTCTCTAGCATGTTCGTCTATTTCCCCGACTGAAACAGTGTATATAATTTTTCCGAACGGAGAGAGCATTCGAGATCCCAGCCGCAATTTCTAGACACGTTTACGGTGCCAACCCGTTTGCATGCGTCAGCTTTAGCCTTCAGGAAAGCTAGTTTAAAACTTAGCCCGAGATAATCTGCGGCACCGGGATGCAAATAACTTAAGAAGTGTTCAGGTAATGAGGCTGCGAAAGCCCGTCCCCAACCTAAGTCTCCGGCTAGTTCCAACCGAGCCCCTTTCGACGCAGCAGTCCGAGGGAAAACTTCGCGCCTCTTTGGGCACAAAGGCTATGCCCCTCGAGTTCCCCGCTGAAGGGGCAACGAACTTCAGGAAAGACACCTGCAACTTCAGGGGGAATACGAGGCTGTACTTAGCGTGCTACTGTCCGAACACTCCGCCGGAGGTCGGGCACGTCGACAGAGCCGTGCGCGAGGTGGTGCCACAGTGACGACGCCCCTCTGTGAGCCATGCACTTGGAACTTGCCTCCGCGGCGGATGACGGCGCGCTCCTTCCGAACTGCTGGCAGCGGTAAGATGCCGTTTTCTTTCCAGTTTTCTGTCTCCGCAGTGATCATCTTCTCACGCCCACGTGCTGGCGCTTTTCCCCGGGATTTTGTTGGGCAAAGGCAGACAAGTACGAGCGGGTTCGGACCACGTGGACACACGTGGACAGTCGGATCAGGCAAGCTCAGACAGTGGTTAGACGCCGGCCGCGAGTTTTAAACGTTTGCGGCCTTATTTGCGGACGATTTTATTTTCTTCAGCCAGACGTTAGCTATGCCAATACAAGCCCCTGATAAAAAGAAACACATATTTTAGCATAGTTAACGAGAGGCACAACCATTGCAGCAGGCAGAAGTTGCGTACGTGCGCATTTACGGCTCATCTTGTCTATTCCACTGGGCGAAGACGATCCAAACTCTGCGTCGGGTTTAACCGCAACATGGGAGATGTCGGCTGGTAATCACCTCCGACTTTATTCGTAAGGATAGTCCCCCGCACAGACTGTACTCTCTGAAGCAATCCACCCTACTCTGTGCAATACGTGACCGTACGACGCGAAGTGAAAGGCCGGCTGTAGGGGATCGTGAGTTCGGTTGCGTTACTTCACCACGCGCTCATACTGCGTAACGAGCTTCCAGGTCCCGACTGCTGCAAAAACACAATCCAGAGCCAGGTCACCGGCGCTCCTTTCGCAAGTTCCGAATCGTTGCGTGCCGACAGGCTACCGCATCTCCAAAGGCGAGTCGTCCGTGCTAAGGACCGGCGGCGAATGAAGTAACGCGGAGCTAAGGAAGAAAACGAAGAATACGAAAAGCGAGGCGTGTAATTCGATTCGGTGCGGCTTTGGAAAAAGACGCGCAATGCTGCGTAACGAACTATGCACGAAAAGCGTGCGTCCGAAAGCAATGTACCGCCTTGGAGAGAGGGCGGTGGAAGAGGAAAGGCTTACCAGATGTCCGTTAAAAATAAAAAAAAATGAATTCTTTGAAAGGGACAAAAAAATGAATAGACCAGAAGCGAGAGAGAGACCGCATGTCGAAGGAATTTAATAGGCGTGAAAAAAAAAAAAAAAAACTTGACCGCTACCGGCAGTCACGTTCCATTGTGTCCTTTTCTTCTTGTTTCGTGACTTGTGCCGCGGAACCGTGTCTTATTCTTCTTCCCTCTGGGGTCCCGTGAGAAGCGGCGGGAGTTCTTAGCGCAGTGTAGCGTAAACGAGCGACCTCCGCCGAATCCTTCCGTTTAGCAGCCACTGGTCGTCGCTTTTTCGCCCACGTTTCCTTTTTGCGTTTACTTTTCCCGCCGCTTTCTTTCTTTCTACTCGCGCGAATTCTCCGCTGCGTGGCTTTCATTTTTTCACGGCAGCTTTCCCGGGGTAATCACGTTACGCTTTTCTCCCAGCGTGACCGACCACGCGTGCGGTCATTCGCGAAGAACAATGCACCTAATTAGAAACATAGTCGTCGTTCCGCGAGCAGCGTCTTCCTTCTCGTCTTTCGTTTCTCCTTCTTCCTTCTTCTTTTTCTTCTGGTCGTTGTCGCTATTATCAGCAGTTTTTGTTATCCCGGGTGAACGCTATGGCATGCGTCTCTTTATTCTTGGATCGCAGGTACAAAGCTGCATTTCATAACCGACGTTTCTTTTTCTTTTTTTTTCTCCTGCGGGGCTTCCTTTTTTCCTCCTCCTTTGAAGAAAGGAAAAGAATCGCGACAAGGAGCATGAGTCCCCGGGACACGTACATGCGTTTCCTAGTCAGTACAGCCAGCCGTCAACTGAGCTTGCTTCTGGGTGTTATATCACAGCATAAACGTCCCTAAAGCATACCAAACCACCCGAACTGAAATAAGTAACAGCCAAAACGAACCTGCAATGGTTGAAAACCACGGTGTATAAAAGTATTCAACCCAAACAACCGAAACCGACCTAAAAGGGGAAAACCCGCAAAAACATACAAGAAGCAGTAGCTGAAACTGACCAAAAGGCAACGAAAATACTCGAAATCCCATTTATTATGCATAAATATGTCATAAACAGATTTTATGCGTGATAACAAATAATAATATTCAACTGACTAGAAAACGGCTATACGCCCCCGGGGTCTCTGAGATTCCAGAACGAGCAGGGCAGTAGATGATTCTTAGTTCGTTCAGAGGAAAACGAGCGATTTTTATTTTGTTCAATCAACCTAGCACTGTTGAAATAACCATTGCGGATGTAAATAAGGCGATTCGGAACGCGCGCTTAAAAAAACAAAGTCATAGCATCGTTCCACTTTGCGAATGCTGCAGCTCGGCTTCGCGATCCCGGACCTTGGAGCCCTGACGGCGAAGGCGCATCCGATCGCCCGTTCGAATTTCAATCGATTTCACGTGCGGTGGTGTGTTTAGTTTGAGGGCAGGGTTTTATGCTATTTTTTTTTCGAGACAGGCGGCAAACGAAGCTTAGAGGAAATATCATTGTTAACAGCTTTCACTGTAAAATTACGGGGAAAGGGAATTCCGGCTGGAAATAAGCAGACCGTTAAGTATATACCTCAAAGCCCTGTATGGAGAGTAAGCTATAGTGCAAATTTGCAGAAGCTTCTGTGCAGAACTTGCGATGTACCAGGGGATAAAAAAAGGAATAATGTAATAACAAGAGCATAATAAATACATTTTCATGTTTAAATAGGGAATAATAAAATATTGTAATCTATAATCAATACAATATTATTTATGGTTATGTGGAGGGCTACACAACAAGTTATTCCCCGCGGGTACATTTTCAAGACGACCATTTTCCATCTCCACCAGAGAAATAGCCCAACCCGCCTCATCGGACTGCGCACAACACCTTAGCCATCGAGCCAGGTTGTAAGTGATGTAAACGTTTGTTCCTTACCCTTATAAAAACGAAACGCTATTAATGACCAAAATCTAATAACTTGTGTATTGACGTCTTACGTGGTAAATATCGGCCTGATGGTCATGTTTCCAAAGATAGACGGTGGCTTGATTTGACATTTACTACGTTGGCATTTTGGTCAAACCTTGGCACTTTTTCCCGCACAACTCGTTCGAACGAACACGGATCCTAAAAGCGCTAAACATACCCCGCCTTCATCCCGTACCGTTCCGGTGTACGAAGGCGTCATTAGCCCCGACGGGGAAGGGGGGAGGGTGGGGGAGGGGGGAGTTCCACGACACGAGCTAGTCAGCGTAGTTACTCTAGCGGAACCAATACGCACACTCTTATGTTTACCTCTGTTTTCAGACTAGCTTCTTTCTCCACTCTGTACCGCTGTCCCCCTTCCCTCTCCCTCTCTCTCTCTCCCCCTCACCTCACGGAGAAACCATTGTCTGGTGCGACGATGGTGTGTGTAGCACCTTGTCGCGCAACCTGCCGTCGCTGCTTGCAACAATGGCTTACGAGATCACCTGCGCCCTTCTCAAGGCACAATGCGCACTCCCTACGCACAGTCGCGTAGGGCTTCGCGGAACGCGCGCGCGTTGGCGAGCCTGCTGGTCGTTGCCTACCTTCTCTCTCGCTCTTTCGGAAGGTGCCTTTCGTCTTAGGCAACGCTCGTAATGCCATGTTTATCACTTCTCTTTTTCTCATCTCGGAGGAACGGTTAATCCGACAATGTACTCAGAACCACGCGCCCTTGACGAGATCATTGAGTCCACATCACTACCTTACTGGGCGGTTCCCCTGTGCCGAATAGAAGCAGTATGTCAATGCAATGCGATTGAGCTTGTCCTTTCTCGAGAGCACTCATTCTACGCCTTCCATTGTCTGACGGACATACGTAGTTCTCTATGCCCCCATCGATATGTTGGCCGTTACGTATAACTGTGTCGGGTTACTCCCCGAAGGTTACTCCGCTTCCCGCTGTTTCAAGGAAAATTGGAGGAGCCAGCAGCTCACCCCATTTAATCGTGAAAGGCGGTTTTCTGATGGAACGAAAAGGAATTACAGTAAATATTTGTCACAACGTGCCGCCTCGAGGGGATAATTTGTCATAAGCGGTATTTTGGTATAACCGGTGATGGCGTAATAGCATATGTATTACTGTGGCATTGGGGGTAATTTATAATAAAATGATCATTTAATTGAAGCGATTTCGCTGCAACAAGGATTTACTGTGTCTGCCTCTCTGTTCCGGAACGTGCATTAATCGAGCAGACCATCCGTTAACGGCGTTAACGCGCGCAAGAAAACCTATGTTAATCTCTTCCATCTGCTTCGTAATAAATACAATGGCCGTTTCTTTACCCTAAAACGCAACCGATTCACGATTATGCCTGTAGGTTTTCCCAATACAGGTGGCAACCCCCGCAATGACTTCGGCCGGTTATAATATTTTTCGGGTTTCAACAGACCTCGCATTTTTACTTTGCCCATTTACGCCCCCCCCCCCCAACCCCCCCTCAAAAAAAAAACAACAACAACAACAACAACAACTAACAACATTCCCGCTTTCTGCAGTCCAGGCCCTCGTTCCTCTCAGATAATGAAAATAGTTCTACAAGCAATTCGACTGATTTCGTGGCCGGTGAAACAGTTTCGTAGAAACAAAAATAAAACAAATGAAAAGCGGCTTCCTCTGCGCGAAGAGGGGCCATTGGAGACGGGAAACGGTCACAGGAAAAATAAAGAAGACACGAAGAAGTTGGTCCCCGGTAAGCTAGAGATCACAGATAGAGATCACACTCGCAGCGAAAACCGCTTTCGAGAACTTACAACGATCGCTCTTGCGTTTTAAGAGGTACGGGGATAATCTGGCGGCGAACGAGAAATGCAAGCACATATCAAGAAATGGCAGTATGGACACAGCAAAACGAGGAAAAATCAAGACGAGAATGGCAGAGTCGGGTGAAGCAAAAATGTGGTGCTGGGATCAGAGAGAGGGAGAAAGAGGGGAATAAGATGGTGAGAGGGAGGGAATGTGCCGGGCCGTGCTGAGCCAGCCCGTCTGACTGCATGCCGCCGGGGGTTGGCGCGTGATTTGAATAACTGAGCCCGAAGCCGTCGCACGCTGGGCCAACCACGCCACCTTCAGCTTTTCTTGTTTCTCTTCTTCTCGCTCGTTCTCCCCCGTTCTGCCACTCGTCGCCTCTTCTTCGTGTATTTCCTTCCAGCCATCTTTTTTTTTTTTACGTATTTGTACTGGCTCTCCAGCATTACCTTTGCAGACGACACCGGAAAGGTCGGGGACCGTATACGAAGGAGGAAAAGGAGGGGGGATGGAGGGGGTGCTTGCGTGTCTGCTTGTCGGTTCGACCCCAGTATCTTGGTTTCTGCTCCCATTGAATTACATCGCTTGCATCGACGGCCGTTGCTTTTATTTTGTTAATGTCCATCACTCTCCCTGCGTTCTTACCCGCAGTAGTTTTGGCGCTCGTGAAGGCGGGAATTCCACTGGACACCTGTACGCTTTGATTTATCCGGCGTAATTGCACGGGAGTTAAAGGCTCACGTTGCATAATTGGTAGATCGCTTGCACGCTAAGGGGACTGCTGAACCAACTAGCGCCTTGTGGCAGCAGTGGCCCCTTCGGCGCTTAACTTTATTCGGTTGACCTTGGTGAACAGTTCAGCTACACGTTTGTGACGTGATTCAGCTTCTCAAGTCGTAGATTTTGCGTTGTAATGTCACGTAGTGCATTTACACTCCTCAAATATTTTAATAACGTTGAAGCATGTACTAACGAATTCACAGAATGTGCAGCTCACGGTGGCCACCGGTAGTCACGAGGTTAGTCTTAGGTAAGCCTCCGAAGTTGACCCGCTGGCTGTCGTAAGCTGATAGATTTTATACATATGCTGGACTGTATAAGGTGTGTCAGGAATGATCGAGTTGAGTGTCGGTTGACCTTCAAAATTAGAGCCAATGCAACGTCTAGAAATCATTTGATTTGCGTCTGCATTAACTATTTCATGTTACAGAACTGTGTCGCCACGTGTCAGATTTTCGGCATCTTGAATGCTCAAACAACTTTCCCGCTCACCCTCTTGCAGTTAGACCGTACCACGACTCGAGTCGAGAAATTTGCGACAACTAGGACGGTTAACGCGAAGGAGCATTGATAATTCAGGGACTAGCCAGCTTTTCCACGTCACTTTTTCGGTTCGTTGACATCTCTTCACCTGCGTCTTGAAAACTGTCCAAAGCGACCGCCCCAAAAGTTCACAAATAGTTCGCAGTATAGCTGCTTAGGAGCGCAGGTTTTCAAACCCGAACTTAGGAAAGGGCGGGTTTGTAGCTCAATCAGTGTATTGAACTGCAAATTATGGCCTGGAGGCTGTCGGGGGCTTTTATCTAGGGACGAGCTACGAGTTAGCTAAACCACGTGTTACGCTATGGAAATCGGAGCAAAATTTGAGACGGCCACAAAAAGAGAGAACACAGGACAGGTGCAAACTTGTAAGTCTGTTGCCATTCTGCGCCTCTCCTCTGTTCTCTCTTTTTGTGGCCGTCTCAATTTTTGCTCAGTTTTCCACTTCACGTTAAGAACGCACCAACTCGCCCACCAACAAGTCCTTCTCTAAACTGTTACGCAAGGGCTTTTAAGATGTGGTCTGCACGGGCGCCTACTATTCAATCTAACTCTGTACCTTTTCCACCTTCCGTTTACGTCGTCAATGGTAGCCAGTGCCTCTTTGCCTACACAAGCGCTTGCAGCTCCGCAACGTGACCGTTAACTCTGCAAATAGTTAATGAGTAACTTTCTAGGCTCATCCATGCTTACGCTTGCCTCATTAGCCCAATTTACACTTGGTGTATACAGGCCCATCTCCCACTCGTTCTCCCCATAGCGCGCTCGCATTCAGGTTGAGTCGACAAGCACACAGGCAGCGTTCCGTTCCGCTGGTTCCACGGTAATGTGGATTGCGTGACGCCACACGCGACCGACCCTGTCTTTGGTGAAGTGCGAAGAAAGTTTCCTCCGCTGCCCTTTCACGCTCGGCTGGTTCACGGCCGGTGCCGCTTTGGGCTTTGGCTTCTTTTCGAATGGAACTACAAAAACAGCGCCAAAGCAGCCGTGTCCTATAGGGGACGCGAGAGCCTGTTGTGCAGCGGTCGGTCCCTCCGAAGCAAAGGTCAGTAACGCAGCCAACGATGACCGCAAGAGCGAAACGCGTTTTCCGCTACAACTGCGAACGCTGTTTTTGTTTTTAATGCTGTTTAACTTGTTGTACTTAGTTCCCATTCCTAGTTTCGAAAATCCTCATTGTAACAAAATTCTTGGGACGGAAAATCGGTTTTTTTATAGCCGATACTTCTTTATAAACGGAGATGATTCTCAAATAAGATTTCCGAGTAAGCGAATTTTGTTGCAACGATGATTCGCTGTATATATTAGTAATACCTCGTTAACTAGAAGTAGTAAAAACCGGGAAATATTTCGAGATAAGTAAAGTTGCGCGAATTGGAATGAAACATCGAATTCTTTGCAAAAACGGCGCTACTACTTACCAGCTCTTCAACAGCAGCTTCCAATATTGCTTCTCATAAAGGTTTGAAAAAAAAAACACACACACACACACAGAGACACAAGAGACGTTCACCGGCTGGTTTCGGTGGCACTGCAATTTTACTTAGCAGAAAAGAACTGCGTAATGCTGGTCTGCTTTGCGGTCGCATTTGGGCCTGGTAAGGACTCCTCTAGCTGCTTGATGCTTGCATGAGCCAATCTTCCCTGCTGCTGCACTCAATAGCGCAACATATTCCTGGTTTCGGCAGATGTCGGCAAATCTCGAGGAGGTTCGTCGTCGTCGCCCGGTCCCCTCTTTTGTGGCCATTTCAACGATTTCGGCGTCCGTAAGTTCTCCTGTCACGGCACACCCTTCTCGCATAGCGCGTACTCCTTAAAGGTCGTGTCGCTTTCGGTGGCACCGTTATCGGTAAGCTTTATCACCTCTTGGCAGAGTTACTCACAATCAGTGAATTCATCGGCCAACGGTCAAATTCAAATTCAACTGTCCGCGGCGGCGAAATTTTCGTTCCACATCACAGTCAAGATTTCGAGATATCCGCAGTTTGGCCCAAATATACTTCGAAATAAAGGGCAACAAATACATGGGACGTATAGGAAATAATTCGGTGCCGCAGAAAATTTCGACTTAGCCGATTTTCGATATATGCGAGTTCGTGTTAACGAGGTATCACTGTATATATTATTGCTGTTGGAAGCCGTGCACCTGGGTTATTAGACAATCTGAAGGCGTGTAGCCATTATTGCCAGTAATGAGGCTCCCGAAACACCCGTTTGCTGCGTACAGGGGACCACTTCGAAGAAGAAGCGGGCTCTTACGCATATTACGCGATTGGACGAACCGAGTCAATTTATAGCGATACTATCCGCACGCCCCGAGATTGCAATCACCGGTGGGGCAGGGCGCGCCGCATAAGCCATTCACGTCTCGGCCGTCTCTGCGCAGGCGTCCTCGCGCTTTCAGAAAAGACGAGGTCTCGAGGAGAGGGAAGAGGCGGCGGCGGCGTCGTCGTGGGCCGCAGGAGTCGACCAGAGAGGGGTCGGTCTAAGAATGCAGTCGCGCCGCATTACGACGAGGTCTGCGCTATCCACCCGCGTATGTGCATGCATACGGCCACGATACTCTCTGACGGGCGGGTTGAACGCAGACGGTGGAGATGCGTGGAGACGAGCCTTCGATGGTCTTGTGAGGTGTCTGCAGTGTTCCAGTCTTTTGGAGTAGCCGCAGTGGGCTGGTGATGCGGTCTGCCTGCAAGTATAGAACCGAGAACACATGGTTGTTCAGTGCCAAGCGCACGGCAGTTGAGAGTTTTCGGCCCTGAAGAGACGTGCCGTTGAGGCTACTGAGCTCGTGAACACGTTCGAATGTTATACGGGAAAAGGAGAAATGATCTAGGGAAAGGAGAGCTGAAGGACCGAGAGGAAGAGGAAGAGCGTTAGAAAAAAATCTTTTATTCTGCATGCTCGAAACCTAAGGTACTTGAAATAGCGCCTATTTTTGCAATTTTCTTGGGGATTAAAGCGGTACAAAAAAACCTGGCTACAAATTTGTCAAACGTCTGGCGTATCTTGCTATGGGATTCGTTTCTGTTGCGCGTTTGATACCGCAGGCATTTGAACGGTATAGAAAACATTCGTATAGTATCTTTCTTTGAATTACATCATTGAGGTAATGAACGATTTAGCGAACGAACCTTACAGGGCGCGAGGAAAACTTCGCCTACGCTATTAGTCGCATTGCACAGAAGCCAAACGTAAGGAGAACCGAAGCTTTCACAGAAGAAAAAAATCTACTCAGCCTTTTAACTTCACACGATTATTAACCACGTTAATACGGCCTAGCGTTATAACTTCTTCTAGTGCGCCTACCAAAGGGACTGCGCGCTTCAACCAAAGGTAGTTTAGCTTAGCAAGCGTAATTGGTTATTTCTTTACGTGCTGTCGGATCTCCGTATAACAAACGCAGTTATTCGATCTTACCAAATTCGCCTTTATAGTTTTAGGAACATGAATTATACTTTATCCGCTGGAGTCCACGCGAATACACACATCTGTTCTTGCTGTTTCAACTGTTTCCCGCCTCCGGTACAATTTTCCCGCCATAACTGATGAACACGTCACGGGGTGGTCACGAAGCTACAAGTCAAGGCTAAAATCTGGCTACAGGCACGCAGACTTACCCGATGTGGACGGAATTTTAGAACATCAGCATTTGGGCGACATTTGAAGCTAGTGCTTTCCAAAAATAGATTCGGCCACCGTTTCTGGGAAGAACGCACTTACTAAAAACTACCACCAACATGCTCACAAAAACTACCGGTGGCGTACACAGAGTTTTCAGTGGAATAGCCCGAGTCTCTGCGTCTGCATGACAGGTGGGTCTACAAGACCTTCTCAATTTAAAACTTTCTGTAGCTGCAGTTGGAGGAAATAAGATGAGAATTAATTGCTTTGATGAAATAACCAGGCAGGTACACGGCAGTAGCGGCAGAGGACGACCAACGGCTGATTATGGTGGTGGTGGTGATAGACGTTTTCATGGTAACAGCAATGTAGGGTTTATCACAGCATCGTACGCAGAAAACCCTTCCTCAAATGAAAAAGAAAGATTGTGCATTCTAATGTTGCATTTTAATTGATATCAGAGGTTTCCCCCTGTTAAGAGCATTTAAGATAACGTGTGCGTCTGGACGTAAGTGGGTATTGCGAGTGGTTGAATTTAGCGTTGCGCAAGTTACGACTGAACAATACGTGCATTCCGCGCTGGTTCCGGAAGTGTACATTATGCGCACTCCTATTAGCGCATTTGTGTGAGGCTCAATGACCTTCATACACACGCTCATGCTTTCGCGACAAAGGACGCTGTCCCAAGGGTATCACAGTTACATCCTTCGCCGACAGAGCACGTGACACCTTATCGCACGGGTCAACAATGGGGGGTATAATTCGACGTAGTATGGTACAGTCGCCAAATGCAATTAATTTTCCGAAAGCAAGGCGGATGCATGTTCACTATGTCTGCTAAATACTCGTAGTATTCTTAGCTTGCATTTAGCATCGGATAGCTTTATTAAACTTTGTTGGCTATGGTTGCCTATGGTTGCCTATGGTTGCTAGGGGCTGTCCAGTTTCGACAAAGCCCCCAGCACGTTTTCCCCGAACGCGTGCTGCTGCAATGACGAAGCTCCGAAGAAGGGAACTGCACTCCGAAGAAAGAATGGATACCGCCACCGGCCCGTGGGTCACTACCTTCACGAAGAGGAAAACAGGCGTTGATATTTTCTTTGGTTATCTAGCTGTATGAGTGATATTTGAACATCATAAAGCTAGGTTACCAAAGTTAACAGCTCTGCCGAAATGCTGCACGGAAGACGTCGTCACCTGAAAAGCATCGTCATCTGCATGGCGGACGTGGGGCACCAACAAGAAGAGGAATCTCGCTCGCGTTTCTCTCTTATCGGTCCGTGGAAAAAGCTCTCGATGCTTAAAGGGACAGACAAACTGTTTTAGGGTGAAGCCCTTTAGGGGCTCGGACTGTCGGCGTCTAATGTCGTCGTCGTAACCTTCGTCTCATGTAGTCACGGTACTAAAATACCGGGACACTCGCTTACGCCTCGCGCTGGAACGCTTCGTAACGCGTACTAAAAAACGCCAAGACACTCGTTTACGCCTCGCGCTGGAACGCTTGTGCTTCAAAGATGCGAGACTTTTACAGCAAAGCTGTATAACTCTACCCCCCAACGGTTTCATTTCCGTTGGCAAAAACGCCAAGGCGCCAAGAATACATGCCACTCCCCAGGTTTCATCTTAGTCGATATGACCTGGGATTTTTTTTGTGGAGTATACACTTTGTATCCCAAATGAAAGGGCATCACTTGAAACAACTTGAACTGAAAAGGTTGTCCTAATAGGGCTTTAGAACGTTTGAAAGCGGAATTTTTGAGATCTACTAGCCTTAGGTGTGCTGCGAGAATGAATGCTGGCAACCATGACAGTGAACCGCGCGCCAACATACTTTTAACCTGTCAGTTTCCAAAAGTAACTTGTTACAGTTACATCACTGCGAAGAAGTAACGTCGTTACTTTTTCGTTACTTTATAAAAGAAAGCATTAGATAAAAAACCAAATGATTGAGTTTACTTGGAAACGTACGAAGGCATTCCGAAAGTCAAAATTGAACGTGGTAAAACCCTAGACGAAGGGAACCTAAAAGGGGGAAGGCTCAAGCCCAACACCAACAATCGTTGCGTACGCCCCATTTTGTTCTATTAACTTTTTTGTTGATGCACCCTTCGTGTCACAGTTCTCAGTGGGCCCTTCTGCCGTGATCTTTCTTTACAAGGGTAGGCCAGCTTCGTGTACGGCGGAAACCTAATTGCCGGTTTCTTTTTTTTTTTTTTTTTTTTTTTCTTGTTTCCGCTCGACTCAACAGGAAGAAAAAATTAGGAACCGACCTCCGATCTTGGTCTTCTGCAGTGAAAATAATCTCCTTAGCGGCCTTCCCTCCTAAACTGCGAGGGGAGCCGTGTTGTGGTGGAGAGGTGAAAGCTGGAGAGGATATGGGAAACAACAAAGTTCGAAAATGTGGAAAGTGCGGCCTGCACGTCGGGCTATAACGAGTGTTGGTGTTGGTGGTGGTGGTGGAAAAACGTTTTTATCTGAGCCGACAAAAAAGAAAAGAAAGAAAGGTCAGGGTGGCCTCTTCTCAGTTCAGAAAGCCTCGAGCGACTGCTGCTGCTCTAGCCCGGGAGATCAGGTGTTCCTGAGTCCCGAGCTGAGAGCTGTTCAGCCCGCACTCCCACTGCTCCGGGGTGGGGGAAGGAAGAGTCGGGTGGTCGGCGCATGCCCATACAAGATGGTACGTCGTTTTGGGGGGTGTTAATGATTTTTTTAAGAATGAAGTAAGTGCAACGGCATTTCCTGTCAGAGTTTCTGCGTAAAGAGTAACAGTGTTACAGTTACAAGTTCCTTTAATTTAAAGATAACTAATTAGAGTTACAAGTTACTGATCAAAATAACTTGTTGCCGGTAACTCGTTACTAGTACTAACTAGTAAGTAGAAACTGTACGTGTCGAAAATAAGTATTTATAAACTTGTCGGCAGCTATAAAAATCATAAAATGTAGTCTTTCGTTTCCTTTACGTGGTTGTTGAATCACACATTTAAACCGAAACGGAGCTGTTCGCTTGCGTATGGTAGTGTCAAATTTAGACACTTCATGGCGCCACCTTTCAGACTTCAGAAAGTTTAGTCCCAAATTAAAACTATTTCCACCAATTCATTAAAAAATTCCTAGTGGTAGCCCTTTTGTATAAAATGCTGGCTTTCACACGGGCTAGAGGTTATGAGCTCCTCAAAATCGGTTGTCCGCCCTGAACTGCTTGCGACAAACCGCAACTGAGCTGCTTGCGACTGACGACCGTAAAATTTTCTGCCATAAAGAAGACAAGTTTTGTCATGTAAGCGTGTTGCTAGACCAGGCGCTGGTAATTTGTTGTCCTAGCTCGGCAAGAGCGAACAGAGTGCTTGTTTAATATTAATGACTCACAGTTATATATCAGGACAGAGCACATTTACAAGCAGGGCAGATCGGGTGTACCAACTGCCGCACGAATAGGCGCACCGCACACGCGCACATTGCAAACGGTTCTGACATACTTATTCTCAAACAACGGGGTAATCACATTTGCAGGAACTAGGTTAGGAAAACTCGATACATCGTTTAAAACGGAACAAATAATAGCAGAATGTGCACGTTTTTATTGTTTTGTAAAATGTTATGGTGCAGTTATTTTTTATTATCCGAGAAACTCGACTTTTCTTGCGCCAGTTTGTGTCGCCGTATAGTGAGGGGGAGGAATAAGGAGCCTTCAGCATGCAGCCAGCTGTCTCGGATGTGAAGTTGCGCGACCACTCTGAGATTTAACTGGTCAACTGTTACCTTATTTGCCAGGTCTTTATCCTTAGTGGGTCGTTTATTATTATTAGATTAAGATGATTTAGAAAATTTCGCTTGAATTTTGTCAGTATAAACTTGTACAATCATTATCATTACATAATAAAACAAATGTGAGTAGACGTTTAATTAGAAATAAAGTAGGAAAATTTGGAGTTTTTTTTTTACTCTCGACATTGACATTTCGAATACAGTTCTTGCTTACTTCATGCAAGTTCCCTGCAGGATGAAATCATGGGTCTATGTTCGCTTCCTTCGCAGAAACTTACTCCACATTTGGACTTCCCCTAAATCTGGTCGATTATGTTAGTTCCCAAGGGGTTGTTCTTACATTGATTGTTACGCCGATCTGCGAGAAGGTTTGGGTACGTCAAAATGAGTAAAATGTTGCATAAAATTATGAACTGAGGTAATATAGTTAGAAGTATATTGAAACTATTCGCCCTTAGCAAATATTTGCGGCCTGTTGAGGCCCCACAAAGACACTTGTTGGGTCCTTTGCATTAGCCGTGTCACAGCATCCAACGAGTAAGGAGGCCCAATACAGGATGTTTTGACCCGCTCGACCTTTTTTTTTGTATCTGCTTTCTCGGAATGGCGGAGAGGAAAGAATAGATGACATGCACTGTTGGCTTGGCAGTACTCTGGGCACTTAGCCCCCATCCTTCTTCCTCCCCTAACTTGTTACGCCCTGGGCCATGTCCTGTAAAACGGAACTATACCCTTCAAGCTTCTTGAAGAGAATTTGTGGTCCCTTTAAGAGACTAGTTTATTTACACCTGTTATTCCTGCACGCATCGGAATATGCTTTTAGAGATCACAGGGTCGTGCTTGTGACTGCCGGTATAGAAGTGTTTTTTTTTTCTATGCACGGAGCATTTTGATTGTAAAATCATACGTATGCTTTGTTATTTATTAAGGCACAAATCTGGCAATTCGTGTTAGTTTAACTAGTTGAACACACTGTGATGAAATAAAACATCCGTTCTGTTTTTTTCCCTTGTTTTTATTTCTTTTTATGTTTTTATATTTGGAGCTTTTTGGTCCGGAGCTTTCACAATGTAATTCTTAGCATTTATTGGTCTCCTTGTTCTGATGTGGTATTTTTTTTTTTTTTTACTCAATCCTGCCAGAATTACTGGTTCACGGCGAGCACTCGTTTCTGTTTGGGTTTTGCTTTTCAGTTATACAACAGAAACCTCCACGCTTTCTCGTTTCTCGTTTCGGTCTCAATGAGCAGCCGTTAAGTCTAAATAAGTAAACCGCAATCAACTCGAATTTTTTTCTTAGACGTTTCCGTCGATGGTTTTCGAGACAGAAGACTCAAGTGACTTGTGCACGAAAGTTCCGTTTTTTTTTTTGTTTTTTTTTTTCAGGCTAGATTGAACGTAGCGTAACTACACATTCGTTCGGTAACATCCCATCACAGAAGAAAAATCCACCAGGACGCCCCATCAGGCTGCAATGACCGCGATCACCCAGTTGTGAGACTCTCAGCGCTGTAATAAGGTTGCCCGTCTTGTCGGCACAGCCGTCGCCCGCGGGAGGTGGAGTTCCTGAACGCGTAAGCGCGCTTGCAAACAAATTACGATGCTTGAAATGCGCAAAACGCCGTCCGAAGACGGCAGCGGCGACGTAGGGAGGGAGGAGTACGGGCGGACCAAACACGGAGCAGATAAAGGCTACCTGAAAGGGACCTGAGCGGCAGAAAATGTCTGGGCGCACGTGTGCAAGGTGTCTTCTTCTTTTTGCTTCACCTCTTCCCGGACCAACCGTGCTTTCAGGGTCAGACGCCAACAGGAAAAGGGTAGGGTGGTGGTCAGCGGGCCTAGACATACTCATTGCGCATGCCTCTTTTTCTGGCGCTTTCTTTGGCTACGAGGTCGCCGGCGTCGCTGCACGCAACGGGAGGAGAAGGCCGGGAAGAGGAGGGCGACTTTGATTCGGGCTGGAATGTGGTTAAGCCGGAAAGCGTCGGGGCACCGACGGAGCCGCCGCTGGCGCGAGAGGAGCTCAGCAGACGAGCCGCTAGAGCGCCTAGGGCGCGTGCGTGAGCGCGCGCGTTCTCGCGCCGCAAGTTGGCCAATCGTCGTCTGCGGACGGGCCTGGAATCCGGTTGGGGGTCTGGCCCCGGCGACGGTTTGTTGAACCACCGCCGCTCCTTCTGCAACCGTGCCTCCTTTTCCTCTTCTGCGAGCCGTCTCCTCCCGGGGCGTTGGTCCTGGTGGTCTTTCCTCGACGAGGCAACGCCCCTCCCATCTTCTTATCCTTCTTCGTCCACCCCTGTGTCGAGGGCCTTCACAGAAACCGCAGCCCCGTTCTGTCCTTCGAGCCTGTTCGCACTGCGGAGCCGTAACTCTCGGGAACCCCTTTAACGACTGGCGTCGACGCTCCCCAGGGAGAGGCGACGGTACTTCGTTATTCTTGAAGGTCGCTGCTCGCGATTCCTCCACCGTGGGCGGTCTGTTTTATTTCTCGGCGCGTACGAGGTCTAAGACGGAAACGGAACAACGGAAAAGCCGCAATTACTAGAACGGCAGCGGCACGATCGATCAACACCAGCTTCAACTAGATGAGACGGAAGCCTTGATATCGGACCGTTGTGCGTATTTGAGTAGCAGCCAAGTTTAGTGAAAAACCTCGGTCTGTGTAAGCAGAACTTGGGTAAGTGTGGTGACGAGTTGTCTGAAGATAAACGGACTAACCCGCAGCCCAACCTTGCCGGCTTCGCCCACGCTTGCCTCACGCATTTTACAAGCAAAATGCCCTCGGCATGAGTCTTTAGCCATTCGTAATGAGTCAGTGTGCCGCAACATACTGAACAGTCACCATGGAAAACATCAGCTCTAGTAGAATTAATTCTACTGTAGCGTGATTTTTCGAGCCAGTCCGAGTTCCTTGAGCTTACGTCGTGGCTTAGTCCTGACTGCCTTCTCGTTTTGTGTTTCCCCCCCAACACTTCCCAGGTCAGCACAAAGCCTGCTTTCAGGGTGACAAATTTCAGAAATGCATTGGTTACGCCGCCTGGTTATGTTCCGGGGAATCAAACGTCGCGACATGCGGCATTCTCTAGTTAGTGCGATTAAAGTTAACAAACCGTCCATGCAAAAAAAAAAATGTTTGTATACATGGTTACGCTGCATAAATACGCCGATAAGATGGCAGCGCGAAGAACATTAGATATCTTGAACTCGCATTGAGGCTTGCACTCAAGGCTCAAGCATTGAAACCCAAGGCACGGCTTTCTAGACCATGAAAAATTCCATCCATTTTCTTTTTTGTTTATATTCTACGGCTCAGATACACGTTTTTCTAACTCACTCACTCATTACTTCAGCTCCACGAAGCCAAACAGCCGCTTCGATTTACAAAGAAAAAAAAAAGAACGGGAAAAGAGATTCTCTTGCTGCGGCCATTTACACAGGTAAATACCGTAGCGAATCAGGTGGTACAATCTAACCTCGTTATAAGAAAAAAGTATCAAGACAGTGTCCGACATTCGTTATAACAGCACAGCAAAAAATCGGCTCTAAGAAATCGAAAATCTGGCTCACGAAAAAAATACTGGATACAGAAATGCATCTTTTTAGGCTTCGAATCCACTATAAACAAGGTAACCCTTACCTTTCTCCTTATTGGATTTCCACCTCAATCAACCGGAACATGAGTACGTGAAATTACAACAGTACAAAGTTCACTTGACAAAACAGGCCTGCGATCTTATACATATATTTGATGAACGGTGTGATCTTCGTTTGGTGGCTACTCGCAGCACTGAGCAGGACCACGTTTTCACACTGTGTGCGAACGAAAGGACTGCTATACTCCTGAAGTTTCGGACAATGGTTTTTTTTTTCTTCAAGTAGCTTCTCAGACTCCTGGTAAAATATTTACCAAACATTTATTCCTTACGTCCGATATCGCGCGCGGCTCTCACGGTTTCAGTTCCGTTATATAAGAATAAGTGCCATTGAAATAAAGCGTGACCAACCAAAGCTTTTATATAGTTCGCTATATCCGATAATTCGCTATATCAGACTTTGTTACAACGAGGTTCAACTGTAGCGATAAAGGAGTTGACGTAAAGTGCGCGGCCTTCCTAAATAGTCGGTTTTGGTGTGTGCACCATGAAGGCAGTAACAGGGAAGTAGATTTTCTTGGGGTCGGCTTTGGAGGCCATCTAAAAATTCCACGAAAATTCTGAGAATTGCCTGCTTACCGTTAACAATAGTTGCAGTGCTTCTCCGCTTCACCAGCTTTACTTTGTTTTACGGAATTGAAGAAAAACGGCATTATTTGCATTTATATATTCCTTGTCTTGTTGCTTTTCTTTTTGTAATCGCGCGAGGGCGCTGAGTTAGACCTGTGCAACCTCAGCAAGTCATCTTGCAATTTCAGGAGCTAAGCCCCTTAGGGGCTCGGGCTGTCGGCGTCTCATGTCGTCGTCGTCTCATGTCGCAGTACCATGTAGTCACGGTACTCAAACACCGGGACACTCGTTTTCCAACGCCTCACGCTAAAACATTTCATCTCCGGGGGAATAACGCGAACTAAAAGAACACACCGGGACATGCGTTTTCCAACGCCTCGGGTTAGCCCGCATAGGGCTTCAGATACGAGACTTTTACAGCAAATCTGTATACCTCTACCCCCCAATGGCTTTATCTGCGTGGGTATAAACGCCAAGGCGCCAAGAATACATTTATACACTGCATATTTCGCACCTCTCCAGGTTTTACGTTACGGTTTCATATCCGTGGGCAAAAACACCGAGGTGCCAAGAATACACTTAAACACTGCATGCTTCACCCCTCCTCAGGTTTCGCGTTAGTAGAGATGGCCCGGACCAGCCGCGGTGGCTCAGTGGCTATGGCATTGTGCTGCTGAGCCCAAGGACGCGGGTTCGATTCCCGCCCGCAACGGCCACTTTTCTGATGGAGGCGAAAAGTGAAACGCCCGTGTGTTCGAGTTTCGGCGCACGTTAAAGATCCCCAGGTTGTCAAAATTATTCCGGAGCCGTCCACTACGGCGCGCATCATCGCCTTGTAGCGTCTGCGCATTAATCCCCACAATTAATCAATCAGAGATGGCCCGGGATTTCTTTTAAGTCATCTTCACTATAGCGCAGTGGTGTCTTGTCAAAAGACGTTTCTAGAGACAACACGTATTAAAATATGAAGGCCTTAGTGGGGCGTGCGATACCTCATCACAAAAGATATCGCATCAATTTTGTGCTACTGTTTTAACTTTATCGCTGCAGCTAGCGGCAGGCTCAAATTAAATTTCGTAAGTTGCAGGTGGTGTTTATCCTACGCTATGTTTGCCCTCACCCTGCTCTTGCTCCACCAGCATTACAGTTACCTCTTCAGGCGTGTAGTTTACCTTCTCGTTACTACCTGAAACCATAGGGCAGGGGTACTCTAGTGGGGTCCGTGAAGCCCTATGCGAAACTATTCCTCTCACAGCTTTATTCTTTTCTTTTTGCCACGCTTCTCTAGCAACAAAAGATGTAGCTTCGCTGCTGCTGCTGATGATGATGATGATTCCTATTGGTTTCCCCTTTGAAGCGGGGTGATGACATGTCATCTTACCAAAAAGGACTAATATAACCATGTTTTACACTCTTGGTTTAATACTAGCGCTGCTTAGGGCAGGCACTAAAGCTTATTAGGCCCGAAATACTTTCTTTTCCCTGTTACAGGTGGTAACTGTCCTAGGCAATATTCCCCTCTCTGCTTTTCGTCCACCAGCATTCTAATCTTCTTTTCGTCCCCTCGACAGCCTTGAAGTTAACTTCCTCTCTGATACCCTTAAATCCTAGGGCTTCTGAAAGCCCAATATTCCCTTAACTACACGTAACTACACATACACGTAACTTTCCCTCAAAGCTCGTGTTCTAAAGTAGGCTTTTTGTAGAACACACCAGCTGTGCCAAAAAGCCAGACACACAAAAAGGCAGGCGTACGATTGGGGTTTGGCTAACTCTAGCGTTAAGAGCTTTTATTGTCTAAGCTTTAATTGTCTAGTTTTAAGATAACAAAAGCGGGCTTAGAATAGGTGCATGGTCCACTTTAGCGGAAAATGAAAAATGTGTGACATTATGACACCGGTTAACATATCTCATAGTGGGGTCCGCCAACGGTTTTCAAGCCAAAAAGGGGTCTTCGGCGACCTCAAAGTTGAGCAAGATTGCCCTAGGCCTTCAGTAATACCAGTATTTGGCTCATATAGATTTCGATTAGTACAAACACATTCCAGCCATGCGTGCCGAATCATTTCTGTTTCCTTTCCAGCCGTCATTTTAGGTTTCTTCCTCTTCGTTCTCAAGAAACCTGCTCTTTAAGAAAGGCTCCTCGTTTTAAAAAAACCTTCTGTAGCCTCAAGAAAGCAAGACAGTACCCTTGAATTAATCGTAGAGATTCTTATTTTTGACATCAGTTTTTTGGGCCTGTGTCCTTCTAACGACGTTTCCGATTTCATTTTCCCCTCCATTTCTTCGTTTCTATCTTCCTTGCCTCTTATTTTTGCCTAGGCTGTCTTTGATTCTCAAATATTTTTTACGGATTTCGTCGTTAGCCTTCTAGGCTTTCTTAGCCACTGTGTGTCCACACTATCCATGTAGAGATACCAAAGCTTCTTTTATTTTATTTTGCAATCAGCTTTACCACTGCACACAAATACGTTGCTGGGAATACATTTTTAAGAGCGCGTGTGAGCAGTTGTGTATCAAAATACAGAGGTATCCTAGAGCCGTTTAATAAATACCTCTATAACACCCCTTGTGTCCCCAAAAAACGCCTTCACAGATTCACGTTAAAGTCAGCTTCACCGTGATACATAAATACATTGCTATAGCGCATTCTGTGCCCTGCCATCAGCACTGACGCTCATCAGTAATTGTTTATTCCCTCTCTCCCTCTTTTACAGATGATAGTCTTTCTTAGGCTACTTAAAACAGAAACATTTTATCTGCCTGAATGCGTGTCTGTCCGTCTTTCCCTCGATTCAGCTGTCCGTCCAAAAGGTAAAAGAATTCTGAAATGAAAAGTTTATATAAGCAAAGCCTTCCCAAGCCACTAAATCTGGTACCATCATTCATACTTTTCAGCACAGCGGTGTAAACGTATCACGCACATTTCAGGAAAAACATCAACACATAACTGTTTCTTTTAAATTGAGTTTTGTGATAGCAAATAAGAAATATGCGTTGAATACAATATTTTGAACCAAAAGCACAAGAAAGAGCTCGCGAGCGAGCCTTGACCTCGTGGCGGCATTCCAAGTAAAGGAAGGTTCCAAAAGATAGCGCGAGAGCAGTGGAACGCGGGAAATCTGAATTAACTTGACTTAGAAGACCTCCACCGTGTTTGTCGTGGGAGCAGCTAGACGAGAGAGGAAGGGCGTGAGGGGTAGGCGTGGGAGAGAGGGGAGACATTTACGTGGCAGGGAAAGCAGAAGATTACTATCTTTCGACAACATTTGCACTGAAGTGAGCAGATATGCGGCCAAAATTTTTAAAGACGTAATGATCCGAGGCTGTTCCCTTGGGAACCATCTTTACTCTGTTCCTCAACTTTATCTGGTTCCCCTGCTCCGTAGTCCTGGCCTCGCTGTCTTCGGCTCTCCACTAACGATACTTTTGCTTGGGCTACCTAAATGCGAAAGTTTTACTCTGTGTGTTTGTGTGTGTATGTTGTTTCTTGTCTGTCACTCGGTTCAGCTGCCTGGCCCTAAAACAGGTGAACGAATGCACTATCACCAAGCATATATAGGCAACGCCGTTCCAAACTACAAAAACTGCTGTTATAACTCATACACGTCCACATTATTCAGCGCAAAGACAAGTTCACAGTAGATAACCGAGAACAACAGCATGTATGTATATTTTGTACAATAGAAAGAAAAGAAAGGTCCACCAACAGGCGTAAATTGTCTCGCCTAGGGGCGGACACCGGAACGCCTGCTGGTGTAGGGGAGGTGGGACATGGAGGGAAGAGTACATAGGAATAGGGGGATAGGGTAGAGGGCTTACATAAATATATAACACTTGGGCAAGATTAAGAAGGGACATATATACAGCGTATAGATGAAGGAAAAAAAAACGAAACACTAGACATAAATAAACATCAAGGTACAGCACAAAGGTGCAGCAAAAAAGACACCTGTACACATACACACGCACACAGACACAAATACACACACAGGAAAGCCACACTAACAGCTACACTCCACTGCGACCCGTGCAGTTATGTGAAGTTGTAGCGTAGTGCGCTGTGGAGCCCCGAGGCACCCAGGTATGCTCCCAGGGCCTCGAGCACTTTGTCCCGCTCCCTGGCACTGCCTGGGGGCCAAAGCAGCTCCTCGAGTGGCCGCACTCCTCGTAGCGTGGGCAGAAGCTCCGCCCGCCCTGCCGCAAACTTGGGGCACTCGCACAGTACATGCTGCAGGGACTGCACGGGCGCCCCGCAGTGAGTGCAGGCGGGATGGCCACCCGCCCCAGTCGGTGTTTCCGCTCTTCCGTCCACGCGTTCCCACGCGGAGGCGCAGGACGGCCGAGCGCAGTCGACGAGGCAAGCGTGATGCCCGCACAGGTGATGACCCCCTCTGACACGCAGCCGCGGGTCTGGATGCCTCAGTAAAATGTGCTGTTGGGCTAGTTGGTGCATTATGAATTACAAAAATTGCGCTAAAAGGACAAACAGAGGAAGGACGACAGACAATGCGCAACTCACAACTATTTATTTGCATGGAAAGAAGTTCCCTTTAATAGGATTCTACAGGAAATAAAAACATAAAAGCAGATAGCAAAATCGATGACAACACCAGAATACTCAGAGCCCGCCTACCGCTTGCTGTCTAAAAAACGAAATTCATTGCTAAAGAGTGATAATGACGGTTCACTGATGCACCCCTCGCGATTTTTTTTAATGAATTGCGCTTCTGAAAGTGAACCGTCATTATCACTTTTTAGCAATGAATTTCGTTTTTTAGACAGCAAGCGGTAGGCGGGCTCTGAGTATTGTGGTGTTGTCATCGATTTTGCTATCTGCTTTTATGTTTTTATTTCCTGTAGAAGCCTATTAAAGGCAACTTCTTTCCATGCAAATAAATAGTTGTGAGTTGATTGATTGATTGTGGGGTTTAACGCGCCGACGCAACGCAGACGATGAGGCGCGCCGTAGTGAAGGGCTCCGGATTAATTTTGACCACCTGGGGATCTTTATCGTGCGCCCAAATCTCGTACACACGGGCGTTTTCGCTTTTCGCCTCCATCAGAAAAGCGGCCGCCGCGGCCGGGAATCGAACCCGCGACCTCGTGCTCAGCAGCGCAACGCCT
This sequence comes from Haemaphysalis longicornis, assembly GCF_048455015.1. Classification (NCBI taxonomy): domain Eukaryota; kingdom Metazoa; phylum Arthropoda; class Arachnida; order Ixodida; family Ixodidae; genus Haemaphysalis; species Haemaphysalis longicornis. The sequence continues at coordinate 254,220,109 of NW_027526295.1, forward strand.
TAGCCACTGAGCCACCACGGCGGGTTAATAGTTGTGAGTTGCGCATTGTCTGTCGTCGTTCCTCTGTTTTTCCTTTTAGCGCAATTTTCGTAATTCTGGATCCCTGGTGCAGAGGTGTTGTTGGATGAGCAGACGGGCGTCGTCCGCTGCCGCCTGGGCCACCATGTCCAAGGGAGGCAGCGCGTGTGCCCCGGCGGCCAGCTCGTCCGCCCGCTCGTTGCTGTCCAGCCCGATGTGGGCGGGGACCCACTGCAAGCACAGCCGAGTGCCCCGGTCCGCCAGTTGCGCCGCTTTCTCCCGGCTGCCCCGCACCAACAGGGAGTGCGAGTCGCCGTCCCGTAGACGCGCCAGGGCCACCCGGGAGTCGCACAGCAGGGCACAGCGCTCGGCCAAGGGCTCTACCTCCAGCAGCAGGTCCAGGCCCAGTCCGACACCCACCAGCTCAACTGTGGCCGAAGATGAGGCATAGGGCAGCCGCGCCTGCCGGGTGGCCTCTCCCAGCACGGCTGCCGCTGCGGCGGACCCCTGCTGCTGCCGCACCGAGCCGTCCATGTAAACGAGGGCGTGGCTGTGTAGGTCGCCCCAGACGACGCCCGTGCCAGCTGCACTTGTCCGCAGTGGGGCGTCCGCCACTTGATGCGCAGACCTGGGATGTCCAGCCTCACGTCTGCTGAAAGAGCAGGAGCCGGGCCACCAGATCGCGCATCAACGGGGGCCACCACCTCTTCGTAGAGCGCGAGCAAAGCGCCCCATGCGCGAGCGGTGGTGGCCCCTGAGTCGTTTCAGCAGCGGGCCGCCCCCCTCGGTGCGCCGTAGCCGGTCAATTTGGCCAAGCGCCCGCTGGTCAGCCGTCATCTCGAGGGTCCACGCCCCGCCCCGGCCAGCGTCTTCTCACACGGCGAGCTCTGGGGCAGGCTGAGGCAAGCGCGGACCTCCTTGCGGTGATCCCTTTCCAGCTGCCGCCAGGTTGGTTTCCGCAGGCTCACCAGCGGCAGCGCATACATGAGAAGACCCACAGCGGAGGCATTTTACAGCCGGAGAGCCGTCCACTGTGAGCAACCACTGTCCCGGGCCACCATCTTGTGCACTGCCGTGGTGGCCAGCTGCGCCCTGACTCGGAGTTCCTTCGCTGCCTGCCGGAAGTTCAGCCGGTGGTCCAGGGTGAGCCCCAGGTAGCGCACCCTGGTCCTCCACTGGAGCTCCTCGCCATCGATGGTCAGGCGCCGGGTCCATCCACGGGCGGCGGCGTCCGGATTCACCAGCATGGTGTCTGTCTTTTTCGCCGACAGCTGTAGGCCGACGCCCGCTGTAGGCCGACGCTTGGCCCGGACTGCATCCATGGCCGCCTGCCGTTGCCGTACAATGGCTCGGCCCTGACCCTTGGGCCCCAGCACCCACAGGGCGATGTCGTTGGCGTACACTGAAATGTACACTCGGTGGCTCCCTCCTCTGCGCAGGCAGCCCGGCAGGGCTGACATCACCAGGTTGAAGAGGAAGGGGCTGATGACGGAGCCCTGTGGAGTGCCAACGTCCGCCGGCTGGGGGGCCGAAAGGGCATCCCCCACCTGCACCTGCGCCGTGTGGCCCGTCAGGAATCCCTCGACGAAGCCCCGAAGCTTGCCCGCAATGCCAGCCTCCTCCATGGCCAGGGAGATGGCATGACGCTGCAGGTTGTCGAAGGCGCCCTTCACGTCCAGCAGCATCAGGGCCGCCACCTTCTTGGAGGCCCTGGCGTGTTCAAGGGCCACCACGATGTCGGCGATGGAGTTGGTGGCTGCCCGATGCCTCCGGAAGCCCGTTAGCTGCTCGGGGATGGCCTCTTCCTTCGGTGCGATGGCCTCCATCCTCCGCAGTGCCACCCGTTCGAGCGGCTTGCAGCCGAAGGATGTGAGGGCCATGGGCCGGTACGCCGTGACTGCCACAAGGCCCTTGCCTGGCTTTAGGATGGGCCGTAAGATGGCTAGCAGCCACTCAGGTGGCAGCCGGCCCGTGTCGCATATGACGTTGTAGGCGGCCAGGAGCCGGCCTAACCCCACCTCATCCAGATTGCTCATCATCTGGTAGGTGAGGCCGTCCGCCCCTGGCGCCGACTTACGCTTGCAGCTGCGGAGGGCACTGCGGAGCTCAGCTCCCGGGATGGGGGCGTTGTTGAGAGGGTGATGCACCTCCCCCGTCCCAGCAATAGCAGCAGTGGTTCCGCCTGTTGTGGCGGCAGGAAGTGTGCAGCGAAGACGTCAGCCAACTCCGCAAAGCTGGGCTGCTTGCGGATGGCCATGGCAGCCAGGGAGCTGCGGTTTCTCTGGGGCTTCAGTAAGGCGTTGAAGATGCCCCAGGGGCGGCGGCAGCGTGGGTCCGCCTCCAAGCTGACGCATAGCTCGGCCCAGCGTTGCCGACTCAGGCGGTTGGCGTGACGACGGCAATCCGCGTCCACTCGCCGGTACGCCGTCCAGTCCGCCCGCTCCTCGGAGCGCTGGGCATTCCTCCCCGCACGGTTGCGCACCGCCCGCAGCTGCAGCATCCTTCTATATTGAGAATACACGCTGAATTGATTTTTTTTTGCGATACCAAATAAGAAATGCATTGCTTTAAAAATGGCGTCGTTAATAGGATAGATAAAAGAAAACACTTTACGCGGAATATTTCTTCTCGACTTATTCCCATTACAACAGAAAGAAAATGTCCCAGCAGATGGCACACGAGTAGTGCGAACGAGGGAAAATTTAACTTAATTTAGCAAAGTTCCATTACACTCATCACGAGAGGAGTGACAGAGGAGAGATAGTGTGAAACTGTGGTTGATTCCTCTGTCATAGGAATCGGTAAAACACGAAAGGGAAATGTGCAGGGAAATATGGAGCTGAGCATGATTTGCGGGTCGGCGGCTGTCTTGTGGGTGTGCTTGGCGAGCGACGTCCTGTTGGCGGGTCGCTTCGGCAAAGGTGTACTGCCGCCATTTCCGTGACGGATATGACGTCAGGGAAATCTTTCTGTACCCAGGAGTAAAACACTGTCGTGTTAAAACAAACTTTATTTCCCGCAGAACCTAGGTCCAGGTACCGATTTCAGTCTTCAATTCACCGCGTCCACGTAGTGCTGGGGAATGTACGTGCGGATCCGGAGCACATGTTCACGGAGAGCTTCTTGGGCAGCCTGGATGTTCAGTCTCGGCGGGGGAAACAGCCAGGGCTCCCAGGAAGTGATGGAGGCGAGCGATGGGGCAAGTGATGGTGGGGTGCATTCCCTATAAGAATGAGAGATGGATGGGTAGGAAGAGCAGGTAGGATGGATGATGTCCGGGACGCCGATAGATGCGGTGAAAAATGTTACAGAAGGGGGGTGAAAAGAAGTTTCAGCGTGCCGAATGAGACACGCAGCCTCACGAGATAGATGGGTACTGGGGAAGGGGGGGGGGGGTACGGGGCGGGGGTGAGAAGAGTGTGAGGGGTTGGCCGGGGAGAGAGCAGAGTCACTTGCGTGGTAGGGGTGGTGTTAAAAGGCTATCGTCTTTCGGTGACGTTTGTAGCGAAGCAAGCTGATACACAACCAATTTTTAATGCGTAGCATTCTTTGCCAAGTACCCCCACGATTATGACCATGTAACGCCCTGCATTTCCACTAAAATGCAGATTTGGCGGAAGTAACATCTTCAGAGAAGAGAGAGAAACTTCTTTAATGGGCAAGTGAGGTCAGTCAGGCTGGGCGCCCCACTTGCTACACCATATGGAGGTACAAATGTGATGAAAATATATGAAAAGAACTCTCACTCACACATGAATACTCAAACACACTGACGCACACGAAAAGCACACACACAATCAGGCGATATAGTCATTTGTCTAAGAGCTCCTTAGTCCACTCACGAGTCTAGTGCTCCGGAGGAACGTCAAGAGCGCCTTTGTTGCGCAACTTGCCATGCCGGTTGTAAGCCAAGGCCCGAGGAGATGCTGCGAAGAGATCTGGGCGGACACGGGCAGGCCCAGACAAAGCTTAGCCGTGGTACGCTCAAGTCCGCAGCGAGGACATGCGCAGAGAATGGTAACACCTTCAATCGTTGTAATAGCATAAGTGGAGATAGATGGTAGGACAGAATCGTGAAAACCCCAAAACTAGAAGAAACAGTAAAATAAAAAATTTCACAGAAATGATCTGAAAAAATAAAAAATACGCATCTTATTCAGATCCCCTCAAAACTTAAGAATAAAAGAAAAAAAAATAGCGCAAACGGACTGACTCTGCCTTGCAGCTCCGAAAAAAAAACATAAATAGCGAAGTAAAGTCACTTCCTCGCTATATTGGGATAAATTTACATCATCGGCGAAAAGAAATAAAAGATAACTTAAGATGAATAAAATAATCAAACTCCTTTCTCGACGCATAGCCATATTTGGCTGTAAAGAACTCACAATTTAGACAAGCGGCATAAGAATAGTTCTCTGGATTTATACTGCTTTTGTATTATATTACAGCTACAAATCGCGTAACCATGCTCAGGGCACGCTGTACACTGCAGTAGTTTTGTTGTCATCACTTCGAGGAAGCATCAGCTACTTCTCAATGTCTCCTAAGAAGTGTGAATTTTAGGGCTGCCTTGCTTGTTCAAATATACAGGGCACAGACTTCTGCATCCAGCCGTCTTCCAAACCAAGTGAGGAAGTCCGCTGTTAATGCCACGCAGCCGATAAAGTGCGAAATCATAAATATATCCAGGTCTTCCTTTTTGTGGGGGTTCGTAGGCTTCAGCAACAGGCATATCAAATCTCGGTGACTTACGTACATGCACGCTGTTAACGTTTTGTGCAACCTCGCAGAGTGGACGAAAATATATTCTCTTGCACGCATCATATGCTCGAATGCACCAAAGCCGCAAGAAATGAAAGTTAGATTTAAATATATCCTTCTTTTTTTTTTTCAGGCGCATGCAAGTTCTTTACCGGGATTATAAACAACAGATGTTTATGGAGGCCAGTTAAAGGTCTCGAGCACTATACCAACAACGTGGCCAGTTCAAACAAGGAGGCTGTGCGCGCACCGCTAGGGCACGGGCGCAACAATCCCTCGTTTCACAAAACAAGTGTAGTTTAAACCTCGTGCGATATTTTTAGGCATGCACCAAAGGTAAAAGACTTTAAAATGGCGCAACCCTTTTTCACTTTTGCGTTTTGTGTCCTTGAACAAGTTATTGTAAAATAGTCAACACGGAGTCGATATCCACCGTTTCTGTCGGTTAGCCGCCATTACTTATTTTCACAACATTGCCTGGGAACATTGTGTGTACTTTGGTTTGTTTACTTATGCTCTGTTTGCAGCACCTGGCCGGGCCTAGATTTCTTGTTTTGTGTTCTAAACGAAGCGCGCATTTACTTCCTCATGTGTAGCGCACAGGGAAAGGGCGTTTCTTTACGGTCACTATCGTTGAATGTTCTTGGTTATACGGAAATGTTCTTGATTTAACTTGATGTTAGTACAAGTGAAATAAATATGACCAATTTGTGGAAGGCAAACGCCTCGGCATTTGGTTCGCCGATGTTCGTCTGTGCACATCCCTTTGTTGACTGCTTCTTCGCTGCTTGTGTTTTCTTGAAGTTTATTGCAGAGCACAAGTTCGCTAAAAAAAAAAAAAAACGTTAATTTCTACAAGGACCTCGCTCCCCTCTTTACTGCGCGGCAATATGCTCTGATGTCCCTATAACTTAAAGCTAATCTTTTCCGACAAAAAAAATGTGTTTTGACCAAATTATATCTAAACCAGTGCCTCTCAGCCATAAACGTGCGGGGACTCCGTGTGGATAGGTGGAATAGACGGGGGTAGTCTTTTCAGCAGAGGAATGGGGATGCGTAAGTAAATATTTCCACTGGGGCGTGAAAAAAAAATTATTTTAATTTACAAATGTGTCACATCGCTTAGTTTTCGACAGTTCATCAATACGTGGTACAGTCGCACTTAAACGGAGCTGCATACATGCGGCAGCATCCAACCTGTTCCGATATTTTCTTTTGAAGTATGAAGCTCGAAAAAAGTACGCGCACAAGCATACGTGGTAGAAAACGGTAACAGAAGCTTTACAGTCATTCATTGGAAAAAGGGGGAAATTTCCGCTGTTCAAACCAAAATTCCTCACACCTCACAGGGACAAAATTCACCTTCATCCGTGTGTTTTTTCTGGAGCTTCATCACCTCATTATCAGCTTCGACAAGTTCACGTGCAAAGCAATTTAACACAGCTTCAAAAGGGGCCACAAGCCATACGTCTGGGGTAGATTTTTAGGAATTAGTCCTTGATGTGCTAACTTGGTTTGCTCATAGGGGCCATGATTGTGGCTTCTTCACTCGCCGATACTGCCCCGGAGCCTAAAAAATCACCGAGAAGCTTGAAAGGGCAACCGTCATCCGTGCCTGGCCGACCCGAGAAGCTGCTGTCCGGTTGCAGGGAAAGAGGGAAAGGGGTTGACCGAAACGATCCTGTGCGGAATGATGGGGAACGCTGAATGTGTCACGGCCGGACTGAACTCTTGAAGGCGGGCAAGTTAAAAAAAAACATTTCTTTTGCAGGAGAAAGGCTCAAAGATCTCAAAAAAGGCTTCCCGAACCACTTGGGGGTCGTCCGACCGTCGTTTAAAAAACTCTTACCTGAAGGATACCATCAAAACTATGTTTAGTGAGGCTGCAGAGAACTTTTGCGGTACATTGTTCGCTATTAGCATTTAGATCTGCCCCAAATTTCTCAAACTGCTCATGTAGCTTTTACCAAGGAAAACATCCCGTCTTATCTGGAAACAAAATTTGAATACAAGACAAAATTCACCAAGCCCTGTAATAAAACTGCACTCAAAGAGCAGGAGTAATTTTACTCAACTGAACGGACCTGGCTGAGAGTTCTTTGTGCCCGAAAAGCTTGAAAAAGCAAAAAGAGCCCCAATAAAGTGCTTAGAGGTTTTAATTCACCCATGGTCCGCATTACGGGCTGTTTGGTTCTGATAGCACAGAAAAAATACTTTAAGTGAAAACTACGTTGTTCAAATACCTGTTAGGGAGCTCTGAGCATTGTAATTCACTAACAAGCTAACAAAGACGAGTTACAATGATGTTCTGCTAATTTTGTTGTTACATTCAGCTAGAAAGTATTTCAGTGGTGACAGATGAATTATTCGAAATCGCTTTTAACCATCTTAAACATCAAAATGGGCGAGTTCGAGCACAGAAACGGCAGCCACACATAATCGGAGTGTAGCAGACGGCAACGGCGCAAGTCCACAAGGTATACCGTCGGGAGCCAGAGGGCGCCACTTATAAATGTCACAGCAATTGTCACCGATTCCCTTGGTGGGTACTCCTCCCACCAAGCCTGCCAACACAGCCTCCTGGGAGGAGTACCCTCAGTGGTGCTCCAGATCTTCCCTCCAAGCCACCGCGGATGTACCCGCAACTAACCATCATATTGACCTTGGGGCATGCCTGTCCCCACGAGAACGAAGCACCACATGCTTCACTTCTAGGTTTTTACAGGGCCGGGAGGCTCGGTCTCTACGACGGCTCTTCTCCATCCTCTCACCTCCTACTCCGCCGGCGTCCTACCCACTACCGTCACACTCACCAAACGTTGCCCCCAGCGCACCCAAACCCCTGTTTGGAAGAATCGCGAACCTGGCGCCGACTACAAACCGCCACATACTACATCCACCCTATCCTCTCCCACCCGTTCAGCTTACGCTTCGGGTACCACTGCCTAGACTGACCACCTCGTCTTCCTGCGAACTCAACCAACACTTTGTCCCTTAGCACCCAGTTCCTCCCCCTTTCCCCAACCAAGAGCATGCAGTGGGAATGCGGACGTGCAAGAGCAGCGCAGCATAATCAGCGGGCCAATGGAACAATGGCGGCGTGGCTTCATGAACTGAGGCCGCCAACCATTTAATTCCTTCATTTTTTTTATTGCCGGCTCATTAAACGTCTTACTTACCAGCTAACCGACTGCAGGGAAAGAAGACCTTAAAGGGGCACTGACACAAAAATTTTGCATCTTGTTTTTTTTTTTTTGTTGTTGCGATAAGTAGCTAGTGTCCTACTTATCACCTGTACAAACCTCATTTGCTTCAGCGTGCAACCGTTGTTTAATTAGAGGCATTTTCAATGCGGCCAGTCGCAGTTTCGGTTTCAGCGGGTCCGCGAAACGATGGATTTTGTGTGAACAAAGCTGACCACGTGACCATCGGAGGGATATCACAGAACAAAGCTGCCGTAGCCCTGTCGAATCCATGCCGCCGGCAGTTTCTGCCAGTGCCCCCACGTGCTGATCTCGTGAGCCGCTTAATTAAAAAGCGACCGTGGACGTGACGCGGGCGCTGCGAGTGCAAATGCTGCCGCGGCTAGAGAACGACGCGCGCTGGGAGCAGCCGGGCCGTCTGCCTACAGGTACGCCTACAGAGGTGTTTGGCTTAGCACTGCGGCGGATATTCGATTGCCGTTCTCGTAAGCGGTGCAGATGACAATTTTTAATGTAACCCGCCATCGCATCATTAACTCCTTTCTCATATAAACTGCCGCGGTTGGGACTTGGGTGCAATTTCGTGCAGCGGTAACAATTAAGTTATCACTCGAGCTACCGGCGCCGGCCTGGGCCACTTCGCGGCCGTGGCCGCCGCCTGCACAGCGACCGTGCGGCTCGCTCAGTGGGCTTTTCGTGTCTCCAGCGCGTTTTTGCGCCCAATGTAAATCAAAAGTAATAGAAACAGAGTGCGTGGAATCGCTGTAGAACCTTGGTCGCGGCAAGCTGCCCGATGAGCTGATGAATTCACGGTGCCTCCGCCGCCAACGATCGGGTCGTTCGTTCTCGAGAGCAGAAGCTTCGCCCTCCGGCCCTCCGATTGGAGCTGCGAGCTGGGCGAGTCGGCGAAAAGCGCCGGCAGTGCGGAAGCGGCAAACACAAACTCGTGACGTATGTGGATGTTGTTTATTTACAAAATACCCACGGGATGTCGATTGCGCGTGGTCCTCTGCTGGCTGCTCGGTTGCGTTTCTCACACTTTAAAATTGATTTTAAATATGTTCTAGGCTGTATTCGCCGCTGATATTTTGCAGATGATGTATATGTGTCCACACCAATCTATTTCCGAAGTTATCTCGCCTTCATTTCTCACCGCCTGGAATAATAAACAATTCAATTCAATTAAATTCAATTCAAATTTTGTGTCAGTACCCCTTTAAAAAGCAACCTAGCGAATTGAATTCTGGTTCCATGCGTGACCGTAAGGAGCGTTAAAGTGGCTTAATTGCCCAGCAAAAAGATACAGAGCGCTGGCCTCTTCCAGCTAGAATGATGTCAGTTTTGCAGTGTTCAACCAAGCGTGCTGACATTTACTCCCTCCCTCCCTCCCTCCCTCGATCGCTCTCTCTGCATTGAAAGTACGCGCCTTTCTTTGGTTTGATGCCTTTGTTCTTAGTCTATTGACAGCCTTATCCTGCCGGTCAGCTTACTGCCTAGAATTGTCCTATGTTTTGTGTTTACCTGCTCGCATAGTTTGCTTGTTTCAGTGTGTTCTCAGTGCAGTGGCCTGAAACTCGCCCTGCCAACTCGTGGGCTCGAGGGCATTGACCGCAAGACCACATCATCGTCTCTGTCCTTGCCGTTCCACCTCATCCCAAATTGCTGACGTGGACAAGGAAGAGTGCATGACCTGGCCAGTAAGCATCGACACAGATTTCCCGACGGACTGTATGAAAGCTTCTGGCACCACCACTAAGAATTGATGCGAGTGCTAGATATTCTGCGTAGAAATACCGCGGTGGCAATAATGTACGAAGGCAGTAAAGCCAACGTCTCTAATCAGCATTGTTTTACGGTAGTTAAGCGAACTAACCATTTCTAACCAAGAAGACTAGTGCGAAGTTCGTCACAGCAGAACAGCTGGTCTATATAAAAGGACGTGGCTGAAGCTGTTACAGAATAACGTTTTAGGTGGCTTCGATCGTGCTCCGAGAAGCTCTCATCAATGCCCCCTGAAGAACGGTTTTCCTTAGATACCAATAAACCGTTTACTCTACCTGCTGTGTTCGGATCGTATGTCAACCCACCACATACACCCACAACTGCAAAAGAAAAAAAAATAACACAAGTATTTCGTTTCGACTTTCTCGGGAACAATGAAATAACGCATGCCTTGAGTGATTTTTTGCAGGAGGACTTCCCAAAGATGAATTTTGTGATCTGCAAATCGCTTTAATGAAATTCCACAAGATTTTTCTACATATTCATATTTCTCGACTGCACACTCTTCCCCAAAGTCCTTTTTTTAAGTGCAGCTTTGGCGAACAGGGGTAAGTATTAAACGTATGTTTTAGGGGAAACCTCCAAGGTGGAATAAGTTCCTTTTTTTCCTTGTCTATTTTCTGGGCCGTGCAGTAGCAGGAAACACTCTTCTACGAACAAGTGTAGATAGGCGTACCGGTTGTTTTGCTACTGCCATATGAGAAAATATTCCTACATGTCAACATTGTTTAGCGAAACGAAAACCTTCGACACCCTTGAAACAAAACCGAAGTGCATAACAAAGGTTTGCAGTGTTCTGTTAATTAAAATGAAAAAACGCACCGGGCATGTGAGAGATTATGTTTCATTTATAAAGGTCACTGAATGACAACCTCTCAGTGTCCACTCCTTCGGCGCCCCAGACGTCTCTCAAGGTGTTGGCGTGTCCATCACGAGGCCCGGTGGAAATTTTGTTGGCGCTACTTTTAAATCTTAACGCAGCCCAAACCCGGGAGGAAATAAAAGCGTTCCAAAGGGCCCCTTTAACGTCATTTTTATGGTGCGAGAAATCGGAGGTCATCTCGAAACGTTACTCTTTTAACGATCAACCCGCAAAAGACAAAACGGAGATGGAGGGAAGAAAAGACGAGACAACGCAGCTACTTCTCTTTGTGTCTCATTTTTTACGACCTGATCGTTAAATTATGAATATATTCACCGACCAGCCCAATTGACAGCCTCATTTCACTGCATTCTCATAAGGATGCCCATCTATGGATACAGAGAATGTCAGAAACTCGCTAGTGGGAATAGTCAAGTAAATTATGCGTGAGCTGCAACGCTGTAGATTAAGTTTCTTAAAGTTGCCTTGGCTGCAGTACACAGAAGCATCGCTCAGCAGACATTTTTAAAGACGGTAGTTCTTTTTGTGTGTGTGAGTTACATAAACGGGAAAGCTTTTGTCTTTCTTTCTGTCGGCCTGTCCGCCACTCGATTCAGCGGTCTCGCAAAAGTAAAAGAATGCTCGAACTCAAACTATATATAGACAGCACCATACAGAACTGCTAAACTGATGCTATGGCCAGTACGTGTCCACATAATTCAGCGCAAACAAAACCTCAGGCAACTTGAGGCGGAATGTAAGCACTTCATCAAGAGTCCCGGCTTTTTTAGGATAGCAAATAAAAAAAATAACGCGTTAAAAACGGTGTCGAAGAGAGGCGAGATAGAAGCAAACCCTAAAAACAAAATGAAACAAGCTCACGCTAATGCGTGAGACTTGAAGGTAGCGCAGCTGTACGCAACAGCAGTGTTTTCCTCTTTTTCGCCTCACGGCGTTGTTGAAGCCTCGCCGCTCTACGAGGGATCTCAGCTGGATGTTCGTCTTCCTGTATCGCACACTGTTCTGCGCCGCATGTGGCTTCGTGGCCTTCCTTCGTGGCCCTCAGTTTTCGCTGCGGCGGTGGCCTCCTCGCCTTTCTCCGCCACGTCCCGCGCACGGGTTCCGCGCACGTCTCCTTTCCCTCCTCGCCTATCTCTCCCCTGCCGCCTATCTCTCCCCGTTATCGGGCCGCTGCTCCGTGCCGGGCGCTTGCGGAAGGGGGTGTTGTTTGACCTCTAGCGCTCAAGGGCAAAACTGGTCACCCCGCGAAGACTGCCCGAAGAAGCGTTGTGGAGCTTGCGCTAAAAAAAACATTGCCTTGTGTTGTAACAAGCAGAACAGAAAACAAAAAATACGCGCACTGTCCCAGCCCATGGTGCGCAAGCAGTGTGGCCGGGGCAAAACTCAATTGAATTGAACAAACGCCTATGGCATTCATCATAGAAGGAGTGTGAGGGCCGGAAGGGAATCAGGTGGCAGGGGTGGCCGAGCAGAGGACTGCCGTCTTTCGGCGAGATTTGAAGCGAAGCAAGCAGATACGTGCCATTTTTTTTTCTGTGGAATTATAAGCAGTTTGATATGAAAGTAGGAATACCCAAGGTCCTTAGGACTCCAAGAGCGCTGTACATCGATCCCCCTTTTAAGTCGGCTTCCCAACTATGTACAAATGCGCTGTTGAGAATTCCTTTCTTCGGAGGCATTACAACAATATATAAGAATACTGAAACCAAAGTATGAGGGTTCTAGCGCGTTTTATTATGACCAGATGCATTCCTACGAGGCGCTATGCACCAAACACCATTAAGTACAGCTTCACTAAACGCATTGACGAGAATACATCTTTAGGGAAAATATAAGGAGTCTGATATCAAAGTGCCAAGGCCTAACGCTTTAATAAATACCTTCACAATACCCCGTGTGTACCTACAGAGGGCTGTCTACCCGTTTAAAGTCAGCCTTACTATATACAATAAGGCATTACTAAAAAAAACACTTTTAAGGCCAGCATAGGGTGGGGGTATGTGCTTGCGTGCGTGCGTGCGTGGGGCATGGTAACGAGGGTTCCGAAGGCGTAGTAGATACAAAGTCGAAACCCTCGGGGTAAAAAAAAGACGACGGAGGTGTTTATTTCGCCGCTTCGGCCGTAGTCCGGGCTCCCGCCGACGCCTATAAAAAACCCCTTCCATCGTTGTTGCTCTCACGGAGGGTTTCCTACTTTGTGTATGTGCATGCTTGGTGCTATCAACAGGCTGCACAAGCTTAAGAATATGACCTCTCCCTCTCGGTCAGTGCACGAGCCTGTGCATCTGTAGAGGTGGCGCTGGTCTGTCCGCGGGCACGGCGCCCACACCGTGGGAGAGCGTTGGCCCTTAAATGAACCAGTTTGCTAAACTCCTTCACCGTTCGCGGTGGCGGCGGCGGCCTGCGGAGAGCGGCCTCTTTGATGGAGCGTGCAGTGGTAGTATCCATAGCTAGGTACCGGAATTCCGTGAATGTGCGTGCCATCGCACGCGTCGCGGCAATTACACTTCGACGGGAAGGACCTTGGCTAAACCGGCTTAAATGCGCTGGGAAGGAATGCTGACTAACGAGAGACTTAGTGGTTTCCGCATTCATGCGGCCCTCGCAGTGCTCACATCTCTGAGCGAAAAAATGCGAGCTGAACGATCTAATATCTTACATTCAGTTCAACATTTTAGGTTTAATACGCAATGAATGGCCAATGAAAGTGAAAGGCAGGCGAGGTTGTGGAAGTCGGAACAACTTTGTTACAAACATGATATAAAATGAAATCGAATAAAATTTTATACGAGTGCTGAAAACCAGCTCTCGACCATGCTCCCTTGGTATCTTCTCTTTCCTTTAGTTTTCTTTTATAACAGATTGATGATAATATAATGCAGAAGTGGATAGCCCATAGGCACTACATAGCATGGTGTCCGCGTCAATTAGGATCTTTATTTAGCAAACCAATGTCATAAGAAACAAGCACAGCACCGACATCACGATACCCAAAAAAAAGGCATCTCGACTTATTTTGTCGTGACGTCACTACTCAGTAGACTAGCTTACTCGCAGTCTCAAGTTAATATCCGAAGTGTAACTAAATTTAACTACGCACAGTGGACGCCATACATATACTTCTACACGGATATGCATTTGCATGAAGTGGTCGGCGAGGAAAAATACACGATTCGTATGAAATTTTAGAAAGAAAGGGAGATAGGACAGGAAGGAAAAAAATGTTGAGAAAAAGAAGGAGCGTCTCCAGGAGGGTGCCTGAAGGCACCTGTGCTCTTGAATGTCCCCATGATCAGATAACCTCAGCGATACACACTCGTGACCGGCCAGTACATATGAAAATACGCCGACGATGTCAGCATTGCAATTTTTGGTTACCAACACAAGCGCCTGGATGCCATACACTTGCCTATATTCTTCTTCCTTGTGACGTTCGATGATCGCCATCTGAATAGCATCAGTTCCTAATGAGTCACCCTTTACAGGTAGGCCTGTCAAGGCATTTCGATCCTCATCATCATCATCATGTCTACGCCCACTGCAGGCCTCTCCGATGGATCTCTAATTATCCCGGTCCAGTGCTAACTGCGACCAATCTATCCCCACAAACTTCTTGATCTCATCTGCCCATCTAACTTTCTGCCACCCCCTGCAGCGCTTGCCTTCTCTAGAGATCCACTCTGTTACCCTTAATGACCAACGGTTATCTTGTCTTCCCATTACATGACCTGCCCATGGCCATTTCTTCCTCTTAATTTCTACTAATGAAATGTCCTTAACAAGCATTTGTTGCCTGACCCACTCCGCTATCTTCTTGTCCCTCAACGTTACACCTATCATCTTCCGCTCCTTTGCTCGCTCAGATGTCCTCAAGTTACGTTGAACCCTTTTAGTGAGCCTGCAAGTTTCTGCCCCGTAGGTGAGTACCGGTAAGAGGCAGCTGTCATAAACTTTCCTCTTCAGGGATAAGAGTAGGCTGTCATTCACTATCTGATAATGTCTGCCGAATGCACTCCACCCCATTCTTATCCTCCTAATTATCTCTGCCTCATGCTTTACCAGTTGGCCTTTATTAACGCAATAGCCTTGCCAGGCTCATCGAGCGATTTTCCATGGGCACTGCGTCCGCGAATGCTGTCGTCCACAGCCGTGCTTATCAGCCGCACTAATTAGGCATCCACGGTAAGACTTTATCACCGCTAATCGGAAGCGGAACGGTGACGGCGGCGGCCAGAAACGGGCATGCACTTGTGGACATAGGTGCAGCGACGACTCCATGGAGTGTGAAGACGACGATGCGTTCTGTTAGGCTCACCGACAATAAGGCTACGGCGAAGAAAAAAAGTGATTTAGGCAAGCGTCGTGCCTGGCACTGAAGTTAGTTCCCCCTGTCGGTGCTCGCACCGATGTGTCGTTGTTTTCGTGCGCAGCGACTTATTGGCACGTTGCACGAACATTTGCTGCCTGCGAAACAGCGCTGTTTTACACATCATGGATGTGTAGGGCGCACTTTAGTGCGGCTTCGCAAAACGTTGGCACGACGGGTCATGCACTAAGTGATAACTGGTTAACAAATTGCCGCTAGTTTATCGAATCCCTAGCGCGCACTGCACGTAGATTTAATAGGAAAAGTGGTGCACATTGGAGAGAGTTTATAAAACCTTTGCTGCTATAGCCTTGCTCTCTTAGCTTACTTTCAGCTCGTCGTGAGCATGAATGGTGAACGCAACAGCTCGATACCAACTCGATGCCCTCGGCAACTGCTCTCTAATTCAGAGTCACCGAACGAGGGCCTTGAGGCGTTGCAGAGAAAATGGTTGAAAAGTTCAGTTTTGTTAGAAAACGTTAGGCCAGACGTACACTGTACGCACTCTACGGGCCCATGATCATGGCCTCGCAGAGGTTGCCCGTGCAAATCGTAGGTCTAGAGAAAACTGGCCCCAGGAAAGCTCTAGCCATGACAACTTATTATTTTTTTGAGGCATACAGCTGGCGCACATGGCGTTAGGTCCCACAATATTTAACAGCGAAGGTGCGGCTCGGGGGGTATAAATTTCAGGAATACTTGACGGCAGGCTAAAACCGCCTTACACACAACGATAACAACGCATCGTGCGTAAATACATTGTAAAATGAACGTTTACGTGCCTCCTTTCTTCTTGCGCCAACGTGCGCGATAGAGTTCGGTATTATGTTGAACGTACATACAAAAATCGAAATTTGGGGGGCATTGGGGCCGTGCATGCGCACTTAGCGCGATGCTTTAACCATACATTTCAGTATGGCTATGGCTAGGTTAATAGCCTCCGCTATAAAAAGTTTCTCCGATGAATATATTTCGACCCACTGCTAAATACCAGCACGTTATCGCGTTTCTCTGCCATGCGCTTCCTTTTTATCACCACCACAAATATCGCTCTATTTTTGGTTTTACAGGGCATCGTACCTGTTCGTTCACTCGTTCGTTCGTTCGGCCATCGTTCTCTAGTAAAACAGCTTTACCCAACCTTCTAAGAAAAAGCCAACTTCACGCGCTGGGTTCGCAGTGTAGGCATGTATAGTTTACAGTATAGTTTTATGCTGTGTGCGCCAGTACCGAAAACGCACCGTCACAGGCATGTAGATAATGAAGAAAAGGGGACTGCGTAAAGGAGAACGTGATGGGGCTGAATACAGGAGCAAAAAATGTTTGTATTCGAAAGCATCATTAACCCCAAAACTTGGCGCTATGTTTGTTCGTAAGCAAACGCTTCGACAACAAAGTGGATGACTGGCCAAGAAACGAAACAGAGTCATAAAGAACATTTCAACGCAAACTCGCCCTTCAGTGTAAAAACAAAAACAAAAAAAATGACGCTTAGATGGGATGTTTTGAGGTGTGAGCGTCCAAAAGGCTCAGATGTGAACTTGGGGAGTCGCCGGGGATCACATATGCATTGCGCCGTCAGCGGGGATCGATTAGCATTTTAAGTGCAGAGCACTTTAGGGGCTCGACTTGTCATCGTAGCTCGCTCGCTGGACCCAAGTGGAGCCACACGGCGTTCCGTCGTAGCGGCTATCTTAGCGGCGTAACCCAGAGGCTTCGAAAGCCAAGTGGTTTATGTACGCATAAGCGTTCGAAACTCATGAACCGCTGGCTCTTGTCATACATCTCCCCGTCGTTTAGGGAAAAGAAAACTGTTGGTACATTTATGGCAAAATATGCGGAATTAACCGGCAGCACCCGCGTTCATTTAGTTAGGAACGCTCGTATTTGGTTTTTACCACAGTAAGCGAAAAAAAAAAAAAAAGCGGCAGTGCAACGCCGGAACGTGCGGGAGGAAAAGCAAGCACACAAAGAACAAAACTACCATTGGCACTGTTTCAGTCTGGGCGCGCCCGAGCACTGCGAAGGAGGGAAATTTGAATTGCATTGGGTGGTAGCAGTGGGCGAATAACGGCGCCACAGCCCATTATGGCGAATCACTGCTCTGCACTTCCGACAGCTTTCACGTTAGTGGAACGGCTTTAATTTTTTTTGTTTTATGAAGCGTCTATCTAATCGACCCCACCCGTCACACAGTGATTTCTTCACCCCACGTTTATTTTCTGGAACCATCAAAATTATTAAGCTGTATAACTAATTATATGCATTAGCTACAAATGAGTTTCAAGGAATACCGTGAGGGGAGACTGGGCGCTTCCTTGTTTTCGCTTTGAACGACAGGTTGAGCTGCGAAGCTGTCAGCGATTTCCCATGCATAAAAATAGCGAGAGCAGCGCAGATGCCACCTTTGAGTTAGCTCATGCATTAAGGCGGTAATATAAAAGGGGGATATTGCGCTCCCAACACAATTAATTCACTAAACGTACGTTAGCCATAAAATGGCTAGAGGTTAGCCGTGTACCAATTTCGTTATCTGAATTCGGAGTAAATGTGTATATCTCTAACCTGCGGGGAGCTGACGAACTAAGGTAGAAAGATAATTTTCTAAATGCATAATTCAGAGTTCCATTTGAGGCCAGTTCTCCGAGCTACAATATGAACACGAACGCCAAAGTGTTGTTGCATGGCAATATCTGGCCAGGAAGGGGGGAGAAGCAGAAGCAGAAGCCATGTTCAGGAATTAAAAAAAAAAACAGTAAAACCATTTTCAAAGTCACTTAGCTTTAGCTGGACAATAAAACTTGTACCCCAAAACCAGAGAAAGCGTCAATGAACGAACAATATTACTAGTTAAGATTCATGCTTATGCCAGCCTGCGATAAACGCCGTGCGCATTGATCTCATAGTTAAGGAAAGGCATTCTGAAAAGCAAACTTGAAAGAATATAATTGTTTAATTGGCATCTTGAGAATGGCATACAAACACTGTCTGCAACGCATTGGCCCGCATTACCACAAACTTGTTAAAGATGTACAAAACAAGTGGAGGCAGACTAACACTTCTTTCTTTTTGTGTGTGGGAGCGTGTGTGTACAAGGACGTCTTTCCGGCAAGAGTCGCACATCAGTTTTGTCCAACGTCCAGCTTCAGACAGTCCAGAATGCAAGTCGTAATGCAAATGTCTGTCCTGCGCGTCTGCATATACTGTGTATGAAAAGCCGGATCGAGCGGAGCAGAGCGTCTTTATTATTCACAAGTGCACGTCACTCAACAAAATTCTGCTTATTTACACCGCCGCGACGACAGCGCGACGAACTGCCCATTTTCAGTTTTTTTTTTTCTCGCAAGGTTCACCGATAAAGTTTCTGTACTAACCTTTAATTTCCATTTTCTAACACGAAAGTGTTTTATTCCGGGATACATGAAGATTTCGCTGGCGTCATATCCGTCAAGGAAATGACGCCAGTACAACGAAGCAAGCGGCCTGTGAAGGGTGCACCCCTGCACACACGGTCTTATTGCGGGGAAGCAACCTTTAATACTAAAGAGTACGTTATACTTAGGGTTGTTCGTTTTCGGGTTTTATATTTCACATGAAAGTGTTTTATGCCGGGATACACCAATATGTCATTGACGTCATATCCATCACGGAAATAAAGCGAGTGCACCTTCGCCGAAACGACCCGCCACCAGGACGTCGCTCGCCAAAAACACCCACAAGACAGCCGCCGACCCGCAAATCATGCTCAGCTGCAGATTTCGCTGTGCATTTCACTTTCGTGTTTTACCGATTCCTATGACAGAGGAATCAACCACAGTTTTTTTTTTTCTGTGCCGCTTGTCAAGGGACCGTGATATCGCATTCTCCCCACCAGTATTGCACGGTGGAGCTCCCAAAACATTCCCCTTCAAGCGTTTGGTGCACCCACCTTAGATGAACATAATATGACAGATCATCTGTACTTTTCTCCATACTGTTCCTAGGTAGACCAGTGGCTTAAATTTGGTGTGACTATAAAGAAAACTCGCAGTACGAGAGTGCTATCATCGCGGTATTTCAAGCTCATATCAGTTCAAAAGGCCTCAAGGGGGACTTTTGCAGCTGAGCGGGGGAAAAAAATGCTCATGGGGGGAATTCTGAATTGTGTCTGTTTCAGAAATGCCCATTTCGCGTTCATTTCAATCGTGACGTAGTGCACGTGTCAGGCATCGGATAATGACATGCACAGAAACCAGTGCTCCGCCTTGCTTGCGCTGCGTCATATCGGGGTAGCCTGGCTTAGGCCAATCAGGGATCGTTCCAAGCGGACAAAACTGAGAATATCGCCTCTGTGCTCGTGACGCCTAGCCGCTACATTCGCTTTTCTCCGAGCGGTGTTTTAGTTTATGTATACACACTTTGCCTAAGGGAAGATACCTAGCTAGCTATTGAAACACTGTTAAGTTCCTCTCTGATAAGCAGTGAAAGCGTGACGTATATGAGGGGAACCGGAATACTTTACCTTCAAGTTCGATGAGAGACCACCATGGCATATTCTTAGAGCACGATACATCCCTATTCGTCAGATGAGCAAAAGCTCATCGGCGACTGTGCACATTAGTCAATAAAGACACCAGCGAGTGGAACACTGCGCTGACTGTTGCGAGTAAAGGCATGCAGTCGTGACTAAACGCATAGCACCTTGAGCATTCTTGCTATGCGCAATTCGTAAGCGTATACACTGAACAACTCCATTACTGTCAGTACCACGCGGCGAAGGCCCATTCGTTGAAACATAATAACGCCTATATCGAATCGATATGCCCGACCAGCGATTGCCACGCAGCTAGCCGCCAGTAACGGTCGTATACACTGCCGAAGCAAAGCAAAAAGCGTCGAACGGCCACTGGTCAAACCCGTGAGAAGCCACTTTGCGTCCCGGCTCGTACTGGATCGGGGTATAGCTCTTATCGGGTGCCCTACCAGGCAGCGCGAGCGGAGAATCTCTTGGCGCCAAAACCGTTCATGATTGCGCAATCAGCGCTGCAGCGCAGGTGCCCCCTCGCCCGCATTAACATTGATGGCGCGCTGCAGGCCTTCGATACGAGGGAGACGGATTATTTATTATGTGCATATGCGGCGCACGGTTATTCAAGAGGCGAAACTGCCGGCCATCGGAACCGGAATGAGGAGGATGCCTCGGGCGTGCATGCGTGGACACCGCCTTTGCCCGCGGATTTCAAGGTGCGGCTTTATGCTTTTGCTGGCGCTGCCGACCGACCAGGAGGTTAGGGAGACGTGTCCGGTCGGAGAACTGGTTTCTTTTGTCTCGTTCTTCTTATTTTTTTGTTGAATTTATCGCCGATTCCGCATCGTTTTTTTTTTTTCCGCCACGGTACCAGATTCTCTCTGTCACACGGATCTTTTACCCTCGTTATCCAATGCCGGCTCCGTCCCTTATATTCACCGCACTCCTTTCTTAGTGCACGTAAAGGCATGCAGCGGCCTTGGTGTCTGCGAGCCGAATAATAAAAAAATCGGGCTTAGGAGAAGCGGAGAACGTGATCTGAACCAGTCCAGGTGGTACACGAGCTTTGGGAGGAGCTAGGGGAAAAATCGTGCGTTTTACGTTGCGTGCAAGTACTGCTGCAGTATCAGACGCACGCGCTAATCGTCCTAATCTGGAGCATTCGTTTGAGGTGGAGCATTTAATTGCGGGCGCTGACGCTGAAACTGTAATTAAAACGGTGTAAGTGAACGGAGGGGGAGAATTAAGCTTTCGCATTCGGTGAGCCAAGTATACGGCGATAGCTTAATTATGCTCACGCTATGCGGTCGAACAACCTGCGAGTGCAGGTAGCGAGTCGTGAAGAAACGGATTGGAGCCAGTAAAGAGCGATCGTTCTCGAATTGCTATTCGGCGCGATCTGAAATTTGCGTGTCGCCGTCATGAGTGATCGGTCACTTCCGCCTCACGAAGAGAGTAGTTAGGTACTGGGTTTCGGGAACGAATATGATATACAGTGCCGCTGTAGCTACAGGATCGTAAATGCCTGCAGCTTAATTCGGCACATTACGCAAAGCGGACGAGCCCTAATCATAATAGTCGTATGCTTTCGGAGACTGCGTGAGGACAGTACTATAAGAAGGCCTTCTTAAAGAGTGAGCTTCACTTAATCCGTGGGTAGGAGATCCCGGGTAACCGAGAAGCGGTACACAAAATTGCCGATGATGCAAAGAAAACAAAAGAAAACGATCAGGACACGTACTTCCTATGATGTAGTAAATGCAAAATAATGATGATGATGATGATGATGATGTCCTCAATTTTTTTGGCACGTACCCACAAGGGGGGATTGGCCAGGGCTAAATCGGTTAAAAACGTGGGGACTTCAATATACTTATTTCCGGAAAGAGGCTGTAAAAGGAAACTTAGTTGTTAATGAAACCCGAATTACCCATTAATCAGCACCGCTTAGCAATTCAAACGACCTGAGGCAGAAAGAAAATTTTGAATGCAATTATATATATATCCCTTCTTGCAAACCCCAGCTTTGATGCGCCAATAGATAATATAAGTGTTATCGATAAAGTCAACCCCAACCTCTCAATCGGATCCTTCAAAAACAGTTGTCTAGCTGTTGAGAAACGGCGACAGTCGAGGAAAAAATGGTCGATTGTTTCGGGGACCTGGCACCGCACACATAGTTCTGTAGGTGAAAGTTCTGATCTGAACAGATAGAAATTAAGCCTCGGTACCCTGCAGCGCAGCTCGGTGAAGGTCACCTCGCATTGCCGAGAGCCACAAAAATGAACATTCCACCCGTACTTTAAATGTTGGAACTCTTCAAATGATAAGAGTGAATCGGAACGGGTGGCGTCTAAATGCCAATATCGTCTTAGTCTCGCAGATGCAAATAGAGCCAGATTAGGAATTCCGAATTGAATGGGAGCTGTGACGGCGAGATTAGCTAAATGGTCCGCTTGCTCGTTGCCCCTGATGTCCGTATGGCCAGGGACCCAAGACAAGCGTACCTCCTTCACGTGCCTGGGAACAAAAAATAATAGTGTGCGGTACAATGGAGAGTCCGAAGAGGAAGTTAACGCCGATACAACTGCCATCGAATCAGATAATATGATGATTTTTGAAACATGCTGCGGTACTTTGCATAGAGCTAGAGCTATTGCTAAAAATTCGGCCATAAAAATGGGTGTGTAATCCGGGATTCGCAGCGAATAACTCCAGTCTAAAGATTGTGAAAAAATACCAATTCCAGCTTAGCAAAATAATTAGTCTGCGATCCCCGAACGTGTCATCTTTTTTCTCTTTGCGTTTTTTTTTTCTCTTCGCCAGGTCGCCCTGGTGCGGCGCGCACTGGAGGCAGCCCGGACAAGAGGCCTCCTGGACTTAGGAGGCTAACCACGCCCTTATAACCCTTCCCTTTAAGCTCAATAAACGTTTTGCCACCCCCACCACAATCGGTTCAACGACACGTGCTCGGTGGTGCGTTTTGTCCCAAAATGCCTATCATCATCATGATCATAACCATCATCATCACAGTCGTCATCGTCATCATCAAAGTCGTCATCGTCGTCATCGTCATGCGTCTTTTTTTTTTTTACTGTTTCACTATGACAGAGAAACCCTGCCAATCACTCTTGTTGGCACTATACCTATACGCTATTGCGCGGAAGCGTGCACTGCTACTCGGGGGATTACACTTATGTAATTATATGCTTAAATTACTCATTCACTCAATCCACCTATAACTATTAGAGACCAGAGCCATGGAGCCGTGGTTGCTTTTGGGATACGCACCCCCAAAGAGGACATCTCTCTCTCTCTCTCTCTCTCTCTCTCTCTCTCTCTCTCTCTCTCTCTCTCTCTCTCTCTCTCTCTCTCTCTCTGCACGGCTCTAGCTGATTCCGGATGCCGTGAGTTCGATTGACATCCTGACACAAATTTACCCAATTTTATTTTCAACTCAATTCATTAAAGGGACCCAGAAAAGCTTTGTGAAGGTGGCAATCAAATGCGTTCAGGTGGTAGAACACATAACGGGGGATTTTTGAGCCTAGTGTAGGCCCCATACGTTGTACGGATAATTTGTAAACAATTTTTGAAGATCGCCTTTCTCAGCCGATGAGCGCGCCGCCGCAGCGAGCCGACCGCGGCTGACGCAACGCCGACCGTGGCTGACGCAACAGCGATCGCGGCTGACACAACGGCGAGGCGCCCCCCTGATTCGGCCGATCGTCGGTCGCCGGCAACGTCACTGCCATTGGCTTCCGGCTGCTCTTCCTCCTTCCTGCGCGATTCCGAGGCAAAGGCGGGTCTGCAGCGATTGACGCGTGCCTAGGCGCAGAAATGTAGCTAGCGGAGAACAGAAGTCGAGCGTCGCGATGTCACATGGCTATTCCTAGTGCTTCCAGCTGCTTTGACAGAAGCAGAGAGGGAGGAGGAATCGATCGGCAAGGGGGGAGACGTGCACTTAATTGCATCTGGCGCAGCTAATACTGAATGTAGATCAATAATTCCAACGGCATTGCATCACTATATTGGTACTACGCGACAATAAAGGCCTTTTGTAACTTTCACAAAAGGCTTTTCTGGGTCCCTTTAACTAATTATTTGACCTTTTTTATGTTCTCTTCGCCTTCGCCCGTTTTGCGTGTCATCTCTTGGTCACCCCAAAGCCGGATTTTTGACATACCGAAGTGACTAATGCGTTCGCATTAAAAGTAAACTACTCTGTGATATAACACCACCCCAACAGGTGGCGTGCAAGCAGCAGAAAAAGCGCAGGGGTATGTGCCAGTCTGGCGTTAGGCCTAAAGTTGCACTGTGAGCTCTAACGTCGTCAACCGGGGTGGAGAAAGAAACGAGCCGCGGAGACCCCTCCCGATGCTGTCTTAGATCACATTCGCTTCTGGTGATGATATGGGGACACGAGAGAGGCATATCTACATATCTTACAACATCCTCCCCCGCGCAACAATGAATGAGTATGGTTCGTGTCCAAGAAATTGGGAAAACCAAGAAAACATCTTCACCATCTGACAAGAAGGCGTACAGCGTATCTCGACTCAAAGCGCTTGGCTGGAACAGTAGCGAACTGAACCGTGCGCTTTGAGAAGAGCCGTAACGAGGGTACGACTCACGTGCATCCGGCTGCTACAAGGAAAAATGACTTGTGCAAACAGAAAGAAATACCTGCAACCCGTACAAGCAAAACGAGTTCAACTAGTCTTCTCAAAAGACTGCATCTAGGGGCTGCAGTAGCTTCGTTCATAGGTCCACGAACGCCAAGGCATTGTTACCATCGATGGAGGTGGAAGCCGACCTGTGTTAACTCTGTTGGCTCATTCGGACCTGAAACGAGCTCTCCGTGGACTGAACAATTTCGCTGGAAAACCTTCAGCTGGAACGTACGGAAACGAAGGACGGTCGAGAGAAACACGGACACAATGCTGACTAACAACTGAAGTTTACTGAAGAAAAATACACATATATACAGAGAAACACTGCACAACTTGGTAAAAATTTTGGCGGTAAGAAGGGCGACACGTGCGTCAGCACCGCTTCCGTCACATTGACCGACAAAGAAGAGGACGTGCTCCGGGTGTATCCCGTGGACTGATTGTGCCAAACTTTTCTCCAAGTTGTGCAATATTTCTCTTTATATATGTGTGTTTTTCTTCAGTAAACTTCAGTTGTTAGTCAGCGTTGTGCCCGTGTTTCTCTCGACCGTCCTTCGTTTCCGTACGTTCCATCTGAAGGCTTTCCAGCGATCGTGGACCAACTCGCCCAATCCCAAGCAATACTGAACAATTTCTTGGACACGAACCATGCTCATTCATTATTGCGCGGGGGAGGGTGTTGTGACATAAGTAGATATATGCCTCTCTCGTGCCCCACTATCACCACCAAGAAGTGAATGCGATTAAAGACAGCATCGGGAGGGCTCTCCGCGGCTCTTCATTTTCTCCACAATCAGTACACGAAGCTTGGTGTATACACGGAATCAAACCTAGATTGACCCATCGCAAGGCTTAATGTTACGGCTGCGTAACGTTAATCGTAGGTGCAGGGTAACAAGGGTGATTGGTCAGGACTCTCATTCCAAATAACGAATGAAAAAAAAAAAAAAACCCGCAACGGGCAAGGGACGTTGAGGGCGACAGAACGCATTCAGCGATTGTCTATTAATGCGTCCTCATTCAATACGTCGGAAGGAATGCTTGAGTGTCCTCGTAATTTTCTCTTATAGTTTAGATAGGGCCTTTTCTCTCGGTTTATCAAACTTTACTGTTTCATTTTATTCAGGACATTTTGCGAATTCGTTCGTAATAAATCGGCGATGCAGGTATGGCATTGAGTGATCTGCTGGTCGAGGTTGTTCCACCTATAAATTCTGTAACTTCGGCGCGGTTCTGTAGATGCCTCTTTCAAGCCTCGGATGACTCTACTTGGGTATATCCAGATGTCGAACACCTCTGGCGCTCATGTAAGTGACATATCAGCCAATCTCGAGGCCACTCTCAGGAGGTGTCACCCTCATGTCCCGGAGTCAAAATATTATATCGTTTTGTGCTGAGCCGTTTTTCAGTGTGTGTGTTTTTTAATTAAATAGAATAAATTGAGCTTTTTTATTTTGTTTACTGCCGGCGGTTATCCTCGTTAAGAAGCGGGTGCTTGTAAAGCTCATTTAGTTAAAATATTAGCCCACTATCAACACCTTTAATTACATCGTTTAATTACATCGATGCCTGCCACGGAAATCTTCGTCGTGTGGTTCCCTCGCTAATTAAGAACCTGGTCGCGTGCTGTGCTAACTAACATGTGGTCCTGGCCAGCTGTCCTCTCAACACTGCTCGTGTTTTTACTCAAGGCCTGTCTTGTCATTGCCTCACCTTCCCCAGATCTCGTACTTTTCTTTTCCTATTTTTTTCTCTCCCCCACCAGTTTTCCCTTCTTTCCTTTCTTTTTCTTGCGATTTAGTTTTTCTCAGCTGCTCTTTACCTATCCCATTTACTCGCAGCTAAAACGTATTTCTTCTCCTTAATTTCGTTTCCCTTTTCACAATTTAATTGCCGTATTTTTTTTTATTTGTTTCCCGTACTGTTCCCCTCGTTGAACATTCACTGAGTGGGTATAAGACATCTCACTGACAACCCCCCCTATGGGAAGCAACCAGCCAATCGGATTCATTATTTGACTAAACCAAGCTTTTCTCGGCCAATCCCCCTGAGTGGGCGTGTGTAATTTTGTGCGGGTGTGGACGTTGACGAAGATCGCGTGAGGGGACGGCGCCTCGTGCAGCGAACGCTGCGTGGAACGAGCTCTCGGAGGCGCCTCTGGTTCTGAGGCCGCAAAACGAACCTCTCTGCACCGGTCTCAAGTCGCCCCGCGGCTGCGTCTTCTGCAGGAGCGCGGCTGACGACCCGGTAGAGCGCCTCTCTGGCTCGGGGGCGTCGGGAAGCCCGGAAAAATCGTTTGTTGCGATCAGCGCCGTCCATGTAAGTGGTGAACGACATCGGCGGCGGTCTGTCGCGAGGCGCTTAAATCGCGACGGGGTCGTAGAGAACCCGATTTCGCTCAGAAGCCAGTGGCATGGCTTCCTACACCAAGGGTCGGCAACCTTTTGAGGCGGAGGGCCGTGTAGAAAGCATGAAGCCGGCATGGCAGAGGAGCCGGACGGCAAATAGGGAGGGGAGGGAGGGGGGGATTTTTTTAAATTTTTCCAAAGAAAGATAGTGAGGACGTTATCCGGCTATGTGTGAAAAACCCAATTTGAGGTCAAAACTTCCGTATCGGCCCTCAGATGGGAATGACAAAGGGAGGGCGGGGGTATCTGAACGCCGGGGTACTGAACGCGGGGGTACTGAATACAGCCCCGCGGACCGCAGGTTACCTACCCCTGTCCTTCACTATAAGGCAATGCCGTGGTTCAGCTTCACCTTAATGCACTTGAGTGACCAATCCATGCCAATAACTCAGCTCGAGAATGTGATCGTGTTTGTATTGCGCAAAGCCGCATTGCATGATCGAACATTTGAGTCAAATCGGAGGCTTGACATCGTCATTCGCCTCAATTTCATTGTTGGCTACATGAATTGGTCAACCGTGAATTGGGGCGAAGCTGAACCACAGGACTGTGTTAAAGTGTAGGCAATTATCGCATCAATGAAAGGTATATAAAGCAGCAGGTGAGCCAAGAAAGGCGTCGCTATTTTGCGGGCGTTGAAAATAAATGTTAAAAAAAATATTAAATAATGACTACGTATAGAGAATTTGGAATATCGGTAACGTACTAGCATAAAAAAATGCGTAATTGCCAGTAGAAATAATTGTCGATGGAAGTTAAGTACAGCACGCTACGACAACTTCCAAGTCGTCCAATCTAATCGAACAAAAGAAATTATTGATCCAGATACATCAAATGAGGATTTACAGCTTTCTTGCAATCGACGAAACGGTTTATGAGGATTTAATAGAACTGGGAAGAATATTTCAAAAAATAATTTAAAACCGACATTCTGTTTTAGCAACATCAGTTCAAACTTACCTATTATAGTACGAACTCTCTACATCACATGGGTCGAAGTTAAAATGGGCCGTTTGGACAATATTCTTTTATGTGGGCACCATAAATGTGGTGGTAGCAGGGCCATAATTATCCGACGTGTTTGCTGCGAGCGAGTCTATTTTCTTTTGTTGAAGTAGGCTCTAGTGAGAGAAGTCTACGAATTCTAAGTGTACTGTTGGTGCGAACGTACAAGTTAGCCTAATTATCAGGCACCCCATTTAACCTCACTCGAGTGATAAGAGCAAAACGAAATGAAAATTAAAGACTTTAACAAAAATTTCGCCCAACGTATGTCGGGGCAGGGTGGACCGTTTTATTTCTTGCTTGGAGCAACGTAGTACAAGCACATAATGAGCCAGCTTATCATTGTTGTATCCCCACACATTGATGGTAGAGAACATTCAAAAAGACAAGGGGTGGAGAGAAACACTACCGCAATGACTAAGTAATGCAACTTGAAGCAAAGCACCATTTCCATGCGTTCAATATGACCACGCCAATTTTTAATTGTAGCGTAACACATATTGTTTCAGAAGTTTCCTGCTTACTGTAAGCTGCTTATTTCTTAGCATAGTGCATGTTATAGATGCTAAGCACCCTCCGACACATTAAAGGGACCCTGAAACACTTTCATCAACTTTTTTTGAAATCTTAAATGCTTGCAGAACGTAGTCACTTAACACACTGATTACTTATATTAGGGGGTCCCAAAGCCCCTAGCCAAAAATTACTGCTCTATGCCCACCAGATAACTTGCAAACTCGCTCAAAAGATTTTTTCTCTTTCCCGGTCTTGACGTTCTTCGACGGCTCGAATTCCGTCACTAAGGCAGTGTAGCGGCTGTTGGTCTGTTTTTCTTCAATTGCAGCAATGAACGCTTTTCGATAGCAGCTTTAAAAAAGCCACAAAAACAAAGCAGAAATGGAAGGCGTATCTGGTGCGACGAGCAAATCACGCAGTGCCGCTCCGTGCTGGCGATAACTATAGCTTTCGCAGAGGTTCCAGAGACGAAGGAAAGAGTGAAAGCGCTTATCCGAAGTGTTGCAGGGTCCCTTTAAAGCAAGAGCCCAGGGTGCGCAGAAAGAGAAAGAAACGGAGGGGGGGAGTGGGGGGGGGGGGGGGCGAGAAGGGTTTTTATAGTACAAGAAAATTCGATATTTTCTCTTTTCAGCCTCTTTCTCCTCGTATCCTGAGCGTGTTACCCTACACATCACAAAACAACTGTCCCCCATGGCGTGTTTTATGCTTTCGCGAAATCATTTACGCAGTTTGTTTTCCCAAACTGCGAAAAGCAATACTAAATTCCTCTGGTCGATTTGGAGCAGCGCTAAAAGCCGCCAACGATCAGCGGAATCTGGCGTGGAGGATAGGATCTAAACGGACCAGAAAAAGACAAACATGTTCCGGTCAAAATAGATGACCTAACCCTGATTGTCGTGTGTTTTGACCACATAAGATGTCCTTTGACCACATTTTATATGGCGAGCTTGAGACTGACTTGAGGTTCAGGTCAACGCCTTATCATTGGAACCACGTGAAGTTTCCAACCTACAGACGATCCCTACAATATTTATGAGCCTAAGTACAAAAAACATATATGCAGCGATGAACATGTATCAAGTAATGCGAACACACTGCACTGCGTTTATATGGGCTTCGGCATTTACGGTTTAAACATCTAAGGAATAACGGTAAAAGGCTACCGGGTATATTTCACCGAATTCGGTTTTAGCCGATGAAGGTCAATGTCTTCAGCCGACGGGTGCCGGGGCGTTGGTGCAGTACTTGACACGCTTGTGCTCGAAAACGTGGTACCGGTTGCCGTGATACCACCCTTTGCATCCTCAATGAAAGTACAGCCTTTTCTGACTGAACTCCTTTTCTTTTTATTTCAGAAACAGCTGCCAAGATGTAAGTAAACGAAAGCTTTTTTTTTTTTAATTTCGTGTAAAGGTCACCGCCTCGGCGTTTGTGAAAACGGAGTGAAACCACGTCGCGTTAAAATAAAAAAACTGTCTACTTTATTAATACCTCAGAAAATGTACTAGGTGAAGCGGCGGTGGAAACTCTCAGCCAAGAAAAGCGCGGGGAAGAGGCCTGAACGACAGTTTTACCGAGATCGAATACATTTGGGCAGCGTTAGCGCGCGTGACCGTAGCACGACCTTGGCGAGCAGACCCGAGCTGGGAGGGAATTTTTCTTGACCTCGTTCAAGGCCGCTCGATCTTGTACCGCGCGTTAACTGCTACGCGTCCGCATACTTTGAAGCGTATAGATTGGTATTATAGGCAGGTTTTTATGGCAGCGATCCGCGCTATGGGCTAGAGTGGAATTCACTAGAGTTAGTCGAGCTGGAAGAGGCGAGAAGGAAAGAGGAAGGCGGCCTGTTTTGTTGTCGGGCTAGTCCACAGATAGCAATGTACGTCACACTCACCCGACCTTGGGAAATCAGTCTCATAGACTGAGTTTATTTGCAATACCTACACTGAGCGCAAAAAAGAAAAAAAAAGGCCGAGATTTCAGCGAATTTACCGGAAACGTAGCTGGTTTAACATTTGAGATGTGTTTTTTTTTTTTTGAATGAGTCATATCCGGAAATCGGTACTAAGTCAGGTAATACTGTGATGACACGAAATGCTCGGCAAGAATTTACCGGAAACGTAGCTGGTTCAACATTTGAGATGTTTTTTTTTTTTTTTTTGAATGAGTCAGATCCAGAAATCGCAACTTAGTCAGGTAAAACTGTAGTGAAGAGAAAAACTCGGCAATTTTCCCCTAGAGAAAAAATTTTGAGCCAAATCTATTTTCCCAATAGGAGCGTGACGTCATATAACCAAGATGGCAGTCTCCTTGCGAGTTCTCGCCTGCCAATTCGGACTGTCAGGCGAAACTGATTAATTGGGGCGTTAGTAAATAATTATTAATTAGTAATTACTGCCTAAATTTCTATTACTTGGGGCCATAAACTTTATCTAGCTGACATGTAAAACATATCACTGTATAAATTTTCGAGCGTTGCGCTTAGGTCCGGTAACAGTTTCGTTTTTTTCTCAAATTCGATTTAGGTGGATTTGACACATCTCGAAAAAAAAAGAGGAAAAACTCATTTACTCTATTTGAGGGTGATTGATACGCCAACCACGATAATGGGGCTAATATAAAACCAATCTACGTGCCATCAAGCAAAACTTTAATTTGGAAATAGGAAACAGCTTTCTGACTTTAAAATACGACAAAAAAAATGTTTAGAACCCTTCCCGCTATTTCTATCTTCTATTATCTGCCATTTCTGTGCGTGTTCGTTATATATTCCTCTTTCTGCTATTAATTTGGTGCATTTCTGTTACAACATTCCTTCCCTCCATTCGCCCAAGGCTTTCTTCTAGCCGCCATATTCACATAAGAGCTTTCGGCTCGCCCGAAGGATGTCTAAGAATTGGCTTTTCTGCAGAGCTCTAGTGTTGGGCGTTTGAGCTCGCCGCGTGGTGAGGACAAAAAAAGAAAAATATCTTTGACCATGGTTTGCACAAGCATAATTTCAAACGGGAAATTTTGCGAGTAACTTGGGTCATATCCGTGCTAATACAGCAGTCCGGAGTTTCCACCCAGGATGCCTCCTAAAGTGGCGCTTAAGACCAATTTTTGCTCATTAAATCTTCCCTCGGCTCTAACCTATCCCAAAAAATTCGAAAATCTTGCGTACGGTTATGAGGTTAGGTTCTTTTTCCACAAACCGTTTTTTTTTATTCTTTTTTTCGGGGGGTGCAGCGGTCTGCTACCGTAACTTTGTGGCGCGCATGATAGCGCCGTGGTGTCGGCGTGTCGTCTGTCGATTTCGGGGCGCGTCAACTCGAGTCGCTCTCAACGAACCAAGTCACGCTCGTGCCCGCGTTGGCGACCTCGATCAGCGCCGACTGCGAACCCCCGCGGCGCTATGCACGTAGCTCGGGCCACCGGGCGCACTTGCGAAAGCCGGCAACGGCACTGCCGCCGATGCGACCGGGCAGTTCGATACGGAGCCGGGAAACCGGCCCCGAGTGTCACCAGCCGGCACGACGGGCCGCCGCTGGAGAAAAAGAAAAAGAAAACGAAGAGCAGCAGAGGCAGCGGGAGGAACAACGGCGCGCCGGACATACCGGAGCTTTTTCTTTGCGACTGGGCGTTGTTTTTGCCGAGGAAATCGTGCTCGCCACGAGGAAAAAAGGCGCGGTTTCTTTCGCGGTGAGCAGGATGGCTGTTCCGCTTGACGATAAGAGAGAAGAGAGTGCATGGGAGTAGGGCGTAAGCAATAGAATTTTTGTAGCGTAAGCTACACAGGCCGAGGTTGAGCAGCTTCGCGTCGACCTTGATGGGCCGTGCTGCGCAAGAGCGAGGAGCATTGGATTGGATTGGACTAGATCAAAATGGATTGGACTGGATTTGGATCGGATTGGATTGGATTGGGTTGTATTGGAAATCCAATCCAATTGTAGCCCGGGTGTGTAGAGAATTGTTGCTGCACATTCGCCGATCTGCGCATTCCAGAGGAGTGACGTCATAGCCACGGCGGACGCACTGGCGCCGGCGCGTGCCCAGCTGTGCGCCTCCGTTGCGAAGTAGCCAAGTCTGACGGTGCGCCGGAGCCGCTTAAAAGTCGTTTCGCGTGGCTCCTGGAGAGCCGTGCAGCGCATGCGCAAGGAGCAGTGACTGAACTGGGCTGGACTGGATTGGATTGGATTGGATTGGATTGGGTTTGATTGGATTGGAAATCGTTTTAGCAGCAGTAACTATGATAATCAGCTAATCCTAAACAGCAGGAAACCTAAGAAGAACCAGCTGAACCTTAGCTCACGCTACGTATATCCTGGCATAGCCGAGCTAAGCCACTGCTAATTTTTTTTTTCTTCCCCTGGACGATCGAAGAAACCACAGGTTGCTCTACCGACAAAGTGTGCTTCACCTTGCATCCACTCCTTATCCATGACCACTACTAATACCCGATGGATTATCTCAAGATCTGTGGTGTCACCCCGTACCACCTATCTCTGTTGGGGGCAAAGTACCATCCATTTCACAGTTCTCCTTCATCTTCGCATCTACATTACATGAGTACCCGCCGTGCGTGAATTTCTCACTTATCGAAACGAAATGTCTTGTCGATGCTCCTCCAGTCGGAATGCAACCGTCTTCCACTCCTCCCCGCAACTAAAGCATCAAACGCAGCGTGTTTCTAAAATAACTGCGCATAAGACATGTTTCTAATGTAGCGGGACTCTTTTTGATGCTATGAGTACGCATGGGGCCTCCCCCAAGTTTTTTCAAAGCGAAGCTTCCTACGTCTCATTGATAGCATTCAAGTCGCGCCGAAACGTACCGCATGAAAGCCAGCTTTACTTACACAATATGCTACAGAAGACGACGACGACGATAAGGATCAGTGAAGGCACATTCAAGGGCCTCAAGAAAAAAAAAACACTTCCCGTGGTGGATTCGAACCTGCGACCCTCGCGTCATGAAGTCGGCGTCTATCCGGTTGCGCCATTACTTTTTGTTATTGCGATTGCGCCGTTCGGACACGGTCGAAGCAATTAGGATTTTGGACTTCGACTTTGACTCAGGTTGCTTGGGAGAAAGCTTCGCGCTTTAAGCAAGGGGCTTTGATTTTCGTATTTCGCACTCGTTTGTAATTGTTGCCATTTACATAAGGCCTGACTACTTCTATTCTTCGGCCCCCAATGGGCTGTATTCCTGGTACAAGAAGTCTCTCTCCACGATCGTATACGTACGAACGCCCATACAAACTAACTGCATCAGCATGTAGGCGTAATTTTTTTCTCTAGTTGTGTGGTTCTACTCCCCTTTCCCTTTTCCCCGGAAGTAATTTTCCCCGATACAAGCCTCGTCGTCTAAACTGTAACAGTTTTTGAAATGCTTCGAAGTGCAGCGACTCAATAACGTTAAGTTTGATGATGGACAAGTTAGGTATAATAACGGTACAACCACCAGCAATGCCCGTGGCAAAGCTGGTTTGATTGCATTCGAAGAAGACACTTTTGTCGTGACCACAGATGTGACGTTGTGCCGCATATTTTTTTTCTTAGCCAACCACCACGTTAACCAACTCAAGTTAACCACTCACGGCATTTTGTTTTCGATTTCGTCATCATCGTCGTCGTCGCAGCGCAGCTCCTGAGAAACCTCCTCCTCAAACGTCAACCTTAGAAAAGGAGCACAGTTCCCCAGGCTCCTCACCTTGCTTTGATGCTGCTTTCTAGATTTAAGCGCCAAGATTAGGTAGGAGATAGTGAAGTGAAGAGCTCAGTTGTACGCAGTCTCTCAACACTGAAGTAGAAAAAACTTACGAATCGCACGAATAAGTGGGAATCAGCTCGAAGCCGTTCCGAATTAGTCCCCCACAACATGGATGCATTACGAAGCATTTCTCTGCACCAACAAACGAAACGCACTGCTCTCGCAAAACCGCGGGACGCTGTTCTGATTGTCGCTTTGGGTAGTAGTGTTCACCACGCAGCACTATACTCTGTTCAGACACCAGCGCCAAGCACTGTTTTCAATTTTGCTTCGGCCGGCGACCTAAGCGCGGTCGGTGGCGCTTCCGTCGGCACAGCGACACCAAACGTGGCACCTTCTCGACCTTGGCTGAGCTTGAAGGTCAGGAGGACGCTACCAGGCGTTTCCTTGATTTGAACTATAGTAGTTCA
The DNA here is from genome assembly GCF_048455015.1 of Haemaphysalis longicornis. Classification (NCBI taxonomy): domain Eukaryota; kingdom Metazoa; phylum Arthropoda; class Arachnida; order Ixodida; family Ixodidae; genus Haemaphysalis; species Haemaphysalis longicornis. The sequence continues at coordinate 254,254,392 of NW_027526295.1, forward strand.
CTATAGATTGAACTTAGAGTGAGTTGTGAATGCTGGGAGGCTGTCTCAAGGTCAAACCCTAGTACGTCCAACATGGATGGGAGCGTATAGCGTGTGAGCTTGTGCGCACCTGCAGGACGGAAATGTCGACTGCTGGCGATGCCAGCACGGCTGGCACCACGGCTGGCGGTCCTGCTGCGCCTGGCGGAAAGGCGGATCCTGTTGTGCCCGACACCGTGGTCTACGTCTGCAGCCTGGTTATCGTCGTCATGGTCGTGGGCGGAGTCATCGCTCTGTCTATGCTCATGAAGCAGCGACTGGGTGAGTGCGACTGCTCCTCTGTTGACGTCTCTCACACTTTTTTATGCAAATCCTCGAAGCACCTCTGAGATTTTTAAAAATCCTCCTCCTCATCATCATCATGAATTTTTTATTCTTAGAATTAAACTTTTGCGTTCCCGCGTTACACCTGCTCAATCTTTTACATATAGTCATGACAGCGTTCATAATGCACAGTGTTTTGCGGCCATTTCTATCACAAATTAACGGCCTTCTAGAGGTAGTGCTGAATTTTAATGCGTAGCATTATTTTCCGAGTACCCCCACTGCCAGGACCATGCATGTAACGCCCTGTATTCCCACAATAATGCAGATTTCACGGAAGTTGCACCTTTAATCGACATAATAGCGTAAATGGAGATAATTGGTCGAACAGAATTTCGAAAGAACAAAATAGAAAAATAGAAAAATAGTGAAAAAGGCGAACCGTGTAAAACCATGTATTTCCACAAAAATGTAGATTTCGAGGAAGTAACACCTGCAATCGTTATAATAGCGTAAAAGGAGATAATTGGTCACACAGAATTTAGACAACGCAAACATTTGGCAGTAAAGGACTCACACCCCAGACAAGGGGCATAAATTCTACGCATTAGCAGACAATTGTCTGAATTTCTACAGATTTTTTTATAACAGTGTATTAAAGGAGTAGGGACACGAAATTTCAAAGCTGAGATAACTATGTGAAATTCCTTTTTCTCGGGAGATATCTCCCAGCAAGTTTCAGGAGTAGCCGTCCAGTATAACATATTTTAAATCCATTTTAATCTCTGCCCGCACGAGAAAGCCCAGAGCGGGCCAGCATGACATCATCTGCTAATTGCCCCAAACTGCCGACGTTGGGGCTGCCGTGACGTAGCCGGCGCGCTGGCTGCGGTTGGTGCGCGCTGCTACACCGTGTGTACACGTCATGGTTTTGGGATGGTGAAGACCTCAGCCGGTCTGGGCGAGCGCGTGCGGTCGATCGCGCGCGCGTCCAGACCGGCAGCGGTGTGACAAGAATGGTGACGTCAGGTGCTACCTCCTGTCATGGCGGCCGCTCGGCGTCGTTTTGTCCAAACCGAAACTGACACGAATACGACGCCGTAAATGATTGTTTAAGCTGCGATCTACCGTCTAATGCGCCCCTTCTATGACCAGTGGGCTAATACGCACACATAGCAGCGAAAGAAACGTAACACGAAAATTTAGTGTAAGTACTCCTTTAACACCTACAGCCTTTCTAATTTGTCATTTGTATTTGCCACCTAATGGGCGGGCGCAATGAGGGTATGACTGACTCAATATTAAGTAACTTTGTTTAGCGACAAAAAATATTTGAATTGTTGTTTAGCGACGAAAAACATTTGAATTGTTCGCAAGCAGTTCATTTCCAGTTGGTGAGCATTATTTAGTAAGCTAACTTTTTCTGTTTTCTTTGCTTTTCTTCCTTTCAGAGGTTAACCAAAACGTCACAACAGGTAAGGGGGGTTGCTGAATACCCACCACTGATCTATCTATTGTAACTGCATTAAGCGCCTCTAGTTACCGGATCCCGCACTGTAGCAGAAAATAGTAGAGCGAAGCACTCCCACTGAAGTTTTTCTTTAGCCCCTCTTTGCCTCTGATGCGGTGAACGTTTAGACCAATGTTATGAAAAAAAAAAAAAAAAAAACGTGCGCAGCCTAACGCCGAGCCACAATAAATTTGCGTTCGGTTCGAATTTCGTTCAGTTTAATTCACGAAGTTTCGAAAATCTGAGAACTCACTTTTTTGTCGTCGTTTCTTTCGTGCATGGTGTCTAACGAGTCAGAAATAGTTTTAGATCACTCTCTCTAAAAGCCAGTGTATGAATTACTGTTTATCAGCTGCCCAAATATGCTAACTGCTGTTTTCTTTGTGTGTTGGCAGATGAACGAAAAAAAAAAATAGACGGGGATGAAGGGGAAGTAGGCAACGCATTGATTACGTGAATAAAGTTTTCAAAGTGTATTTGTAGTGGCCTGCGGCTATTACGGCAGGAGATAACGATCCTGAACATTTTCTAAACAAGATATTGTGATCACATGTATGCGGAAGTTAGCTGACAAATTATTAAAGTAATTTTGATATACAAAACTGATAAGATTAGGACCACGTTCCAATTATGTTAAGTATTATATGTTTGAGATCACTTTCTCTAAAAGCCAGTGTATGAATTGACTGTTTATCAGCTGTCTTAATATGCTAACTGCTGTTTTCTGTGTATATGAACAATTTTATATATGCACCACAAGGAGCACTCTCCGTGACCTGACTGCAGGGACGCCTGTGCATACTAAGTCGTTATTCTGCGCGCGTGCGTGTGTGCATCAACACACGCACGCACGCACACGCGAGCACACACACACACACTTTCCCATCTTCCCAGGGCAAATGTAAAAGTAGATTATTGATGATGTTCCAGCCCAATGCCGCGGTAAAGGATTCTCCTACAAGAATATTTTTACACTTGAAAATAACTCGCATATTTGTTCCCCAATTTGCGCACTGTTAATGTACTGGCCGCAAAGGAGCCCCTTCCCCCCTCTCCCCGCGTGTTACAATTATGAACTAAAAGAACGTGTTGCAGTTTTACAGTTCATTCCTGTATCGTCACAAGAAAGGTGATGTAATCAGGTGCTCCACAAATTCTATTCTATTGATGTAAAAATGCTAACTTAAGGTGAATATTTCAGAGAAAGAAAAAAATAATTTACATGGTTTCTAGAAGCTGCGTTGTGATTGCGAGGGGGAACGTTTGCAAGACTTCGAATAGCAATGCCGATAAACTTCTCGTTTCGTTTCCCGAGAAATGTTTCTCTCTAATGGCACAATTTAAATTGTATTAAGAATATTCACTACGTATTTGTTTGCACACATTTTAGCTCCATAAAAACCAATACTCGAAAGACGTGTATATTTTGCTAAGTAGGCAAAAAGGAGGAAAAAGGTGATAAAATCATGCACCCCTCCTTCTAGCAACGACGATGGTTGAACGGGAAGCTTTCTTGTGAGGGATTCCTTGGTCGCCGTCTGGTTTTGGATTTTGAATCGCAGACTGTTTGGCTTTGACTTTGACTCGTACACAGTTTCGAGTTTTGATCGCAGCGACTTTGACTTTGATCCTTCACCATTTGATTTCGCGTGAAGAAAGCTTCGCGTTCAACCCCGATCGACGTTAGAGGTAGGGGTGCACGATTTTTCTAATTTTGCACGTCCATGCACCCTTCTCGAAATCTAAACCGCCTCGACCGTATCAGAATGGCGCAGTGGGATAGACTTCGGCTTCATAACGCGAGGGACACCCAGGTTCACTACCATCGTCATCGTCAGAGAAAGTTTGCTTTCCTGCATTGCATTTTGTGGAGCACATGGACGCCATTCGGGAAACATAACGCTTTTCCTTAATATTAGCACATTGCAGAAGAGATGCCTTTGATATCTTTGTCGTTTGCAGCTAGCCGGTGGTATAGAGTAGAGACTGGCATCACCACATCAATGCAACATGTTTATTCACCGTCTTGGTGTCCCGCACGTGTGTGGCTCGATCGCAGACTCCCCTCCTCCCCGACGCGTTATGCACCGCTCCTTTTAAAGTTTGGGAAGCGCACCTGTCGCCTGCGCACTGTGGACAGCCGTGCGTATTATCGGCGCACGTTGGTCGTTGGGTTTGCTACCGCTAAAGGAAAACAAGTCGATGCGATAATTACAATGCGCAAAAGCCAGCGGGTATCGGCAACACGTTCCTACATATAAAACGGTAGTATCCCCACCTGCTGCATATTTTGCACTAGGAAATGCAGATTTTACTACCCTTCATGACAATGCAAGGCGATGACGATGCAAGCTCCTAAGTTCTCCCCGAGTTGTTGTTGGCACCTTACGATAATGAAGCTGGCACTGTGCAGTATTCTAGCCCATATTTGAATAATTCTGGTTTTCGTATCCTGCGGGCGTCGGCATCTAAACCATATGAATTACACCCTCATTTTAAGTTGGCACGAAAAGCTGGCTTCCTTAAAGCAATACCTCATTCAAAACGGAGGTTTGCTCTCAATGCACTAACTTAGGAAGCGCTGCTTTGCATACAGCTGTTTGGTAATGACAAGGATTCACTGTGATCAAAGGCGGGGGGGGGGGGGGGTGATATTGTAGGGAACCAAAAATATATCGCGTCAGCCACCTCGCTGCTTTTATCTGTATGTGAATAATACTCCGTGAACCAACTAGTGTCAGCGTTCTGCGCCACACGACTCGCTGCTGTTTGAGGCCTGCGTTTTGATTCTTCCCAACAAATAATGGCCAATGTTGCCAAGGGAGTCATTGATTGAGCGAAAGCCGACGAGGTTAGTGCACTGTCCTCGTGTGATCACTTGCGTGGTCTAGTGACACCATATACTCATAGAAGGGCGAACGCATCACTGTTTCGTCAAAGGCAAGTCATCCGACCGCGTCGCTTGCTCTTTCGCTTTGGTAACACCAGGTCACCAACGACGCACCGATAACACCACCTGCCCGATGACACCAGCTAATCATATTACCTCATAACGCCAATTGCTAACGGATGCGGAACACATACCTCACAAATCTCTGACCCACCGCTCCCCTTACACTTTCAGTGTAATGAGCTGAGCTTGTCAACAGTGTCAAGAAATGCCGGCGAAATAATTTTTGTAGCGTGAGCTACTCTGGTCGAGGTTGAGCATTTTCGCGTTGCTCCTGGAGAGGCGTGCTGCGCATGCGCGAGAAGCAGTGACCTCACATGGTGCACAAAACATTGCTCGCTGCCCGGCGTCTCTCACACACCCCACGAGCCTAGCGTCTTCTCCGACCTCCGTTCCACACGTGGCGGCCCGGCCACCCCGATCATGCGAGGGGTGGCCGGGTGTGGAACCGATGGCTCGTGCGTCGCAGCAACACCGGCGTGCGCCTGTGGAACCAGCTTAGCTCTGGGGCGATTGGTGACGCTGCGCCAGAGCCGCTTGATAAATATACATGTGTCACATAATGCGTATACCGTGTGTGTGTCATTGAAGCAGCAGTAAGCATGATAATCAAGCTAATCCTAGACAACCAGGAAAGCTAAGAATAACCAGCTGAAGCTTAGCTCACGCTACGTATATCCTGGCATAGCCGTGCTAAGCCCCTGCTAATTTTTTTTAGTTCACCGGTGGCTTTCTTTTCTTTCTTCTACCCAGGGGCTCCGGCACCCGGGGCTCCTCCAAAGCGGCTGGTGTCTGTCGAGGACTCGGAAGCCAACGGTAGGGACCTTTCTTTTGTAATTTGCATACACTGGATAGCTTGGCTTTAAAGAATGATGACGTGGTTTGTTTTGCATTCAGATTCCACTGGAAGAACCCCACAGCTGCTAGATGCACAAAAAAGCCCTACCGATGTGAAATGCGAACTGAAGGGATTACACAAGGCTAAGTCGCTGTAAAAGCGGAGGACAGCATGAAGTTTGCTCCACAAAACGTTTTCGGGGGAGACGGAGGGATCGCGGGAATTGAAATAAAGGAATAGGAGAGGATAGGAGAGAAAGGGCCAGACGAAACTCTCCATGAAAATTTAGGCATACTTATTGTCGCGGCGACTTACGGAGCACACTGGGTTCTTCTCATTTTTATCAGCTATCCCCGAACCAAGTTTCAAGGCAAAGTAGGAAGGTTATTCAAAGTAAACCCACCAGATTCACACCTTTATTTTTCAAATAGTTTTTTTTTTCCTTATCGTGTTTTCCTCCTCAATTTTCTCGGGGTAGGCATCCCCCTCCACTCCCCGTTTCATGAAATATTGCGTGTTGTACTGCTCCCCAGGACCAAGTTAGGTAAAGTTGCACTTGATAAGAAAATTGTTGGGTGGGTGGGGGAGAGTGGGCAAAGAATGGATGTAGGTGATACAGGCAGGATACAGGCGGTTCGAAACCTTTTGGAGATGAAAGTACTCATCTGTCGTTTGGAATGGAACCTGCCAGTCCAACCACCAGTATCTTGAACGAGGGCAGAAAAAATTCCTGTCAATATATAAACACCGGCTAGGACGCAGTTCTGTTTCGTCATCTAGTCAACATCAGCCACCTAAGCTTATTCCCTTGAGTTCTAGGCGTGATCGAGCTGATCTTCTTTTTCTGCACAAGCTACTACACGGAGTCATTTCCTGCCCAGAACTTCTGTCCCAGCTTATGCTCCGAGTTCCCCAGAAGTGCACGCGATCGCTCTACCCATTCCATACTGGTGCAACTAGTGGTCGTCACTCGCCTATCCACCGACTGCAAAGCCTGTACAACTTTCTTGGGGACAAATTGGGTGTATTTAATGGCTCCCTGGCCCAGTTTCGTGCAGGGCTGAGTAGTGCTGTGTGTAGCTAACGGTATATGTCTTACTCGGTTCACACAATCTTGCTATGCCACCTTCCTTTGTTTGCTCGTTACTGCATTTTATTCAGCTTCTCGTTTGTATAGCTTTTATCCTTGCCTCACTATCTTCTAATCGTCTGTGTGTTCACTTAACTAGTACATTATTTGTGGCTAACTCTTCCTTCCACAGAGTGTGATATCATTGTTATTACAGTTCTTTGTGCTTGTATTAGTGTAGCGTACTTTTAGTGATACGTGTTGTATGTATCATGTCATTTTGTTTCTTTTTATGTTTATTAGTGTACCAGCACTAAGACATCACCATCGTTCCTGGGCACTGAAAACAAATTGATTGATTGATTGATTGATTGATTGATTGATTGATTGATTGATTGATTGATTGATTGATTGATTGATTGATTGATTGATTGATTGATTGATTGATTGATTGATTGATTGATTGATTGATTGATTGATTGATTGCATTAGCCAGCAACCAAGTTACTCTTGTTAACCTAAATTAGAAATGTTACGTGCACAGAGTTAATACTTCCTCACGGTGCTTTTGTCCAACAATGTGCCATTTTGCTCAAAATAAATCAATAATAAAATAATGTGTATGGCTTGCATAGTATTACAGGCTGAAAGGAAATATTTTTAATGAGTTGGGCGGTAACTACACTGGCACCAACCCTTTTGTTCTGTTTCAGAATTCAAGATATTGAACGACGATGATCCATTCCGTAAGTGGCCCGCGTGCAAGATAACGAGAACGAGAAGTATCTGAAATCCGGGAAAGAAAGCATGCTAATTGCGCTTTCCCGTAGCTCCGGGGCCTGTATGGGATGGATCCTTCGCTATGGGCTCGCGTGATATTTTTATTCGGTAACCTTGTACATCCTTTGAAGTTCCCCGCCACTGAACTGTCTTTTCGCTTTGAGAAATACACCGAGCAGGTTATTGTTAGATCCCGCGATCCGTACTCAGTAGTGATCGGTGTGCAGTGATACGGGTCCACTGGCGTAGAACATATTTACTGCACTTCATGTCCAGCGTTTTATGACCTATTACTCTGAAGGTTCTTTGGTGTTTCTTGCCAAGATGCCTCTCAACCTGGCACTTAAAGAAAAACATGCTTTCTGTCCAGTATAACTTTCATGAGGAGGGGTTGCCCTAATTCAAGAGTGATGTTAGCCATTGAGCTTAACTTTATGGGCAACAACTTCGGTTAGAGCTTGGGGGAAAACCTTGCAGTATGCGAAATGTTGCGTTTATAAATCAGCTCTATGGTAGGTTCCGCGAGGAAGCATATGTATAAGACTTGGCGATTTATTCCCATCACTTTCAGCTCAGTCGTTCTTGGGGTTCTGGTGGCTTAAATCACGCGTAAAGCCTGTGTGAGGCCCAAAGCTATACTGACGCTGTAAGGCTATTTACAGGCCTATACTGAACCTAGAATAATTTAGACCCGTCAGCTTTGGCCCTATTCCTCTTTTGCCAACGGACCGGCACCCTCGCGGAAGTAAATTGGGAAGCCACCTACAAATGCGTTTGAAAAAGGCACGCTTCGATGTCTCTCAACTGTCCCGAACGTGCTTAATTACGCTGGGTGATCAAACGCAACAGGGATGGCGTGAATTTTAGCAGCTGGTGCTTGTTATAGAGGTATTGCTGAAGTACCCAAGTCCTACCTCCTAATGGCAGTTAACTCAATTAATGGGCACTCAGGAAAATATGTAACAAAACTAAACAAGAGAAAGTTTTTCTCTGAGGATTCAAAAGGGCTTCAGGACGCGAGACGAGAAGTTTTTATGCTTTTTTAGGACTTTGGACGGTGAAAACTTGACGTTTTACACCAAGGTACTTGATTTATGGCGACACAAGACGCGGGATTTCGGGATAAATGTTAGCATAGCAAGCAAGCTTAGTGCCGCATACATATATCCATGTATTACATCACTCGCTCGTCTACATCATCATTACCTCACTCGCTCGTTTAACTTGAAATTTCGGACCCATCGCATACTTGTAATTCTTCCACAAAAAGGTGCCAAAAATGTTCAGTTTCGACTACAGGAGTCATGGTATAAAGGTTCAAAGGATATTTCTAAACTTGAAGCTGAGTGCTTTTTTTCTTTATAAATGAATATCGGCCTTCCCTGCTGATTTATTTGTTCATTTATTGAATCGTAGATTACTGATTACTCCCTCTGCATTTCTTGGCTGGCCATAGGTACTTCTTCCTCTGTCTAAAAAAATTACTCGGTCGGCCGAAATAACGTTCGCTATAGCATCTGAGCGTGCCAACGAACCTGTGCTTTAATGGGAAGAGGGCTATTCTATTAAAAATAACAAAGCCGTCTTTTATTGCTACAGCCGCGTTATGGGCCAAACTTCTCACATCGCTTCATTTTCATTTTCTGTAGATTACCGGGTGGCCAAGGCAAGAGGCAAGTTATCATTACGCTTGTTTTTCGCTTAGTGTATTAAAGCGAATGTTTGGAACATAAGCCATAAATCATCACTGTTTAATATATTTTGAGCCCAGTAACCATTTTTGAAGCGCTATTTCACGAGCTTTTTATTATGCCTATTTTTATGGTCTGATTGTTATTATGTAGGCAACCCCCTCTCTTTTCTATCTTCGACCGCCAAAGAACGGTTTAAGACTATGACGCTGCGAGTATGGCATCATTTGGTTGAGGTTACCTGCTCACCCGCCGCGGTGGATCAGTGGCAAAAGCGGTGTGCTGCTGAGCCCAAGGGCGCGGGTTCAGTTCCCGGGTGCGGCTGCCTCTTTTCTGATGGAGGCGAAAAGCGAGAACACCCGTGCGTCCGAGATTTAGGCACACGTTAAAGATGCCCAAAGGGTCAAAATTATCCCGGAGACCTTTACGACGGCGCGCCTTATAGCGTCGGCACGTTAAACCTCGTAATCAATCATTAACTGCTCACTTTTTGCGTCTGGTTCTCTGCATTGTTGACGATCATTCCGGCTTCACTACGACTTTTGTAGTCGAAGCAGATAGTTTCGGGCAACGTAGCTTCTCGTTTTCTGACTGCGCATTAAAAATGACTCTCTGTATCACCCTCAAGTTTGCCTGCAAGTAAGCAGCCATCCGTCGGTTTCGTACCTCCTGGTTGCCCTAACGAACCTTTTGAGGTCGAGGCTATTTGTTCGAAATGGGAGAATGAGTATACATCTATGGCTCGTCCCTTGCCCCCAGCAGGTGCTAACACTCTTCCTTTGATCTTATGTGACGTACGTGGCCTAGCTGGCTTTGCGAGCAGACAGCGTATGGTTAGCCTAATTAGCTCGTTGCCCATTTTTCACTTTTTTAGTTATCTGCGTATGGTTTTGGAGAATTTTGATAAGACCTTTTTTCGAAGCAGTCAATTCGAAGAGATCGCGACAGTTTCACTGAACAAAAACCTACACACTTGTCAAGATATAAAGCAGGAAGTATGCGTGGAATATTGGTCACTTTTTAATGGGGATGGACTTGGCAATCTTATACTATTAAAAATTTAATGCAAGAGCCTAAGCAAGTGCAGAAGCCAGTTTTGGTTCTGAAATTTTTATTGGGGATTTCCTCTAATTTTCCGCTTAGCAATGAACAGAAAATTTATGCAAATGAGAGAAAGGGCTACGCGTTCATAAGCACCTCTATAAATAGTTTTGATAGACACGGATGCACGTCCTCTCTAGAGGCATACTTTCCGCAAAAATTCCACCCAGATTTCTCACAAAATGGTTTCATAGATAACAAAAATACCGACGATCTGGAGCCAGTCGACATTTTGTATTGCAATAGCGCCTCTAGTTTGTCCGCAGATGCGGCATAAGCAGTTTCTTTCACCCAAGCAGCCAGTTTTTTGCAATACGTAATTACGTTATCCATCTATTACACTACCTATATGTTCACTACACACGTGGCCCTTCAACACACATAAGTGGGAACAGCAGGACGTAGCGTTGACGCCAGGAAACTTGTTTGCAAAACTGAAGTGGGCTAAGCCAGTGCTCAGAATTTCCTGCACAAGCTCTCCTGGGCTTGGCGTACACCAGGAGTGCTCCCAGTACACCCATACTGAAAAAAAACACTATAAAGTGGCTGCCTTCGTCTAGAAGAGAAGTTGAGCAATGCGACCTGATTGACTTCATTCAGGAAGCCGTCAGCAGAAGCCTGGACTGAGGCTTCTGAATCCCGCAACGCTCCCTACAATTAATTTCCCCCTTTTGTCCTTCAGTAAAACATTCACGCTCTGTCCAGTACGGCGGACAACAGCCAAGCAAAGTCCCATCATCGCATGTATTGTTTCTGTAAACTGTGCAACTCACCACTCGTTACGTCCCTGTTCCTTCCTGCTTCACTTGCATCCTCTTTTACACCTTCAAAAAAATTAAAAAACAGCGCAATGGACGAGGACAGAGAAACAGCAGGGCGCACCTCCAGCCTTCTTTGTTTCTCTGTCCTCGTCCATTGCTCTCTTTTTTAAGTTTTTGTTTTTTAATTTTTTGAAAAAATGAACCAACCCGTCCAACAAAGCATTCTATTAAGTTCTCTTTTCCACATTTTCTCCTCTGCTCACGTGACCTCTTCACTTGCATGTCCTCATTTCCTCTCGGATGAAATTTTCTGTCCTTTTTCTCTCTTCCGACACCGATTTGTTTAGTAACACATGTCACACAACTTTTACGAAAGATATCAGCGGTTCATGTCCATGCTCGTCCCAAAAATGTGCCTTTAAAGCGTGCTTCACTGCAGATATACTTATGCTGCCGTGAAGCTGGCAAAACGGGGCGAAGGAAACTATTTGAGAGTTGCTGTCGCGCGATGGTTTATTACAGTTGCAATGATAAATCATAATTTACACCAGAAGAGGAGCTCCAAGCCAATTCCAAAGCTGTATAATTCAATGCACATGTTCGACCTTTCCTTTAAACTTTCAGCTTCCGCCAATCCCCTAATCCACTAGAAAACACTACCGCTTGCCATCAGTGCGCGGTAGGCCCTTTCGCCTTTTTAATGGGCTTCTTGCGATTTGGCACCCTCACGGTAGTCTTTTTATCTGAAAAGTGGAAATGAGAACAGTTGAGTAAAGGCCAGGGTACAGGCGCCACTATAAGTCGAAAGCTGTAGGTACCGCTTGCCTACCGCTTGCCACTACCGCTTGCCATTCACTACCGCTTGCCATCAGTGCGTCTGATTCCCGCCACTTATTTTTGTGTTATTTTATGACTGTTCACTTCCTTTTGTGTGAGTCGCACACGCTGCGTGAGCTCCTTGTGCCACATAGATGGCGCCACGAATCGCCCGAGCTTGCTGGGTAAAACGGTGGGAAGAACCGAAACATTTCAGAGTTCTGCCGTGACGCGTTTAAAAGTTCTGCTTAGATAGTGAAAGTGCTAAACTTCGGGGAAATTGCCCCGCTCGAGCTGTGCCCCTTTCCTTTCTTTGCAGGCGGTTACCGTCGGAAAATCCCCTTCTATGAAGCGGCTCACTCAAGTATGTAAGCTATGCCAGACAGGCCTGCCTACCCGATTTGTCCATGTGTATGCGTGGAACGACAGCGGCCGTGGCTGAAGAGGTTCACGTATACAGGTAAAATTTCTCATTTCCCGCTTCTTTTTTTTCTTCTGCTTCTGCAGAACAGAAGGCGAAGAAGCGTAAGTTCACTCGACCAAGTTTCTTCACGTATTGGCGCTCTGGCTTCAAACAAATGCGCCCACAATAGAAGCGCCTCAAAGTGCCCATCTGTGCCCCAGAGAAACAAAAGGGAGGAGAATTCAAGCCGCTGCGAATACAAAGCGCATAAGAGAGAGGGGGTATAATATTGTGACGCAACCAGCAGATAAATCAAACGACGAGAAAAAAAAATCTGTGCTAGGCTAAGAGCGACCCAAAGAAATTTCATCGACCTTTTATTGTAGCTGTTGTTAAACTTGTGTGTATATTTTGTTTTGTAATGCACCGCCAGTCAAGAGCATTCAGTCCTCCCCAAAAATGGAACAGAAAACACCAGAAGCGCCCTGCACGCCAACTTCACGAAGTACTGCACTGACGTCAACAAATTTAGAGCGTGATTTAATGCTGGTTTCTCAGCTTCTATGCCAAAACGCCTTAATTTATAGGATGTGCGGATCCACAATCGGTCACATATCGCCTCGTGGTGTTTCGGGCGGGTCGTCTAAGCTGACGTCAGCTAATCACGCCATGAGAATATCACGGGAAAGAGAAAATGGAACTTTTGAACCAACGTTCAAGGAAAGAAAATGAAATTGTGTAACTTAGGCGCAGGATTTCTCCTCACTGTCTCCGCAAGAGCGCGTTCACATAACGCGGACGTTCCAGTTTCAAGTGCCCGTTATAATTGCGCCGCCCCCTTGCCTCAGTAGGACATTCGGGCTCACCCTTTAACTCTCTAGGATAATGATAAGCTTGTGAGGTCACCCCGTTCAGGAGCTGGTTAAGCTGCACGATGCGACCCCCAAAGTTGACGCAGTCATGAAAAACTCCGCCGGTGTGCTTCGCCACTGTATACCTAAACCACAAATTGCCGGTCCCCGGGGAACGGGCTTTGTGAGTAACGTAATCCGACGCACGAGTTTCGTGTTTGCTAGGCCTCCCATCGAAAGTTCGTTCGCGCATCGAAAGTTTGTTCGCACGCGTTGTGATGCAGTGGATATTCAGGGCGGTTTTTGTAGCGTGAGCTACACTGGCCCAGGGTGAGCAGTTTCGCGTGGCTCCTGGAGAGCCGTGCTGCGCATGCGCGAGGAGCAGTGACGTCTCACGGCACACAGCTGGCGCGCCTGAGCCACCGCCGCCACGACTGGATTGGATTGGATTGGATTGGATTGGACTGGATTTAAAATCGTTTTCGCAGCAGTAAGCATGATAATGAGCTAATCCTAGACAACCCGTAAACCGAAGAATAACCAGCTGACCCTTACACGCTACGTATATCCTGGCATAGCCGAGCTAAGCCACTGCTAATTTTTTATGCATAAAAGCCCCTCCCCTTACCCCCCCCCCCTTTTTTTTTCACTCTCGGCAGTGGCTGCACTTTTGGGGCACGATTGAGCCTGGGGTGAATCACGTCGACAAAGCGATTCGCAAACGACTTTGAGGGCCAGAATTCAAGTAGAAACTTTGTAGACTACGATGCGACTGAGGCAGCCAATGCGGTGATAGTGTGAAATCGCCTGGGCGCTGAGTTAACAAAGCCTGATTCTTGATGATCTGCGCCCCAAAAGCTTTTATCTTTGATGACGAAGTATGCGCATTACATAATTAAGGTAACTCGCGTGTACGCTTGTTTTTCCCCCTCTTACAATCGTTCGAACATGGCTTACAAAATAAATAAATAAATAAATAAATAAATAAATAAATAAATAAATAAATAAATAAATAAATAAATAAATAAATAAATAAATAAATAAATAAATAAATAAATAAATAAATAAATAAATAAATAAATAAATAAATAAATAAATAAATAAATAAATAAATAAATAAATAAATAAATAAATAAATAAATAAATAAATAAATAAATAAATAAATAAATAAATAAATAAATAAATAAATAAATAAATAAATAAATAAATAAATAAATAAATAAATAAATAAATAAATAAATAAATAAATAAATAAATAAATAAAGCACATGTGATGCAGTACTGATGGTGAAGCTTATTTTGGTTTTCGGTCAGCTGTGAACCTCAGCAACGCCTCGGGGCAATGCTTCTGGCGATCGCGCGTGCTTGCGAACCCTCCTAGACGAGATAGTTGTCTTTTTGTGTTAGTGAGCTGACGTTAATTTGCGTCTTGAATGCGGTATTTTAAGCACAAAAATTCCATTGCCTCACTACAAAACTCTACCGATGGGCCTCCGTTGTTATAGCGTGTACCGAAGCAGCGGAGGTACAGTGTTCTAGAAGGTAAGGTGTGTCGTGCGGGGGAAAAACCAGTGGAGAGCGAGGGTCCCTTTTGCGATGAAAAAAAATGTATGGAGCGCAGGCGTTCCCCAGAGAACTCTCGTTGCAGCCAGCGCCAAATGTATGTTTTTAAACCAAACTAAACAGTTATTAAGGTGGTAGATAAGGATTAAACCAACTGGTCAGCAGCGACCGCCAGGGGCGCTGCTTACAACAGGAGTTCCTCAGCAGAAATTTGCATCGCAAAAAGGACCCCCCTAATCGGCCCCGAACGTCACATCTCTGTAGCGAGAGTGTACCTACAGCTTTCGACTTATAGTGGCGCCTGTACTCTGGCCTTTACTCAACTGTTCCCATTTCCACTTTTCAGATAAAAAGACTACCGTGAGGGTGCCAAATCGCAAGAAGCCGATTAAAAAGGCGAAAGGGCCACCTCCCAAGCCGAAGAAGACCCCTCCCAAGAAGAAAACAACGCGCAAGCCGGCGGCAAGGCGAGCGGCGGCTCCGACACGGCGTACGTAACAGCTCAAAAATGTTGCAAGTAGAAATGGAACTTCCAGATAATTGTAACTCAGTTCACTGACTGTTGTTCTTTTTATGTACCCGCTCTTCCATTTCTTTCTGTAATAAAACAATAATCAATAGTGGTGAAGGTACAGTCTTTGCCAAAATTTTCTAGGCCAAACTAAGCCTTTTGGACCGCAAAGAATTCAAATATTAAGCTTAGCCTTTAACTGTGACAAAATTATTTTGACAGCAAGGAAAAGTTTCGCTAGCTTTTCTGCATAAAACGTTTCAACCTCGCTCGAGACGTGAGCTTGTACATCGGAATTTTTGCGGCCTGTGCACTTTTGTCGGGGCCTAGAAAATTTCGACGAAGGCTGTACACCTCAGCTACACCAGTATAACGGTATTAAAAACCAGGTCGAGGTGGTCTTCACTAGGCAGAATATCATTGTGCCCGACCATAACTTACGTTACGGGGGATCATATGAATCCTGAATTCTGCCCAACGGCGTGAACATCTGTAGTTTCAGTGTGTTAAGAGGTCTAATTTTCTTCCGTCGGAAGTATGACGTGTCCTATTAAATTTCGTTCAAATAGTGTTTCCATCCAATGCGCAAAACAAATAAAAATGTTTAAAATTTTTATAACTTCTGTGGGTATTAAATACGTTCATGAAAGTTTCCTTTTTAACACGAGAGTGTTTTATTCCCGGATACGCAAACATTTGAGTGACGTCATATCCGACACGGAAGTGACGCCAGAACAACGTAGCAAGCGGCCTGTAAAGGGTGCACCCCTGCACAAAGAGTTTTCTTGCGGGGAAGCAGCCTTTAGAACCAAAGAGTACGTTATACTCAGGGTTGTTCGTTTTCTGGTTTTATATTTTTACAAAAGAGTGTTTTATGCCGGGATACACCAAGATTTCCCTGACGTCATATTCGCCACGGAAATGACGCCAGTACACCTTTGCGAAGCGACCCGCCAGCAAGATGTCGCTCGCCAATCACATCCACAAGACAGCCGCCGACCCACAAATCGTGCTCAGCTGAAGATTTCGCTGTACATTTCACTTTCGTGTTTTAGCGATCCCTATGACAGAGGAATCAACCACAATTTTAGCACTATCGTGGCAAAGGTGACGGTTACGTTATATTTTATCGGGTTGTAGTCTTAGTACATTTTCAAGCACGGGATGGGCTTGAGCTTCTATTTTACGCCTATCGAATAGCATGTAGTCGCAGCGCTGCGCATGGCATGCATGCATGTGGTCACCGCGCCGGTACTGAAACAGCGGTACTGAAACAACGGTACTGAAACAAAGGTACTGAAACAACGACAACGGTATTGAAACGGTACTGAAATGGTCGGTAGTGAAACAACGAACCTAAGTTGCTTTAGTGAGTAACGTGTACATTTCTCGTTGTGACGTTTTATAATGAACAGCATTATAATTGTACGTTGTATACTACAAGCGACAATATATTAAAACATACTCCTTTTTGTTTCAGGTTAACCTAAAACACGCGCTACACTTCGTATTCAGAAACTTGCCATGATAAACTACACAAAGTCTAGAGTATAAACAAATGCAGTTTAAAGTTATACGCGCCAGAGGTACCCACGTGGTGCTGCTGTTCTTGAAGTCAATAATTCCAGGCCTCCAGACGTCTTGATCATGCGCGATATGAGATTAAGAACTCCAGACATCTGTGCACTGTACAGAATGTGCGTTCAGGCTTGCGCCGTTATGCATTTAGCGGGGTAACAGTGAACGAAACAGAAAAAATGTGTGCTTTCTCTGGTGATGTTACCGAAGTGGAACGGTCTCTGGACAAGCCGCATCGGCTCTACGAACGACTTTACGCTTGGTACCGGGCTTACAACCTCGCGCTGCAGTAGGAAGGACTATACGCTTACTGCACGTTTAGAACTCAAGGAGTGCAGCCGCTGTGTAGCAACTCTGCCCAAGGTAACGGCAACAGCGTGGACACGGAGATCAAAACATTACGTTTTCGCTTTCCAACTGAGGGAGAACCTGCGCCATTGTGGTGGGTGCAATGCCTAGAGTCGATCAGACACATAACTAAGCCAAGTGTACACCTCTGTGAATTACAACCTCCTTTTTGCACACGTTTCTTTTTTTTTTTTTTTCGCAGCCAAACCGGCAAGAGCAACGCCAAAGAAGGGCAGAGTTAAGGGACATGTCGCCCAACGTAAGATCAGCGCTTTTTTCCTCCTTAAACCAATGCAGTAAAGCCTCGTTATAATGCAGTCACTTTGTTCAAAATTATCATTTTATTCGAAATTAATCACCGTTTAAAGGAACCCTGCAACACATTTTCAACTTTTTTTTGAAATCTTAAATGCTTGCAGAACATAGTCGCCCCAACACACCCCTAGTCCTTAGATTAGAGGGTCGCAAAGTACCTCAGCCAAAAATTACTGCTCTATGCCCATCAGATAACTTGCAAACTCGCTCAGAAGATTTTTCTTTTTTTTCCCAGTCTTGACCTTCTTCGACGGCTCGAATTGCGTCACTAAGGTCATGTAGTGGCTGTTGGTCGGTTTTTCTTCAGTTGCAGCAATGAACGCTTTTCGATAGAAATAAAAAAAAAAAGCCACAAAAACAAAGCAGAAATGGAAGGCGTATCTGGTGCGACGAGCAAATCTGTGCTGGTGCCGCTCCGTGCTGGCGATAACTATCGCTTTCGCTGTGGTTCCAGATGCGAAGGAAAGAGTGAAAGCGCTTATAGAAAGTGTTGCCGGGTCCCTTTAACCCAGTACACAAGTTACAGCCACCTGAAAACACTGATCATAACGAATTTTTCTCGTCTCGATGGCCTCGTTATAACGAGTTGCCGTATACTGAAAGTTCGTAAGATGCAACTTATCACGTACAAGTACTAGACATAACATACTTTCTTTTTGAAACAAACTTCATGACCTGCATCTCATATCGTTGGGTTTTGTTTCATTTTACAGACCGTGAGCTAAGTAAGTGTGTTATCCCTCTGTTGCCAGTCGGCAACCACATCGTTTGTGTGAAGCCGAGGGGAATTCTGCGTTGTCTAGTGGAAATCTATCTTGTCTTGAGCACACAGCGCAACCTAGCTTCTGGGGTATTTTATGGGAGGTACGACTGCTGTGATATCGACTACTTGAGTGCAAGCGTGAACGGCATCTTCGTGATTTTTTCTGCCAGAGAAAAATATGCCTCTATCTCGTAGCGAAGAAAATGCATTAAACTAGCCGCCCACATTAAAATCACACAAAACAATGGAGAACGAATCTTGACGACGACCCACTTCCGATGACCACCCAGAACAAACAATATTACAGAGTTAGTTCAGGGCGAAGTCCATTTTGCCGAAAACTTGCAGAAAAATATTTCGAGCGGGCTGAGTTGGTTAAACATTGTTGTAGTAGATAACGTAATCTGGTCCTGCCACTTCATGTTCGTCCAAGTTTCCAGGTTTCGAACCTTCTTCAGCTTCAACTCAGGGAAAAAAACTAAGAATTTGTCAGTTTTCCTCAAAAAGGTCTACTTTTAGGAACGTTAATAGTTTTCTTTAAGCCAATGTTTCCCGCCATAAGAAACTGTTCCACCGGAAACAATTTGATGGCACCTAAGTTATTTTATTGTGCAATAATGTGCGTTCGTGCCGATTACAAAGCTGGTATTCTAACCAATACTTCTGACATCGATATAGAAGACACTACTGTACCAAATTGCTAGTTTACTGCCCTTTGTGATAGCCGAAAAGTGATGTTTTCTTTTTAATATGGGGTGAAATCGCATAAATTTAAATTGACGCAAAAAGGCCGATGATTCATCCCGTTTAGCGACTCGAAGATAAAAAAATAGCATTGGTAAAAGGTCGGCGACATGCTAAAATGCTTACAAATCGGTCAGTGGACTGCTTTCGTCAGAGATTTATCGTCTGTTTAGTGTCCCAGCCTTAAGCATCACGGTTTATCATTGTTTTTCACGTGTGCCCGGGAGTTTGCAAATCGTATATTGTATACACCCGCATAAGCGAACTGCAACTCGCTGTCACGTGGTTCTGTTTTCCGCATACGCGTCGAGATAATAAAATGAGGTCAAGATATAGCGAGGTGATCTATTTTTTTTTTCTAGGACAAGCACTTCTGGTCTTTAAGAACGCTGTGCATGAGTTAGAAAAAAAAAAAAAACACGCGTAAATACTGGGTTCCCAAAGTGATGTAACTCACCAATAACAAGAATGTTATTCGAAATTTGTTTGTCGTGGCCGAGGTCCATCACAAGTGTACTTTAACATCGTTAATCCGTACTGTGGACGATCGCCAAAAAAGTGAGCATTAGCAGGATAATCAAAGACCACTCTTGCCTTAAGTGTAGGACAAAAATGGTCAAGATAAGCCTGAGTACGTATCAAACCAGGTGCAAAGGTATAGAAGCATATTTTCCGATTCCCCTACTCGGGAGCTTATATCGCCTGTGCTGGCGTTTAATCGTGGACATGTTAAAACTATTCTCTTTTTTTACTTTACTTCCTGAAAGCACCCAATTTAAAGATTAAAAGGACATTGCACCACTTCTTTTAACTTTTTTTTTCTAAATCCAAAACGCTTTCAGAACGTTATCAACAAACACACCTAGTACTCTGAGTACCTCAGCGGGAAATTGCTGCTCTATGCCCACAGATAGCTTAAAAACTTGCTGAAAAAAATTATCTTTCCCGGTCTTGGCGTGCTTCGAGTGATCGAATTACGCCGTTAGAGCAATGCAGCGGCTATTGGCCGGCCTCCTTTCAGTTTCGCAATAAACGCATTTTGTAGCCACTACAAAAAAATTGCCACAAAAGCAAAGCAGAAACGGAAGGCGGATAGTTCTGCTGCGAGGAGCAAACCACGCAGTGCCGCTCCGTGTTGGCGATAACTATAGCTTTCACAGTGCTCCCATATGCAGAGAAGAGTGAAACCGCTTATGTGAAGTGTGCCAGAGAACCTTTAAAAGGACCGTGCAACACTTCGGATAAGCGCTTTCACTCTTTCCTTCGCGTCTGGACCCACTGCGAAAGCTATAGTTACCGCCAGCACGGAGCGGCACTGCGTGATTTGCTCCTCGCAGCAGAACTATCCGCCTTCCGTTTCTGCTTTGCTTTTGTGGCTTTTTTTTAATTACTACCGAAAAGCGTTCATTGCTGCAACTGAAGGAAAACCGGCCAACAGCCGCTACATGGTCTTAGTGACGTAAATCGAGCCGTCAAAGAATGCCAAGACCGGGAAAGAGGGGAAAATCTTTTGAGCGAGTTTACAAGTTATCTGATGGGCATAGAGCAGTAGTTGGCTGAGGTACTTTGAGACCCCCTAATCTAAGTACTTGGTGTGTTGGGTGACTACGTTCTGCAATCATTTAAGATTTCAAAAAAAAAACTGAGAAAAGTCTTGCATGTTCCCTTTAAAGCTTATACGAAAGAAGGCGGTACTGCTTTCGGCGGAGCTGTTTTGAGAGCCCCAGAATATTTCTAATTGCAATGTTTTCGGCGCGCAGATAGGTGCGCATCGTTGGACAGCGCACACGCGCTCAGGGTCTGCCGGTTATTACAATCTCTCCTGTTTGCCCAGCAACCGCGGCCCCCGGCGCAGCCGTGAAGGAAAGCGGCATCTCGGATTTCGGCGTGGAGGGAGTGGAAATCCAGGCCAACAAGCCCGTGGCCGCCGTTAACAAAGGCGGCAACCATACCAAGAATGACACTTCGAAGAACAGTGTCATCCACGGTGTGTACATTCCGTCCTTTTGGTGTTGTTTTGAGTTCTCCGTACCTTTTAGCAGCCCCTAGGACAGACAATGCGCCGGACAGTCACGATTAGACGACTTTCGAAGGCTTAAAAAAAAAAAGAGGGGGGGGGGGGGATAAGGGAGCTCAGGAGCCCAAGGATACATTTGCGACATTTGTCAAATAAATAAAGAAATAACAAAATAAATAAATAAATAAATAATAAATAAATAATGTTCAATCCATTATTTGAAGTCAAAGCCAAAGCTTTTGTCTTAACGCACGAAAAAAATCAAAATCAAAATTAAAATAAATTTATGAAGCTGACACTACACGAAAGTTATTGTAAAGAAGTAATAAATAAAAAGGGGGCCAAAACTGGTAGATTTGGAAGCGGAAAAGTAAGACTCATACGAATGAGGCGGAGCATTCAAGTCGTCGCGATGGGTCGTACGTTAGCAGGTAGGTTTGACGAACGAACTGCATCAACTATCTCGAAAAGAGGTCTGTTATAACAACAGTGGTACTATTAATGACGTAAATAGCCTGTTTTAGCAGAATTTGTCTTTTTTTTTCTTTTTCGCCCTTCGCCATTCTCGTTCAGTTGCAGCCAAGAAGCTATCTGCCAAGGGTAAGCAGGTGGTTCTGTTTGCGAAATCGTCTCGACCATTGCTTGCACGACGCTTTTCTCTTGTTATCGAACCAAGGAAATGTTCTCTTATACCTTATATTGGTTTTATCACGCAGAGAAGAAACAGAAATCCATCGCGGAAACCATGAAACGTGAGTACCAGTCCCGGAGAGAGACAACTGCGGTTGACGTATTTATGACGCTCGCCAAGTGCGGTTTACGATCCTACGGGAAACTGCCTTAATTTTACGAAGCAATGAAAACAAATAGAAGTTCGGTTCGTTACAAAGGTCCTTTACGTCCCGATGACAGCAATAACTAATTTTATCGCTAATTTCAAACCAATGGTTCAGATGTGAAGGCAAACAGATGAATCAGTGGCGACTCGATCACCAGTCACTTTCCGATGATTTGCCAATGACATCACAGAGACATCGCATGTGCAGAGACATCGCATGGCATCGCATGTGCGATTGCCACCTGCCGACCAAAGCCACAGCCAAGAAACGTTACTGGGGGATTGCGATGGCCTCCCAGCTCCGTTTGATCCTATCGCTTCAACTCTAACGTGCAGTTAGCACACAGTGTTTCCTGTTTGTCATCACTTTTCACTGCTGACGTAATGTAGCGGGAAATTTGAGTTTTTACCGCGAATGTGTTTTATTGCGAAATGTACAAAGATTTCGCTGACGTCATAACCGTTACGGAAATGACGCCAGTACAACGAAACAAGCGGCCTGTAAAGAGTGCACCCCTGCACACAGTGTCTTCTTGCGGGGAATCAACCTTAAGTACTAATGAGTACGTTATGCTTAGGGTTGTTCGTTCTCGGGTTTTATATTTTCACACGAAAGTGTTTTATGCCGGGGTACACAAAGATTTCACTGACGTCATATCCACCACGGAAATGACGCTAGTACACCTTTGCCGAAGCGAACCGCCAGCCAAGCGCACCCGCAAGACAGCCGCCGACCGGCAAATCATGCTCAGCTGCAGATCTCGGTGCACATTTCACTTTCGTGTTTTACTGATTCCCATGACATAGGAATCAACCACAGTTTTTTTTTTTTTTTTCAATATTCATAACGGTCGCAACCGGGAGCGAGGTTCTCGCTATTTAGCTCCTGCCCATGTATAGCGGCTCCGAAGTGAGTGGCGGGTATCTCATGCAAATAATGCTATGTCGGTCGGAAAGGCGTCGGAGAACCAGAATTGAAGGTGCGGAAGTGCCTTCCAAGAGGGCCTACGGGCTTGCCGATGCTGTGTGCGTACGCGCTGAGTGTCCCTTGGCGCATTGGCGTGGACGGACGCACTGCTGCTATAGAAATTTTTGAGGTCAGAGGGTAAATGGAGTAGGCTGATAACTCTGAATATCAAATAACAACTCCCGCTATTTTTTTTTCTGGCTCAACGTGCGCCCCAACCTTATAGGGTTCATGTCTGCTTTCGCCGCTACGATTAGCCATTTTGTGATTTGCCTGGCGAAAGACAAGTACCAACAAAACAACTGCAAAGTCATGTAGAGAGTCCCACGGCGTCTGGTTTTATTTATTTTGAAGTGAATACAGATTTTTTTCTTTTGCTTGCTTTTACTTTTGCATGGCTTCCCAATCTTCCTCGCACGCACCCCCGCAAGTTTCTGGGACATTATCTGATGTCACGGAGGCTTGGCCAACGAATTCGCGAAGGTCACACAAAATAAACATGTCTGTGCTTTGTTCTCAAAGCTGCGACAGTAAAATACCAATATATAGAAATGTGAGTTATCGGGTAATGCAATAAAGGCAGTCTTAGCATGCTCTTAAATCACCCGGAGGCTCATTCATCTAAGTGAGCAATTAAGATGCGGGGAAAGCATCTACTGAAAACTTTATTCACAAAACCGCCCGCTCGTGGGAACGGTGCATGATTGGCCGGCGCCTTTTTTCTGACGTCACGCTGTTGAATGGCAGCCTTGTGCACACAACGTTGTGCAGACATCTGATGCGCAGGTTGCTAATTTCAAAACAAAAACTAAAAAAAAACAAATTTTTCATGAAAAATCAAAGGGGAATGCTTTACAGAGTATCTGCGCTCGTAAGTACTTCACCGATTCGCGCCATTTTCTGCTTTACGAAAGCCAATAATGTTTTTACCGTATTCCACCTTCTTCGATTTGTTCGCTCACATTTTTTTTCTTCCCTTTTACAGTTTTACTCGGAAAAACATCAAACCTAATGAATGGTCAGTATTGGAAATCCCACGTGCTAAATCTTTTGCTATTTCTGGTCGCTCGGTCTAACAATATTGTATTTTTTCCTTACATGTCTATGGCACTCAGCGCCAGATAAGATCAACCTAAGTGACGTCTCAGGTATGCCTATTCACCGACCTTACTATACGCTGTATTTTCTTCCATGGGAAAAGTAACTTCAGCCATAGTCAAGAGAATGGTTTAGTGACGTTAACTGTATATTGCAACAAATGTAATTTTAAGGGCGAACAATTTTATTGTAAAGCAGTGACTAATCCCGTCCGTAGAGTAGGAAAGAAGTGTTTTGCATTCTGAGCACAATAAGCGAGGTTAGGCCACTTTGCAGATAATTTAAGTGAACCTGTCGTTAAACTTCTATTTCTTGGAGTTCAATAGAGTTTGTTAAAATGGAGTTTGTTAATATAACTACCGCAATTTTCGGATATGCCTACCTTCTACGTTGAAAAACTGGTGAACTATCGGTGCTCATTACTGCAATGAAAAGGGCACTGTGGCTGCCTATATGAGCCAGATGAGTAAAGTTCTAACCGAGTCGTGCCCTGGTAAATAATCGCAGCTTTGGCAGGACATTAAAATTTATAACAAAGTGATCAAAAGTTCTCTTGCAGCTTGTATTATTGGCTTTGTTGAAATGACGACATTGTGGTGCTAAGACATTCCGTCTATGTTTCTAGGGAAGTCGCTACGCCGGTTATAATACATATTTAGATAGGCTGCAGCAAAACTGACTGGACTGTGAACGTGTGACTGTACTGTGACTGTACTGTGAAGGAACTGACGCGGCAAATATTGGGGTGTTTTGGGGATTGCAGACTTCATCGCATCGGACAACAACAGTGGTAAGTCTGACGTTGTTTTTCGAGTATTTATTCAACCGCTAGAGTAGGAGGCAAACTTTGAGCTGAAAAAAAGGAAAATAAAAATTACGCCCATCTCCCCTCGCGGGAACCGTGGTGTGATGCAACGCATCTCATGGGGGGTTCCATTGGCGTTTTCCATCGTATTGATTACGCTTATAGCAGGGATTCTCACGCGAAGGGGAGGTGGGCGTAATTTTCCATTTTCACCATGCAATGCACATGCAGTACACGTATGCTCAGGTACGTTCTTTATTGCAGACGAGAATGAGTGCCTTGTGGTCCGTAAAGTGCACAGTTAGGGGCTCGACGATTGCATCAAGCAATCGTCGAGTACTGCGAGAGAGTGCAAGCGTAACGCGGACGACCGTCGACTGAGACCGTCGGAGCGCGGCATGCCGCTTTATATTCACAGCGCCCGAAGGAGAGGAGAGCGCGGAGAGAGAGAGTACTGCACATGCGCAGCGCGCGCAGCGCCGAGCCCAACGCCGCCCACCGGCGCCTAGCAACGGAGTGAGAGCGCGCTGCGCCAACCCGTAGCTGTTTGGGAGAGAGCGTTCGCTATCGGAGAGAGGAGAGGAGGAGAAGCGTAGCTTTGCCGACAACGCCGGACAGACGCAGGAAGGACAGAGGGGCGAGCATGAGATGCGTTGCTTCTAAAAGATGGGGTAGCGAAAATATCGCAGCAACGCATAAATGACAGCACTTGAAACCACAGTGGTAAGACTGACACAGTTTTCGTAGGACTTAAATGGGATATTTCTTTATTCGCTAGAGAAGGAGGAGGCAAAGTTTTTGTTGAGCCAAAAAAAAAATGGGATAGCAAAAATATCGCTGAAACGTATAAATGACAATATCTGCGCGTGTTAAATAGAACATCGAAATTGGGATATTAGAAATTTGCTTTTGTTGAGGAGTATGGCCGCAATGAGTATCACTATAAGCATGCAATTTGAAACAAATTAATTATTACAATCAATTTACCTAAAAATAAATAAAACATTATCATGAGAGGTGTCCGAAAAATACGGGGCCTAGCTTTCTTGCGGAAAGCCAGGAAAAGGAATCCATGTAACGACTGTCGTGGCCCTCACTATCGACTACAATAAATTGATTTTTTTTTCTCGTTTTAAATATACGCAGTAAATGGAAATATCAAGCATCGATGTAAACTGGCTTGGCTGCATTTTACAATCTCTAACGCCTGCGTTCGTTCTTACTTATTGAAAATTCGAAATCTACCCAGAACTCCAATTCGTTGACAGCTGCTAAATTATAGGGGCGTACTTAATTTTATCTTAATTCCCGAATTTTCCTATTTTTTCTTTATTGTTTTGTCGATAATGTATTAAGTGAATTGATGTATTAACGCGGGAAGGTGGCCGGGACCCCGTCAGGCGGTTTTCGCCTTTAGCCCTGGTCTCCTGTTAGACATGTACACTAGCTGTTGAAGAAATAAATAAACAAAGAAATAAAAAAAACTGGATAATGCAAGGCGCTGTAACAGCTCAGTATGCAATGCTGTATTAAACGTTTCTATGCCTGCCCGTGTGGAGGTTTCCGTCGCCGGTGTAGGCGACGTTGTTCTGTCGGCGTGTGGAGCCTCTCAGTCAAGTTCACTAAGGTAAAAAAATACCGCTGGAGCAAGAAAACGCGTTGCTAGGCGACACCCAGGATAGTTTGTGTCTGGCGCTGCAGGCGGGAGAATTTGACCACATCGTCTGCTACCGTGCCTACCCAAGCAGCGTTTTTCCCGCACGAGTGCTACCACTCGAATCATCTGAGTGGAACGACTTTGTTTTACGCGCGAGAAAATATGCGCTAGCCTTGAAGATTCGCGCCGTGGGTGTATGAAGCTCGATGATAAATGTCGGAAAGAATGAAGTCAGCGGCGCAGCTGTCAGGGCGAAATAATGCACGTCACGGTCGGTCTTCTAGCGGGCTATAAAAAAATAACCGGACAAACAAGAAGATAAGCACAGTTGGATAAACAATGACAGCAGAAACGAGAAAAAATACGCCTGCGCGAAGTACGGATTCGCTTCTTCAACGATTGTCTACCTTCTTGAAGGGACCCTGCAACACTTTTTCGAACTTCTTTTGAAATCCTAAATGCTTGCAGAACGTAGTCACCCAACACACCCAGTACCTAGATTAGGGGGTCGCAAAGTACCTCAGCCAAAAATTACTGCTCTATGCCCATCAGATAACTTGAAAACTAGCCCAAAAGATTTTTCTCTCTTTCCTGGTCTTGACGTTCTACGAGCCCCCGAATTACGTCACTAAGGTCGTGTAGCGGCTGTTGGCCGGTTTTCCTTCAGTTGCAGCACTGAACACTTTCGATAGCAACTTGAAAAATATAGCCACAAAAACAAAGCAGGAACGGAAGGCGTATCTGGTGCGACGAGCAAATCACGAAGTGCCGCCCCGTGCTGGCGATATCTATAGTTTTCGCAGTGCTTCCAGACGCGAAGGAAAGAGTGAACGCGTTCATCGAAAGTGTTGCAGAGTCTCTTTATTGCGAAAAATACAAAGGAAGTTTCAGCGTTCAATATTCACGAAATGGGAAGGAACGGCGATGTAAGTGCGAGCTATAGAAAGTACTTATACTTGGTCTCCTCCTTGTGCCCAGTTTCTGAGCTGGCGAGTAAAGATGCCGAGGCAGCGAGCGAAAATGCCACGGGCACGCTGCCAAAGTCTGCCGATTTGGTGGCCCATATTGCTGGAGCCAATAACAAAGTGCCTGAGATCGTCATTCAAGTCAAGCACCTCAACAAGTCAGCCCCGGTAGCACCTCGTGGCCACTCCGGCAACGCATCACTGCCAGGGGTATCCCAAGGAAGCGCGCCTGATGGCGCTAATGCATCATCGATAGCCCGTGACTCGGCGACGAAAGGCTCGCAACACAAAGCCGCCGAAGACGCAGCATCACCTCTCAAGCAGCCCCATGCCAAGGGCAACAAATCGGCGGGCGAACTGTCGCACGCGGCCGAACATCCAGCCGGCTCGTCTGTCGCTAAAGGCGCATCTTCCAACGTGTCTTCCAAAGAGTCACCCAAGGGCGATTCCCCGTCCGCCAGTGGAGGGTCCGAAAGCACCTCTATTGACAAAGACTCGCCCCCAAACGCCGTGCCAGTCGATGAATCGAACGATCGGCAATCACCAGATGTTAAGGGACCACAGGCTGGCGAACATTCCTTTAAAAAGTCGCCTGCTGATCAGCCCGTGGACAAAGCATCTAACCCTTTGACCGCTAGTGGGGCATCAGCTCCCGCTTCTATTGAAACGCACCCCAGTGACACGTCCGTCGATCCGTCTGCCTCTAACAAAGCTCCGGGTGGAGTTTTATCACCCGCTGGCGAAGTTCCGCCCGTAGCGTCTGCTGCCAAGACGTCTTCAGCTAATGAAAAGGCTGAAAAAGCGCCGGACACGAATACCGCTGCCGCTGGCGGAGCCTCGGCACGAGCTCCTGCTGATAACTCGCCTCCAGCTAAGGCCGTCCCAGCCGACGAATCTGCCCTTAACAAAGCTGTGGACAAACAGCCAGCCGCCAGTGACCTTCCAACAGGAAAGGCGGACATAGAGAAGCCTCTCAAGGTTGAAATTGGTGATAAAGCACCAGCAGCGAATGTTCATCCTGCGAAAGGAGCACCCGCAAGTGCTTCTGCTGATAATGCACCACCTGCCAACATCGGCACCAACGACTTACCGGACGGTCGGTCACCCGTCCATGAAGTACCAGGGGGAAGATCTGCCGCGGACAATCTTCCAGCGGGTAAATTTGGCAACGAAGCACCAGCAGCAAATCTCCCACCTGCCAGCGGAGCGTCGGCGAGTGCCTCCGCTGGTAGCCCACCAGCAGCCAAAGATGTACCAGTCGACGCCAACAGAGTACCCGAGGGCCGGTCACCAGTCGGTGAAATGCCAACGGGAAGGTCAGCCGCCAGCGAGTCTCCCGTGGGGGAAAGTGGTGACAGAGCACCAGCAGCAAATCTCCCGCCTGCCAGCGGAGCGTCGGCCGGTGCTTCTGCTGGCAGTCCACCAGCCGCCGGAGAATTTCCAGCAGGGGCCAACATATTACCGGAGGGTGGGGCACCCGTCGATGGAGTCCCAGCGGGTGGGTCTGCAGAGGGGAGGTCTCCCGCGGGCAACGTTGATGACAAAGCACCAGCGGCCCATCCTGCGCCTGGCAGTGGAGCCTCGGCCGGTGCATCGGCCTCTGATGCCTCGCTCAGCAATTTAGGCCAGTCGGCTGAGAAAGAGTCTGCAGGTAATAATAAGGGAGCTAACGGAGCGCCTGCACCGGTAGCACCAGGTAAGAAGGAACCTCTACTCGATAAGGGCAATGTAGTCGCGGAGCGGGGATAAACAGAAAAAAACACAAGCGCGTGTGTCTTACCTAACCCACCATTCACAGTGGTACTGTACGGAGGCCTACAAATGTAACAGTTGAATGTGGACATCTCCGACGGAACTCTGTCTGGTTGGGTTATACTTGAGGAGAAGGCAAATACATCAACCACGGGCGTTTATTCAAAGCGGTACGTCCCTAAGTTTCGGAGACAGCTCCTTCATCAGGGGTGACTGTGTAAGACCACAAGCAGCAGTTATATAAGGTGTCTTCTTTTTTTTTAACTTGCATCTCGCCCTTCCGCGTCGGAGGCCGTGGGCGTAGATGGCGGGAAGGGCTCCTAGGGATCTATTCAGGCCTCCCTGAGTCCCCTGTATGTGTTAGGACTAGAGCAGTTTTCATTGTGAGTAATTGGTTTCGGTGCTAGTCACCTGAGCGCCGTAAAAGTCAATCGATTCTTGTGGTCAGCTTTTTCGCAGTGTTCGGCCAATGCACTGCGCTGAATCTGACTTGTGAACGTCGTTTTTGTGCTGTCGGAGGCGTTCTGGGAAGCTCCTCGTCTAGCCAATGTAACTAGCGGGGCAATGTGCGCAAGCAATTTTGTAGACGACCCCCGGGCTTTTCCGTTTGGAGGACGCTATTTCGGTCGGGACTTCAGCCGCCCAAGCTTTGACACTGGCTGTGGGACACAGATAATATGCCTTCCTTCCGAAGAATGCCGGATAATGTTTCACTGGTTCCTTTAACATAATGTTTCATAATGTTTCGTTATCGCTACAGGAAACGTGTTTCATTTAACGATGATACCTTCCTTTAAGAATGCGGGAAAATGTTTCGCTGGTTCCGTTAACAAAATTGCTTGCGCACAGTGCCCAGCTAGATACAGTGGCGAGACAAGGAACCAATTACCGTTTTTACTCGAGTAATGATCGCACTTTTTTTTCAATAAATTTTGATTCAAATTTAGGGGTGCATTCATTACGCGGGGTAAATTTTTCGTGAGAAACGTTTGAGCACAGAAAACTCAAGCAAGTTGCGGGTTAGAATTTGTACGATAGGTCTCATGATCATAATAAAAACAACAAAAACTCAGCACATCGCCGCCAGCCGCTCCGCAAAGTGACGCAAAATGCACTGTTTTCATGAATTACGGAATGCGCCGGAACGAGTTTGCTGCGAGGTGACAACAGGGCAACCAATAAGTGGCTGCCGCTGTTACAGTACGGGACATCAAAACAGATATGGGGGCCGACGCAGCAAGCTGAGTACATTTTTTTCTCTTTGTCTTGCGAGTACATTATGTGCATTTAGTGAGTTTCTTCCTCATCAATATTGAACGCATGCTTGCCGATATCGCTAATATTGGCAAGTCTGCAGCAATAACGTAGTCATGTCCGCTTTGAAAACGAAGGAAACAGAGGTAAGCACGATCATCATCAGCTAGACTTGGCACCCATATTACATACTGCTGCGGTATGTTCAGGGCGCGTTCATTGCGCGGGAAATAAAAAAAATCGAATATTGACGACATACTTCAAGGATGCGATCGTTACGCGAGTGCGACAATTATGCGAGTAAATACGGTACAAAAAAAGTCCTTGCAGTCCTTACAGTTCACAGAGAAGCCCTCGAGTTTCCTGCACATACAAGGGACTCGGAATAGATCACTAGGAGCCCTTTCCGCCATCTACGCCCACGGCCTCTGACGCACTAGGGCAAAATGCAAGTAAAAAGAAAAAAAAAGATAACACCTTACATAACTGCTGCTTCTGTTCTTACACAGTCACCCCTGATGGAGCCGAATAGGCTCCGAAACGTTGGGGCTTCTTTAAATAAACGCCCTTGGTTTGTGTATTTGCCTCTTCCTCAAATGTAGCAGTTCTAGCGGCATACATTCCGTACAACCGCAGGCCGCGCATATTTGTAGACCAATTAGAGGCCCACGAAGTTACGAAGTTATAACCCAAAGGAAAATAATCCCAGAAATAAAGTCTGGTCTGAAGGACTTCCTACGTGAGTAATTTTCTACAATGTAACGCACTAACCTCAAATTCGACGATTAAGCAAACGATGTACACGATTTTTTTAAAACCGTGATTTGTGTGGTGATTTGAAAGTCTACAAGTCGGACATAAGAAGCGATTTTTGACTTTGACAAGTGCAAAAAAATATTTCTTTTCTGTCAGTCATCTTCCGAACGTTGACCCAGGAACGATGGGACACCGAGGACGTTACAATAACACTATTGTCGCCTAAGCTTTGCTTCCATTCCAAGGTCACCCGGTGAGGTTGCGCCGAGAACAGATGACACTGTTTCGAATTCCAAAGGCAGCTAACCAGCATACAAGCTCTTTCTCTCTCGCGCGCGCGCGTGTGTGTGTGAGCGCGAAAAAGAGAGCGAGAGACAGCGCGGCTCTATAGCTAGCGGCAGCTTCTTCTTTTGTTATGAGGCCAAAGACTTATCGAGAGATATTTAGGTGAGGTAGCTGACAAAATAGTCATCTTCACCCGATCCCCATCTCTTCCTCTCCGCAACGTCTTGACAGCTATGAATGGACGTATACGGATTAATTGTTAAACTGCAGTCAAAACTCGATCTAACGAAAACCGATGTTACGAATTTTCCGATCTAACGAACACATTAGGATTCCCCAGCAGGTGCCTATACGGCTCAATGCTTTTATGAACTCGAACTAACAAAATAGATCCAGCGCCATTCCCGATTTAACGAATGGTTTCGAGTTCCGCAAGTGCTTGACACGAGCAAGAAAAAGAAATCCCGCCCGGTTCCTGGGAACAGCTTCGTCGGTCTAACGAGGTGGAAGCAGATCTGAGCTTCCACGACTGTCTGAGCGCCGACGCAGACGCCGACACGGAGGAGGTTTTGAACGATGAAGAAGACGTGCAGTTAGTTTCCGGTACACAACAGGTGTCAGAGAATGCTGACGACCCAGAAACTGCTGAAGCCCCTGTACCCGCTCCAGGCCAGACGCTATATACTGACTTGCTCAGATGCTTTGCTGGGGCTCACGAAGGCACTGAGCGCGCGTTGAACGTGCTTGCGTGCGTGCTACGAAAAGTCTGTCCGCCCAATGCTGACGAAGCGCGCTCATGCGGAAATCACCGGCTTTTTTTTTTCCTTGCTAAGAAATGAAGTTGTTTCTCCCAGAACCCCTAGAATTTTATTATTGTTTTTACCACGGACTTTTAGCACATTGCTAAGTTCAGGCAGGCGAGCGCCGCGGCCGCCGCGCAAAAACGATGTCATTGTATACCTGCTGGGATGCGCTCTATTTAGACATCGAATTTATGGAATCAACTGTTTGTAAAATTACAGGCCCGATTTCACGAACTTCTCCATTTAACGAAATAATTCGCGATTCGCGGTAACTTCGTTAGATCGGGTTTTAACTGTATAAATACCATCGTATTATAAACTGCATTCACTCTTTAAAGAGAAAATAACCCTTTCTCTTCCCCGCCTTGTATCACATGACTTCACGTCAAGCTTTCGTGCTTATGTTGTTGGGAAGGCTTCGGTGGTGACGGTGGCTGTTGCTTCACAATGAAAAACTGCTTTGTGCGAATTGTGAAAAGAATGGCGGCCCTGGAGAAGCCTTGTAGAGGCAAAAAAAAGGAAGGACACGCCTCCCTTATGCCTCTCGACCAGCGACGCCAAGCTCACGGTCCCTGGGTGAACACCGCGTAGAACGTATGGCTGATATACAGTTAAACCTGGATGTAACGAACCTCTATGCAACAAATTCCTGTATTTAAAGTAGTTTTTCAATTTCCGATTGCCAGCCCCATTGAAGTCCATGTGTTTGCGACCTCGACGTAACGAAGGCGTTGACACGGTTAACCTTGATGTAACGAATTCGCTGCGCTGATGAGTCCCTGTTTTTTTTTTTTTTTTGTACTTTTTCTGAAAAATCGGCAGGGGAAATGTACTAATTTAACGAATTTCGCCCGCCCCTCGAACTATACCGTGTGTTTTCACGTGTGAATGCGGTGCTGGTTAGGCCTGTTTGTCGGCGCGTAGTCGCGCTACTCCCCTGCTATCTGTGGTTTCGGTTCGTCGGTGATGTGTCCTGCTGCCTAAAAACGAAAAGTAATGTATTTTCAAGACAATCTCGCAATTTTAAATGCCGTCTCCGCCCGGTACAGTACCTGAGGTCCTCTTAACAATTTTGTGAGCGGAAAAGGGCATCAAGTTCGCGGAGAAGCGCCCTTTCATTGGATACGTTTGGTCCTTGAAACGCGTTAAAAGTGTGAAAAGGCAAGAGTGATGCTTATGTTACGTTTGTGAATATGGAGGTAGGTGACCTTGCTTCTTTGGAATGCCTTGTAGTTACTAAGCTCTTGGGGAAGCACCAGGCGCAAATAACGCAGTTTTTCACTATGAAATAAATCCGTGAAGGGTGAGTTCACCGTCGCTGACGTCTAGCATTTTGGTTTCGCTTACGCTTCATTCACGCGAGCCTTAACTCGAAACCTGCATGCGACTAAAACCTGCACGTAACGAAAAATTGCGATATTTTGCCAACTTCGTTGTATCAAGGTTTAACTTTATGTGCCCTTCGCAGGTGGTGCCGCCGCCGCAGCCGGTGGCGCTAGCACCCAGCGCCCGCTTTTCTGCGAGGTGAGGAAGTTCATCACGCGGCCGCTGGCGTCCTACTGCACACACCTACTGCTCGGCCGGCTCCCGCTCGTCACGGTTAACGGGGCTGTCATGGTCGGCGACTTTGACAGCAGCACTGAAGGTACGATGCCTCGAGCCGAAACGTCGCTGCTCTTTCCTTGCGAGGTACGCATTCGATTGGCCTAGGCGGGTATATAAGCTCACAACCGTTTAATGCCACACGGTGTTGTTCGCAGGAAAGTGCCGACCACCCCACTGGCAGGCACAGGGAGTGTCTTACGCGCCTTCACTTAACTTATTTCGAATGCTCGGTTGTTAGAAGCCACGCCGTGTCGAGTTTCACCCAACGCCTTGTGACGCCGAGCGTCGCTTCTATGGTCTGTGGCACGGCCACTCGGCCCTTCACTTGTGCCTAGTCGGGCCTGCTATAGACAGAAGGCAACCAGAATGTGGTAGGACTAATGGCGCCTTGATATAGGGGAAGTTCCAACGCTGAGGGACACACAACGCAACTGAAGCGACCATGTTGCGACCACCTCGCAGCAGCACGGCTTTTGGCGCCTTGCTCAGTGTTTGCCGAAAGTGGGCTCGCAGCACGTGTTTTATAGCGAGGTAAGCTCAAGCGCAGGCGACCGCTGCAAGCCGGCACAAAGCTGACGCGAAGATTACACCCATCAGGTACTGCAGCGAGCCTCGATTTGTGGCCCAATGTCAACGAAAATCTCGGTCAAAAGCCATGAAGAAATGGCTGCTGCCTCCGCTGCCAACAATGGTTATGTAGAAGCATTTAGACTGCGTGGAATCGCCTCACATGTGCTTCGAGTTTCACACGCACTTTTCTTTTTTTTTTTCTGTTTCGCTTCTCCTAGAAACACAACTGCCAACGGAGGGAGGTCGAACCTGACGCCTTGCGTGAAACAGTCCTGCTGACTGGGTTTTGCAGCGACATCACTTTTTGCATGGTTGCCCGCGTCGGCCTTGCGCAGAGCAACTGCGCTTGCTGACCAAGGCTCGTCCCAGCTGGCCGCACGTGGGCCTGTTGACCAGCCTCGGCGGGGGCGGCGAGCGGGACGACGCTGCGTTGGCCCGGGCCTTCGAGGCCGGAGAGGCGGCCCTGGACGCGCTGGCCACGGACGCGGCTCGCCTGGTGCGCAGCCGGGGGCTGGACGGCCTCAACGTGCACTGGGCGGTGCCAGACCTCGAGGGAGACGTGGACAGCCAGGCTCTAGGGCTGGTCACCTTTCTCAAGGTCGAGTGTCCCATTACCCACTTGTACTTTCTTGCACCTGCAGTGTGCTGTCTTTTTGATAGACTAACCTAACGGAAAGAGCAACCCGACCTAAGACGTCAGCCTAAAGAACGCCGGTACGCGAAGGTTGAAAACGATGATTGCTGCCGTTTGAAAAATGGCCTTGAGATAAGCTAGGTTCACAAAAAGTTGGAGAGAGAGAGAGAGAGAGAGAGAGAGAGAGAGAGAGAGAGAGAGAGAGAGAGAGAGATTTGATTGATTGATTGATTATAGGGTTTAACGCGCTGACGCAACGCAGGCGATGAGGCGCGCCGTAGTGGAGGGCTCCGGATTAATTTTGACCACCTGGGGATCTTTATCGTGCGCCGAAATCTCGTACACACGGGCGTTTTTGCTTTTCGCCTCCATCAGAAAAGCGGCCGCCGCGGCCGGGAATCGAACCCGCGACCTCGTGCTCAGCAGCGCAACGCCTTAGCCACTGAGCCACCGCGGCGGGTAGAGAGAGAGAGAGAGAGAGAGAGAGAGAGAGAGAGAGAGAGAGAGAGAGAGAGAGAGAGAGAGAGAGAGAGAGAGAGAGAGAGAGTGCTTCTGGAGAGCCGTGCTGAGCATGCGCGAGGAGCATTGGATTGGATTGGATTGAATTGGATTGGAAAAATTGTTTAGCAGCAGTAAGCACTCTCACGGGTCATTTACGGTAAGAACGATTCCCCGGTGCTTCGCCCACTCGTCATGATTCACTTCGTGGAGATACGTGATTTTTTTTTCGATCAGTGCAGCGCTTGCCTCATTACGTTGTAATGCCGCAGTGTGCAGTGTAGTAAAGGAAGACATTGGAACATGTATAGGTTCGCAATCATCGCTGTGAGGTTCACAAGGTCAACACGAGTTGCATGATCTGTTTTTATGAGAATTAGGTTATAGATTCAGATTATGGAATTTAACGTGCCGAAGCTCCACTCCGGGTTAATGTTGACCACCTGGGGATCACTAACGTACGTGCGCCAAAGTTTCGACAAACGGGAGTTCTGGCCACCGTCTGAAAATCAGCCACCACGGTCTGGACCGAACCCGCGTACTTGAGCTCAGCAGCACAGCGCCTTATAGCCACTGAGACACTGAGCCCCCGCAGCGGATAGAATTAGGTTCTACATACTTCCACCTTTGCATGGCAGTTTAAGTTGCGTCAAGTTCTCGCAGCGAATTCGATCTTGAGGAGTGCAAACTAGCCTCTGCAGCAGCTAACCTTGTCACAAAATTTTGTCATAAAATGTGCGCACAAGCTCCATTTAAACCACGTTTGCTGTCTTGACGTGCCGATGGGGGTGGAGAAGTGTATTTGAGCCATGAATAGTGTAATGCGTATACATGCGTATAGACAATACTGTGAAGTTAACCTCGTTTGCTCGCAATCTTTGTCCCACAGAAACTTAGGAGAGAACTTGGTTCGTCGGCCATCATCACTGTCGTGCTGCCCAGCGAGCGTGAGGAGAGGAACGCAGCATTCAACGTCAAGGCGATTCAGCCGTAAGGAGATTGGAAGTCAACATTTATGACACCCCTCCTGCTAAACCCTTACTTTAGTGATAATTCAGACATAGCAGTCCTTTACAAGCAGTGCTACAAACTAATAAGTTAAAGCATTCCGCTAAAACTTGTGTTTTGGTGCAGGTTGGCTAACTACCTTTTCCTGAGCACGCATAAGAACTTCAACCCGTACTCGGCACTCACCCGCTTCAACGGCCCGGCGCAAGACACTGAAACAGGCGGCATGGTGCGTGAATCGTCTGAGGATAGAAATACATATATGGTTGAAAAATATATTGGGGTGAATCAGCCACTAACACAACCAGCCATATCGAACGAGGACGAGCTCGTTGTGAGCTGTGAAACCGGCGGCAGTATTGAGATCAAGTAATTTTGCAGCAAATGGTAAAAGTCGTTTACAGCTCCCTTGATACGCTCCCCCCCCCCCCCAAAAAAAAAAAAGAAAAAAAGTTTGCCTTCGTATTTTTAAAGGGCCGGTGGTCGGAGAGCTGCCGCACCACCTTTAGTGCTGCGAAAGAAAGCCTCCTGTACGGCCGAGCTGCACAGCGTGGCTCCTGCGTGCATAGCGGGTGGCTTTTTTGCACGAATTTAGAACTCAATATGGCGGATTGTCGCGCGACTCCGCTACTATAGTGCTTATAGTATATTCTAGGCACTGCAACGCCACTCTAAGAGAAACAGGAATTGCAACTGCGGCGGCAGCTCGCGTGATGACCATCGTAAGTATTCTGACTGTACAGCCCTGCCCTAACATTGTCACGCAGAAGAAAAAGGCAGAAATTAAGCGATGATTCTCTGAACGGGCGAAAAGCGTGAGGCAGAAACCGTGAGCCCAGCGTGAGCTATCAAAAGACCCATTACCGTTAGGAGTTGCTACCTGACTCCTGAGACGGTATTCTCGAGTTTTGTCCCTTTTGCGTCCCTTTCAAAAGTGTCCCTTTTGGCAAGCCCTGATTGGCTAAAAGCAAACAACCGGAAGTGACGTAACGCAGGCGCAACAAACCTACTGCCAACGCCCACTGCTTAACCGGAAGTACGTCACGATGAAAGGGACTCAAAAGGGACGTTTTTAAAAGGGACAGTTACGAAAATACCGCCCCTGCTGCGGCGACCCTAACGTCATCGAGGCGTGGACTGGGCTGTGCTGCACTGAAGAGGCAAAGTCCAGCATCGCTAATAGTCCGAAAAACGTGTTTAAACTGTCACAGAACGGTATTGTTGAGAGAAATAGCGGGTGGCAAGCGGTCGCTCTTTCAGCGCCGTCTGTTGTCAAGCCCTAAGCTAAACTGTGGCGCCCGCAGTTCACGGCCATCGCGGACGTGATCAGGGAAATCGGTTCGAGCAACTCTCGGCAGCTGTGCTTCACGTTCGGCCTGTCCGGAGTGTCCTACAAGGTGGACGAAGGCTCTGCGCTGGCCAAGTACGTGCCCCTGGTGGGAGCCGGCAGAGACCAGGCGAGCGGCATGCCCGCCCAAGAAGCCGCACGCCAAGCCGCTCAGCTGCCCAAGGAAGGCCGGGCTGTCACGTATGACGAGGTGAGTGGTAACACTGCGCACCCTCGGGCCATCCCAAAGGCACGAGCTCAGCTCCCCTAAAGTCTAAATTAAGTGTCCCTTCCCTCGCAACCGGCGGGCCAGGATCGGGTCATCTTTGGAATTTGTCAACCAGGCCGGGATACATCTGCCTCGTTATGGTCACGAAGTGTTAAGACACAAATATTTTCCATCTTGTTTTTTGTTTTGCGATAACTAGCTAATGACCTATTTATCACGTATGGAAACCTCATTTGCTTCAGCACGCGACGGTTGTTTAATTAGGCACGTTTTTAATGCGGCCAGTCCCGATATCGGCTTCAGCGAGTGCCGCAAAAGGTTGGATTCGGTATAAACAAAGCTGTCCGCGTGACTGTCGATTACGCGTCGGCGGCAGTTTCTGCTAATTCCCCTATGTACTGATCTCGTCAGCGACCTAAATAAAAAGCGACGGTGTACGTGATGCAGACGCTGCGAGTGCAAATTGCTGCCGCGGCTATAGCCGCGGCAGCAACGCGCGATGCTCGAGGCAGTGGGTGGAGTGGCACGCGCTGGAGCAGCCGGCCGGTCTGCCTACAGGTCTGCCTACAGATGTTAGGCTTAACACTGCGGCGGATATTCGATTACCCCTCTCGTAAGCAGTGCAGATAACGATTCTTAATGCAATTTGCCCCCTTCCTCGTATCTTTACCTTTGTTTGCGCCATGAGCGTCATTTAGTGCGTGCGGCCGCCGCCCGCACAGCGACCGTGCTGGTGCTCAGTGCGCCTGTCGTGTGCTCGCCGCGTTTTTGCGTCCAGTGTAATAAGCACTAAAAGAAGGGCCTGGATCGCTGTAGAACTTTGGTAGCGGCCAGCTGCCCGATGAGCCAACGAAATCCCGGCGCCTCCGCCGCCAACGATAGGATCGTTAGCTCGTGAGCAAAAAGCCCAAACCTCCGATCAGAGCGGCGAGCCGGCGAAAAACGCCGGCAGTGCGGAACGGCCAACACAAACTCGTGACGTATTTGGACGTGTACTTCACACCTAAGCAGATGTCGATCTCGCGAGGACTTCCGCTGGATGCTCGGCTGCGTTGCGCACACCTTACAATTGATTTTAAAGCAGATGTCGATCTCGCGAGGACTTCCGCTGGCTGCTCGGCTGCGTTGCGCACACCTTACAATTGATTTTAAGTATGTTCTAGGCTGTATTTGGCGCTGATATTTTGCAGATGATGTATGTGTGTTCGCACCAATCTATCGCCCAAGTTATCTAGCCTTCAAAATTTTGTGTCAGTACTCCTTTGAGGGTCCGGGCTGGCTCCTGTAAACGGGTTTAATAAATCGCGTTGTATGAATAGTTGGTAAAGCATATTTAAGGAGTAGCGCAACCAGAGACGACGAACAGGAAGGACACATATGGACAGAGCACTCTGACCGTGTGCGCCCTACCTGTCCGTAGTCTTTGGTTGCGCTACTCACTCCTCCCAAAAAAAAACAAAAAAAAAGTTTTTTAAAATTTATCCGATACGTTTTTTTTATTATTATCCTCCGTGGAAATGGAAAGAGCGTTTCTAGCAAGAAAGCATAATCTCCAGCTTCATCTCTGACTAGGTTTATGGATTATAGCTAGAATCGACACCTTCTAACTAGAAAAATTCTTAGTCTAGCTAGAGACGATTATTTCCAGCTGGCAGTTTTTTCTTCCAGCTGGACTGACAAATGCTAGCTGGAAGTAAGAGCCGGAAAAACTCTCAATCCAGCTAGAAATGAGCCAGAAACCTAATTTCTAGCTAGAAATTCTGCCTATTTCTAGCTAGAAGAAATTTGTGATTCCAAAAAACATTATTTCCCCTGGAACCTGAAGTGGAGGCATACACATGAGTTTAGACGACATGGGACCTTTAATGTGCGCCGAAATCTCGAGAGGCTTGCATTATTGATTTTCGCTTCCATAAAAAAAAATAATAAAAAAAAACGGCCGCCCCGCATTCGATCGAACCCGCGTGCTCAGCCTACACACACGTTGGTTTCGGATTTATCCGTACTTAGTGGCCTCCAAAAAAGGATATGGTTAAACTATCGATAGTTTAAATTCTGTTTTCCGTATTTTGCTGCCTCTCACGCAGGTCACCCATGATTTTAATGCGACGGTAACTACTGTTTTTGTAAACAAAACAAACGCAATAACTTGTATGAGTTATTAAATAACATCGATAATTTTGGACCTCCAGAGACGGCACGCGTAAGTCATACACGATGTCCGTGGCTGTTTCCAGTGTTGCCAGGTGAAGAAATTGGCAGCTAAACTTTTCAATGAATACAACCTATATAATACACTTAGAAACTGAAACTGGCGTGTTCTCAATCAAACACAACACTCTACAGCCGCACACGTTCAGTTACCTCTTAAGCCCCACAGGTGCAGATGTCTTTTTTTGTTTGTTTGTTTACTAACGTCAGTTAACCTGAGGGCTTCAGTGGGGCATATTACATATGGGAATGAAGATAACAAGGCAGTTTATAGTGCAACATGTGAATTCTAGCGTAAAGACATAACATTGTTTGCAAACAAGCATGAAGGATCATTTTAATGGCTTTCGTTTAAACTTATTCTTCCCAAAGGATTAAACTGTCGCAACATATCATTTTCACGTGCCCTTGTCGGACATTTTCTTGCCGCAGGTGTGCAAGCTCAACTTGACCTGTCACAGAGCGTACGTGGAAAAGAGCTGCTACGACAAGGTGGGAGACACTTGGTACGGTTACGTGGACGAAGAGGCCGTCGCGTCCAAGGTAATATCTTCGCTCCGTACCCTCCCCTCCTTCCCAGAATGCTCTCAACCAGAACTAGGAATAAGCAGCTACCAGACTATTTTACTTTCTCTAGCAATTTCCTGTTGTCTCACTTCCTGCACCATCCTCGCTCCACAGTGGGATGAGGCTCAATTTTAGAGCGTAGCTCTCAAGTGCCCGTACCTATGGCTTAGTGGAACCGGCCGAGCGAACAAGGAGCACAATGGATGATGAAAGATAGTGAATGGCGAAGGCAATGGACGAAGGTGATAGCGAAGACTCTTCGCTTCCACCGGGGAGTGCGAGGAAGAAAGCGGAGCAAAGTAGAGTAGAAGCATGAGGAGGAAATTGAGGAGGAGAGGAGTATGGCGAAAGAGTTTATAGAACATAGAGTTCCTCTATATAGCTCCCGCAGGGAGCTAAGAGTTGCGCGACCCTTTTCCGCGCGCCGCCGTGATGACGTCATTCCGGTTATCCATGCCGCGCAGAGAAGCCCCCACTACGGCTGCGCCGCAGCCGCCGACGCGGGCGGCACCACGCCCCGCCCAGGAACAGCCGCGGCAGCAGCCATTGCAGGAATTCAGCGTAGCCTTTCCTCATGCTTTCCTCCATGGTAGCCGCTGTAAGGCGCCGCCGACCGAAGCGCCCCAACGCGCGTCGGCCGCCGTCGGACGCGTGGCGGCGAGGCTCCTACACTCGCGACGGGCGGCTTTCCCGCACTAATCCGGATAACAAGATGGCGGGCGGTCGCGTAACTCTTAGCTCCCTGCGGGAGCTATATTGCCGCGAACCATGCATTGGGTTTGTTTATTTGCGTTTTGCTTTTACCGCCCGGCTGCGCCGGTCTGTGTTATCTCCGTGCCAAGGGAAGCGCGTGTTCCATGCTTTCTTTCTGTGCCGCATGTGTTATCTGTTCAGATAGGGAGAGCATTCCGATCTAACGTGAACATCCCGGAATAATCTTCTTGCATCTACAACGTTCTCGATGCGAATCGACGGTTCCAGAACCACGCGCGCCGAAAGATAAAAAGCCTGCAGAGCAGACGCCGGGGCATTCGATTCTGCGACGCTCGCCGACGCACGTACGTCACTTTGTTGACCACTGCTTCGCCGCCTCTGTATTCTTTTCAGTTGTTAGGGGAGCACAAGTTCGCTCCAATAAACTTGTTTCTTTTCCAAACAACTGCTTCGTCCTTGGCTACGTGACATCTGGTGGAGGTGCGGGGTACGCACCCTTCATGCCCACTACAACCTCTGGAAGCCGCCAAGCCAGTCCAACAAGAGCCAGCCTCCGCGTGCAAGATTTACCACCCGAGTTCGGTCTACTACCGGAGAAGACGAAGAAGAAAAACGTCGCAACCAGCACCATGCTCAACCAAGCCAATCCTCCTGTCGTTCTGCAGCAGCCACGGGAACCGCCATCATTCCGAGGAGCCCCCGCAGAAGACCCAGAAGAATGGTTGGAGAAACTGGAGCGCGTCCGGAAATTTAACAGGTGGGACGACGCAGAAACGTTCCGGCACGTTTTCTTTTACTTGGAAGATTCGGCTCGCACTTGGTTCGAGAACCACGAGAGCTCCTTGACAAACTGGGCTCAGTTCAAAAGCGAGTTCACTAAGACCTTCACTACCGTCGTGCGGAAAGAAAGAGCCGCCCTTTTGTTGGAAACACGCACGCAACACCCCAACGAAGGTGTCGTGATCTTCGTTGAGGAGATGAAGCAGCTATTTCGCCGCGCGGACCCCGAAATGACGGAAGAAAAGAAGTTGCGCTTCTTAATGCGCGGAGTGAAGGAGGAACTGTTTGCTGGACTTGTCCGAAATCCGCCCAAAACCGTCGCCGAATTCGTGACCGAAGCCAGCACCATTGAAAAAGCCCTCGAAATGCGTGCTAAGCAGTATGACCGCAACTTTGTTGGCGCGGCCAATGAGAACGACTTTGGCAGCACGCGGATCCCGGCCGACAGCCTACGCGAGACTATCCGCGCAATAGTGAGAGAGGAGCTGCGGAAACTTCTCCCAACGCCGCCGCAGCCCCAAGTCGCTTCCCTCACCGACGTGATTAGAGAAGAAGTGCAACAAGCGTTGGGAACTTCTACGCCATCCGAGGTACCCCGAGAGCCACAAGCTATGACATACTCCGACCCGCCGCGGTGGCTCAGTGGCTAAGGCGTTGCGCTGCTGAGCACGAGGTCGCGGGTTCGATTCCCGGCTGCGGCGGCCGCTTTTCTGATGGAGGCGAAAAGCAAAAACGCCCGTGTGTACGAGATTTCGGCGCACGTTAAAGATCCCCAGGTGGTCAAAATTAATCCGGAGCCCTCCACTACGGCGCGCCTCATCGCCTGCGTTGCGTCGGCGCGTTAAACCCTACAATCAATCAATATGACATACTCCGCGGCTGTTCGTCGACCCCGCCCTGCTCCAACACGCCGTCAAGAGGCCCCGCCGTACCGCCGCCCACTGTCACCCGCCCGACCCCCGGTAGCCCGAAACCAGACGCCGAGGAAGACGGACGTATGGCGAACTCCCGATAACCGTCCTCTGTGCTACCACTGCGGAGAGGCCGACCACATTTACCGTCGCTGCCCATACAAGAGACTCGGACTGCGTGGTTTCTCCGTCGACGCACGTCGCCCTCTCCCTGGCCACCGACCACGTGAGATCGACGAGTATCTATCTGAAACCAGCCGTGGCCCAGCGCGTTTCAACCGTTCGCCGTCGCCCTACCCATACCAATCGCCGAACCGCCGTAGCA
This sequence comes from Haemaphysalis longicornis, assembly GCF_048455015.1. Taxonomy (NCBI): domain Eukaryota; kingdom Metazoa; phylum Arthropoda; class Arachnida; order Ixodida; family Ixodidae; genus Haemaphysalis; species Haemaphysalis longicornis. The sequence continues at coordinate 254,297,864 of NW_027526295.1, forward strand.
ACGCTGACTTCGCCCGTGGAAGGTCCCCCAGCCCACGCGGGGGAAACTAAAAGCAGCAACTTCTGGAGGTGAAGTTGCTCTACGGCGAAAAACCGGAAACCCTCCAACGACGCAAGGACGCGCCGAAGACAGTGATTCACGACATGCCCTCATCCCGACGACCCGACCTAACCCTGATGAGACTCCCGAACACGACGACAGCTATACGCCGTGACGCTTACCCGACCTGACCGAGACGTCCGCTGAGAAGACGTGGACAACGACGACGCACAGTGCCCGACCGTCAACACGCACAAGCCGAGATGCGACGCCCCGACGCACCCGGAACTCGAGGAAGGCGGCATCCGACGTCAAGGTGTCCATCGACGGTTTTGATGTAGTCGCCCTCGTAGACACGGGAGCCGACTACTCCGTAATGAGCGGACCATTTGCGTCTAAGATGAAGAAAGTTATGACCAGATGGGACGGTCCGTACATACGCACAGCAGGAGGCCACCTCGTGACGCCAAGTGGAACGTGCACATCGCGCGTCACCATAGACGGCACGACGTACCCTGCAGTGTTCGTCGTTTTGCCCAACTGCTCCCGCGACGTAATTCTCGGAATGGACTTTTTGACAGACAACGGCGCAATAATTGATCTCCAGACGAAGTCGATAACTTTTTCCTCCGACCACTCCATGACGCCGGAATCGAACCCCGAACACCGTGCAGCTGTAAGGATCGCCGATGATCACGTCACCCTGCCACCCCGCGCAAGCTTGATGATCACCGTCTACTGTGAAGGTGCTGCTCCCGACGTCGATGCTATCGTGGAGAGTGACCGAAGGTTGCTTCTTGACCGCGGTGTGTCTGTCGCAAGAGGCATTGCGCGGTTTAAGCAGCGCAAATCCCACGTTTTGGTCACCAATTTCACCGAGGAGTACCAGCATTTAAACAAGGGCGCTGCAATTGCGTTCGTCGAAGAAACGCAACAAGCAAGTGACGTGATAGCAGTCGCCGACTTTGAACGCGCACCCGACGATACCTTCAAGCTTCCGCACCCCTTCAACGTGAATCCGGCGCTACCGCAAGAAGAAAGGAACAAGTTATTGGCTTTGCTGCGTCACTACAGCGAGTGTTTTTCGTCGAACTCAAAGTTACGTCAAACACCTCTGGCGAAGCACCGGATAATAACCGAGGATGGAGCCCGACCTACCCGACAGTCACCGTACCGCGTCTCTTTCCACGAGCGCGAAGCCATCCGGACTCAAGTCGACGACATGCTCAACGACGACATTATACAGCCATCGAAAAGTCCGTGGGCTGCGCCGGTCGTACTCGTGAAGAAAAAAGACGACACACTGAGGTTCTGCGTTGACTACCGGCGATTGAACAAGATCACCAAAAAGGACGTGTACCCCCTGCCACGAATCGACGACGCCCTCGACCACCTCTGCCATGCGAGGTACTTCTCATCGATGGACCTGAAGACCGGCTACTGGCAAATTGAAGTGGACGAGAGAGATCGAGAGAAGACTGCATTCATAACCCCGGACGGCCTATACGAGTTCAAGGTAATGCCGTTTGGGCTATGCACGGCACCAGCAACGTTCCAAAGAGTCATGGACACTGTGCTAGCTGGCCTGAAGTGGCACACCTGCCTCGTATACCTCGACGACGTTGTGGTTTTCTCCCGGACTTTCGACGAACACCTCGCAAGGTTGCAGTCAGTACTCGAGGCCATCCGTACGTCGGGGTTAACGCTGAAGCCTGAAAAGTGCCGCTTCGCGTACGAGGAACTGAAGTTTTTGGGCCATGTCGTCAACGCCGCGGGAGTCCTGCCTGACCCGGCGAAAACTTCAGCCATAGCGAACTTCCCAAGGCCGGAAGATAAGAAGGGCGTGCGCAGATTTCTTGGACTGTGCGCATACTACCGGCGCTTCGTCACAAACTTCGCACGCATTGCAGAGCCGCTCACGCGCTTGACGAAAGATAGCACCGCTTTCAGCTGGGAAGACGACCAAGAAAAGGCATTCTGCGAGCTGCAAAAACACCTGCAAAGCCCGCCCGTGCTCGCTCATTTCGACGACAACGCCGAAACGGAAATACACACGGACGCCAGTGATATAGGCTTGGGTGCCGTCCTTGTCCAAAAACAAAGCGGGTGCGAAAACGTAATCGCCTATGCCAGCCGTGGTCTGTCGAAGGAGGAGAAAAACTACTCTGCCTCCGAAAAAGAGTGCCTGGCTATTATATGGGCCATTTCAAAATTTCGCCCATACGTGTATGGCAGACCGTTCAAGGTTGTAACAGACCACCATGCGCTGTGTTGGCTAGCCAATTTGAAGGACCCCTCTGGCCGTCTTGGGCGGTGGAGCTTGCGCCTGCAGGAGTTCGACGTTACAGTCGTTTATAAATCAGGCAGGAAACACTCCGACGCCGACTGCCTGTCCCGCGCCCCCGTCGACCCACCACCACAAGACGCTGATGAAGACAGCGCGTTCTTCGGGATCGTGACGGAGAGCGACCTAGCCGCCCAGCAGCGTGCCGACCCCGACTTGCGAGTAATGATCGACTACCTCGAAGGACGAAACGTCGCCGTGCCTAGAGCGTTCAAGCGTAACTTACCAGCATTCAGCCTCAGAAACTCCGTCCTCGTGAAGAAGAATTTCAGCCCCGGAACAAGAACGAATTATCTACTTGTCATCCCCGCAGACCTTCGTGACGAAATTTTGGAAGCGTCCCACGACGACCCGTCTTCCGGACATCTCGGCACAGCTCGCACTATTGCAAAAATTAAGGCGAAGTACTTCTGGCCCCGCCTTACATCCGACGTCACCCACTACGTTCGGAGTTGCCGGGACTGCCAGCGACGAAAAACGCCGCCGACAAGACGCGCCGGACTTCTACAACCGATCGCCGTCCCGCGGAGGCCCTTTCAACAAATTGGAATGGACCTTCTAGGCCCGTTCCCGACGTCACGATCGGAGATCAAGTGGATTGTCGTAGCGACAGACTACATGACGCGCTACGCAGAGACCGCCGCTCTTCCGCGGGGGACTGCACAAGAAGTCGCCAAGTTCTTTATAAACCAAGTTGTGCTGCGACATGGAGCCCCTGAAGTCCTAATCACAGACCGCGGAACGGCCTTTACCGCGGAGCTGATGCAAGGAATCTTACGCTACAGCAACACGGATCACCGAAGAACGACGGCGTACCACCCCCAAACGAACGGACTAACAGAACGTCTGAACAAGACAATTGCGGATATGCTGTCCATGTACGTCGACGTTGAACATAAGACTTGGAACGAAGTCCTCCCGTATGTCACGTTTGCGTACAATACAGCGACGCAGGAAACTACGCAGATGACACCGTTCGAGCTTGTCTACGGAAGACGACCGACTACGATGCTCGACGCCATGCTTCCGCATGTAGAAGACGACGACCTCAATGCCGACGTCCAAGGATACCTTCAACGTGCGGAGGAGGCCCGCCAGCTCGCTCGAGTTCGTATAAGGGACCAGCAGCTGGTGGATGCGGGCCGCTACAACCTCCGACGCCGAGACGCCGAGTACCAACCAGGGGATCGTGTGTGGGTTTGGACTCCCATCCGACGACGCGGACTCAGTGAGAAGCTCCTGCGACGGTATTTCGGACCCTACCAGATTCTACGACGTGTTGGCCAACTTACCTACGAAGTGATCCCCGATGGTGACTCCGGCACATCACGACGACGTACGCGGCCCGAAGTCGTCCACGTGGTTCGCTTAAAACCTCTCTACGAACGATGACGAACTTTTATTTTCATTTTCGGACTGTCGCTTATGTTAGCATCGGGTCGATGCACTCTTAGAGGGGGGGTAATGCCGCGAACCATGCATTGGGTTTGTTTATTTGCGTTTTGCTTTTACCGCCCGGCTGCGCCGGTCTGTGTTATCTCCGTGCCAAGGGAAGCGCGTGTTCCATTCTTTCTTTCTGTGCCGCATGTGTTATCTGTTCAGATAGGGAGAGCATTCCGATCTAACGTGAACATCCCGGAATAATCTTCTTGCATCTACAACGTTCTCGATGCGAATCGACGGTTCCAGAACCACGCGCGCCGAAAGATAAAAAGCCTGCAGAGCAGACGCCGGGGCATTCGATTCTGTGACGCTCGCCGACGCACGTACGTCACTTTGTTGACCACTGCTTCGCCACGTCTGTATTCTTTTCAGTTGTTAGGGGAGCACAAGTTCGCTCCAATAAACTTGTTTCTTTTCCAAACAACTGCTTCGTCCTTGGCTACGTGACAATATAGAGGAACTCTAATAGAGCACAGCTTTCAGCGCCCGTTTCTGCGTTGAGCAGTGCCAGTGCCATGGGTAAGGTATGCAGTGAACGCGTCTACCAATACCATAATTGGAAACACAGCGCTACGTGAACGGAGGTCTATTAGCGGTAGCTAAGAGGTGGTGCTAGTGTGATCTAACTGTACAGCGAGATTCCGCTCCCTTGTAGGTACAAGCCCAATATTTCTGACGCAATGAAGAGCCTTCATTGAGCGTGGTGACATGCTGTGCCCTGCATCTAAACCTACCTAGAAGATATTAAACCACCCTTATAAACAAAAACATGTTGAGATGATCTAAGAAAACATTTAAAAAAGAGACTCGAACCCAAGTTATCACTGTAAGAATGAGCGGATCTACGGTTCTACCTCGAGACCACAGTTGCTCAAGAGAATAGTGGTATTGTTCCACACGAACCAGTACATGGTGCAAGGTTGAACTGGAAGTGCTTGGCTTGGCGGTACAAGCCAAGTACTTCCTGTACAACGTTCCACCGACATCGAAAAAGAATTACAAGTAGTGCATGCCTTTCAAATACATTGCCTCAATGTATCGCAGAATGAAAACACCAAAAAAGCTGCACTTAAGTTACACATTAGGGAGTGTTGTAATCGTCGGTGAGTTTTGTCAGTCAACAGTGGTACAATCGCTTACACCTGGACTGTAAGTTTAGGTGTGAACCACTGGGCCTGGATCGTTTGCGCCTTATCTACAAGTACAGGTGCGAACAATATTTTGTAGCCTGCATTGCAAAGGTTGTGATAAAAACTGAGCCTAATACTTACCTGCATGAGTGGATTCCCAAACGGGAGAAATGAGTGACATGTATACATGTATGTTGGACTAGTTATTTACAACCGTCTCGTTAATTGGTAATTGATAACGTTTCCAACCAGTTCATAGTTTCTGGCCCACTATAAACTCCAGGTGCCCTTGTCCGAGAATATTTTATGTTCAACTGAGCCGACACCCCAACAAGAATGCTCCCTAATGAAACGGCAAGCTTGAGATGGTAACATGCCATTTCATCTATAACAGCTAAGGCTGTAAAATGTGCCCTGGCATGCATTTCAATATTTCTAAGATTCATATCAATCCTGCAAACAGAAAGTGCTGCTTCATACACTTTCTGCTCTTTTGATATGATGGGGAAGCAAGGTAACACCAACTCGGTCACCTGGGCATTTTGTGCAGGCCAAGTGGCTCTTGAAGGATGGCTGGGAGAACCTGTGCGTGGTGGCGTGGAACGTGGACTCAGACGACGTCAAGGGCGCATGTCGAAGCAACGCAGCAGCGCCATATCCCTTGCTAAGGACCCTCAGCCAGGCGACAGCAGAGCTCAGCTACTAAGACACATCATTGCTGCATTCCCCCCCACATCATTGTCATCCAATAAATGCCCACCTTTGCCTTTCGCACAGCATAATTGTTGAACTGTGCTTCAACATCATCTCCCTGCCTAATAACTCATCACATTAGTGTTTCCTTGAAGTATTACCACTGTTAGTTGCTTGAACTGCACTTCTTCTGATTGCTGCTTTGGGAACGTACAGCTAGGGTCAGAGTTTAGTCGGTGTTGTGAAGAATCATACACAGCGAAGACTGCAAAACGCCAAAGGCATGTTTAAAGCCCTCACACCTTTGATCTTTAATATTATTAATGTGAAAGCATTCCTTCGTTCCCCAGTTTACACGATATAACTGGTCTCGTAAGACTGGTTTGGCAGCTGTCCACCTCAGCTGAAACAGACCGCTTTTGCAGCTCTACGCTGAAGCTGCAAGACCGGTCTGCCACAGCTGAAATGGGGTATCAGCTGTCAGATAGCAAATGGCATCGTGCAATGACCCAGTATCTTCTTATATGATGTGTGGTGGTCCGGCTGCATCCCTGGCCTCTTGCCTCTGTACCAGACCTACAGTTTACGCATATATGAACAACATTATGGTATGGAGCGTCTGCCTCTCTAAACTGTGTGCTTCTAAGCCACGTATAGTATGCACTGGGCTTTCAACTGCTTGGCAGCCCTACGGCACTGCGATGAGACATCTGGTGTTGGCAGACTGGATGCTTTTTGTGTGGTGTGCAAACAGCATTTGATCCATATTTCTCGGGTGCCTCAGCACTTCTGCATCTCGCAAGCATATCGGTACTGGCGGCCAAGACCCAGTCCCGAGTAGTACGGGCCTTTGTGGATGATGTTCAACATCCCATCTACACCAATGCCACTCAACCTGCACCTGCCGTCTATGCTAGCACAGCTGGCAGGCCACATCTATCCAAAACGCCAAATTCTGTTCCGAGAAAGTTGCAAGCTCTTCCTGTCAGGTGCAATACGTGTTCGTACATGGTGCTTCGCACCTAAACCGACCTAAACCTAACCATCCACATTATTTATGAAAGGAATGCATAGAACTGGCCCTGAAGAACCAAAGTTAAGCATCACATTAAAACCCACGTTGGTAACCCCAGGGCTACAGAGGCCAAACAGTGGGTCTTTTAGCAATAGGCAGTGCTCCAAGCAAACCAGTAGATAGCGCTGGACGTGTACAGGAATTACCGGACATATCTGGGAACAATGTCACAAGCATGCAGTGTGAATGCCATGTACCTATCAGCGTGAAGCCATGTTTCCCAGCAGTAATCGCAACGCACAACTCGTAGTTCAAGCAGGCCATATTGGGCACATTACACAAGACTGGGGAGATGGCCATCAAGCAACAGGATGAACTTCCTGTCAACGCACATTGACTGCAGCCATCTCTTAAGACTGCATCACTTCCTTTAGCTGTTGAACCAATCAACAGTATGCACCAGTACCAGCAGCACCAATGTCTTCCAATCGCCATCACTGGTTTCTGTCTGCTCAAGATTGATGCACAAAACAGTTTGCCCTTCATGACTAACTTGAGAACACAAAAAACGAGGACTGAACGAAAGACACGAAGACCAGAGCAGACTACAACTGGATTTTTATTCATCACACAACACATATACATATACCCTCTTAGACAACACCTGCACATGAACAAATATGTATCATGTCATACACACAAACACAAGAAAAAAGCACTTTACATTATCTCATTTCATTTAACAACTGAATTTCCTTATCGGACAGGGCTACTGAATGTTAGACGAAGTTGTTAGACATGAGATAATGTAAAGTGCTTTTTTTTCTTGTGTTTGTGTGTATGACATGTCAAAGAGGGTATATGTGTGTTGTGTGATGAATAAAAATACATTTGTTTGTTAGTCTGTGCTGGTCTTAGTGTCTTTTTCGTTCAGTCTTCATTTTTTGTGCGCTCAAGTAAGTCATGAATTGTCACCAACTAGCCCACCTTTCAGTCTTATTGGAGTTTGTCCTGTAGAGATGCTCACCACCAGCAATGCAGGGAGAAAGTACTTCGAGGGTACAACACCTATCTCTGCCAGCAACGACTCAAACTATTCCCAGGAAAGTCACCATGACGATGGAGTGTGGCACTTTTTAAAACTGGTTTGGCGTGGGAAAGTCAGTTGAGCTTTGCGATTACACACATTGAGAATTCCCTTTTAAGTCTTGCCATAGTATTCTCAGCCTCTTCTGCAGCTCAGTAGCCTTCACAACCTCGCTTGCACGCCAATGCTATTGCGAGTGCGCATACCCATTTAACAACTTTGGACACTGTGTGAACACAGCTTAGAGCAGTCGCATGGTGCTTAGTGCATCAGTACTGCTGTGGAGCAACAGAAAGGGACAGCACAAAAGCCCCAAACTAAAAAAAAAAAAAAAACACTCCCCAATATGCTGGCGAAAATGGTACCAAGCACTTACATGGGTATGCGCTCAACATGCAAAGCCCAGAGCAGTCAGATAGACACACAACCAGGCTCGACCCACGCTCATTGTACAGGGCGTTTTATTGAAACTCAAATATCTTAAAATAGTTGGTATCACCTGCAGACCTGCAGCAAAGAATTTCTTTGGTCAACAAAACATTTGCTGCTCTTTTGTTTGTTTGTTGAATATCCCCTCACCACTGCTTGCTACAGTATTTAAAAAAAAATCATCCCCTTACAAAGGAGAGAACGTGAAGAGCGATACAAACACAGCCTAGAAAACAATGGGTACACAGCGGCACTTGTCAACTGACACACATTAGAAAGAGACCCGCTCCCCGTCTCTCCCAGTTGCCATAGGACCGAAGAAGCATCCCCCCTTGCGTGTAGAGAAGGTATGCAGTAGAACGTAAACACGGTCAGACACTGAATTGTCCTGCAACATTAAGGACTTCCACACTTGCAGTTTACTGTTGGGAGAGCAGGAGCCATTATACAGCTCTCCCGGTGCATATTAACTTCGTTTTCTTTTGTTCGCGCGCACGGTTGGCATCCCGTTAGGCCCACCTAGAAGAACGCGGCCCTGCTAGGAGGGCAAGGGATGGAGAGATCGAGACTGCACGAAGAAAAAGAAATGTAAAAGCAGGTTTGCAAATAAATAGACACTGAATACGACGACGGTTCACTGGGAATGTTTTCTAGAGCACTCCGCTAGCAGGAGGCAAGCACATCCCACCTAAGTATACAACATCGCCTCGACGGAAGGTAGCCTTGCCTGCGTGCCAGTTTTTCCACCTGCCTTTGCTAATGCTCAATCCCCATCACTGAAAAAGAGGAGGAAGAGATAGAAAGGATACCTCCAGCCACATCTCAAAACAAGCGCTGTCTTAACGACAACAAAAAATAAATAAAACGACTTCCAAGCTTCACAACTCAAGTTTTTGTGTTAAACAGTACCCAGGGTGGTATCCAGTTCTCTCATTTCCAGTGCCTTCTTTCTGGCCGTTTCTTCACCTACAGCAGTTATACAAGGAAGTCGTACAACCAAGCTTCCAAATATGGTACATAGCATGCTCAGCTCAACAGTTGCACACAAAATGTTTACACTCTGGTTTTTATCTCTTTTGTGGAAAGGTTAAAGGAAGCATTGAATAATTAGAAAGGTCCACAGAAGCTAAAGAGGCCATGCTTAGCGAGCAACCTGCCATGAAAGTTCAGTAAGGCGAATGCTCAAAAAGACGAAAGAAAATTTAAAAAAATAAAAAAATCGACCACCACACATGCACCGTGCACCGTAACACAACTGCCTGCCAGTCACCCCACTGAGTGCATTTGCAGGCCACTTCCCTTAGACTCATACATCCCATATGTACAGTAACATGCATAGCTTGCAGAAACAATGCAAGAGACGTCGAAAAAAAATTGGAAGGCCCTGAGCAGGAAAAAACACGTCAGAAGCATAGCCTCACTTCTCTGACTACCACCACAAAGAAGTTTCACACACGCACAAAGCAGAGACGGCCGCAAAAGGTGCTGAATAAAAAAAGGAGCACTGCTGTATCCACACCTGGTAGCTGGAGCAAGCCCAATCGACAGAAACAAATCTTAAAATATGCAGCATAAAAACAAAACACTGCTGGTTGGCAAATGTAGTCACAGTTTGCACGGACAATTCAAGGTAACAAGCGTCCAAGGCGATGACAAGCGTCCAAGATGCTAAGGTAAAGAACCTCAATTTTAGCAATGCCTAAAAACAAAGTGCACAGCCCAAGGAAGAGACACCACAGCTGTTTCATGCAATATAATTGCGCCGGCGGCCAAAAGGTTATTCCTAACCTCAGCACAACATTGTCACGATAAAATAAGGCGAAAGTGTCCAAGATGCTAAGGTAAAGAACTCAATTTTAGCAATGCCTAAAAACAAAGTGCACAGCCCCAAGGTAGCTTCTGGACCACAGCTGTTTCATGCAATATAATTGCGCCGGCGGCCAAAAGGTTATTCTTAACCTCAGCGCAACATTGTCACGATAAAATAAGGCGAAAGTAAACTACAATCTACTACAAAGAGTAGCATAAGCCTAGATGGGGAAAAATAACAACAACATTCGCGTTGTGTGCTACTTCAAGCGCTAAGGTTTCTTAGACCAGACACGAACTACACCAGGCCTTTTAAAATCGAAAACAATTCAAAGGCAACACATCCACATGGTCTATACTGTTTGCACTGCACAGCAGATACTAACAGGTTCAGCGTGAGCTGGTCCATACCCTCCCAGAACTGTGAAAGCTGCAAAGCATTCACGGAGCCCTCTTCCCGAGTCCATTACAAGTGCTATCTGACTTAAACCTCAGACACAGTGTAAAAGCTAAAGGCACCTATTACCACTAAAGTACAATGGGGACCCTGGTTGGACGGGATAACAGCAAAAAAGCAAGACGGAAGTTAATAACCAAATAAAAGCGAAGTAAGAAGCAGCAGTGCTGTGCAGCAACCAGTAATAGTGGCTTGCCTTAGCTTTTCTTCGTTAAAAAAAAAAAAAAAAAAAGGAATCAAGATGGAAGCCATGCCGGAAATACCTCCCACTGAGAACTGAAACGTAGTGAGCCTAGTGACTCCAGAACAGACCTGGACAGCTCACTAGAGGGTCACATAGTCTCTGATAACTCCTTGGTTAACAGCGCACTCAGATCAGGGCAACCTCAACCCCTTTCCCCATTCTAAATAGCCAAGAATGGCCTGCACAGGGGGATTGGCCAAGTGTCCAGCTTGTGCCATGCAGTTCTACAAGTACCTGACTTGCGCGAAATTCTTATCTTTCCAGACCAGATGCATTTCACCATTACAGCAACACCTCTTTTCTAAAAGTTCAGTTTTTCCGTGCTCATGAACCAAGCTGACGGGCACCTGTCCTCTATCTTTCCGGCATCACATTTTCAAAACCCACCAATCAGGAACAAAGGCAGCTTAACTACCACAAAAGGTAACAAGAGCGTCTACTCCAAGTTAATGAAAGTCGACTGTCCCAGAGCTGTTGGGAGTGCTTTAGAGTCACTGTACAGAGCGGTGTTTTTTTGCCTACCAACGGTTGCTGTGAGTAAATCGGCTCGACAGAAAGGTAGCAGACAGACAAGCTCACACCTCAAAACACAGAGACATGGTTTTGAGGCAACAGAATGAGTTGGGCAGACCTCGACAGTGTCCCCAAGGCCCACAAAGAAAGAGCGGCGAGGGCTGACGAAGCGGGGAGCAAGAAAGAGGCCGCACTTCCACCCTCCTCTCTCTCTTTTCTCGAGGCTGCGGTGGTGGCGTGTAGCTGTCGACGATCATGGAAGTCAGGCCTGCCCCTCGGGAGTAAGCTTTGTCGGGGTCGAGGGGTCCAGGCCCATGGTCTGGCAGACCCACCCGGCAAAATCCACTTTCTCCTGCTCCGACGTCCGCACGTACGGGTGGTTCTGCACACCGCACAAGCATTGTCACACGCATTACAGTGACTGGAGGTTCAACGAGTAGATTAGAGAGACAGACAACCGATTTTTGTAGAGTGAACGTTCTCTAGCTCATATGAAAACCAGCATTCTATATAGTGGGGGAAACCGCAAGGAATTCACAAATGAACAGGCAGAAATAATTTTAATTTTGCACTACAGTTTCTTAAGTCCGAAAGGTGGCGCCTTGTAGCGTTAAAACGTGACACTACCATATGTGTCCAAACAACTCCTCCGGTTTCAATGCGTGATTCAAAAACCACATAAAGCAATAGGAAATACTGCACATTGTTGTTGTTTAGGCCAGGGATACAGTTTTAAATACCTCTTTTCATCACACGTGCAGTTAAAAAATGTTGCTGCGCGGCTCACTGTTGTGGTGGCCAGCATTCCTTTCGGAGGGACACATGTAGCTGGTAGAACTAAAATTTCCAATTTCAAAGGTTTTAGGGCACCATTAGCAAAACTGCTAAGGTATAAGGTTTTTTAAAAGTGATGCGCTTTCATTTAGGATAGATAAAATATACTCGACAAAAATCGGTTGTCTGTCCCTTTAACTCTTTCCTTACAGCGCCATAGGCCATCGGACGCGGAGTTCCGATGATTTCAAACATCCCGCGAAAGCTAAAAACGGCGTCTTGCAGACAACAAATGCCGTCTGGGGTATTTATAGGCTACTCCTTTTTTTGATTTCATTTTCGTTTGCTTACTTTTCACGCACGGAGATGGCGTCAAGAGTCAAATGTGAATCCGCGATAGAGGCGAGTTGCGCGAAAATAGCATCCACTTCACGGTGCGCTATGCAAAAGCAGACAGCTGTAGCAGGGACTTCGGCAGCTGCAGCTGCCGATTTTTCTTACCTCAGCAGCAGTGATGACTCTGGCAACTATGTGGGTTCATCATCAGATTTTAGTTCTGACGAAGACACTCCCATTCAATGGCGTCAGGCTTCAACAAGTGCTGGGAGTTTTTGACTTTGCGCCGTATTTATAAACAATGTGCTTCTTATCTGACGACTGCAGTTATATTTTCATGGGTAGGGTCTGGACAATGTGCGGCAGGGACATTTTGCCAGACACACCGCGCTATATCGCGTTATCACCTTCAAGATAGCTTGGCGCTCATGTCAGAGTAGCGCTGCGGAGCGATACGTGCCGCTTCTCAAGAGTGCTGGATTTTTTCTCTTGTTTTTCATGACTGAAGTGATAACGATTTTGTGTGAGAACACAAACAAGTATGCTTGGATGCATATTTTAGAGATCGACCTACTCTCGAGTGGCTTCACATAGTGCCACAGTCACCAGGGCCACTAGTTTGGCGGCCCGCTAAAATCCAAAACCTGGTGTACAGTGTTGATGCATATATTGAATCGTAGCTTAGGAACATAGAAACAACTTGTATAGCTTAGAATTTTTAAAATAATTTTTAGGCTCAGTACAACTGCTTATATGCATTGTGTGTACGCTTTTACGTGCATTTTAATCAGTTTATCCGACCAATTAACTGCACATAATTGTACCTTTCACACAACTGCTATTATTTGTTTGAAATACCAACCTATAAGCCACAATTTCATGTATAGCAATGCTAAATGTGTCCAGTAGTTGAGGAGAAAAAAAAAAAGACAGATTTGTGGAAGCACTCAAAATCGGCCATTTTTCTGCTGTAACGAAAGAGTTAAAAGGTTCTGCTAGCTGAAATAGCGCATTACTAGATGTAGGTACAGGGCGAGGGGTGCACAAAAACGGGCATTGAACTCCCAACTGAAGTGTATTAAAGCAGCGGTGTTACATGGTAGATAATGTACCGTATTTACTCGCGTAATCCTCGCACTCGCGTAATCCTCGCACCCCTAATGTGAGCCACCAAAACTTGGATTTTTTTGGTTCCTCGCATAATCCTCGCACCCCCAACTTTGCAGCGGCGAAAGTTGCATGCTCGCGAAACCCGCATGGTGCACGCGCTCTCCAACGCGCGCCCTCCCCCGCTGCCTCTCCGTTCGGAGGAGAGCGCTGTGTATCCAAGGCCATCCAGGCGACCCAACAACCTGCATGGCTACTCCCTAACAGGCGCCCTAACACGCTACTCACACTGTCCTTGAGCCGGTTTCACGCATGTTTTGCGTGCGCGCAACTAGACGGTGTTCGCGCAGCTCGCTGTCGTGTCGTCGTGTCGCCGTCGTGGTCCCGTCGTTGAGCGGCAGCAGCCAGTGAGTCACTCGCGTCAGTGGTGGATAGCTCGCTGCCATTATGAAAAATTTTTGATCTCTTTGTTTTGTGCTTGGTACCGCTTCGCCATGGGAAAGGACGCCAGCTACACTGCCGCTTTCAAATTGAAAGCAAAAGAGTACGCGATCGAACACGGCAACCGTGCCGCAGGCCGGCACGTGCTTCGGCGTCACCGACTTCAGCGTGCGTTACTGGAGTAGGGCTTGCACATACGACGACGAGATAGGGCGCGCGCCAGAAAGCAAAGGCGGCAATTTCATGATCGCTGATCGACGGGAGACTGTTTGCGTTGTAAATAATAAAATAAAAAGAAATAGCTGCTGTTGGCAACACTGAGCTTACATATACAAAAAACGACCGCTACATTTAGCGGGGCTGGCAGGAGGCAGATTGGCAACACTGTGCACCAGATTTTTTTTCCCCGCATAATTCTCGCACCCCTAACTTTGAATTGACTTTTCCGAAAAAAAAAAAGTGCGAGGATTATGCGAGTAAATACGGTAGATCATTGTAGAAAAATTAGGCTAAAAAATGAAGCAATGAACCTCAAAGCTTGCAACAGGACAATGATCTAGGTTACACATAAGTATGCCGATTCACCGTGACACGCAAGAAAGGGTACCGTATTTTCCGGTGTATAGGTCGCGGTTTTTTTCTGATATTTTTGTTGGTGCGTCTTATCCACCGGTGCGACTTATGTATGGAAGAATTCCGGTTCGCGGCGGCCGCACGTGGGCAGTGCACGTTAGGAGACACAGCTCTATGGTCAAAATGAATCCGAAGCCCACCGCTGCTGTGTTTCTCATAGCCCATATGTCGCTTCGGGACGTTAAACTAAAGAATTAGCAGTTTATTCCAGTCAAAAACAATGATAATGGCCTGCGACAACCACGCGCCACTTTCTGCCATGCGCAGTAACTACAGTTCAGAATAAATTTAAAGTAATATCAAACTGGGTAGCAAAAGTAAAATGCAGCTTATAAATTATCACAGAGAGTTACTCTGAAGGAGGTAAACGTGCTGCTAATTTTTAAAATGACAGCTTGCTGATAAGTTTCGATTTTCAGGTCGCTTCCGGTCGCGTCACTTCCGTCCGCCATAACACCTTTATTGCGCTTATTTACGACAGCACGCAAGAGACGCGCGACGTTTGGAGAGGTGGCCAAATGGGTCTCCGACACTTGGGACACCATTTCTACAAAAGCAGTTGTAGCCGGGTTCATAAAGGCCGGAATGATCCGTTCCGCGAGTGGTGACATGTTGGCGAAGAAGATATCAGTGAGTCGGAGGGTGATAGCGATGTGCTGGCGGAACTCCCACTTGAAGTTGCTGAATTGTTTGTTAGCGAGTCGGAGGAAGAAGACTTCGATGGTTTTACCTAATGCCGTTTGTAAGTACATGCCATCTGTGTGTTTCAATAAACCATTTTTGAGAACTTTGTTCTGTCAAGACTTTGGACAGGAGATGCATGTGTCTAGCCCTCCTCACCGGGCGATTCGTTGATAGGCGGCGGCCGCCGCAACCATGTACTTTCGCCGCTATTTCTAATGATCTGATTCACTGTGAGTTTACCTAATTAACAAGTGCGTCTTGTACACCGGTGCGTCTTATACACCGGTGCGGCTTATATATGTTTTTTTCGGAAAAAATGTCATTTTGAGGGGGGCGCGACTTATACAAAGGTGCGACTTATAGACCGGAAAATACGGTAGACTAATTCTCATCGCTTCTGATTATGAAAAATTTAACTTCCCAGGGCCCTTCATGTGTTGTCAGGTTATTGTGTACAAGCAAAATACCTGCATCATCTAAGAACCTAAAAGAAAAATCCTCCAAAAGAACAACATTATTTGGCCTCCCCTAATCCCTGCAACCTGCAATCGTGTTGAGCTCGAGCTTGTTTCATCCTGGAATTCGCAATAGCATGCTCACAGCCTGACCAGCCTTAGCGAAGCTTCAGGGTGTGTGCTCCCAATGTAACAAAGAGAATTTGTTCCAGCAGTGAGAGCCTGTGGCACTAACTACTGCGGAGAGACAACTTCAGCCGTGACTCACCATTAACGTCTTCAAGTCCCCTCGCTCATTTGGGTTCCTTTTCAAGCTGCAATGTTCAAGAAGCAGCACACTTCATCACACATAACGAAATAAAGGATTTCTCGTCATACAAAAAGGCAAGGAGGAAGGGTAGTCAGCCCCAACAAGCGCCTTCGAAAGTGCCACTGCCTAGTTTACAGCACGCACAAACCCCTCTTCCTAGGCATGCTCTAAGACAGGGGTCGGCAGTTGCATGAAGACGGCGCAGTGGGAAGACAGCAAATTGTGGGGGTGGGGGGGGCAGCTTTGCAGGCAATGCGAAAAAATTCAACGAACAGAGAATACTGTGCGAAACTGGAACAGAAAGCACGTCTATTTTCACCACGCATGTCACAAGGTTGAAATTTACAAATAGGTTACAGGCCTCCTGAAGTTTGATCCCCATTTTCGGACCTGTGCAAAAAAACGAATGAAGATGTTATCTGGCTAAATGTGAAGATAGGGGACAAGGTCAACTGGAACCAATATTTCTTTGCTCTGTCTAACCCCGTTTGATGCACCAAAACTGCACCGAGATCATGCACCAAGGTTTAAAAAAAGAGCAATGGCATTACTCGAGCACAACCTGGTGCATAATGTTTCCAATGCAATGGAGTAGCGGCTGTATCAGATCGGGCTATCGTGCATGTGCGCCGACAGCAAGTTTCACTTCGTTGCCCAACTTTCCCTTCCCCTCACTGCCCACGCAGCTATATAACCGACTGAATAAACGACCGGTTGGTCCTTCCTTGCTCAGCCACTGGTCGCCTCGCTCGTTACTATGAACACGATACAGCAGCCACTAATTTTTTGTTAATACAATTTAATTAATTAATTTATCTAACTCGAGAAGTACTGCCCTAATCATTGAAGTGTCAATGAGACACTTGTAGGTACCCACGATAGGAATCGAAATGCAGTATCTTCAGCGACAAACTAATGGCATACTCATTTATTCTGACTGATACAGAAACCCTGCGAAATATGAAAAATACTACGTGGCAGCGCTTCCACGTGCCATCATATGGTAGTAAATATTTAAGGTACTAAATGTACCTTAAATATTCTGTCAAAAGTTTGCACACCCGTCCCTAAGCTTATCTTGTTTTATAGCACCGTTTTCCCCCACATTATTAGCTCGTTTACCACACAAGAAACTTTGTGTGTGCTTTGAGCGGCATTTTAAAGAGTGATTAGAAATGGTCGCTCGAGTGCCTCGCACCACTTCGCGACCGAAGCCGCCGCCATGTTGTCGCAGCCGGCCGCGCCCCGCGCAGCGTGCGGGTGGTTCCGCGGCGGCGTCAGCGCGCCTGTGACGTGCGCGGCGCGCTTTTGCGAGCAGAAAACAACAGCCCAGCCGTTCCTGGAGAAAGAGCGACAAAGCGGGGAGAGAAAGCCTGTACGTCGCCGTCATTTGCTCGCTCGGCAGTCGGGCGCCTTGACAGCTCGTTCGTATCATCTGCCGGGCCGCGCAGGTCTGTTCGTAAGAGCCGAAAATTTTCTTATGGCACACAATGCAATTTTGCCGGGACTTATCAGAAATTCATATCATCCCGAATTCGTATTACCCAGAATCGTATCACCGAGATTCCACTGTACAGTGATGTCAGTGCAGGCAGAGTTACTTGATATAGAAGTTACGAAACTCCCCATAGGCCCCATGCATCAAAAAGTGACCCTATGATTGGGCCACTGTTATGGATTTTTTTTTGTATAGCGGCGCCATCTGTTGGTGACAAAATAAACTATACAATGTGGTTTGCCGCTCAACAACATGGGCGGAAAATGGCATTTGGGTGCTTACTTAAATTTGTTGTGCCGAAGAAGCCCAAGGTGTTCAACCACGCAAGTGTTTTACATGCATTAGAAGCAATAGTAAAAAAATGCAACTGTGTCGTCAGCACGATGCGTTGTCGCCAACGCATTGTCGTCTGCTGCGCGTCATCTGCTGTCATCAGGTGGCAAAAAAAAAAAGTTAAAAATTCGCTTCGATGGCTTTATGCAAGCTTCAAAGGATTACCTGGAGCCACTTGATCAGCCACTGGATTAGTTTTGGCATACAGTGTGATGCAGGCGAAGCGACAACTGCAAATTTTGTACTTCAGTTCGGAGTTATGTTGTGCCGGAGTGCCCGAACAAGTGCCAATCGGTCAAGGCAGTTGCACGGACGCAGAAACAATCTCAACGAGAAACCGCAGTTAAGAAAGCAATGAATAACTTAGAAAGGTGCAAAAATAAGAATTATGCACCTTTAAAATAAAGTTTATCGTTGAGCTGTCAGTTTGACTAGTTACTGTGCTTTTTGGACAGTGCATGCAGTGGCCGCAGTGGCGCCACCATACGCACGATCCTAAGCAGGGGAGGGGGCCAGCTGTTTTGAGGTGGAGTTTCGCAACTGCCTACATCAAAGAGCTCCGAGTGCAGGTTACCTAAGGAATGTGGAACGCCTTGTGCTTTAGAACACTCCTCATGGAAGTGTTTTCCTGCCCCACAAGCCAATGCCAGGTGCTGCCTCTTTCGCACAATAAGGCATTTGTTGCTTTCACGTCAAAAATTGGCACGTATTGTAATGCCCCCTGTCGATAGCTGAATGCAGCAACATCA